>NC_083685.1:42015000-43267500 GCF_033118175.1 Dama dama
AAAAAAAAGCAACCAATCCAAACCAAAAAACTCTCTTTTCCTCCATCCCCCACACACCCCCTCAAGAGATGATACTAGTTAAGAACCACTGGCTTAGACCAATCGGAATTTATTTTGGAACTGAGTTATGTGTGTATAGATTTTTTTTGTTTGTTTGTTTTCGATTGGTTTGGAGGGAAGAGAGGAGTCAAACGGTATTGAAGTTACATTGTCAAGGAAATGGCAGGGAGAGGGAATGTTGAATAGCTAAGTAACATTGTCTGCCATGAGAATTAAACATTTTCTTTTATATTCTTGATAAATACCTCAGTTTTACACTTGAAACCTTTCTCTTTTTTCTTTTCATTTTTAGGTTACCCCCTCCTGCCCCCACAGGAAAATCTCTCTCTCAGTAGGATACTCTTGTTTTGAATACTGCAATAGCTTTCAGACTGGAGGCCTGCTCTGTCTTTCCCTCCGTTCCTACGTGGACTAGTCATGTATACTGATTTTCCTTTACCCCTTTATCTCCAGTGCTGCTCAACCTAACTCAGAAATTCTGTTGGCACTCTGTAAATCCACAAATGGCTTCCCTGCCTTTCCCTTACAGATATAATCCACTGCTTACTGATTAACTTGTCATCTCTATGGAAGATGTATCTCTTTAAGCTTGACCCCTCTCTGTGAGGTATTAGTACTAACCAACAAATGTTTCTGTTTCTTTTCTCAGACACATAGCCAAGTTGCATCTCCCTACTCCTTTGAACTCAGCATGGCCACTGAAATGTGATTGAAGTGATCTGTGTCACTTGCAAGCAAAAGTGATTAATATAGGAACCTGTGCACAGTTTCCCATGTCTCCTTTTGGCATAGTGATGGAATGTTTTAGTTATGTATTGCTGCATAACAAACCATCCGAAATCTTAGTGACTTAAAACCATAACCATTTCATAATCTCTCTTGGTTTTGTGGGTTGAATGGGCTCATGGGCAGTTGTCTCATCTTGCTTGGGGTCTCTCCTGTGGTTCCAGCCAGGTATTGTCGGGCTGGAGTAATTTGGAGGCGTGACAGGGATGCTCGAATGACTAAGCCTTTCTTTTCCCAGTGTTATTCCAGGGCCTCACTTCACATGGCTTCTCCTGCAGAGTAGACTTCTTACATAGTGGCTCAGGGCTCTTCAAAACTGCAAAAGCTTTCAGATTCTTCCAGTCTATTTCTAAAACTTAGGTGTGGAAATAACTCATTCTATTGGTTAGGGTTGTCACAGGGCCAACTTAGTTTCAAGGGGAGGGGAAATAAAGTCCACTTCTTGATGGGGACTTGGGAGAAGAGTGACAAAAAATTTGTAGACTTATTTAGTCTACCACACTAACACTGTTCCACATGGTGGCTGCTTTCGTCAGCTAGGGTCTGAGAGTCAGAACAAAGTGGAAAAGAGTCCTTAGTTAACACACATGGTTGTATGAGTGAGAAATACGTTTCTGCTATTCTAAGTCACTGAGATATTTGGGGTTGTTTGGTAGCAAATGAAGACTGATCTAATACAAAAATTGGTACTGGATGTAGAGCACTGCTGTTACAAAAACCTAAAATATATGGCATTGACATATATGAATATGTTACAAATGTTGGTGGTTGGTTGTTAGGCAGCATCCAGCTCTGATTCACTAAGGAATCTCTCAGCAAACCTAGCTTAGAAATTTGAGCTGAATAAATATTTCTTAAATAAGAGAGACTGTTTCTTATAATTCTGTTCTATTTCTCTATTTTAGGAGAAAACACTTCTTTCCCACATCAGATGTTTCTTGAAGTATGGAGGGGGTGCCACTAACATAACACTTGATACTTTATTCCAGCACTTCTAGCAAGTTTCCTGATGTGTAAGTTTGGCATGTGCAGCGCACCTTCCTCTCTCTTTTCTCATGGGAGCCAGGCCGCCCACAGAAAGTATGCTTCCTACCCTGCTGCTTCGTACCACAAGTTTTACAGTGGTTTGTCCATGCCGAGGGTGGCCTGCCCAGGCCAAGGGAGGCTTGGGATAAGCTTAATAGTTTAAGTGCTCTGGGGGAAGGGAAACTTCAGGCTGGAGCTAAGTTCACTGGCAAGAAGTGATAAAATCTGTTATTTGAACTTTAGTTCACAAGAGCAAGAGAGTTAACAAGTTGGACATTAATAATTTTGGACTTTAACATGAAGTCAGTCCTGATTACTTTGGGCTATAATTCAGCAGAACAAGATAATGTAATTTCTGAGCTTTTCATTTCTTGCTGGAAAATTCATATTGGGAGGAGATCATAATCAGATTGAAGGCATCTTTTTGGTTCTTAATTTTTAGACTGTTTTTATGTTACTGTTTGATCTTGTTCCAGCAATGTTGAACAAGATAGTGGGACATAATTTGAGGTGGCAATAGAACAGGTTGTGAATTACATGTACAGAATGTACAGAATAACATGGGAGCTCATTTAATTGGTGTATTGTTCTGACCCAGTCAGGGCGTTCTGACAACAAAACCTACACTTTATCAGTGGCCCCATGAGATTCCACAAAAGAAGTGAAATTAGTACTGAAGTGGTCTTATGAAGATGGGAGCAGGACTACCCCAACTGACTGCTGACTTCTTACCCAAGGGAGCTAACTATATCCCAAGGTAATCTCAGTGGGTAAGTTGAAAGGGTTAAGTGAATGATCTTCGTACATTTATACTAACATACCACCCAAAATAATTTTTAGCTTAACATGTAAGTTTTGTCCTAAGTGGCAAAAAATGTAATTTCTGGTATAATGTAAATATGACTATTTTAAAGTAAAAAGCTTTATGTTATTTAAAAATGCATTTAGTGAAATTAAATCCAATAGAAATTGAATATTCACATCTCCATTTTTACAGAAATTTTGCATTCTCTGTTTTTGGGGGTAGTGCTTTGCTATGGGATCTTAATTTCCCCACCAAGGATTGAACCAGTGCCCCCTGCATTGGGAGTACAGAGTCTTAAGTACTGGACTGCCAGAGAAGTCCCTACATTATTCTTTTTTTTTTCTCTTTTAATTTGTATTTTTATTTTACTTCCCCACAGAAGTCTTAAAAATATATTTTATGCTCAAATGTATTTTATTGCCTACCCTGTCTTTTTTTTAGGTGATTACAAAGTTGTTTATAATTTTTTAAAAGTTTCAAAAGTTTCTAAAATTTGTTTTGGATTGAGTTATTATTATAATTATTAGTAATACATAATTGTAATATGTTTCAGTAATATGTAATTAGTAATACTTAATTACATTACAGATTTTTCCAAATAATTATTAAAGAGCTAAAATTTTGTTGGAAATATATCTCCCAATGAAATGGATGTAGCTCCACTTTTCCGGTTAGTTCCGGAATGTAATTTTCTGGTGTGCTGTGTGCTCAGTTGTGTCTGACTCTTTGTGACCCTATGAATTGTAGCCTGCCAGGCTCCTCTGTCTATGGGGATTCTCCAGGCAGGAATACTGGAGTGGATTGCCATTTCCACTTCCAGGGGATCTTCCAGACCCAGAGATCGAACTTTTGTCTCATGCATTGCAAGCAGATTCTTTACTGCTGAGCCACTTGGGAAACCCGATTTTCTGCTAGGACACAGAATATGAAAACATATTGGGGGACTATTACAAAAGATGAATAAATTATTGTTGTTCAGTGCATTATTTACAACAGTGTTTGGGTAAAAAATGAGTATAGACTTACTGTATTCAATAATCTTCAGCTGAAAACTAGTGAAAATATTTTCTCCCATGAGTCTGAATAATTGTTCAAAAAGCACTGCAAAACATTAATGTATCTGTGATATATGTTCCTTTTATATGTAATGTTGATCTGTTGGAAGGAAATTTGGAATTTTTTAACATCCTTTTCCTTGAAATTATCTGAAATATGCAGTTGAGACACAGGAGAAAGACACAGAGTTCTCTCTCATTATTGAGTAGATGTCCCTTGTAACTGATTGATATATCCCAGAATGTTTTCCACATATCTTTCATTTTTGAATTCTGAGAGAGATATATGGAACATGAAACTTTACTGTGAGTTTCTTACCCATAGGGCTCCTTCAGTACTCCTTTTTGTTATCTCAACAGTTTTCTTTAACACTATCAGGGAATGGAAGAGGAAATGGTATTAGACAAAAATGATCATAACTTCTGCTACTCATATATCTGAACTCAGAACATTCCAGCCCAGACCAAAATATTCAGTTTCTAGTGCCATGCTTTTTTCTTAATAGAAATGTATTTAAGATAAGGAAAAGAAAGTCAAGAAATCTCCTTGCTACTTATGATGCATTGATTAAAGTAAACATTGACATCAGTATTCAGAATTATTCCTTTGTTTGGTGCCTTTGAAGCTTTTTGCACATGGGAGCAATTTGTCATAGTAGGACCTGGGGTGGGTGAGAGGATGCCTGTCTTTTATAAGTGAGGAAAGAATGATTTTAAAATGGAACTAGAAAAACTGAATTGAAATGACATCTCAACCTCACTAATGTTTTAGACAACTCAATTTTAGGAAAGAGTAGGTGAAAGTTGATAATATTATCTGTGCTTGTATTCCCCTTGGAAAGTAGAATCCCAGGGTAGACTTATTCCAATTTGTAGATTACTAGGTTAAGAGAATGGAGAAGGCAATGGCAACCCACTCCAGTACTCTTGCCTGGAAAATGGCCTGGATGCAGGAGCCTGGTAGGCTGCAGTCCATGGAGTCAAGAAGAGTTGGACACGACTAAATGACTTCACTTTCACTTTTCACTTTCATGCATTGGAGAAGGAAATGGCAACCCACTTCAGTGTTCTTGCCTGGAGAATCCCAGGGATGGGGGAGCCTGATAGGCTGCCGTCTATGGGGTCGCACAAAGTCGGACACGACTGAAGCGACTTAGCAGCAGCAAGTTAAGAGAATAAAATTATGGGGGAGTGTGGTATAAGTTGTGGGTTTTATTAACATCCCTGGCATCTTGGGCCAGCCTTTCCTCTTTCCTATTGAGTAAGATGCTAGTGAGGAACTGGGTGAGAAAGGTCAGCCCTTTGGCTAGTCTTAATCTTGGGGCCAGGCTACCAGGAATCATGACTTCTAGTATGTTCCTTTTTGCTGCAGAATTTATAAAGACAGATCTTTGGAGTAGGTGGGGAGGAGAGTTTCTCTCATTCTGCTCTGCCAGTCAGCAACTCCACTGTAAATCTGCCTTGTCCTAGGGATCAGTGTTGGAAGGCCCACTGGTGCCATCTTGCCTCCAGATCAATTTTATCAGTATGAGTGGTTTCTCAGCTGTCTACTCTTTTTCCTGTTTTTCGGTTGGCTCACAACTTGGTAGGAAGAGTCCCCTAAAGGTTCTCAGTCTTTATCAGAGCTTTTCATATTAACACAGCAAATACTACTGTGAATTTTCCTAGAAAAAGTCATGAAATTATGTTCAATTCAGCCTTTTTTTTTTCTAATAATCTTTTGTATGTGTTTCATGGGTCTGTACATACTAATGAGTGTAGTTTGTTTTCAAAAGGACTGTTATTGGGCGGTATATAAAACATCAGAAGAGTTAAGTTCAGGAGAAAGACAGTTGCTCGAAAGCCTTAAACAGTTGTTTTTTCAAGACACACTATTGCCAGAGTTTCATAGAAGGTGAATGAATACTTTAAGGGGTTGACTCTAAGGAGAACAGTCTTGCCATTCTTCCTGTGCTGTAAGTTACTTGGCCTGCTATGCCTTTTAATATTCATAAAGTCATAATATAAAAGATGGCCCTCATATGAGAAAATATAAGACAAAATAAAGATCTGATAACTATAATAGAAGCTCTGAGCCTATAGATCTCTAATATTTCAGGGGAAATAACATTTTTTAAAGGGAACCAGTCTTTGCTTTGTAAGTAACTTGGATCTTTAGAAAATGAGCTGCTTTTTAGATAGAAAAAAAAGAGATTAAAGCTTTAGTTTAATGCAGAATAAACTGTTCTTGAATCTTCTGTCATAAATTGGCATGCATAATTCAAATATTGTCATATGCTAGTGGAAATTTTGACTGGCTTTGACTTTGTTATGGTTACTGAAAGGAGGTTCTCCAGCAGAACACAGATTTTCATTGGCAAGCAGGTATAGGAATTTCTGATGAGATGAACCAAAAGATCACTGCTTTGATTCTTTTTTTTCTCTTGTCTGCAACATCTGATCAAAGATCAAGTCCTGTTGATCCCACCTCCAAAATATTATTCCAATTTTGAGTGACCACTTCTCACCATGTCTACTGCTACCATCTTGGTACAAGCAATCAGCAGCTCTCATTTAGACCATGACAGCAGCCTCTTGTCTGGCTCCTGGGTTGCAACTCTTACCTTCATAGAGTTTACTTTCAGTCATTAGCCATTTAACAATATAAATCAGATTGTCACTTCCTTACCTATACTTCACTGATGTTTTTACATTGCAATTAAAATAAAATCCGAACTCATAATCACAGCCTTTATGATCTGTTCTACACCTACCCTCTGATTGCTCTTGAGTCACATTCCTTGCTCTTTGTTCTCCAGTCAGATTTGGTTTTCTGTCTTTGAGTGCTCCAAGCTCATTCCTATCTTTGAGATTTTGCATTAGCTCTTTTTCAGGCCTGGAATTATCTGCTCCCAGATTTTCTCATGGCTGATTCATTCTCATTGCTTAGGTCTCAGCTAAAATGTCCATCCCCTGACGAAGGAAATGTCAACCCACTCCAGTATTCTTGCCTGGAGAATCACATGGGCAGAGGAGCCTGGTGGCCTATAGTCCATGGGGTCACAGAGTTGAACACGACTGAAGCGACTTAGCACAAAATATCCATCTCTCAGAGAAGCCTTATCCTGACCACACTAAAGAGCCTGTCACCCCTTCTCCCAAACTTTCATTTCCTATTCTGCTTAGTTGTTTTCACAGTATTTGATTCTGCCTGAAAGTATCTTGTTTTTCACATGTTTTTTTTATCTATCTCTCTGCTAACCTCCAGTAGAATGTGACTCCATGATGGGTAGAGCTCATCTGTCTTGTTCCCTGCTATACTCTCAGAGCTTGCAATGAAGGTTGTCATTTAGTGGAAGTTTGTTGAATATTTGCTGGATTAATGAAAGACCCAAGTCCAGATGTAGCCCGAGGGGGCCTCCCAAGGGGCCTTTGCGTTAGTAATTTACCATAGTTCAGGGTTGTGGCCCTTTGTTTTAAATGCTCAGATGTCAGCTTTTGCCAGCACATGGAGTTTTTTTCCTCAAGGGCAGAACTTATGTTAGCCCAAAGTATAGAATTGACATATAAAATCCATATGCCAATTTATTAGTTTTCAGTGAGCAGTATAACTGTCAGTTGGACCAAGACTTGGCTATGGACTGACATACATAGGAAAGGGCATTAAATGAGAAACTTTTGGGGAAAACATAGAATACCAAAAAGGAGAAAGAGTTAGATGGCTTATGTGTTTCAAGATGTTCATCTAACAAGCATTTATCTATTCTGACTTCAGTTTGTGTTCTGCGCTATTCACTGAAGAATCAACAAGGAATACTATTAAGCACCAGCCCTTTTGGATTTGCAGTTTAGTTGGAGAGGCAAACAGCAAACTGACAATTAAAAACCAATGTCAAAACTTCTCTTTTTAGGTTAATGCCAGGGTGACATAGGAGGACCTTGAAGGGAAACTGAGCCTTAGGGGATCAAGCCTTGGAGCTTCTCAGGAGGTAGGGTTATTTGAACTGAGCTCTGAGAAGTCAGTCAGGCAGAACAAGGCAGGAGGGGCTGGGGTGGCTGGGGGGAAGGGCCCTGCAGGCAGAAACTCCAGCCTGAGCAAAGATCTGGAAGCTGGAGAGAGCACAACTTTCTAAGAATTACAAGTAGTTCAGGGAGGTGGGATGAGAAGCCTGGCTTTCAGACTCACAGACCTAAGTGTGTACGTGTGTGCTGTTTGTGATCCCATGGACTGCAGCCCACCAGGCTCCTCTGACCATGGGATTCTCCAGGCAAGAACACTGGAGTGGGTTTCCATTTTCTTCTTCAGGGGATCGTTCTCATCCAGGGATCAAACCCTTGTCTCCTGCATCACCTGCTTTGCAAGTGGATCCTTTACCGCTGAGCCACAGGGGGAGCTCGGCACAGACCTAAGTAGGTCTGAAGTTTATCCCTATAAAAGGAGCCACAGAAAGTTTTTGTTTTGGTGGAGGGGTAGAGTACATCTTTAACCCTGCCAAAGTACAGCTGATACTTTGCATTCCTTTTTTTTCCAGAGAACTTTCTATGAATATCTGGAGAAAGTCTGCTCTCCTTTTCTGAGAACACACGATCCTTCGTTTACCCAACCCGCTGCTTCCATTGCTCACTGTGATCCAGACACACCAGACTTCTCAGATTCCAGAATCACTTCCCAGTCTTTAATTATGCTTTTGTATGCCTGTCTCCTGCTATCACTGTCACTCACACCATTTTCAAAAAATGTTGTTGGATTAGTCCTCCAAACTGTAAAAGCAATATATGTTCTTTGCAATAAGACAGACATCCCAGAGATGTGCAAGGAAAGACTTTGCACAAAAACTTTTTCTTTCAGTACCACACATAACATACATAGTGTGCTTTGAAATATATATACTTTCAACTAAAATATATCTATGCTATAAAATTTGGATAGTTCTCTCCTGCTCCACCAACAGGATATCCAGTGTTTGCTGAATGCCAGGCCCTATGCTTTATCTTATTTATGCCACAACTGCCATATAAGGTAGGTACTGATATCCCCAGTGGGTAGACAAGGAAATGAGATGTAATTAATTTGCCCTAGGTTGCAAAGATAATGGGAGCAGCAATTTGAACTTGAGCAATATGGCTCTCAAGTCCACTGCTTTTTGCTGTCTTCCAAATAATGCTATTTTTGTTCATTTCAGTGACTATATAATATTTTTATGGAGGCCCAGAATTTTTTCAATTATTCTTCTGTTGATGAATGTTGAGGCTGTTTTTTGCCACTTAAAATGCCTCAATATGTAATTCTCCAAAGTGGGATTTGAGGTCAGAGGTCATACTTTTTTTTAAATCAGTACATGGCCAAATTATTTTCCAGGGATTGTGTAGCATTTTTATATTCCCCAAAATCATGGGATAGTAGTGTCTGTTCCTCACTAGTTCTGATGATACTGATATTTTTAGGTTTGATTTTTTTTTTGGCGAAGGGGCTCTTTGGATAGTAGGAACAGTGGACATTTGTTTTGATTTGCAAGTTTCCTGACTATAGATGAATTTGAGAATTTTTCTCTATGTTTTGAGATATTTGCATTTCCTGTTCCATGCTTTGTCTATCAATTTCCTCTCGGGTTCATATTTTCTGTTGGATTGTTTGTCTTTGATCATTTTAGGGGGATGGAGCATATTTATAGTAGTAGTAATATTAACCCTTTTTCTGACATATGTTCAAATATTTTCTCCTCTTGGTTCATTCGCCTTTTCAAGGCATCCTTTAGTTTAATTGGTTTGTGCTCAAATCTGTTGGTCTTTCCCTCAAGGCTTTTGAGCTTCTTGGATTTAACAGGTTTCAGGCATCTCTCTTTATTAAGGGTTAGAACAACCAGCTAGGACTCTCCTTGAAGAGTGCTTAATGGTCTTTGATGACTTTTCTCAGGCTCTTTTACCTTTGCTGCTACTTCATAGTCTCCTGAGGGATCTGTTTTCTTGAGATTTGTTACTACATTCAAGCAAAGACTTCCTGGCCTGCGAGTCATTTGTCACTTAAACAAAAATGCGTTTGCATATTTTTGGTCTTATTTACTATGTGCTCATTTTGATTCTCCTAGTTTTAAGAAGCAATTACTGCGGCGTCTTCTATTTTATGTTCTGTGTTTTGAGTCATCTTTAGCCTCTGAGTTCTTAAACTTTTTAGAGGCAGTTTAGAGGGACGATATGCCCTGGGTGTAAGACTTAGGGATAGTGAAGATAACTTGGTAATGGGGAAGTTGTGGGCTTGAGAGGAGGTTCGAGAGGAGGTTTGATTCTGTCTTTGATTATAGCTGTATAATCCTGGGGAGGTTGTTATAAGCCTCAGGGCCCTTTTTCATAAAACAGAAGTGATAATACTGCTCCGAGGCCACTTTTTGACATAGGATAGGCTTCTAACAGTTTATTTAGATGTTTCTTCCTTTTTGGTCACATTTCAAGAATATTTTAATGAGATCAGGTCTTCACAAATTACCTTGATATCCCTTTTGGCAAAACAAACTCTTTTCATTTGCTGTCAGCTTGTAAAAGAAGGATAAAATTTCTTGGCCTTAAGGACTGGCATTCTTTACAGCTTTCTGGAATGAACTGCCTATATTTCATTATCGAAAACAGAAACATTTAAACTCTTAGTGGAAATTATATATTTGAGGCCATTGTATGCAAACCACAACTCAGGGCCAAGGATACAAGATAGAGCATGTGTGGATGGGGTAGACACTAGGGAGTAGCCTGGCCTGCATTTTGGTGAATTTTTTTTTTCATTTTTATTAGTTGGAGGCTAATTACTTTACAATATTATAGTGGTTTTTGTCATACATTGACATGAATCAGCCATGGATTTACATGTATTCCCCATCCTGATCCCCCTTCCCACCTCCCTCTCCACCTGATTCCTCTGGGTCTGCCTAGTGCACCAGGCCTGAGCACTTGTCTCATGCATCCAGCCTGGGCTGGTGATCTGTTTCATTCTAAGTCATCATTAATGGGCAGATAGAAAAGAAAGTTAGAGGGAACCTAGATTTATCACCCAGGCCTGTCCCCTGCCCTCGAGCTGATGATCTTGAAACCAGTTAGTGAAAGCAGTTGGTTGAATTGATCAATTGATAATATACCTGGATGATAACTAATTTGAGGATTTGGGGCTAAGTACTGAGTCCAAGAAGCTAAATAGGAGAAGTGGGTCTTGGGAGAACTTATGCTTATCCTGTATAATGATCTTCGTTCTTTGCCTCCCACCTCCACATTTGAGGCAGCATCCTGTCTTAGATCAGGATCCAGTAGACAAGGGGAAGGAAAGCTAAGCCAGTTCCTGGCTAAAAAGTCTTGCTGTCCTTCAAGCTCAGGCCTTGAAGGATTCAGACTTTCTGCAGATATTCAAATCAGCTAACATATTTGAATGCTATGTGTAAGGCACTGTGTAAGATGGTGAGGGTGTATGTTTGAGAGAAGCAGAGAGACAGGGGTTGAAGAGGGAAGAAGGGGTGCAGAAGGCAGATTTCTTGCCCACAAGTAGCAGAGGTTGCTGGTAACTCAAACACTTAAAAGGTCAGGCATATTAAGTTAGTTAAGTGGCTTTGCATGTGTAAGAGAAACTACAGAGTAAACATGGTAATTAACAACAGATACTATTGTCACTGACAGTGGAAGGCAGTGTGGACTTTGGTAAACTGGAGTCCCTATTTAACAGGAACAGCCCATGCAAGGATCTAGCACGGTACTTCTCAAAGTACCATCTCTGGACCAGCAACATCAAAATCACCTGGAACTCGTTAGAGATGCAGTTTTTCAGTCCCATCCCAGACCTAATGAATCAAAAACTCTCAGGATGGGGTCTTGCAATCTGTATTTTAATAATCTCTCCCTGTGATTATTATACTCCTGAAAGTTTGAGTGTTGTCTTGTGGGAATTTGGGCCCAGTAATGCTAGATCTTTTGATTTTTCAAGAGAAGCTAGAAAAGTAAATTTTTATGGGAATCTCCTGATTTTTAAACATTATAAAAACTAGAGGATATGTGTAATTTTTGTTGGGTGGGAGCAGAGGTACCTTTTGTAGGCCAAACTGAAGGCCAAGGAAAGCACATCTGTGGGCTTTGCGGTCTCCACCCTTCCAGTTTCAGCTTATAATAGGGTAGTCAAGTATTATGTTGACAATAGAGCAATTGAAAATACTATTGGACTAGAGGACTGACTCTCAGTGTGTGTTTCTTGGGGCGGAGTGGGGCAGCAGGGCATTAGAGTCTGCAGGAGGAGGCTTTGAAGAGTTGCACAGATTCTGAGACATCCCAGCCCAAATGCTTCCCTACTTCCTGCTGTGGGGACAGTCCTAACATTGTCAGCCACTGTTCCTCTTACAAGTCCAGAGCATCCCTTGGATATGCAGTAAAGTGAAAAGAAGCCATGTCACAGGTCTAGAGCTGGTTATAAACTGTTTTCACATCTGTCTTTGCATCAGACCCTTACAACACATACAATAGGTGTAATGGTTATTGTTTCCATTTAAAGCTGTTGAAACAGGGACTTCCCTGGTAGTCCAGTGATTAAGACTCTGCCCTTTCAGCGCAGAGAGTTGGGAATTAAGATCCCACATACTGAATGATGCAGCCAAAAAGAAAAGCTGCTGAAATAGGCCTAGTGATTTGTTGAAGGTCACCTAACTTGGAAGGGGTAAACACGAGACTAGATGCCTAATCTTATCATTTCTAGAGTTTTTCGCCCATATATAGTTTTATGTATTTATGTGTTTAACCATACTGTCACTAATTCTTGAAAAGATCTGATGTGGCACACTTCACTATGACTGGTGACTGGGCCTCAGCTGGTCCCCTCGCTGGCTTGGTGTGCTTCCTGGGACCCCTGGGATCTTCTGTAGGCTGAGAAAGTATCTGCTTTTAAAAGTTCCCTCCTGTCAGACTACAATGCCTGGCAGACACACATACATTCATTCCTCTAATCCAACAGTACTTTTCATTACTTTATTGTAAGAAGATATTAGATAGCATCACTGACTCAGTGGACATGAATTTGAGCAAACTCTGGGAGATAGTGAAGGACAGGGAAGCCTGGTGTGCTGCAGTCCATGGGGTCGCAAAGAGTCAGACATGACTTAGGAACTGACCACAGCACAACAAGATACTGAATTCCTCCCAGCAGTTATTCCTCTTGGAACCCTTCTTCATTACCAACTTTCCTCTTGGCTCTGTGCAGTTCTGGATTTCCTTGTTCTGGACTGTTTTGTCACCCACTAAGCCTCAGGGGAACACTCTGAATCCAGGGCTGTCCCGAGTACAGGTGGTATGTGACCTGGACATCAGTTGTCTGGAATTGGACTAAGCACTCTGACTCTTTACATAGGCTGCTGAGAAGCTGCCAAAGTTGACATATGGCAAATTTGGATGATAAACGATAGACATTATTAAGGGAGCTAGAATTTAAGATTCCCTAAGTATTCTCCCTAGTCTAGCTTAAGATGGAACAGTCATATATCTGGGTAGCACTACCAGAAGAATTTTAGTAGTCTGACATTTCTGGGGTTTATTAAATGCTGCAGTTAACCCTTCAGCAATGGCAGGGGGCTGATGGTGTAATTGGGGGACCCTCTGGTGGAGTCGGAAGTCCACATATGACTTAAAATCGGCTCTGCCTGCATGGGTACACTTTCTCCATATCAGTGGTTCCATATCTATGGATTGAACAAACTGTGGATTGTGTTGTATTCTAGTATTTACCATTTAAAAAAAATTTGTATATAAGTTGGACCCGTGCGTTTCATACCTATGTTGTTCAAGGGTCAGTTGTATTCTGAAGAATTCTGGAATGTGCAAGATTAGGTGGACAATGTGGCTATCTTTGACATAGCCTTTTAAATGGATTGTTTCTTTCATGTCTGGAAACTGGCCAGGGAAGGATGGTGGGGAGAGCTGGTTACTGCTGGGTATCTCAATACTTATAACAGGGCTCTGCATGTCAACTGTATGAAAAGCTGTTCAGTCTACTCTTTCTCATCTTCGCTCCAAACCATCATTGAGACTGACTGTGTGTTTGAGAGGGAGGGAGACACAGGGTGAGAGAAAGAGACAGAGAGACAAGAGCAAGGGAGAGAGGAGGGTGTGGGGGTGGTGGACGCTTAGTGACCAAGAAAGCACTGCATGAAAAAATGGCTTGGTACAGCCTTGCTGTGAATATTTGTAGGAGGAAATAGCGCCTTTTGCCAGGACCTTGCTTTGCCCAGGATTGGCTTCGATTACAGTTTTTTTTTTTTATCAGGAGTGGCAGATAAGCAGGGGGAAGGGTGTGTTTCAGCCTTATCTTGAATGCTTCCTTACTTTACTTGACTTAATTAAAAAACTGGAGAACAGTCTAGTGTGTAGTTTGTACCATTTCCTTTGCATGTAATGAAAGTTTTATTTAAAGTCCTCATAAGCATTTCTACTTTTTTCAGCAGTAATAATAATCAAATGAGAATTGTAAACACTTTTGAGGCCACTTTTATTCGACAAAACAGTTCTCTTAAGCTAGAGTTTTCTCTTTCACTGTCTGAAACACTTAGGGGCAGGAGAGTCTAACTTTTTTAGGAAGAATATGAATTCTTGTACATTGTCACATACTGTTCAAGACTTTTTCAGTTTAATAATAAATATTTTAAAACCAGAAAGGGACTTATTGATATGCTGGTCTCAAGCTTCTTCCAACAGAAATATAGAGTGCAAAGTATTTCTCAGATTATTTGAAAAATATAGCAAGATATTTTAAATTTCCCTCAGTGACCACATAAAATGTCATTTATCTGTCTACTTCAACAAAGAGATGTTGGTAGCAAGTGAAAACTGAGGGTGGCTTAGAATCATAGCAGCTAATTTATACAGTTGTGTGCCAGACTTGTTCATACATGTTTGTGTAAATTCATACACACACACAAATATATTCCTTTTAATCCTCACAATAATGTGTTGGTCAGGTGCTATTATTATCACAACTTTACACACGAACCAACTGAGGTACAATGAGGTTAAGCAACCATCCCAGCTCACACGACTAAACCCTGATCACTTGCATCCAGACAGTCTGTACTATATGGACTCCCCTGACATGGCCTTGCAGGGGCTCAGTGGAGGGTCAAGATTGTCCCGTCCTGTGCCAGAGTTGTCCCACAGTGTTCTTGTGGGACATGGCTGCTATCACTCAGCAATCCCCAAAGGCTGCAATGGCTGATACCCATTGAGTCCTTACTACGTGTCAGGTAATGAAGGAAGTGCTTTACCTATATTATCTCGCCAGTTCTCCCAGCACCTTTATGGGGTAGGAGCAGTTTTGTCTTCATTTTACATATGAGGAAACTGAGACCTAGAAAGATTAAGTCACTTGTTCAAGATCACCAGTCAGTAGGGCCAGGACTTACCATTGTGCTCTCCTACTCTCCTGCTCAGGAGCTAGGCTCCTAATTTTTTTGCACTCCTGGTGAGGCTCTGCCAGCACACATTTTCTATATGTCATGACTGTTTTGCTAGGAACTTTCTGAAATTATGGATTCAGAGGTACTTTCAGAGAGAGAAAGCCCAGTTTACCAGGAAATCTGGAAGAGAGGAGATGACAGGGACTCTTCCCTTTAGGGGGATGTGTGCAGATACATTATAGTGTGTTCCTGTTGGGAAAGGGGCACTGACTATTCAAATGGGAGCTGTCAAAATACTTGCTGTGGTTGCTTACATCTTGGTCATCATCCTTAGTCACCAATTAGCCTTTGGTTCCACTATATGTAATATGCATTGTCTATTTCTCTTTTATTCATTCATTTGGCTGCTTTTGATGCCTTAAGTGTTCTAACTGCCTATTACAGCTGTAAAGCTCTAGCAGTATTACTTGAAAATAAAATCAATTCATCTACAGACATACCTCAGAGATATTGTAGGTTCAGTTGCAGATTACAACAATAAAGTAAATATCTCAATAAAGCTAGTTACATGAATTTTTTTAAATTTTAAAATTTATATGGAAGTAATATTCACACTATATTGTAGCCTATTAAGTGTGCAATAGTATTATGTCTGAAAAAACAACATATAACATTTTTTGAACATACAACCTTAATTAAGGAATACTTTATTGCTAAGAAATGCAAATCATCATCTGACAGTGCAGGGTTGCCACAAATCTTCAATTTTTTAAAAATGTGGTATTTGTAGAATATAATAAAGCACAATAAAATGAGATATGCCTGTATATAAGCTATCAATATTATATTATAAAAATAGTTGTAGTAATTCCAGTTATTGTAAAATGAAAGTATAAATATATAATATCAGATTTTACCTGAGAATAATAAGTGTTTAATTCTGTTTAATTCTGTGTTTAATTAGTGCTATTTTAACAAACATTTAATTCTGTTTTTATAGCATATTAAATGCTTTGCCTGAAATTGGGATGTAACTCTCAATACCTCATGTCACTATGAAGTTTGTGACAAAGAAATGTGTTGATAGAATATAATATCTCCATCAATGGGAGCAATTAGTAAACTGACTCAGTTGTCATGAAGGAATATTTAAATTTTCTTTTTGACAAAATAGTGATTTATTAATAGAGACTAAAAAATACTAATAGTAAGTAATGCATTGGGGAATTCGCTGGTAGGCCAGTGGTTAGGATTCCACACTTTCACTGCCAAGGGCCCAGGTGGGGGAACTAGGATCCCACAAGCTGGGAGGTGTGGCCAAAAAACAAACAAACAAAGGAAAACTGGTAAGTAATGCATCAGCAATTAATTTTTTATGACATGTCATTAAAATAACAATGAAGGAAAAAATATAGAAAGACTTCACTTATAATTACTGTTTTTATTCTCCAATGTTCTTTTCTAGGCCTAGGCTCTGTGTTTGTAAAGCTGCCAAGTGGGGTTCCTATTGCAGTTCTGTGGTGGAGGAATTCTTGTGAAAAATTGTGTCCCATATGAGGGTTGTACTTCACACCAGCTCTGGTAGTACCCACATTTAACTTACTGTAATTAGCTAGCTTTAGTCTGTTAGCTTAGAACTTTGGTGGCACCATTTCAGTATTGAGATGTATCTTTTTTGTTTGTTTGTTTGTTTTGGTGTTGGTGGTGGGGCTATGACTTTACCATCAGCACATGGAAGAGGAGAAGGCAATGGCAACCCACTCCAGTACTCTTGCCTGGAAAATCCCATGAACAGAGGAGCCTGGTAGGCTGCAGTCCATGGGGTCGCTAAGAGTGGGACACAACTGAGCGACTTCACTTTCACTTTTCACTTTCATGCATTGGAGAAGGAAATGGCAACCCACTCCACTGTTCTTGCCTGGAGAATCCCAGGGATGGGGGAGCCTGGTGGGCTGCCATCTATGGGGTCGCACAGAGTCAGACATGACTAAAGCGACTTAGCAGCAGCAGCAGCATGGAAGAAGAGCTATACAATATTAGGTTTTCATTGTATGTTTTGTTGTATATAGTGAGTTTGTGGGTATTAATAGGCCTTTACACATAAGAGTTGAATTCCCTCTTTAGCTTGGATTCCTGTGTATTGTTGAAAGGGTCTCAGCTCAAGATGGACAGTGGATGGGGCCTGAAGTAATAATCTACCTAACTCTTTGAAAGGGACAGCAATATGTATTCCCAAACTCAGAGGATAAACAACTTCCTCTGGCCTCTCCCTTTTCCTAGTTTTCTTTCTGAAATTGTGGATTTCTTATCTTAGTATTTGTGAAACTTGCCTGATTATAAAAATCATCTAAAGTGTTGGTGAAAAACACAATTCTCTGGATCCTTTCCAGGCCTGTTGAATCTGAATTTTGAGGAATAGTATACTTTAAACAGAGCTTCCCTGGTAGCTCAGATGTTAAAGAATCTGCCTGCAATTCAGGAGACTCTGGTTTGATTCCTGGGTAGGGAAGATCCTTTGGAGAAGGGATAAGCTACCCACTCCAGTATTCTTGGGCATCCCTGGTGGCTCAGGCAGTAAAGAATCCACCAGCATTGTGGGAGACCTGGGTTTGGTCCCTGGTTGGGAAGATCCCCTGGAGGAGGGCATGGCAACCCACTCTAGTATTCTTGCCTGGAAAATCCCTTGGACAGAGGAGCCTGGCAGGCTGTAGTTCATGGGGTCACAAAGAAATCGGACATGACTGAGCAACTAAGCACAGCACACAGCATGCTTTAAATAAGCACCCTGGACAATTCTTACAGTCTAAGCAAGGAGATCCAACCAGTCCATCCTAAAGGAGATCAGTCCTGGGTGTTCATTGGAAGGACTGATGTTGAAGCTGAAACTCCAGTACTTTGGCCACCTCATGCGAAGAGTTGACTCATTGGAAAAGACCCTGATGCGGGGAGGGATTGGGGGCAGGAGGAGAAGGGGACGACAGAAGATGAGATGGCTGGATGGCATCACCAACTCAATGGATATGAGTTTGAGTAAACTCCAGGAGTTGGTGATGGACAGGGAGGCCTGGCGTGCTGCGGTTCATGGGGTTGCAAAGAGTCGGACATGACTGAACGACTGAGCTGAACTGAACTGAAGCAGACTTGAGAAACAATAGTTTATTTGAAGCAAATTTATAGCTGTTGTGGCCATGGCCATATGAAATATAGCACAGGAGATAAGACCAGGTGGGGAGATCATCTTATCCACCCAAAGTCATCATGCAGAAAACTGCCACAGCCGTCACTTTGCCTCAGTGAAGAGGGAAAAATGTGTAGATGGGTAATTTTCTCTGTGTCACTTGCAGCTTCAGGATTCCACTCCTCACTGAAATTACAATTATGTACATGATGGGATGTATGTACATTTAGAATTTTTTCTAATGCTTTCTTCATGTGGTTATTGGGTTGTTAAAAATTCAGTTTATGCACTGAAAAATTGCTCCCTCATTAAACTCAGTGGTTTAATTTGAAAGATAAGCAGAGTTTATGCAACTCTAGGTCATTCCCCAGAGCTGAAGTAGTATTCCCTGGAAGTGAACTGATCCCAAAGTTGGGAAATATTGGGGCTTTTTTAGTTTAAACTCACTTCCTGGTTCCTCTCCTCACCCTGGGGCATCAGGTCTCTCCTGCTGTCCTCTAGCTGCCTACTCTGTCACCTCTCTCTCCTCTTCCTTCCTTGGTAGTGCTCCATGCTCCAAAATCATCTTTCCCTCCCTTTGAAGGTCTTCTCCTGAGTCAAAAGATAAAACAGAATGGCAGAAATAAAGCATAATCCATATGCATTTATGGACTATGCACAATCCATAATCCAATAATTCTTATCCTCTAGATTTGGTGATTTCAGCCAGCTAGTAGAAAGAAAAGAATGGATAAGTGCACATATGCCCTAGTTGGAGTGACTGATGGATGACTTAGTGCGTTAACAAACTGTCCCACGTTGAAAATAGATTGGTGGTTGCCAAGGGGGAGCAGGGTAGGAGAGGGTTAGGTTGAGGGTTTGCAATTAGCAGATACAAACTGGTGTATATATAGAATGGATAAACAATAAAGTCTTACTGTATAGCACACGGAACTATATTCAATATCCTGTGATAAACCATAATGGAAAAGAATATGAAAATGTATATGTATGTATAACTGAGTCATTTTTCTGTACAGCAGTAATTAACACAGCATTGTAATTCAACTATACTTCAATTAAAAAAGAAAAAACTGTCACTGGCATTCTAAGACAATGCATGTTAACTAAAGGAATAAGTCTCAAATACATGCTATCAGGCAGTTGCAAAGGAGAGTGAGGGGAAATTTGGGGCAGAGGGATCTTTAAATCAAACCAAAAGGGCCATAGTTCACTCTGCTACCAGAGGTCAGCTGCTGTTCTTGGAAACATGCTAATACAATGTTCAGCCAAGAAAACCAGGGAGACATGCTTGTGTCTGGTTAAAGGGCAATTCCCGGCCTTTTCCCCCACCCTCTTGGTTTCTCTCACCTCTAGCAGGGCATTACCTGGCTACCCTCTGCAGGTAGCTTATTCCAGAAGCAGACAGTTTCCAGGAGAGCCACGCACTGTGCAAATCCACATTCAGAGTCCTCACATTTTTGATATTTAAGGCTGTTGACTTGTGGACTAAACAGTTGTCAGAGTCCTTTCACGTAGATAGAATCAAGAACATTTGGCTCAGGCTCTTATCACTCTGTGTAAAGGTGAAAAATTGATTGGAATAAAATATGTCATTTTATTCTCCCTCGTGTCAGTTGAAAGTTTAGTTTCCATGTCTTTCTGTGTCACTGAAATAATAAATGCAAATCCAACCAGGCAGGCTTTTTTCCCTTCACTAAAGGGTTCTGCATTAGGAAATGAAAAAATTTGACAGAGTAAATGCAGAGTGAATAATAGGAAGCACGTTGTATCCCCCTTTCCTAAGCCGAGATACAAAGTTCAGTCATTCATCAGGCTGTGTGTGCGACATTTTATGCCATCCTTGTGTCCTTAGGTATCATGACTGCTTGGTGATTTTCAGTGATGGGGCAGACCTACAAAGATAAGACGGGATGTGTCTCTGTTGAATTCAATTTTCACCCCACCCTCACTCATTTAATGCTTTTAATATTTAAAAATCTGAAATACTGGTAACAGAAATTTGATGGGCCTGGTTTCCATCTACAAGATGTATTGAATTATTTTGGCTCAAGACCAATGATTAAATATGCTAAGAGACCTACTTTTCTGAGTGCCTTTGTATTTAGTGTTGCATTTTAAGTGACTTTGAGGTAGAGTTAGTGTTTAAATTACTTATTCTTTAAGGAACAAGTGTAGATACTTTATTATGAAAGAGTTTATCAGTAGTAAGTGACACTTACTGGGTGCCAGGCTCCAAGTGTTTTATGGTATCATATGTTGTTCTCACTACAGCCCCAGGAATGGCTGCCATTTTTGTCTGTGTTTTTAGATGGGGAAACGGAAGCACAGGGATTTTGGATGACTTCAACAAGGTCTACCCTGGCTAGAGGTGCTGCTGGGCTGTGGACCACACAGCACTACCCTACAGTCTTCATGTGCATCCATAGAGCTGTACTGCCTCTGCGGCAACAAGAAAAAGGTCCAGAAGAACACACTGAAACCTGGCAGGACAAGTCCCCTCTAGGATTGCGAGAACTTTTATTTATGATGATAACGTATTCATGTATTAAATGTGATTGAAACTTGTAAAGTTAAAATTGTCAAAGTCCTCAGTCAGATTATTAATTTCCATAAATTTGTTGCTACTTGAAAAAATTGTCAATTAGACTCTTAAAGCTGGTAAAGAATCTAGGGATTATGTTAAAGAGATTATCTTCTTGTTTTTCAGATGAGGAAACTGAGGTTATATGACTTGCTTAAGCACATAAAACTAGTTAGTGACAGAGCAGGTCTGCTGATATTGTATGCTTTCTATTGCATTTTTGAGACATATCTTATGTGGAGTAATTTGTAGATCTTAAGTGAATAGTTTGAGAATTTTATCAAATGTATGTACTCATGTAACCAGTTTCAGAACCATATAGATGATTTAGATCCTGTGATAAAAATAATTTCCATTGCTCCTGAACATTCCCTTGTACTAGGCAACTCTTTGAAAACTTTCCTTGTGTGTATTAGTAAGAATTCAAGTACTTATATTTTATGTGTATCCATATATTTTACCTATCTCAGCAAAGATACATCTTATTGTGTATGTGTGTATACTTCCTTAAAGACAGAAATAGGATTTTCACAAAGTCCCATGAGCTGCTTTTTATCCTTTTGCAAACCAGTTCCTAATTGATGAAATTGCTAATTGATGTTCCTTGTTTACAATCATTTGCTCCAGTTGGTTTATAGCCTGACATAATTATTATTACATACAAAATAATTCTTCAGTTGTTTGATGTTCAAGCTCCCCAGACACACTTAGAGTCAAAGTACATATGTCTTTTTTTTTTTTTAACTAAGCTGTTTTAAAGTCTTGAGAAGATTTTGTTAAGAATAAGATGTATTGACTAAAGGCAGTGTATCTGAGCATGGGCATCTTTGGTCTGCTGTGCTTTGTGTTAACTAGAAAAGCTTTCCAGCTGAGTTGGTGGTGAATCAACACAGTGATAGTTTGTCAGCTTGGCTCCTTGTGCATCCTTCTATTTCTCTTTCTGTTTGCTCTGCAGGCTTGGTGAATGGTGTGTGTATGTCTAAGAGATGTTGTCTGGCAATGGTGCCATTGTTCATGAGTGATTTTCAAAACCTATTCCATATTTAAAAGTAGGGAAAATGTCCTCTAGAGTGAGTGGATCTCAATTCATGTAAGTTTGACACATCTAAAATAGTAGTCTTCTTTTTGTATACTGTTCTACAGAATTATTCTAAAGTCCCTAGCAAATGTTCCCAAAGGAAGTAAAGTAGTTTTTATAGCTACTCTCATATCAGTAATACTATAATTGAGAATATTGGAGGTAACAGCTATTCAATAGAAGAATGATTATATCATAGTGAATATATAGTTACTAAAAATGATTGCTATGTGGCCAAGTTTTTACATGGAAATATTTAAATAAGACAATATTAAACAAAAAAGAAGATCCTAAAGTTTCAATTGCTATTTTAAGTACTATAAATAGTAATTTTTACTTATGTGGAAAGTTTATACCTTAGAAGAAATTGCTTATGAAACTTTTATGCATGAAAATAATTAAATTTTTTTTAAAATTTTTTGGTTGGGCCATATAGCATGGTGGATCTTAGTTCCCTGACCAGGGGTCGAACCTGTGCCTCTTGTAAGTGGAAGCAAGGAGTCTTAACCACTGTACTGCCAGAGAAGTCCCTGGAAATAATTTTGACTTTAATGTTTTAAAAACTTTAAAAGTTTTTATTTTGAAATAATTTAAACTATAGAAAAGTTGCAAGAATGATGTCAGTAACTCCCCCTGACCCTATACCTATAGTCCCTGATTTTTAACATTTTGTTATATTTGTTTTCTTACTTGCTTTCTCTCTTTCCTTATATATGTACATATTTTTCCTGAATCATTTGAGAGTAGGAGGTACATCATGCCCATTTACTCCCTTAATCTTCAGTGCATTTTTCCTAAAAACATCAATATTCTCTTGTGTATATACAGTAGAATTATTAAATTCAGGAAATTTAACATGGATATATAAAACTTTAAACAATGTACAGTCTGTATTTCAATTGTCCATTGTCCTAACCTTGTTGTTTTCTAGCATTTGCCCCTCTCCAGTTCCAAATCCAGTCCAAGATCATATATTGTATTTAGTCATGTTGTCTCTTTAGTTTCCTTTAATCTTCCCCACGTTTCTTTGTCTTTTATGATGTTGGCATATTTGAAGAATATGGACCAGTTATTTTATATTCCTCAGTTTGAATTTGTTTGATGTTTCTTTGCGATAAGATTCAGATTTCTTCCTGAGGAAATTCAGTGTTTGGCTAGAAAACTACAAAAGAAATTGTCATGTTCTTTTCAGCATGTGGCATCTGGAGTCACATGATGTCTATCTGTTCCTCATTGGTCATGTTAATATTGATCATTTGATTAAAGTATCCGATTTCTGCACAGTATGGTTGCAATTTCCCCCCTTAACAGCTGGTAAGCATTCTGAGGAGAGATGTATTATGAGCACAGAGGATAAGTATGCTCCTTATCTTACTCTTGGGACTTCCCTAGGGGTTCAGACGGTAAAGCGTCTGCCTACAATGCAAGGAGACCCGGGTTCAATCCCTGGATCGGGAAGATCTTCTGGAGAAGGAAATGGCACCCCACTCCAGTATTCTTGCCTGGAAAATCCCATGGACGGTGGAACCTGGTAGGCTACAGTCCATGGGGTCGCAAAGAGTCGGACACGACTGAGCAACTTCACTTTCACTTATCCTACTGTTTCCTCCAGACTTAGCATCTGTCTTGGTTACTTTATAAAAACACATTTCCCAAGACTCACATATACATACCCTTGATGAAGAGGAAAACTTGAGTGATTTTGCTGAGATTATATCTTTGTCTGTGATACTCCCATTCAACCCTATCTAGTTTGAACCACAATTTAAGCCTATCTCAAAATGCTGTCTGTACTTCCCTATTCGTAACTAGATTTAATGTTTTCCTCTTTGACATCCAGGAGCACTTTGTACTTTTCTTGGGGGACATATTAACTTCTACTTTGTGCTTGTAACTAATGGTGTACTTCCTCTGTCTCGGTTACCACACAGCCAGTGCCTTGAGGGCATGGACTGTGTCCTAATCTGCAACCTTTACTGGGTTTAGAAGAGGCAGTCAATGGGAGACACATTGTCGGTGTTTTTTCATGAAATGGGTCTTTACTCCTACTACTCACTGCTTCTGATATGCTAGAAATACTCAGCTGCATGTTTCAAGAACTCAGTTTCACCTGTTTAACATCTCTACACCACCTGTTTAATAGCATGTTGCTATTTTGCCCCTGAAGTAAGAATGGAAACCCTTCAGTGTCTGTCATTTTTGTATTCTTAGCTCAGGTGTTAAGAAAAGTGTTGTTGAGTGAATGAGTTGCTTCCTTGCTGTGAGGATTTGTGTTTTATGTTGTCATCTAAGTCTCTTAATAGGGCACTGGGCCAACTTTTCATGGCTTTGACGAGAAGGTATGATGACTGCTCTTCCTCTGGGGCATGCTTCTAACACTCATTAAGGATAACTCCACATGGGTATAGACAGGAAAGCAGTTCCCTACCTCAGGACTCCTCTGTGTATAGGCTTCAGAAACTGAAAGTATAACCTGCCAAAATCACAGGAGTTAGGAGCCAAGGTTATTAATTTGTTCACATAGTATTAATTTATTCTGCCAAGACATGTAAGAACAAGCATTAATTTAGTTTGTAAGTTTAATGAATGTTTAGAAGAACTGAAATTCTAAGTAGGTCAATCAAATCTTACGGTACAGCTAACTTGCAATTATACTGGGAAAAGTTGTCCAGACAGATGACACTACACTACATGTTACTTTATACAGAAAGTGTATAAAATGCATAAAATCCATCTTTTCTATAGTGTATTTTTTAGGTTAAGTTTTTGAAATGGATGAAGGCATATCATTCTTCACAGTGGGGCTTTCCTTTAGAACATGAACTGGTCTGTTATTTTAAAGATAATTTTTTAAATTTTACAGTCGTTTTAGATTTCCAGGAAAGTTGCACAGACAGTACAGAGAACAGCTCACCCAGTTTTCCTCTATTGTTAACATCACGTTTCAGTATGTACATGTGTCACAAGTTAGAAATAAATGTTGGTATATTATTCTTAACTAAACTTCATACTTGATTCAGATTTCACCAATTTGTCTCTAATGTCCTTTTCTTTATTCTAGGATCCCACAGAGGACACTACATTATGTTTAGTTAACATGACTCCCTAGCCTCCTCTGGTCTGTGACAGTTTCTCAGACTTTTCTTGTCTTTGATGGCCCCGACAGTTTTAGAAGTGTTAGTCGGGGTTTTCTTTTTTTTTTTTTTTAAGGCTGTCCCTCAATCTAGATTTCTTCAGTGTTTTTCTCATGGTTAGACAAGGGTTTTGGGGAAGAAGACCACAGAAGGGTAATGCCACTCTTATTACATCATATTTAGGTTACATATAGTCAACATGACTCATCATGTTGATGTTAATCTTGCCACGGTGGTCAGGTTTCTATACTGCAAAGTTACTTTTTACTCCTTTCTAATACTCTACTTTTTGAAGCCAGTCATAAGGGCCAGCCTACTCTAAGTAGAGTAATAGAAGTTTCACTTCTTGGAGGGGGAAAGTATCATGAATTCTTCGGTAAGGGAGCTTTGTCTTTTCTTACTTATTTAATCATTTGTTTGTACCAGTATGAACCCATTATATTTGCTTTATACTTTGTGTTATAATAAAATATTTTGTTATTTATTTTGTTTTTCAGACAGTTCCAGCTTTGGCCATTGGAAACTCTTTCAGCTAATTCCTGTGTCTCTTTGATATGTACCTATCATTTTTGTTTTTGGAGCACTTCCTTGGTTTCTGGTGCTAGAGGATGCTCTGGGCTATCTTGTATATTGTTGGACCAGCCCTAGAATCAGCCATTTCTACAAGGAGCCATGGTTCATTTTGTAGGAGAATGGTATTAGAAAGCAAAATCTGGTCCAGTTTTTGATCATATAATAATGAATTTTGCAAATGAAAGTGAGGTAGAGAACATATGCTCTGATAACAGCTTTAAGTTACTTTGAATCATATCTCCACCATGAATAGGCTGGTCAGCCATCCCAGTTTGCATAGACCTGAGAGGTTTTTCCAGGGATACAGGACTTCCAATGAGAAAACAAGGGTGAGTTGGCCACCCTAGTCATGGAATTGGTTATGTTCTTTGGTTGCAAGAGACTGAAATTCAGATAAAGTGACCTCAGTTTAAAAAGGGAATTTAATGACTCATGTAACTGAGAAATGTAAGGATGTATGGATTTTGGGAAGAGCTGGATCCAGGGATCAAATTATTTAACTAGGGCTCCCTCCAACTTCATGTTTCAACTCCACTTCTCTCTGTGTGTTGATTCTTTCTTAGACTTTCTGCATGTGGTGGGAAAAGTGTGGACTCTCTTTAATGGAGAAGAACAGCTGTCCTCATCCCCTAGAACAGGGATCAAAACTGCAGTGCCTAGAGGCGTGAGGCCTGGTGGAGGACAATAGGGAGTGATAGGAACTTTAAGGGAAGCTCTAGTTATCAATGCTATGCAGGAATGCAAGTTTACTATTGCCAGATACTGCCGTTTTTCAAAAGAAGCCAGAAATGTGAAATCCTGATTTTTAAATGTTGGCAACTAATTAAATAACAACAGCAACAACAACATTAACACTATTTATACCAAGTAAATACACCTATGGGGAAAATATGTTAAAATATATTTTGGGTTGCCAGTTTATAACCTCTGGCTTCAGAAGTTCATGGCCACTATCTGGCAGCCTAAGGACCTACTTGGGTGCATACCTGTGGAAGGTGGCTCACTTAGTGTTCTCAGGATACATTTACTATTTTTGAAAATAGATCCTATTTAACTTAATAATCACTAAATTCATCAAGCACTTTCTATGTGTCAGGCATTGTGATAAGCTATTTATACATCTCTTTTAGTCCTTAAAGTAACCTATGAAATAGTATTATCACCATAGTCCTCCTACAGATGAAGAAACTGGGAACAGAGAGGATGTGTATTTTCCTCAGTGTTTATAACTGGAAGCACCTGGGCAGGATTTAGATCCCTGCTGGGTCTGACTGCTCAGATTCTTTGCTCCATTGCTCCATTGCTTCAAATGGCTGCAGAGAAGAGACATCTTATGTCTCAGGGTCAGAGAAGGTCTGGGATGGAAAGAACCTTGGAGATTACTCAGTATGTTAACTTCCTTATTTTAAGATGGAGAAATTGAGGCCAAGAGCATGGAGTGATGGCCTCATAGTCTATCAGTGGTGAGCTGGGATAAGTGTAAAGCCCTTTTGATGTTTCATGTAGCTTCTGGGATTTGCTAACTGCAAGGACTAAATCCATGGTGGGTTTTACAAAGCATTCTGAAGCCTTGACAAATGATCCCTGCAATTGCTGTTTCTGAATTGACATAATTCTTCATCTCTCATGTTAGGCTTTTCAGATGGAAGGATATTTTTCTGTCTTTTTAACCAGGAAAGAAGATTACAACAATCATTTTTCTCTAAAGTGATAATTTCATCTATATGCTTAGCCATCACTGTGATTTGAGTACGAGGCCAGAGTGAGATGGGAAAGAAATTTCACAACTGTGATAAATATGTCTTTTAAGGTCTTTCTATCAATTCCTAAGAGATACGTCACCAAGATGCCTTGAAAGTTACATTTTGTCTGCATACAAATGATCATAATGTTCAATTTCGAAAATACGAAATTCCAATGTGTGATTCCTTAAAGGTATATACATGTGAATTTAACAGATAGTTAAAGAAAACCATTTTTTAATTGAAGTATAATTGATTTCCAATGTTGTATTAATTTCAAGTATATAGCACTGATTCAGCTGTACATGCACACATATATATCTGTTCTTTTCCCTTATAGGTTATTACAGAATGTTGATTACAGTTCCTTGTGTTATGCAGAAGGTCCTGTTGGTCATCTATTTTACAATATATATAGGAGTGTGTATATGTTAATCCCAGACTCTCTCCCACCTGCTTTCTCCTTTGGTAACCATAAATTTGTTTTCTGTGTTGGTCTGTTTCTATTTTGTAAATAAGTTCATTTGTATCTTTTTTTTAAATATAAGCAATATCATATGATATTTGTCTTTTCTCTGTCTGGCTTATTTCACTTATTATGATCATGTCTAGGTCCATCCATGTTGCTACATATGGCATTATTTCATTCTTTTTTATGGCTGAGTAATATTCCATTATATATATCAATACACCACATTTTCTCTTTCTATTCATCTGAGAGACAGCCTTTTGTGTGTGAGGAATTTTGCTTGTTTGGGGGGATATGAAAATTAATAAGGCATGATTCCCATCTTCAGGAAGCTTATTACATAGTAGAAAAAAAAGATTTATTATTAATAAACCTCAATTACAATAGAATAAAAGAAAAGAAAAATAAAACCACTGAGGAAGTACTAGAAAAATAAGCATCAAATCTGACTGAAAAGATCAGGGAGGACTTCGCAAAAGATTTGAGCTGGATTTTGAAGGCTGGTCAGATTTTAGCAGCTACAGACAGGGATGAAAGCTCTAAAGAGAAAAGGAAGTGCATGAGTAAAGATACAAAGTGAGAAACACAGGATGCCTTAAGAAAACATGTGATAACAAATTTGGTCATATGTGCAGGGCTCTCATTGCCAGGCTAAGGAGTCTGCTCTACTTGGTAAACCTGGAGGATCTATTATAGACTTTGAATGGAGAAATGGGATGATCAGGGATTTTTACAGGTGGACGTCACAGGACCGAAGGTGAAGAGACTATTAGAAAAGCTATTGTGGAGCTTTCAACAAGAGCCAGTGCTGGTCTCATGAGCGGTGTGGCAGTGGGAGTAGAAAGAACATTGAAGGGCATGGTGGAAATAGTCTTTGGATTTGGTAGTGGGATGTGGGAAGTGCTTAAAAGAATTATAGGTGATTTCTGTGGTTTGAAGCCTTTGTAACTGGGAGAATGGTAGCATTATTATAGAAATAGGGAAGAGGGAGAGGAACTGGTTTGGAATAGAAGATGGGATAATTTCAAATTATTGATGAGCTGTCTAGCTATCAAGGGAGATATATGTACATTTGAGTCTGGGGTTCTGGTGTGATTATAGTTTACAGATTTAGGCTTGGGAGTCATTTACATGGAAAATAAGAGACAGGCTTAGCTGTTTATTATACTATGCCTGCTATTTTCTTTTTTTTTCCTTCATTTTTTTATTGAAGTATACTCGATTTGCAATATTCTGTTAGTTTCATGTACAGCAAAATGATCAGTATATATTTTCTCAGATTATTTTCCATTGTAGGTTGTTATAAGATATTGAATATTGTTCCCTGTGTTATACAATAAATGCTTCTTGCTCTGCTATTTTGTGTATAGTAGTTAATATCTGTTAATCTCATACTTCTTATCCCTCCCCATGCCCCTTTCCAGTTGTAATCAAGAATTTGTTTTCTGTGTCTGTAAATCTGTTTCTGTTTTGTATATAGAATTATTTGTATTACTTTTTAGATTCCACAGGTTAGTGATATATATATATATATATATAAATATTTATTTTTCTCTGTATGACTTATTTCACTTAGTTCATATTTTCTACGTCCATCCATCTTTCTGCAAATGGCAATATTTCAGCCTTTTTATGGATGAATAATATTCCATTATGTATATATACCACATCTTCTTAAGCCAGTCATCTGTAGATGGGCATTTGGGTTATTTCCATGTCTTGGCTATTGTAAATAGTGTTGCTGTGAACACTTAGGTGAGTGTGTCTTTTCAAATTAGAGTTTTTGTGTTTTCCATATATATGCCCAGAAGTGGGATTATTGGATCGTATGGTAGCTCTATTTTCAGTTTTTTAAGGGATTTCCATACTGTTTTCCATAGTGGCTGTACCAGTTTACATTCCCACCAACCATGTAGGAAAGTTCCCTTTTCTCCACACTCTCCAACATTTATTATTTGTAGACTTTTTGGTGGTGGGTATTCTGACCAATGTTAGGTTATACTGCATTTTTGTTGGCCATCTTGGAAACATGTCTGTTTAGGTCTTCTGCCCGTTTTTAGATTGAGTTGTTTGTCTTTTGATATTGAGTTGTATGAGCTGTTTGTATATTTTGGAAATTAAGCCCTTGTCAGTCTGCCTTATTTGCCAATATTTTCTCCCATTCTGTAGGTTGTCTTTTTGTTTTATTGATGGTTTCCTTTTCTGTGCAAGAGTTTTTAAGTTTGATTAAGTTCCCTTTTGTTTATTTTTGCTTTTATTTCTTTTGCCTTGGGAGACTGATCTAAGAAAATATTGCTACAATTTATAACTGAAAATATTTTGTCTGTATTCTCCCTAGGAGTTTTATGGTGTCATGTCCTATGTTTAGGTCATGAAACCATTTTGAGTTTATTTTGTATATGTTATGAGGGAGTGTTCTAATTTCATTGATTTGCACGAGGTTGTCCAGCTTTCCCACCACCACCTGCTGAAGAGGCTGTCTTTTCTCCATTGTATAGTCTTGTCTTCTCTGCTGTGGGTTAATTGACTATAGGTATGTGGGTTTATTTTTGGGTTCTCTATTTTGTTCCATTGAAATGGAACTGTTTTTTGTGCCAATACCATGTTGTTTTGCTTAAGTAGCTTTGTAGTATTATCTGAGGTCTGGTTGGGTTATGCTTCCAGATTTGTTATTTTTCCTCAGGATTGCTTTGGCAATTCTGGGTCTTTCATGGTTCCATATAAATTTTAGGATAATTTATACTAGTTCTGTGAAAAAATGTTGTGGATGTTTTCATAGGGGTCACATTGCTTTGGGTAGTGTGGCCATTTTAACAATATTGATTCTTCTAAGCCAAGAACATGGAATATCTTTCCATTGTTTGAAATCATCTTCAATTTCATTTATCAATATTTTATAGTTTTCAGTGTATAGGTCTTTCATCTCCTTGGTTAGGTTTATTCCTAGGTATTTATGTGATTTTTAAGCAGCTTTTTTTTTTTTTACTTGTATTTCATTGTTAGTGTAAAGAAGTGCAACAGATTTCTATATATTAATCTTGTATCCTGACACCTGTTATTTTCTAATCTGTAGATAAGTTTTTAAAAAATATATTGTAGCATTCAGTTCTCATCACAACACCATGAAACTGGGACCCAGAGAGGTTGATTAGTTTGCTCATATTCTCAAGAGTTTGTTCATCCCAAAGACCAACTTTTTGCCAGATCCTGTTCTGGTGAGAGGCAAAATTTGAAGCATACTGAGTTGAGTTCCCTGTAAGAAAGCCAAGGTTTGACTGTATTGAAAGGAGGCTGAGATGGAATGAAGACAGAATTTGCTGGGATTGCAGAGAAGGGAGGCCAGTGTCCTAACAGGGTTCATTGGTAGCTATGGGTCTTCCCATGGTGCAGAGGAAGAGCCAAGGATGTTCATGGAAGAGTGGACATGGGAGAAGACATGAATTCTGGTTCTAAAGCAGCTAGGGAAGCATCCTTTAGGTCTATAGACAGCCATGAAGAAGGATGGCAGATAGTGGGGAAGTTAGATGACCTTTACCTGAGATTAGGAGAGATTATTAAATAAAGTTTTAGAAAATAAGACAGTGTGAGAGGAGTGAAGAAAGCATAAAGAATGCTTATTCACATTGGAAGGGAGATCTACAAGATGCATGTAAGTGAAATAAGATGGTTGATAACTAGAGTACATTTGGATGGGGTTGTAGATGCTGGTAGCTGGTAGAAAGGAGAGGAAGAGGGATGACACAAACATTTGAGAGAAAGCTGGAGGGGATGGAAGGTTCTGAAGAAGTCTAGTTGGAATGCTGGCTAGATTACAGTTCTGTGTATACCTTAAAGTTGCTCTAAACCTAACTGCTATAAGTAAACATAGCTCAAGTATGTCATAGTATATAAATATTTTGGAATACAGAATGGAGCTGTTGTACAACAATGCCTGGAATGCTTTCTTTGTACTGACTAATCAAGTAACAATCAACCTGAAAAGGTCAGGAGAGTTCTCTCTTCCTCTCTTTTTAATGGAACAAAAAAATGACATCTTTTTAATGTCATCATACATCAACATTGTTTTAAAATTTGTGGTAGCTACATAAATAATTCTGTGCATGGGAGGAATAACTCTCACACCTTTTGGGGTTAATTTTACTTCCTTTGAAATACTGTAGAATTTTAAACAAGTTCCCATTTTTGGATAACTGCCATGCCAGCTTTTAAAAGTGCTAAATGGTTTTGTGTGTATGTGTTTGTGTGTGGATGTGATATTTAATTAAAAAGAAACCTGAAGTCCACCCAACTTTTATTTTTTTTCCATTTTTTCCCCCCATTTTCCATTTATTTCCACCCAACTTTTAAAACAACACCTTTTTTTTTCTGAATTTCAGGCCCCACTCTATGGTTATAATGGACAAGTGGTGTTCATGGAATTGCTACAACACAGGATCTGGCATCAGATATCCTGCACATAAGACCAACCTTCCCATATTTTAGTGGAGTGACTTGGTGAAGCTGCTTCACTTTCTTCAGCTTCAGTTTCTTCATTTGTAAAATAGGAATGGAAACATCTTGCCCAGAGATTGCACATGAAGATGAAGTGAGGTAAGGGTGAAATGATCAACTTCAAGTGTTGGGTGCTTGGAGCTTACCGTTATAACTCTCTGTATTGGGGAATTCAGATGCACAACAGTGTGAGAACTTATGGTCCAGGATATGTCTACTTTCTCATCTGAGTCTCTGAAATTTCCCATAAGATCTTTAACCAAAAATAAAACTGCAGTACTTATTTAAAGGGAAGAAATAGGAAGTCTTATGGGCCACTGAGGGAATTGAATCAGCTTACTACAGGAATTTTAAGTAGCCTTAGGCACAGCCCTTGAAACTCTGCTTCTGATTCTCTTCTTGAGCTGCCACAATCCACTGGCTAATCCTTCTTCAGAGACAATGCAGTTTTCTCATCATAATAGTGAGATTAACTCTGATTTAAGAAACTTGTTTTCCTAGCAAGAACAGAGTTCGTGTTCTATTTATAGCAGATCTTTGGACTAATGCTCTTTAGCTTTGCCTCTGAACTGATTCATATACTCCAGGGATTTTAAGATCGGTTCTGATTCAGAGGTTAGGAAGACAGTTCCAAAGTGGCCTTCTAACTCTTCGACCTTTCCTATTTATCTACATTAGCCTGGAAGTTGTACTAATATTTTTGGATGTAGAGGTTGAGGGATTAGGAAATTAGCTTTCATTTTGCTAATTAGATTTTAAATAAGATTATCCTTTTCATGAGGTTGTAGGAATGGATTAGTCCAAAGAATACCTAGACATTTTTTTAGCTCTCAAAGGGTTACCCAGATCCTAACTTATCTCTTCACTTCCCTAACTCTCTTTTCCTCTCCCCTCCTCTCCCTTACTCTTCTCTTTTCTGTTTTCTTCCTTTCCTTTCTCTTCTTTTCCCTGTTCTCACTCATCTATTATCTGTCATCCATCTGTTTATCCATCTATCAGTCTGCCTATCCTCTTTTTCTCTCTCTCTCTATCATGTACCTTTGTCTACCTTTATTTTGTTTTAATGGGAATGGGAACAAAGGTGATAAGGGAGCAGTAGTTATCTGAAGTTTCAAATATCACTGGAGTTTGTTTGAAATGTTTCATGAAAGTAGTTCAATTTTACCTGTCTTGTATCATTTCTTAAAATAATGGTCAAGGAAGAAGAGGACTTTTCTAGAGTCCAAAGAAATACAATTCAGTGTAATGAGACAAAACAGAGCAAAGGAAACTTGTTGGTTAAAAGCTAGACTTTCTGGTGATAAGAAAACAATTACAATCTTCTTTACCTCTTCAAAAGAAGTACTAGTGGCTCCAGGTCCTCACCTGGCCTTATTTTCCAGTTGCCATAAAACTTTCTGCCCTGAGGTAGACTACAGCCCTTCTATCTGCACCTCACATCTGTGTAAGCAACCATCAACCCACCAGTGCTGAGTGGGTGATCCACTCAAAACCCTGGTCTCTTAATTGCTTGAACTTCTCAATTCCCGTAATCCCCCCACTCCATTGCAGCCAGTCATTGCCACTCCTGTGGTCACACCACATAGTTTGGTAGTGTTACTAATAGCTTCTCCTCCTTCAAAATCTCTGGACAGTAAATTTTGTCCTGCTGTCTGATTACCAGCTTCTGAACCTCAGTCTCACTCCTACCAGTTCCCTTTGAACTCTTCTTGGATGCCATAGGGACATTCAATCCATTGACCCTAGGCTTTCTAAAAATTTTCTTCTCTTTCATACTGTTGTTTATCTTCTTGCCCAGCTAGTTTCTGTGATCTGGCATTTTAGTCACATCTTTGCAGAAAAGCTGAATTCAATTGTTCTTTCTCTCCGTAGTACTCATTTGAAAAAACCCTACCTTGTGAAACCCGGTTATCCTATGCTGTGGCCATACCTGAGCAACTGCTGTTTGTAGAGAAAGTTTATACAACTGTGCTGACTGGGCTTGTCTAAATTTATCCACCCTAAATCTGAAATGGTATCGAATGCTGCCAGACAATGCTATTATAGTTTCCTGGCACATTAACTCTACTACACTCTAGGATGACCTATATTCTCAAGCCTCCATACTTTCATCCCATTTATGATCTTAACCAATTAAATGCTTAACCAACTAATTGCTACCCTATCTCCCTATCACTGAAACTATCAACCTACCTGCATCTGTACCTCCACATATTTTATTTTCCTTCTATTACACTGGGAGTAGTGTTTTCACTCCTCACATCTGATGTATTACTTTGGATAATTGTTTAAAATTAAACTGCCTTTGGACCCACATCCCACTTGTGTGTTCTGTTTCTCTCTCTTTCTTTACATAATCTTCAAATTATTTGTTTGTAACTGTCTCTGTTTCCCATTTTTCTTTTCACAGGTCCATTCCAGGGACACTTTTTGTACTCACCATTCTGCTGAAATTGGTCTGTTTACTACCATCTAATCGGTCAATTATCAACTTAATGGTCAGTTTCTATCCTCACCTCATTCAACCTCTTACTAGCATCTGACACAGGTGACCTCTCTTTCTTCTCCTCTTTCTTCATATTCTTTTCATATTTAATGATTTTATTGTTTGTTTCACAAATGAAACATGGTAGTGAATAATTCTGAAGTGATTACTGTAAATAGGTAATGAAATCCTGTTGACAACTTTCTTTGACTCCTTCATAGGTGCAGCTTTCCCCTTTTTAAAAAAAGTTTTAAAAAAATATCTATTTATTTGGTTGCATTGGATGTTAGCTGCAACACTTGGGATCTTTGATTTTTGTTGAGGCATGCGAGATCTTTTGGTTGTGGCATATGGGATCTAGTTCCCTAACCAGGGATCAAACCCGGGCCCCCTGCATTGGAGCTTGGAGTCTTAGTCACTGGACCACCAGGGAAGACCCCATCTTTCCCTTTTGAAACTCCTCAGAGATCTCCTGGTAAAGCACACTTGATAATTGAATATGTGACATATTTTGAGTAACTGCTAATTCCTGATTGAGTAGATAAATATCTCTTTTCTTCTTGAAACTCTTTCTTCTCTAAACTGCCGCATGTTTCTCTGACTTTTTTCCTATCTCATGGGTTGACCATTTTGGATTTTTGCTGGTTATTGTTTGTTATTCAACCTCTACATTGGAATGCTCCAGTATTGGGAACATAGACTCTAGAACCAAATTGTTTGGGTTCAAATTCTGATTCTGTCACTTCCTATTTATATGACCTTGAGAAATTTACTGTATTATTTCCCTCATTGAGAAATGAGGGAAAATCATAGTTCCTGCTTCCTAGAGATATTGTAAGGATTGAACGAGTTAATATATAGAGAGCATATTGAAAGTTGTCTGTTAATTAGTGCTATATATTAATGTGATGTATTAATGGCAGCTGTTATTATTCCCCTCACTTTTTAATTTGATGCTAAGGTGAAAGGGGGCTTGCTTTTGGGTCATGGAGCTGGAAAATGCCAATTAATAGCTTCTGGTGGCCCTTTTTTTCTGCTATGTGGAGAAAGTCATCGTGAAAAGAATGAGGCCAACATATAAAAGTAGCCAAGAAGAAGTAAGTGAGTAGTGTAATAGTCAGCATTCTTGGTTGTGAACAGCAGAATCAATTCTAGATAGTCCAGCTAAATTAAACAAAAAAATGGATTTATTAAAAAATATTAGGTAGCTGGAGGAATTTCCAGGATTACTGGAAAACAGAATTGATATTTCATTGCCATGAAATATTGCAGCCATGCAAGAAAAGCTAAGAAAAATGATTAACCTCTTTAAAAAATTATTCTAGGAGAAGCACCATCCCTACTACCTGCTGCCACTTAACATGCCCCAACCCTGAACCTGGTGTCAAAATCTGTGCCACTGATGCCCCAGAAGACTAAGACAACCTGACTACTGACATTGTGGGAAAAATCAACCAATTTCCCAGTTCAAGGCCAACACTGCAAGTCTTCTGTGGCTAAATCTGTTTGGCAAAGCATAGATCATATGTTTTTGCTCTAGCTGCAAAGGAGTCTGTTGAATGTAATTTTTATATCCTACTTTTGGAAGGCAGAATTGACAGTGTGGAAAACTATAAAGAATGATTTTGGGCAGCCACAAGTGATACATTTCCAACATAGATTTATGTTGTAGAAAGGGGGACCTGTTGATTTCATGTAAATTCCTTGATTTAGTTGTACCTAAGCCTGTCCTTGGATCTTCCTGTTTTATGAGAAGATAAGTTTCTTCATTTAGTTAACATAATTAACAGTTTTTTGGTTGATTCTGTTAATATTTAATGTTTTTATAAGTATAGCTTTTTTTTCCCCCCTTCTGATTTAAGCTCCACTATTACAATATCCTCTCAGTCGGTGTTTTACTCTAGGCCTGCCTTCCCTCCCTTTTATTCATTTTCTTCTCTGGAGTTTTGGATAGTCTTTCATCAGTGTAAGTCTGTGTCACTCTTCTGGTTAAAACCCTTCCTGACTTTCCATTGCCTTAGGATAAAAACATAGTGCTTGCACAGTGTACAGCTCTCTATAATCGGGCCCTCCTTTAGTATATCTTTTTGCTGCTTTCTCTGCTCAAGTCTTGGTAGGCTTCATTTCATTCTCTTTCATATCATCTTTCCTTTTCACTTTTATCTGTGCCTTCAGACTATTTCTTGTCTTCCTTACGGAGGACTTAAGCCTGGGATACAGCCTCTCATTTCTGAGGGACTGTTCCAAAGAGGTAAGGAAGGGAAGAGACAGAAAATATAAAGAGGTTTTTGCAAAAACAATCAAACCAAAATAAAAACCAGGCAGTTGAACATCAAAGGATTACTGCTAATTAAAGAAAAACCACTGGAGAAGGAAATGGCAACCCACTCCAGTACTCTTGCCTGGAAAATCCCATGGACAGAGGAGCCTGGTAAGCTACAGTCCATGGGGTCGCAAAGAGTCAGACACAACTGAGCAACTTCACTTTCACTTTAAAAAAAAAAATAAAGAAAAACCAGACACCTCTAGTTAATGAATTGTCTCCTTTTCTGTGTATGGAAAGATACTGTACAAGAGTCTGGGCTTTTTGAAGCTATTCTTTTAATATGCACATTAACTATCTTAAGCCAGTATCCTGTTATCTCAGTCCTGAGTTCCCCTCTGGGTGCTAATGAGGGTGGCTGCAGTTGCTGAAGGATTTTGTCTGCAACATCCTTTGTTTACTGTAATGGCAGCAAAAGTCTGTGTTCAAGTCCTTGACCTGCTTCTCATTGGGGTTCTTGAGAGAATCAAATGATGTGTTCTGTAGAGGGTCTTCTGGTACAGTGGTCCCCAACCTTTTTGGCACCAGGGACTGGTTTTGTGGAGGACAGTTTTTCCATGACCAGAGTCAGGGTATGGTTTGGGGATAATTCAAGTATATTACATTTATTATGCACTTTATGTCTATTATTATTACTTTCTAATATATAATGAAATAATTATACAACTCACCATAATACAGAATCAGTGGGAGCCCTGAGCTTGTTTTTCTGTAACTAGATGGTTCCATCCTGGCTGTGAAGGGAGGCAGTGGTAACTGCTCCCCAGCACTGACATCACTGCCTCAGCTCCACCTTGGATCATCATGCATTAGATTCTCATAAGAAATGAGCAACCAAGATCCCTCACACACACAGTTCACAGTAGAATTTGCACTCCTATGAGAATCTAATGCTCCTGCTGATCTGACAGGAGGTAGAGCTCCAGCAGTAATATAAGCAATGGATGCGTGCACGCTAAGTTGCTCAGTCATGTCCAATTTTTGCAACCCCATGGACTGTAGCTCGCTTGGCTCCTCTATCATGGGATTCTCCAGGCAAGGGAGTGGAGCCTGGTTCCTAACAGGCCACGGACTGGTACTGGTTCGTGGCCCGGGGGTTGGAGATCCCTGTTCTAATATAAAGGTGTACTCAGCTACCTTTTGCATAAGTCACAGTGCTGGGTTCTTCCCTGAGGTGATGTCTTTGCTGCCCAAGGCAGGAGTGACTTAAACTCACAGTGCCTCTCCTATTTCATTAGATCTATCCCACCTGATATGTCTCAGATGCTGCCATTCTTTCCCCTTCCCTGGAGTCACTAGAGCTGCATTGTGTCTTAAAAGGATGGACCATAAAAGCCTTTGTTAAGTTGTCTGTATACCCTTTATGTCTGTACTTATATCAGATTGTAAGCCCCTAGAGGAGCAGAGCCAAGTTGTTAACTCACATTCATGGTTCTAAATTCAGTGCAGTGAGCAGATCGGGTTTATCATCATCATGATGATGAAGAGGAGCTGGAAGATTTTTCTTCCATTATATCAAGTACAACTACTGAATTTTATAGGCTCCCTCTTAGAATTTTCTGGATGGTCTCCTCTTTTTCACTTGAATACCTTATTCCCCTGAAGTGAAATGCAGGATAGAGAGGTAAATGGTCTGAAAACAAATGTACTGTAATACATTCGCTTTGGCTACAAAAATAAAACAACCCAAACCTAGTTTTTCTTGCAGTCTTTAAATCCAGATGGTAGTAAAATTTGACATTTCAATTCTGTTTGTGAAATTCATTTTGTTTTTAAATTGGGAAGAACCATAGAGCTAAAAATTGTCTGAAGTACTAGGAAGGCCTGGTGAGACCTCTTTAAGAGTGTTATTAATATGGGCTTCATACTTTAAAGTAAATTTAGAGGCACTGTAAATAGAGACTGCAAATAACTGTAATGAATGTGACTAAGGACCCTGATGTCAGGCGGTAATGTGCTGCCTCATACCTAAGATGAAAAAGGCAGAGGACTGGCTTGGACAATGAAGGGAAAAGAGAAATCTGTACATAATTAGAGACAGTTTAGTAGCTAAATGTAGTTAATATTTTTTAGAATTCTCATTTTTGTTTATAAGTCTCATTCCAAAAGATACGTTATCACTCTCAACAAGTCTGTCTTTATATAAAGTTCTAAAATTTAGATCATGTAAGGTCTCTTTATAAGTTAAGTATTTATACTGTAAGGATCCAGTTTAATCAGTTAAGCTCAAGATTTAAGGGTCCAGTGTCCAGAGTGTTCAAACCCCCCCCCAAAAAAATGACCCCCTTATACCTCTGCCCCTCCATTAGCAAGGCTTGTTTCTGACTGGGTCTGATCTGTATGTATATCCCTGGAGGAAATCATAGAAATGAATCAGCAGCTATATAAGTAGTGTAGCAGTTAAGTTTGTTTTGGTTGAAAGTGAAGAAAGTTTAACCTAAATGATTTTAATTAAAAAAGGAGTTTATTGGCTTTTTAAACAGTCACCGTGGGGTGACTGGCTTAATTGTTGCTTGACACAGATGCTCCAGAAATAGTCTCAAGGGCTGTGTCTTACCTCAGCTTTTCTCTCTCTCTTACATGTATAGATCTCGTTCTTAAACAGAATTATCTATTGGGGCAGAGAGTACTTCTCATTTTCAGCAGATGATCAAAAGCCCTGTTTCTGGTTCTCAATGCCCTCAGTAGGTCATATACTCATCCTTGAATCAGTCATTTTGTGTAAGATAATTGAATCTGCTGATTAACTTGTTCTGTCATACCTTGCTTTCTGTTTAAGAGTGGGGACACGTCACTCAAACCACATGGTCTCAAGTCGGTGGGAAGGTAGTTCCTTTAGGGAGTTTCATGATGAATATAGGGGCCAATGTGATAGATATCAGCTATAAATAATATTTAATTAAAATGCTTGAAATTTTGATGAAATATTTACTGATATTGACTGTTTACTCTGTGTGGGACATGTAAAGATGAGTACGAAAGGTCTTCTCCTTCAGGTTTCTTATGGGGAAACCTGGGAAACCATATAACTCTTAAAGTAAGGCTGCTATGAGAGCTTTATGTTTTCTAGCTCTGATATATTTAATTATAAGAGTCTGAGTACCTGGCTGCTTTGATATATTGTAGAAAGCCATGTTAATGAGCTTCTTTCTCCTCACCTTTCTCCAGGGAAGCACACATTCTCTGGAGATGGAGAGAAAAAGTTTTATTGTAGTCTCTCTTCCTTTTACTAACCACATTCTGTGTATAGGCTAAAAGGAGAAAGAGTTATTTCTGGCATGGGACTGAAGGAAATTCCTCTGTGTGTTTATTGCTGCTGTATACATAAACTGAACATTTTGTGTGCAGTGACAGTTACAGTTTCCTCCACTGGCTCTGGTTCATGTTCTTTTCTCTCTGATGATTTCTTCCTGTTTTCTTCCATGTCTTTTCTCCTCCTCCATAAATGCATAATACATAAGTATGTGTGTGCCTTTGTGTATAAACAGTTGATATGAGAATATTTAACAAATGGTATGTCATATTCATTGACTAATTAGAGTGGATGCCACCTATAAACAACCAGCACAATTGTAGTGGGACACAAAGGCTGTAAAGAAGCAGAAGCCGTATCTTAGACGAGAAAGAGGAGATTCAGAGATACGAAGAAAAGTGTTAGGGAGCCAGTCAAGGGTGAGAGAAGAGCAGAATTAGGTTGTGAGTGAGAGAGACCAAAGTGGAGAGAACACTCAGTCTCAGAGCTTCCTCCAAATTGAGAGGCTTTCCTTTTCCCTGAGGGCTGTCTGTGCAAGCTCCTTTGAGATCCTGTTTCCCTTATTGCTCAATTGATTCTTCCACTAAACCACCGTCTTCCCTTAAAATCTACCTCGAGGGACTTTGTTAGTAGAAACTAAAGCTAGCTGTCTAAAATGAGTGGAATCATACTATCTAGAGTGTTTTTTAAATTGCTGTAACAACTTTGGTTTTCTCTTATCAATAGCAGACACCTCTTAGGTCAGTAGATTACAGAACAATGTCATAGCTTTTGTGGCATCTGGTCTTGGTGTTAGATACCTCTATCTCTCATACCTCACATTCTCTCAGCCCCAGTTTTACTCCAGCCATTGCACAGGTGTTACCTTACCTGTACCTGCTTTACCTGCACCAGGTATTTCTGTTTCTGCCCTGGGTTTCTCATATCCTATATGGGAGATCCATGGGGACCCATTTAACATTTGAGCATGGGCATACGTGAAGTGTGAGGGTGTTAACTTCATGGGAAAACTTCACCAATGGTGTATGAGAGTTGGTGGGTAAATGTTCCCTGATTCTATCTGCTAGAGAGGGACACTGTACATAATTCCTTAGAGGCCTCCAGTCAGATCAAGCTTCAATTTCCCATAGTTTCTGGCTTGAAAATACATCTTTATATTGAGTTTTCCTTCTTCCTTGTCCCATTCCTCCTTGTCCCTTACTACCATTCCCTGGGTTCACCTCTCAAAATAAACTACGTGAACTCAAGCCCTTTAGACTTCTACTTTATGTTCAGACCTAGTCTGAGACAGTTTTGCTTTGCCCTGGATGCATTCTTATTTATTATTTTCTTTTTAATGGACACATTGATCATTTCCTTTTTTCACTGTTATAATCAATGTTGTGAGGAATGTCCTTATAAATACATCTTTGCATACTTGATGCTTCTTTTCTTAGAAAAAGATGACTATAAGTTAACTTGCTGAGCCTATTACTGATCAAAAGGCACATACATTTTAAAAGCTTTTGATACATACTGGAGCAAAAACATTTGTATTTAACAGTTTCATATGTTTGTCAAAAAAAAAAAAAATTAGCCACTAACCTGAGTGCATAATCTAAATGACTGATTAGATGTTGAAGGTTGGCTGCCTTCCATAACTATAAGCTAGCAGCTCAGTTGTGACTGAGGTGAGGAGACTGGCTTCACTTGATTCAAATAAAACTTACTGCCAGGTTCTTTGGGCTTAACTGTCTATCACACTTTGGGTCTTTTTAACACTATGGAGTAATAAGTGGCAAGAGATTAAAAAGATTACAATTTAATCAAGAGACTCACTTTTAGATATTATAAGATGATTAGGCTAGTGATATTGCCGCTCAAGAAAGTTTTCAAAGACACGAAGACTTTTAATCTCTAATGCTGAAACTTTTAAGTATACTACAAGAAAATTTTTCTTGAAAGAAAATAAAGGGACACCAACAATTTAGATATCTCTATGTTAGTATCATTGAAAAAGTCACAAGTGGCCCTATGTCTCTCTTCCTTGAAGATGCTGTCAGAGTCGACCCAAAGTAAGCCTCCTCAATTCTGAGTCCTTGGAAAAGGTGCCTCTCACCTTTTGCTTTACTAAAGTAAAAATAAAGGAAAAGTTATCAAATAAGCAAAGAAAATGGTGTAAGTGTTGATAGCATATCATACTAAATGCATTCTTATGATTAGACTACCTTGATTGCTTACATATAGTTTAGAATAATACACATGGAGGTGACTTATAGTTGACAATAGACAGTGATTGTAGGTTCCACAAAGGGGTGCTAAGTAGATGCTTGGTTAGAAGTATAGCTATTTTCACAGAAAAGAAAATCCTACTGACACTATTTTGACTTACAGCACTTCTTCCACTATCTTGACCTGCAATAAATGTGTTGGGCATTAGCTTCTTAGTCAAGAGTGAAAATATTTGTAATGACTTTGGTTCTCTGGGAAAACTAAAGTCTATTTACTTTATGTTGATTTAAAATAGCTTTTCCATGAACCTAACTCACATAAATGAAGAATTACTTGCCTTGCAAATCTTTTCTCTTTGCATAAATTTATAGGATATGTGGTTTAAAATATTAATACAGTTTAAAATTGCTTCTGAATACTATTCCTGTTGATTAAATTTGGACAGAAGAGGTAGAGCCAGAACTTAGAAGCTGAGATATGACAGGAGTTTGAGATAGGCTATGTGGAGCCATTTGAAGCTTTTGAGACTTGAACTAATCAGAACAAATCAGGATTTTCAAAACTATAATCTGGCCAGGATGTACATTTTAGGTTGAAAGAAAGTTGGGGGATCAGTTAAAAAACTGGCTTAGGTGATAAATGCTTGAGCTCATTGTGCTGGCTCTAGAGGCAAACATAAATGAGATAAAGGAATGAAAGAGTCATTTGAAGGGATGCAGTGTGCTGAATAATAGAGGGGCTGGGGAAAAATGGTCAAAAGGACTATAACTTTGTGTTTGAGTGACTAAAGGCAAGGACTTTGGCTTTTCCACCACTATATCTTTAGTGTCTAAATCAGTGCTTGGCACAGAGTAGATAAATATTTGCTGAAAGGGTGAAGGGCATTTATATCACCAAAAATGAGATGAAATTACCCATATGACCTTCTCAAATTAATTCCTCACTTGATATTTGTGAATCACCCACGTGGGACCCAGTGCAAATATTTACCAACCATAAAATGTGTGCTTTTTCTTCCACCAGCAGACGTGATTTGGCAGATTGTTTTGTAACATGTACATCATGTTAGCTTTTCAGCTTCATCTAGGAGTGAATTTTAGTCTCTCTAAGGGGTAATGCTTATATGACTCTTTCATCTTTGGAACAACAAAACGATTTTCTGGTAGACCTGGCTGTTTATTTACTTCCTCATGAAGTCATGAAGAGCAACATGTTGCAGTTGTAGTATTTGCTTGTTTTGCATGGTATACAGAAACTGGAAGGAAAAGATTGACTTGCCAGGAAGAAGCCTATGGGGCCAGAGCTTATGCCTACAAAATCGCTCATTAAACAAGGGTTATGGAATGGAAGGATGATCTAGAAAGCTAAAGTCTTATCCTCAAGAAACTCAGGTAGAGGAGGCCAAAATAGTATGGTAGAAACAACCTATGCAGAAAATAAAGAAATCTCAAGTGACAAGTCTCAAAGACCCTTTCCTGCCTCTTATTTTCTTCATATGTTAGAAAAGAGAGTCTTGGGTTAGGTACTGTTATATTTCTTCCAGCCCTAAAGTCTACTCTTCTTTTTCTAACCTTCAATGCATTGATGAAAATATCTATTCTTCACTGTGGCTTCTGTTCAACTTCCTTCTGAATACTTATCCTGTGTTCCATGTTCCTTTTAGCACTTGCTTTAAGCCCTTACCAAACATTTTCACTTATGGAACATTTTTACTATGTTCCGTAGCTTGTTATCATGGCAGGAACTCCTGCTCATTTTGTTAAGATTTGATTACTTAGTCTAAGTCAGACAACACTGCAGTTGTATTTGGAACAGCTAGTTTGATAGTGTTGTAAAAGGTATCCAGAAATTTATTAAGAGCTGCCTCAGACACAAATCAGTTTGTCTGCCCTTAGCTACTGTTTATAATCTACATATTTACACTCTCACCACATTTCTCCTTGAGTCACATTATTCCACTGAGGATTTGGGGACTGTGGTTGGCCCTTTCAACTCTAGTCCATCTCTTGGAACCAATTTTCTTACCTAATGCCACATGGGCACACAGTCCTATCATATGCATTATTAAAAGTAAGCAGGTTTCTTGTTAGGTGGCATCTCCTACTTGGCTGTAAGAGAAGGTCTAAGTTCTTTCTCATATTCTTGATTCAACAGACTCATTATCAGATCACTGTCTATTCTGTTTTTTGAAAGATTACTACATCTCTGAAAAAATTCCTAAATAAATATGCATAGTCTTGTTGACCTCAAATTTCTTTATATTTATTAGACTTGAATGGTAGAGCTTAATAAGGATTGAATAGATTTCCATTGATAATATAGTACAGTGTCTGTGGGGGATTGATTCCAGGACCCCACAGATACCAAAATCTGTGGTTATTCAAGTCACTATGTAAAATGGTTTAGTATTTACATGTAACTTACACATATCCTCCTATATATTTTATTATTTATTTGTTTACTTTTTTTTTTCTTTTACTGTGTTGTGTGACTTGTGAGATCCTATTTCCCTGACCTGGGATTGAACCTGGGCCCCCTGCAGTAGAAGTGTAGTTCTAACCAGTGGACTGCCAGGGAATTCCCTCATCTTATATATTTTAAATCATCTCTGAATTATCTATAACACCTAATACCATGTAAATGCTGTGTAAGTAGTTGCTGGCACATGGAAAATTAAATTTTGTGCTTTAGAACTTTCTGAAATTTGGGGAAAATATTTTGATATGCAGTTGGTTGAAACCACAGATGCTGAACCAGTGGATATGGAGGGCCTACTGTGCTGGTTATAAATTATTTGTAAAGATTGAATAGAGATGCAGGGTTTCAGTAGAACTTTCAACATTTGCCAATAAATGCAATGGTGTTGACTCCCTTTAAAAAGGTTTTTTTTTTTTTTTTAAAAGAAATGAAAATAGCATACAAGTGCTTAAAGGTACCAAGGACCCAAGGGGAAGTGTTACTCCTTTCTCTTTGGTTGTTGTTTGGATGCTCGATTCACTGTGTGGGATTAGTAGCTGTCTCATTTGTTGTTGTTGTTCAGTTGCTCAGTTGTGTCTGACTCTTTGAGACCCCATGGACTGCAGCATGCCAGGCTTCCCTGTCATTCACCATCTCCTGGAGCTTGTTCAAACCCATGTCCATCAAATCGATGATGCCATCCAACCATCTCATCCTCTGTTGTTCCGTTCTCCTGCCTTCAATCTTTCCCAGCCTCAGGGTCTTTTCTATGAGTTGGCTCTTGCATCAGGTGGCCAAAGTATTGGAGCTTCAGCTTCAGCATCCGTCCTTCCAGTGAATATTCAGGATTGATTTTCTTCAGGATTGACTGGCTTGGTCTTCTTGCAGTCCAAGGGACTCATGTGAGCTGTCTCATTTATGGAGTTCCAGTGGGGACTCTTGTTAATGAATCCCTCATTCAAATAAGAGACCAACTAAGGCTTTCAATTTAGGAGCTTGTTTCTTAGGGGAACTAATTTACTCCTTGATAAATTTCACATAGGGAAGTGGAGGCTTGGAGAATGCTTATATTCACATACATGGCATGGGCTTTTTAAATATCTAGACAAAACTAAGTCTTATTAAGACTGGATTCCTTAAAGAGTGCCTACTTTGGTAACTCTGTAGTCTAATAGAGCTCACACAGCCCAATTATCTGTGATTGGAGATTTCTTTACTGTCTACTGCTGCTGCTAAGTCACTTCAGTCGTGTTTGACTCTGTGCAACCCCATAGACGGCAGCCCACCAGGCTCCCCCATCCCTGGGATTCTTCAGGCAAGAATACTGGAGTGGGTTGCCATTTCCTTCTCCAGTGCATGAAAGTGAAAAACGAAAGTGAAGTCGCTCAGTCGTGTCCGACTCTTCGCAACCCCATGGACTGCAGCCTACCAGGCTCCTCCGTCCATGGGATTTTCCAGGTGAGAGCACTGGAGTGGGCGCCATCGCCTTCTCCGTCTTTACTGTCTAGTCTCATTCAAGTTCACATGCTGCTGAGGGCTACCGTTTCATGAACCACTGGTCCTCTGGGTGTCATGCACTTAGGAGTTTCCTAGGATATCCCTTAAGACGCATTTCATATGGAATTCAGCATGCTTTGGGGCATGAGTGGGTATCTATCTGGTGGATGTTTCAAGGATCATGTGTCAGCCTTTGTCAATAGTGTATTTTCATTCTGAAGTTCTTTAGCATGGCTGACACATGCTTTTTCATTAGTACGATATTGATTAGTTAGTGAGTATTGGCTCAGCTTCCATGTGTTTCTCTGGTATTAATTACCATGTACTTCTTCCAGGTCCATTTTAGTTGTTTACCAAAAAAAAAAAAAAAAATCACCTGCACCACTATTTTCCTCTGAACCCCAGCCCAGGGGATCCTGGGAGAGAGAGATTAACCTGGGAGAGGCCAAGAGGATCATTTGCCTTTCTCTAGTCTCTTTCAAGTTTATTACTAGGACATGAACTCTGTGCCCTGCTCCTGTAATTATTGCTGTAACTGTCCTAATTCTCTGTATGGCAATGTGGGTTCCTGAGACTGAAGATAGGAGCCAAGGAAATTCAGAAAAATAGAGCCATAAAGGTTAATGTTTTAAGATACTATTAATATGTCACTACATATTTCAAAATAGCAACGTCTAGAAGATTTCCTTACTTTGAAGTTTTAGGTAGATGTTGAAAGTAATTGGTGGCCCAACTGATCCTAGATTGCTAAAAGACAATTGCATAAGCTCTCCAAGGGTTCTGAAATCCCTGAGAAGCTGATGAGAATGCAAGTTGAGTAACTTAGAGGAGAGTTTAGGTTAGGTTCGGTTCCTGTTCTTGCTCCATGTGGCCTGGGGAATAAAAGACTGTGAGTCTTTTATTACTGATTCTAGTCTGTGCATTTGCTCACAGTCCAGTCTTTAGCACTGAGTCTTAATCAACTGATATCTGTGGGATGTTTGCCTCTCTGTGAAGATTTCAGTCAAAACTGGAAGTCGATGTGCAACACTATGGTTCTCTTTCTACTGGACTTTATATATATATATGTATGTATATATGTGTGTGTATGTATATATATATATATATGTCTGTATCTTTCTTAGCAGATAAATTCTTTCTGAGGGGTCAGATCTTTTTGTCCTATTGTGTTGATGAGAGAGAAGTTACAGAGTCTGTCTTTTCCTTAAATAATTAAAAAAATTTGTTTATTTATGTTTTTGGCTGTTCTGGGTCTTTGTTGTTGTGTGTGGGTTTTTTCTAGTTGTAGTGAGCAGGGGCTATTCTAGTTGTGGTGTGTAGGCTTCTCATTTCAGTGACTTCTCTTGTGGAGTACAGGCTGTAGGTGCGTGGGCTTCAGTAGTGGCCGCCTGCAGACTCGGGAGTTTCAGTGTGTAGGCTCTAGAGTGTGGGCTCAGCGGTTGTGGTGCACAGGCTTAGCTGCCCTGAGGCATGTGGGATCCTCCCAGACCAGGCATTGAACTTATGTCCAACTGCATTGGCAAGTGGACGCTCCACCACTGGACCACCAAGGAAGTCCCTAGAGCCTGATTTTGGTAGCAGTCCCTCTTTTCTTGTAGTCCCCCGTGTGGATAAGTCCCATAAAACATTTTGAGTAGCAACTTAAAAATTCTGGACAACAGTGGCTTGACATGTCCAACTCTTTGCGGACCTTATGGATTGTAGCTTGCCAGGCTCCTCTGTCCATGGAATTCTCTAGGCAAAATACTGGAGGGGGTTGCCATTTCCTTCTCTAGGGGATGTTCCTGACCCAAGGATCAAATGTGCATCTCCTGTGTTTGAAACGTGGATTGTTTACCACTAGTGCCACCTGGGAAGCCCTATAATTATGATTATGTAAATATTATTCACATTTATCTGAGTCATAAAAACATTTACTTCTCTATACAACTTTTTGTGGGTTTTTTTGGGAATTAGTAATTTCCATGTTTACAAATTCATTGAGTTTTTTCTGTGCATACATTGCTGCTGTTGTTCAGTTGCTAAGTTGTGTCTGACTCTTTGCGACCCTATGGACTGCAGCATGCCAGTCTTCCCTGTCCTTCACAGTGTACTGGAGTTTGCTCAGATTCATGTCCATTGAGTAGGTGATGCTGTCTAACATCTCATCCTCTGCCGCCCTCTTCTCCTGTTGCCTCCAATCTTTTCCAGCCTCAGGGTCTTTTCCAATGAGTTGGCTCTTCGCATCAGTGGCCAAAGTATTGGAGGTTCACCCTCATCAAGAGGCTCTTTAGTTCCTCTTCATGTTCTGCCATTAGAGTGTATCATCTGCCTATCTGAGACTGTTGATATTTCTCCTGGCAGTCTTGATTACAGCTTGTGATTCTTCCAATCCTTCCAATGAATATTCAGGATTGATTTCCTTTAGGATTGACTGGTTTGATCTCCTTGCTGTCCAAGGGACTCTCAAGAGTCTTCTCCAGCACTACAGTTCTAAGTCATCAGTTCTTCAGCACTCAGCCTTCTTTATGGTACATCTCTCACATTTGTACATGACTGCTGGAAAAACCACAGCTTTGATTTGATGGACCTTTGTTGGCAAAGTGATGTCTCTGCTTTTGATACTCTGTCTAGGTTTGTCATAACTTTTCTTCCAGGAAACAAGCATCTTTTAATTCATGGCTATAGTCACCATCCACAGTGATTTTGGAGCCCAAGAAAATAAAATCTGTCACTGCTTGCACTTTTTCTCCATCTATTTGCCATGAAGTGATGGGACTGGATGCCATGATCTTCGTTTTTTGAATGTTGAGTTTTAAGCCAGCTCTTTCAGTCTCCTTTTTCACTCTCATCAAGAGGCTCTTTAGTTCCTCTTCATTTTCTGCCATTAGAGCATATCATCTGCCTATCTGAGGTTGTTGATATTTCTCCTGGCAATCTTGATTACAGCTTGTGATTCATCCAAGCATTTTGCATGATGTACTCTGCGTATAAGTTAAATAAACAGGGTGACAACATACAGCCTTGTCATACTCCTTTCCCCATTTTTAAGCAGTCAGTTGTTCCATGTAAGGTTCTAACTGTTGCTTCTTGAGCCACATAGAAGTTTCTCAGGAGACAGGTAAGATGGTCTGACATTCCCACCTCTTTAAGAATTTTCCAGTTTGTTGATCCACACAGTCAGGCTTTAGCATAGTCAGTGAAGCAGAAGTAGATATTTTTTCTGGAATTCCCTTGCTTTCTCTAATATCCAACAGATGTTGGCCATTTCATCTGTGGTTCCTCTGCCTTTTCTAAGCCCAGCTTGTACATCTGGAAGTTCTCGGTTCACTTACTGTTGAAACCTAGCTTGAAGGATTTTGAGCATAACCTTGTTGTTTCTGTTCAGTTGTTCAGTCTTGTCTGACTCTTTGCAACCCCATGGACTGCAGCATGCCAGGCTTCCCTGTTCTTCACTATCTCCTGGAATTTGCTCAAACTCATGTCCATTGAGTCAATGATGCCACCCAACCATCTCATCCTCTGTTGCTCCCTTCTTCTCCAGCCCTCAATCTTCCCCAGCATCAGGGTCTTTAATAGTGAGTTGGCTCTTTGCATCATGTGGCCAAGGTATTTGAGCTTCAGTTTCAGCATCAGTCTTTCCAATGAGTATAACCTTGCTAGCATGCAAATTGAGGGCAATTGTGTGGTAGTTTGTACATTCTTTGGCACTGACCTTCCTTGGGATTGGAATGAAAGACCTTTTTCAGTCCTGTGGCTACTGCCGAGTTTTCCAAATTTGTTGACATATTGAGTGTTGCATTTTAACAGGATCATCATATAGGATTTTAGATAGCTCAGCTGGAATTCCATCACCTACACTAGCCTTGTTTGTAATAATGCTTCCTAAGGCCCACTTGACTTCAAACTCTAAGATGTCAGACTCTAGGTGAGTGATGACACCATTGTGGTTATCTGGGTCATTAAGACCTTTTTTGTTTAATTCTTCTGTGTATTCTTGCTGCCTCTTTTTAATCTTTTCTGCTCCTGTTAGGTCCTTACCATTTCTGTCCTTTATCATGCCCATTCTTGCATGAAATGTTCCCTTGATATCTCTAATTTTCTTGAAGAGACCTCTAGTCTTTCCTATGCTATTGTTTTTCTCTACTTCTTTGCATTGTTCCTTTAAGAAAATCTTCTTTCCTTGTTATTCTCTGGAACTCTGCCTTCAATTCAGTGTTTCTTTCCCTTTCTCCCTTGCTTTTCTTCTCTTCTTTCCTCAGCTGTGTAAAGCCTCCTCAGATGACATCAGTTTACATTTCTGTGCTTATATTAGGGGGCAGCAAACTGTACCTCATGTGCCAAATTCAACTCACTACCTGTTTTTGTAAAAATTTCACTAAAATCATACCTATATGTTTACATACTATTTATGTCTGCTTTCACCCTGCAATAGCAGAGTTAAATAGTATACCAGACTCCATCCCCTGAAAAACCTGAAACATTTACTCTTTGGCCCGTATAGGAAAAGTTTGCCTATATTCAGTTAATATAATTTAGCCTCAAACTCTGCAGGTTTGCAGAGGACCTCCTCTAAATATATCCAGAAACAACAGATATTCTGTTAACTTCTTGGAGCAGTCTCTTCTGGAACTTTCTAACTTGGTTTCTGATCTTTCAACCTAGACTAGTTTTCCCTGGCCTGGTACACAGCTGTCTGTCTGGTGTTACCCATTATCACCTGTTTGGGGATTCCCTTTGCTGTCTTCTGTGTCAGATCCCTTGTTAAGAAGGAGTCTTAGACTTTCCTGGTGGTCCAGTGTTTTAAAATCTGCCTGCCAATGAAGGAGACTTGGGTTCAGTCCCTGCTCTGGGAAGATTCCACAAGCCATGGGACAGCTAAGCCTGTGTGCTGCAACTACTGAGCCTGCGAGCCACAACTGCTGAGCTCACATACCACAACTCTTGAGCCCACATGCTGCAACTGCTTAAGCCCGTGCACCCTATAGCCCATAGTCCACAACAAGAGGGGCCATCACAAAGAGAAGCATGCACTTTGCAGCTAGACAGTAGTCCCTGCTCGCCGCAACTAGAGAACACCCATGTGTAGCAATGAAGACCCAGTGCAGACAAAATAAAAATAAATTTATTAACTTTAAGAAAAGAAAGAGTCTTAAAAGATGTGAAATGTGATGTGAAAAGCAAAATCTATGCATGGGGGCAAGTAAAACTCAAGAGCTTTAGAATGTATTCAAACTTAAATTGTTATCAACTTAAACTAGATTGTTATAAGTTGTTATGTGTAAGCCTCATGATAACCACCAAGCAAAAACCTATAGCAGATACACAAAAGGTAGTGAGAAAGACATCTAAGCATGCCACTAAAGAAAATTGTCAAAATACAAAGGAAGAGAGAAAGAGAAGAAGAAAAGAACAGAGGAGCTACAAACAGCCGGAAAGCAGTGAACAAAATGGTATTAAGTACATGCCTTGCAACAATTATTTTAAATGTAAATAGACTGAATTCTCCAATCAGAAGACATAGAATGGCTGAGTGGATTAAAAACAAGACCCATCTATATGCTGCTATGAGAGGCTCACTTCAGATATAAAGATATCACAGATTAAAAGAAAAGAGATGGAAAAAAATAGTTCATGCAAATGGAAGCCCGAAGAAAGCTGGGATAGCTATACTTATATCAAACAAAATAGGCTTTAACACAAAGATTGTAATAAGAGACACAGAAGGGCATTACATATTGATAAAGGGGTCAATGCAACAGGAAGATATAACATTTGTAAATATTTATGCACCCAATGTAGAAAGCACCTAAATATATAAAGAAAAATATTAACAGACTTGAAGGGAAAAATAGCAATATAGTAATAGTAGGGGACTGTAAAGCCCCACTTATACCAATGGATAGGTCATCCTGACAGAAAATCAGTAAGGAACTATCAAAGCTGTAAATGACACATTAAACCAGGTACACTGAACAGATATATACAGGACATTCCACCCAAGAACACTGGAATCTACAATCTTCTCAACTGCACATGGAACGTTCTTTAGGCTAAATCATATATTAGGTCACAAGTCAATACTTAATAAATTGAAGAAGATTTCAATCATATCAAGTCTTTCCCAACCACAATGGTTTGAAGCTAGAAATCAATTATAAGAAGAAATCTGCAAAATTAAAAAAGATATTTTGGGATTAAACAGCATGCTTCTGAACAACCAATGAATCAACAAAGAAATAAAAGGCAAAATTAAGAAAAAATATATCTTGATACAAACAAAAATGTAAATACAACATGCCAAACATTAGGGGAGACAGCAAAAACAGTTCTAACAGGGAAGTTTATAATGATAAGTCCCTACCTCAGGAAACAAGAAAAATCTTAAATAGACAACATAACTATACTTCAAGAAACTAGGAAAATAAGAACAAATGAAGCCCAAAATTAGTAGAAGGAAGGAAGTAACAAAGATGAGAACATAAATAAATGAAACAGAGCCTAAAAAGGCAATAGGAAAGATGAGTGAAACCAAGAATCTGTGAAAAGATGAACAAAATTAAAAAACATTTAGCTTGACTCATCAAGAGCAGATTCAAGTATAAAATCAGAAATGAAAGAAGTTACAGCTGATACTGCAGAAATAAAAGGATCATAAAAGATTACTCCTTCCTGAGAAGAAGGTGTGTGGAATAATTTTTTGAAAGATTATGTAGTCAGGGTTTTGCCCTGGCAGTGTATTTGAAGGCAGACCTTCTTAATTAGATGGGTGTATAAAATTACTTTGTAGAATTTTAGAGAGATATATGCCCAGGCTTGCCCTGGAAAAGAACAGAGATCTTTCTGTCATTTTTGACATTGCACCCAAGTACTGCCTTTCAGACTCTTTTGTTGACTGTGAAGGCTACTCCATTTCTTCTAAAGGATTCTTGCCCACAGTAGTAGATATAATGGTTATCTGCATTAAATTAACCCGTTCTGGACCATTTTAGTTCACTGCTTCCTAAAATGTTGATGTTCACTCTTGCCATCTCCTGTTTGACCACTTCCAATTTACCTTGATGCATAGACCTAACATTCCAGGTTCCTATGCAATATTGTTCTTTACAGCATCGGACTTTACTTCCAATACTAGTCACATCCACAGCTGGGCGTTGTTTTCGTTTTGACTCCATCTCTTCATTCTTTCTGGAGTTATTTCTCCACTCTTCTCCAGTAGCATATTGGGCACCTACCAACCTGGGAAGTTCATCTTTCAATGTCATATCTTTTTGCTTTAATGACCCAGATAACCATGATGGTGTGATTACTTAACCTAGAGCCAGACATACTGGAATGCGAAGTCAAGTGGGCCTTAGGAAGCATCACTACGAACAAAGCTAGTGGAGGTGATGGAATTCCGGTTGAGCTATTTCAAATCCTAAAAGATGATGCTGTGAAAGTGCTGCACTCAATAGGCCAGCAAATTTGGAAAACTCAGCAGTGGCCACACGACTGGAAAAGGTCAGCTTTCATTCCAATCCCAAAGAAAAGCAATGTCAAAGAATGTTCAAACTACTACACAATTGCATTCATCTCACACACTAGCAAAGTAATGCTCAAAATTCTCCAACTGAGGCTTCAATAGTACATGAACCAAGAACTTCCAGATGTTCAAGCTGGATTTAGAAAAGGCAGAGGAACCAGATCAAATTGCCAACATCTGCTGGATCATAGAAAAAGCAAAAGAGTCCCAGAAAAACATCTACTTCTGCTTTATTGACTATGCCAAAGCCTTTGTGTGGATCACAACAAACTGTGGAAAATTCTTAAAGAGATGGGATTACCAGACCACCTCACTGGCCTCCTGACAAATCTGTATGCAGGTCAAGAAGCAAAAGTTAGAACTGGACATGGAACAACAGGCTGGTTCCTAATTGGGAAAGGAGTATGTCAAGGCTGTATAGTGTCACCTTGCTTATTTAACTTATGTGCAGAATATATCATGTGAAATACTGGATTGGATGAAGCACAAGCTGGAATCAAGACTTCTGGGAGAAATAGCAATAACCTCAGATATGTAGATGACACCACCCTTATGGCAGAAAGTGAAGAGGAACTAAAGAGCCTGTTTAGTTGCTGAAAGTGAAAGAGGAGAGTGAAAAAGTTGGCTTTAAACTTGATATTCAAAAAACAAAGATCATGTCATCTGGTCCCATCACTTAATGGCAAATAGAAGGGGAAACAATGGAAACCATGACAGACTTTCTTTTTTTGGGCTCCAAAATCGTTGCAGATGGTGACTGCAGCCATGAAATTAAAAGATGTTTGCTCCTTGCAAGAAAAGCTAGGACCAACCTAGACAGCATATTAAAAAAAAAACTGAGACATTACTTTGCCAACAAAGGTCTGTCTAGTCATAGTCTAGTCATAGTCAAAGCTATGGTTTTTCCAGCAGTCATGTATGGATGTGAGAGTTGGACCATAAAGGAGGCTAAGTGCCGAAGAACTGATGCTTTTTGAACTGTGGTGTTGGAGAAGACTCTTGAGAGTCCCTTGGACTGCAAGGAGATCAAACCAGTCAATCCTAAAGGAAATCAATCCTGGGATGTTCACTGGAAGGACTGATGCTGAAGCTGAAGCTCCAATACTTTGGCCACCTGAACCAAAAAGCCGACTCATTAGAAAAGACCCTGATGCTGGGATAGATTGAAGGCAGGAAGAGAAGGGGATGACAGAGGATGAGATAGTTGGATGGCATCACCTACTTAACAGACATGCGTCTGAGCAAGCTCTGAGTGTTGGTGATGGACATGGAAGCCTGGCATGCTGCAGTCCATGGGGTCACAAAGAGTTGGACGTGACAGAGGGACTGAACTGAACTGACACCCAGGCTTCAGCCCTAGAGTTTTTGACTGATAAATAACTGCGTTTGGCTCTGTATCTGGGGTATGATACTCAGTATGTATATTTTGAAAAAGCCCTCAGGGGTAATTCTGAGAAGCATCTCTGAAAAAGAGTCATTACTTTAGGGCAACAACTCTGGAGTATGGTCTCAGGAGTGTGGAATCATGGAGTAAAATAGTGTGGAAAAAATAGTCTTTGAAATCAAACTTGAGTTCAGTGACTCCTCCTCAACTGTCATAGTTGGTTGCTGTGTGATTTTGGGCACATGTTAAATGAAAATAATGATGATGATGAACTTGCTTGGGGTTTTTTGAGGTTAAATGTGAAAATGCCCATCAAAGTGTCTAGCAGCACAGTAAGTCCTAAATTTCCTCCTCCAAACCCCTGCACGTGATGTGGAGAAAATAGGTCAGGGTTAGTGTTGTTGTTTTTTTTATTTTAAGGGAACAGGTAAAACATAGCCTGTGTTGTATCAGAAGGGCATAAGTATCAGGTAAATGCTCTGGTGTGAGTCTTTCATTCTTCACATTCTCACAGCACTTGGAAGCTTGATTTATATTATATTGACCTGTGTTTAGATCTTATGTCACTCAATAATTGCTCTTTAAATAGTTCTGATGGACATTTTGCCTATCCAGTCAGATGACAGATTACACAAAGGTAAGTGTACTCTGAGTAATCCATAGTACCTAGTACAGGGTTTTGTGCATTAAAAATTTATTTCCTCAAATGATAACAACCTAACATTTACCCACTTTTCTGATTGATTGAGGAGACAGAGCATGAATAAAACAGAGCTTAGGAATTTAGGAGAAGGTGATTACCAACTCAAATATCCAGCATGATGTTTCTCAGCAGTTGTATGGATGACAACATAATGATACTGATTTACTGGTGTGTGCATGCATATTGGTTGCTTTAAAAACCACTTAGGAAGATAATTGCAGTAAATTCTTTGTTTCCACTTACTGTTGACTATTCATCCCTTTACTGTTCTGGGTGACGATATTGACATATGTAAAACTGCAGTATGTGAAACATGCATGGTTTTCATTTTATTCATAAGATCCTTCAGGGAAAGAACCTTTCCTTAGTAAATTTCATATGTCCAATACCTAGAACAGTGTATGACACACAATAAGCATTCAACATAAATTCTGTTGATTAAACCATCAATATATACATAATACTGAGTAATGACCGAGGCCAATAATTCTTTGTGATGGTAACCGTTTCATCATTTTCAAAACAGAACTTTAGTTCTTCTCAGACTTTTGGGAATCTGTGGTCTTTTGGGCATTTAATCATAGATACCTGTAATCATTTTACATTACCAAAAATGTTATGGATTTGGGATTTATATTATTTGACTTTATAGCATTGCTACTTTTTAATTCAATACAATTCACCAAATATCATCTGTTTTCAGGATTTCTTGAAATTCTATTGTAATGGCAACTTTGTTTAAATTTAAGTTAAGGCTGACATTTGATAATTCAAGAAATTTGCAAATCGTTGTATTGATAAGTGTACTTTTAAAGTATTATTACTGTGGACTATCATAGAACTGTACTACATTTTTAAAATTATTTAGTTGCCAAATGATTTTTTCGTTGTAAAATTAATATAATATAAAAGTCTCATTTTAACCATTTTTAAGTGTATAATTCAGTGACATTTAGGACACTCACAGTGTCATGAAACTATCACCACTATCTAGCTTGAGATGTTTTCATCATTCCTAAAGCAAATGGGAGATATTAAGCAGTTGCTCCCATTCTACTCTTCCCACAGCCCCTAGCAACTAATCTGTTTTCTGCCTACTCTAGATATTTCATATAAATGGAATCATACAATATGTTGCCTTTTATAATTTGCTTCTTTCATTAACATAATATCTTCCAGGTTCATCAGTTTTGTAGCATTTATCAGTACTCCATTCCTTTTTAAGGCTGAATAATATTTTATTGTGTATATATACTACATTTTGTTTATCCATTTATTTATTGATGGACATCTGTGTTTTTCCCACCCTTTGGTGTAAATAGTGCTGCCATAAACATTTGTGTATAAAGCTCTGTTTGAGTCTTTATTTTTGATACTTTTGGGTATATACCTAGGAGTAAAATTGCTGAATCATATGGTAATTCTATGTCTGACATACATCTGGTGAACTGCCAAAAAGTGTCGCCATTTTATATTCCTACCAGCAATGTATGAGAGTTCCAATTTCACCATGTTCTCATCAACACTTGTTAATTTTTTAAAAATATAGCCACCTTACAAATGATTTTAAACTTTGTTATAAATTATTATCTTTCCATGGGGCATATTTGCAACCCTCCATTGTATATTTTCTGGGGCAGCTTTGAGTTTTGGTCCATTGCAGAATTAAGGACACTTGTCCCCCTGGGGAGAATGAGTGGGGTGCTTTGTGTGATTTTGTGGTTAATGCTACTGATAACAGGGCTCTTTGTCCAGTCAGCACTGTGTTGTTTAGATGTCCAAGAGTGTCACACTTGGAGTGTTGCTATTGATTGCTCTGAACAGTTTTCATCTCTGTAGGGAAAATTTGCAGGTTTATGGCTAAAAGCAAGGACTATTTTTGGTGCTATTTTGCCACATCCAGGTAAGTCTATTGCAACAAATATAGGATAAGTAATCATTCTTACTATTTTGATGTCAGAAAGTGTACATTAGTAATAATTTCACTCTTCTGCTGAAAAGAAGCAGTGTTTTCCTCTGTTAGAAAATTATTTTAGAATGTTGACAAGTTTGAGAGTTTTATTTTCTATTTTTTAACATTTTCTCTTTTGAGAGACAAGTTTACACAATAAAATATCCAAGGAGTTGTATAAAAGAGCAATGTTTAAATACATTGTTACGTGCAGGATTAAAATCCTGATCTAAACTTTTGAAGAAATGTATAAAAGAGGTTATTTAGTGGTGATCAAGGCTACCATATGTATTGTCCCATTTTCAAATGTTATATGTTTCTTTAAGAGTCCCAGAGGTCTTTGAGTTAAGTACCAAGATCTAGAGATAAATATAGAAAGACAATGGTCCGTTCTTTCTATTAATCAACAGTATTCCTCAGGATAAGTTAGATCATGAAATTAAAGAAAAAAAAGAAACAATGGCACAACTTATTAATTGCTTAAGGATGTGGGTTAAGTATTATATTAGGTTGCTATTAACTTTTCCAAAGAAACTATTAGATAGAAACACAAATGTGTGAAAATATTTTAACACTACTTGTTACATTATTTGGAAAGAAATTTTAGCTTTGTTTAGAGAAAAACAGTTAATAGCAATTTAAGCTTCTCAAAAGATAGGTCTTCAAGGTGCTAATAGCTCACCTAAGTGGTACAGAAACCATTAGTAAAAACAAGAAAATTAATGAAAGACCAATAGAGAATAAAAGATAAAGAAAGGCAAACTATATCTCATAGTTTCTAGTGTGTAAACATAGAATTTTAGGAAGCTCTATTGTACAAAGACATGCATAGTAGGCTTTCAAAAAGTGTAGAATTAATTTGAATAATGTAGGATAGAGAAAATGCTATAAACTGAACTATTTAACTTAATGAGCCAGACAGTCCAAAGAGGAAGCTTCATTTGTTTCTATCTCCAAAGGAGCTCAACTTTTCTGTTTACTGATCATTCAGCAATGTTTATTTAGTGCCTTCTATGTGTCAGGCACAGAGATGAAGTAGGGAGAGAAGATGATGAGAAGGCAGGGAGTGACAGGAATGTAAACAAAGATGTGCAGTTATAGAAGTCGTACAGAGGTCAGGAGCAGACAGTAGAAGGAACTGACAAAGTAATTGACATTAACACTGACAAAGTAATGGTGGCCTGTTAGAGAAGATTAACAAAGGCGATAGACTATTGCTCAGTTTTGAAGGTAAATTCTGGTTTAACAAAAAAGCAATGTGCAAGGAAATTCTGAGTAGCTAGAACATGGGCTGATGTGGAGGCATGAAACAGTACAGTGTGATCAGGAATTACAAATAATTTGGCATTAGTGGTTCTGAAAGTGTAAAGTTTGAGGAGGAACTGTGAAATATGAGCCCAGAAAGATATTCAAGGTCTTGGAGGCTTTATATTCCATGATAAAGGGCATGAAATTTATCCGCCTTGTAGTGATGCGCCATTCAGTTGCTTTGAACAGAGAACTGGCAATTGAGATTTGGGATTCTTGCTGAGATTTTGTGTGAAGCAGCATTTCTCCTAGGACTACAATGCTACCATCTTCTGCAATGTTTTTTAAAAATTCAGAGGCCTGAATTGCACTGAATTGAATCAGAATTTCCAGGGGGAATCAGCATGTGCCTTCTACCTTGTAGTTTCAAGCTTGCTCTTTCTCGAAGTAGGATTGAGGGAGTGGGCAAGACTAAATGCAGGAAGATCATCTAGGAAGTAGTGTGATTATCCAGGTGAGAAGGTTTGAGACAGCCACAATGGGGACAGAAGGATTAAGAGAAGATTATGAACTTGAGAGATATTTTGCAGATAAAATCAAAGGCAGTTGGTGATTAGATTGAGTGAAAAGGAGGGTTTCAGTTCAGGTTTCTATTGGGTCATGCACAAATAGCTATTATTAATATTTTAATAAATCATAATTTTCCTTTAAATATATGATTTAAAATTTTTATGCAGTCTTAAATTTGATTTATTGTTTTTTTTGGGGGGGTAGAGGGTGTCAATTGTTTAATTGTCATTGAATTTTATGGTAGAAATAAATGGAAAAAATGTCAATTTATTGATATCTGTTACAGTCAACTTATCAGGAAAATATTTATTTAGTTTTAATGTCCCAAATACCTACATGCCCCTTTGAATAAAGCAAACAGATTTAGTTCTGATATTTTTGAGAGGACTTATACTTGCAAGATGTAAGGTCTAAGTCATCACACAGCCAAAGCCCTTGAAAATCTGAGCAGTGAGCTGGAGACACAGTGGTTTTTCCGCCCACCGCCTCCCCCCCCCCCCCCCCCCCCCCCGCCCAGGTCAGGTTTAATAGACTGATTTTTCAAGTTGGGCAAAACCCAAGAAAACTGTCAAGTATGTACATTTTTCTCTGTCGTTCTTTTTTTCTATCTCTTCATTTCTAATTCTGTCCTGAAGAAGAGATTCCTTACATACTACTTGTGTCTATTGTTGTTAACTAACTCTTAACTGATGTATTGATAGATAGGAAGCAAAGCCATAATTCTTTAGGAGTGTGCTAGAGATTATAGTGATCATTCACTGCTTTCCTTTCCTATATTCCCCAGCTGTCTGTGCAATTAGGTTGGCCATGTGACTAATTCTGTACAGCAGAATGTGAGTGGAAATGAGGTACTTCATTTGTAGGGTCTTCCCCTGTGGCTCAGCTGGTAAAGAATCCGCCTGCAATGTGGGAGACTTGGGTTCAACTCCTGGGTTGGAAAGATTCCCTCTGGAGAAGGGAACGGCTACCCACTCCAGTATTCTGGCCTGGAGAATTCCATGGACTGTATATAGCCCATGGGGTTGCAAAGAGTCGCACATGACTGAGTGACTTTCACTTTCACTTATAGGCCTGAGTGATCTGCATCTGTGAATGTAAAACATCCTGCACTGTCCATCTTCCATGCTCTCCTTGTCTCATTGCTGATCCCCTTAAAGTACTCCAGACATTTGCATCAGATTTTGCATGAGCAAGAAATGACTTTTAATATGTCAGGCCACTGAGATTCCATTTTTTTTTTTTTTTTTTTTGTAGCATACAGTTGTCTACTCTGATCAGTGTACAGGTTATTTTAAATTTCATAGGTGACTATTAAGGAGATTTAAGTCACAACTGAATGGAGCTAATGACAGATTGACAGGCATGGGGGTGACGCTTTTGGTTTAGCCTTAAAACATCATGAAGTTTACCCTTCTTGAGCTTTGTATTGTATTGAATGATATTGTATTGAAATCAGAATTTGTCTCTTACTTGTTTGGTCCTGCTTCCATCGTGTTTTCAGTTTTTTGATTTGCAAAACGGGGTGATTAATACCCATGTAATAGGGTTATTGTCAGTATTAAAGAGATGCCATATGTAAAATGTCTAGACCAGCGCCTAGCACATAGCAGGTGCCAGAGCCACCCTGGGAGAGCATCAGAGATGCAGTCCCATAATTAACTTTGTAAATTTCTGATGTGATTCACAGATGGGTGTTATTTACATTAGTGGCAATTAGTAGTTTTAAAATTCCTGTCTAAAAATGGAATTTTCCAAATTCCGATATCAGAGGGCTCTGACTCACCTGCCCGAGTGGGTGCATAGATAAGAGCACAAATCAGTGGCAACTATTGTATTTTCCTGTTGCTCTTCAAAAGGAGATGAGGGCAACATTGCCATTGTGAGGAGTGATTATTCTCCAGGCTTGGGCCAGAAAGTCTGAATCTCCATGGCTAGGCTTGATAGCTAGGCAATGCTGTGCAACTGATTGGATTGATGCCAGTCTAACTGATTTGTTCTAAGGGCTAGAAAAACTCAATTGAGCCATGAGCATAACAACTACAGTTCTAATCATGTTTATCCTCAAATTGTTTCTTTGTATAAACAATAGCAGGAAGAGTGTTAAATGGGGGTGGATTGGTAGATTTCAGAAAACTTAAGATCTGATCTCCATAGTTCTCAGTATCACTGTTGTGTTCTCAGCTTTCCAGTTTCATTTTGTCACCTTTGAAATGAGAGCTTGGACTAGGGTATCTTTACGGATCCTCTAGGATCTAAGGATCTTTTCTGTAACCTATTATAACCCAGACATCATTGAAATTCCATAGGGCTCAGTCTCTGTGCAAGGATCATTCAAAGAAATGATGTGGTACTCAAAAAGTAAATATATATTTTGCCACCATGTGCCATGTGGGGTCTTATTTTCTTGACCAGGGATTGGACTTTTTGGGCACACTGTGGTTTGATTGCTCACTTGTTTTTTCTCTGTACTTGCAGTCAGCTCTGCATAACGCGTAACCAGAAGGCAGTGTTGTTTCTGAGGAAGGCCTAGCGTTTAGAGGACAAGCTGCTAATTAATTTCTTGCAGACTGACACAAATTCCACTTGTCTTATTTGTACTGTAACAACTGTAGGGCTATACTCACATTAGTTTTGTTTTCACTTCTACCTAAGGGGAGTGGGGCTCAATAGTATCTCTGGGATGGTGTGGGTGTGTCCAGGCAGGATAGGCCTGCCCTTGCCTGCAGCTGCAGGCCCCTGCCTGATAAGGCCATAAGCTCACTGGAGAGTCATCTCCACGCATTTTGAAAATTTCACTGTGACCCAGGTTGCTCAGTTTTTTGTTTTACTGAATTTCATACTGATGAAAATCAATTAAAGAATAAGTATTTATTAAGCACCTGCTGTCGGGAAGATCCCCTGTAGGAGGACACAGCAACCCACTCCAGTATTCTTGCCTGGAGAACCCCATGGACAGAGGAATGGTCCATAGGGTCACAGAGAGTTGGACATGACTGAAGCAACTTAGCACTCACACGCACATATTCAAAATAATGCCCTAAGTATTCTGTGTAATGGTGGCTTCCTGGGTGGCTCAGATGGTAAAGAATTTGCCTGTAGTGTGGGAGACTCTGAGTTCGATTACTGGGTCAGGAAGAGCCCCTGGAGAAGGGAATGGGTTCCCCACTCCAGTATTCTTGCCTGGAAAATTCCATGGGCAGAGGAGCTGGTGGGCTACAGTCCATGGGGCTACAAAGAGTTGGGCATGACTAAGTGACTAATACTTTCATTTACACTTATTCTGTGTAATGCATGGTCACTAGCCTCATACAGTTTTTAAATGGAGAAGTATATATAAGCACATAGAACAATATCATATTAGACCTAAAACTTTTAGGGCAACTTGAATTTTTTTCTTAAGGGAAACTATCTTTGTAATAGGTTGATTGTAATAATATATTGCTTACTATAAAATATTTTGTAATATATACAAATATGAAGGAGAAAATAGATGAAAAAATTAAAAAAATTTTTTAAAATTTTTTGGCTCACCATGTGGCATGTGGGATCTTAGTTCCCTCACCAAGGATCAAACCCACATCCCCTTCAGTGGAAGCATGGAGTTTTAACCACTGAGCCACCAGAGAAGTCCCAGAAAGATGAAAAATTCTGCTTCCTAGAAATATCTACTGTTAAGAGTTTTGATGAACATTTTTTGAGCCATCTTGGTATGCCATACACTCACACATATATTATACATGCATAATTTTACATAAATGGACTTATAACACATTTGCTATTTGTAACCTGCCTTTTTTGACTCAGAAGTACATCAGGAAATGGCTTCTCTATCAATAAATGTCTACTGACATCATTATACTTATAGAAGACACCATAATTTATTTAACCAATCTTTTATTAATGAAAACTTAAATCATTTCCAGTTCTTTAGAATATTATAAATAATCATTGCATATGTATCCAGTTATGCCCTTACATAAATTATCTGGAGGTGGAATTGCAATGTCAAAGAATATGAGCATCTAGACTTTTGATACATAATGCCACTCTTCCCTCAAAAACCAAACCCTTGATTCAGATACTGTTAGCCCCTTGGCCCACTCTGGAGACCCCTCAAATGGAGCAGGTTTACAGCCTCTTGTGTGTCTCTGCCAAGGTCATTCTCTAGCTTCCACAGTCAGGGAGGCAAGAAGTGCCAGGGAGTTCATCTGACTCCTAACTGATAAAGAATTGGTGGATAAATGCCCCTGTTTCTTGCCCTTTGGTGGGACTCTTCTGAGATGTGTCTTATCCAGTCCTTGGAGGAATTCAGTCTGTTGCCTGTACTGAAATCTTGCTCATTAACTCACTTGTTTGCTTTCCTCCTTTACTGTGTGACTTCCTCACCCCTTTACTTGGCTTCCTGGGATTTATACTCAAATCTTTGCCTTAGGGTCTGCTTTTGGGGGAACCCAAATGAAGACATCTTTCATATTTGAGATGAAAAGTATAGTAGGCACGATAATGGGCCCCCAAAGACGCCTACATCTTAGTTCTTGGAACCTGTGAAAATGTTTACCTTACATGGGATTCTGAAGATTGAATCACATATAAAGAACCTTGAGATGGGAAGATCATCCTGGATTACCAGAGTGGCCTCAGTGTAATCACCAGTTCAGTTCAGTCACTCAGTCGTGTCCAACTCTTTGTGACCCCGTGGACTGTAGCACGCCAGGCCTCCCTGTCCATCACCAACTCCCAGAGTTTACTCAAAAGCATCAGTAATCATGAGTCCTTAAAAGTGACAGAAGGAGGCAGAAGAGGGGAGTCAGAGGAAATGTGAAGAATAGTCAGGGAGATGCAGCATTATTGCCTTGGAAGACAGAGTTAGAGAACCATGAGCCAAGAGCTGTGGGTGGCCTCTCAAAGCTGGAAGAGGCAAGGAAATGGACTTATCTTTAGAGCCTCCAGAATGGAATCAGCCCTGCTGGGTTAGCAGACCAAGGGGCAGACCAAGATTGTAAGGTTCATGCAGGGTATGAAGGAATGGAGTATAAGGTCAGGCCACTCAAGATGTTTGTTCTCTTGCTCTCTGTACATCCCCTGCCTCCTTCACTGGTACCCTGCGCAAGTGACTAACCTTCCTCTGTATTAATACTTGCCCTAGACTCCAACTAGTGACTGTTGTTATCAAAGGGGTGGTGATGGGCATGCCCTTCTACTGGTGTGATGGTAACTAATGAACCCACCTGATGCTAGTCCCCCAGCCCCATACCTGGTAATCCCCCCCCACCCCACATAGTGAGGACTGCCGCCTCGTCCTGCCTGCCTGCCTGCTGTGTGCCACACACGGGACCTTGCTTCAGCTACATAAGCTCTCTCATACCCTAAACCATGGATGTCTCTGTTTCCAACTTCAGGCTCCTTTTTCAGCCTTGAAGTCTGGCAAACACTGGGCTTGTAGGCCTGTGGGATGCAGCCCAGTAGGACCCATGTTAGACTTCTAACCTATGAAACTATAATATAATAAATTTGTGCCAAGTTTGTGTAATCTGTTATGGCAGCAGTAGAAAACTAATTAAAAAAAAAGTTAAATAATACAAGGCAACTGATGCCAGAAGCATCCTGTGGCAGTGCTTATAGTCCCAAAGGAAAGGCGTGAACAATGAGGCTTGGAGAAGGAGGAAGTTGTGAAATGCATTCCCTCCTCTTGAGCAGTCATGGTTTGCCTATGGGTGAGGTTGGGGTAGATGATTCAGTGACCACCAAACGTAGGCCTGGGCCCAGAAACTCTCCCAGCAAGCTAAGGGTTTGTGTGAGTTTTAATTTACTTGGAAATTCTATCAAGTTCAGAAACTTTCATGTGTGTGAAAACTACCTGGGAAAATAAAAGTTAAAGAAAGGTCATCTGGGGAATTTGTTAAAAATGCAGATTTTGGATCTTATTTACCAGAGGTGCTGATTCAAAGGTTTGGAATAGGGCCCAGGGATTAACATGTAAAAATAGATTATTCTGACACATATCACTTTAGGGACTCGCCTATTAGAAACCTTTGCTCCTTGGTGGCTGGGGATGGGGTCTCCACAGCGCCTGCTTTCTCAGGCAGGTTGGTGGAGGGAAGAGCAGAAGAGAAGGAAATCTCTAGAAATTATCTACTGTTGTATCTTGTGCAGGAATCCTACTTTAGTTTCTGTTTGGGAGAGTCAGTCACAACAGTAATTAGAGTTAACTGAAGCCTGATATTAATAAATGGAGGTGGCCTGTGTCACCAGAGACAGAGTATCTGGGCTGCTGGACCCCTGAGGATCTTTTGATCTTGTGGTTGGTTTGCCTGCAGTAGCATTTCCTCATTTGGCTAATGGGCATATCATTTCCAGATGACCTTGGAGAGCCAGGGCAGTTCTGCTGTTACTCACTGGAAGAAGCACACTCAAACATTTGGAACATTCTAAGGATTACAGATGTGCCCAAGGGTGTCTTGGATCTCCTCTAATTAAGGCTGTGGAGGTCACTCAGAAAGAATTCTTGCATTTGCCTCATGCCTTTTTGAAGGAAGGTCTGTGCTTGTCTAGCTCCAAGCAGCTCTCTGAAATGTCAGGAGATAAGAAATGCCTCTCAGCACGAAGGCTTCCAGACACATATGTGACAAGAAATTTGGCATCAGCTTTACAAGTGTCAGATGTCTAGGATAAAGCAATATGGGTATAGTATTTCTAGTGCTATTTTGGTGCCTTGTGCATGAGCCTGCAGCATTAGAAAAACTGCTTTTCAGCTTTGGGTGATAGCCTTACTGGCTCTCGGCATGCACGTCTGAAAGTACAGTTGGGTCACAAACTGGTTATGGGATGCAGCAAGTCACCCACAGTCATGGTACCAAGCCTCAGGGGAGTGCCTTTGAGGGAACCAGACATTCCTCAGCCTGTGATGACTTGGGTGATACAGCCAGAGCCTTGAATCAGATGATGCCTTAAAAGCATTAATCAACTTTTGCAACACCCGCATGAAGTTGGTAAACACTTTTCCTTGCTTTTCAGACAGAAAACTAAAGCATGGAGGAATCCAGCAGACAGGGTCACAGAGTTAGTTGTGGTTTTCTTACCTTACTGTTTAATGATAACGGGTGAATGATTTCAGAGCAAGTTTCTACTTATATAATTCAGGGAATATGTCTCTTGGTGAGAGAACATTTTTGGCGGTTGTGACTCTGTAGAAGACTTGAAGCTCAGTCTGGCTGTTCATTGGTTAGGAGCAAATGCCTGGGGCACTTGACTTAACGACTGTCATAAGTGGTGTGAAAATATGTGTAAGAAAAAACAAAATATGGTAATATAGTGAGGTTGTTACAGTAATAATATCCAAATAGGAATATTGTATATAAAGTCTAAGTGGTAATATAGCTCTCACTCCCAAGGTACTTGACACTGGCTCTTCTTTTAGTTTTATTTCTATTTATTTTTTAAAGTTCAGTGATAAGCTGTGGACACCATAGTTTAAGAAAGTCAGAAAGAGTTTATAGTGGTGACTCCCCCAAATGATTCAAAAGTGGAAAAAGAAGGCCTGTGAGAAAAGATGAAGGCATTGCTCTTATCTTGTAGAAAGGTTGATGCAAAGTTATGTGGTCTATAAATATATCACAAGGTACTACTTTTAAAGGCAATTTAATTGTCTATTGATGACAGAAGTTGAAAAAAGTGGGTATATCCCAGAGCATGAAAAGTTTAAAGAGTCATAAGAAATAATTTTCTGGTGTGAAAGATGGTTAAAAACCAGAATAGGCTACCCAGAAAAGAACTTCTATTTTCTTAAGGTCTCATATAAATAGGCTAAATCAGCAAGATGTGGCTAGTTAGCAGGGTTAATGGCTTCACATGATAGCTCATGTATCCTGAGTGGGCTGCCTAGTTAGTGATGGTAATGGAGTTTGTTTTTTTTCTGAACTTTTTTGTTTGAAATAATTTTAGACTTACAGAACAGTTGCAGAAGTAGTATGTAGAGTTCCCATATTATCCTTCACCCAGCTTCTCCTAATGTTAACATTTTATACCACCATGGTACAATTATCACAACTAAGAAGTTAATATCACTATAAAATGGATATCCAAAATTAATATCCAAAAATGGATAGGGACTTTTGAGGAGATGCAGAATAGTTAAGGCTATGGATAACCACATATCCTTCAACAGAAGAAATTACTTTGTTTGATATGTCAGAACTCCACATGAGACTTTGTTTATGCAAGTGATCCTATTGCAAAAAAATAAAACTCGTGACTCTAGGAAGAGGGGTAGTTAGATGGACCTTTCCTAGGAAGATTTTGTGCTTTTCATAATTATTTCACTTGTTAAATAATTAATTACAGGGTAAATGTGTTTGGTAATGACATTTATTAATATAACTCAATGTTACAGATTCTTTTTACTGTTTTTTCCTTCAGGCTTGTCTTGCCCCAGGCAGAATCTTTATACTTGCTTTCTCGCCAGCACCAAAAATGATTCCCGACCCAGAGTCTGTGCTTAATTAATATTTGTTCATTGAAACAAATCGGCATGCTCACACTTTTCTCATTTTTTCACATATTGTTGCTCTTGTTGTTTAGTCACTCAGTTGTGTCTGACTCTTTGTGACCCCATGGACTGCAGCAGGCCAGGCCTTCCTGTCCTTCACCATCTACTGGATCTTTCTCAAACTTATGTCCATCAAGTTGGTGATGCCATCCAACCATCTTATCCTCTGTCATCCCCTTCTCTTCCTGCCTTCAATCTGTCCCAGCATCAGGGTCTTTTCTAATGAGTCAGCTTTTTGAATCAGGTGGCCAAAGTATTGGAGTTTCAGCTTCAGCATCAGTCCTTCCAGTGAACACCCAGGACTGATCTCCTTTAGGATGGACCGGTTGGATCTCCTTGCAGTCCAAGGGACTCTCAAGAGTCTTCTCCAATACCACAGTTCAAAAGCATCAATTCTTTGGTGCTCAGCCTTCTTTGTGGTCCAACTCTCACATCCATACATGACTACTAGAAAAACCATAACTTTGACTAGCTGAAACTTTGTCCGTAAAGTAACGTTTCTGGTTTTTAATATGCTGTCTAGATTGGTCATGGCTTTTCTTGCAAGGAGCAAACGTCTTTTAATTTCATGGCTGCAATCACCATCTGCAACGATTTTGGAGCCCAAGAAAATAAAGTCTGTCATGGTTTCCATTGTTTCCCCATCTATTTGCCCTGAAGTGATGAGACCGGATGCCATGATCTTCATTTTTTGAATGTTGAGTTTTAAGCCAACTTTTTTCACTCTCCTCTTTGATTTTCATCAAGAGGCTCTTTAGTTCCTCTTTGCTTTCTGCCATAAGGGTGACGTCATCTGCATATCTGAGGTTATTGATATTTCCCCCAGCAATCTTGATTCCAGCTTGTGCATCATCCAACGTGGCATTTCACATGATATACTCTGCATATAAGTTAAGTAAGCAAGGTGACAGAATACAGCCTTGATGTACTCCTTTCCCAATTTGTAACCAGTCTGTTGTTCCATGTCCAGTTCTAACTGTTGCATTTTGACCTGCATATAGGTTTCACAGGAGTCAGGTTAAGTGGTCTCATATTCCCATCTCTTTAAGAATTTTCCACAGTTGGTGGTGATCCACAGAGCCAAAGGCTTTGGCATAGTCAATGAAGCAGAAGTATATGTTTTTCTGGATTTCTCTTGCCTTTTCTGTGATCCAGTGGATGTTGGCAATTTGACCTCTGGTTCTTCTGCATTTTTAAAATCCAACTTGAACATCTGGAAGGTCTCAGTTCATGTACTGTTGAAGCCTGGCTTGCAGAATTTTGAGAATTACCTTGCTAGCATGTGAAATGAGTGTAATTGTATGGTATTTTCAACATTCTTTGGCATTGCCCTTTGGGATTGGAATGAAAATTGACCTTTTCCAGTCATGTGGCCACTGTTGAGTTTTCCAAATTTGCTGGCATATAGAGTGCAGCACTTTCACAGCATCAGTATTTGAAATAACTCAGATGGAATTCCATCACCTCCACTAGCTTTGTTTGTAGTGATGTTTCCTAAGGCCCACTTGACTTCACACTCCAGGATATCTGGCTCTAGGAGAGTGATCACAGCATAGTGGTTATCTGGATCATTAAGATCTTTCTTGTATGGTTCTTGTGTGTATTCTTGCTACCTCTTCTTAATATCTTCTATTTCTGTTAGGTCCATATCATTTTTGTCCTTTTGTGCCCATTTTTGCATGAAATGTTCCCTTGGTATCTCTAATTTTCTTGAAGAGATCTCTAGTCTTTCCCATTCTATTGTTTTCCTCTAATTCTTTGCATTGATCACTGAGGAAGGCTTTCTTAGCTCTCCTTGTTATTCTTTGAAACTCTGCATTCTGATGGGTATATCTTTCCTTTTCTCCTTTGCCTTTAGCTTCTCTTTTCTCAGCTGTTTGTAAGTCCTCATCAGACAACCATTTTGCCTTTTTGCATTTCTTTTTCTCAGGGATGGTTTTGATCACTGCCTCCTGTACAATGTTATGAACTTTCATCCATAGCTCTTCAGAGACTCTGTCTATTGTATCTAATCCCTTGAATTTATTTGTCACTTCTACTGTATAATTCTAAGGAAGTTGATTTTCGTCATACCTTAATGGTCTAGTGGTTTTCCCTACTTTCTTCAGTTTAAGTCTGAATTTTGCAATAAGGAGTTCATGATATGAGCCACAGTCAGCTCCCGGTCTTGTTTTTGCTAACTGTACAGAGCTTCTCCATCTTTGGCTGCAAAGAATATAATCAATCTGATTTTGGAGTTGACCATCTGATGACATCCATGTGTAGAGTCATCTCATGTTGTTGGAAGAGGGTGTTTGCTATGACCAGTGTGCTCTCTTAGCAAAACTCTTTTAGCTTTTGCCCTGCTTCGTTTTGAACTCCAAGGCCAAACTTGCCTGTTACTCCAGGTGTTTCTTGACTTCCTACTTTTGCATTCCAGTCCACTATGATGAAAACGCCATCTTTTTTTGGTGTTAGTTCTAGAAGGTCTTGTAGGTCTTCATCAAACCATTCACCTTCAGCTTCTTTGGCATTGGTTGGGGCATAGACTTGGATTATTGTGATATTGAATGGTTTGCCTTGGAAATGAACAGAGATGATTCTGTCATTTTTGAGATTGCATCCAAGTACTGCATTTCAGATTCTTTGTTGACTGTGAGGGCTACTTCATTTCTTCTAAGGGATTCTTGCCCACAGTAGTAGATATAGTGGTCATCTGAATTACATTTGCCCATTCGGGTCCGTTTTAGTTCACTGAGTCCTAAAATGTTGGTATTAGCTATTGCCATCTCCTGTTTGACCACTTCCAATTTACCTCAATTCATGAACCTAACATTCCAGGTTCTTGTGGATTATTGTTCTTTACAGAATCATATTTTACTTTCACCACCAGACACATCACCAACTGGGCATTGTTTCCACTTTGGCTCAGCCTCTTCATTCCTTTTGGAGCTATTTCTCCACTCTTCTCTAGTAGCATATTGAGCACCTCCCTACCTGGGGAGTTCATCTTTCAGTGTCATATCTTTTTGCCTTTTAATACTGTTCACATGACTTGCTCCTTATTCAAATATCTGGTCTTCCCTGTTGGCTCAGATGGTAAAGAATCTGCCTGCAGTGCAGGAGAGCCAGTTTCGATCCCTGGATTGGGAAGATCCCTTGGAGAAGGGAATGGCAACCTACTCCAGTATTATTGCCTGGAGAATTCCATGGGCAGAGGAGCCTGGCGGGCTACAGTCCATGGGGTCATGAAGAGTTGGACATTATTGAGCAACTAACACTTCACCTCATATCACCAACCTGGGGAGTTCATCTTTCACTGTCATATCTTTTTGCCTTTCATACTGTTCACATGAGTTGCTCCTTAGTCAAATGTCTGGTCAGGCCTTTCTTGACCACACTAACTAAAATAGCATTCCTCTGTCTCTCTTACTCTCTCTTTATATTCTGTGTTATTATTTTCTTTTTATTCAAAGTACTTTCCACTACCTAAAAGATACTTTGTTTGTTAAAAGTTGTATAATATCTCTCCTGCTAGTAAGCTCCTTGAGCACACTGACCTTGTATATTTTTACTGAATCCCTATGCCTAGAACAGTATCTGGTAGGTGAGTTTATGTGAAATACTCTTTAAGGTGAATAAATGAATGCAGACATGGTCACTTGTACTTTGTACTTTGAAGATACAAATAGTCAACTTTAGAAAGCTTCACTTAAGCATCTTTGAATTTACAGTTTGCATATATGAAAAACTTGACTATTTTTCAATCAGATCATTGTACTTCTAATTTTCCTTATCCTTCTTACTGATGTTGAAAAATTATTTCTTATTTTAATCTTAAATAGTGATACTGCAGCTGGTAACCCCATAGGCACATTTTTGAGAGAAAATGGATAACTTCTGTGAAACCCTTTGAGCTCCAAGAGAGATGATAACTACGTTCAAGATATTTGTATTGTCATAATTAATTAGTGTTATGCAAAAGTGAAAGAACCACACAGCCCAATCAGTGTCATGGAAATCAGACCACCCACCAGATTTTTTTTTTTTCAATTATTTTTATTAGTTGGAGGCTAATTACTTCGCAACATTGCAGTGGGTTTTGTCACACATTGACATGAATCAGCCATGGAGTTACACGTATTCCCCATCCCGATCCCCCCTCCCCCCTCCCCGATTCCCCTGGGTCCTCCCCAGTGCACCTGGCCCGAGCACCTGTCTCATGCATCCCACCTGGGCCGGTGGTCTGTTTCACCATAGATAATATACATGCTGTTCTCTCGAAACATCCCACCCTCGCCTTCTCCCACAGAGTCCAAAAGTCTGTATCTCTGTACATCTGTATCTCTGTACATCTGTATCTCTTTTTCTGTTTTGCACATAGGGTTATCGTTACCATCTTTCTACATTCCATATATATGTGTTAGTATGCTGTAATGTTCTTTATCTTTCTGGCTTACTTCACTCTGTATAATGGGCTCCAGTTTCATCCATCTCACTAGAACTGATTCAAATGAATTCTTTTTAACGGCTGAGTAATATTCCATGGTGTATATGTACCACAGCTTCCTTATCCATTCATCTGCTGATGGGCATCTAGGTTGCTTCCATGTCCTGGCTGTTATAAATAGTGGTGCGATGAACATTGGGGTGCACATGTCTCTTTCAGATCTGGTTTCCTCAGTGTGTATGCCCAAGAGTGGTATTGCTGGGTCATATGGCAGTTCTATTTCCAGTTTTTTAAGAAATCTCCACACTGTTCTCCATAGCGGCTGTACTAGTTTGCATTCCCACCAACAGTGTAAGAGGGTTCCCTTTTCTCCACACCCTCTCCAGCATTTATTGCTTGTAAACTTTTGGATAGCAGCCATCCTGACTGGCGTGTAATGGTACCTCATTGTGGTTTTGATTTGCATTTCTCTGATAATGAGTGATGCTGAGCATCTTTTCATGTGTTTGTTAGCCATCTGTATGTCTTCTTTGGAGAAATGTCTGTTTAGTTCTTTGGCCCATTTTTTGATTGGGTCATTTATTTTTCTGGAATTGAGCTGCAGGAGTTGCTTATATATTTTTGAGATTAATCCTTTGTCTGTTGCTTCATTTGCTATTATTTTCTCCCAATCTGAGGGCTGTCTTTTCACCTTACTTATAGTTTCCTTTGTTGTGCAAAAGCTTTTAAGTTTCATTAGGTCCCATTTGTTTATTTTTGCTTTTATTTCCAATATTCTGGGAGGTGGGTCATAGAGGATCCTGCTGTGATTCATGTCAGAGAGTGTTTTGCCTATGGTCTCCTCTAGGAGTTTTATAGTTTCTGGTCTTACATTTAGATCTTTAATCCATTTTGAGTTTATTTTTGTGTATACCACCCACCAGATTTATAGGAACTCAGATCCTATTAAATGAATTAAAATCATTCAAAATATTATACACGTGAGCATCCCACCATATGACAACTGAATTATTTTTTAGGTCCAGCACCATCTCTACACAGAGAAAAGATTCACTTGTTATCTGTCTATATGGATGTGAGTGAAGCACTTAGTATATATTTGGTGTTTTTTTTTAAGCACAAAAGAAAAAAATCTTCATGGTGACAATATTGTGTAAGGTTTGAAAGGGCAGTTTAGGGCAGCTCAGTGTGGAGCTCTTTGCTTTCTTTCGTCATTTGGCATTTGTATGGTTTAAGAGCTGGATAGAGGCTTCCTATCCTATACTGAGTGTGGTAGGCAGAATAATGGCCTCCAGAGTTGTCGTGTCCTAATCCTTGGAACCTGTGAATATGTTAGGTTACATAGCAACAGGGAATTAATTCATTATAAAATTAATATTTCTTATCAGCTGACCTTAAAATGGGCAAATTATTTTGAATGATTTGAGTGGGCCTACGGTAATCTGCCTGCAATACAGGAGACCTGGTTTCGATCTCTAGGTCAGGAAGGTCCCCTGAGGAATAAAAAGGCAACCCACTCCAGTATTCTTGCCTGGGAAATCCCATGGATAGAGGAGCCTGGCAGGCTATAGTCCATGGGGTCACAAGAATTGGACCTGACTTAGCAACTTAACCACCACCAAGGTAATCACAGCATCCTTAAAAGTGAAAGAGGAGGGCAGAAGAAAGTGTCGAATGTGGTCATGTGAGAACCAATGACCATTTTTTACTTTGAAGTGGAAGAGTATCATGAGCCAAACTCTAGGGCAGCCTCTAGAAGCTAGAAAAGGCCAGAAAGTCGATTCTCCCTTAGAGCCTCCAGAAAGGAATGCAGCCTTGGTTTTAGCCCAACCCTGGTTTTGATAGTTGATGAGATTCTATTTAAAGTACAGAATGAAGATGGCAATAGGACTCACCTATTTCTGACTTCCAGAACTGTAAGATAACAGATTTGTGTTTTTTAAGTCACTAAATTTGTTGTAATTTGTTAAAGAGTAGCAATAGGAAACTAATATACAAGGCTCATTCATATCCCTGTAAGACCCTCCTTTGGACCTACCCAGCATTATCTGCCTTTCCTATTGTATTTCTGCTCTTCTGCTTCAGTGAGGTCGGTTTCCTCACTCATGATACACGCATTCTCACTCTCTAGCTCACTCCCAAACTCATCCGTATGTGGGTTTCTATGATTGAGAAAGAACTTCTCCCTCTTGCTAGGATAAATCTGTGTGAACCTGGCTTGTTCTTCCCTTGACTACTAGATCAGCCTTGATGGCCCTAAATCTTCAGGTGCCCAGATGTTAAAAGTTTAAAGAAGATGAATTGAATTTCTGCCATGCACCAGTACTGTTGTCGTGAAGATGAAGAAGATTACAAGGCTTATTTTTAGGGACACACATGTTGACTAGCTGAAGAGAGATACACAGAAGCAATTAGGAAACAGCATGCCATATTCTTTAAATGAAATATGTTTGGAGTACTAAAGGAATGGAGGGAAAAGAATGACTAACTGCTTAATGGGGTAGATACAAGGGTCACAGATTGGATTTCATTAAAACTTCTCAGGTGAGGGAATGTGTGGGCTCACTCATGAACGATGAGGCAGCAAACATATCCAAGGCCTCTGCTTCATTTATGAAATAGGCATATTCCATAAATATCAGACAAAATGTAAGATTATTTTGCTTTACTTTGGAAATAATAGTTGGCAAGTCCTAACTAAAGTACAGAGTAAAGATGGCAACCCAACCCCCAGAGATAGATCTGGAGCCTGGCAATGCTTTCAGGGGGCACCAGTAGAGCCTAGCCAGTTCAGCAGTCCTTGAATCTTTGTGTGTGCAGGCAGAGCAAGATTAATGTGGGCAAAGAAAGTGATTCCAACAACATTAACATACTGATTGAAGTTAAGTGCACTGCTTGTTCAACATGTCTTCAGTAGACTAAAAAATATTTAATTAAAGTAATGGGAAATGGAAAACATCTCTTATTCATGATATTATAGAAATATGTTTCTCATGTCTTCAGCTAATAGTTCTGTGTTTATGATTCTCAAATATTTCTATCTCTAGTCATTAATTCTCACTTTTAGTCTAGTCCCTGATTGAAAACCCTTATAGGACATTTCTAATTAGAAGTTCTGTCATTAAATAAGTGTTTATATACCTAAAACCAAATTAATATTATCTAAGAGCCTGTGATCTTTTCCAAAATCTCAATTTCTTTTGTAGGTATCACTAATATTATAATCCTCAAGATTTTCTAAATTGAGAATGAGTTATAACAAAAAATTCTGAAATAGTTGTCAGAATTTTGGGGTTTTAGTTTAGATTCTGCTGCTCACATACATACTTTTGGTTCATTCACATAACCTTCAGGATCTATTTCCTCATGGGCAGAATGAAGGGCCTGGGCTGGAAGCTAGGTGACTCACTCATGTATTTAACAAATATATTTTCAGCATTGACAATGTGTTGGTCAGTCATTAGCAGAGCCTGCTGTGGGGATATGATTGACTGAGCTGGGCACAGATCCAGCATCATAGACCTGTTCTCTGAAAGACCCCTGGATCAGTCTTTCACTGTGTCCATTGATTCTGTCCTCAGGGTACGTCCGGGTGGGCTCTTGCTTCTGTCTCACTTTAGTCAGAGAGGGCTCTTACCATCTCGTGCTGAAGTGTCTGCCAGAGAACTTTCTTTGTCTCTTTGCATTCTCCCCACACTAACCCATGCTGCACAGTGTACTCTTAACAGATGACTCTCCTCCTCAAAGTCTGATACCTCCTATTGCTTCTTATCGACGATGTCTTATTTTTTAGACTCTTGTCAAGGGTCCCTGTAGTTTGTCCTTGACTGTGTGCTCAGTCACTAAGTTGTGTCTGACTCTTTGTGACTCAATGGACTATAGCCCACCAGGCTTCTCTGTCCATGGTATTTCCCAGGCAAGATTACTGGAGTGGGTTGCCATTTCCTTCTCCACGGGATTTTCCCTACCCAGGGATTGAACCTGCGGCTCTTACATTGCAGGCAGATTCTTTATCACTGAGTCACCTGGGAAAGTCTGTATGTACTTTGTCCTTACTTCATGTCTACTTTTATCTCTCTTGTTCAACATGAAACCTAATTTTTGTTAGGCCAGTCTCATTCTTCACCAATCACAGCTCACACATACATCTCTGCACTTGGTGAGTCTCCCTCCTGAGACACTTCCTCCCACCTCACCTCTTGACTAATGGTGCTCCCTCAAGGCTCAGTGAAAGTCCCAAATTCTCTAGGAAGTCTTCCCCAGAATCCACAAGCCACCATCTCCATTCTCTCATTTATTTTCCAAGACCCTTTAGTGTATAATTTTTGTATTTTGGACATTTGGCTACAGAATGTTATAGCATCCTCATGTGTAGGTCCTCAGCATGATAATATGCTTGGGAACTCTTTAAGCACAGGGACAGTCAGATGTTTTCTGTGGCCCAGCCCAGTTCAGGAACATAAGAGTCAAGGTTAAAACTGTTGTTGTTGTTCAGTCACCAAGTCATGTCCGACTCTTTGTGACCCCATGTGACCCCTGGCTGCAGCATGCCAGGCCTCCCTGTCCCTTACCATCTCCCTGTGTTTGCCCAAGTTCATGTCCATTGAATCTGTGATACCATCCAACCATCTCATCCTCTGTTGCTGTCTTCTCCTTCTGCCTTCAGTCTTTCTCAGAATCAGGGTCTTTTCCAATGTCATCTGTTCACGTCAGGTGGCCAAAGTACTGGAGCTTCAGCTTCAGCATCAGGTTAAGACTATGAACTTGTAAATCTGGTGGCCTGAGCTCTTAAGGTGGCTTCACATTTTCCTGGCTGTGTGACCACAGGTGATTTACTTATCCTCTCTGAGCTTTCTGTTTTCTTATTTGCAAAACTGGGGCAACCATATTACCTGCCCCAGTTACTCACCAGTTAATGTGAGTAAAGGGTTTAGAACAGATCTTGGAATATAGTGAGTACTCAAGAAGTTTTAGCTATTATTATTTCATTGAATTATTGTTAGAATTAAATGGAATAACTTATGTAAAACCCTCAGCATAGTGCCCAGCCTGTAGTAAGTATTCAATTAAAATTAACCGTTGTTGTTATTATTCTTTTTAGCAGATGAGGGGGCTTTGTGGAAAAGAAAATAGCTATAGTCAAAATTGTTGTCAAATATTTAAAATTTATGAGGTACCATAATTTTTTATAGTTATAATCTCTATTTTTTAAAGATGAGGAAACTGGGGTTTAGAGAGGTTAAGTAACTTGACAAAGTCACACACCTAGAAAGTGATGAAGGAGATTAAATACCTGGGAAGCCCAACTGCAGAATCTGTACCTTTTAAACCAATATTCTTATGTTCCTGGTCCTGGACTAGGCAATTTAGGGGAAATTTTGATCTGTTAATGAAAATAAGCATGAAATTTGGATTTTCAGTTTGGATTTTCCTATTTCCCATCCTGGCCTTACCATCTGGGCAAGATATTTTATCCTTCAGAGATTATGTTTCCTTATCTGTAAGATGGAGATGGTAGTACCTCCTTCATATGATTGTAGTGGGAACTAAAAAAATAACATAAGTAAAGCTTCCAGCATAAGACCTGCACTTTAGTAGGTATTCAGGACATTTTGGACTCCTTCTTTCTCTCTCTTTTGAACATTTTAGCTAAAAGTTGTACATTTTAGTGCTTTTAATTAGTCTGTGATATGAATTAGAATGCAGCACAGCAACCAGATAAGCAACCCATGAGACTAGGCTTCTGTTGCCCTGACTTTGTGTTATAAATAACCAAACATGGCTGGTATTCTTGACATGTGAACACTTGGGCACAACTTATTCATGACCATTATCCAGGCAGTGTCCCTAACTAGATGGAGTTCTTTCTACAAATTGTGACACGTTCCAGCAGGGAAAGCCTTTTGCCCAGCAGGTGGGGGTGGGTAAAGAATTTGAGACTGCCAATATAGTCTCAGTTGGGAATGCTCGGGTGTGCATGTGAGGAGCAGAGAATGCCGGCACTTTGAGCAAGCATTTCAGTAAGCCTTTTGAAGGTCATGTCCCTCTTTGATGAGTATGCCATGGGAATTTTCCAAGGATTGTCTTACTTTAGTCTTTGGACTGAGTTGGTGGTCACACAATCTGTGGTTGAAAATAGCTTAAGTAATTAGGATAGAGAGAACACTAATGTCCCAAGATGTTAATAAAGCCAGCTACTAAGAATTCATAGGTAGGAATTCCCTTCCCAAACTTGATTCCTGGGGACAAGTTATATGATATATTTCAACAGTGAGTAAGAGAAAACATTAGTCTCTTGCATATGTTGTAACCTTCAAGTAGGCATTACAGAGGCTATACTTTCCTTTTTTTCCTTTTAAAAATTTAATCAAGACGTGTTACCTTACACAGAGTGGATGATCCCCTGTGACTTCACTGCTCTCTCTCTCTCTCTCTCTCTCTCAGGAACAACTGCTGGCTGGCACAGTCAGCAAAGACAGCACCTTGGGTTTCCATGTGCTTCCCTGTTCTGTTTCCCATCTGATCTCTTATTTCAAGGATCCTTCATAACAGAAGCCTATCTCATTTCATGGGATTAATTTAGGAATAAAATCATTTCCTAAATATATCCTGCATAATACTTTGCATCAACATGTTTGAAATATTTCACATCTGTGATAGAATGAAAGCAGTTGATCATTAAGAATAAAACCTTCAACATTTCTACAGATGTGGTGATTTTTATCAGAGAGACTAGATTAAGCCAGTAGTGCTCTAAATGTAGATTGTCTGAATTCAAATTCTGGCTCTACTGCTTATTAGATGTATTGTCTTAGGTGGGCTGTTTAACATATCTGAGCCTCATAAGGCTATCATGAGGATAAAATGAGATAATACATGTAAAACCATAGTGCAGTGCCTCTCAATAATATCACCTATTTTAAGTACTGTTAATATCAGTATTACAGTGGTCTGCAAGGTTGGACTCTCCAAGTGGTAAATAAGATGGTACTTGAAAAGCCCCTTAGTACTTGAAATTGACTAAGCATATCCTTTTGAAGAAACTTGCTTACCTGTAAAGAAAATGGTTGGATTAAGAAGAATGGGATTATTTTTCTGCCATTTAAATGGGTAGGGGAACCACAAAGGGGAAAAGGAGTAGGAGAAATTGGTTGATGGTATTGTCATCTCTGTTAGTCTCTCAATTTGTCATCTAGTAAAAAGATGACATCATAAAAGAGAAAAATTTATGTTAGATTTGCTCAAGCACCTGCTTCTTCACAAAGTCTATGAGGATTCCATCTGTTTGTCCATCATTCATGCATCCATCCATCTAAATATTTATTGGGAAGAGAAGGGGACAACAGAGGATGAGACGGTTGGTTGGCATCACCAACTCAATGGACCTGAGTTTGAGTAAACACCAGGAGTTGGTGATGGACAGGGGGGCCTGGCATGCTGCCGGTCCACGGGGTCACAAAGAGTCAGACATGACTGAGCGATTGAACTGAACTGAACTATATTTCAGGGACTGAGTATTTTACTGAAGCTGCAAAGGGGTGAAAAGGGATGAAAGCCAAGTTTTATCCCTTAAGACATTTACAAACTGGTAGGGGAGACAGATATGAAAACAAATGGTTTTGGGACTTCCCTGGTGGTACAGTGGTTAAGAATCCATCTTCCATTGTAGGGGACATGGGTTCGCTCCCCAGTCTGGGAACTAAGATCCCACATACTTCAGGGCAGCTAACCCCTGTCAGTGTAACTAGAGAAGCCTGCACAGCACAGCAACTAAGCCCATATAGTCTAGAACCTACACACTGCAACTGCTCGTGTGTAGCAACAAGAGAAGCCCCCGCGTGCTGCAACTAGAGAAAGCCTGTGTGTTGCAATGAAGAGACCACATGTTGCAACGAAGATCCAGCAGAACCAAAATAGATTTCAAAAAAGAAAGAAAGAAAACAAATGGTTTTAAGGCCTTTACAGAGTACGAGGGGAGAGGAATGTGAAAACAAATGATTTAAAAGAAAATAAAGATAAAGGAACATATGAAATACCAAGGATACTTTTTTATTTGGCTTTTACTGAATTCTGAGCAGTTTGCAAGTGTCAGTGCATCATTGTAGTACTAACAGCATTTGAGTTATAAAAAGAAGATACTTCTACATGAAATGTACATATCTGTCACATGACACATTCTGACTTCAGGAATGAGAATAGGTAAAAATTTTGTACCTTGCCCTGAAGAGAATACAGAAATTGAAAGAATTTTTAAGGACTCTCTCAAAGCATCCTCAAATGTGCCTTTCTGTGGAGAGGCATGTAAAGATTTAGGAAAGGTCTTGCTGGGATTTAGCCTCCTAAAGTATCAAAGATGGCACCTCCTGATGGGTGAGGACTCAGTTGTTATCACAGAGGAGGGTGTCATTGAGCACAGAGCTGACAGTAGGTCGACTCTTGAGTGATAGGCCTGAATTCTCCAACATACCCAGCCCTAGTGAGTATTCCATGCCGGAGGCTAAAAGGAGCAGTGCAGGCCTCGTCATAGGTCCTTTACTTGCTTCTCCAAACAAGGGTCCTCCAAACCCAGTTCAGAAAGTCAGTGTCAGGAAGGATGAAACGATTTAGAGCTTTTCCCTGCGAAGAGGCTGGGAAGAACCATTGTTCCAAAGTCTGAGATAAATGAACTGCTGGATTCCTGCTGGGAGGTCACCAATGCCTGAAGATCACGTCTGATTATTTTTGTGAAAGCACATCTTTGTTGATTTCAAAATAAATAAAACTTCAAAGGTGATAATCTAATAGTTGTGTCATTGGCTGCACCCTATGAGCTATGGACAGACACTGAAACAGGCAGGAATCGGGCAACTTTCTGGACCACAGATTAAACCTGTGAATGTGCTGCTGATTTCAGTGTGATAACTGCACCAATAAAAAGCTCTCAAGTTTTCAGAAGCATGAGAGGCATGATGGATAAAACCAGGGGCTTTGGATAGCTACTTTTATTCCTTTATGTAGACGAATTAACTTGGGTAAATAACTTCTATGAGCCTATAAAAGCACTGAGAACATTTACTTTAGTGGTTGTGAATATTAAGCTATATGATATGGCCCAGAATAATGCCTGACGAAAATCACTGCAGACAGTGACTGCAGTCATGAAATTAAAAGATGCTTGCTCCTTGGAAGGAAAGATATGACAAACTTAGACAGAGAGACATCACTTTGCCAAAAAAGGTCTGTCTAGTCAAAGCTATGGTTTTCTCAGTAGTCATGTATGGATGGGAGAGGTAGACCATAAAGAAGACTGAGCACCGCAGAATCGATGCTTTTGAATTGTAGTGTTGGAGAAGACTCTTGAGAGTCCCTTGGGCATCAAGGAGATCAAACCCGTCAATCCTAAAGGAAATCAGTCCTGAATATTCATCAGAAGGACTGATGCTGAAGCTCCAATACTTTGGTAACCTAATATAAAGAGTCAACTCATTAGAAGAGACCTTAATGATGGGAAAGGTTGAAGACAAAAGAAGAGGGCGACAGAGGATTAAGATGGTTAGATAGCATCACTGACTCAATGGACATGAATTTGAGCAAACTCTGCGAGAGAAGGACAAGGGAGCCTGGTGTGCTGCAGTCTCTGGGGTTGCAAAGATTCACACTTGACTTAGCAACTGAACAGCAACAACACAATGCCTGGCAAAGAGAAAAAGAAAAAGGATTTACTTCTAGATTTTCCTTGTTGGATATGGCAGCCAGCCGTTAAGTAATTCTCCAATGATTCATTCTCAAGGTATAGCAATAGTGAACATTTATTGAATGTTTGCTATGTATCAGATACTATACTGGCTGCTTTACAATGTTATCTCATTCACTCCCTATAACAAGCCATTGAGTTAACAGTATTATCCCTATTTTATAGATAAGGAAACTGAGCCTTAGAGAAGTTCAGTCGTTTACCTAAGTTCACAGGTTTACCTAAGTATTAGAGCTAGGATCCTCTGCTGGGTAGTCTGACTCTGGGGCACATGTATCCAGCCACGATATCATGGCATACATGGACTTGATAAGTGAGAATGCCTAGAGCTTGTGGCATTCTCTCCTGCACTGTGAGGACGGCTGTGGTCTGCCATCAAGAGAGCCCTGAAGGGAACATGCTACCATTCTGGGGTCTGGTGGTTGAGAGATTTGTGAACATTAGGCAAAGACTTAGAATTTCCACAGACTGGCAAGGAAGGGACTGTACTGTGTGGTTTGAAGTGTAGTGTGAATGGCGGGCAGAGTAAAGGTCACAGGAGGACTGTCTACTGTCACAAAAGTAGCAGCTGCTGTGTAACTAGAAAGGCTAGGGAAGGGTGGTGGTGTTGAGGTCCTTCACTATTCAAATTCATGAGGTAATGGGGTGATATCCATGATATCTCATGTGTATGCACAGGGTGATGGACTTTAGATTGTATGGTTTTTATCACTCCAATTGTTTTTAACAATATGAAGATTTTCTCCTTCTGACTATAAATGGATTGGTGAGGATGTTGGGTCTGGGGACTCAAGGAGGCTGTTTCACTCTGTGTAGTCTGAAGTTGTCACAGTCATCTCAAAGTGGTTGCTTTGATTGAAACACCTTTCTCAAACCTTTCTTATCATTTTGTAGTCCTAGCCTTTCGTTTGAGAAAAGAGAGTTTGTTTCTTTTCCTCAACTAGAGATTATTATAGCTGTGTTCAATGATATTAAGGATGTAACTGATCAGACAGATATTAATACTGCCAAATATTGGGTAGAATATGAAGGAACTGGAAGCCACAATCCTGTCCTCAGGGATATTTTAATTTCGATTAAAGAGAAAACCAAAACACCACTAGCAAAGCTTAATTGCAGTTTTAAGGATTAAGATTACATCTAGCAAAGTGGAGTTAATGCAACACTTTATGAGGAAACTCATGAAATTTTACTGGAAAAATTATTTCAGCATTTACAGTTCTGAATACTTGACATTTGGATGTGAGCCTAACTGAATGCTTATGAACAGAGAATGATGGTTAATAACTATTTCCCCAAAGAAGGTTGAAATGTTTAGGAGGGATAAAACAAGCCCCTTTTAAAATTCAGCACATTTACTAATAGATGAGGGAATAGATAATATGGAGCACAAATAGTAATGGAAACCTTATTCATGATAAAGAAGAGCAAATGGTGCTGGGTTGCCTCTGTGTCAGCTCAGGGAAGTCATTTGATATCTTTGAACTCAGGTAAGAAATTTTTTTAAAAATTACTGAAAGATTGTTTTCCATGCATTTGCTAAGAGATTTACATATGCCATGTCATTTGGTTCTTACTATAATCCTATGAGGCCTTCACAGGTGGCGCTAGTGGTAAAGAACCCGCCTGCCAATACAGGAGACATAAGAGATGCAGGTTTGATCCCTGGGTGGGGAAAGGAAATGACAACCCACTCCAGTATTCTTGCGTGAAGAATCCCATGGACAGAGGAGCCTGGTGGGCTACAGTCCATAGGGTTGCAGAGTCAGACACGTCTGAAGTGACTTAGTATCCACGTGAGCGCGCGCGCGCGCGCACACACACACACACACAGAATCCAATGAGGTAGATACTGTTACAGTCCACATTTTGAAATGAAAGCCCAGAGAGGTTAAGTAAGCTGCCCAAATTTGCAGCTACTAATTAACAAATCCAGAGATCAAACCCTGGAGTCTCTGACTCTGAAGCTGTTTTTGACCATTCCTCCCATATATTTTATGAGGATGGTGGTTGGGGAGTAATGTAGGATTATTACATTCAGCAAACCTCAGTGATAGGGTTCTACAATTATGAATATTGAGGATTTAATGTGATTTATCTGGAGGTGACTGAAGCTGTTTCTCTGGCCATGATTAATTCCCTCACAAATACCCCACAGTTGCAGGTGTTAGAGTTGATGTCTTGAGCTCAGCCAGATGTGGTGAGTAGAGGAGACTCAGATCCAGAAGTGGGATCTGGTGAGGGACTATAATGATGCAGTCATGGGCTGTTTAGTCAACCATCTTTTCTCCTGTGTGCTGTGATCTCTTCAACTCAGATGGATTAACTCTTTGGCCAGAAGTACTTCTCAGCCTCTGGTATTTCTTAACTCAATAGAATATTTTACAAGCTTCAAAAGTAGACTGCATAATCACCGTATCTCAAAATCAGTTCCCTGCTTCAGAGGCTACTGACAGGTTTGTTTACTTTTGGATTCTGTGGGTTAAGTACTGGAGCAAATAATTCTTAAAGAATTTTTTTATTTCATTCAGTGCTTTTCTGTCTCTCTCTGCCCTTCTGATTCTTCGCTCGTACCCTGTAACGTACTCCTTTCCTCCTCCTTGTTCTGGCCTTCTTTCCTGGTGACCTCTGAGAAATGCTGTTGAGTGATCTTGTCAGCACCATCTCATAACCCAGAGGTCTGTACTGAGTTGATTCCTCACAGCTTCTTGAGTGGAGATGTGCAGGAAAAGCTAAACATAGCGTGCTGGTCTTTGACTGGGGCTTCCGATCTACACACTTGAAACCAGCAATCCCTGGGCACTGTGGTTCTCGCTGGTATTCAGGCCTGAATACAAATCAGACCTCCATGTTCTTCAAGAAGTGTCAGCATTCATGAAAGTTGAATATAAGTGAGCTACTCTTATTTTTATAATTTCATTTAAATAATATAATTTATTATCATAAATTTACATGTTACTCTACTGCAAATTAAGCCGTACCAGGCTTAGCTCCAAGCACAAAGTATATCCCTTGTGAATATGATCCTTTTCATAGAGACTCTTAGGAGGGACATAGATTGTATTTTATATTTTAAGAAGTCATTTATTTTCAGAGAATTCTGGGACTCAACCACTGTGATTATTTGTCCAGTCTTCCCAAGATCCCACAAAGCAGGCAATGTTGGACTAGATGGGATAGTGCACTCCATTTATTTATTCACTGCATATTTATTGAATACCTCCCTGTTCCAGGCGCTGCTGTGTGTTAGAGCTGTGGGGAGAGTGGAAATGAACTGGGATTGCTGCCTTGACTGTAGAATGTGTCACTTGACTCCACACCAGAGAGCCCAGGTGGTCAGAAGTAAAACCGCTTAGCAATGGACACAAGGGAAAATGTCTTCTGTTGAAGCGGCTGATTCGACATTGAAGAGAAATTTATGACTGAAGCAAAACAGGGCCTGCTGACACTCCTGCTGATTTAGGGCCTCCTCCCTAGGGTTGCCTGCCCAGGGCAGCCTCCTACCCTTTAGAACTGGGGGTTATTTTAGGTGCCACCAACTGCAGGGCCACAAGAGGGTGCTTTCCTCCTTTCAGGTTATGCCTTTTGGAAATGCAACTCTTCACACATCTTAAAGCCAGGTTTCCTGGGTCTTGGCAAATTCGGTCTATTCAGTGTGGGCCAGCAGACTTGATTCTAGGGGAAGAGAAAGGTGTAGGTTTGGAAGTGTATGTTTGTTTATCTAATACCTGTTTCTTCCACTGAGCTGTGAGCTCTAGGACCGGGTCTTGACTTTTTGCTCATCCCTCTTTTCCTGTGTCTGGATTAAATTCTGGCACATACAAGGCCCTTAGTGAATATCTGTGCATTTAAAAACCTGATCTCACTTCAAGTCTCACTTCTCAGTGATTTTCAACTTTTCTGTGTATCAGAATCAGCCAAGGTCAGCTGGCCCTGGGATTCTCATTCAGTAGTCTGGGATAGGATTGGGAATGTGATTCCAGAAAGCTCTGTGGTATTCTGGTTTGAGGACTGCTGTCCAGTTGTTCCTGCCCTGTACATAGAAATTTCATCTTGTTCCTCTGGACTTTGGAGCCTGTGGTTCCCCAGCTGCTTGAGTCTGGGCAACACATTTCTTTTTCTTAAACTTTTTATTTTGTATTGGGGCATAACCAATTAACAATGTTGTGGTAGTTTCAGGTGAACAGTGAAGGGACTCAGCTATACATATGCATATGCAGCCATACATATCCATTCTCCCCCAGACTCCCTTCCCATCCAGGCTGCCACATGACATTGAGCAGAATTCCACGTGCTATACAGTGGGTCCTTAGTTCGTTATCCAGTTTGAATATAGCAGCACATTCCTTTTTCTTTAGCATGCCCCCGATATCCCTTCAGTATGACCAAATCTCCTCTCCTCTTCCTGTTCCTCTTCTCATGAGCATCCCTTCCTGTCATCCATTCTATAGGAGAAGGAGATGTTCCAAGAAGCCTTCACCTGCTGGTCCAGGGAGGACACCTGGGAAGACACTTAAAACGTAAGAGCTTGGTTGCCACCCGCAGGATCAGCCTCTTTTGAAGGCTGGTGTTCAGGGCCATCACTGATGGATGACACCAACTTCAATTACACTTAAACATACACACTGATGCTGGAATAGATACCAACCTAAAGTTGATAAGAGCCCTTCCCTTATAACAGAGGCTGATAACATGGTCTCCTGAGAAGATCTTTGTTCTATGTTTTTAAGAAGGAAATACATACGTATCATGATGCGTTTGGAGGAGAGTTAAGGTTTTTTTTTTTGTTTAAACTGGAAAAACTTATTTGAAAAATATATGACAGAGAAGCAATTAACCTTTTTAATATAGAATAAGAAATTATGCTTCAATAAAAAACCAATTTTTATACATACTTAACAATGTTTAACCTCGTTCATAATGAATGGAACAGTTAAATGAGGTCTTATTTTCCCCCATCAGGTTGACAAAGATTAATAATAATATTAATCATAAAAGAGGAGTCTTTTTGTTATATGGTTTGGCATTGCTAGAGTAGCACAGGTGGTACAAAGAGCTTGGGCCTTGGAGGCAGATGCCCCCATACAGATGCCCCTAAACCTGAATGTCTACCTCATTTGGTGTATTTGTGGACAAATCAGTTAACCTCTTTGAGTCTTAAATTCCTTATGTACAAGGCTGGAGAGTGATGTTGCCTTTGTAAGGGTTCAAAACAAGCCTACCCCAGATGTTACACTTTTGCATGAGCATTATTTTGAGAGGCAATTGAGACTCTATATATAGGTTCAAGAGAAACTACTGCCACTCCCTTTACTACCTAGAAGAATTTAAATTGGGCACTTATCCCAGAAAAGTTATTACTGAAGATAAATTTTTATCAAAACATACCCATCTATAGGCCGGACACACATCTAATCACCAAATTTCAGGCCCCCAGCCCATTCTTTAGCTCAGGGTGGCACGTATACCTCATTTTACCTTTCTGTCTCTGACCTTCTCATGTACGTGGGGTTCCTATACTAATGAAATTAAATTAGATTTTCTCCTGTTAATAATTTGCTTCATGTCAATTTAATTATTAGACCAACCAAAAGGGCCTAGAAAGGTAGAGGAAAAATTTTCTTCTTTCCCAACAACTTCACAGAGTTTTAAAATAGCCCACCTCTGGGCACAGTTGCTTTTAGTTAGTTAAAAGTCATCAGCTTATATTCAAATGTCACTATAAGCAATAGAGTTTGACACTTGTATTTGAAATTTTATTTTAAGGATTTTGTAGAGGAAGCTGTTTTGTCCATCATGCAGTGTTCCTCTCCACTGGAGAAATTCTTATTTGGTCTTAATATCAAGAAGTTTCACTTCTCCTGCTGTGCTTTAATCTTATGGATTTGGTGATTTGTATACCTGACTGGTTTTCCTTCTTTGAACTAGCTGCTAGAAAGCCTGGAGCCAAATGTGTGGTCCATCAGTTTCATACATCATTATGGTGTACAATCTTGGCCTCATACCTGGTTCCATTTATACACTGTCATTGTTTTGTTCTGTTTTTTAGATTTGCTCTCACTTTTCATTTATGTTATTGTGTTTTAAGTACTCTAAGCTGCTTTTTTAGCCTTTCTGAAAAGAGACAGGATAAAAAAGTCATCACTAAAAAAAGAAGTAAACACATTTAAAGCAGTTTTCACAGTGCCTAGCCAATAGTAGGTACGTAACATAAAAGTTAATTTTATATTTTCTTAAAAACAAGTCTAATTATCATTTGTGGACACAGATTGGCCCCTTGTGGATTATATTAGAAAGGATGTGGAAAAGTGATTTTTACCATAGACAAGTATCCCAAACTGGAAAGGTGTTCCCATACTAGGTAATGGTAGGTATAACTCTAAAGCAAGCTGAGAGCCCAAATGGTCCAATCTCTGCATGGAGTCCCCTATAAGTAAGCCCAGCCTAGACCACAAATTATTTTAAAGTGATTTCAGTCTTTACTTGTGTCTCTCAAAGGACATGAAAGTGGCACTTGTTCTTATCCATCAGCTGCATATCATAAAATGTGACTTCTTTTCCTTTCCAGTTTTCTTTCACTTGCTACCACCCAGTGTATTCACTGACAACTAGATTTACCCTCTATTACACCCACCTCCCAACTCTTTATTATGTAGACTGACCAAGCTTCTCTGATTAGAATTTTCCTTTTTTCTCACGCCTCTCTGGACTTCTTTCCCGCTACTCATTCTCTGATTCTATATTATAAAAGATTGATGAACTAGGCTGACAAAGACAATTCTTCTGCTTGCAGGTGGGTTGGGGAATTCTCACCTGTTAATAAATCTCTGTCACCTAGGAAATAAAGGGTGATCAATATGTGATACAGTCTATGGGGTCTCAAAGAGTTGGACACAAGTGAGTGACTAAACGCACACGTGCACGCACGCACACACACAGACACACACACACACACAAAATGTGTGATAGAAGGGAGAACTTTGGAATGTGGCTCTAGCTCAGGAATACATTCAGGCATGTTGGGGCAAAGGTCAGGGCTTAATTCTTCTGGTCCTGCCTTTACCAAGGCTTCCCTTGCCCAGAGTAAGGGACTTTATGACATCTGTAACTTGGAGGTAGAGCCATGATGCCCTTATGTTGGATGAAGTTGAAGCTGTTGGTGCAGAGTACAGGAATAATTTGTTGTTCAGTTGCAAAGTCGTGTCTGATTCTTTACAACCCCATGGATTGTAGCATACCAGGCTCCTCTGTCCATGGAGTTTCCAAGGCAAAAATACTGGAGTGGCTTGCCATTTCCTTCTCTAAGGGATCTTCCCAACCCAGGGATCGAACCTGTGTCTCCTGCATTGGCAGGCAGACTCTTTAGTGCTGAGTAGGGAAGCCCTAGAGGATAATGACGGGGGCAAATGATCTGTCCTCCTCTTGGTTTCCTGTGGACTGCGGGAATGGCCATCTAGGCTTGCCTCCCTCTGGGTGGGGTAAGCTGAGAGGACACAGTCTTAAATTCATTATACCCGGTTTGCTAATGCAAAATGAGGCAGCCATACACTAGTTACTTTCTTGCTCTGATAAATTCAGTCAATTTATTGTAAACCTATGTGCTTATTTATCTTTCACATCAGCTTCAGGGTACTAAAGTCTCTGATGTAAGGTTCACAGTAGAAGAGAACCAGAATGAGAGCTAGGCCAAGTCAAAAAATTGAGCCACAGAAATACTGACCCAGTATTGTGGTTAATTAATTAATATGATTCCTTTCACATTCTTTTCTTCAGTGACTGTTTATTGAAAGCCAACTTGCCAGTTCTTCTAAATGCTGAGGACATTAAGATGATAGACCAAGGGCCCCTGGTGTCCAGGAGCTATAGTGTAGATAGTAAGGGAGACCAGCCTAAGAAGGATAATCAGAAACATGGTGTTCAGTGCCACAATTGAGTTATAAATGAAATGTCTTAAGAACCCAGAAGAGGGAGAGAGACTAACTTGAGAGAGTCAGAGAGGAGGAAACACTGGAGTTGGGGTTTAAGGATAAGGAGTCATTTGCTAGGGCTTCCCTGGTAGCTCAGTCAGTTAAGTATCTGCCTGCAATACTGGAGACCTCGGTTCGATTCTTGGGTAAGGAAGATCCTCTGGAGAATGGATAGGCTACCCACTCCAGAATTCTTGGGCTTCCCTGGTGGCTCAGCTGGTAAAGAATCCACCTGCAATGTGGGAGATCTGGGTTCGATCCCTGAGTTGGGAAGATCCCCTGGAGAAGGAAAAGGCTACCCACTACAGTATTCTGGCCTGGAGAAGTCCATGGACTGTATAGTCCATGGGGTCGCAAAGAGTTGGACATGACTGAGTGACTTTCACACACACACACACACAGGCGTTTGTTCATTTGCCTCAATTATATTTACCTGATTTTAGTTTGATCACATGACCTTATTAATATTAGAAAACACTTTCTAGCCAAATGCAGTCTTAGCATTTGGTCTTTTGATTCTGCAGTTAGTGATAGACCAGAGTGGAATTCATGGAATGTTCTTCTGAGCTAAAGAATTTGAAAGATGTCATACATAGTCAGAGACAAACCACATCCTTAGGGCTTAGCAGATAAATGCTCTGGGACTTTGTTAGTGAGGATTATGGGAGACTTTCACTTGGGCCACCCAGTATTTACTTCCTGTGGCAGTAACACCATGTAAAATATATGCCAGTCATATGGGAAACGGTGGCCACTTCAAGCGTGGATGGAGAGCTCTAGATCCAGGACAGATGGACAGAAGTTGCTGTTGCTTGGGATGCTGGGAATGATGGGGGCCCAGCACATACAGAAGGGATTTCCCTCCAGCAGGAGTAAGGTTATGGGGTCACAGCATGAAACTGAAGGTCTTGCTGAGCACTTGCTTCAGAATCACCACCAGCAAGGGCAGCATGGTGGCACTCTGTCTCTTTGGCTTTCCTTAGCACAGCAACATATTTCTTTCCATTCTTTAGAAATAAATTCTGATTTACAGCTTTATATTTCTTTAGTGTCTGTTATAAAAGTGACCATTAAATACAGAGTTTTAGTGACTAAAACAGTTGGAGACCACAGCCAGACTGACAGCTTTAGGAGAGAGTTTATTTTCAATTTTTTTTCCCCTCCAGCTTGGCTGTAGCTTTACATTAGATTGTAATAATCGTAACAAAGCTCCCCCCTACCTTTAGTTGAAAGTGCATTGCGGACCTGGACTCTTTCTGGGACTTTATTTATGGCAGAATTCCGTACTATTTTAGAACTTTTATCTTCCAGGTTGTACAGCATTCTATGGGTCTCTGTTTTCTGTAGCATTTCAGAAACCAGCTCAAAACAATATGAATTTTCTAAGGTGCTAGAAGGATCTTTAGGAAAAGCAAATCTCCCCGCCTCCCCTACCCTGCCCCATTGTCTGCACTGATGTGGCTCTCATTGTGTTAATACTGGAATACACAGTAAAGTGGGTTAGTTAAGCTGTTGGTTCTGGAGCCTTATTATCTGGGTATATTTCTCACCTTAGCCATTTACTCACTGTGTGACCTTAGACCCCTTACTAAACAATTCTGTGTAGCAATTTTCCCAGCTGTGAAGACAGAACAATGGTAGTGTCAACCTCAGAGGAAGGTTTTATCAAGTTAATCCTCAAGGGAGGATTTATCAAGTTAAAGTACTGAGAGCACTTAGAACAGTTCTTTGCAGCAACAAGTGCTTAACTGTTAGCTGTTGTTATTAGCTCAAAAGCTCATGAAGTTATCTATAATGGATGAATGATACTGAATGGCCTAATAGTCATCAAATAATTCCACTCTGGTTGGTCTGCATGTACATGCTTGTTAATGGTACAGTTAGGAGATTTTAAACTCTAAACAACTATATTCAATTGGCAACTACTTAGAATCATAATTTCCCAGTAGCCTAGAGCATTGAGTTTGTACAAGTTGAGCGCTTCTTGAGAGTATTGGGATTGGAGTCAGACTGTCTAGTCAGATACCAGTTCTATTACTTATGTAGCCTCTTGATAGTTTGGTCCCCTCATCTGTATAATGGAGATAATTTCTCACAAGATTGTTGTAAGGATAATGAATATAAATGTTTGGAACATGTTCCAAATATTCACACAGTTGTCGAGGGGGAGGAGAGGAGGGATTGATGGATTGTGGGTCAGGTTTGTTTATGACTAGTTCCCTGGTAACAAGTGATCGGAGCTGGGGATTTGCTCAGGGCAGCAGGCATCTGACAGCAAAGGGGAAACCACTCAGTCCTTTAAAACTTCAGGAATGTTGAGAGACATTACAAAACTCAGAAGGGCAAATGGCAGTTCGTTGCTGTCAGTATTATAAGTGTAAGGGTGGACACTTCAGTTCAGATGAATCATTCTGGATGTGTCCTGTCTCGTCCAAGAATTTCACTTGCATAAGATGGGGTGACATCAGCAGAGAAAAGAAAGCAAAGGACCCAGTCTTTCTTCTCACTCCTGGAAATAGTGACAGTGGCAGTGCTGTCTTGGGGTTTATTCACTGTTACAAATTTCTCAAACTGTGATGGGTATAAAACTCAAATATGGAACTTGTTTGAAGGCCGTCTTTCAGAGTCTCATCCACAGAACTTCAATAGGCTGTCGGCATAGCCTGGGAATCAGCTTGTTTTCAGACTCTCTAGGTGTTTCTGATGCAGGTGGTTAGACTACACTCTGAGAAAGATGCCTCTGGTGAGACTGGGCAGAGTGAATTCCCCTGCAGAAGGCGACTGCCCGTGCCTTGGCGTTTTCCCCAGCATGATGGTTTGCTTCTGGAACTCAGAAACAAAAAATCCAGTTTTGCTTTATTTTGAGCCAAAGCACTGTTTAATAACCGATGTTATTTGTTAATTGTTTCTCACAACACTGCACGGATGACAGTATTAATTCTGTTTGACACAAGAGGAATCAGGGACACAAGGAAGATTTCTTTAAGGGTGCAATGTGGTTTGGTGCAAGCATGAATTATGGGCAAACATTATACGGGTCCTTCAATTTGTCCCCAGCCATCTGGGTATTGCTAAACACATCTGTTCCTTCTCCTGGAGAGGATGTTCCAGTGCTGCCACACGATTTAAATTATGTCAAGAGAGAGGGTTCCATTTGTCCACTTCTCTGGTGCGTAGGGACGACTCCCCGGAGCCTTGGTTCGCCGGGACTGGTGTTTATTCAGTGCCTGGGTACTTAACTCTGAATTTTGATTTGGGCATTTGCCAGGCATGATATTCTGCCAAGGCCTTCCCAGTCTGTTCTCTGCTGTTTTGCTCCTGAAGATTTACAGCTAATGAAGGGATAAAGAAAGGTCACGGCGAGAGGCGGCAGCATGTGGTAGTGACTCATGGTCTGGGCCTGGTGAGGAGCCAGTTTGGGTGGAACGCTCCACTAGCTGCTGCGCTTGTTTTCACGTGGCTCTCTGCCATGGCCCTGCAGGAAGCGGTTTCTCGCCTGTTGCCGGTCAGAGGGAAAGCCTGGTCATTCTCTCCATCCCTGTTGTTATGAACTCAGCTGAAGCCAATGAAGCCTGGTGGCCACTTGACAAAGAATCTTGTGGAGTAGGAGCTCAGGAGACAGTGGGATGGGCCAGTCCTGGAAAGGGTCAGGTCTTCAAGATTAGCCACAGATACTTCCCAGGTTGACTGTGGGACTGAAGGGAGTCAGAGATGCTGGGACTGTCTGGCAGGGTTTCTCAGTCTTGGCACTACTGACATTTTGGACCAGATAATTCTTTGCTGGGGGGAGAACTGTGCTGCACATCGTAGGATGGTTAGCAGCACCCCTGGCTGCTACCCACTAGATGTCAGTGGCACACTCCATGCTTCCCCTCTGCCTCCAATTAATGCAACCAGTAAAGTCTCTGGACATTGCCAAGTGCCCCCTGGAAGCAAAATAACCCCTGATTGAGGACCACTGTAGTCTCGTTGAATCCCAGGCATGGGACCAGTGTTAAGATGATCCACTTTCCATCCTGTTTTCCTCATCCTTTTTCATTATCATCCCTAAAATTTATTGAGCACTCACCATGGGACACATACTTGATTTTGCATTTGTTATCTCATTTAATCCACACGACATCCCAGGATGAAGAAATTCTTATTGTTCCCATTTTGTGAAAAAGAAAACTGAAGTTTATAACAGTAACTTGCCCAAGGTCGCACAGCTGGTAGCTGGGGCTTAAGCACAGGTTTAGGTGCCTCTTCCTCACCCTGTTGCCATATGTAATGGAGCCATAATATGTGGGAAATGCTGAGATGCAGGGTAAAAGCTGACATGCAGCATAAAAAGGGGGCTGCCGACCAGAGGCAGGACCTCCGCTTCAGGACTGGCATTCAGGATTATAAACTGTAAACTCTGTGGAGATAATTAAGAGCTTAGATAAACTTGGCTACTATGTAGTTGATTCAGATAGAGATCCAGCTATTGGATGCAGGTCAGGGCTTGATCACAGCGGAGCCTCTGCCTGTGCCCAGCTGTTGTTTCCTGTCGATGTCACTCCATCCCTGAGATATGACACCTGATGGGATCCCACTGTGCCTTTTTCACTTCAGGTACTGTCCGTAGGACCATGGTCTCCCTACCAAACCCCAGTCCTTCCTTCTGCTTGAATCACTGCTGCTTCTGTTTAGCTCCAGCTGCCGAGTGCTGCTGAGTAACCAACATATGAGGTTGCCCATCACCTCTGGTGCGCTAAAGATTCTATGACATGGCAACTGAAGCTGATGTGATCTCTGGTCTATGTAAAATAGTTGTGATTTGTGGGAACTGATAACTCTGAATTGAATACCAATAGTCAGAGACAACTTTGGGAAGGTTTGCTGGGCAACAGTTGAGATTTTTAAAGGAAGGGTCAGGGCTTCTGGGGGTGTGCTTTCCTCAGTATTAGGGGTACCAGGTAGAGGTATGGAAGATGTTACTTGAAACCCAAGTGAGCCTCTTCAGTGGGCCTTTTAAGTATATTTTACACTTAGAGGGGCAGAAGAGATTTTGGAATGCACAGTTGTTTTGTAGTCTGCTTGACACCTAGAACCAAATGGCCTTTGACGTTATCAGACAGCATTTGCTTCAACTACATGAACTTTTGCCCACATCCAGTTAGCATGTAGTCTCATGTGTGATGTGAAAGCTGTGAGTATCTTTGCAGAGGGAGAATTCCAGCTGACTTGCAGAGGGCTTGCCTGAGGCCAGCAATAGTGTAAGGGGTTCTTTTTCTTTTTGGCTGCACTGGGTCTTCGTTGCTTTTTTTTTTGCAGGCTTTCTATAGTTGCAGCGAGCGGGGGCTCCTCTTGGTTGGGGTGTGCAGTCTCCTCATTGCAGTGGCTTCTCTTGCTGTGGAGCACAGGCTTTAGGCACGTGGGCTTCAGCAGTTGCATCATGTGGGCTCAGCAGTTGCTGACTCATGGGCTCTAGTAGTTTTGGCTCACAGACTTAAGTTGCTCCATAGCATGTGGAATCTTCCCAGAACAGGGATCGAACCAGTTTCCCCTGTCTGGCAAGATGGATTCTTATCCACTGAGCCACCAGGGAGTCCTATTTGGGGACTTCTGCTGCCCTCGGGCCTGATGGGTGCTGATGTCCTGCCAAGCTTCCTCCATGTGTTAAAGTATACCTTGAACAGTCACCACACAGGCTTCAGCCTTCCTGCAAGACTGAAATCATTTCTGTGATTGCCCTGTGTTCTAAATTCCCTCTGCCCTTCCCTGGTGGTCGTGCCCTTTCTAGAGGATATTGGGGTTGATACTTGGCTGGTTTAGTGAGGTGTCATGTGAGTATAGCAAGGCTGCTCACTGGAAACTTTTCTGCTTTTGCTCACTGTCTTGTTCCCTTTAACATATCTTTTAAATATTAGAAAAATAATACAAGTTTATTGAAGACAAATTAGAAAATGCAAATAAACAACACAGGAAAGGAAAAGAAAAATTACCTTTTAATCTTATAACTCAGATATAGCCTCTGTTAACATTTTGGATATGTTCTCATGTTTTTGTTTTGCTTTTTACAAAGGGAGGAGTTAGAAGAAATTGCCATAAGACTTGTGGCGTATTCTTAGTGGAATATTCAAAATGATGCTTAAATAAATCTTGATTTCTTGGCAAAGGGGTCCTGATAATTTTTGACAACATACGTGGTTTTAGAAATCTAAATAAGAAATGCCATATATTTTTCTCCTTGCTGATAAAGGGTGTATCTACAGGAGATGGTGTATGTGCGTGTGTGTGTGTGCGCGCATGTATGTATGTAAATGGAATGTCTGTGGCTCCTGAAAAAGAAATTCTGTTGCTGGATTTGCTGACTCACTGCCAAGCCCTGCTGCAGGCAGGGAACAGATTCTGAGTTATTCAAGCCAAACATTTGGCCCTCATGTTTTATTGGCCACTGTGACAGACTTCTCCTCACACCTCACCTCCTCACGTCTTCCTTGTTGGCACGTGGACATATCTGGCATTTTGTTCATTTTGCCTCCTCATCCCCTCCTATTTCTTTCAGTTCCTCTTTAGCCTTTCTCAAATTTATATCAGTACCACCACAGTTCCCTAGTGCACAATGTTAGAAATACCCAGACACTTCCTTCCTGAGGTCACTGCAGGAAATCACTGTCTCTTTCTAGGACCCTGTCTGTGCATGCTGTGCCTTTGCAAGGCGCCTGATGTAATGGAGGCTGGAAGACTGACCCTCATTTGTTCCCAGTCACTCATGGAGTGGTTCTCCATTTCCTTTCCCAGCCCAAAGTAGATCAGGGCATCAAATGAACCCTAAGTTTTGTCGCACTCTGAGGTGGACAGGCTTGGTGAGATGAGGGAGAGGAACTGTACGGCTTCACTGGATGATTCCTTGCAACACTGAGTAGAAGATAGTTTTATACTGACTGGTATGACCAGTAATGCTGTCACTGAGAGGATGCATCTTAGGATCATAGATTTAAAAAGTTAAAAAAAGAAGTGTTTAGCTCTAGTTGGCAAAGGAACCAGACACAGGGAATGATACTGTAGCTTCCTTGCCTTAACGGATCACGAGGTATGAAGGAGACTGCAATGACATGGGCTTTATAGGAAAAACTTGTTTTCTTGCTCTGTAGTGTTTTTCCCCCTCCCACAGCCAGTTTTTTGGTTTTGCTGTTGGAGAATTTTGGAACAGATCCTCAGCTAAAACAAGGCTATCACTAATTGCTTTCTAAGTCCTAATAATTGTCATTCTAAATTTTCATTCTATATGAGAGATCATATAGCCACTCATTTATACCTTACAAAACCTCCGTGGGAGGATCAATCACCTCTATTTTACAGACATGGAAACAGAGTATATACTTTAAGAAACTTACCCATGGTCACATAACTGGTCACCACAGCACCAGCATTCGGGCCAGGAGTCTGACTTCAGAGACTGCACTCCGCTCCACCTCCTCTTGCAATAAATCAGGTGGGAGACTCTGAGTTCCAGACAGAGCCTTACTGTGTTATCTCAGGCAAGTTAGTCACCTCTCTGGGCCTCAGTTTCTTCATTTAGCTAAAATATCCTGTGATGTTATGGATGCATTTATGCCATTCTCCTTCCCAACCCTTCAATTCTTGGAATGCAGGTGGAGAGAGAAATGCAATTTGCCTCAGAAGAAATACAGACTTGGTTTTGCATCCAGTGCTTCATTTGGTCTTGATTCCATTTCAACTGCAGGAGAGAGATGCTATTCTACAGTGCGGGGGAGGGGAGGTCTTCGTTATAAGCAGAGATGACTCCCTTGGGGCAGCTAATCTCATTGGACTAATCCTACTGTTATGAAGAAAGGTTCACTATAACTTTCACAAGAAAAGATTTGAGAGAGGGCAGTCCACAGAAATGGAGACAATTCTTCAGTCAGGAAGTGCACTATTCCATGTTTTCAATTTTTTACTCCACAGACCCGGGACATATTTAAAAGGAGAGACAATTTGGTTCTGAGGATGAAGCAGTGAATTGGCTGAGGGAAATGCCTTTTTCCTGCTGATTTGCCACATGTTCCCTATAAGTTATTTGACCATTTTAGACTTCTGTTTCTTTGGTGAGCTTGCTATGGTAAGGCCTGAAGAATCACCTCTGCAGATACTGACTTATGGTCTTGTTCAACCTCAGGAAGTTAGGTGTCTCAGCATCTCATCTGTCTGTAAGTCTGCCAAGGGTCCTGCTGCCCTGGTCCGTACTAGTTGAGCAGCATTTTCTGACTCCTGTGGTGGTCTGAGTTAATTCCAGCAGTGTGGGGATGGGAGTGTGCAGAGAGCCTGGTCTGAGTAGGAAAGCTGCTATAGACTGGAGCCACATAGTTCCCCCCCATGGTTCTTGTCCTGTCTGACGATGGCCTCAACTGAGATTGAGCTCTCTGTGTGACAATGGTGATAGCAAATATGGCGAATGGGAAAAAGCTTTTGACTTTGTAATGAGTCACCATAATCAATAAAATAGCTTACTTTATGACATAATGTGTGGGGGACTATGCGTACATTTGTAAAACTTGTTGGGTTCTAGCTGTTACACTAAACTTAAGACTGGCTTTCTAATTCTTTATCTCCTGGAACAAAATCCATCCCTCTTCTCCTTTTACCATGAATATCATTCCCATTACCTATTGTCATGGTCTAGTTTTTAGGGGGAAAAAATTAAGCCTCAGTTTCTTCTCTCATTCTTTTTACAATGTCTTTGTTTTCTGACTTTTGTTCCATGCACTGCCAGACTCACTCTTGTCTCTGCTTCTGACCTTTATAAGAATGTCTCAAGACTCAACTTCCATTAGGTGAGATTATCATTCCACAAATGTCTAGGCAGTGTGCCTAGGAGGAGAGAAAATCTTTGCGCTGACATTGGAGAAGCTGAGCACAGATACTGTGCTGAGGTGGAGTGGCAGGGGATTATGCCAGAAGGGAAGGTTGGCGTCAGATTGAGATAAGTCCCCTATGTCACACTGAAGGGGGTAGATTTTAAGCTATAAACAGCAAGAAGTTCACAGAAGGTTTAAACAGATCACACGCACATGCACACACACACACATACATCCCACACCACATGGATTCAAGACTTGCTTGATTACGTTTAGTTTATAGTTCAGCACAAACATTTGATAAGCACCAGTTTTGCATCAGGCTCTGTAACAGGTGCTTGGGGTACAAAGATGCAGAAAGCATCATTCTTGCTTTCAGGGAGGAGACAGAACTACATCATGACATAACAGTATAAGAGGAGTTCAGATTAAGTGCTTAGTCATTTACACTGAGGAGGACAATTTTTAAGATTTAAATAAAAATACCTGTGATACTGGTGTGGGAAGAGTAGAAATCGGCAAAGTATTAACTGTAAATTTCTATGCAGTGTTGGTTGTCTTCATTATCATGATGTCTCCTGCCAGTTTTGGTCCTTTTGATTTGTGAAACCTGGTATTTCACACTTTAGGAAATGCTACCCATTGGATTTCTTTCTAGGATTCAGTAGGTAACATCTATTTGAACAGAAAAAAATAAAATGAGAGTACTAAGGGTAGAAATCAGTTGGTGCCTGGCCAGATTTGATTTGTATACCATGAGCCCTTGCCTGTTTCCAAATATTCTGGGTAGATTGTTTGGAGATGGTCCAGCTGAGACTTCTTATGAATAAAAAATGTTGCTATAATTAACGTCTTGCAGACTCAAGTTACCTTTTCCCAATAATTCACTTGTTATTTATGCTTAGAGACATATATAATATCAAATTACCTAAGTGGAGAGGAGGAGGGTAGGAAAGAAAACCAAGCTCTGTTGTAAGGATCAGTTGTCAGAATACTGCTGACTTCATAAACCACTCAGTCTTTTTTATTCCAGGCAACACTTGATGTATTTATAGCCTTGAAGTTTGGTTACCTATCACTTAGCTTATATGTGAGTCACTCATGAAATATATGCACAGAGACCAGATGTACTAATTGCAAAGCTAGAGCACAGGTGGGAGAGCCCTGTTAAGACCCCTGTTTTAACAACAGTGGCAAATTGTGGGGAAAAGGTCATTTATCATTAAATGACATTACGACTCAATGGCAGAGCTTTGAGTCTGGATTTAGAGAGCTATTCAGCTTTGCTCCTGTCAAGCTGGGCTCCCTGTCTTGGAGTCACAGGTTTCTAGTTTGATGTGGTATGCTTGCTTCATGGAGTGAGAACCGCAGGGAGAGGATAGTGGTGGGGAGGATGGTAAGGGAGGTTACAGGAGAGGGAATAAAGAGTTGTTTGAGCAAAGTCACTTGTGGTAACTTAATTTGGCTTCAGAAATGACATTCTGACCTAGCTGTCAAGAATTGCTTTGCATTTATTTATATTTGAACTTCCAGATTATTCTTTTCCTGGAATGATTTTCCACTCCAGACTCTTACCTGGTGAAATCTGATCCATCTCTCAAAATCCATCTCAAAAGTGACTTCCTTCATGGAAATACAGGTCTTACATTTTCTTTCAAGCATGTGCTAGTATATTACATTCAAGCCGAAGGTATTATATTTAGGAGGAAGAAAAACTTCAAGTTAAAAGTGAACACATTGTCTGGTATTTAACAAAGGTACATTTAAGGTTATTTCATTGATTATTTCTAAAGCTTTCTTCTGTGACTTGTGAAATTGTGGTTTCCACCTAGCATTAAGAGGAATGAATTAGTTACATTCAGGACAGATGGCATACTTTCCTCTCCCTGTGCTTGTCCTTATACAGAAAAAAAAAAAAGAACCAGATGTTGGGGAATTTTCTTAAATGAAGTTATATATTCAGGAACCATCCAGACCTGGAACATTATTCACTCTACTCTGAATTTGGGTGCAGTGTTTTTTTTCTCGACTTTACTGAGTGGTCCATTTCAGTTGTGGAGACCTACTTTTGAAATGTTTTGGCAGCAGAGAAACTGAAAGCCAGATAAATTATTAAATTACAAACAGTGAGCCCCAGTATTTAAAATCAAACCTAACACAAACTAATGTTTTCATGCTGTTTAATAGATTTGCTCCAAGCCTCCTTTTGAAGGTTGAATGACGGCTAAGTGCACCTAACAGCTACAGAGGGAAAACTCCCCCTTGGCGTTTGAGACTTTTGTGGAGCTAGAGTCATATCTGGGCACAGGGAGGGTGAAATCCCTGCAGCTAGTGCTGATCACGGTTGCTGACAGGTCTTGGTGCTTCGGAAGCTGCTGGCGATCACTGGGAAGGATGTGGAATTACGTGTGTGTTAGTTGCTCAGTCATGTCTGACTGTTTATGACCCTATGGGCTGTAGCCCACCAGGCTCCTCTGTCTAAGGAATTCTCCAGGCAAGAATGCTTCAGTGGGTTGCCATTCCCTTCTCCAGGGGATCTTCTTGACCCAGGGATTGAACCCTTGTCTCCCGCATTGTGGGCAGATTTTTACTGTCGGAGCCATCAGGGAAGCCTGTGGAATTATGGTGTGCCCAACTCTAGAGCTTTTCAGTTGGAAAGATTCAGCCACATTCAGTCAGACAAAACATCCATTGTACTCTCCTCTGCCTTAATTCCTTCATTGTATATACAAAGACTTCATTTAAGAATGGCTGAAACTTGAGCTGTCATTCATTCATTTATTCATTCAAGAGAAAGTTATTGAATGCATATTATATTCTGGGTACTGTGTGAAGTGGAAAGAAATAAATAGGATCTTTTCCTACCAACCTCCTATCCTGTCCAGGCTGGTGTGGGATGAATTGTTCTTGGTGAGTTTATAGGAGGTCCTGGAGATTAGCAGCTTTTTCTAAGGTGCTCATGTATCATTTTAAAAACAATTAAAAAATATAAGTAAACTACGAACATGGTTTAAACTAAAAAAAAAAAAGTGTGAAAGGGTTACTATTGCAAAATTGCACCATCACACTCCTAACTTCTTAGAAACTGACACCTTTAACTATTTCTGCTTTTAGTTTGTTTGATGTTACCTTCATATCTCTAAAAGCACACTTACTATATGTTTATTATTTTTGGCAGCATTGCATGCTTGTGGGATCTTATTCCCCAAACCAGGGATCAGACCTTCACCCTCAGCAGTGAAAGCGCAACATCCCAACCATTGGACCACTGTGGAATTTCCACTACATGTTTGTTTATTCATCTACTATAGACATTTTATAATGATACCCTAGCAAAATTACTGCTGAGAGGAGTTAGAGGGTAAAGGAAGTGTTTTTTAAAAAGGCAGGAAGGTATGGATATCCTCATCTTAGAAAGTAAATGGTCAAGAAATTAAGTCCGTCGTTGACTGACCAAGAAAAAGATTTAAGTACATTGTTTTGAGTTACAAAAGTAACCTTTATAAGAACTAAAAATAGTAATATAATAGCATTACAAAAATAAAGAAAGATGAATGAACCAGAGTCTCATCTACCCTTTTATCAGGAATCAGCCTAAATTTACACCTATAATGTCAACCCTAAAGAAGACTTTCTGCTCTTGAAGGACTGGGGTTTTTAGTTGATTTGTTTATGCGGGAAGAGAGATGGCTCTCTTTTTATGCAGACTTTCTTTACACCTCACCTTTTGCACCTCCAAGTGGGTTTGCCCCCCTTCGAGGAGTTTGAGTTTCCATTTCACCCTTAACTTGGAGCAAGTAAATCACTCGATAATCTTGTGCTGCTTCTCATTGTAGTTTCCTCCTCAAGGATTTTGCATCCCTGGGCTGGAATGGAATCAGGCAGAGCCCCAAGGTTTGTCTTTGACAAGCCTGAATCTTCTCCACAGAGGAAAATATCTGCTTTGATGCTCATTTTTGCGGGGCCTGAATCAATGTGTTTGGGATTATGGCTGGCTTTTGGGTTGCAGAAACAAGACTTGACCTGTTTTATTCAAAATTATAATGAATATTTTTAGATCACGTCTGATGAAGAAAACATTCAAAATATGCATACTCATGTAGAAATTACTTCAGACCAAATGTTAATTGATGGATCCATTCGTTCCATACAGCTAATCTTTATTGAATGCCTAATACTAGGAACTGATAATAAGAAAGAATAAGATACTTTCTCCAAGAGGAAGCCGTAGCAGCTGTGGAGGCAGTGAATTACCTATACAGAGAATGATTAGTACTATACCCGTTTGCTTTGCATTAGACAACGCCAGCATAGCTCTGTAGCCAAAGGTTTTTATATCCAATGCTACCTGCCTGCTAAGTTGCTTCAGTCATGTCCGACTCTTTGAGACCCTGTGGACTGTATCCTCTGTCCATGGGGTTCGCCAGGCAAGAATACTAGAGTGGGTTGCCAATCCTTTCTCCTGGGGATCTTCCCAATCCAGGGATTGAACCTGAGTCACCTGCATTGCAGGCAGATTCTTTACCATTTGAGCCACCAGGAAAGCTCTTTATTTCCAGTATTTTCCTGTAAACAGGAGTTTTAAAAACATGACCAATCTGATATGTTTGCAAAGTGTAGGTTTGTTCATTTAGGTAGACCATTTCACAGCATGTGATTGTTTTGATCTATCACTATGTGTCCTACATCCTAAAAGAGACTAAAATGGATTGGCCTGTGTTTCCCACACTGGCAGCTTAGAACTACTACCGATACTGTACATTGTTGAGTTTGAAGTGTCAAAGAGAAAATTTTCATTTTAGAATTTAATCAATCATTCTTTATTTTTGCTCTAAGTGAAAGTGAAAGTTGCTCAGCTGTGTCCAACTCTTTGCGACCCCATGGACTATACACAGTCCATGGAATTCTCCAGGCCAGAATACTGGAGTGGGTAGCTGTTCCCTTCTCCAGGGATTCTTCCCAACCCAGGGATCAAACCCAGGTCTCCCACATTGTAGGTGGATTCTTTACCAGCTGAGCCAGTAGGGAATCCCAAGAGCTAAATATATACTATATTGCACACTTTTAGATCTCGCCACCTTCTGAACGGAGAAGGAAATGGCAGCCCACTCCAGTACTCTTGCCTGGAGAATCCCATGGACGGAGGAGCCTGGTGGGGTCGCACAGAGTCAGACACCACTGACGCGACTTACCAGCAGCAGTAGCAGCAACTCCTTTCTGAAAACAAAACAAAACCCTACTTTTTATTAATTAGCATGATAATCTTTCCAAAGGTGACTAGGAAATTGTTTTAGGTTAGTTCCTATTTAATATAGTTCCCTGAATGAATATTTATTTTGCAGTGTGAGATTTGCCTGTTTCTTATTAGAAGCCCAAGTGAGAATTCAAAGTGTGTGTGTGTGCATGTGTGTCTATGTGTGGTGGTGGTGGTGATGGTGGGGACATCCATTACTTTGAAATACGTCAGTATAACTCCTTATTCTTATTCATTATTATTCACTTGGTTCCTATTACAATATGAATAGGAGAACAACATTTATAGATCACTTAAAACATTTTACTAGAAGAAAGGGTACAAATTAGCCTACTTGAATCACTAGCTTTGCAGAGGAGAATGAGCAGAAGATATATTTAATCTTTCATCAAAGACTTTATTCGAAATTACTAATATACAGTTTCACTCAGAACACTGTGAAATGAGTTATTAGAACATTTAAACATGATCATCATTGTTTTTATTAGCAGCATTATTCCTTACTCCTTTTGTTAGAAAAACACCCTGCGGTGTGTGCAGATCTGTTTAATTGCAATGCTTTTATATTTTTCCTCAAATGTATTTGACTTATTTTATAAATATTTCAAGTATGTAATTGCTATTTTGCTTTAACAAAAATCACAGATGTATTTAGATAATCTAAGGACTTAGAATCCATTTGCTCCCATGTCAGGTTTATAGGAGAGGTAAGTATGATTTGTTGACTTTATGACTTTATGGACTTTATGGACTAAAGGAAAGTATCTCACCCCCATAACCCTCTGCTGTACATTTTCAGAATGAACACCTAAGAAATGTAGTGAAAGCTGTGATATCAGATAGACTTGGACTCCAAGCTCAGTTCTTTTACTGAATAATTGGGTAACCTTGGTCAAATCCTTTATCTTATTTTAGGCCCTGAAATGTTTTGCAGATATTATTGAATATAATAGTGTCAAACCTGCCAGACTAATATGAAGATAAATAGATAATATTAGGCACCTCACAGAGGGCCAGGCAAATAGTAAGTATTCAACACATGAGATTTCTTTTCCTGTTAGCTTGTTTTAATTGATAAGAAGAGTCTCAAGGTACTGATCCCAATCAGCAGAGATTCATATGCTTTCTAAAAAATTACTGGGACTAAGAACCCCTGATTTAACCTGGGACCATCTCTTCTCTTCTGTATGCTATGTGAAGAAGTGTATCTTTATTCTCGTCCACCCTCATCTTTGTGGTTCAGCAGTGATCACAATAGCAAATATGAAGATGTAGCGGTTGTCTGGAATGGAGAAAAGTGGAGCCAATGTAGAATCCAGGGGTTGACTAAGGGTGCAGGGAAGTTTGGATGAGGTGGACTGTCTGGGAATCCAGAAAAGCAGATGCCTTTGCAAGGCTGTTCAAGTTGGGGATAGAGGGGACAGGGCAGAGAAGCAGGCAAAGGTATGGTCCTTCTTATTTGGGCAGAGGCAGCTATGTGTATCTTCAGAGAATCCATCCCACAGCCAGTGAATGTTATTTGCTCCCGGAAAGTATCTGGTAAATTATCCATGTTTTCGTCACTTCACTTTGTAGCTCCATGCCTGAACAGTGCTCACTGACACACTTTGAAGTGAAACTGGTTACTTCAATTAATGGTATAGTCTAGTGACTTCCCTTCCAGATACATCTTTCTTAAGGCTTTGTGCTGGAGAAGGTAAGCTGCAGGCATGAGCTCATGTAGTTTTCGTGTGCTGCTGTCCTGCTGTGGCTAAAGGGGTAGCTTTGTCTTAAATGCAGTGCCTTGAAAATGTGGGGTGTTCAGTGCTTTCTCTGGTATTGTTGCCCAGAGAAGGAGTAGGTTGACTCTATTTGTTGTTATTTTCCCCTATACTACTTCGCTGGGCCAATTTGCAACCCATTCTAGAGGTGTGATGGAAATTGAAGCGGCAAGGCCAAATTTCCATTGACTGTCAGTCATTCTGATACCTGGAGAAACCAAAAGCTGCCCTGGGGGTTTCTACCCACTCTGGACTGAGCTGAAAGGATCACCAGGCCTTCCTGGGAGTGGAAACCTTTTCTGCACCGCTCACAGAGCCCTGTGCAATGTCGTAACCACAAAATAATTGCTCAGTAAATACTTTCTGGATGAATAAAAGTTTCTTTGAGACAGGCTCTTTTTGTATTTGCCTCTTACACTTGTCTGCTGTGCTTATCATTGTCATAATTGCCAATATCATCATTATAGTTGTAATCAGTAAGAAACATCTATCAGGTACTATGCTGCTGCTGCTAAGTTGCTTTAGTCATGTCCAACTCTGCGACCCCATAGACGGCAGCCCACCAGGTTCTGCCGTCCCTGGGATTCTCCAGGCAAGAACACTGGAGTGGGTTGCCATTTTCTTCTCCAATGCATGAAAGTGAAAAGTGAAAGTGAAGTCATTCAGTCGTGTCCGACTCTTTGCGACCCCATGGACTGCAGTCTACCAGGCTCCTCTGTCCATGGGATTTTCCAGGCAGGAGTACTGGAGTGAGGTGCCATTGCCTTCTCCCAAGTACTATGCAAGGTGTGGTAAAAAGGAAAATCTAACAACATACAATCTAAGTGGAATTCGCGGGGAACAGGGTTGTTATTTTTCAGTAATTAAGTCATGTCCAACTCTTTGCGACCCCATGGACTGCAGCACTCCAGGCACCTGTCTTCCACTATCTCAAGGAGTTTGCTCAAATTCATGTTCATTAAGTTGGTGATGCAATCTAACCATCTCATCATCTGCTGCCGCCTTCTCCTTTCACATTCAATATTTCCCAGCATCAGGATCTTTTCCAATGAGTCGGCTCTTTGCATCAGGTGGCCCAAGTATTGGAGCTTCACTGTTAGTCCTTCCAATGAATATTCAGGGTCGATTTTCTTTAGAATTGACTGGTTTGCTCTTCTTGCTGTCCAAGGGACTCAAGAGTGTTCTCCAGCATCACAGTTTGAAAGTATTGGTTCTACAACACTCAGCCTTCTTTAGGTCCAGCTCTCATATCCATACGTAACTACTGAAAAAAGCATAGCTTTGACTATATGGACATTTGTTGGCAAAGTGATGTCTCCGCTTTTTAATACACTCTCTAGGTTGTCATAACTTTCAAGGAGCGTGCGTGTGTATGTACTAAGTCACTTTAGTCACGTCTGACTCTTTGTGACCCTATGGATCATAGCCCACCAGGCTTCTCTGTCCATGGGATTCTCCAGGCAAGAATACTGGAGTGAGTCGCCATGCTCTCCTTCAGGGGATCTTCCCAATGCAGGGATCCAGCCAGGGTCTCTTATATCTCCTGCATTGGCCATCAGGTTCTTTACCACTAGCGCCACCTGGGAAGCCCCTCCAAGGAGCAAGTGTCTTTTAATTCCATGGCTGCAGTCACCACCTGCAGTGATTTTGGAGCCCAAGAAAAGAAAATCTGTCACTGCTTCCACTTTTCCCTCTTCTATTTGCCATGAAGTGATGGGACTGGATGCCTTGATCTTAGTTTTTTGTATATTGAGTTTCAATCCAGTTTTTTTCACCCTCCTCTTTCACCTTCATCAGGAAGCTCTTTAGTTCCTTTTTACTTTCTGCCATTTGAGTGGTATCATCTATGTATCTGAAGTTGTTATTGCTCCTGGAAATCTTGATTCCAGCTTGTGATTCATCCAGCCCAGCATTTAAGTTAAGTAAGCAGGTGACAATATACAGCTTTGTCATACTTCTTTCCCAATTTTGAACCAGTCATTTATTCCATGTCCAGTTCTAACTGTTGCTTCTTGATGTGCATACATGTTTTTCAGGAGACAGGTAAGGTGGTCTGGTATTCCCATCTCTTTAAGAATTTTCCAATTTGTTGTGATCACACAGACAAAGGCTGTGGCATAAAATTGAAGCAAAAGTAGATGTTTCTCTGGAACTCCCTTGCTTTCCCCATGATCCAGTGAATGTTGACAATTTGATCTTTGCTTTCTATGCCTTTTCTAAATCTAGTTTGTATATCTGGAAGTTCTTGTTTCATGTACTGCTGAAGCCCAACTTGAAGGATTTTGAACATAACCTTGCTAGCATGTGAAATGAGCACAATTGTACAATAGTTTGAACATTGTTTGGCATTGCCCTTCTTTGGGATTGGAATGAAACCTGACCTTTTTTAAGTCCTTTGGCCACTGCTGAGTTTTCCAAGTTTGCTGACATCTTGAGTACAGCACTTTATAGCATCATCTTTTAGGATTTGAAACAGCTTAGCTGGGATTCTATCATGTCTGCTAACTTTGTTTGTAGTAATGCTTCCTAAGGCCCACTTGACTTCTCGACTTGTCTGGCTCTTGATGAGTGATCACACCGTTGTGGTTATCCACATCATTAAGACCTTTTTTTTTTTTTTTAAATATTCCCCTGTGTATTCTTGCCACCTCTTCTTAATATCTTCTGCTTCTGTTAGGTCCTTACCATTTCTGTTCTTTATCATGCCCATCCTTACTTGAAATGTTCCCTTGATATCTCCAATTTTCTTGAAGAAATCCCTAGTCTTTCCCATTCTGTTGTTTTCCTCTATTTCTTTGCATTGTTATTTAAGAAGACTTTCTTATCTCTCCTTGCTATTGTCTGGAACTTTGCATCCAGTTGGGTTTATCTTTCCCTTTCTCCCTTGCATTTTGCTTCTCTTCTTTCCTCAGCTATTTGTAGAGTCTCCTTGGACAAGTACTTTGCCTTCTTGTATTTCTTTTCTTTGGGATGGTTTTGGTCACTGCCTACTATACAGTGTTTTTAACTTCCATCCATACTTCTTCAGGCTCTGTCTACCATATCTAATCACTTGAATCTTTTTGTCACCTCTACTGTATAATCATAAGGGATTTGATTTAGGTTATTCCTGAATGGTTAGTGGTTTTCCCTACTTTCTTCAATTTAAGTCTGAATTTTGCAATAAGGAGTTCATGATCTGAGCCACAATCAGCCCCAGGTCTTGTTTTTGCTGACTGTATAGAGCTTCTCTATCTTTGGCTGGAAAGAATATAATCTGTCTGATTTTGATATTGGCCATTTGGTGATGTCCACATGTAGAGTCATCTCTTGTGTTGTTGGAAAAGGGTGTTTACTATGGTCAGTGTGTTCCTTTGACAAAATTCTGTTGGCCTTTGTCCTGCTTCATTTTGTACTCCGAGGCCAAACTTACCTGTTATTCTGAGTGTCTCTTGACTTCCTATTTTTGCATCCCAGTCTCCTATGATGAAAAGGACATCTTTTTTTTTTTTTTTTTTGTAATATTTTTTGGTGTTGTAGGTCTTCATAGAACCAGTTAGCCTTGAGCCTTAACTGACTTTTCATTCCTAGAGCCTAGCACGGTTGAGGCACTGCAGGCTGTTGAATGGTACCTGCAGGTGTGAATGTGCAATAAGAACAGATGGGTGAAAATGCTATGAGAGCTAAAGAGTAAGCTTTTCCAATCCCATTTTTCTTTCTTTGCATCAAACCACCTCCCTGGCACCTCCCATTGCACACCTGACAAACTCTGTTTTTGTTTAGTTTGGTAAAGGAGTGCATATTGCCTCTCACTGCTTGGATCTGTTAAGGTGAGCTCAGAATGTGCCGCTGCTGTAACAGGATCTTGGCTACCTTGAAATTTGCAGAGCGAAGAATTCTTTCAAATACTAGGAATAGATAAATACCCTGCTCCTGTTATTTCTCTATGTCCAGGACACCCACTAAAGTCAAGAGGAGCTAGGGGTGGGGGGTGGGGGGCGTGGAATAGGGGTTTTTGTTTGTTAATTTGAGTTTTATTCTGTCATTTTACTCTGTAGGGTGATTCTGAAAGATGAATGCATTTATAAAGCTATTAATAACCATATTTCTCCCCTAATCATTATGATTAAGTCGTTGATACTGCCAGGTGCCTGCAGCTTCCATCACAAAACCTTGAACAATTTTGCTTTGCCATTTGACTACACTTGAGATGCTCTGACTGACTCTGCCAGAGGAGTTGCTACTGATTTTCTTTCCTTCTTTGTTCAGTTGATTTAAATTCACACCAAAAACAGAGAGTAAAGTTTAAAATAATATTCTAAATCATAAAAGTCATTCTTCAGTTATGGAACAATAAGTCAGCTTTCCTTTTATTAGACTATTCCCAAAGGTTTTATGGTCAAAATGTCACAGCTTTCCCCCTGCCAACATTTTCTCTTCTTCCATCTTGAGTGTCTCATGATCCAATCATTCATTGCAGCCTGTGATTCCTGATATCTTATTCCCCACATTGTATTTTCTGCAACAATGTCCCATATCTCCATGGATTAACTGCTACTCTCCCCCAACCCCATCCCCTGCCACCAACAATATTCTGGTGTACATTTGGTAACATCACAGAGCTGGGCAGAGTACAGTCCCTGGAGAGAGCCTGCCTAGTTTTGAGGCCCAGCCCTACCATATACTAGCTTTTTGACATTGGCAAAGGAGAAGCCTCACCAAGCCTTCATTTCTTCATCTGAAAATTAGAATTATATAGGTATCTCCTTGGTTGGTGATGAAGATGAAAACTTTCCCAGCACATTAAAAGTACTCATTGGAGCACTTTTGTTGTTTATGTGAAAGAGGAAAGCAGTCCTCAACATCCAGGAGCTGGACAGACACCAAGGGGTCTTAGTGCTCTCATGTTAAACAATTTCACAAACCATCAACATCAGACAAGGCCACTCTGTGACTGTAGAGGATTAAAGAAAGCAACAACAAGAAGACTACTGTGTAACCATGTTTGAACACCGTCAAAATATGGACATTGTCCAATCCACAGACATAACCAAACATTTCTTTATCCTGGCTAATGTGAGTGACTGTGGGTTCTTTAGCAATTACAGTTTCAACTTGGCTCTAGTCTTCCTTCTTTTTTGGAGTGGTGGAGTGCTGTACAGCGCAGCATGTGACACTCCCCAGCCAGGGATAGAGCCCACAGCTCTAGCAGTGGAATCGCAGAATCTTAACCACCATACAACCAGGGAAGTCCTTGTCTTTCTAGACAAGATTTATTAGGATAGTCATAGAAGTACTCCCACTTCCTGATAGCATCCAATCTAGAGGACAGCCTACTTCCTTAATCCCTCTCCCACATTATCTAATAGAGCCCAAATTATGTAAGTCCTTTTTAACACTTTCTTATGAGATGCCCTGTGGTTCCTCACTGGTTGTGTTTTCCCCATAATCCTAACATATTCAACTATAGGTATATTTCTGGTGGTCTCTAGCTGGAGGGCATTGACAGTATTCCTTTTGATAACCATGAGTCACAGGATTTAAACACATATAGCATAGAGCAATGAAAAGGACATTTGGGGACCCTGTGCAAATTATTTAATATCTGTTAGTTTTCCCATTTGTTGAAAGTACGAGATTACGTTCATGAATTCTATGGTCCTTTTCAGCACCGGCATGCTGTGAGGTCTGTGTCAGATACTTATCAACATTAGGAGTGCCATGGAACAAAAATAATTAACATAGGAATGTTCTCAAGCTTCCTGTCTTTCCTAGGTTGCCAAAGAGAATCCTGTAATTACCAACCTAATTTCTCCCTTCCTCCCACCTGTTTATGGAAAAGCTCTGCCTTTATGGGAGATAGGCTAATATGCTAAGAATAGGAGGAGAAAAAGGAAAGAAAACCACATAGTCTGGGGATGGAGGGGATCTCTGGGGATCACAGAGGCTGGTGGAGAGATTTAAACATCAAAAGGATGTGGATGAGAGAAGCATGGAAAAAAGGAAAGTACTATACAGATCATGTATGTAGATACTCTTTATTGCCTTTAAAAAGGAAGCACATAAATAATAGAATTGGTTATTAAATAATTTAGCTTGTTGAACTGTACTTCCTGAAGGGAGTGCTCATCAGAAACTGAACCACACGGGTCTCTGAGTTTGTTAGGGTTTAAGCAGTATATTTCTCATGTAGTCAGAGAAGCCACCAAACAGGAGGCCTCTTTCTCCTGGAGGGCTTGCCATTTTATAGCTAGTGAAGGAAATAATGGCTTTCCAGGTGGCTCAGTGGTAAAAAAATCCACCTGCCAATATAGGAGACATGGGTTCGATCCCTGAGTTGGAAAGATCCCCTGGAGAAGTAAATGGAAACCTACTCCAGTATTCTTGCCTGGAGAATTCCATGGACAGAGGAGCCTGGTGGGCTAAAGTCCATGGGGTTGCAAAGAGTCAGACACAGCTAAGTGACTAAACCAGCACCACCCAAAGGAAGGAATAAGTTTTTTTGCCCATGTTTCCAGCAGGACCCAGGATTTAACCACATACAACTCCTCCTGATCTCCAATTAGAAGGCCTCACAGAGACCAGGTCTTGTGTAGATAATAGAATATGCTTAAACGGAGCTGGGTAGAAGGGGCAGAAATTAGTGTCATTAGCTGAAAGTTTCTCCTGGCAAGGTGTTCATGAGGTTTAGTTAACTAGAGCTTTTAATTTGCATGGAAACCCAAAGGAACTCATCTTTGTCAGATCAAGTAGGGTAACCAGACATTCTGGTTTGCCCATGATTGTGGGGATGTGGGACTTCAGTGCTAAAATCAAAGATTCCTTGGCAAATTGTGGTTACCCTCATTAGCATTCTTTCTTCATTGCCTCAACTTGTCTTCCTTTCTTCATTCTGTTATAGGATTAATCCTTCTTTCTAACATGTTCCTTGTATACCAGATCTCTGCCAGTAATGGAGTCCCAGAACTGGAAGGGATCCTCAGATGTCATGAAGTCATCTTCTGCCTCCTGGTGGGTTTCATTTAAGTGGTCCCTTCAGATCATCTTTTCCCAGTGACAGGCTGGGCAGGGCTGTCCACAGGTAATGAACAGGTCAATGCTATTTTTATCATTTTATAATCTTTGCTATTTGCTATTTGAATTTCTTACATCCTATCCAGGTGTTTTGTTTTTTTTTTCCCCCCCCTAAAAAGTCATTATGGGATTGGAAGAGAGGCGTTGCTGCCCAGGTTTTTGTAAGGGAATTGTGAGGGTGTCCTAAGAGTTTAGAACTGTAGAGCTCTTATTTGTTAGCAGCAATTATGACTGAGATGGGGGAGCTTCCCAGGTCGCACTAAGTGTTAAAGAACCCGCCTGCCAATGCAGGAGACTTAAAGAGATGTAAGTTCGATTCCTGGGTTGGGAAGATCCCTTGGGGCATGGCAACCCACCCCAGCATTCCTGCCTGGAGAATCCCATGGAGAACGGAGCCTGGCGGGCTACAGTCTGTGGGGTCACAAAGAGTCAGACATGACTGAAGCAACTTAGCATGTATGATTTAGGGGAAGTTACTGCTTTGTAATGGGACATTTAAATAAAAATTTCCAGGACTAGAGGTCTAAACAGGGTTCTGTGTTTAGTGGATTCCTCCAAATTGCTGTTAGAACTCTAAGGAGATTGACTTGCCTGGTTCTTAGATGAGAAAGTTGCTGACATTTCAAATTCTGTTAGTTTTACTTAGATTTGGCTGAATTTCAGTCTTTGGCTGGCTAATTCTTTATAGTGGGTTTTCTCTTATGTCTTATTCAGATATATGTGTGTCTCAATAACTTGAGTTTCAGAAAGTGTGGTCCATTTTGTATATATACAGCCCTTTTCTAGCTTGGCCAGGGTAGATAATTTGTCTAATCTCAGTTGTTCAAACTGCTATTGAGTTCCAGTCATCTTATCTTGGGTAAACTGCAGAGAACTGGTTCAAACACTCAGAAGAGAACTCTATTTGTCAAAATCTAGATCCCAAACCTTGGCTCAACTTAATACTTCAAGATATATACATATATATTTTGTTGTTGTTATTGGTATATAAATGATTTTGTCCCAAATTTATAACCAGTACATGTTCACTATAGTAAAATTTGTAAAATATAGAGAATAATAGGAAAAAGAGAAAAATTACCCTGATTCTACCCAGAGGCAGTGACTGATTTGGTGGGTATTTCTTTCTTTCCTACACAGCTTTGCTTGTTTTGCATATCACAGTATTGCACCCTTCTTTTTTTCCATGTGAATTATAACATAAGCTTTCCCCCCCTGTTTTACCTTGGATTCTTTTTTAATAACATTTTTTGTGGTTGCTTAACATCCATGGAGTGCAGAGGCATTTCAGAAAGGACACGACTTAGTGGAGGAGACCACAACATACACATAGAGTCAGCTTTGAGCATGTTCCCAAATTAGTACGGCAGGGGTATGAAATCTATGGGCAGCAAGTTGTCCTCAGAGGGTGGGAGCAGTTGTAGCGTATCTCAGCATGGCTTTTCTTGCTCTACACTGAACCAGATGAGGCACGTGGCTTCAGCAGATACTCTTCATAGAAGGTCTCTGGATCTGGAAGGTTCCACAACCCTTTCACCAATCTTTTGCATTCTTGGAAGAATATACATCAATAAGCTATACACTTTTGTTAAAGATAATTATTACTACACTGAACTTTCCTGGAACCAACATCAACAAGAATAAGTGATATTCCTGCCTTGGAGGATGTGTCAGTTACCAATTTATTGCCTCTCAGTTGCAAATTTGTCTTTCATTGTCTTCTCTGAGAGAGTGGATAGTATAGTGTGTGTGCTCATTTGCATCCGACTCTTTGTGATCTCATGGACTATAGCCCTCCAGGCTCCTCTGTCCATGGGATTTCCCAAGCAAGAATACTGGAGTGGATTGCCATTTCCTTCTCCGGGGGATCTTCTGACCCAGGGATCGAACCTGCATCTCTTGAGTCTTCTGCATTGGCAGGCAGATTCTTTACCGCTGCACCACCTATGAGCCCTTTAAGTGTTTTTTTCTTTGCCAGGTGGCACCATGTTAAGCTTTGTCAGTAAACAATGCTTGAGAGACATTGCAGGAGGAAAGAATTTTCCTTTCCAGTCTGGCCTTTGCTCCCTAGGTGGGTTCCTGGAGTGATGTGGTTTCTCCAGCACTTGGCTCTGAGCAGCACCTATCATACATGGTAGCCAGCTGTACCCAGTGACCTGCATGTTACTCTTTCATCTCTTCTTAGGTGGTTTTTTAGTGAAATCCCTCTAGTGAAGCCATCTCCCTGTGAAGACCTTTCCCAACGCACTAGAGAAGGAATTTCCTGCAAGTTCCAGAAAGCAGATTTCCAGCATTTGGTCAACATGACACCATCACTATTTCTCTACCGTTCATTCTGTGTCTGTGCGCTCTCCAGTGAAGTCTGGGTTGCAGCCCTGTTTGAGGAGAGGCTGAGATTGTTCCTTAGTTACTGTGTCTTAGCCATGGGGATTGTAGCTCCTCCTTAATTCCATATCCTTTAGAGTTCCTTTTACTTCTTTGTGGCCACTTCCCTTTTACTCCAATCTGCTGATGTAGTTAGTAGTTCTTTATATTAAACATTCCTGTTAAATCACTACGTGTGCTCTTTCTCCTGATTAGACCTAGATTAATAAAGGGGAGGAAGCAGAGTGACAGCCAGAGTGTCTGTCTCTCCCTTTCTAGCATGATGGAGAGGCCATTTCCCTCATAAGTTACTCCTTGACTCAGCCTTCCTGAGCCCCATATTCCTCATCTGTAAAATAGTGTTAATGATATTAATAGTACTTGTCTCACAGAGTTCTTATGAGACCACAAGAGATAATGCATATAAGTTATTTGAAATGTTGCCTGGCATGTAGTAAGTGCTCAGTGTATGTTATTTGTCATTATAGTTTAATCTCGGTAAATCTGTCATTGAGTTTGATTGGAGGACTGCAAGTACAAATTCAATTACTGACAAAAGCATATACCACAGTTTGCTTAACCGTTCCCATATGGTAGACATTTGGTTGTTTTTGCTATCTTATTATAATAAACAATGCCATCATGAACATCTTTATGTATAAAACCCATTTATTCTGGGATTATCTTTCTTTATGAGGGAAGATGGACAGTCATTTATCCTTAGGGAAGTGCTTCATTAATATAAATTCTGGCCTGGCCCAATAAGGGAAGTAGAATTAGAAAGTATAGAATAAATCATGTTGAAGATCTCAGTGATTCTGAGATATCACCAGCTTCTCAAGAACCTCTTTATGACTCTGCTCCTTAACATGTAACAAAACTAAGATTTTCTTTTTGAGGAAATGCTAATAACTAATATTCAATAAGTAATCATAGTTCTTAAGATTTTTTTTTTGTTCTAAGTTAGATACCTTGAAGATGCCCATTCTCAGCCAATCAAATTAGTCAGTTTTATTAAAATGCCAAATGTTTTAGATCAAACAATTTGGGGATAGAATTTCAAGAATGACTTAATGTTGTGTGACCTTGGGCAATTTATTTTAGCTTTTGTGAGTCCTGGAAAAATTCTTTTGGCTTTTTTGAGATGCAGTTTTCTCAAAGTAAGATGGAGATAATCTCATATTAACCCACTAATTAATTCAGTTATTCAACAATAGATAGTTGTTGAATAACTATCTATTGAGCTTTTTTTCCTATGTGCCAGATACTGTTCTAGGTGCTTGGGGGTGCATCAGTAAAAAATAAAATCCTTGCCCCAAAGAATTTTATGATATAGTGGAGATGGTGAGAAGGAGGGGGACAGATAATAAATGATAAGCATGATGCTTAACTAAATTTTACAGCAGGTTGAAAGATGGTAAATGCAGTGGAAAATATAGAGTCGAAAAATAAAGGAAGAGGAGAATTACGTGTACTTGGAAGAGTTGGGTTTTTTAAAGGCTAAATAGGGTAGGCTTTATTGAGGTAACATTTGAGAAAAGTCTTGAAGGAGATAAGGCAGTTAGCTGTGTAGCTTTATGGGGAGAATTATTCTGGGTAAAGAGGAATGTGTGGACAAAAGCTCTAAGGCAAGCATGTCAGGAATGTTTGGGGAATAGCAAGAACACTGTTGCTGAAGCAGAGTGAGTGAGAGGGAAAATGGTAGGAGGTGAAGTCAAAGAAGTACAGTGCCAGATCATTGTCAGAGCTTTGGTTTTTATACTGAATGAAATGGAGAATCACCATGGGTACTGTGTGCAGAATGAACATGATTAGACTTACATTTTGTTAAAATCACTCTGGGTTTTGAGTGAGAATAAACTCTGGGGGTTGAGGTTGCTATTGCAACCCTGTCTCCATCATTTTTCCTTCCACGTGGAGGAGACAATATGACAGTTGGAATCATGGGGCAGTGAGGGGGCTTGGAGAACCCTGCAGAAGTAAGGGCTGGGGTTGGGGAGGTATAGGCTGGTGGGCCAGCAGCTGAGAATATTGCAGAGAGGGTATGGTGTGGAGGTGGTAGGCAGAACTGGCCAGCATGGTGGGGGTGGGTCAATTATATTGAGCAAATTAGTAAATTAATTGTGCATGTAAGTAAATATAATGAGGATAATAGAAGCCAAGTTTCTCACTACTGGAGAAGGAATTAATGAGCACAGAAAGGAGAGAGTCTAGAAAGAACTCTGGAGTGTTGATTCACTTGATCTCTTTCTCAATATAGATATATAAGTATGTGTGTCCATAAATACACATATACATGTCCCTCCTAGTTCTGTCAACTGAGAGGGCTTAGAAGCAATGGCATCTAGAAACTGAGTATGATGAACAACCAGATACTGGTGTCTAAATAACCATCCTGCAATAAAAGAAGCTAGGGATCCATGGAGAAATGGCCAATGGCTGATTCCAAGATGGAGGCATGACCTGAAACATCTTGTGTTGGAAAATAAGGAAATACTCAGTGAGTGATGGGGACATTTCAGAAGAACACAGGGGCTCCCACTGGCCAAATCAGGGACAACCTTAGCATTAAAAGAGGGATAATAGATTGCAACTCATTGAATAAATCAGGAATCCATGAATCCATACATATACATAAATAAATGAAAAGAGAAAGCTTGTCTTTCTTGTAGAATGCCAACTAATAAATGTAGCATGAATAATGTAAATAGAGAACTGTGATTTGGAAGCCTGAACAGATTTGGTTGATTTTGGCTGAAATAGGAAATCAGCTAAGGCTGAAGGGTGAAGATTCTATGAGGAACAGGGTATTTCAATATAATCTAGGAATAGCTCTTCATAAAATATCAAACAATTACCAAGAGAAAAGAAGTAGAGAAACTTGGCAGATATCAGTGTGGATAAGTGACCAAGGTTAACATCACCAGTGTTGTATGGATTGATGTTACATATCTTTTATACTTTTACGCCATGAAATTAAAAGGCTCTTGCTCCTTGGAAGAAAAGCTATGACAAACCTAGACAGTGTATTAAAAATAGAGACATCATTTTGCCAACAAAGGTCCATATAGTCAAAGCTATGGTTTTTCCAGTAGTTGTGTGCAGATGTGAGAGTTGGACCACAAAGAAGGCTGAGCACTGAAGAATTGATGCTTTTGAATTATAGTGCTGGAGAAGACTCTTGAGAGTTCCTCAGATAGCAAGGAAATCAGTCAGTCCTACAGGACGTCAACCCTGGATATTCGTTGGAAGGACTGATGTTGAAGCTGAAGCTCCAATACTTTGGCCACCTGATGTGAAGAGCTGATTCACTGGAAAAGACCCTGATGCTGGGAAAGATTGAAGGCAGGAGGAGGAGAGGGTAACAGAGGATTAGATGGTTGTATGGCATCACCAACTCAATGGACATGAGTTTGAGCAAACTCTGGGAGATAGTGAAGGACAGGGAAGCCTGGTGTGCTGCAATCCATGGGGTTGCAAAGAGTCCGACATGACTTAGTGACTGAACAACAACATCTTTTATACTCAGTGTATGTATCTCAGTGTGATGCACTGAGAAGAGCATGGCATTGCTTCTGTGGAATTCTTGCCAAGAATAAATTTCCCGAGCCTGATCTTGAGGAAACATCTGACATTCCATGTTAGAATTTGCTATGGTCTAAATGTGTTCCTCCAAAATTCACATGCTGGAATCTCAAAACCCAATGTTATGGCATTAGGAGGTGGGACCTTTGGGAGGTGCTTATGTCATAGGGGTGGAACCCTTCTGACCAAGATTAGTGCCTTGTAAGTGAGGCTCCAGAGAGATTCCTTAGCACCCTTCCATGATATGAGGACACAATGTGAAGATGCGTACTATGAACCATGAGAGGGCCCTCACCACGAAACATGACCATGCTGGTGCCTTGACCTTGGATTTCCCAGCCTCCGGAACTGTGAGAAAGAAATGTTTGTTGTTTTTAAGGTATCCAGTCAATGATATTTTGTTTTAACAGCCCTAATGAACTAAGAGGTTATCCTACAAAGTGTACCATATGCTATGGAGTGTCTAGTATGTGAGAAATGGGGAAAAACTGAGGAATTGTTCTGGGTCAAAGGAGATATAGTATTGTAATAGCTAAACACAATATGTGTTCTTAAGAGGATCTTGGACTACAGAGGGAAAAGGAGCATTCTTGAGATAATTAATGAAATTTGAGTGAGATTGGGTGGTATAGTAGTATTGTCTCAGTGGAGCCTGGTGAGCTACAGTACATGGGGGGGTCACAAAGAATCAGACATGACTTTGTGCACATACACACACACAATGTCAGTTTACTAATTCAAAGAGTTGTATGCTGGTTATATAGGAGAGCGTTCTTGTTTTTGGAAAATACTTGTTACGGGGTGCTTTGAAGTGATAGGACTTACTCTAAAAAAGTTCAGAATATTTTGTTAAAATTATTTCTAAATAGTTTTATTTCTAAGAGAAGGCTATTGGAGGTGAGAGATGATGGTGACTTAGACCAGGGAGGTGACAGTGACATTGGTGGAAAATGGTCAGATTCTAGTTACAATTTGAAGGTAGAACCACAGGACTTCTTGGTGAATTTGACATATGTTATAAAAGAAAATCAGAGTACAAGAACGACTCCAAAATTTTTGGCTTGAGCACCTGAATGAATGGGATTACCACGAACTGATATACAAACTATGGGTTCATCAGGTTTTTTGTGGGGAGTTCCGTTTCGGATATGTTGTTTGAGATACTTGCCAGGCTTCCCAAAAAAGATGTCAAAAAGGCAGTTAGATACAGAATCTGAAGTTCAAGACGAGATCTAGGCTAGAGATGGAAATTTGGGAGTTGGCAGTAAGTGTACAGTATTTAAAGTCAGTAAGGGATGAAATCACCAAGGGAGGGAATGTAGATTGAATAGAAAGAGGACATTTCGCAGGACTGCTTGGCAGGGATTTTTCGGCCTAGGTAATCTCATTGGAAAATGGCTCCAAAATTTCTAGCTACAATTTGCCCTCAGTATTTGACAGATCCACATTCATAGATTCAAATATTTGAAACAAAATTCTAGAAAGTTCCAAAAAGCAAAGTTTGAATTTGCTGCACATGGCAACAATTTACATAGTATTTACATTGTATTTACAACGATTTACGTAGCATTTACATTATATTAGGTATTGTAAGAGTTCTCAAGAAAGTCTACAGAAGGTTGTGCATAGGTTATGTGTATGCCATTTTATATAAGGGACTTGAGCATCTGTGGATTTTGGTATTTGTAGGGAGTTGGTATACCAAGGACAACTGTATGTAAAATGCTCCAAATCCTAGCATTCTTTGTCCTCAAAGAGTTAACAATTCAACACATGAAAGTAGGATAAATAACATAAAAAATGATGATACTATAAGCATTAAATTTATATTATATTTACTGTGTCAGGCACAGTGCTAAGTGCTTTATATGGATTATCACATTTAATCTTCACCTTAACAATATGAGGAGGTAATAAGATTCTGTTTTTTTTTTATATATATGAAAAAATTGAGTCTTAGAAGATTCAGATAATTTAAGACCTCACAGCTAGTGAGGCTTGAAGTTCATACCCTTGTGCTCTAGCTACATTGCTTTTCATTTTAGTGACTGCACTGTCCTGCTTAATGACCAGGACAAGGGCAAAAAAGTCTATAATGGGGCTCTAGATTCCCCTTGACAGGTTGAAACAATCAAACCAAACCAACATACACACATACAATTTGTAGCTGATGATTTAAAGGATGTGAGAAAATTCCATCCCTCAGAATGACTGCTCCTCAATTCCTGGGGGTGCCAGCCTTTGGAGGAGGGTCCCAGAAACTCTGGTGTGATGCCGGGAGGACTGTTGTTTAGTCACTGAGTCATGTCTGACTCTTTTGTGACCCCATGGATTGTAGCCCTCCAGGCTTCTCTGTCCATGGGGTTTCTCAGGCAAGAATTCTGGAGTGGGTTGCCATTTCCTTCTCCAGGGGATCTTCCCAACCCAGGGGTCAAACCGGCATCTCCTGTGTTAGCAGGCAGACTCTTTACCACTGTGCCACCAGGGCTTCCCTGATAGCTCAGTTGGTAAAGAATCTGCCTGCACTGCAGGAGACCCCGGTTTGATTCCTGGATTGGGAAGATCCCCTGGAGAAGGGATAGGTTACCCACTCCAGTATCCTTGGGCTTCCCTGGTGGCTCAGCTGGTAAAGAATCTGCCTGCAATGTGGGAGACCTGGGTTTGATCCTTGGGAAGGGAAGATCATCCCCTGGAGAAGGGAAAGGCTACCCACTCCAGTATTCTGGCCTGAAGAATTCCATGGACTGTGTAATTCATGGGGTTGCAAAGAGTCAGACACAACCGAATGACTTTCACTTTCACCAGGGAAGCCTTGGAGGGAGGGCTACAGGGCAGTAAACCCAAGTTTCTAAGAACAACAGTCCAACAATAGGCAGCAGAGAGACTCTTCTAGGCTCCCAAAAGAACCAGCTATTCCTGGGTTCTGAACACAACCAAGCCTGTGTTTTTAAGACTATATCTTTCCTGAAATTTCCTTCTTTTGGCTTGCTGTTATTTGCAACTTTTATAAGCTACTGAACTACATCAATGGTGTGAACAGTTTCAGAGCTTACATATTTCTTCTTGTAATCAATTTAGTCGATCTTGTAACTATAAAGAGTGAGATGGTAAATCCTGAGTTCCCATTCTGAGTCAGAATTTATGACAAGAACAGTGTGCTTGTGCCCAAACAGAACCATGCATGTATGGTAATATGGCACTTGAAATTTATGTACTTCCTTTTATCCAAGGAACAGAAAGTGCTTCGATAAAATGGATTAGGAGCCAACTGTCTTCAGCAGGCGACAAGAACAGTTCAAAATAAGACTGCAGAGGGAATCATTTAATTTCTGCAAGGCCAGGGTTCATATTAAACAAGCATGTTTCCCAATGTGTTACAGGAGTGGTTCCAGGAGACCACTGCCATTTCAACCCCTGCTTAGCAATAATGAATTTAACTGCATCTTTGCCCATCAGCTGTGTAATTGAAGAATTTCCTTCCTCACTGCTATTTGGAGCTGGTTGCCATACAGGACTAACTTCTGCTATTTGCTCAGGGTTTTAGTACTCATTCCTTTCTACCCACTACTTAGCTCTTCTCCTTAATAGAGGCAACTCTATCATTTTCTTTGCTAGTTTTAAAAACTAGCCTTGTAAATAAGCCCACTTTAATTTACAACCCCACTATAAAATAAAACGACTTCTATATGTTACATATTTTAAAATGGCCATGGTGTGATAGTTCCTTGTATCTATTCCCTATTCCTGCAGTGTAACAAATTACCCAAAATTTGTTGGGTACTCGGCACATTGTTGGGTACTCAGGCACATTGAGTGCCTGAAAACATTTATTATCTCCCAGTTTCTGTGGATCAGGAGTCCTGGTGTGCCTTAACTTGGCCCTCAGCTTCAGGGTCTCTCGCAAAGCTTCAGTCAAGGTGTTACTCAGGGCTATGGTCAAACCCAGGCTTGAGCAGGGGAGAATTCCTTTCCTTCACATGGTTTTTGACAGGATTCCATTCCTCGTGCGCTGTTGGACTGAGGTCTTAGTTCCTCACAAGCTCCTGGTTGACGGTTTATCTCAGTCTCTGTACATGTGAGTGTCTCACAGGCGAGAGGGTGAGGGAGATGTCAGCAAGAAAGAGAGTGTTGACAAGATGGAAGTCAGCCCTTTATATCTTAATCACAGAAGTGACCTCCCATCACCTCTTATTCTGTTAGTTCTGTTAAGCTACCAATTCATGCTTAAGTGTGGGGGATTACACAGGGCACTAAAAGCTGGGGGAGGGGGCAGGATCATTGGAAACCATTTTATTTATTTATTTATTTTCATTTATTTTTATTAGTTGGAGGCTAATTACTTTACAGTATTGTAGTGGTTTTTGCCATACATTGTAAGCCATTTTAGAAGGCTGCCTATCATGGTCCTTCACATATCTTGTCTCACTTTATTATAGTAATTTTCCAATGCATTTCTGGTCCTCCCATTTTATAGAAGGGGCAACAAGTTCTCTGAGTCTCCTACCTGTACCTACTGACATTGAAATTCATTCTTAGTGACTCATAGTCTTTACTCATTTGTGTTTTTATTTCATGAATATGTAGAATTATAAGATATTTGGTATGCTACTGTGTTAGATAAGTTTATATTCTTGGTAGAATATAGGTGTATACAAGCATCCTAATAGTTCTTAAGCAAGTGTTTCTTAAAGAGAGCAGCTTTTCGTAAAGTATATTATAGTGCCTAATATATTGAGTTAGAGCAGCAGTAGATATTCATAAGAATTATTAATCTATTAATTTTTTTTCAAATATGTAACATATTTTTCAGATATATCTTTTGGTTTTTGAGTGTCTAGTACCCAATCACTGCTGTTTCAGAGTTGAAACACAGATGAGTAGTGGTTATGATATGAACAATGTCCCAGAAACTGAAATGGAGAATTTCATTCTAGTCCTATTTATAGCTCAACCTCAGTGTACAAAGTACATGGGAAAAAAAACCGTATGTAACTTGAGTTAGCTCCACATTAAATGCGTGAGTATCCACCCCAAGGCTCATCACTGTATTGCTGGTGATATAACATACAGAAATACTTTTATAAATTAAAAATGCCTATAAACATGAGATGAATCTTTAAAACCATCGACGCTGCTGCTTCCTTAACTCAGGGAGCCTACAATGTGCCGAGCCCTGTGCAAACTGCTTCTTAGAATGCTACTTGTTTAATCTTCCTCACAACTGCTCTAAAAAGCAAAATCAGAGCTGGCAGTTACTAGTTGTACAAAAAGGTTTCAATTCTGCTTGCTGAGATGCCTCTGGGGGTGCGTGAGTCCTTGGTGGCCAGAGAAGAAGAGCTCCAAGTGAACCCTCCCATACTGAGGGTTTTGAAAGGGGGGTTGTGCTCCCATCACCAAGACCCACACAGAAACAGACCTGTGCAAGCATGCTTTTCCTTTTTAGAAAGGTATAATGCTTTTTGAGATAACAGAAACACTCTGGGATTTGAAAGTTAGTGAAAGGAACTACTCATGTAGGGTATTTCTTGGCTAACGGAAAGGTAGGAGTTCTTCCATGGGGCGTCATCTAACAGACTAGATGTAGCCTAGAGATGGTGATGCGGTCATCTCCCATCTATGCCGTTACTCTGAGGCCAAAGGGAAAAGCAAGCCCAGTTTAATAAAACTCAACAACAAGCATCTAGAGAATCAATAAATGTTGGTTGATGCCCACAGGGCAACTTGGAAGCAAAGTTACACCAACTGGAGGACCTTTTGCAGATAGTTATTTTTGAACAGCAATCTAAGATGTATAAAAGCAGAAGTAGAAATGAGTGATGGCAGGAGCCCTGACTTGTGCCTTGAAATCATTAGTATGCTGCTGTTGATTTGTGCTTTTTATGGTGTGGTCAAGAGGTCCCCATGATTCAATGCCTCTTTTTCCTACTACCTGCCTCTCTCAGAAAAAAAGTAAAACAAAGCAATACTAATTTATTCCTTAGAAGTTGCAGCCTCTAACGAAGCAGAGCAGGTAGGAAGTAGCTGCTGTAGTTTCTTTTACTTTTTTTCCTCCAAATATCCAGATTTCTAAGGGTTGAAAAAGCATAAACATAAAAACCTCATTAGAATTTTGGATTAAAGACAGCTATCTGTCTTGTCTCATTTTTGATATGCCAGCTGATAATTGGGCTATAGGCTGAGTCTAAAAATAACATACCGTACATTGAAATAATATTCCTTGGCTACATTTCCAAAGTGGTATTCTGGGACTTCTGTGCATTAATCCTGTAACAATAACAGGATTTGCGCTTTTAACTCCCTGGTGTAGCTTTGAAAATCTAGCCTAAAGCAGCTAATGTTGCTGCTGAAATCATCCTCTCACTATCCTTAGGGAAACGTGAAGATTAAAAAAATGACAACCCAACTGCTCAAATGACCTATACCTGGGAGAATAAGAGAAACAATCTATTTCTTCTCAGGAGCTGGACTGATCAATAAAAATATTTCAAAAGGACCATCATCCAATAAAGGCCTTAGAATTTGTATCCTACTTCAGAGCACCCACCCTGGATATTTCCAGTGTGACCATAGGACATTTCCCATAGGTAGAAGAGGCAGTGTAGTTGTTGAATAAGTGGAATTGAACTTGGTTGTGTGCATGAGCCCGTGTGTGTGTGTCTATAGAGGGAAGGAAGCTGTCATTATCGTGTATGTTTCTGGTAAACATTCTTTTGCCCTACAGAAATTGGGTGTATCCCAGAAATTAGGTAATGTTAATCACATCAACTGAAAAGAAAATGCATATCCTAAAATTTGCACACAGCTCTAAATTGAAGCTCTAACTGGCTCTAAATGGAAGTGGCAGGAGTTTCTCAATGATACCATTAATTGCATTTTATTAATTGAGAAAAGGGGCTTTTGTGTAGCCATGGTTGTGATGGGCTAGATTTAATCAGTGTAGGTACCACTAACAGGCTGGCAGTGCTTTCGGCCTGCAATGCCTTTGAAATTCTAAAATGGAAAAGGAGGCCAACACACTGAGCAATTATTTCGGAACAGATTGCCCGTTAACATTTCATAATATCACTAAAACACATCCTTTCTGGGATGGAGACTTGCTTTGTCTATGAACCTCCAAGAGGTGGCAGCACCCCACGCTCTGTTGGCTGCTGCGTCCTCCAAACCGAGCTCACGACGGAGGTCTCATCATTGCGTCACCTGAAAGCCAGTTTGCAGGGTGGGGGTGGGGGGAGTGATAGAGGGGAGATACAGCATTTTGCATCCCAGTTCTTCCGGAGAGTTCAGGAAACATCTGCACAGATTGCTTTAAAAGGATTTGAAAAAGGTTTTTTCTTTTCTTTTTTTTTCCCCTGAAATCTTCGGGCCTATGTGATATCTTCCTATGAAGACCACATGGGTGCACTTATGCGTTTCCTGGTTTGCTCCCTGAGGGAGGAAGAGTTTCAATTGTCAGGGATCCCCTGAGACCTCATTTTCAATTGCCTGTACTTGTCTTTATAAACACAGGAAGGTGGGATTAAGACAGCATCATCGACAATCATTTTTTGGAGCATGCGTTTGTGCACAGCACTTAACACAGCGTTGAGAATGTGACGCCGTCCCCGGCTAGAACACTTCTCCTCTTCCCCAACCGTTCTCCCAGCCCCCTCCCTCATCTCATGCTAAAAATACTCCACAGAACAAATAGCCTTTGAGATAGCATGAAAACCTGCACAAATGAGCAATAGTATATAGCCTGACATGCAAAGTGTCAAATGCCTGAGAGGAAAAGCGTCAGGTGACATGGGTAAAGGAGCTTTGGAGCTGGTCCAGACTGGCCGACGTCCAGGTGTCTGCAGAACCTGGCCCTCTGCTTGTGTGGTAGTTTGAGGGCAAGAACTGGGATGCACTGAGGGCGTTTTGCTGATGGGGTTATTGGCAGATACGGGGGACAGGACTCTTACGGGAAACTAGTTTACTGGAGGCCACAGGAAGCTGAAACTGGGGACCCCAGCACAGCTCAGCCATGGGAGTTCCTGTCCCCACTTTAGCCATCATAGGGACTTGCTTATGTGTCCACCACAACTACAGCCACCAACTTGGCCTAGCTTTTAGCGCTGTGCATCTTGTCAGTAGCTTATTTCTTTGGTCTCAACTTTGGCACTCTCATACCCTCTGTCTCATAGTTCTCCTACATGACGTGCGCTCCCTGTATACATTTTTCCAGGTTCTGTTCCCACTGACAGCTCAAGGACCCTATTCCCTGTATTTCCCATCAGAAACAGAAAGGAAGGGAGGGAGAGAAGGGAGGGAGGGAAGTGGGGACAGGGGAGAGAGAGAGAGAAGAAGCGTCTCCTTGGCTTGATTACATAAGCACATAGTCTCTGTGTGGACTGAGCTTTGGAGGCCTATCCACCTCGTGATAAATGAGCCAGATTGTGACTGGCAGTCCTCGAGTCATCTTTGTTAAAGACCTCCTTAGGGTGCTCCTCAGCCTGGACAGTAGGCACTGACATTCCTTTCAGGATGGCTGTAGATGTGAAAGGCACTGACTGATATTTTGTCCTTTCCTCCACACAAGGGAAGGAGCGGCATTGTTCTCTGAGGCCTGACAATGCTGGATGTCCTGTTGTCAGGGTACTGCTGCCCTGGTGGGTTACTCAAACTCTAGTAAAAGGTGAACTCTTCACCTCTTTTCTTCTTTGCAGGAATTCAGTCATGCAGCTTGGAGAATGATCTTAAGGGTGGTATTTTACATTCAATGTTCAATGATTCCAGAGACTTGGAGAAAGGGAAATAGAACCTTTATTTGAACCATGATGTCATGCGATTTTTGTACAGCACAGGTTTGTTTGGGCCAGGCTAAGGGAGGGGAGGGGAGTCTTTGAATTAGGTACCAGTCTCCTTGTTATAATCAAATTTTTCTTAATAAGATCTGGCTTATACTTTAATCCCAAGACAGATTCTCGAGGGCTACCTCTGGGTGCCATAACTTATGAGCAGTGAGGAGCTTACCTGTTTCCCAGTGAGTTGGCAGCACCCTTGCCTGTTACTGCCAGTCATCTGGAGCAGGGGTGAGGGGGGCGTGCAGGGTATGATGGCCAGGTAGCTGCTACAGTTTACTGGTCTTGGGCCTTAGCCTTCCTCTAGTCTCTTCACTGTTACACTGAGGGCATGTGGCCAAACGAGGCAGGCCTCACAAAGCAGCTTATTTGCTTTTGGTTATAAACTGCCAAGAATTTAAGGAACTCTTTCTTCTGCTGCTATGTGCCTTGAGAGCCTGAGTATCCTCTCTGACTCTTCCAGTTGTACCAGTCTCAGCTGTAAGGTACTGACAGTACATTGACAGTGGATGTGAGGATAAAGTAGGGTGCAAACTACTGTTGGGTTTGTAGTGGTGATAGAGTTCCTTCAGCCCATCTATAGGGATTTTTATATATGGTGAATTTGGTCACTGATTGCACTGCTTCATGGCATCATGTTTATCATTACCTGAAGTTTTTTAAGAAAAAAATATGAGTTGATGTTTCCTGATGTTCAGTTTGAACTCACTAATTAGGTTGTAAGTTCCTTGAAAGAAAGAAAAGGCTTCTCTACTGCTAAGCATCTCCCACAATGTCAAACATCATCTTATATATAAAGAGTGGGCACTCAGTAGATACTTCTAATTTCAGGAGAGTTTTTCTTAGATCCTAAGAAGTCTAGATTCTTTGCAGTTATCCGTTTGGAAACCTGAAGGTACAGATTTGTTTTGACCGAATTCTACCTTCTCTTGATTGTTCAGAAAGAAGAACACCCTGGATAATGAGTTTTTAGCACTCAGAGTCCCAGGCCTCTGATGAGATTCAAAATGTCCAAGAATCTTCAGCTTTTGGCTTATTACTTTAAAAATCTTTATATGTTTATGTATTTATTTGACTCCACTGGGTCTTAGTTGCAGCATGTGGGATCTTTAGTTGGGGCATGCAAACTGTTCATTGTGGCATGTGAGATCTAGTTTCCTGAAAGAAAAAGAAGTCACTCAGTCACGTCCGACTCTTTGCAAGTCCATGGACTATAGCCCTCCAGGCTCCTCTGCCCGTGCATGGAATTTTCCAGGCAAGGATACTGGCATGTGTTGCCATTTCCTTCTCCAGGGGATCTTCCCAACTCAGGAGTCAAACCCAGGTCTCGCGCACTGCAGGGAGACTCTTTACCATCTGAGCCACCAGGGAAGCCCTTGACCAGGGATCAAATCTGGGTCACCTGCATTGGGAGCACGAGTTTTAGCCACTGGACCACCAGGGATCCCCACTAATTACTTTTAAATTTTCCTCTTAGTTAACTTCCTCTTTCACCAAACAATTCTCTCCTAGTAGGATAGGTGAAGTTATGCTGCAGTGAGGATAGCTTCCAAACTCAGGACAGATTCTGCCTGTCTGAGAGACCCTGGGTCCTAACAGCAGACAGCCTGTCATCTCAGCAGGCTCTGCGGGGGCTCTGTGGCAGAGGGGGTGAGAGTAGAGAATTGTGCCCTAACTTTTAACTAAGTCTCCCCCTGCCCCACCCTCCCCGGGGCCCCTGGAAAGCAACACACTTTATACCTGATCATATTCATTGGCTAGAGCATGTCTTGTGGCCATGCTTATCTTCAGGGGGATGAAGAAGTTCAGTCCGTCCTTGTGCCTGCAGGATAAGAGAACCAGACATGCCCGTGACCTCCTCGATGACCTACACAGCTCCTCAGAGGGCTTACAAGTTGCCGACTTCCAATTCATCCTTTATTGAGGCATGGAACCCTTGAGAATCACTAGAAACATTTTGGGTTTTTTTGGTTTCACAGGAATTAAAAATCAAAATAAATAATTTTTAAATTTTAAACTCATAATCAAGATGATTTATATCAATAAAAATTTAAATTTATTATGTAAGTATCATTTTTTAAATGTTTTTGGCTCAACTCAGTGATCAGAAGTAATCAGTGCACTCCTTTCTGAATGCCATCTGTAAATAGATGGCTGAGATAAGCAGTCCTCTGTGTTTATAGTTGCCAGGTCTGTTCTTGTTTCTGATGCTTCCTGTACCTCACAATCACTTGAAGGCCCAGCAGCTCAGACACCTCCGTAGAGCGGAGTCACTTTAAATTCATGGGCTGTGAGGTCCCACTCTTTATTTCTGCCCTATACCTGATTAGACTCTGTTGGTTGCACAATAAGACCCCAGGCTATTCAAAAAGCAGGCAGGAAGCTGACCTACTCACTCAGTTGTCCTGTTTCTCACTCCCCTCAATAATTCCCCTCCCTCCAAGGAATTAATTCTAACCATGAGAATATGAAGTTCATTCACCAGTGTAGTGAGTTTGATATTCAGCTCTTTCAGTCCAAGTCAGTGGACTGTAACTCTGATGTGCGAGATAAGAGCCAACTATTACGTGACTGAAAGAGCCTTTGCATTAGAGTCTAAAAGTTGTCAGTCTCGCGTTCAAGCTGTGTTGTCTTGTAAAAGTCACTTTGCCTCTCTGAACCTTCATTGGTGAGATTAGGATAATTATATTTACCTTCCAGGATGGAGTTTCCTGTCTATATAATGTAAATTTATATCTACCTCTCGGGGTCATGGGGATTTAAGTTATTTTGACAAAGACAATATCCGGGAAATATATAAGTATGTATATCCCAAGCGGGTAACTTCTTCCCTCCTCTTTTGCTTGCTAATTAAGAGTCATAAATAAAATGCTGACGAGCTGCAGTCTGCCGTCTGTGCTGTAGCTGGAGGGCTGTTTTGACTTTGCCTGACAAATGGCTAACCAGCCGCTCCCGCCATGCCCAACTCAAGTGTTCAGCACTGAGAAATCCAGCTACTGCCAACAGCATCTTATAAACTTGTCACTGTTTACTTACTCGGTGACAGTGTTTTTGTTCACTGATCATCCCTGAGATTTCACCCATCAGGGTGTGTCTGTTTCCCTCAAAATGCCATTTAAACACAATCATTTCCCAAACCACATAAAAGTACTGAAGATCCCTAAGTGAGACTTGGTGCCTTTACAGTTCATCCCCATTGCAATGCAGGTGGGGTGGAATGTCGTCTTTACAAAGCAGTAGCTAGATATACCTGAGACTTTATTCAATGGGCAGAAACTTCAGAATTGCTTCAGTATACTACTAGCCAAGATTCCCAGGTAACTGGTTCAGTGGTTTTTGCAAGGTGATTGACGGCATGTTGGCAAATTGAAATGAGCCATGGTGGGAGTGTTTGTGCATATGTGCTAAGTCACATCAGTCGTGTCTGACTCTTTGTGACCCTATGGACTCTAGCCTGCCAGGCTTCTGTGTCCCTGGGATTCTCCAGGCAGGAATACTGGAGTGGGTTGCCATGCCCTCCTCCAGGGGATCTTCCAGACCCAGGGATCAAATCCGACTCTCTTACATCTCTTGCATTGGCAGCCAGGTTCTTTACCACTAGCGTGGGAGTGTTTGCAGCACGAAAATTGGCAAACACTACAAAATCTGGCTTTTTCTCCTGGAGAGCTGGTTGCTAAACATTTACAAGCTCACCACTGTGCAGTATAACCAAGTCTTTGTGCACCTCGGTCAAATCCAGATATGACTGAGGATGTGAGAAAGGACACTACAAATCAGAAGTATAAATAAAACTGTGGAGGTGAGTTAAGGGAGAAGGAGTTAACTTTCTTGAGCCTGTACTGTGCGCCAGGGTCTAGTAGATGTAATCTAGATGATTAGGATTGATACATACCAGGAGGTGTTTAGCAAGTTAATGGAGAGGGCCTACCAGAAATGTATTCACATGGAGGAGAGAGAGACTCCCAGAGCCTGACTCAAACCTGGTCATAAGAGAGGAGGGACAATTCAAGGTACAGCAACGTCCTTTTCACTCAGGTCTCTATCCAGGCCCAGACTGAGACTGGTGGAGGCTGTTTTGGCGAGGGGGCTTAAGTAAAAGCTGTAAAGGCTGCTTCATCAAGACTATAGTACCAGGCAGTGTGTTTAGATTTGGCATCTTGTTTGTTCCAGGACCTTAGCTGCAGCAGTGTGGGGACAACAGATGCTCAGCTGACCCCCTGGAGCTCAGAGAGGTAGGCTTACTTGTGAGCACTTTTACAAGAGTACTTTGCAGAGGGCTACAGTGCTGAATGAGCAGACAGGGGCAAGAGTCAATAGAATTAATTCATGTGACCTCGTATGTACCTTAGCTGATAAGGCAAGGAGGAAGCTTGCTGGCACATATATTTTATCAGTGTATTCTCACAACAACCATATGAGAAAGGCATTATTATATTCATCTTATAAGAAGATGGAGAAACTAAGGATCAGAGAGCTTGATCAACTTGCCTGATATGATGCAGAAGGTGAGTAGAAGAAGGATTTCCCTGGTTGCCTAGTGGTTAAGACTCTACACTTTCACTGGAGGGGGCATGGGTTCAATCCCTGGTCGGGGAACTAAGATCCCATGTGCCAAAAAAAAAAAAAAATAAGTGGAAGAGCTGAGATCCAAACGTGGCATTGTCTGACTTCAAACACCCCTGGGGTCCCCCTATGTCCTCCCTTTATCCCTTGTCTCTGGATATTCTTCTGTCCTGTCCTTCTTTCTGGTCTTGGGGAAAAACTTGTCTCTCTTCTCTCTAAGGTCAACCTTTTCACTTGTGTCTATGATTTCTGTACCCTCCCATTTTCTGCCCCAGAGTCTTTATAAAGCACTCCCTTGCTCTGTTGTCCATCTTTGATCTGTCCCTCGCCACAGACTTCTTTCCCTCTATCACTTGAAGTGAGAGTCTGTATTGGTTCCTTCATCAGTCTTCTCTCTCTTAGCCTTTCAGCTGCATTTTACACAGTTCAGATTCTTCTTTATTCTTGAAACTCTCCACACTCAGCTTCTATGACTCGATTTTCTCTGCCCTCTGTTACTCCTCTGGCCACTTCTGGCTCTACTCCCTTTTTCTAATCCTTGAACTGTAGGCATTATTCTAAGAGTCTGGTGTTGGTTCTTTTCCTCTTCCTCAGTCTTTCCCCTTTGAAGTTCCCTTTGGCCTCAGCTCTCTACGCAGAAAATCCCCAATCAATAATCCACAGGTCTGATTGGGAAATGAATAGAAATAACTTGACTGGGTCTCTAGGGCCAAGAGCAGTCTCTGGCATAGAGTGAGCACTCAATAAACAAATGGATTTCAGATGAAGAGGAACATTGTGAATGGAGCTTGAGCATATGTGAATTGATTTATTTGAAGGTTACCCCCTTTAAGCACTGAATTCATCAAAGTCAGGAACTGTGCCTTTCCCCCATTTTTGATTTCTGACCCAGCATAATACATAATAGCTGTTCAATAAATGTCCCTTGAATGAATGAGTCCAGGCTTGCTAATAACTCAGCACAGAATTGTGGCAGTGCTTATATAGGAATTTAGACTTCATTCTATGTGCAGTGGGCTTGGAGCCATCCAAAGGTTTTTCTCATTTGAGTAACTCAATTGGAACCGAGCTCTAGGATGACTCATCTGGCTGCAGTCAGTGTTCAGAGCCTTGCACCATCTTCCTCCCTTGCCCTTGCTATTCTATCTCTAATCCGTGGTCCAATCTTGTTGATTTTACTTCAGAAAATGGCTTTATGACTTGTGTCTGTGTTTTTGTTTCTATTCTCATGGCCACCTCCCAAGGTCAGCCCTAATTACCTCTCGTCTGGGTTTCAGTGCTGGTCACTCTCACTCCAGCCACTGTTCTGTATGCCACAGGCTTTGGCTAGTCTACTAATGGTTGGCTCTGTGTTTGAAAAGAAAGAAAAAAAGAACAAAGCTGAATTGGTTCTGGGAAAGCAAGGATAAAGAGGACTAATATAACTCTCCATTTTCTGCCTTTAATCTTATAGGTCCTTTAAATCTGCTTACTGCTTTGGTTTTACCCTTGAATTGCCTGAGTGGATTTATCCCTTCATTGCTTCTTATAACAAAGACTAGGATTTCATCCCCACAATAAAGCCAAGTTGTAGGAAAAAGAGAGTGGACCATTGGAAAGGTTGCGCTTAACTATAATGTTAAAGAGAACAGAGGAAATGTTCTGTCTTTTCGAAAGGAAAAACAATCTTTTAGGAAAGGGAGGACAAGGGAAGGGAAAAAGTAAGAGATAGGGAGAAGATCTTTAGATAATAGATGAAGGGAAGAAAAAAAGAAGAGCTGAGCTTCTGTCATTTTTTCATAGGTAATTTTGGGTTAACAGGCCCTTTCTGAAAATACTTTTTTAGAACTTTGTGGGTCCAGAATTTACACTAGTAAAATTAGTGAGCTGGTGGGCTTTAGGGGACGTCTTTGGGGACTCCCACACTTAAAAAAATTAGGTCATTGTTATGCAAAGTGCGGCCTGCCTTCTGCAAGGAGTTAAGTACAAAAATGACAATAAGTAGGAACTTTTTGGTATCTGTACATTGCCGCTGTGATGGGCTGAAGGTAGGTGGTACCAGCTGGAGGGAGCCAGTTACAGGCATTCCTTCCTATCTCTATGGCTCAGTAACTTCAGATTGGTAGCTTGGAATCAGTCATGACAAGAAGTATTTTTATGTAACAAATGGGCAAATGCCACAGGTCAGGACTCCTCCTCCCCCACACCCTGGGTGCTGAACATTTACCTGCTCACCACTGTCTAGCTGCCATATCCACACACCTGATCAGGGGACACTATTGAGTTGTTAAGTTTGCACGGTGAGTTGCTTGTGGCTGCTGCTGCCTACTTAGCAAGCATAGTAAGATCGTGTAGCCACCAGCCAAAGAATGGGGGAAAACTGGTTCTTCATCTTGGTGAATTTGAGATGCACTGCCTTAGATCATCCTCAGCTTGTTCAAGCATTCCAGCAGAGGTCTTCATGATAATCACATGGAGTGGCCCACAGGTTTAGAAACCTGCTACTCCAGGTCGCTGGATCCAGGGCAGTATAGAGCAGCAGAGAAGTGGTATGTGAAATAGAAGAAGGTGTGTGTAATTAGTCTACCAGGGCCGCTATAACAGAAGACCATGGACTGGGTGTCCTAAACAACAGAAATGTATTCTTTAGCAGTTCTGGAGGCTGGAAGTCCAAGATAAAGTGTTGGCATTCTCCCCTTGGCTTGCTGATTGCTGCCTTTTTGCCATGTCCTTACGTGGTCTTTCCTCCGTGCATGAGCAGATCTGGTGTCTCTTCTTTTTCTTATAAGGACATTGGATCAAGGGCCCATCCTTTTGACCTTATTTAACCCAAATTACTTCTTTTAAGGCCCTGCCCCTAAATATAGTGACACAGGACGGTTAGAGCTTCATGAAATTCAGCTCGTGAATTTTAAGGGACGCAGTTCAGTCTGTGACAGTGTTGACTGTCAGTGTTGACTCTCTGGAATCACGTTGCATTCCAGTCAAGCATGGGGTAATGACATGGAACTGTCATTATGAGGAGACCTCAACTTCACTCTAGGGATATCTTACTTCTCCTGGATGCAGCTTTCACTTACCAGCAATCTCCAACCTCACCAGGTGCTTCCCCTCTGTTGGTTCCCATCTCTCCCATCTAGTCTTCTCTGACTCCTCCTGCTTGGAGAGGAGTCTCCCTCACCTGACCCACCCTAGTGCTCTTGCTTGTATTGTTAAGTTGGTGATGAATCTTTGCAATGCCTTTCCTGATATCATCTCAGTATATACACTGCATGTGTGTAGGGCCTGTCTACCCAGCTGGCTTGTAGGTACCTTGAGAAGTGGATATATCACTCTTCTTGACACCCCACCTCCTCCATTCAGTGATTAATTAGCTGTGTGCCTTTTATAGACTAAGAAGTCGATGAATATTGCAGAGTTGATGTAGCTTTTCCTAAAACAGTTAAGGTCATCATACGCTCAGAGATGTACGTGGAATCAAATTCATAGCAGTAAGTACTGAGACTTTTCCCCTTTATTGTGGGTATCGAGCCAGAATTTTCCAGTAAATGCTCTTGCAATGTCATTTGTGGATATCATTGTTCCAGTGAGTTATTATGATTTTTAACTCCGACTCTGGCACAAAAGAAACTTGGGTTCAAGTTCTGGTTTTCTCAGTTACTGCTGTCTGGCTTTGAGTAAGTTATCTAAATTCTGTAAGGCTCGGTTTCTTCATCTGTAAATTACGAGTAATAATAATACCTTACTTCACAGAATGGTGACCAAGAAGTAAAAGAGACATAAGTAGCACTATGTGGATAGTGGATGTCCGTCATTAATATTATTCTGGTACACAGAAGAAAGAAAAGGTAGAAATCTTAACAGTAGATATCAGTCTGCACTCCTCAGAACTAGGAGTAACATGAAAAGAAAAACATTTGCACACCATCAGAGGGTCAGCTGTGCAAATAGCACATTTAGTGCCTGATGCCAAGTGCTCTTGGATTAAGAATATTGTGAAGAATCCAGAAGGAACACTTTACTATCTATGACGTGTGTGCTAAGTAACTTCAGTCATGTCCGACTCTGTGTGACTCCATGGACTGTAGCCCACCAGGCTCCTCTATCCACGGGATTTCCCAGGCAAGAATATTGGAGTGGGTTGCTGTGCCCTCCTCCAGGGGATCGTCCCAATCCAGGGATTGAACCCATGTCTCTTAGGTCTCCTGCGTTGTCAAGCAAGTTCTTTACCACTAGCGCCACCTGGATGGGTTGACTTCTAAGCAACCTTTGGCCTTCTTGTGTTGTCATCAACCCTTTTCCCAATTCCCACTTCCTTTTGTAAAACATAAAACATCTTTACCTACAAAGCACTGTGCATGTATGGAGTTCTGTTATTCTGGAGGCCATTGGGTTGCACGGAAGTATAACATCATTAACTGGAGATAAGTCAGCATGACATTTGTCTTGAAGTTAAGAATAAAATAAAGTTAAGGGACTTTTCCTGCAGTCCAATGGTTGAAACTCTGCCTTCCAATGCAGAGGGCGTGGATTTGAGCCTTGGTCAGGGAACTAGGATCTTGCATGCCCCATGGTGTGGCCAAAATTTTTAAAAATTTAAAAAAGGCTTCCCTGGTGGTCCAGTGGCTAAGAATCCCTCTGCCAACACAGGGGACACAGGTTCGATCCCTGGTCTGGGAAGATCCCACATGCTTTGGAGCAGCTAAGCCTGTATGCCACAGCTACCAAGCCACAAGAGAAGCCACCACAATGAGAGGCCCGCACACCACAATGAAGAGTAGCCCCTGCTTGGTGCAAGTAGAGAAAGCCTGAGTGCAGTGACTAAGACCTAGCACAGTCAAAAAAAAAAAAAAAAAAATTCAAAAAAACACTCTGTAGTCTAACTAAAACTTCTAAAGGTTCCAGAGAAAGCTTAGGTGGGAACACTCCTGTAGGGAGAGCATGAAGGCAGTGAGTGGAAAGACAGTGTGATTGTGTGCTTCTCTAGGCCAGCTGGTGCAAAGCAGAGGCCTCCAAAAGACACAAAGTGGCTTGTCAGCTTTTCTACATGTTCTAACAAGTTAGAGGTACATCCCAGAAGGTATACTGCAATATTAAAGTTCATTTATATACACTATAAAGTTTCCCCTGTGTGTCCTGCAGGCTGGGAAGTGTCCATGGGTCGATCCCTTTGTGAATTACATGGAGCTGACAGGGCTGAAACCCACAATGACCCAGATGAGGACTGAAGCTTGTGCTGAAAGAGTGGCTGCCGCCCCAAACATGTAAGTAAGTAATATTAATCCCCACTGAGCAGAGTGGTGCAAAATTATTAAGGCTGCCTCCTGAAGAAACTTCTAATGCAGTGTGTAATGAAAATGTCAGGTGCGTGAGTTATTAGGCGCTGCCCTGCTGTTCTGAAGCACCAGGTATTTCTCTACCTGTTATCCAAGCAGCAGAGTCTTGTGAGGAAGGCAGTTGGGCCTGAGGAGAGCAGGCAGTTATTTGTGCTGAGAGGATCATAGAGTGAGTGACAACAGTGAAGCTAGCCTGAGGAGAGGGTGGCATGTCTGTGGTGGAGATGACGTGAAGAGGGGCGTATGGGGAGGACATGTGGGAGGACGACCCTGACTGGTCTTTGACCCCGCATAATGTCATGACCCAAATCATCTGGCCCTGTGGATTTAAAAATTGTTCTCAGGGCAGCTCTCATTATTAGGAATTCAGATGGGATCATTGCAGAAAGAAATACGTTTACAGTTATTTCTGTAGTCGTTCTAGAAATGCAAACTCAGTGTTCGGCATTTATTTACATGTATTATTTATTTTGGACCTCGTAGAAGTTTGCATCTCTCCAACCTGTGTGTTGTTTATCTCAGCCAGATTCCTGGAGTCTCTCCGGCTTCCCCTCTTCTCTCAGTCGTATCCAATTGTTGTCAAACGGCACTGGGCAAGTTAATCTTTCTTGGTCTCCATTTCCTTGATCACTGCCTTTGTTGTGTTCCTTAGAGTCTGTCCTGTTTTCTCTTTGCCACTTTCCTTGCCTGTACTCTGTCTTGTCTAGACTTTCTTCTCTCTGGTCTCCCTCCTTCCATCTTTTCCCCTTTGACCTTCCCACCCAGAGCATAGCAGGAAGATAGCTAACACCATTTACTGGATGCTTTTTATGTGCTAAGCCTTGGGGGGGGGGGGGATGTGTTATGTATATTGTATCTAATGTTTCAGTAACCCTGGAAATGGTATTGTTACTTCCACTGTTCAGCTTGGGAGGTTCTATCCATATTGGCTAATGAGAGTCATGGCTAGAAATTATAACCTAGGGTTGGTGAACCTCACAGTTCACGCTGTTCCCAACATGTGCTGCTTTCTCTGCTTAGAAATCTTCAGTGGCTCCCATTGCCTAATTAGTAGATCAAATCAGGTTTTTGTTTTGTTTTTTTTTCTTCTGAAGTCCAGGCTCTTGTATCTCAGCATTCAAGACCCTTTAAAAATTTAGTTTACTGTGTTTCTAGGTTCTCCTGTCAACCCCTGTCATACACCCTACTATTTAGCCAGAAAAAATGAATAGCCAAACAAACAAAAAGCCTATTTTTATTTACACCCATGTTTTCTTTCCTAAGTGCTTTTATACATGCTTTTTTTTCCTGCCTGCTGCAGAGACTCTGTCATTCCTTCCTCTGTGTAAGTAAGTGCTGCCCAAGCAAACCCTGAACAGAGTTTAGCTGGAGATCCATTTATTTTCTGGTTCACAAAGGGTATATTGGATCTTTATTAAATAGTCTAAAATGTTCTTTCAATAATGTTTTTCTTTAATATCTTTTTAAAAGACATTTAAAGTGAATCAGAAAGCAATTAAATGATTAATTGCTGCAGCCAGATTCTGCTGCCCTCAGCCCCTGTGGATGCTATCTGACCGATTAACCTCTGTTTCTGAGCTCTGTCTGATTGAAGAAGGCAATGACGGAAAACGCTTGGCCTATCACATGACTGATCTTTGCTGTCATGAGCCATCGTTTTCTAACTGCAAGCTTTCATTTTCAAAGTCCTGGCATGATTTCAGGAGCTGTAAACCCTCATGTGAGTAAGTGAGCAGTAAGAACTGGCAGTTTTTCAATCTCAAGTCTCCTCAGCTTTAAACCTACATTTAGCTGTGATTTTTTTTTTCCACCTTGAGTTGGGCATTCTTTTTGATAAATAAAATAGGGTAGAGGTGAATTCGACTGAGACAAATATGAGTTGGTCCAATTAGGGCTGACTTTAGAAAAAAACCACAGCTGCCCCAACATTAATTCCATAGTCAGGTTAGGAGGTGAGAGAGGAATAGTGAATATATGGGGTTCCTAATTTTCCTTCTACACCCAGGGCCACAGGGTGGAGAGCACTGAAAATGCAGCTGAAAATTATGAGTACGTTGATGGAGATGACCCATGTGCCAGTTCTGATGTCTTGGGGAAGGTCAAGGAGTAACTTCTCTAAGGTCTGACTCTGAATGGCAGAGCTTTGTGAGATATTAGGGAAGGAGAGATCATTGGAAATATTACTTTCCTAGTTATAATGCTTAAGTAGTTGGAATTCAATTTAATGCACAATTTAATTGTTTTTAGTGCATTTTTAGTGGACAGTGTGATTAATATTATTTACATTAAGGGTAATCTGAAAACAAAAATGTGAATATACAATGAAGGACTTCCTCAAAGATTTGTTCCTGCTTGATGGTTTTATTTTTAAATTTGTATACCAAGTGTTTTGTTATCCTCTTCTTATTTCTTAGCTTTTAAAACAAAGTAGCAAACGGAGGATAGAGGAGGGAGAGAAGCTGTGCATAACACAAGACTGTTAAGTCGGCAATGTGATGAAAGCTAATTGTAATTTCATACTAAGGTTTTGATTCTGCATCTGTTTGTTGCTGTTGTTTTCTTCTCCTTTATCATCATATCTAGCAAATAATTATTGACCAGCCAGTGTCCTTATGGTACCATTTTAAGAAATTTGATATAAGAAATCGTATAAGGAAAAAACCATATTTTTGTTGTATGAATCTCTTTAAGAAGACAGTTGCAGACAGCCACAGAAATAGTAGTAGCTTACATTTATGGAGTCCTCACAATTTGCCAAGCCCTACTCTAAGTGCTTTGTATAGTATTAGCTCCTTTAAATCCCCCTCAACAACTGTGTGAGAATGGTACTATTATCCCTATTTTATAAGTAAGAAAACTGAGGCACAAGGAGATTAAATTATTCATCTACAGCCACACAGGTGACTGAATCCATAATTTGAGCCCTGTCAGTTTGAATCCAGAATAAAAAGATAAAATAAATATAACCATAATGAAACTAACATTGTTCTTTTTAGATTGCCTAAACTTGTTATCACCACCAGTGGACTCTGAATGGTGATTAGCATAGAGCTTATAAGACTAGAAGAGGAATTGTTAGAGAAGAGAGATGGTGAAAGAGAGTGAAAAAAGTGAAGATGTTAGCAAAAGCACCTGTGTGAATTCCGAGGTAAGGATTCTAGGAGATGGTTGGCAGTACCCTCTGTGTGTGCTCAGCTAGGCCACAGCCTAGACTAGTGGGCAGGGAGGCCTATGGGTCAAGGAGTGTGGCTGCTGACTGATTTTTATCACTCAGTGTACTGCTTTCCTGTTTCTCTGCTGAGACAGGTGATGCCGACAGCTCGCCTTGCATTCCATTCCACCTGAAGCACTTGTAGATTTGTAGTTCACATCTCCTTCTGCAGAGCCAGAATGTGTTTCTCAGACCTCTTACTACCTCAGTACACTTAGGACAGGTCCACCATCCTTTGTCTAAACACAAGGAGCCAGATATGTGTAGAAAGTCAAAATTTTCTAGGTTTTAGAAAGGTAAAGTGGTATTTGTCTCATATATTGCATATTATTTCCAGTGGAGTCTGGATCAGCACCCCACACTCAAATATTTTATTTCCACCACAAAATGTATGTGAGTGAGACAAAGAATGACTATCCTCAGCTATATGTTAAGAAGGTCAGATTTTGCCACCAGACGAATTTTTGTGCCACATTTATGGAACAAACTTTTGGTTGCAGAGCTTTTTGGATTTTGGAATTGAGGTTGGGGAATATGGAATGTATGATCATCAATTCCTTCTACTCTAACTTGGCAAGAAGTTGACAAACCTGTTCCTGCATTTCCTACACTGGCTAGGAAGGGGTCTGACCTGGGCTGAGCCTGAAGAACCTCAGGAGGTCTCGTCTTCTCATTCCAGGTTTTAGTTGGGAAGGCAGACAATCTGGAAATAGAGTCAATATCTATACACTCTATATTCCCTGCAGGTTTGGTGGACAAAAAGTAATAAAGAAAATACAAACTCAGGAAAGACAAGATTCGGGGTTTTTTTTTTTTTTTTTTTAAACTTATTTTCGCTAGTTAAAAAAGCCTCTCCCCTTCTCTCGGGAATCACTTAGCTTAGCTTGGCGAACCACAGATTAAAGTACAATATAGTGAATATTATTAAAAAACAACCTGTAAAAATGCATTATCCTGAAGATTTAGCAGCTAATTTTCTGTTGCCTTTACTTCTTACATCATTTTTTTTTTCTCTTAGTGTATAACCTTCCTTAAATTTTATGTCCTGTTCTCAAATTCCTCCTGGGTTTAATGACTAATCTCTATTTGTGTTACCCTGGTGAAGCCTATAGAAGTAAAATCATAAATTAATGGCATATGTTTGTAGCTGTAAACAGGGGACAGATTCAGAAATATACAAACACGCCAAGTACCCTATTTCCTAGAGCTGCAATGCTCAATTCCCAATTAACCTTGGATTTATAAGCCTAATCAAATGGCCCAATCTGTTTCTGTTGAAAAGCTGTGCAATGTGTATAATCTTTCACCTGACCTAAATCTCTAGTAAACCTTGGAAAGTAAACTCCTTTGTGGAGCTAGTCACTTTGTTAGATGAAGCTATTGCCCCTTTCTTAGGCCCCAGGCTCCCATTTCATGTGCTGTAGGACAAGTGGCAAAGGGCAGTCTGTGGTGCTTTACGTAGGAGGACAGTCCTGACTGCTGACCCAGGTCTGTGATAGTAGGACTGTGCTGAGTCACTTGCACTTTGCCCCCAGGTCTTCCTTCCATTGACAGAGGAGCCTGGTAGGCTACAGTCCGTAGGATCACAAAGAGTCGGACACGACTATGAAGGCTCCGCTTCATACTCAGCACATATACTAAAATTGGAGTATGAAGGCACACACGATATTTCAGTAAACTTTCTTTACAAATAGGGTGTGATTTTGGAAGATAATGGTACCAAATATTTATTCACCACCTCTCTGGGTCAGCCATGCATTCTTCTAAGCTCTCTCCACCTATGAACTCATTTAATCCTTTTAACAAGCAAATAGAGAGTCAGGAAGTGTTATGATCTTCATCTTAGGATGCATAAGTTCCAAAAAAGCAAAACTTGAATTTTCCAGGTACCAGCAAGTATTTACATAGCTTTTACATTGTATTTACAACTATTTACATAGTACTGACATTGTATTAGATGTAAATGGCATAGTATTTGCATATAACCTATGCACATCCTCACAGGTTATATGCAAATACTATGCCATTTTATGGGGCTTTCCTGATAACTCAGTTGGTAAAGCTCCCCACTCCAGTATTCTGGCCTAGAGAATTCCATGGACAGTGTAGTCCATGGGGTCGCAGAGTCAGACTCGACTGAGTGACTTTCACTTTACTTTTTTTGTGTGTGTGTGCCATTTATATGAGGGACTGGAGCATCCAGGATATTAGTATCTGTGGGGCCCTGGAACAGACCCTGGTGGATACTAAGGGACCACTGTATCAAGAAAGTATATAGGTGCAAATACGTGTGGACTTTGGAGATTACATTTCAGGGTGAACTAGAGGCTGCTTCCTGGGCAAGACTAGATGGAAAGCTGATAAGGAGGAAGGTGGAGAATGCTATCCTGATCTAGGGTAGAGGAAGAAGTGATGAGAAAAGAAAGCTTGGTGTGGACGAAAAAGCTTATGACTAAGGAAAGTGATGAACAGAGCTTAAGTTAGGTACTGAAATGAGTAGTCACGCCCTGTGAATTGGATTGCTGAAAGCAGGGTTAGGGAAAAGTAGAAAAGAAATTGATTGAGTGAGGCAAGATCAGAGAACCAGAATAGTAACTTTTCATGGAAAATGGCCAGAGCTCAGAGGACCCAGGAAGAGATTCTCAAGGCTTTATGTAGGTAAAGTCCAGAGGAATAAAAAACTAATGTATAATTAAAAAAAAAAAGTTTATGAAGTTAGTAGATCTAAGAAAAGCAAAGAATTATGACAAAGCATTTTTATCAGGTACTTTGCCTTGCCCTCAACTAGGTGGAAAGGTTGAGAGACCTTTCTCCAAGGTGCTTCTTGGTGGATTACTGTCAGCCTGGTGACCTTGCTCTTTATTTTATAAAGCTAATGCTCTGACAAAACTCTGACACTATGTGTCACCAAATGATGTTGATCTCATTTATCCTGTGTGTCCATTTCATCATTATCTAATTGGTTGTTAACATGGGTTCCTGGGTGAGCCTCAGGGGGTCCATGAATCCTCTAAAATTATGATAATAGGTTTCTACTCACATTTCTGTATCCCTTGCTAGACTATGAGCACCCTGAGGGGATAAGGCAAGTTGTAACTGGAAACAGAAGAGCAGTGTATGTATTAATCTATAATTGAGCCAAAATTCCCTCATTCATTTATTCAACCTTTTCTTGAGTATCTCTAACATGTTTATGAGTCAGCTACTGGGCACACAGCAAGGAGGGGTCAGAATAAATTAACAAAGAGCAAAATAATAATAATAATTATTATAATGTGATGTTTGATGTAGCCTGGAGGCTTGAGGTTATCTTCCTAGAGAGGACACTTTACTGTTTTTGGAAGGATAAATAGGAATCAGTTGGGTTGGTGGTCCAGCAGGAGAAGAGAAGGGCATTCCAGGAACAGAGGTGAGAAACAGCATACCTTCGGTGGTTAAATGCAAGTTGTTTGGGGTGGCTGTGGCAAAGGGCATATTGTAGGGGCTGATGTAGACAGGGCTAGGTGGTGACAGGCCTTTTAGACTGTGTTAAGAATTTATATTTTATTCCCAAGGTCACTGGGGCCATTAGAAAATTGAAAGGGTGTGATATGATTGAATGTTTATTTTGGAAGAATTATATTAGCAGTAATGTGAAGAATGTAATAAGGGGCAAGATTGAGGTTTGGGAGTAGTTTTAGAAGGCTACTACAGTAATCGAAGTTAACAACACTGCCGTGCCATTACTTACTGCTCTTGTTGCTGACATTGACATTGGTGCTGTTTCTCTATCTATTGTTATTACCACAGCCACTAGTCCCACAGCAATAGTAAGGCTGATGGGGAGAAGGTGTGAGAAGCTGAAGAAGAGTCTGAGAACTGTAAGTGTGATGTTGTGATTTATAATAAGAAATATATATTTGGTCTTTGTCCTGTTTCTGGCACCTAGCTCCTAAAATCCTTGGAATTTTCCAAGTGATGAGAGCAGTGAAGGTATCTTGTTATGTTATTAATGAGTGACTTTTAGAAAGTTCCTGCAGGAACCTAAGGAGGGGAACTGCCTGCTAGGAGAACAAATCATGTGATTAGAGTGTTAGAACTTTCAGTCCTACCTCCTCCCCCCCAACCCCCAGCCCCTGGCCTCCAAGGAGGGGAGAGGGTTTGAAGATCGAGTTCAGTCACCAGCGACCAATGATTTAATCAATCATGCCTCTGTACTGAAACTTCCATGAACCCCCAAAAAGGACCAGGTTGGGAGAGCTTCAGGTTGATGAACACCTGGAAGTTCAGGAAGAGTGGTGCTCTCAGAGAGCAAGGAAGCCCCGTGTCCTTTTCCATACCTTGCCTATGCATCTCTTTCACCTGACATTCCTTAGTTATATCCTTTTATAATAAACTGATAATCTAGTAAGTGCAATGTTTCTCTTGAGTTCTGTGAGCTTTTCTAGCAAATTAATTGAACCCAAGGAAAGGGTTTTTGGAAATTCTGATTTATAGCTGATGAGTGAGAAGCACGAGTGACAAATTGGACTTGTGATTGGCATCTGAAGTTTGGATCTGGGGCAGTCTTGTAGGACCAAGTCCTAAACTTGTGGAATCTGGGGCTATGTCCAAGCAGATAGTGTCAGAATTGAGTTGTATTGTAGGAAGCACAGTGTCACAGAATTGCATGGTATGGGGAAAAAAGCAAACACATTGGGGTTGGGTACAGAATCAAAGTAAGGAAGGTAGAGGAACTCTGAGAAGTAGAGGAGAATCAGGAGGTAAGGACCTCCTAGGAGAAGACGGTGAGCACTAACAGGTGATGAGGAGAGGTGAAGGGACAAAAGAATTCAACATGTGTTTGTATATTGATAAAGAAGTAGAGTTTTCTTTCCAGATGCTTCATTAACTTACTGTGATTTGACCAAGTTACACTAGTGGAAAGCAGAGAGTGAAAGGGTTAATACTTTCTCCTGAGACTTTAGAGAGGTAGAGTTTCCCTGGTGGCTCAGACACTAAAGAATCTGCCTGCAATGCAGAAGACTCAGGTTCGATCCCTGGGTCACGAAGATCTCCTGGAGTAGAAAATGGCTACCCACTCCAGTATTCTTGCCGGGGAAATCCCATGGACAGAGGAACCTGGTGGGCTACAGTCCATGAGGTTGTAAGAGTCAAACATGACTGAGTGAAACTAACATTCCCTTTATAGGCTTTCCTGGTGTTTCAGATGGTAAAGAATCTGCCTGCCATGTAGGAGGCCTAGGTTTGATCCCTAGGTTGGGAAGATCCCCTGGAGAAGGAAATGGCAACCCACTCCAGTGTTCTTGCCTGGAGAATCCCATGGACAAAGAAGCCTTGTGGGCTACGGTTACACAGAGTCGGACAGAACTGAAGTGACTTAGCATGCACAAAGGAGAATTGTGTCAATTCCTTGAGTGTTTGAGAAATACTTCAACTCCTGGCCAAGGACATGGGTCAATGATGGGTGCCTGTTGTTGAGAATGATGCCCTTGGAGACTTCATCACAGAGGAAAAACTGGCTTGTTTAAATCTGTTCTCAGATAATAAAATACAGGCAAAGACAGCCTGCAGAAATACTGCACCGTGATCAGAACATGTACTAATTCACACCTGCTAGTTTCAGATACCCCTTATATATTCAAGTTAGCAGAAATGAAGTAAAAACAAAACTTGTCTTTCAGTTCTCCCCATGCATTTAAAAAATTGTTTCACCCTTGGTTCCTCTGCAACAGCCCAGCAGTCCCAGTGGTGTATATTCAGTGGCAGGTAAGGTGACCACTTGTCTCAGGATCGGCCACCCCTCCCATTCTCTAAGTTCTAGGTGTACTTGGGGAGAGATGCAGCCCTGGCACTCCAACCTCTCACCTGATTTGAAGGGTCAAAGCATTTCAGAAATCAGGTCTCAGTGTTAAAACCCTCAAGTGAACTCTGATGGGCTTTATTGGCAATCACTTCCCTGGAATGCTGATGAGGAGCAACCAGCTGGCCCACCCATGGTTAAAAAAAAACAAAAAGAACTTCTAAAAACGCACGAGCAGAACTATTTTGAATTATGAATAAGGAGATTAAGGAAACATTAGTTTTTGCTATATTTAAAGTATTTTACAAAGGAGAAGTTCCAAGGAGGAGCTGTGCCAAAGGGTACGCACAAAATTCAGAATCTCTTACTGTAAAATCCAGGCGCTCTCCTGGCATTTACAGAGACCTAGATAACAAATGTGTCCTCCTTGTTTCCTGTAATTGTAATAAAGAAAACAATCCCAGCATCAGTGGAATCTTCCTCAACGACCTCTGAAGTGTCATTTGTCAGTTGAGAGTAAGGCACATGCTTGAAGAAGTTTCAAGTAATTCTCATTTGCACTGGAGTACTTTAATCTTTAGTAAATCTGGGGATTGACCCTAGGTAAAGACAGGACTGGGCCGACTGAGCTTCCAGCTGACATAGCAACTTACCAGTCATGTGAATGAGCCACCTCAGAGATGGGTCCTCAGGCCCAGGAGGGTCACCCCAGCCAACAGCTGACACATCTCTAGCAGAGATGACAGGTTCCCACTGAGCCCTGCCCAAGTTGCAAATTCTGAGCACATTAAATGATTATTGTTTGGTTAAGTTATAAAGTTTTGGGGTGGTTTTTATGCAGCAATAGGCAGTCGGGCAGGATGCCACACTCCTGGTTTACTTCCTGCCTCATTGTCACTTCTTCTTGGTCTCCTTTGATGATTCCTCCTCTCTCTGTCATTGTTTTCAGCTTTTATTATGGAAATTTTTACTCATACACAAAATGGTGACGTATAATGAACCTCCATGTGCCCATTTTGCAGCTTCATAGTTACCTACTCAGATCCAATTTTATTTCATTGATGCTCCTGCCCACTCCCCTCCATCCCAGCCCATTTATTATTAACCAGATTCTTAGACCATCTTTTTGATATCATATTCTCTTGCTAATCTCACGTTAACCCAAAGCTTTGAATTTCCTTCATAACTGAAGACTCAAATTTATTACCTACACTATATCGCTGTGGCTCAAAACATGGCTTGTGATACTTCCATGCCTGAATTAAAATCATGGCTCATCCACAGACTGCCTTTGTGAGCTCAGTTACTTAATCTCTAATGCCTCAGTTATCCAGCCTGTGAAATAAGAGATGGAACTGAACAGAACATTGCAGGCCATCCTCCCTGCCCCCACAAGGACAAAAGCCCTTCCATGTCCCCTGCCTCCCCTGTTTTATAGAAAAGCTGAAGTCTTCCAGGCCTCTCTGAGTCACAAAAGTGCAGGCTCAAGCAGCTAATGATTAGGATAATAGAGTCACAGACTCCGTGTTTGATGCGCGTGCCTGAGTTGTTTTAGAGATATTTTAATTGCCACCAGAAGGAAAAAGTTAACTACATATTGACCAGACTGTAGCTATGATAAAAGCTGCTACATCTTGAGCAGTACTGAATCTATGGCTAGCACAATTCCAAGAACTGGCCTTAGAGAATGAGATAAACCTATAGCTCATAACAATCTATATCTTTGTGGGCATCAGAATAATTGTAGCTTGTTCCACCCATTTATGTAAATGGACAACTACAACTGTCAGCAAAGAGATGCCACAAACCCACGTTGACATCTTCCACTCTAAGAATACAATGCCCTATGTCAGCATGAAGTTACAGAAGATGAACCTTCGCCCATGATCCCGTAGAAATGGAATGGCATTCTGACAAATGGGGATCTGTGAGTAGCTTTGGGCAGGAAAGATGCTCTACTCATCTCTGGCCCTAGCACACCTTTCAGATCTTTCATTCGTGCATTACCTTGCCTAACCTGTTGGTTCTTTCTATAGATCAAAGAAGTAGAAATAAAGAATAAGTAATTTATAGATGACCAGATCTCCTCCCTAGCTTCAACTTCAGTAATCTCTTGAACAAACTGTGTGAACAAGCTGACATCTAAGGAAAGATCATAAGCAGTCGACAAACCTGCATGCAATGGAGGATGGCTATGACTCTGACCCCCTATCTCAATGATTAACTGAGACTACTTTCCTTTTACTCTTTAAAAAAAATTTCATGACTGAGAAGAATCTCTGGAGGTGGTTTTGGGGGGACAGTGAGTCCAACCTTTTCCCCAGATTGCCAACCTTATGGTTAAGAGCAACTTTCCTTTCTACCAACAACTGGTATTGATTTTTGAGTGGTGAGTAGCTGGATCTGAATTTGGTAACAGTGATGATATTTCCTACTACCTCTTGGGATTGTTGTGAGGGCTAAATGAGTTAGCAAATGTAAAATACTTGTAGCAGTATATACGCATATACACCTATTGGCTTTATTGTATTTACACATATACACCTATTGTATCTCTAGGCCAGACCTCTTGCCTGAACTCCAAGCTTATACAACCAGTGGCTTACTTGGCATCCTCACTTTGATGTCAAATAGACATCTCAAATTTATTATTCTAAAGTCAAATTCCTGATCTATCCCTCAAAACGTCATGTAACCCCTCCCTTAGTCTTCTTCATCTCAGTTAATGGCATCTCCATCCTTCCATTTCCCTGGAAAAGGAAATGGCAACCCACTCCAGTATTCTTACCTGGAGAATCCCATGGACAGAGCCTGGCGGGCTACAGTCCATGGGGTTGCAAAGGGTCAGACACAACTGGGTGACTGAGCATGCATGCATGAACCCTTCCATTTGCTTAGCCTCAGATGCCATGATGTCATCCTTTCATATCTTACATCTTTCTTACTTTCGTATCTTACATCATATCCTGTGGGCTTTGCTTTCAAAATATATTCAGAGCCTTTCACTATTATTACTCTTGTAGAATCATCTCTCACCTGCCATATTGCAATAGCATTCTCATTGGTCTCGCTGCTTCCACTCTTCCTTCCCTCACCCTCCCTCAATGATCTACTCTCAATACCACAATCAGAATGACCCTTTAAAAAATTTAAGTCAGATCATGTCACTCTTTTGCTCAAAAGTCTCCAGTGGCTTCGAATATGATTCAAAGTGAACACCAAAGTCCTTACAACCCTCTCTGATCCCATCTCTATCTATACGCATTCATTTTTCTGCAGCCTCACTGGCCTCCTTTCTGTTTCTTGAACCTGCCAGGAGGGCTCCCACCACAGGTCTTTGCAATTCAGCTGTCCCTCTTCTCAAAATTCTCTTTGCTTGGATCTTCACAGCTAACTCTCTCACTTTCTTCAGTATTGGTTTAAATGTTACCTTCTCATTTAATGAACATTCTTCTCAGTCATTTTGATTCCTGGCCAACCATCCTACTCCCACCTTTAACACTCTCAGTTGCTCTTACTCTGCTCTACATTTCTCTTTTCCTTGGTATATATCACCTTCTAACATACTTTACAATGTGCTCATTGTTTTGTTTATCATTTATGCTTTGTCTTCGCCTGTGAAAATGTGCCCATCATGAGGCCATCTGAATCTGTTGTTGGCTGCTGAATCCCAACACCTAGGACAGTGCCTGCCACAAAGCAGACACCAGATGGATAAAACAGATAGGTAGGTTGGTAGATAGAAAAATAAATTTGTGTTTATTGATTCAGTTTTTAATATTTATCTATTTATGTGGCTGCACTGGGCTTTGGTTGTGGCTCATGGAATCTTCATTGTGGCTGTGGGATCTTGTTCCCTGACCAGGGATTGAATCTGGGCCCCCTGAATTAGGAGCACAGAGTCTTGACCTCTAGACCACCAGGGAAGTCCCTAGATCTGTGTTTTAGAAAGATCACTCAGGAAGAGTTTAGATAGTTCGGAGGCAAGAAAGAAAGGAAACTCTTTATCTGTTCAAGAATCCTTGCAAGAATAAGAAACTGAGCTAGAAAAGAGGCAAGAAGAGCAATAAGTATTTGTTGGTAGAACCAACAGAAATGGATGGCAGTCTGTTTTGGAGGCAGAGAGAGAGCAACAAGGTTAAGTGGTAACTTTCAGATACTTTTCCCTTTATCCTTTGTTGTTCTTGACTGAGACCTCCCTGTAATAAAAAACAGATTAACAAGAGAAAACCAGACAGAAACTTAATAATGTGTATACCTCATGTATACCCGGGAGATGGCCAGGAAAACTGAGTAAATCTCTCTGAAATGGCCTAAGTCACCACCTGATATATCATCACCAGCTAAAGACAAAAGAAAGCTGTTAGGGAGTGGGGAGGTCAGTTATGGGAAGTTATCAGGAAAAGTAAGATAAACAAGGGTAAGGTTGTTATACAGAATTAAGTGTCCTTCTCCATTGCTAAGAGTTTTCTTGTGACTAGAGTCACAAGTTTCTAGAGTCATCCTTCTCTTTCTGGTACAGAGAGGGAAGTACCCTGACAAGTAGAGGTTTCCCTTACAAAAGAGTAAATTCTACATGTTTAGAAATTCTTCTATGTACATTTTTTTTCTAAAAAATAATCAGGTTAAAATAATATTTAAGCCAAAGAGGAATATTTAGGGATGGCCTATTCTGCTACCCTTCAATTGTCACCTCTTTTTGTTTGTTTCTGCTACTTGTAGTGATAAACTAATAGCAGGACTTTGACAAATAGTTGTGACTGACTGATAGGCTGAAACATATTTTAAAAATGAAAAAAAGTGGAAATTCCCTGGTGGTCCAGTGGTTAAGACTCAGTGCTTTCACTGCCAAGGATCAATCCCTGGTTGGCCAAAATAAATAAAAATGAAAAAAGTTTAGCTAATCACCTCACCCCCCAATAGCTGTTAATTATACCTGTGACACACTGCTAGATAACCCTCACTTCTCAATCCACTTCTCCCTTCTTCCATAGTGATAAAGTTTTAGCTGGATACATGGTCACTTGGTTAGAAACTATATTTCCCAGGTACCCTTGTGGTTGGATGAGGTCGAGTCACTGAAGTTGGCCCAAGTGATGAGAGTGGAAGTGATGTATGCCATTTCTAGAACTTTGCTTTAGAACAGTAGGCCAGTGATCCCATTTGATCCAGTCCCTTGTCCCTTAAGTGAAACAGGACTTTTTCATGACTCAGATTTTGTTTCAGGAAGGGAGACCCCTTTCAGAGTCCAAGAGGGGGCTCTTGTCTAACACTTTAAAATGAATTGTCTGAGGAGACACATGCTGACAGAGCAAGAGACTTTACTGGGAAAGGGTGTCCAGGAATAGAGCCGCAGGGTAATGGAACCCAGGAGAACTGCTCTGCCACATGACTTGCAGTCTTGGGTTTTATGGTGATGAGGTTAGTTTCTGGATTGTCTCTGACCAATCATTCTGACTCATTGTCCTTCTGTGGTGCAGACATTGTTCAGCCAGGATGAATTCCAGTGAGAAGGATTCTGGGAGGTTGGTAGGACATATGGACTGGTATCTTCTCTCTCTTTTGACCGTTCCTGAAGTCTTCCTATTGGGGGAGGCTTATTAGTTCCACCTTCCTTACCAGGACTTCCTGTTGTAAGATAGCTCATGCAACTGACCACCATCTTGCCTGGCCAGGGTGAGTGGTTTCAGTGTTTCCTTTAACAACTTGACCATGCAGATAAGGTAAAATGCCCTATTCAGGTGGAAAAAATCCCCTTCTTTCTTGCTAGGTTCTTTGGTTCTAGATTCTGCTTTAAAATTAAATTGATATAGGACAGATTAATAGAAAAACAAAGGTTTAGTAACATGTAACTGTCACATACTTCCTGTATACATGGGAGATGCCCAGGAAAACTGAGTAACTCAGTGAAACGGCTGAAGTCATTGCCTTAAAAAACACCTCTTCAGCTAAAGACCAAAGAAGATCTGGGGAGTGGGGAATCAATGGTTACCTGGACAAGCACAGTAAAAAAAGGTTGTTATGCAGATTTGTTACCTTTTCCATTGTTAAAAATTTCTTACTTAGAGTCATTCTTTTTGGTAAGAGTGGGAGACACTTTTACAAATGGAGATTTCCCTTGTGAATGTAATTTTTTTTTACAAAAGACTAACTTGTACTCAATTTTCAGAGCTTCTGTCACATCTGAAGTTTTTAACAAAAATAACCAGCTTGAAATAATGAATATGCCAAGGAAGCATATTTTGGGGTGGCAAATCTGCTCCCCTTCAGCCCTATAGGATGGTGGAGAAATAAGATAAAAGGAACCTGTAGCCAGAGATACTCTGCCAATTACTTGGGAGAGAAATAAATGTCTATCTTCTCTAACCTTCTGTGTTTTGGGATCTCCTTGTTACAAAAGCTTAGCCTTTATCCCGATTACTACAACAGGTAAACTCAGTTGATGTCTTTGTTCCTTTGTTCCCCCATATTCAAAGGAAAGATGGGTACATAGAATTGAGAAGTTCTTGAAACACTAATAAAATTATTCTCTTAATTCTGGTCCTTGTGTTGGTAAATGCTTGTTCTCTGAATGTGATAAAGAATTACAGAATCATAAAATGAAAGCAGGATTTGAATCAGGACACTCAAGGTAACTTAATACTTTGATAAATACTGTGGTATTCACAGTGGGTTAATAATTTGGCACAGCAACAGATATGCTTAATTTTTTTCCCATTGTATCTAGTTCTTTTCTTCTAGTTTCAATTATTTTTTTCTTCTTAATCTTTTTAGACATTCTTTTTAAAATAGGCTATACCAGATTATTTTACTATTTCAACTATTTGGGTGTGCTAATCCTCCAAAACTTTTTTGTCTGCTCACTCTTTCCCAAGGTAGATTATTTCTGTATATGCTTTGTGAGCTCATCTTCAGCTGCAGTGGTTTTTTCTATAAAGTCTTGCTTGCCCTAGAGAATGGTTTTGATTTTTTTTTGACACGTGCCAGTCTGGGACCGGTTTTTATGTTCATTTTCTCAATGTAAATGAGAACTTCTAAACTGGACATGGCACAAATCTGTGTTTTTTATTTTTCACCCAAATATTCTGGGAATAGAAACCCTCTTTTGTGTTCTTTGTCACTTCTCTGATGCTGAAAAACAGACATTTTTAGACCCTTTCACTTTGGGCATTAAACTTTGTGAGTACCAGCTTTAGTTCAGAATTTCAGTTCCAACTTTCTGTCTCATATGAGCCCAAGGCCATATCTCCTGACACCTATCACAGCTAATATCCTAGCACTTAATGGACTGAGGTCTCTAGTTTTTAGTCCAGTCCCTTCTCTGGGCCACTGTTACTACTTCAACTTTATGTTTCTTTTTTATTTCTGATACTTGGGGTATCCTTTCTTTGAATCTCAGCTATGTTAAAAACATTGTTTGTTATATTATGTCAGTCATTTTTAGTCTGTAAGATGAAGGGGTTCTGTGTTGGCTTTGTTGGCCACATGCTGGCATGAGATGCCTTTAACTACTTTTTAATATTTAGTTAGCAGAAAGACTGAGGTCTTTTTGTTTGTCTTTTTGTTCTTTGGTTTATCCCCGGCACCACGAACAGAACACAGCCTATAGAGATCATTCAATCTATTTGTATTGAGTGAATGAATGAATGCTGGGTGGTGGGACTCAGCCTCTCCTGGACTTTCTAGTTCTGGATTCAAATATGCAAACCTCACCCTACAAAACAAGTCTGCTAGTCATCCCAATCTCACCTCATTAGAACACAATTGAGGGCTTGTCTCTCATGACTTTGTCATAGCCCATGTCAATCTCTTTCTCTCACCTCCAGCAGCATTTAAGGCATTGCTTTCAGACACATTCACTATATTCCCCAAGAGGAGGCCTGGTAAATATAATTTTCAATAACCTGGGGTTATATTTGCAGTGGAATTTGAGCTCCCGATCATGTTATAGTTCCTGGTTAAGGCTGTAGTTCTGGGCCTTACCTGGCTGGCCTGACCTGGCTTGTTCATCTCAGAATGGAAGAGGCCAAAGTCTTTCTATACCTTTGTTCATACACAGCTTTTGGAAAGGAAGATTAACTTGTGGTCAACAGAATTAGTACTTTCCATGTGATTGTGAGAGCCGAGTCAAAAAATTTTTCACTAGGCAATTAGTGGCTCTCTGGAAACCTTGAAAAATGGGTTGGACTGGTCCTTAAGACTTTCTGCAACTTGAGAGTATTGCAACTACCCAGGTACTGAAGGGGTCAGAGTTCTCTTACTGCCATGTATATGAGGGTCTTTCACCTCTAATGAGCCCAAGTACTAGGTAAAATATTAAGCCAACAAGAAGGGCATGTTTTACTGTGTTTTACATTTTATAGAGCTCTGTGTACCATTAACAGTGAGGCAGTCTTAGCTTTATATTGACTCTGCCACTTACTAACTTTATGCCTTTGGCAAGTCACTTGACCTCTTGGAATGTCAGTTTTTTCATCACAAAGAAACAATACTCATTTTATGAGGGTAGTTATGAAGATTAAATAATGTAATAGTAGTGAAATACTTAGCACAGAACCTTGGACTAATAGATACCCACTACATTCTAGGTACCTTTATTCCTATTTCCTTTCCTATCCAGGCTCAGTACTTGGACAAAGGGATAGGCTACCCACTCCCTTCTCCAGCATATCTTCCTGACCCAGGATTTGAACCAGGGTCTCCTGCATTGCAGGTGGATTCTTTACCAACTGAGCTATCAGGGAAGCCCCAATATGGCATAGAACTTCTATTTATTTATTTGTCTGCGCCTTCGTTGTGGGATTTTTGATCTTCATTGCCGCATGTGGGATCTTTAGTTGTGGCATGCAAACTCTTAGTTGCAGCATGGGTGATCTAGTTCCTCCCTGGATTTTGAGCTTGGAGTCTTGGTCCCTGGACCAGCCAGGGAAGTCTCACAGAGAACTTCTTTTTAAACCTGGGAACCTCACTTCTCAAGAACCACGGACTTGAACCAGAAAGTTGTACACTAAAGTATTATTAATCAAATCCTATTTAGAATGTACAGAGGAGGTTTTTCAGTCTCCATTCCCTAAAAGTCACTGTGGATTAGGGTTAGGGGTTAGTGTTAGGGTTTAACTTGACTAGATCCAGAGGAAATGTACTATGATAACATGCAGATGCATCACTATTCCGTGGAAATATTGTCAGACTTCAGATTAAGGAGGGGTTAAGGAGAAAGGCATGATAGTTCCTGTTGAGAGTGATGGGAATGCTGATCCACTGGTTGAGGAGGAAGAGCAAGAGTAAGAGGAGTTTATGGGGCAGGGTGCAAGTTAAGGGGAAGAAACTCAACTGAGAACCTACTGGAGAAACATTAAAAACAGACAATGGGAAAAAACAGTTATAGAGAAAGACAAGACAAAGTACTTAGGATAATAGCTGTCATTTCGAAAACTCCCGTTGGTTAAGCACCTGTTATGTAACAGGCCTAGGCCTAGATGCTTTATTAACACTTAACTTATCCTATTATTCTCCAATCAACTAGGTATTATTATGCCCAATATTGATGGGAAAATGGGAGCTTTGGAATATTACACTGACTTGGCTACTGAGTTGTGGAGTCAGAACTGGGATTCGGACACCAGTACCCATTTTCTTTCCATGAGGTATAAGTGCCCAGGAACACAAGAGACTCTTGCCATAAGGTCTCCAAATGCTGGTGAAAGGTTTTTACCTAAAACTGAGAAAAGAAGAATTAAAGTTGTGGAGAAATAACAATGGGTACCCTTCCTCAAACAGTATGCAAAGTTTGGTAGCCGACTTGCATCATGCTCTTGGGTATGATCTTAAATGTGGAGCTTGGCAGAAAGAGGAGGCTGGGAATAGTTCACTCACTGAAAGAGAAATAAAACACTTCTCTTTGATCCCTCTGAATGTTGGCAGAAGAAAATTATCCAAAGCACACAGTAGCAGGAACCAACCTGGGAGCTGTCATTTTACCACAGGGGTTTGCTATAAAGGAATCCTGTGGTGAATCTTGAAGAAAGTGTAAATAACATCCTTTCTCCAATTTATCTTTTTTATAAATCTGACTGTTTATGTCTTAGATTCTTTGACAGTAAATTGAAACCATAAAGAAAAATTTAAAAATATTTACCAAATGTCTTGTTTACCTTGAACAATATTCAACATCATGAAATTATAGTGTTGAGAAGATCTCTGGATACCTCCTCAACATTCATCATGATGACTTGATTTGTAACTGAAAATAAAGTGTTAATTGAAAAACAGTTTTTTGGCACATCATTTTTATTTTTAAAACTTAAAGTAAATTGGCAATCTGAATTCAGCAGTTTTTACCCTAGCAGGCCAGGAAACAATGTGATATATATTTAATCATAAAGAATGCCACCCAGTGGTAACTGTGGTACTGGGATTATGATTATGTTTTAATTCATTTTGTGCTGAAGGGCATGACCATTTACAGAGCCGTCCTATAAAACATGCCATGTACTAGTCACCTCATGTTATCAGCATCCTCCTGGAGGAATAGTGGATTTTCTTCCAGTTCACGCTGTGCAATCTCTTCGTCATGTGTGTGAACTTTGCAGGATGTCAAGTGCCCCATTAAAAATGAATGGAGCATGTGAGGGGCTTCTGCAAACTCTCTAATGATCTTCCCCTTTGAACAGACAGCATTTTATTGTGTAAATTACAAAACAGCACAGAGCCTGGCATAAAGAAATGGGGAAACTGGCATTAAACCAAGAAAAAACCTGGACCTCAGTCTAAGAACTTGGGAAACATTCAAATGTCATGACAGAATTGTTCCTTTGAGTTGCATAGGAATACAGACGGACTAGGAAATCCTTTATAATGTGGAGTTGGGTACAAGGTCTTACTCTCAGGTAGAACCCAAGTGAACACCATTGTTCTCACTGTTGGGCCTTGTTCTCTGTCTTCTCAATAGTATTATGATCCCCTTCCCCACACCTTCCCCCCTCCAGTCAGTCACAGTGTGGGAAAACCACCCCCTTCAGCAGCATCTCTTATCCGCTGTATTATTGATATCCCTAATACTTGATGTTGCTGTGTTTGTTTCTTTTCAGCTGAGCTTTCATAGTGTTCTCAGAAGTAGAGACTCAGTGTTAGAAGGTTCCCTAGAGAGCTTAAACCTCTTTTCTTTTTTTCCCCAACTTTATTGGTGTACAATTGACAAATAAAATTATAAGATTTTTTAATTAAAAAATTAAAAAAATATTAATCTATTCATTTGACTGTGCCAGGACTTAGTTGTGGCATGCCAGATATTTATCTATGACCTGTGGGATCTAGTTCCGTGACCAGGGATTGAACCCAGGACTCCAGCATTAGGAGCACAGTCTTAGCCACTGGACCACCAGGAAAGTCCCTATAAAATGTTTAAAGTATACACCATGATGATTTGATAAACATAGACGTTGTGAAGGGATTCCCACCATGAAGTTAGTTAGCACATCCATCACCTCACATATTCATCTTTTTTCTGTGTGTGTGTGAGAACATTGAATCGGATATCGATTATATAATACAGTATATTAGGAACTTTAGCTACCATGTTTTATACTAGATCCTCAGAACTTATTCATCTTATACCTGAAAGTTTATACCCTTTTTCCAACTTCTCCCTATTTCAAACACCCTCACCCCCAGCCACTTTTCTGGCAACCACTTTTATACTCTTTGTTTCTATGAGTTTGACTTTTTTTCCCTTGATGCCACATGGAAAAAAAAGTGATAACCATGTAGTATTTGTCTTTTTCTGACTTATTTCACTTAGTATAATGTCCTCAAAGTTCGTTCATGTTGTCACAAAGGGCAGTTTTTATGTTTTCTCAAATTTGAATAATATTCCATTGTCTATGCACTGTATCTTCTTTATGCACTTATCCATTGATGGACACTCAGGTTGTTTCCATGTCTTGACTATTATGAATAATGCTGCAGTGAACATAGGGGTGATATGTCTTTTTGAATTAGTGTTTTTATTTTCCTTGACTATGTATCCAGAACTAGGATTGGTGTATCATGTGGTAGTTCTACTTTTTAAAAAAAATTATTTAATTTAATTTATTTATTTGGCTGCACCAGGTCTTAGTTGTGACACACGGGATCTTCTATCTTCATTGTGGCTTGCAGGATCTTCACCTGTGGCATGCAGATTATTAGTTCTGGCATGTGGGATCTAGTTCCCTGACCAGGGATCTAATCCAGGCCTCCTGCATTGGGAGCATGAAGTCTTAGCTACTGGACCACCAGGGAAGTCCATCTGTTTGTTGTTGTTGTTGTTGTTGAGGCAAGGAATACAAGTTTATTTGGAAAGCCAACTGGTCGGGAAGGTGGCAGACTAGGGTGTCAAAGTCAGTCAGTTCAGTCAGTTCAGTCACTCAGTCGTGTCCAGCTCTTTGCGACCCCTTGAATCGCAGCATGCCAGACCTCCCTGTCCATCACAAACTCCTGGAGTTTACTCAGACTCATGCCCATCGAGTCGGTGATGCCATCCAGCCATCTCATCCTCTGTCATCCCCTTCTCCTCCTGCCCCCAATCCCTCCCAGCATCACGGTCTTTTCCAATCAGTCAACTCTTCGCATGAGGTGGCCAAAGTAATGGAGTTTCAGCTTCAGCATCAGTCCTTCCAATGAACACCCAGGACTTATCTCCTTTAGGATGGGCTGGTTGGATCTCCTTGCAGTCCAAGGGACTCTCAAGAGTCTTCTCCAACACCACAGTTCAAAAGCATCAATTCTTCGGCACTCAGCTTTCTTCACAGTCCAACTCTCACATCCATACATGACCACTGGAAAAACTATAGCCTTGACTAGATGGACTTTTGTTGGCAAAGTAATGTCTGTGCTTTTTAATATGCTATCTAGGTTGGTCATAACTTTCCTTCCAAGGAGTAAGCATCTTTTAATTTCATGGCTGCAGTCACCATCTGCAGTGATTCTGGAGTCCAGAAAAATAAAGTCTGACCCTGTTTCCACTGTCTCCCCATCTATTTCCCATGAGGTGATGGGACCAGATGCCATGATCTTAGTTTTCTGAATGGTGTCAAAGTAACCATCTTCAAGTCCATCTATTTTTAATTTTTAGAGAAACTCTTATGCTGTTTTCCACAGTGGCTGTACCCACTTACATTCCCACCAACAGTGCATTGGGTTCCCTTACTGTACATCTCTTGTTGTTTCTTAACTTTTAAGAATAGCTATTCTAACAGATTTGAAGTGATACCCCACATTGTAGTTTTGATTTGCATTACCCTGATGATTAGTGATATTGAGTACTTTTCCTGTACTTTGTCATTTTTATGTCTTCTGTGGAAAAATGTCTATTCAGGTCCTCTACTCATTTTATTTATTTATTTTTTGCTATTGGATTATATGAGTTCTTTATATATTTTGGATATTAACCCCTTATCAGATAAGTGGTTTGCAAATATTTTCTCCCTTTTGGTGGGTTGCCTTTTTGTTTTGTTGATTTCCTTTGCTGTAGAAGCTTTTTAGTTTGATGCTGTCCTTCTTACTTATTTTTGCTTTTGTTGACTTTACTTTTTGTGTCAAATCCACAAAATAATTGCCAAGATCCACGTGAGAGAGTTAAAACCCCTTTCAATAGCCTTCATCCAGTTGCCTGTGCTGACAGCAGCCTTAACCTACACCTGAGTGAATTTGTCTTCATGGCATTTTCTGGCTTTTCTGAGGCTGTGAAAGGGGTGGGACCATCTGTGATTAGCATAAAGAAAGCAGCATGATTTATGAAACATCTGATTCTTAGACAGTATCCCCAGGGTGGAGATAGCCTGGGGCTTATTGATTTTCATGACTTTCTGCTTATTTGGAAAAGGGTCTTTTTTGACATTATAATGGTTTCATAATTTCTATTTAAGGGTGTACATCTGGGTATATTATTGTTGTTGTTTTCATTTTAGATAGCAAGTAATATGAGTGAACAACATGGCTTTCATGCCATAAAATTGTTAGTTTATTAAAACTGTCATCTGGCACTTAGATTTGAATTATTTATATTTTTTTTTCATAAAGTGCTGACAGTGATAACAGGAGCAGAACCATAGTCTGGTTTAGGAAGGTGATTGACTCCTCTGCTTTTCTTGCCCTTAGGGAAAGTTGCAGACAGCATTATCTTTATCATGACTTGTCACTTTGTATTTACCGACTACTTACAGGTACATTACAACTACAGGAGTTAGAAAGAGAAGCAGTACACCTCTTTCCTTGTGCCTTTGGGTCAAAATGTGCCTAAATTCTGATAAAGGCTCACCTGTCAGAAGAGGCAGAATGTCAAGAGTCCATCCCAAGGAGTCATTTTATGGCTTCTTGATAGGATTAAGAATCCAATCCTAAAACTTCACAATATAACTGATTATACTTGGCCTACATAAGACTCAACTTGTATCTTGGCTTCTCATTAATCTCCTCTTCCTCCTTCAATCACTGGTACCTTCAAGTTATTTTTTTGGCTCTTTCCTTATTTGTCACATTTTAGCTTGACATCCTGGATACCTATTCCTCTTCTGCTTCATCCACCCATTCAGGTGGATGAATCTGCTTCATTCAGGACCACTCACTATCTTCCTGGGCCACCAACTTTCTCCTGAAAGAAAGGACACAATTGACCCTCCAATCCTTCTTGTTCTCCATACTCTACACAGATTGTCACCCCAAACGTCACCAAAGCTATGTCTGTCCTTGGACACTGATTGGAATGAACAGCCTGCAACAAATAGGGAGATTTAGAAACAAATATAACTTTCCAGTGGAAGTTGAGGAATGATATTGTATCTGGGGCCCTTCTGTCTTTTTGTTTCCTTCATCATTGTGATCCAGAAATTTGCTTCTGCCAGCCCTGCTTCAGCCTGTTTCACAACTGCAAGGGAAAAAAGTCTGTGGAGAGGAGAGACCATTTCAACTAGGCGACATAGCCTGAGGATAGAAATAGAAGCGAAACCAAAGGTATGTTTGGTGAACTGGCTTGACTAGAGTTCATGTTTCAAGTTGGAGAGTTTCAAGTAGGAGGAAGATAAGTAAGATAAGACTATTAAAGACCATTATTAAATAACTTGGAACTTGATAGCTAGAAATCATTAGAGATATTTTTATGATATTACTGATATTTAGGATAGTCATTTACTGAGTAAAGGGTGTAAAAATCTCTCCGTAATGATGGTAGAATGTTTTTTTCCCTTTTTCTCTCAATTATTGCTTTATTTAGAGACTGTGTTATTCATTGCCATGCAACTTGAGAACTATTACATCTTCCTTGTAAGTTGACTTTTATTATATAGTGATCTCTTACCTGGAATGATGAATTTTCCTTTAAATCTGCTTTGTATGATATTACTGTAACATAAGTTTTTTCTTCCTTCTTTCCTTTTTTTCTTCCTTCCTTCCTTCCTTCTTTATTTCTTTTCCCCAGAGTGAAATATTCTCTTTGGCTTTGGAACATCTTAGAGTTTTACCTCCTACTTTTCTGATCTGTCCTCTCTGTGTCTTTCCTCTTTTCCCCTCCTCCTCCTGGTTACACAGAAAACCCAGGCCTTGTACATTTGTGTACCTGGACATACATGCTAACTTGTGTTGCTAATTATTTTATCCTAAGAGAGTTTATCTTATGGTTTTAGCTGTGACCCTATCTTTGAAGCTAGATCTCGCATCTTCTCTCCAGTTTTGTGTTTCTGTCTCTCAGCCTACCTCTATTATCTTCCTCCCCAAAATGAACCTCTTCCCTATATCATCTACCCCATTATCTTTTTATCTTGGTCTTGGAGCCTTGGAATCATCTTCTTTTCTCCTTTATTCTCTATATTGTGCTGTCATAAATCCCTTGGTCCTGGAAGGAATGCTAACAGAATCTCAACAGTAAGTTCACAGGGGAGGAACAAAGCCAGAATCCGGGTGGATGGGTAACTAATAACTATAGTCTTACAGTTTGTCTTCTGTAATTCTCTCTCTTATCCTCAATTTTTATTCCTTTGAAGCCCTGGATACAATAACTGTCCTGGAAAGTATTCCAGTCCAAGATTCCAAAATTCTTAATCAGAATCTTTTTGGTGAAAGTGACATTCAGTGAAAATCTCTAGCAACATTTCCCCTGATTGGAAAAGAATTGAGGATCAGACAAAGATTCTGGGAAGCCATGACTCCACAATGTGTAAAGCATGTGTTGATAGCTTATGAAAAGGGCTGGTGGGATGTGCCTGTCCCAGTGAGGATAACTTCTTCCTAATTAGACTGTTGTTTCCCAGTTCTCCCTGAATCCCATGATTAACTTTAAAAAAGAAAATAAGTTCTCCCTAGAAGATTTTCCTTTAATTTTCTCTTTTCTGTATGAGCAGCATGGATGAAAGAGTTCTGTGATTAAGTTGAGATTCTCATCTAACTATTGGGCCATGGCAGCAGGTATTGAGCATCACTATTAGTTGCCATATAAGGAAACTAGTGGGGTTTGCAGTTTTAAATGTTATTGTTTTTCTCTATAGTAATATCCCTCTAATCCCCTTGGTTATCTTTTTCCAGTGATATAAAATGCTCTGACTTGTGTGAGAAGTCTCTAACCTTTAGAAACCCTCACTTAGCTTTCTTTTACTGGAGAATTGATTTTCATTCTGAGAAAATGCTCCTTCCTTTTACTGAAGAGTGAACTGAGAGTCCTTAAGTAGAATGAAGGGAGATGGGAGTGGGCAGGTCAAATTTGCCATTCTGTCCCCCAGATGAATGAGGAATCTAGTTCTCTGGAATCTAGAGTTTCAGGGGTCTGCTGGAAAGGGAAAAGGCATTCCTTGGTTATTGTAACCTATTTAAACATTCTGTGGAAATTTCAGTCACTTGAGATTTTTCTAAGAAAAGAAAAAGAAAGTCTAAATATAATCCTAAAAGGCAGTTAACCTGACAACAAAGCACACCCAGTTGCAGAGGTTATTTCTCTGTAAATTGGTGAAATAGACAAAAATCTTCCCTGGTATTACTGGCTGTAGCTACTGCTATACTTTATTTCATGCTCTCTCTTCCTGGCAGCATCACTGGTCTTTTCCATCTGGGCTTCCCCAAACCTTATGCCTGGGGGCACACACATGCTCCTCCTCTTATCTGGAAAGCTCTGCTCCCTCCTCCCCAAGCTGTCTTCCCACCTGCCCTCAAAAAGCAGCTTGACAACATTTCACAGAGATAGCCTGAATGCTAGCTCTTCCATTTTGCCCTTGGTTCTTCCTCCCAACCTCTCAACTTTTAAAACCTGTTAGCAGTGTATCAGATCCATTGTGCTCTAATGGGGGACAGCAGGGGATGCTGGGCCAGGCTCTTTGACCAGTAACAGGGAGGGATTTCTCCTGATCCGCCCACACTCTGTCATCCAGTCGACCAGCAGAGGCTGGTGGTGAAGGCCAATCGTGGAACAACATGAGGCTCACCTCAGCTGAGCTGCACAGATGCAGCCTGCAGCAAGGAGTGTCGTACTTTCCTGTCCTTCATCTTTATGAATGTTTGACTTCATCTTTTCTCCCTGGTGGCAGGTGTTTCTATAGACTTTGTGCTTGCGTATATTAAAGAATGTTGCTTTGTTGAAAGAGGATAATAAGCAGCTAACATTATTGAAAACTTACAATCTTGTAGGCATTCTTATAAGCATTATTTAATGTGTATTAAATTCATTAACTTATTTAATCTTCCCAACAAATACTATGAGGTAGGTATTATTCCATTTTATAATTGGGTAAATTAAAGCCCAGAGAGATTCAGTTACATTCCTAGAGCCGCACAGCTCATAAATGCCAAAGCTCAAGCTCCTAACCCTGAGACTATGGTCACTCTAGACTTCAGAGTCATACAAGATATGCAGGGCTTAATAAACATTGACTGGACTTATGAGGAAGTTCAGTCGTCTGATATCATCATTAAACTTGATTTGAAGAAGTGACTGAAAGTTTATAGAGCTTAGAAATTTAGCTCTAGATGAGACCTTAAGGTTCATGTCATCAGAGAACCTGAGGCCCTGGAGCAGTGAGATGAGTACTGTGTGCTTCATCTTCTTAGGTAGTTAGAATAGGGAAAAAGAGTCCAAAATGGCGGTGGCTAAAAGACCTGGAAGGGAAAGCCCGCGAAAATAGAACAAAGGAAGGTCCGAGGACCGGAGTGAGAACCTCAGGTAAAACCAACAACACTCCTGGCCGGCCCAATTTACATAAGACAGGCCCAGGGACAGAGAAACATATAAAAAGAGGAGCCAAAGCCCTCTTCTCTCCCTTTTTTGCTCCCTCTCTCTCCCGTGCGATGGGGCGATCTTCTCTTCGCGTCTTTGGATCGACGTGCCCTCACACTTCGAAGATGGATTTTCCTGCTATTATCTAAATAAATAGAGCTGTAACACTGATTTATTTAAGAGCTATAACACGGTCTGTTCGAGACCTGAGAGCTATAACACGGTCTGTCCTCCGAGAGCTGTGACCCGCCAGGGGGCTCTAATGTCCGTCACTCCAAATTTTTGTTGTGACGAGACAAAGAACTGAGGAGTATACACTCGCGTGACAATCTCATCTGACCCGGATCTTCCTGTCAAGGCTCCCAACAGGAGTGAACAGGGAGTGGTGCTTAGTTTGTGTGGTGTGTTCACAACATTCCAGGTGCCAGACAGAATTCCCAGGAAGTGGAAGTTTTGTCCCTTGAGGGTTTTATGTACTAGGACATGGCTGTGGTTTTAGCATTTTAATTATTCAAATCATAAGAAGGTAAATATGTACAATATTTAAAACCTTTCTTATTTTATATAAAAGGGAAACTTTGGAAACTTAGATTTAGAGACTGACTTTTATTTAGAAATGTCATTGCATCTGACAAAGTTCACTATCTAAATCTGAAACTTTCAGAATTGTTTTAATAAAATTTGAAAAAGTAATTTGTCATACTGATCTATAAAAGTGTGAATTACTCTGGGGATTAGCAGGTGAGTTTCTGCAGTAATTAGGTGTGCCAGAAATAATTCCCTGCTTCCCTCCCCCTCTTCCTCCCTCCTTTTCTACATTTCCTTGCATTCGTCCTGGTCTCTCATGTCATTTTTCTGGGATTGTCTAATGTAATGAATTTCTCTTCCTCTACCCTGGAAAGTACCACTGTTTCCATTATCTCATGGAGCTATATGTGTGTGTGCATTTTGTTGATCTTGTAGTATTTCAAAGAACTATAAAAACCTAAAATCAGGCTGGTGAAAAAAAAAAAACAAAAAAACACCTAAAATCAGGAATGGCCACAGAAAGGGAATTTTAATGGAACAGTTTTTTTTTCTTGACCTGAGGGTTAATCAGGATCCTTCTCTCCATAATTTTTCAACTTCTCCATTGCAACTTTTTTCCTAATCCATGAGTGCACTCTTTGGACTTTGATGAAATGTGAGGCTTTCTGGTGAAAAATGCAAATTGACCAGCAGTCATAAGCCCTGTGTTCAAGTCTCTGTTTTTCACTTGCCAGCTGGGGAAATGAGTCTTCACTAAGCCCTGTGTAAAATAGAGAGAGGAACATTTGCCCTACCTACCTCATCAGGGCTGCAGAGCATACCAAATTAGATAAAGAGAGTAGAAAAGTTTTGAACAAGTCTTAGGTTTTATTTTGAAGAAGTTGACAACTACCAGGTTTTGAGTGCCAGGAGCCAGGTGTTCTACATGCATTATTGTTATTTCTGCAACAAGCCTGAAATCTGTTTGCTTTTTTTTTATAGATGAGAAAAGTGAGGCTTGAGAGATAAAGTGAATTTCCCAAGATTACATCACAGTGGAAAATCACAGTGGAACCAATTTCTTCTATAGCAAATTGTTTCCTTAATTAATGTAAGGCCTTTATTCTGAGTTCCAGTTCTTGCAGATAAATAAACTATATATAAGTTTGGTCAGAAGTGTACTAACCGTAGGATGTACTGCTCTGCTTTGGGCCGTTTTAATTATAAGAAACCTTAGATTTCAGAGAGATTTTGGAGGAATCCAGGGACAGAAATTGAATTATAGTTGGGTTTAAAGGGAAGCTGTAATGGACCAAGGCCATTCTTGTCTCCCTCCTACTTCTTACTCTGGCCTCACAAACAAAACATTCCTTTTTATGTTGCCTCCACCCTCTTCTCTATTGCCTGGCTCCCTTATAACTGCATGTATGTGGCCTATAATAAGGACTCCAGACCTCTTACATCATGGCACCTCTTGATATATCCAGTTAGCTTTTACCCCTACTGATAACTAAAAATTTCCCTAGAGTCTTTTAGTTCCGTTTCCTAAGTGGAGGAATTTAACTGGCCAGACTCATCTGTTTTACTCAGACTCCAGGTCATTGATTGCTGACAGGCCCATGAATTGGCTGCCTTTGCATTAGATGTCTTCCTTTGGTTATGTCCATTTAGGAAAAGTGGTAGGAAAAGTAGGAAAGGAGAGTTAATATGACAACTATATCACTTATATCTATTATAAGAAGGTATTTGTTTTTACAGTTCCTAATTTTTCCCAATCTTATTAAAATATAAAACTGACATATAATTTTAATATTTTACTGTTACGTTTTAGCCTTTGCTCCTTTGTTCCAAAATACCCCTGCTTCTAACATATTCTCAATATTTGGATTCCAAGTGATTCAAACTTTAAGGTATGGACTCTAGGAAACACTGCAGCTTGTTTTCATCCTCTGAATCAGCATTACTTATGTTGGTTCTATAGTTACATCTATCATTCTTTATGTGTTTTTGAAGAAGATAGTAAAACATAGTACTTCAAAAGATCTTCTTTCTATTAATGGAAGCAATCATGTCCTCAAATTATTGCTGAATTATCTATAATTTAATGTAAAAGTTTATTAAAATAAGAAATGCAAGGATCTCTAAGCATTGTGAATGCATGGAAAGTGAAAAGAATGGTTCATTCTCTAGGAGGGTCTGCAGAATTTGGAACTGTGAACAGACCTTTAGATTTGCTTCCTTTTTCCCACACTTCCTGGTTTGTTTGGTTTTTTCCTCTTTGCTGTTGCTCTGCAAATGTATAATGTACACCTAAGCATAATGCGACTTTTTTTGGGTTAGATACAAATATCTATATATGTCAGTTTATATCAGTGATTCCAATCCTTTTAATCCTTTGACACATATATAAAATTGTACAATTTGTACAGCACAGTAACATAAGATGGAATTGATTTGAAAATGTTCTATGTTGTTGTTTAGTCACTAAGTTGTGTCTGACTCTTTTGAACTTTAGCCCACCAGGTTCCTCTGTCCATGGGATTTCCCTGGCAAGAATACTGGAGTGGGTTGCCATTTCCTTCTCCAGGGGATCTTCCTGATCCTGGGATCAAACCCAGGTCTCTTGCATTGACAGGTGGATTCTTTACCACTGAGCCACCAGGGAAGCCTGAAAATGTTTTGTAGGGTTTAGCAAAATATTTATTACACATTCTTCATTTTATATACTTATAAAAATATATAAAACATCAGATAAGACATTATTACATTTTATATGCCTAGTTAAAATGTTTTCACATTTTTATATGAGAAACGTTTTTTCATAAACATAACCTTTTTGTATCAGACTTTATATGAGAAATAACTATATACCATTCCTGACCAAGACTTATTAATAATGATCTCTTCTAATCTCTCCAAATTGTTGTTTTTAAAAAAAGCAATGAGAAACTTTGGCCAAATGACAAAAATTTACTTAAGACATTTAAAAAACAATTCAGTTGAAATTACTTTGAAATCTTCTAAAGCTCTTTATTTCACTGACCAATGTAATGTTGAAATTTCTTATTCTAGCTCATGCTGGTGGGTTGTAGCTTGACTTTGCTCTCCATCATTTACACCTGTTTTGCCTACTTTGTGGACCTCATATCCACTATTAGATACTAAAATTGCAGCTTTAAAGAGACTGCTTAGCCAGCCACCACAATTGTATAAGGTCAAACCTGTAACAAATCTATCATCTGTCTATATATGTATGTATCTCTCTATGATCTATCTAACAGTCAGTATATCTATCCAGCTAGCTAGGTAGCTGACCTCCTAGTGGTTCTGCTTCAAGAATTGAACTGAGACTTTGGCAAAAGACAAATCTAAACAAAAATTCACATAATGAGTGGTTTAAAATTCACTATGCAAATGAGGAGAAGGCAATGGCAACCCACTCCAGTACTCTTGCCTGGAAAATCCCATGGACAGAGGAGCCTGGTAGGCTGCAGTCCATGGGATCCTGAAGAGTCAGACACGACTGAGCAACTTCACTTTCACTTTTCACTTTCATGCATTGGAGAAGGAAATGGCAACCCACTCCAGTGTTCTTGCCTGGAGAATCCCAGGGACGGGGGAGCCTGGTGGGCTGCCGTCTATGGGGTCGCACAGAGTCAGACACGACTGAAGTGACTTAGCAGCAGTATGCAAATGAACTGTTAGAGCAGTTACTTGCCTCTAGCTTGGCAATTACTCAAGTGCACACTGCAGCCATGAAATTAAAAGACGCTTACTCCTTGGAAGGAAAGTTATGACCAACCTAGACAGCATATTAAAAAGCAGAGACATTGCTTTGCCAACAAAGATCCATCTAGTCACAGCTATGGTTTTTCCAGTAGTCGTGTATGGATGTGAGAGTTGGATTATAAAGAAAGCTGAGTGCCGAAGAATTGATGCTTTTGAACTGTGGTGTTGGAGAAGACTCTTGAGAGTCCCTTGGACTGCAAGGAGATCCAACCAGTCCATCCTAAAGGAGATCAGTCCTTGGTGTTCATTGGAAGGATTGATGCTGCAGGTGAAACTCCAATACTTTGGCCACCTGATGTGAAGAGCTGACTCATCTGAAAAGACCCTGATGCTGGCAAGGATTGAAGTCAGGAGGAGAAGGGAATGACAGAGGATGAGATGGTTGGATGGCATCACCGACTCAATGGACATGAGTTTGAGTAAACTGCGGGAATTGGTGATGGACAGGGAGGCCTGGTGTGCTGTGGTCCATGGGGTCACAGAGTCAGACATGACTGAACCACTGAACTGAACTGAACTGAACATTAGTCACAAACAGACAGAAGCATTGGTGGTGGATTAAAGATTGCTATGAATTCTTTGACACTCTTCCCATTGAGAAGTGGGGTCTGTTTTTTCTTTCATTGAATATGGGCTGGCCAGTGACTTCTGTGACCAATTGAGCTGGAAAGAGTAATGCTATATCATTTCCAGGCCTATTCTCTAAAAGGATTTGGCAGCTTCTAACCATGTTACATCCCCTAACTATGTAATAGGTTAGGGGATGGAGGAAATAGGGAGATGCTGGTCAAAGTATACAAGTCTTCAATTATAAGACGAATAGGTTCCAAGGATCTCATGTACATCATGATAACTCTAGTTAATAATACTGTATTGTATACTCGAAATTTGCCAAGAGAGTAGATTTTAAGTATTCTGAGAGCAAAGGCAGCTGATTAGCACAATAATAATGACTAACTCAAGGTTTTGAAAGAATAGAATTAAATAAGTAATAAAAGACATAAGATGGGAAAGGGTGATCAAGCAGATAAAAAATTAGTAAGAATTTAGAAAATTTGAGCAACACAATTAAGAAGTTTGATTTAATTCAGAGCTAGTAACAGATGTTCTGGGTACCCTGGAATGCCAAGTATCAATTACAGATATTGATCCCCTTGGCCCTCAAAACAGACTGGCAAGGCCTGCCAGCAGCCCCAAGCTATGAGAAACCACAGCCAAAATTCCTTGGAGGAAGGCTGGAGCAGAATAAGGTTTGACAGGGAGCCCTATGATCCCTGGAGAAGCTGAGCACAATGAACAACTTGGAGCACTCACTGCTCTGCTATAGGCAGTTTGCACGACAAGCATGCTCTCCCAGCTAGAGGTGTACTTCAGCAGCCACAGCAGGGCAAGTCTGTCTCCTAGGAACAAAGGGCCAGTGGAGCTTCAGGAGAGTTGGTGTTCTAGGTGCCCAACAAGGAAGAGATTGCTGGATCATATGGTAAAAGTATTTTTAGTTTTTTTTTTAAAGAACCTCCATCTTGCTTTCCATAGTAGCTGCACCAATTTATACTACCACCAACAGTGCAGGCTGGTTCCTTTTTCTCCATTATAATGATTTATTTTATGTATCCAACTTGACTGGGCTACAGAATGCCCAGATAGCTGGTAAAACCTTATTTCCAGGTGTGCCTGTGGGGTTGTCTTTGGTAGAGATTAGCATTTCAGATAGTTAGACTGAGTAAAAAACATCATCTTCACAATGCGGGTGGGCATCATCCAATCATTGAGGGCCTGATTAAAATAAACAGGTGAAAGAAGAGTGAATGTTCTCTTTATGCTTGAGCTGAGACAGCCATTATCTTTTGCGCTCAGACGTCAGTGGTGCTGGTTTTGGAGCTTTTAAATTCTGACCATGACTTTATACATCAGTCCCCCACTCTCAGGCCTTTGAATTTGGGCTGAATTATGTATACCACTGGTTTTCCTGAGTTTCCAGCTTGCAGATGGTGGATCTTGAGACTTCTGTAATAAATTTCTTCTTATTTCTCTGTGTGTGTGTGTGTGTGTGTGTGTGGTTCTGTTTCTTTGGAGAACTCAGACTAAAACATGCTTGGTTTTTTGTTTCTTTGGTGTGCCTCAGGATCTTAGTTCCCATCCAGGGATCAAGTCAGGCTGCAGCAGTGAAATTGCTGAGTCCTAACCTTTAGACCATCAGGAAATTCCCAATACATATTTGTTTAAATTTATCCACATTTTAAATTCCCACTATATGCTTATTTAATTTATCTGATCACCCTTGTTCTTTGCATTGTACTTCTTTAATTTTTGGCTAAAGTTTCTTCTTCGTGAGTATATACTTAGTATTTTTTTCAATAAAGGTCCACAGATTTAGACTTTTAAAATATGCCTTTTTGTCACTTATTTAAGATCTTTATGCAGAAAGAAATGAAAAGACTGGCAACCAGAGGCCAGAGCTATGTATCACAACTCATTTCCTCATACATACATTTTATAAGTTCTTGTTTATATGTGAATACGGGTTTCCCTTCCACCCTCATGCAAACATTTACCCCTTCCAAGAATTACTTTAGGATCCACAAAGAAGGGAGGGCTAGTACTCACAAATAAATTTCAAAAGACAGTCAACTATACATTGTCAAAACAAGAGGGCTGAAAGAGTTCAAATATATATATATATATACATATGTACATAAAGAGATTCAAATATACCTTTTAAAAGAAGGAGGTTCAGAAACTGCTCTGGTGGTTCAGTGGTTAAGACTTTGTGTTCCCACTGGAGGTGTGAGGGTTTGATCCCTGGTTGAGGACAAAAAAAAAAAAAAAAAAAAAAGAGGGGGTTCTTTGTTATGAAGAAATAGAGGAATATGGTATTGAAGGTCTGTAAAGGGGTCATGATAGTGGTTCAAGTGAGTAGAACATTAGAATATTTTTGACAGTTCAATTTTTAACTTTTAGGAATCATAGCATAAAGTTTGGTCAGTTATGAAGGTGCTAATTTCTTTTTTTTTTCCCAATTATTTTTTATTAGTTCAAGGCTAATTACTTTACAATATTGTAGTGGTTTTTGCCGTACATTGACATGAATCAGCCATGGATTTACATGTGTTCCCCATCCAGAACCCTCCTCCGACCTCCCTCCCCATCCCATTCCTCTGGGTCATCCCAGTGTACCAGCCCCGAGCACTTGTCTCAGCATCCAACCTGGAATGGTGATCTGTTTCACACTTGATAATATACATGTTTTGATGCTGTTCTCTCAGATCATCCCACCCTCGCCTTCTCCCATAGAGTCCAAAAGTCTGTTCTATACATCTGTGTCTCTTTTTCTGTCTTGCATATAAGGTTATCGTTACCATCTTTCTAAATTCCATATATATGCATTAGTATACTGTATTGGTGTTTATCTTTCTGGCTTACTTCACTCTGTATAATGGGCTCCAGTTTCATCCACCTCATTAGAACTGATTCAAATGAATTCTTTTTAATGGCTGAGTAACATTCCATTGTGTACCACAGCTTCCTTATCCATTCGTCTGCTGATGGGCATCTAGGTTGCTTCCATGTCCTGGCTATTATGAACAGTGCTGCAATGAACATTGGGGTACACGTGTCTCTTTCAGATCTGGTTTCCTCGGTGTGTATGCCCAGGAGTGGGATTGCTAGGTCATATGGCAGTTCTATTTCCAGTTTTTTAAGAAATTGGAGGTGCTAATTTCATCATTATCTGTGAGCAGTAAACTTTCTTGGTCTTAAAAAATATATATTTATTTCACCTTCACTTTTTAATGAGAGTTTAGCTTGGCGTTGAATTCTGTGTTTATGATTATTTTTGCATAGCATTTTGAGATCTCTTATTTGCCTTTGAATTGCTGAAGTTTTATTATGTTGTGGCTAACTTTGGAATTAATTTAACTTATTCTTCTCAGAACTTATTATTATTGAACTTCAGGATTCAAGTTTTTAGTCATGTATGTAAAAGTTCAACCATTATCTTTAAAATTTTTTAAAAGTATCCTATTTTCCCTATTTTCTACTTTTGGAATTAAATATATATTAAACTTCCTCATTCCATCTTCCATGTCTCTTAATCTTTCATGTTTTCCGGGTCTTTATGTCCTTGTGCCTTCTTGATAATTTCCTCAAATCTGTTTTCCAGTTTATGAACTTCCTTGCTGTATCAAACTGCTCTTTAACCCTTCCATATACAGTTTTAATTTCCTTGACATCTCCCTGTACTGATGGATGGATTTTTGCTTAGACTGCCCTTTCACATAGGGTATAATCCTTTAAGTGTTGTAACTTTTATGCAGTGTTCTCAGTTCCATCTTTGTCCATATGGTCTCAGTGCCCATGCTATGTCCTCACACAAGCCTGAAATTCCAAGCACTCAGGTGAATAGATCAATAATAAACTTTCCATCACTATAATACAGCTACATCATGAACAGACACTTTGAAACTTTGCTCTGTTTTCAATTACCTCTTTGTTTCTGGTGCCTGTAGATTTTTCCTTCTTTCTTGAGAGCTTAGCTGTGAATTTAAAACATTTAAAAATTATGTTTTATACAGCATTTCTAGGTTTTTATAGTGAGGTTTATCTTAGTCTGCATTTTGCTAGACCAGAAAGTCTTGAGTAATACTTTAATAATGAAGAGAAAAAATTCTCATTATTTGTTTTAAAAAGAAAATGACAATATGTGTTGTTGATCTGGCACCAGGACAGATTACTCACACAACACAAGCCAAAAAGGTTGGCTCTGTCTGTGTTTTAAAGCATGATGGTAGATCCCAAAGCTATCCTACATCTGCATCTTTGTGGCCACATAGTTTACCATCAGAGAGCATGAACAATTACATGATGGGTTTACTGTTGGTCCTTGTGAAGTAACTCGTCATAGTGAGTATCAGAATTTTGAGTTCTAGTCATTGGCTCTACCACTGACCCAAAAGGTCAGATGGCCAAGACCTAACTATTTATTAAATGATTTATAATATTAATTAATTAGATGTTATCAATACCACAAGAAAAGAATTGTGAATCACCTACTATGCCAAATCCTAAAGATACGGAAGAGAAGCAGAAAAAAGTTGCTGCTCTCAAGGAATTTCCAGTTCAATAGTAGGAGACTGGCTCTTGGAATCAGTTATTATGTAAGTTCACATGGACTTTTGTCAAGGTGCACAGGTCTGGGTGGCCAATTGAATCTTGACAGTAGAGGTGATAATCAAAAAAGTTCTGAGTGTAAGAGAGAAGAGAGTTGGAGGCTATTGCTCTTGCGATCAGAGATCTGTAGAAGGATATTTGAGGATACAGGCTCCTCAGTGAGCGTGCTTAATGCGTCTGGAGAATGGATACAAATGAACAGACTTCTGATATCCTTTCCTGGGTATCAGGAGACTTAGAGAGATATCTGCAAAATGTTCGAGACTGCTGAAGAGCTGCCCTACAGGACCCAGGGGGTCTTGTCCTTCTCCAACCATTCAATAAATAGCACTCAGCGGAGATTCTGGCTGAGGAGACTTGTTTTCAAAACAACAGCTCTGAGCCAACCTACTTAAGTAGTTCCATATGTTTCTCCAGAGAGTTTATGGATTGTGGCCTTTGGAATTCTTTTGTTTATCACTGGGAATCCAAGCCCTGAAAGCTGCTAACCAGCCATGAGGTTTGCCGGTTATACAAGCTGTTGGACCTTTTAAGGACTTTGACATAAAGACCACTTTCCATGGAATAAGAATTAGTGGTTTAAAAAGAGTGCACTTAACAGTATCATGTAAGTATCAGTTTCTGTATGCCTTTACTGGCCAGACTTTTTTTTTAAACTGGTCTGTGCTTGCTTGTGTGTGCCTTTAAGGCCCTTAAAGGGAAATCTGAGCAGAGCCTTCAGAGACTTATAATCAGAGAGGTCTTTTTTTAAAAAAAAAATGAATGACTATCTTCAGCAGATCTAAAACTGGGAAAGAGCGATGGAACCTTCCCTAAGATGGGCCCCTTTCCCCCAAAAGATGGGGATCCAAGGCACAGTCCTTGAAGACACTGAGGACCCATCCTTCCTCTGGGCAACTTTCCCTTCTTTGCCTGCCCCACCCCCACCAATACCCAGCTTGTAGTGACATTCTTCTACCCTTTACCCATCTAATACCAAACACATGGGGGATCTATCCTGTTTCCAGGAAAGAGGTTTCCATGGATTTCCCCAGCAGCCTTAATAATAGCTGCTACTTATTGAGCACTTTGTGCAAAGCACTGTACTCTTTTTATACTTCATCCCCTTTAATCCTCACAATAGCCCAATGAGATGGGTGCTATAATTATTCCTCATTTTACAGATAAGGAAATCGAAGCTCAGGGAGCCTGAGCAGTTTGCTTAAAGTTACTTAATACCTACATTAGCCTCCTACTTATAATTCCACTATGAGTGGCAGAGATGGGACATGAATTCAGGATGCCTGACTCAAAGCTCTTATCCACTATGCTAGATACCTTCCCACTCTCTTAGGAAAGTTCTTTCAACTTGATCTCTAAGCCTCCATTCCAGCTTGGAAATGCTATGGCTCTTTTCAAATGTCAGTTGTATTGTGATCCATGCTGGTTGTTTTTTTTTTTTTTTCCCCTCCATATAAAACAGTGCAGAAAAAGAGGCTGGTCATCTCCCTTCACAAAACAGTCTTTCACACATTTGAAATCATCCATGGTTCAATATAGAAGCTTCTTCACAGAGTGAACTGGCATGGCTGGTGCTGAAGGGTAACATCTTAGCAAGGCAGGTCTGAGCCCTTGCAGCTCTGCCTGGTACATATTTCTTAGGGCTGACAGGTGAGTCAGCAGAAGTGAACAGACAATATACCATGTTTGGTTTTAACATGATGAGTCAGCCCCAGAATGTGTCCAGCTTCAGTGTAGCCCCCTGAAGTTTTAACAGAATATTAATTGCCCTGTCACTTCCCGTTCCACACAGCTGGGTGGGATTGCTACCAGCCTCACTGTTGAGAAGTTACACATTTCAACCCAGCCCAGAAAGGTTTCCTGTGGTGGGTGAAATGACAACATGCACAAAGGTCAAACTCCAGATGTGGAAATCTGACTTTTTTTCCTCTTGGGGAAAACATTGCCTCCTTACAGTCTCAGATGATATTTAGTACGGGTTTAAGGCCAAAGTCTACCGAAAGATCCAAGTTCCTCTAACCTGGAGGATAGTTGTCTGTTTCATGTAAATTTGTCTAAGAGTCTGAGACCACCTATTAGATTCCTGAACTGAAGGATCAGAGGAAGAGGGAGGTGTTTAGGCATTTCTGAGTGAGGGGATCCAATGGAGAAGCTGCTGCTTGCTTCTGGAAGTTGGAATGTACTGCAAGAGGAAGAATGGGTTATTTCTGGACTGATACCTTGAGTGGATAGAAATGCCAGGAGGTGGTGGTAAGAATACACAGTAATATGGTAGGGAGTTTATCATTCATTTGGTCATTGATCTGTTTATTCCACAAAAATTCCTATCAGGTTTGCAAAGTTCCTCCATATTATATTGAAAGAGGAAAAGAACATGTAGCTTCTTAATTTTTTGTGTATTAATTAAAATCATGTTCCTCCCAAGTTTCCACCACTGGATTCCAAGGTGGGAATGAAATTTTAGTTCAGTTTGGTAAACTTAGTCCAATATTACAATCAGGGTAAACACTCAGCTTCCTTTCATCTTCCGTATTTCTTCTCCTCACCTCTGCTCCTTGGCAAGTTGATCTCTGGGTATAGAGCTGGCAATGGATGGAATCTGTGGCTCATAGATGTTGTGACACTATCAGCAGAATAAGGAGCCTTTCCAGCTGTCACTGGTCACTGGCAGAAAGGTTGATGTGATCTGCTCCCTGGATGGGGAATCACTGAAGAATGTGGCATTCTTTGATGGACTGGCATTCATCCTTGGAGCCCTGGTCATGAAGTCCATTCCTGTGGTGGTAAGGAGCGGCTGCTTTTGTTCTGACCCTGAGCCCTTGCTGCTTCACTAGCACTCTCTGCTGGGGGAGTAGGGAAGGGAATTAGCTTTCAGATGAGATATGTCAGTGAACTTTTGTACCAGTGATGCATCGTAACAAAATACCATTGAGCCCCAGGGGCATACAGCAGTGAACATTCATTTAGTTCAGAAGTTAGCAGTCTTTTTCCTTAAGGGGCCAGACAGTAAATATTTTAGGCTTCATAGGCTGTGCAGTCTCTGTCACAGATACCCAATTCTGCCCTTGTAGTGCAAAAGCAGCCATGAACAATATATAAACAAATGCATGTGTCTGTGTTCCAATAAAACTCTATTTATGGAACTGAAATTTGAATTTCATGTAATATTCAGACTATAAAATATTATTTAACATGTTATGAAATGTTATTTTATTTTTTTTTAAACCATGAAATTGAATGGCCTGTGATTTTTTTTTTTCCACGGGCCACACAAAAACAGGTGGTGGGTGATTTGGCCCATGGACCATAATTGGCTGACACCTGATTTGGCTCATGACTCTTCTTTGCATTGGGCTTGGTTTCTCTGGGCTGCACTTGTCCATGAATCTGTGGTCATTTGTGAGTTGGCTCAGCAACTCTGCTGATTTAGGTGGGGTTCATTTACTTGTCTAAGGATTGGTGGGCTACTCTAGGATAGCCTTGGCTGTGTGGCAACCATGACAACTTGGCTCTGCTACATGACTAGCCAGCAAATTAGTCTGAACATGTTCTGACAGAAATGGCAGATACACACGAGTACAAGTGGAAATGTGCAAGCACATTTTTTAGAGCCTCTGCCTGAATTATGTTTGCTAACACCCCTTTGGCTAGAGCAAGTCCCTTGTCTTATCCCAGTATCAGGGGTAAGGCAGAAAATTCAACTCAAAGCATGAGGGCACTGCCAAGGTGCATGACAAAAATGAATACAATGAATACATGAATACAATCAATACCAAAAGACCTAAATTGGGAGGAATTTTTAAAATATTCTACTTGTGGTCTCTTCCTTTAGGTGTCAAGATAGACCAGGGTATGAATGTAAGAGATATAAATGGGAGACATAGGCTTGTGAAACAAATAAGTGTGATAAGAGAGGATAGAATGTGTGCAAAAGTGTAGAAGCATGAAAGAGCTATCTATCTATCTCTTGGACTCCAAGGAGATCAAACTAGTCAGTCCTAAAGAAAATCAATCCTAAAAAAAAAAAAATAAAATAAATAAATTAATTAATTAATTAAAAAAAGAAAATCAATCCTGCATATTCATTGGAAGGACTATTGTTGGAGCTGAGACTCCAGTACTTTGGCCACCTGATGCAAAGAGCCGACTCACTGGAAAAGACCCTGCTGCTGGGAAAGACTGAAGGTCAAAGGACAAGGGGGTGACAGAGGGTGAGATGATTAGATAGTATCATTGACTCTATGGACATGAATTTGAGCAACTCCAGGAGATAATCGAAGACAGAGGAGCCTGGTGTGCTAGAGTCCATGGAGTTGCAAAGAGTCAGACACAACTTAGCTATTGAACAACAACATCTGTCTATCTTCTATCTAAGATGATATGGGTCTTCTTTCGTTCCTTCTCTCTGATTTTTCCCTCCTTTCTTTTTTAAAAATATATTTGAATTGGGTGAAAGGGGAAAGTAGTGCTTCAAACTTTCCCCTTACAAACTCTGACTAAAGTCCTTGGCATCATGGAAAATTCCTTGATTTGTTTTGTGAAGGTTGGCTGTACCCCCAGATTCCACTATTTCAAAGTAGAGATGTGTGTATATGGCTTAGGTTTTGTGTAAGGACTATGGAGGATTCAGGTATAAAACATAATGTGCAGTCTTCCTAGGTTCCCAGTAGCAAAATAGAAAACTAGATCTATTTGTTATAGAACTTTAAGCTGTAGTTTTCTTGTAATTACAGATGTGCCTTTGAAGCTTATTGCAGTAAATTTGAGACCTTACAATTTAAAATGAAAATCAAATATATTTGGAATTAAATATCAAAGCTTTCAGAGTGGAATATTTTCAAAAGCATAAAAACCAAAAAGGTTCTGTATTTATATTAGCTAAATGTTAATGGTTTGCCCTTTTCCTTATCTCCTAAGTCCTGCTGTCCAAGAGCCCTTGATTCTTTGGTTAGAATCAATGATGTCATCTAAAAGGAATGTTTGGAGGCTCTTTCCTACCTCCACCCCAGTATTTCACATGGCATTAGCTTAACTAGGAAAACAGGCTTTGAAACCAAGTTAGAAAAGAATGATTATTTGTGTTTTGATTTTATATTTTGCTGCTTTCCCCTCTAGATTGTCTAGTTTGAAAAGGAACTTTCATCATCCTTGAAGTTTCATGTTGGTCAGATATTTTGTCCTGGTAATTTCCCCTCATTTTTTTCACATTACATTAGCAAAGGAAACACAAAAGGGTCTGAAATAAATCTTGCATCACTTTGCCGACAAAGGTTCATGTAGTCAAAGCTATGGTTTTTCCAGTAGTCATGTATGATAGTGAGAGTTGGACTGTAAATAAGGCTGAGCACTGAAGAATTGATGCTTTTGAACTGTGATGCTGGAGAAGACTCTTGAGAGTCCCTTAGACTGCAAGGAGATCAAACTGGTCAATCCTAAAGGAAATCAACCCTGAATACTCTTTGGAAGGACTGACACTGAAGCTGAAGCTCTAGTCCTTTGGCCATCTGATGGGAAGAGTGACTCATTGGAAAAGACCCTGATGTTGGGAAAGATTGAAGGCAAAAGAAGAAGAGGGCAGCAGATGATGAGATGGTTAGATAGCATCACTGACTCTATCTTTACCTGCACATTCTGTCCCTCGATCTGCCCAAGGCACTTATGTCTCTGGGCCTTTGCTCTTCCCAGCTGAAATGTTCTTTTCCCAGAAGTTTCCCTGGCTGCTTTCTTTTCAACATGCAGGTCTAATATGTAGTCTTTAGAGAGTCCTTTTTGGACTATCCTAGCAGAAGCAATAGTACTTTTCTTCCCCCATCACTCTGTCCTGTTTTAATAACTATTTTATTTTCTTCTTAGCACTTAAAACTCTTCAAAATACTTTTGTGTTTATTGTCTGGCTATTACTAGCATGTAAACTTCAAGCTAGCGGAGGTGATGGAATTCCAGCTGAGCTATTTCAAGTCCTAAAAGATGATGCTATTAAAATGCTGCACTCAATATGCCAGCAAATTTGGAAAACTTAGCAGTGGCTACAAAACTGGAAAAGGTCAGTTTTCATTCCAATCCCAAAGAAGGACAATGCCAAAGAATGTTCAAACTACCGCACAATTGCACTCATTTCAATGCTAGCAAGGTCATGCTCAAAATTCTCCAAGTCAGGCTTCAACAGTATGTGAACTGAGAACTTCCAGATGTACAAGCTGGGTTTAGAAAAGGCAGAGGAACCACAGATCAAATTGCCAACATTTGTTGGATCATAGAAAAAGCAAGAGAGTTCCAGAGAAACATCTACTTCTGCTTCATTGACTGCTAAAACTTTTGACTGTGTGGATTACAACAAACTGTGAAAAATTCTTAAAGAGGTGGGAGTACCAGACCACCTTACCTGCCTCCTGAGAAACCTGTATGCAGGTCAAGAAGCAACAGTTAGAGCTGGACAAGGAACAATGGACTGGTTCCAAATTGGGAAAGGAGTCTTGTCAAGGCTGTATATTGTCACCCTGTTTATTTAACTTATGTGCAGAGTAGATCATGTGAAATGCCAGTCTGGATGAAGTTCAAGCTGGAATCAAGATTGCCAGGAGAAATATCAGTAACCTCAGATATGCAGGTGACACCATCCATATGGCAGAAAGTGAAGAGGAACTAAAGAGCCTTTCAATGAAGATAAAAGAGGAGAGTGAAAAAGTTGGCTTACAACTCAACATTAAAAAAATGAAGATTATGGCATCTGGTTCTGTCATTTCCTTGCAAATAGATGTAGAAACAGTGGAAACAGTGACAGACTATTTTCTTAGGCTCCAAAATCACTGTAGATGGTGACTGCAGCCATGAAATTAAAAGACACTTGCTCTTTGGAAGAAAAGCTATGACAAACCTAGATAGCATGTTAAAACCAGAAACGTCCCTTGGCCAACAAAGGTCTATATAGCCAAAGCTACAGTTTTTCCAGTAGTCGTGTGTGGGTGTGAGAGTTGGGCCATATAGAAGATTGAGTGCCCAAGAATTGATGTTGTTAAACTGTGTTGTTGGAGAAGACACTTGAGAGTCCCTTGCACAGCAAGAAGATCAAACCAGTCAATCCTAAAGGAAATCAACCTTGAATATTCATTGGAAGGACTGATGCTGAAGCTGAAACTCCAACCCTTTGGCCACCTGGTGCCAAGAGTTGACCCTTTGGAAAAGACCCTTTTGCTGGGAAAGATAGAAGGCAGGAGGAGAAGGGGACCGTAGAGGATGAGGTGGTTGGATGGCATCACCAACTCAATGGACATGAGTTTGAGAGCAAGTTCCAGGAGTTGGTAATGGACAGGGAAACCTGGGTGCTGCAGTTCATGGAGTCGAAAAGAGTCAGATATGACTGAACGGCTGAACAACAATAACAGCAAAACTTCATGAGAACTTGATTTTGTCTGTTCATTTTGGTATGCCTGGCACCTAGAAGGTGCTTAATACAATGTGAGTAAGCAATAAATATTTGCCAAATTAATGAAAAAACACTAACGGGGACTTCTCTGTTGGTTCAGTGGCTAAGACTCCCAGATCCAATGCAGGAGGGCTGGGTTTGATCCCTGGTCAGGGAACTAGATCCCAAAGTCTGCAATTAAATGATCCCACATGCTGCAACGAAGACTTGGCACAGCCAAAGAAATATACACATTAAAAAAAAAAAACTAACAAAAAAACACTAATGACGGAGGATTTATCTTGATGATCTTAGTTTTCTTTTTAAAGCCTGCAGTGGGTGTTGAATTCTCCCAGGTACAGATGCCTTTCTGTTACTTGTAACTCTTAAGAAGCAGGTCCATATTACTAAGCCCTGGTTCCTTCTAACTCATGCTCTTATCTTCTCTTCACCAGCATTACATCAATCAAACATTCATCTCACTTCCATTATAAGCCAGGCACTCTTCTAGGCCCTGGGGAGGTAGGCATAAATAAAGCACACCTAAACACCTGCTTTCATGCAGCTTAAGTCCTATGTATTTGGCCTATGTTTACCTTTGTCCCTACACCACACAAATGTGAGGGAATCAGCTCTATACCGCAGTCGTGTCAATGGGAATTAGTCTCAATAGTGCACTTTGTTTTTCAGTCGCTAAGTTGTGTCTGACTCTTTGTGACTCCATGGACTGCAGCACGCCAGGCTTCGCTGTCATTCACTATGTCCTAGAGTTTGCTCAAACTCATATCCGCTGAGTCAGTGATGCCATCCAACCATCTCATCCTCTGTTGCCCGCTTCTCCGCCTGCCTTCTGTCTTTCCTAGCATTAGGGTCTTTACCAATGAGTTGACTCTTGTCATCAGATGGCCAAAGGATTGGAGCTTCAGCTTCAGCTTCAGTCCTTCCAATGGATATTCAGGGTTGATTTCCTTTAGGATCGACTGGTTTGATCTCCTTGCTGTCCAAGGGACTCTCAGGAGTCTTCTCCAACACTACAGTTCGAAAGCATCAATTCTTGGACTCTAAGCCTTCTTTATGGTCCAACTCTCATATCCATACAGTGCATAAGTTTCCCTTGTTTATCAGAAATGTGAGGGATTCCCAACTGGATTGCTTGCTTGACTCATAAAGGAGCAAGTGAGACAGCCTGGGCTAGCGTAGTACCAGGATGGCCTTAAGAATGGGGTGGGGTGCAGGCAGCAGAACAATAGGTCTGCTTGGCACGAATGCATGGGCTCGTGCTGGCAGCTTTATCAGTGCTGTTTAGGAAGTGTGTGTGTGTGTGTGTGTTAGTCATTCAGTCATGTCCAGTTCTTTGCAGTCCCATGGACTGTAGCCTGCCAGGCTCCTCTGTCTATGGAATTCTCCAGGCAAGAATACTGGAGTAGGTTGCCATTCCCTTCTCCAGATGATCTTCCTGACCCAAGAATCAAACCTGTGTCTGCTGCATTGCAGGCAGATTCTTTACCATCTGAGCCACCAGGGAAGCACTTAAGAAGTATAGGTGAACTTAATTAGAGCTTGGGAGCACAGAACAACCCATGGGTGCAGCATCTACTTCCCACTCAAAGAGTTTCATCTGGCCAGAGCTGTTGTCCTTGATTTGTCTTTGTTGTCTGTGGGCTTAGCTGTTTTCTAAACCTGAAATTATAGTGAGTTCACTAGTAACACTGTTAGAGACCATTTTTAATTAGAAAACTCCTGTGCAGTCCAAGTAAACTAAATTGTGAGGCTAGAGCTTTTGTCTCAAAGAACAGCTAACTGCCAGGCTAGCATCTAACTGAAAACAAAACAAAACAAAACAAAAAAACCCCCACCATATTTAGAATCATTTCATTGTCTTAAAGAGTCAAGTTGTTTTCTCTACAAAAAAATAAACCAAAACAAAGAGAGTCCTTCACTTGACAATATCCTTTAAGGCTGCCATTCTGTCTAGCATGAATGACAGGGTGGTGGAGTCCTCAGAGGTCAGAAGACAGGACATTCCAAAGCCCAGACTTGCCAGCACTCCCTTTTCTTGTGCACAGGCCAACTCTTATCACCTCCCCCACCCTCCTCCCTCCCTCTCCTTGTAACCTCACTGCTTGGCAAGTTCAATGTGATCTTAAGGGCCCGGTGAAGTGATGTTCTGGAATTTAGGGCGGATTAGATGTGTATTCCCAGATGGGCTGCTTCTTGTAAGTGATCAAGCCTCTTGATATTTTAAGTATTTGCCATCTCTCTTGAGACTGAGCAGATTAATGATGAAAGGAGGGTTTCCCCACCCCCTCTCCTCAGCCATTGAACGTCTGTGAGAGTTCTTCCTCCATACTTGTCACATCACAGTCACTTGCACATAGAAGGCATTTGTTTTTCAAGGCCCAGGGACAAGACTCTTTTTCTTTTCCCTGCTAAGGCTGACATATACTTCCTCTTTTTTTTTTTTTTTTTTTAATTTTTATCAGTTGGAGGTTAATTACTTTACAATATTGTAGTGGTTTTTGCCATACATTGACATGAATCAGCCATGGATTTACATGTGTTCCCCATCCTGAACCCCCCCCTCACCTCCCTCCCTATCCCATCCCTCTGGGTCATCCCAGTGCACCAGCCCCGAGCACTTGTCTCATGTATCCAACCTGGGCTGGCGATCTGTTTCACATTTGATAATATACATGTTTTGATGCTGTTCTCTCAGATCATCCCACCCTCACCTTCTCCCATAGAGTCCAAAAGTCTGTTCTATATATCTGTGTCTCTTTTTCCATCTTGCATATAAGGTTATTGTTACCATCTTTCTAAATTCCATATATATGCATTAGTATACTGTATTGGTGTTTTTCTTTCTGGCTTACTTCACTCTGTATAATGGGCTCCAGCTTCATCCATCTCATTAGAACTGATTCAAATGAATTCTTTTTAATGACTGAGTAATATTCCATTGTGTATATATACAACAGCTTTCTTATCCATTCGTCTGCTGATGGGCATCTTGGTTGCTTCCATGTCCTGGCTATTATAATCAGTGCTGCAGTGAACACTGGGGTACACATGTCTCTTTCAGTTCTGGTTTCCTTGGTGTGTATGCCCAGGAGTGGTATTGCTGGGTCATATGGCAGTTCTATTTCCAGTTTTTTAAGGAATCTCCACACTGTTCTCCATAGCGGCTGTACTAGCTTGCATTCCCACCAACAGTGTAAGAGGGTTCCCTTCTCTCCACACCCTCTCCAGCATTTATTGCTTGTAGACTTTTGGATAGCAGCCATTCTGACTGGCATGTAATGGTACCTCACTGTGGTTTTGATTTGTGTTTCTCTGATAATGAGTGATGCTGAGCATCTTTTCATGTGTTTGTTAGCCATCTATATGTCTTCTGTGGAGAAATGTCTGTTTAGTTCTTTGGCCCATTTTTTGATTGGGTCATTTATTTTTCTGGAATTGAGCTGCAGGAGTTGCTTGTATATTTTTGAGATTAATCCTTTGTTGCTTCATTTGCTATTATTTTCTCCCATTCTGAAGGCTGTCTTTTCACCTTACTTATAGTTTCCTTTGTTGTGCAAAAGCTTTTAAGTTTCATTAGGTCCCATTTGTTTATTTTTGCTTTTATTTCCAATATTCTGGGAGGTGGATCACAGAGGATCTTGCTGTGATTTATGTCAAAGAGTGTTTTGCCTATGTTCTCCTCTAGGAGTTTTATAGTTTCTGGTCTTACATTTAGATCTTTAATCCGTTTTGAGTTTATTTTTGTGTATGGTGTAAAAAAGTGTTCTAATTTCATTCTTTTACAAGTGGTTGACCAGTTTTCCCAGCACCACTTGTTAAAGAGGTTGTCTTTTTTCCATTGTATATTCTTGCTTCCTTTGTCGAAGATAAGGTGTCCATAGGTATGCGGATTTATCTCTGGGCTTTCTATTTTGTTCCATTGATCTATATTTCTGTCTTTGTGCCAGTATCATACTGTCTTGATGACTGTGGCTTTGTAGTAGAGCCTAAAGTCAGGCAGGTTGATTCCTCCAGTTCCATTCTTCTTTCTCAAGATTGTTTTGGCTCTTTGAGGTTTTTTTGTATTTCCATACAAATTGTGAAATTATTTGCTCTAGTTCTGTGAAGAATACCGTTGGTAGCTTGATAGGGATTGCATTGAATCTATAGATTGCTTTGGATAGTATACTCATTTTCACAATATTGATTCTTCCAATCCATGAACACAGTATATTTCTCCATCTGTTTGTGTCCTCTTTGATTTCTTTCATCAGTGTTTTATAGTTTTCTATGTATAGGTCTTTTGTATATACTTCCTCTTATAGGTAGAGTTGTCCTTAGCATCACTATGCCCTTCTGACCCTTAAGTATGAGAAATTGGTGCCTTCTAGTAAGCTCTTTCACCTTGCAATTTTTTAGGTTACCTCTGAATAGTCCATTATAAATATAACAAAAGGAACAGTATATGTGATTATATTAGTTTTAGAAGGACAGGTTCATAGCTTGCAGCTGGAGACACTAAATTTGCCTTAAGTTTGTTGTGCTTTTTAAATAACTGCTGAGATGTCTCATATAGAGTCTAAGTTCAGTTTATGGAGTGCCTAAGAATTTGGCTGTGGAGCATTATTTTAAAATCATCAGTTCAGTTCAGTTCAGTCGCTCAGTCGTGTCCGACTCTTTGTGACCCCATGAATCGCAGCACGCCAGGCCTCCCTGTCCATCACAAACTCCCGGAATTTACTCAAACTCATGTCCATCAAGTCGGTGATCCCATCCAGCCATTTCATCCTCTGTTGTCCCCTTCTCCTCCTGCCCCCAATCCCTCCCAGCATCAGGGTCTTTTCCAATGAGTCAACTCTTCGCATGGGGTGGCCAAAGCACTGGAGTTTCAGCTTCAGCATCAGTCCTTCCAGTGAATCCCCAGGACTGATCTCCTTTAGGATGAACTGATTGGATCTCCTTGCAGTCCAAGGGACTCTCAAGAGTCTTCTCCAACACCACAGTTCAAAAGCATCAGTTTTTCAGCGCTCAGCTTTCTTCACAGTCCACCTCTCACATCCATACATGACCACTGAAAAAACCATAGCCTTGACTAGACGGACCTTTGTTGGCAAAGTAATGTCTCTGCTTTTTAATATGCTATCTAGGTTGGTCATACCTTTCCTTCCAAGGAGTAAGTGTCTTTTAATTTCATGGCTACAGTCACCATCTGCAGTGATTTTGGAGCCCTCAAAAATAAAGTCTGACACTGCTTCCACTGTTTCCCCATCTATTTCCCATGAAGTGATCATAGCTTTGTATAATTTTAGTTACTTGATTATATTCATGTAAGAGTCTCATTTCCTCTTTGTAGATGCTCTTTAGGGTCTTTTTTGGTTCTAAACATTTTGATTCCAAATAGTTTGCATTTGGGGTTTGTATGGATCATTTTTAGTCTGTGGAAATCCTGAGGTGTAAGAATGGCTGTTTCTTTGTTCATCTTTAAGGTGGTTTGCTTGTGGGTGTTTTCCCACCTCCTGAGGAGTGATAATTGAGTTATCACTCTGTTATTTAAAGCCATTCATTTAAGGGTAGTCCTTTTTGTAGGTGATTACTCAAAATCTGTCAACTGCCACCAAAATACAATACACTCTCACACTTTACTTCAGAGTAGGGGTCTGCTCAATTGCTTCTTGTAAAAGTTTCTGAGATCTGAGCTTTCCCTGTCATTTCTTGGTCTTACAAATTGAAGTTCTTATTTAATCACAGGAACTTCATGGGAAAAACAGCATTATGTGAAATATTCATTCATCACAGTAATGGTGTGATTGAGGAATCTCAGCAGCTGCCCTAAGTCCACGGTTGTGAGAATACAATTAAAATTTTAATGTGTTTTGTGAAACACTTTTCTGTAGTGCTCAGCTTTCAAAGTAATGAGGAACTCTACATGGTGCTTAAGTATTAATATAAACTCCTACTTGAAGCCTTGTTGTAAGTTTAATGATGAGAAAACATCTTTTTTTCTTTGACAAATTCAAACATATTGACCTTATGGATTTTGATAGTTGCTGAAATTCCTAGGTTTAGTCTCAAAGTAAATCAGAATATTGAATGCAAAGATTCTCAAAAGTTTGTATGGATAAGAATCCTCTGGTAAACTTATTAAAAATGCAGATTTGGCTCAATTGCTGATGACTTTTAGGTAGCACAATGATTTTGACTATTATGAACAGCTGTGAATGTTTTAGGTTGGGTCATTGTGGTGAACATATGTATGTGTTTCTGTGGGGCTGGGAGTGAAATTTTGGCATCATCACTTAGCCACACATTCGGTGTTAGTAGAATACTGACTCATTTGAAAAGACCCTGATGCTGGGGAAGATTGAAGGTGGGAGGAGAAGGGGATGACAGAGGATGAGATGGTTGGATGGCATCACTGACTCAATGGAAATGAGTTTGAATAAACCCTGGGAGTTGGCGATGGACAGGGAGGCCTGGCATGCTGCAGTCCATGGGGTCTCAGAGTCGGACATGACTGAGCAACTGAACTGAACTGAGAATACTGACAAAGAGGGTTCCAAAGTGATTGTACCAATTTATAGTCCCTCTTTTGGTGTGTAAGAATTGCTGTTGTTCCACAGCCTTACCAACACTTGGTATTTTCTGTTTTAATTTTAACCATTCTGGTGGTTATATACAGGTATTTCATTGTCATTTACATTTAAGTTCAATGAGTAAACAGTTTTTGGTATAATCACACAGTGGAATACCATTCAGCCAAAGAGAATGAACAGTCTACAGTTACATGCAACAATATGGATGAATCTCATAAATATAATTGATAAAGGAAACCAGACAGAAAAGAATGCATACTGTACGATTCCACTTATAGATTTCAAAAAAATCAAAACCTCAGATGAAACTAATCTGTGGCCTTAGAAGTTAAGATAATGATTAACCCTGAGGTGGGGAAATAGGTTGTGAGTGAAAAGGAGCAGAAGGGGACCATATTGGTGATATTCTGGTTCTTGATCTCAGAGCTGGTCTTTGAGACAGGTTTAGTTGTGAAACTTCAGCAAGGTACCCATTTATAGTGAGTCTACTCGTCTGTATGTATAATAAACTTTTTATTAAAAACATTTATAGACTACAGACTTTCAGGCCCTTATGATGAAAAGTATGTTCCTTTGATGGGGCCGGGGGCTTTGCATGCTTAAGAATCACATAAGTGTTTGGGAGGCAGGTGACCTCAAAGTGCACTCTGAGAAACATTGGTGAAGGGGTTCAGAACAAGGCTGTCCCAGATGTGCCACTTTGACATGTACCCTGTTCTGAGCTAAAGGCAATCCACACCCAGCAGATTTATTTTACCTCTCCCTTCATTGTCTAAAAGAAACTAGGTAGAGGGCCTGGTCTATGAAGAGATCTGTTACCACAGATAACTACATAGAATAAGGGCTGGGTGTGGTAAGCAGGGGGTGAGCACGGCTGAGCTGGAGATCCAGTTCCTCCCTGTCTCATTGTGTTTGCTTGGAGTATTTGTTACCAAACATTTGTACTTCCCATCTTGCAAAGAATTGGTTTTTTTCCCCCTTGAAGGGCCAGATCCCTACCCCCTTCTCCTTGGCTCTGAATGGCATATATGCCTCAACTGCCTAACTGCTTGTGGGTCTCATATTCTTATGGGGCCCTTGTACAGAAGTAGTTAAATTGGTTTTTCTCCTGTTAATCTGTCCTATATTAATTTGATTATTAGACCAACCAAAGAACCCAGAAGAGTAGAGGAAAAATTTTTATTCCCTCTACATTGGTAATTACATTCAGTGCAGCGATTTTGAAAGCATTCATCAGCCCTTCAGAATAATTTAATCAGCTGCTTTGTACATTGCAGTTATTTTAGATCATTTCAGACCCCCACCCCCACCCCTGTCCACCTTTCATCTTCTGAGAGTGAATCAATCCTGGAAAATGAAAACACCGAGTGAGCTTCATGTGGGAAAGAGCTGCAGCTTATACTTGATGTGGAAAGGACAATCAAGTGAGAAATAAATCCATTAGGTGGGAAGGAAAAAACCCCATCAACTGCTGGAATCATAGAAACTCTCTCTGGGAGGAGGACTGATCATTTCTGATGAAAGCCCATTTCATTTATTTAGCCAAGAGTGATAAAGTATGTCTGAGGCATTTGGTGGAGGCTCTGTAAAAACTAGGTTAAGGACTCAAACAAAATCTCTTCCAATTACATGAGGGAGGAAGCTTAGAATGCAAATAACTATAAAGCTATTGCTTGTTGTGACTAAAAAGTCCCCCACATGGTAAGGCCTGAATCAGTTTTCATTTCATCACTAAGGGGAAAAACAGAGCTACCAGACACAATTATAGGCAAGTTTTTAAGGGGAACAAAAGGAGTTGGAAAAAACCATCACTCAGTGCTTGTTTAGAGCTTGCTCTATCCACCAAGTCCTGAGAAAGAAAATGTTCTCAAATGTCAAGAGGGAAGTGGTTCTTAACCAATTAAAAAAATCCTCAGCTTTTAAAGGGGCCATTATTCTCTGTGGAAATATGAGAGTATAGACAATACTACCTACAGGCAAGCTGATATTAAGCTGATATTCACTGATGTGACTATACCAGTTATTTAAAAAAATTGAAATACTTTCATGCCTGTTGTAGGATCCCCTGAGAGCCCCCCTTCACTTCCACACTTCCTGGCTCCTCTAGACCCCTGGACAGTACAGCAACTAAGGAGTTGATGTTGGACGGTCCTGGAACTGCCAACTCTCTTCAGCCCTAAGCTACCTCAGAGGTCTTTGCTCTGTGATAATACCTGTGAAGAAGTAGCCTTCTTTGAGAGGGTAGGCTGAAGGACCCTATCCGTGGTCCTCTCCTTCTCTTTAGGCTTTCACTGACCTCCCTCCTGCAATGCTACTTCCCTTGTAATTTGTCATTCTTTAGCAATTCCTCACTAAAGTTATATTCTTAGGCAATGACGGATCAATAATTAAAAATGTAGATATTTTGTCATTAGATTAACCTTTGATTCTGTCAGTCTTAGATATCCAACAGCTTACTGATTCATTCACTCTCTCACTCTCACTCATTCAGCAAACATCTGTGGAATGTCTGCTACAAGCCAGGCATTGTGTTTACCAGTAAGACTCCATCCTCAGCCTAAAATTAAGCTCACAGTCTGGTGGGGGTGACCAACCCATACATAGATAATTTTGGTGCAGTAATAGAGCTATGCAGAAGTATGACAGGAACAAAGATTATGAAGAACTGGACATGGAACAACAGACTGGTTCCAAATAGGAAAAGAAGTATGTCAAGGCTGTATATTGTCACCCTGCTTATTTAACTTATATGCAGAGTACATCATGAGAAACGCTGGGCTGAATGAAGCACAAGCTGGAATCAAGATTGCCGAGAGAAATATCAATAATCTCAGATATGCAGATGACACCACCTTTATGGCAGAAAGTGGAGGGGAACTAAAAAGCCTCTTGATGAAAGTGAAAGCAGAGAGTGAAAAAGCTGGCTTAAAACTCAACATTCAGAAAACTAAGATCATGGCATCTGGTCCCATCACCTCATGGGAAATAGATGGGGAAACAGCAGAAAACAGTGTTGGACTTTATTTTTTGGCGGCTCCAAAATCACTGCGGATGGTGATTGCAGCCATGAAATTAAAAGACGCTTACTCCTTGGAAGGAAAGTTATGACCAACCTGGATAGCATATTAAAAAGCAGAGACATTACTTTGCCAACAAAGGTCCGTCTAGTCATGGTTTTTCCACAGTGGTAATGTATGGATGTGAGAGTTGGACTGTGAAGAAAGCTGAGCGCTGAAAAACTGATGCTTTTGAACTGTGGTGTTGGAGAAGACTCTTGAGAGTCCCTTGGACTGCATGGAGATCCAACCAGTCCATCCTAAAGGAAATCAGTCCTGGGTGTTCATTGGAAGGACTGATGCTAAAGCTGAAACTCCACTACTTTGGCCACCCCATGCGAAGAGTTGACTCATTGGAAAAGACCCTGATGCTGGGAGGGATTGGGGGCAGGAGGAGAAGGGGACGACAGAGGATGAAATGGCTGGATGGGATCACCGACTTGATGGACATGAGTTTGAGTAAATTCCGGGAGTTTGTGATGGACAGGGAGGCCTGGCGTGCTGCGATTCATGGGGTCGCAAAGAGTCGGACACGACTGAGCGACTGAACTGAACTGAACTGAACCATCTAAGATAACCTGAGATGGGTCAAGGACGACTTCCTGGAATAGAGGGTTTGAGCCCGGTCTTAATAGAAGAATAGAAATTAGGTGGATGAGGATACACAATAGAGGAAATTTTGGACAGAGGACTGTATGAATAAGTGAGAAAGATAGTATGTGCAGGCAACATAGTGTAAAGTGTGAGAATAAAGTTGGTAGGAAGTGAGACCTAAGAGGAAAGTGGGGTCAGGAACACTGCCAAGGAGTTGAGATTTGATTCTGTAAGTCAGAGGCTTTTTGACTCACCAGGTATAACTAAATAATGTGTTACTAATAATAAAGTGTTAGTTTTGTGATGGCTTTACTCCTTTAAAAACTTAAATTAGAGCAAATTCAAGGTTATCCCCATAATATAGTGACTCTCTCCCACTGGCATTCCATATGCTTTTTTGAGAAAGAGAGAAATAAAGGGATCAAGCTAGGGCTTGGAGCCAGGGCTTGAGAATAACTCTCTGCTCACCTCATCCAAGCAGCAAGCTAGCTCATGGCATTAACGAATTGCCTCTGCATTTTACCTTCTTATCAAGATTTTGGGGCTTCATCAAATATGGGTACATCCAGAGGACAGTCCACATCCATATGTGTGTGTTACCCATTTTGTTGGTCATGAGAGAACTGTGGGCACTGAGAATTCAAAGCTGTGGAAGGTTCCCCATGCTGTGGGCTCACATGCATTTTATGGCAATTCCTCTGGCTTCACAGAGCAGTGATTGGACATCCTGTGGGCAAGGAAATCTCAGCCACACACTCCCAAAGTAGTTATTTTTCATGTAAATTATATATGTTTACTGCTGTTCTAATGTTGTGCCCATTTAAGAACATCCTCCAAAATGGAAAGTGTAAAAGGATAAGAAAATAAGATTAAAACATTTAGAATAATGAGAATAATTTTTATTTTATTTACTTATAAAAAAAACCTCATGATTGAATGTCTATTTTTTTAATCTTGGTTTATACTTGTGATACTATGATTTGTAGGTCTTGCACTAACTTTATCTCAGTTTTGGTTTTAATGGCTGATATAGTGGAAAAGGCCTCATAAAGTGATGTTGACCCTAGAAGAAGTACACTTCCCAAGTCATGAGACTCAGTTCTAGTTCTATCTAGAAATTACTTAATCGTTGTGTTGAAATTCAAGTCAGTAAATTTCCTTTATCCCTGGTATCAATCAGTTGTTCTTGTAAGCTAATTGGCATGGATATGTATTTTTCATAGTGTTAACAGCTTCAATTTTTAAACCTCTTTTTAAAAATCATAAAAATAACAAAAAAAAATCATAAAAATAGGTTAATAAATTCTGTGTCTATCCCAGATCTTTAAAATGTTCTGTACAAATGTTCGTATACATGATGCCTTTATATTATTTTGGCAATAGCACCACAAAATTATGGAAACATTTCCAAACATTCTTTTCAAATTTCTCTTCAGTAGGGGTTTCTTTTGAAAAGCAGTTGTTTTTTTTTTTTTTTCTGTTCTCATTCATTGTCAAACTGTTATCTTTATTTTGAAGGCACTACATGGTTTTTGTTTATTTGCTTTTGTTTTTGTTTTCAGAAACAACTGGGAGATAGTGTACTGATATCATCAAAGAAAAGGGCAGCAAAAGTAAGCTATTTGTCTTTTTGTAAAAGAAAAAACATGCCTCTTATTTCATTTTGGCAGTTTGAAAATTGTCCTCATTGGATGTTGGAATGGGTGAGAGGAAGGAGTCCAGAACAAATTCTGAGCTTTCCAGTGTGGACATTTGCCTGAATGTGGTGTCACCAGATGAGGTAGATGAAGGAGAGGATGAGAGCCAGTTCAGGAAGATAATGAGGCAGCAGTGGATCTTTGAGCTTGCTGAATTCAGATGCCTAGAGGACTTTCCGCTCTTATTTCATGCCCAACTCATCCTTGGCTTTATGCCCAAAGTTCCTTTTCCTCTGTTTGCCTATGTTGGTGGCACCACCATCTCCCAGTCAGTTAATACCACAAACTTTTGAACCATATGTGACTCGTCCTTTCATTTTCACCTGTATTCAATATGTAACTAAGATCTTTCTTTTGTCATTTGTTCATGCTATACATATATTTATTGAGCACCTGATAAGTGCCAGGGGCTTCCCGCATAGCTCAGTCGGTAAAGCATCTGCCTTCTATGCGGGAGACCTGGGTTGGGAAAGTTCTCTGGAGGAGAAAATGGCAGCCCACTCCAGTATTCTTGCCTGGAAAATCCCATGGACAGAGGAACATGGCAGGCTACAGTTCATGTGATCACAAGAGTCGGACACGACTTAGCGCTTCCTTTCTTTCTAAGTGCCAGGTACTGAGTTAAGCCCTGAGGATATGTGTGAAGGAAACAGATAAGGTCCTTGCTCTCATGGAGCTTATGTTCTGTCTTCGGAAGATAGATAATAAACAAGTATGTAAGCATATAAATCAGAAAATTATTGGTAAGTGCTCAGAAGAGAATTAAAGTAAGTGATGTAATCCTGCCTGGGTGGTTGCTATAGAGGAGCTCTCCGGGAGTTATCATTTAGGGTGGCGTCTGAAAGTCCATGCACTAGCCATAGGGGAAGGAGCTTTCCAGGCAGAAGGGCTCAAGCCCTGGATGAGCTCCGGGAGGTCCAGGCACAGAAGGCTAGTGTAGCTGGGGCTTGGTGGCAGTGGGCTTATCCTGATAGTCATGACTTTTTTAAATCTCTGCTACTTGGTTCCTGTGCTCCATCGTCTCATATGTGGCCTATTGTATGATGCCCTCTAATTTCTCCCTGCTTTCACTCTCTTCTCCAAACTATTTTCCATATGGATGTCTAATTAGCCTGGAATTTTCACATCATTCTGCCATGGTAAAAAGGCCTTCAGTAGTTGAGGAGTAGCTGGTGACCTTTGGAGGTCAAAAAAAGCAGTTCTGCACTTGGGGTGTTTGCTTCCTGTGAGATTTCCCAGCAGCCTTGGAAGGAAATGGTGTTTGTCTCTTGTCACCCTCTAGTATTTAACCACCTGTGTGTTCGTTTTCCAGTGGTTTTGTTGTTGTTTAGTTGCTAAGTTGTGTCTGACTCTTTATCAACCTCATGGACTGTAGCCCTCCAAGCTCCTCTGTCCATGGGATTTCCCAGGCACGAATACTGGAGTGAGTTGCCATATCCTTCTCCAGGGAATCTTGCTGACCCAGAGATCGAATCCATGTCTCCTGCATTGGCAGGTGGATCCTTTATCACTGAACCACCATGGAAGCCGTTTCTAGTGGCTTAAACAACACAAATTTGTCCTTTTACTGTTCTAGGAGTCAGAAGTCTGAAATGGCCTTACTGGGACAATATCAATATGCCAGCAGGGCTGTATTCCTTTCTGGAGGCTCTGTTTCCTTGTCTTTTTTCAGCTTCTAGAGGTCTCCTACATTCCTTAGGTTGTGGCCTCTTGCATCTTCAAAACCAACAGGGTAGCTTCTTCCAATCTCTCACTGACTCCGACCCTCACTCTCTCACTTCCTACTTCTACTTGTAAGGACTTATAAGTGATTACACTGGATAGGATGAAAATGAACTCTCAAAGTGAACTCATCTCAAAGTGAACTCATTGATAACTTTGTTTCTCCCTTATCGTGTCACATAATGTATTCACAAGTATCAGGGATTAGAATATGGACATCTTTAGGGGTCATTATTTTGCCTGTGACACCAAGCTTTATTAGATATCTGTGAGTCAAGGGGACTTCCTACAAATGGAAAACCCACTAAGACTAAGAGAAGGCCTGTCATGGGACTCTGATTGCTTCGGTTCTGTACACATAGTGGAGCTATGCCCATCAATGGAGCAGGATTGTTACATTTTCCTGCAAGGGCAACTGAACATGGGATGATGAGAGTAACAGCCATTGCTATTAACAAAGATCACTGACCTTTAAGGTACCTCCTAACCCTGAGAGTTTATGATCTTCCTATTTGATGAAATGACACCCAAATGAGAATGCACTTGGAAGGTGTGGTTATGGAAAAATAGAGGAAATCATATTAGATAGCATAAGTTCTAAACTCTCAGAAGATTTATTATTAAGATTTATTTTAGTGAACACATCTGTCTTCCCCACACTTGGGTTATATATAGGTGAAGAGGTACCAGAATGTTCCTCAGTGAGACATTCTTCTACTCTCTTCAACCTCTAAGTTATGTCTATATTCTAAGAAAACTATTCTTTGGCAGGAAATCCAAGTGGACTGCCATTACATTGATTTCCATTGGACAGTGATCATATGTCCTGAGTTTATGGAACAGTTATTGCATATAATTTTATTCTCCTCAATAAAGGATTAATTAAATATATAACTAAGCTCAGTTAATTTTATACCTTGGTAAGACTTTTCAGACAAATAACTTCACAAATTAGAACAAGATACTCTGTCTTAATCCATCTTAATTTCAGTTTGAGGAAGTGTAGTCAATATATCTTCCTAGTGGTGGAATTTTTTGCCTGAATAATCATATTGCTACAAAACATTCTTAGTATAGCTAGAGACAAACAAGACTTACTTCTAGGCTTTTTGTATAAGTGACAAATTGGTATTTGGTAATACATTTACTTTGAAAATAGGTAAAAGGAAGAAATGTTAAGAATAATGATATCTAATATATATTAAACACCTGACATAATTTAGGCACTGTATTAAGTGCTTTACACATATGGCACTTAGGTTTCAATCTTAAAAATGGAGTATCTTCTCCTTACCTTTATTATGGATAGAGAGGCTGAGACACTTAGAGCAATGTTTCCTAATAATGTATAAAGCTAGAGAGGGGATAATTGATATTTGGATTAATTCACTACCTCCTAAAACTGCTTTAACCCTAAACCTTTCTTCATCTAAGCTCCTCAAGGAGAAGGAGAGACTTTGGAATTTAGGTGAGTTTTAACAGGGAGGAGGTTGGGATAACTGGGATGGGAAGGCCAACATAGCTGAGGTGGGATTATAGTGGTGTTCTAAATGGATAGGAACTGGACTGCAGAGAGAACCTATGAGAATTTCTCACCAGATCAGGATCCAGGGACCTCTGTGTCTGGGATCAGAGATCTTGCTTTGGAATCTTTTGTGATGAAGACCTAATCTGCCACTCCAATCTGACCCATTTCAGAAAATAGCTCACCCTTCTCCCAGCCACTCAAACCTTAGCTTGGAGTCATCTATACTTCCTCTCCTTTTTCCCCCTCCTCAAATCCTACTCACCAGCAAGTTCTGATTGTCCTACTTTAAAATATATCTAGAATCTGGACTCTCCTGTCCATCCTAATAACCACCACCTTCCTTGGTCCAAAGATTCATCTATTCTCGCTCTCCTGAACTGACATAACAACTCCCCAGAGGGCTGCCCTGCTTTCCCTCCTGCTTTCCTAAAATTCTACCATAAAGTCAGCTTTTAAAAACATAAATCAGATGATGTCTTTGTCTCTCCTCCTAATCTTCCTTGACATAGTCCTACTGCATTTGGAATAAAATCCCAATCCCTTAAAAGGGCATACAAGGCCCTTGGGTGAGCTGGATTTTGTCCCTTCTCTGAAGCCCTCTGGGATCCTGTATGTCCTTTCCCATCTCAGGACCAATGTAGAACCTGGGTTCCCTCAGCTGGGATCACCTTTTTCCTTAGATATTTGACATTATCTCTTTAAAGAAGCCTCAGGTAAGCACACCTTCACATGTGCCTCTCAAATACTCTATCATATCACTCTTTACATTCTTTTTTTTTTGTTCAGCAGTCATTCCAAACTATTATTATTTTATTTGCAAATTGGTTGGTCGTTATCTCTTCTGTTGGAGGGCTAGAGCTCATCTGTATTAATTCTCAGTGTCTGACAAATTAGGAGTGCATTAAATATCTGATAAAGATATGAAAGAATGCATCTTAGAGATGTTTTTATTATTAAGTCCTTAAGCTGGTGTGTATTAGGGGATACATTTTGTTTTGAAGTGTCTGCTCAGCTCATAATAACCCTTTTAACTGGGTTTCCAAATTTGGAGAAAATGGCCCCAGCACTATTTGGTTGAATATAACCTTGATCTCCAGCCACATATCCAATCTCCAGTAGATTGGCTAGCTGACCCAAGCTGGGTAGACCAAAACTGCAACCCTTGCAGTTTGGAATTAGGACTCAGAGTAATACATTGGACTGTACTGTATATCTTCAGGAGACCTGAGCGGTCATAAGTTCTGCTCTAGGGATCAGAGAAGGCTCGTGAGCAAACACAGAGGAGACTGAGTCAGTGTGCAAAGAAAAACTGTGACATGAGGAACAGGGAAAGAGTCTGGATGATTTTCCAGGTTCTGATTCCGATATCTTCTTGCTGCCCAGCTGACCCTCTGCCCTTGAGTTCAGGAAAATATCAGCCGTCTACCTTCAAATTGGAGCTTCCCAGTGGTGCAATGGTAAAGAAAATGCCTACCAATGCGAGAGACGTGGGTTCAATCCCTGGGTTGGGAAGATTCCCTAGAGAAGGAAATGGCAACCTACTCCAGTAATTCCAGAGGAACATGGCAGGCTACAGTTCATGTGAGTCACAAAAGAGTCAGATATGACCGAGCGACTTAGCGCGCACACACACACACCCTTAGAGTGCCATCCTCCCATATGTAAAGTCAGCGTGGTGAGAATTTAACACTTCGGGAAAACAAATTTGCCATTACCATGTTGGTTCTGCTTCAGCACATGCTGCCCTATGTTTTCACCTTATATGATGATAGATGACTTGCTTTCAGCTAGAAACTGCATAAGTGAGAAGGTTTCTAGAAGAAGCAAAGGGAAAAAAAAAAAGCAGCCAGAGCCCAGCATCTTCATGGCATCCCTTGTAAGGAGAGAGTAAGGCAGTGTCTGAAAGCAGGAGGTATGAGAGATGGAAAAGCAAGAGCTGTAGCAAAGAGCAGGGAGCTGTGTGGGCGCAGTAAGTAGGACTGCTGAGAACTAGGGGACTTGTCGAACATGAAAGGTATAGTTGCAAGATAGGAGTTTAGGAGTAGCAGAGTGAATCTCCTCAGGTGATAGAGCATTATGCTGAAATCAATCTTCACAACAGAAGACAGTCAGCAAAAATGAAATATCCTCTTGAAACCAGAGGTTTAAAGTATAGTAGGCTGCTCCACTGTTAGTAACAAATCAATACCAACTCTGTTTAATACCACACAATCCCTTCTTAGCCTGACCTCATTACACCTGATACTAATGAGGGACTAGCATCCAATGGTCAAGGCTCGGAGTTTAATGTTGTTACAATCACACCAATTCAAAAGGCCTTTATCAGCAAAAGCATGGGGGAGGAAAACATCAAGCTCTCAGCAATGCAGCCAGCTGTAAAGTATCTCTCAATGAGTTCACCAACGTGTGAACTTCAAAAGCCCAGCAGGATCTACTTATATTTGAAGATTATTTAGGCATCTGCTGCAGAGAGGAACTGCCTCTGAAAATGGTGCCTCTGACGGGTTACTTGTGTGGCAAACCCCAGAACATGGAGCTCTCCCAAGTAACTTTCATTCTTATGAGAGTCTGCATCTCAACTTGGAGTGTCATTTCTCCTGCCGGGGGTGTCTGGACAGCTTGGGGAGAGCAAGTGGACTCTAAGGACACCAAAGAGTTGAACATTAGTTACTTTTGTACAGATCAACAGACAACCTGCTACTTCCATGACGAATGCTTTTTAAACCCAAGGTAAGAATGATACACACAGTTCACCTGTGCTTACAAGGGCATGAGTAAAAATACCCTGGGGCTCTTCAACTCGGGGGAACTCTGCATCTATGGCTGCATCCAGGCCCTGCTGGAGTAAATGGCCATGAAACTTAGCTGAAGGAAGTTTCTTTGCCAAAAAAGAGAGGTTTCTAAGACCTAGAGCAGTGTTTCCCAAACTGATTTCAACAGGGTGTTAGTATATGTGAGGAGATAAAAGGATTACATGGATAATGCTTGTGAGATACTGAATTAAACAAGTTAAATTAAAATTTAAAATGTATGTATGTGTTAATAACTTTCATGCATAACAAAAATCTATATAAAAACATATGATGTGTGCATGTATGCTAAGTTGCTTTGGTCGTGTCCAGCTCTGTGAGACCCTAGGAATTGTAGCCCGCCAGGCTCCTCTGTCCATGGGATTCTCCAGGCAAGAGTACTGGAGTGGGTTGCCGTGCCCTCCTGTGAGTAGCAATAAAAAACCATCTTAATAAATGCAATATTACCAATCCCATCAATCCACCTGGGTGCCTGTATCTGATTGTGTCCTTCTCTCTCCCCATGTAACCAGTTTTCTGAATTTTGTGTTTGAGTTTTGCTTTTCATCTGGTTCAACTATATATGTATATGTCCTTAAATAATGTAATTTAAAATTTTATATGCTTTTGAATTATCTTTATATCAATAGCCTACTGTAGACATTTTTCTGAGATATGCTCTTCTTTCAACTATGTTCCTGGTTTTTATAGGCATTGATATGCACAACTGTAGTTGTTTTCATTGTTATTATCTGTTCTGTGAATATCCCACAATTTTACCATTCTCTTTTTTATGGATATCATGTTGCTTACAGTGTTTGCTGTTACAAACAATGGAGTTGTGAACTTTCTTGAACATGGTTCCTGGGGCACATGTGCAAGAATTTCTCTAGGGTACTTATCTAAGAATAGAATTTACTGGATATAAGAGTTGGCACTTCAACTTTGTAGGATAAACCAACCAAAGTGATGGTTACAATTTTTATTCACTCCAGACTGAATTCATTGCTGTGTATCCTCATCAACACTTGGTAATGTCAGACTTAATTTTTTTTTTTTTTTGCCTATTTCGTTGTGATTACAGTTCTCATTTCTCTTACTTGTGAGTTTAATCATCTTTCCATGTTTATTGATCATTTCACTCTCATCTTCTATAAATGCTATGTTCTTGCTCAGTTTCTAATTAAATTGTTTTTTCCTTATGAATTTGTAGGAGTTCTTTCTGCATTCTTGGAATTGGAATTCTTAATTATATGTTTGTAAATTTCTTCTCCCTATCTGTGTTTCAAGTTTTTACTTTCTTAAAGGTAAAGAGAAGTTTTCGTGAAGAGAAGTTTTATATTTTAATACAGATGGATTTATTAATCTTCTGTTACAGTTGTGCTTCCAGGGTCTAATTTAAGAAGTATTTCTCTACCCAAAGGTTATAAAGATGCTGTCCTTGATATTCTAAATTTTTGCTTTTCACATTTAAACTAATCTGTTTTTTAATGAATGGATTTCTTTCCTCAGGACTTTTCTCAGTTGTGGACCTCCCTGAAAGGAGACAGAATGCAACATTTCCCTGTTGAAATTTGGCCTTGGATTTATTTTTCAGAAGCCTCTTTAGGAATGCCTTGGAACACACTTTGAGAACCATTGCTCTGTAGATAGAAAGAAATGAAGCCCACTTTCTTCCTACAGTCTTGACCAGTTCTGGAACCTAGATCAACTGTGGGGTCACTTCCTTGTGATTTGCTTTCCTTAGTTTGAAAATAATGACCTTACTGCCTCAGCTAAAATGTAAAAAGCAATAAACTAATATGTGTCAAAAACACTAGAGTAAAAACATTAGTATGCTGAAACGGATAAAAGTCATTTTGAATATTCACCATCCCCTTTCTTCACCCCATGCCTGTCACTGGGGACAGGAGTATTATGTAGGAGGTTCCTGCCTGCTGGATTCTCCCCTAGGCTTTCCTGTGGAGAATCTGGGGAATGGCTGGGTGGCAGGAGGACAAAGAGGCTGAAATGATGAATCTGATGAAGAGCTTGAGGGGAGGGGTGGTTCAGAGGGGTTTGGGGCACAGACAAGCTTTGATTCCTGCCTATTGGAGAGATGTTGGGGGAAGATTTGAGAGGGAGAAGTTTATAGAGCAAGTGGCTCAAAACAACCATGGAGTATGAGAGAATTGGAGAGACGTGTTAAGGGACTGTACAAAATGGTGCTGTGAATAATAAAGTAGATCTCTTTCAATGCCCTTGAAGAGGTACAAGAAAATATCAGAATAACTTTAAGTTGCTGGGTTTCTTTTATTGCAATGCCACACTAAGGCTTACTAATTGGGGTCACAGATATGATAAGATTCTTTTACTCATGTGATTTCATTTGATCATAACAATAATACAGTGAGGTGGGTAGGTAAAACATTACTTATCCCCATTTCATCTCTGAGAATACTGACTTAGAGATGTCAAGTGACCAAGTCTAAATTTGAGAGTGGTTAGATGAGATTCAAATTCAGAACTCATATAGGGAGTGTCTGTGTCTTTCTACCATACCTTGCAGCATGTAGGGAAGACAGATGTGGTTGCTCTTGGATAAAATATTTGTGCAAAAACTAACCACTTCCAAATAAAATGACTATTTTCTGTTATTTGGGTTTCATGACCATAGTTTCTTAAGAAATGCCACCATTTCTTAAAAAATGCTACTCAAAGATTACTGCAAAGTACCTGTATCTTATATAATTTTGTAAGATTATTTTAACCCAGTGTTTCTCAAGTTTAGCTCACATAAAGACGACTTTGTTTAAGTAAGTGGACTCTCCATTAGTAATAGGAGTATCTTATTCATAAATTCATAAGCATATAGTTCAAATTTTTCTGTATATTCCTGAGAAAATGATGGCAGAATGGCAATAGAGGAGGCAACTTAACATTTGTGTTCAACAAGATTAAAGAGTTAACCATCCCTAGGGAAATAAGCCCCCTAACAATTCAGTGAAATACGATAAGATGTTCTCATTTGCTGAGAAATGTATACTACTTAACACCACGGTCGAGAGGATCTCACTTTTCCATTTCACAAAATACATATGTATGTTAATGTGTACTTTCAAGTGGCTAAAAAGGGGCCATCTTAAAACTTGAGGTTACTATAACTATTTCTTGGTGTTGCAAGGATGATAGAATATTTCAGGTGTTGGAGATATTTCAAGAAATTGTTATTTTATTAACAAAGTCTCTCTTACCCCTGGCAATTAATTTTCAGCAGTTTCAGCTGAAGTTAATAGCATTTTTTTTTTCTTAACTGAGATTTTTTTTTCTCTTCAATAATGCATTGGGAGTCCTGTCGTAGCCCCATCTTGGCTGCAGTGTGCAGTTGTTCTGTGCATCATTTCTTCCAGTGATTGAAATAAACGTGGACATGTACCCCAGCACATAATATATAAAGTCAGATCTGTGGCCCCAATATGATAGCAACAAAAAGTGATTAATAGTTTGTTGTAATGAGGCAACTGGCATTTAATAAGTTATTGACTTTTCTCAGCAACTTACTAAAATGATGTGGAATGTGAAAAAAAAAAAAAACCCTCTATTCATATAAGGCAGTATTGATTAAGTATGAATTCATACATCGGGATTCTAGATGCCTTGTTATCTCAGGGCCAGTGCATATTACCTGATTAATATCGACAGTACTGTGCTCATCAGTGAATTCCCAAGGCATCGTTTTTTGGTCAAGGAAGAATGAAGTGTTTAGTGTGACCCTGAAATCACTTTGTAGCAGATCCAGAGAAAGGTTGTTGATGATTCAGAGCAAGTGGCTGCAGATTTAATTTGTTGAGCTGGATTTAATTTGTTCCAGTTGTTTCAGTGTTGTAGTTGTGCTTAGAAGATGTTTCCTATTGATATTCTTTTACATTATTTTCATGCACATTTTTCTTTGCCCAATAAATTCCTTCTCTATTTTCTATATGGCAAACTTCTAGTCATCCTTCAGGACCCCACTCAAAAGTCACCTCCAGGACCCTGTTCTTGGTTCCCAGAAGATTTTGTTCTCTTGGATCCTCCTTCCACCCTTTGTTGTACATAAGTCTTCAATGCAGAGGGATAATACAAGTAATTGTGGGTTTGTTTCTTTTTTTTTTTTTTTTTACTGTACTGGGTCTTCATTGCTTTGCATGGGCTTTTTCTAGTTGTGGAGTGTGGGCTTTTCACTGAGGTGGGGTCTCTTTCTGTGGAGCACAGGCTCTAGGCACGCAGGCTTCAGTAGTTGTGGTGCACGGGCCTAGTTGCTCCATGGCATGTGACATCTTCCTGGACCAGGGATCGAACCCATGTCCCCTATATTGGCAGGTGGATTCTCATCCACTGAGCCACCAGCAAAGTCCAGTAATTATGTTTTATATCTGCTCCCTATTAAACCATGAACGTCTTTTGGACAGGGAAGTAAATTTTCCATGGTGATTTGTTTGCCTGGATAATTCCCAGTATCCAAGAAGAAAATATTAATACACAGCTGGCTATGTGTAAATACTTGCTGCTCTTCCACAGTGGGTAGGTATCTCTTCACAATACCAGAAACGGAAACTCCTTGTTCCATAGGATTTGAATGAGCTTTATACTACCTTGGAATTTGGGAGATAACAGGTATCACTGTGCCAAGTATCTTTATTATTCCTACTACCACCACTACTTATGGAGTGCACTGTGCTCAACACTTTAAACATAGAATCTCAGTTTCTCAGTATGAAGAAAGGTGATTTATTAAGTTCTCCATTTTAAAGATAAAGCAAGGCTTAATACTTTCCCAAAGGTCACATCACTAATAAGTGGTGAATCAGAGAATCAAATCAAGGTCTCTCTGACCTCATAGCCCGTGTCTACAGTGTGACTTGAGACACTCTGGTAAAGGTTAATCCAAACCAGGAACCCAAAGTTCCACCATTAGAGATTAACTTCATTTTGAGTCTTGTAGGCTTTACAGGGGGCAGCCATGGTAGGATGGGAAAACATACTCAAATAGAGTATTCTAGGGAACATTTCATGCAAAAATGGGCTCAATAAAGGACAGAAATGGTATGGACCTAACAGAAGCAGAAGATATTAAGAAGAGGTGGCAAGAATACACAGAAGAACTGTACAAAAAAGATCTTCATGACCCTGATAATCACAATGGTGTGATCACTTACCTAGAGCCAGACATCCTAGAATGTGAAGTCAAGTGGGCCTTAGAAAGCATGACTATGAACAAAGCTAGTGGATGTGATGGAATTCCAGTTGAGCTATTTCAAATCCTCAAAGATGATGCTGTGAAAGTGCTGCATTCAATATGCCAGCAAATATGGAAAACTCAGCAGTGGCCATAGGACTGGAAAAGGTCTGTTTTCATTCCAGTCCCTAAGAAAGGCAATGCCAAAGAATGCTCAAACTACTGCACAATTGTACTCATCTCACACGCTAGTAAAGTAATGCTCAAAATTCTCCAAGCCAGGCTTCAGCAATACGTGAACCGAGAACTTCCAGATGTTCAAGCTGGTTTTAGAAAAGGCGGAGGAACCAGAGATCAAATTACCAATATCTGCTGGATCATTGAAAAAGCAAGAGAGTTCCAGAAAAACGTTTATTTCTGCTTTATTGACTACGCCAAAGCCTTTGACTGTGTGGATCATAATAAACTGTGGAAAATTCTGAAGGAGATGGGAATTCCAGACCACCTGACCTGCCTCTTGAGAAACCTGTATGCAGGTCAGGAAGCAACAGTTAGAACTGAACAAGGAACAACAGACTGGTTCCAAATAGGAAAAGGAGTATGTCAAGGCTGTGTATTGTCACCCTGCTTATTTAACTTATATGCAGAGTACATCATGAGAAACGCTGGGCTGGAAGAAGCACAAGCTGGAATCAAGATTGCCGGGAGAAATATCAATAACCTCAGATATGCAGATGACACCATACTTATGGCAGAAAGTGAAAAGGAACTAAAAAGCCTCTTGATGAAAGTGAAAGCAAAGAGTGAAAAAGTTGGCTTAAAGCTTAACATTCAGAAAACTAAGATCATGGCATCTGGTCCCATCACATCATGGGAAATAGATGGGGAGACAGTGGAAACAGGGTCAGACTTTATTTTTTGGGGCTCCAAAATCACTGCAGATGGTGATTGCAGCCATGAAATTAAAAGATGCTTACTCCTTGGAAGGAAAGTTATGACCAACCTAGATAGCATATTAAAAAGCACAGACATTACTTTGCCAACAAAGGTCCGTCTGGTCAAGGCTATGGTTTTTCCAGTGGTCATGTATGGATGTGAGAGTTGGACTGTGAAGAAAACTGAGCGCCAAAAAATTGATGCTTTTGAACTGTGGTGTTGGAGAAGACTCTTGAGAGTCCCTTGGACTGCAAGGAGATCCAACCAGTCTATCCTAAAGGAGATAAGTCCTGGGTGTTCATTGGACAGACTGATGCTGAAGCTGAAACTCCAATACTTTGGCCACCTCATGCGACAAGTTGACTCATTGGAAAAGACCCTGATGCTGGGAGGGATTGGGGACAGGAGGAAAAGGGGACGACAGAGGATGAGATGGCTGGATGGCATCACCGACTCGATCGGCATGAGTTTGAGTAGACTCTGGGAGTTTGTGATTGACAGGGAGACCTGGCATGCTGTGATTCATGGGGTCGCAGGGAGTCGGACATGACTGAGCGACTGAACTGAACTGAATAGATTGGAAATAGTTGGTGAACTGTAACATATTAAATTCCTGCCAACTAATTTCTAATTTGCAAGGAGATCCAACCAGTCTATCCTAAAGGAAATCAGTCCTGACTGTTCATTGGAAGGACTGATGTTGAAGCTGAAACTTCAATACCTTGGCCACCTCATGCGAAGAGCTGACTCATTTGAAAAGACCCTGATGCTGCAGAAGATTGAGGGCAGGAGGAGAAGGGGATGACAGAGGATGAGATGGCTGGATGGCATCACGAACTCAATGGATATGGATTTGGGTGGACTCCGGGAGCTGGTGATGGACAGGGAAGCCTGGCGTGCTGCAGTCCATGGCATCGCAAAGAGTCGGACATGACTGAGCAACTGAAGTGAACTAATTTCTCAAGATGGGTCAGTCAACAACTAGAAAACAGCTTTCCCTTTAGCGGTATTTTACATGGGAAAGAGAATACAGAAAAGGGAGTCAGAGAGGATCTGAAAGGATAGCAGAGGTGCTAAAGACTAAAGGGAGTGGGGGAGGGACTCCTTTTGGCTTTTATAAAGGCTCTGACCACCACTGAGATAATGGTGTTACTTCAAGTAGATCAAAATAGAATGGGAAATGCAATACCCATCTAAAGCATAGTATTGGTTTCCTTTTGCTGCTGTTATAATTTGTGACTTAGAACAACATAAATTTACCCCCTTATCATTCTGGAGATTTCCTTCTGGAGGCTCCTAGGAAAGAAGCTATTTCCTTGCATTTTCCAGCTTTTAGAGACCACCTGAATTCCTTAGCCTGTGATCTCTCTTTCCGTCCTCAAAGCCAGCAGCATGACTTCTCTGACAAACTCTGGCCCTCACTTTCATGCTCCCTCATTCACTTAAGGACCTTTGTGATTATTTTGGGCCACCTGGATAACACTGGATTATCTCTCAACTCAAAACCTGTAACTTAATCATATCTACAAAATCTCTTTTGCCATGTAGGGTTCCCTATTTACAGATTCTGCGGATTAGGAGGTAGATGTCTCTGGGGTACACTATTCTGCCTCCCACAAATGTGTTGGAGTGGAAATGAGAGAGCAGGAGAAGGGTTCCAATCTTGATGCTACCATTGAGAAGTCATGTACCTTGGGGCAAATCTCAGCCTTCCTGGGCTATTGCTTCCTTTACCTAACTGCTGGGAGACATGGCTCTGGCTAATTAAAAGCCAGACTTGTTTTTACACACCTGCAAATGATAACATAGTATTTATTTAAGGCCACTGCTGAACATGTCATTAGTCCTTCTAATGGTGTTTCTGCAGGTTCTCAGCTGATTTCTGCTCACCATCCAATATTTACTTACACCTTGCCTACAGAGCCTGTAAATTTTCAATTTCTCATTTTAAATAGGGAGCTCCAATTCTGTAGTGTGGTCGATACATTAAATATCCACAGCCAAATTGCTTAATGCCCAGGTTTTTATCTCCTTGAAATTAAAGCTTTTAAAACACCCGGACTCCATGCTGGCTGAATGACACACAGACTTTCTACCAGCTCTCAGGGGCAGGCGATACTGGTTCCTGTCAAGTTCTAAATCTGGATGCTTTTTTATAGTGGAACAACTAAAAGGAATTACTTCCTTATGATATATAACCACTACTTATTATAGACTGATCCATTTTGTAGCAGAGAGGTGGCAGGCAGGGGGCTGGAGGAAGAACAAGAACCAATCTTAGACCTGAGAGAAAGTAACCTTCTAATTGCCTTTTCCATGACAGCATCATAAGCTTCTTTATGGCAGCTTTATTTCACAGTGACCTGCCACACTGCTCTAATTTTTCTGGTGTCACTCATGCAGGTTTAAAAAATGATTGGTTTTATGGCTTTTATTTGGGAATTTGTCAAGGTTTTACATTTGTGGAAGCCTTGAAGCAGTGGCCTAATAGTTCATAATTTGGTGTTTAAAAGATATTGGTGGGTAGCCTGCTTGTGCCCACAGGTGCCTATAGTGATCACATCCTTATGCCTAGCGGGGAAATCTCCATAATTTCTTTTATGCTACAGTAAACCTTTGCTGTCAGAAAATGCCATTCCAGGTTCCAGAGGGCTCCTGGCATCCTGAGATGGGAGAAAAGCCTTTCAAGCTTCATGATCAGGTTGATATTTAAACCTAATTCCCATGAAATGTACTTCAGGTGTTAGTAAACCCAGACTTGGGTCAGCGTATTCTGGCCAGCCAGATTTACGCACTCTTTTTTTTTATGACTCACAGTCTGGAAATGAAAAGCACTGGACTCTGAATTCTCTCTAGCTCTCTTGCTCTCTCTCTCTCCGTAGGATCTCAAAACCCCTAACAGATGTTTTTAAAAGCTTCACTTTTGAAGGCTGTCTTGGCCTCCTGCCACTGTGTATACTTTAAGGTTTAATGAAAATTGGTGCCTCCCGAGCTCTCCTCCTAAGGGGGAAAGCAGCTCCTCTCTGGTGAACTTGCTCATTCTTGCTCAGAAGGAACACACGGGGCTGGTGAGGTCGTGTGTAAACACGCAGCACACACCTGCTCTGTCCCTGGCTCGTTTCTTTCCTGGCTGCCTGGGTTGCCTCAGTCCGGTGCATACCTGCTGGTGTTTATCACAGTTGGTGTTTCTCCCCCTCCAGTGCGTCTCCGCATAGCCGGTGCTTATTTGAGCAGTGGGCGATCTTTCTGAAGTGACCTCCGCGGGCCAGGAGATTTATGGTGGCGTTAGCTTTCATTATGTGTGGAGGCTGCCTCGTGAGCTCACTGCGTCGCTGTCAGAGGAAGAGCAGAATGCCTCCCAGAATAAGCCTCCAGTATTATCTTTGAACATATGTTCTTGATTAAACGAGAAGAGGAAAGTCTCTCCATTTTTCCCATTTGGAGGTTAAAGTGGAGGGTTTGTCTAAAAACAGATTGCAGTAAATTGTGGGTTTATTTGAACAGTATGTCAACATTATTTACTCATGGAAAAAAAAATTTCAAATTGATAGGTTTCTTTTAATTACCCCATCCTGAAAGCTGCTCTCCACAAACAGAAAATATTTCAGAAGCCATTTGGATAAGTCTGGAAATGTTGAATTACTGGAAACCTGCCGAGAATAATACCTTTGAAAATGTTTCCGTCGTTCTGAGTATAAGAAAACTTGATTAGGAAACAGCTTGTCACTGAGCAAACCGGTATTGCCTTCTGTGATCTTGATAGCCTCCTGGTAAAAGATGGCTTGCAAGATTCTTGCCTAACGATGATCACGCCATCCTGAAAAACAGGTACTTTTCTGGAGCTAGGGTGTTACTGTCCATCACTCAGACCACAGTGGCCTTGTTTAACCCCACTATGATAATATCTTTTTCTTGGGTTCTGTCCAGAAAACACAAAAGCTCAATGAAAAAAGGTTCAGTAATAGTGAGTGCTGGGCAAGTCCAAAGCGCTCTTCTTGCAAATCCAGGCCAAAGCACATTTTATAGACAATGTCCTTTGACTTCATTGCTAGGTCCTGACTAGATGAAAAGATGATCTGATAGATACAGCCATTCCCAGGGCCCAAATCTATTTAGTGGGGTGAGGGAGGTAGTTGAGGGGAAGAGAGGACAAGGAGACTCACGTGCCAGTCACTCATATACACATACACCCCGGGCTCATGTCCTTCTGTGACATCCTTTCAAAACTGCTTCTGATGTTTGCTTTCTGTGTGTGTGTGTGTACGGGACTGTGGAGTGGTGGCAGGGGCTCTGTATGTGAGAAGTTGGGGTGAATTTGGGGCCAGCATATCATGATTTACCCTGGGCCTCAAGTCCTTTGTGCACATCCCATACTGCGGGCAATGTTCCATGCAACAGCATATTGTGTTGCATTTACCTCTTGGGAAACCTGTACGCAGAGTTTCTCAGTAAGAGTATTTCATCTGAAATGGACATATGCAGGGCTGACTCCAGGACTGCTGTGTGTGCTGGTACAGTTGTCTGGTTGTTAAATATTGATATCACTACCAGTTGGTCAACCACTGCCTGAGATCCACAGCCAGGTACCAAGTGTGATTGGGCACTAGAGCCTCGCCACCCTGGGTGTATGTGTAGTTGTCTTGGCCTGAGCTTCAGAGAGGCTTCCCTGCGCCTGCCTAGACCCTCAAGACAGCCAGAGCATTGAACTCCTTTGGACCCAGTTTGGGTCTGTGTGGAGGAGGTCCGATAGAAAGAGACTTGCCAGGGCAGTGCTCCCAGTCATACCAACAAAATTCACTTTGTAAGAGAAGTTTTGAGTCATTTAGGACATCAAAGGGTCTTTCTTCCTACCCTTGCAACTCTTTTCCTCCACATATCGGTGTGAAGTCCTGAAGCCTTCATCGCGGAGACCAGTTCAAGGACGGAAGATGTAATTCTAGCCCCAGCTCAAACACTTAATAACTCCATGACCTTGGGCAAGGGACTTAACCTCCCCACACTGCAGTTTTCTCATCTGCAGAGTGTTGATATTGGCCTCAATTCCTTCCAGCTGTAACAACAAATGATTTTTAGTCCTAAATTTCTGTTTACCAGCCCATTCACCCACCCCAAGTGGAATATCAATGGCTATTCCATTTATGCTTCAAGGAAAAAAAGAAAAATAACATCAGCTGCTAACAAATAATGTTTAAACATGAGTTAAGGTAAGAATGATGCCAAGTGCTCGATGCAGCCTGAAAGAGGGAGTTGACCAGCACAGGAGATGGCTGGCTTGCTCCACCCTTGCTTGCCGCATCATCAGCACAGGTGAGCACTCTTGACGAGCTCAGCTGATGGAGCTTCATTTCTTTTTTTATCCCCCAATTATTTTTATTAGTTGGAGGCTAATTATAATATTGTAGTGGTTTTTGCCATACATTGACATGAATCAGCCATAGATTTACATATGTTCCCCATCCTGAACCCCCCTCTCACCTCCCTCCCCATCCCTCTGGGTCATCCCAGTGCACCAGCCCCGAGCACTTGTCTCATGCATCCAACCTGGACTGGCGATCTGTTTCACACTTGATAATATACATATTTTGATGCTGTTCTCTCAGATCATCCCACCCTCAGATGGCTAACAAACACATGAAAAAGATGCTCAACATCACTCATTATCAGAGAAATGCAAATCAAAACCTCTGTGAGGTACCACTACATGCCAGTCAGAATGGCTGCTATCCAAAAGTCTACAAGCAATAAATGCTGGAGAGGGTGTGGAGAAAAGGGAACCCTCTTACACTGTTGGTGGGAATGCAAACTAGTACAGCCACTATGGAGAACAGTGTGGAGATTCCTTAAAAAACTGGAAATAGAACTGCCATATGACCCAGTAATCCCACTCCTGGGCATACACACCAAGGAAACCAGATCTGAAAGAGACACATGCACCCCAGTGTTCATCGCAGCACTGTTTATAATAGCCAGGACATGGAAGCAACCTAGATGCCCATGAGCTTCATGTTAATAGAGCCCCAGCCACTGATACAGTTCCCGCTCCACCTGGCTAAGGTCATCTTATCTCGTGGTGCTACCCTAGCAACCACTTGAAAAATGTGCATTGTGGTTCATGCCAATGTGCAAAGGGCCCCTAGAAAGTATGTAGATGTGTCAATGCAAATTCATTATGAAAAGGAAAAATAATCTCAACAGACAAGCAATAATGTCATATACTTGACATAGAGGGGCATTGTGTCAATGGGATTAGCATTGTTTTTTATGTCTCATTTTGAGTATTGCAGTTCTAAGTTATACATCATGGCATTTCTTTTTGATTTTAAAGAAGTTTTCGGTCTTTTAACTGGTGATTTTTTTTTTTTAAATATGTTTGGCGTATTTTGAGATGGGGGAGAGGAGGGTAAGGTTCCACCTTTTATTTTAGACTATCATTTATAACTTCACAGCCAAAATACAGAAGTTCATTTTGTAGATTTTTTTTTTTAAATCAACCTATTCCCTCCATAGAAACTATCATAAATCATATAACATAGTCATCAATGAGGATTACTAGGACCAAAATACCATGATAGTTACTCTTACTTGCTCTTGGGAAGGTTGTTATTTTATGCTTGTTAAGGACAGAAGCCTTTATAGATTTGTGTGTGAGTCTGTGGCTTTCTGAAAAGTATGAGTTCTGGCCCGGGCCATATGTCTAAGGGCTTCAGTGTCGTGGTGTCGATAGACAAGGGTTTTGGTGGTTTTGGGGTCACCCTTGTTGTTTTTTTAGGAAAGTAACTTTTAAATCTAGATTCTCATCTCATATCTCTGTTTCACTTTGGCTTCCTCTCTGTCCCCATAAACAAAACTCCTACCAGGCTTGAACTCCAGCTTGATTTTAGGAATCACAGCCAGCTTTTTTCACAAGCAACACTGCAGACACTTAATGAAAGAATTTAAGCTGAGAAATTTAGTACTCTTGAATTAGGACATCCTGGGATTTGTCCCTGTTCAACATGCTCCTTAATTTAAAAGCTAAAAAACTGATCAATGTCACCTCCAGATGCACATACTAAATTCAGGATCTAAAAACAGCTGCCTAAGTACAACACACACAAGTACAGTATGAATGGGTTGATGTTCCTTCAGCAGTTTAACCTGTCAGTATCTCATGCTGAGGGTTTGTCATTGTTGTGATAGCATTTTAGGTTTGAAACTGACTTTCCTGTAGTGCCGGACTTATCAGCCATCCTTTGCCCATCTTCCTTCCTGTGTATGTAAAAGAACCTGCAAGACCCCTTGGTGAATCGAAGCCTGGTCCACCAAGGCTTAGCAGTGAAGGAAGAATCTGTACCTTGGGGAGGGACAGCCAGGTGTAATGGCAAACATTTGTTCTCAAGACTCCCCTTCCACTTAGGGATTTCTTAGTATGGTGGTGTCACCATGTTCATCCCCTTCAGACATTCCTCCTCCACTAATTCTCAGGACCAAGAGTGGACTTAATTCTCCTCTCCTTAATTCTCTAAAGCACAGTGTGGCTGTGACCAAACTGTAACATTTAAACAAATTTTAAGGTACCAAAAACTTGGGGTAACAAAAGAGAAATAAATACTAAGAGTTACATGAAAACAAATTATCTAGTTTGCAAGATTCATCTCTCTGCCTTGTTTCTGCCTCATTTGGAGAAAAGCTTCTCTCTCTACCACCTGGTGGTGGCCTCTGGCCAGGTCTCTAAGAGAGAAGACTATTCCCTTCCCACCTATGTCAGGATTTCTCTTTCCAGTCAGAGACCTTTTTCTCTTGGATGACAGATACTGGCAATGTCCATCCTTATTCTATGGCCTCTACAAGATAAGAATGAACCTGGCTTGGCCCAGAAGCTTTATGAGACCTACAGAAGGGTGAGGTGTGTTTATGTCTGGGCAATGTAGGAAAGTCAGGACCAAACCCCAAATTCTTTCTTATAATAATGATTATGACCCTTTTGTGTTTACAGCATACTTGCCAGTATTAGAATTTTTGTCAGTACACTTGAAAAAAATGGAAAATTAGCAAGTCAACAGTCTTTATAGAATAATAACTTCCATGATATAACAGCTCTTATTGGTCACTAAAAGTTGGACACGACTGAGCTGCTAACACACACATTGGTTGTGTTTTATCACTTCTGTTGAATAGGACAATGTGTTGATCTGACTTATTCTCTTTGAGCCTCTAATGACAAAGTTCTCCCTTGTTCCAGTGAATATTTTTTTGTTTGTTTATTTTGGTTTAATGTTATCACTGCCTTATGTCCAATTCTAGCAAGTTATCCTCCATCCTAAAGGAGATCAGTCCTGAGTGTTCATTGAAAGGACTGATGTTGAAGCTGAAACTCCAATACTTTGGCCACCTGATGAGAAGAGCTGACTGTTTTGAAAAGGCCCTGTTGCTGGGAAAGATTGAAGGCAGGCGGAGAAGGGGATGACAGAGAATGAGATGGTAGGATGGCATCACCGACTCAATGGATGTGAGTTTGAGTAGACTCTGGGAGTTGGTGATGGACAGGAAGGCCTGGCATGCTGTGGTCCATGGGGTCATGAAGAGTTGGACACAACTGAGCAACTGAACTGAACAAGTTATCCATTTGTTCTACATCATGTTGCTTCTGTCCATCTAATGGACATCATAATAATAGCCTTCATACTTGGATGTAGCCAAAAGAATATTTTCACATCATTTAAAATGTATTAGTACACTTATGAAACTTTCTCTGACATACCAAAGAGACATAGGACCCTCTTTGACAATAATTTTAGTACATTATGAGGGTAATTTGAACAAGATCAGGATTTTCATAGTGCATGTTTTTGTCTAATCTTATTATATAAGCTTGCCTTTAGGGTATATGTGATAGGCATGTAAAAGATATTTGCATTTAAATTTCCTATTTGTATGTGAATTCAGGTATACATATATGTTTTAAATAAGCAGTATGGCAAAGAATGTTGGCTCACATACAAAGATCTGTAGATGACTTTCTCAGCATGGGCCCTTGGGTTTTGTGGTGCTGTGACTACCTCAAAACAAAGGGAAATGTTTTGCTATGAATTTCCTGTTCCTGGAAGACTACATGGTTGAAAAAATGTCTTCTTTCCTCTTGAGAACTATTCATGTGCCAAAGTAAGAAGCAGCCCTTGAAAGGATTACTCAGTCTTCCCCCACATTTTCTCTTCACCCCCAAAGTCTAATAATTTTCAAAAAGAAACGGAAGAGCACTTGTCACTAAACTGCTTAACACTTTAAAATAGCCAGATGCAGTGCATGCATCTCTGTCAGGTTTGGACTCACACCAACCCTGAAAATGCTCTTTTTTTAAGGAAATAAATTGCATACATATCTCAAAAAGTATTCCAAAAAGTAGTTTCCTTTTTGCTTTGTCTGAACTATTCATGCTTCAGTTTTAACCATGCTCTGAATCTATAAGCATTTCCTTTAGCCTGCCAAACTTCACCACCCTCTCTGCGTATTCACCCAAGTGGCTGCACTATATCAGTTGGTTGCTAAGAGGTCAAGATCCCTGAATCTTAGGCTTGGAAGAGGCATTAAGACAGACTATGAAATGCCCCCCCCCCCCCCCGCCTTTTTTAAATAAATTAGATCAAAGCTCGGAAAGATTGACTGGCTTCTGGAAGCCACAAACCAGTAGGTAACAGACGAGGACTCAGACTTCCTTGGTTGATTTAAGTTCATAACTGCTGCAGCTTTGGTGAAGCCCCTTGAACAGTGCTAGGAGTTCTATACATGTAAGGTGTACATGGAAGGTAGATGAAATTGTTGTTGTGCTCAATCCTTTGTTGAAAGTACAGAATCCACCAAAAGTTTGTCTACCTCTAATAAATACTTCAGGGTAAAGAGGAGCCTTTTCCTTTAGCCAGCCTTCAACTATCTCTTCTGAAATGGCTGAGAAAATACAATTCATTATTACTTAAAGCTTTCAGAATTTAAAGTTTGTGAAATCTAGATGTGAACACATAATTGTTACAGAATCATAATTTCAAAATAAGCATTTATTTTGAAAACAATAAATACTTATAAGAACAATTTTGTCTAAAATCAGCAGTTCAGAAAATGATTTCATTAAAGTGCCTTTATCTTCCAGTTTCAGCATCTAATTTGACAAAGAAAAGAAAACAGTGTTTATGACACCTGACTGTGGAACATTCTTAGGCTTGTTGATTTGTGATGGTTTTCATTCACATTAATCTTAATTTTTATCCTTTCTTTAAATTTGGGCCGCAATTGTTTGATATTGTGATTACACAAAAGTAACAAAATGATCCACTCTCCTAATTCTGTGGTTAGCCTTTACATTTCATTGTTCTACTGAACCCCTCACTTACCTTTTGCCCCTTCTCCCAGTGCATACAGATGACTGAGGTTTACATACATGTCATTTTCTCAATAACATCAGAAACCCTCCAGGAATAGAGGCAGAATAGCAGTGCCCCATTCTTTATGGTAGGGATCCTGGTGAAGCGCTTTTTGTACTGGGTAGGTTACCTCTAGCGTCATTTAAAGAATGTTTGCTATGGTATCTATAAGTCTATGTAAACATGAACCATGATATTTGCTTTTAATTTGTTTGGCAGCCAGATTGCCTCAGTTCCTTGTCCCAGGCTAATTTTCAGGGCTTCTTCATGGAATCTAATCCAAGATTATGCTCAATCATTTGAGACAGCTATGAAGCAGGGTCAGGCTGCCTGCTGTCTGGGTGAGAGTAACTTGTTTATTGAATAGCTGGAACTCAGTGGAGTTTATTCTTCTGTTGTTGTCTGAAAACATGCTCTTGGATCTCCCTTCCCCATGCACAGTTTTCCAGCCATTTTCAGGTGCAGTATATTAAGGTCCGTTCAGATCTTCTCCCTTCTTTCCTAATAACCATAACCTGCAGCTTCTAGGAAGCTTAGGTATCCCCTGGAGGGAGGGCAAGTGTGGTCTTTTCTTTCGTTTTTCTCTTTTTCATTTCTCGTCAGTTGTTGCCTGAGGTTCTCTCTTCCTTCTTTGCACGGAGCCAGGGAAGCGGGATTAGGGACTAGGTGGAAATGTCTCTTATCTGTCAGTGTTATGATCTTGTCTCTGTACTCTTGGTTTTCTTCCAGAACCCTTTACCCTCTGGCTGACTTACTGTGACCCTTAGCGGTATACTCACAGCTGGCCTCTCCTTGCAGCCTGCTTAGTCTTGAAATCTAACCTACTCTCCAACCTACAATCAGCTCCTGGACCACTGTCAGCACTTGCCTTCAGAGAAATTTTCTTTCATATATGTGTTCTCACTTGCTACTTTGGTTTCAAATCAATAAGTTTGTTGTTTTAGTTTGACTTTGTTTTTTCCACCCTAGGTGCTTTCCCTCATTTGATTTGAGTCTAACAGTGTACTTAAAATTTTGTTTCATCCCGGGTCTAGTTATTGTAGGGTCTCCTACTGTACTAAGTCTACTATACCAGGGAAGCAGAAATTGGACCTTTGAGTTTGGGAAGCTTTGCAGATATCCAGATAGGGAGAAACATGACCATCTCCCTTCATTGCAGACTTGTCTGTTCTACGATTGTGTCTGTTCCTGTGTGATCCCTCTAAGAATCTGTTTTTAAATTTCTAGTTTTATTAGTCTGGACAGTGTGGTAATAGCTAGACTGACTTTTTTGTGTTTTAGTAAGTCTTTTTTTTTTGGATCTTGTATGAGTACTTAGTAGTTACTGTCTCCAGCTTTGGGGCTTTAGCCAGAATTCTGAGACAATAGGAAATGTTCCATCTTGTTCTGTGGTACATGGTTGAGCCCTGGTGTTTTTAGACCGTAATTCTTAATCTCATTTGAAAATGTAAATACTACTTAAACTAGTTAATCCCAGCTTTCTGAGGACCTGGGCTCTACCATTAATTGAGTTGTCTGGTGAGAACTTTGGTTGGCAGAACTGGTTATATGTTTGACTTGAGGTTTCTGGTGCTTTTCTACAAAGTGTAAAGATTTAGAGTAGCCACCATGGCATATTTGGGATCTTCAACATACATTTCTAGAAAATGAAAATCAGTAATCTATCATGTGATGTTTTCACCTTGAGCTTGGACTTCATTGAAATAAGCTGCGCATGACAAGGACTTTATAGTAACAACACTGGAGAAGGGGGTGTGAATGGGAAAAGCTCATGAGAAATCAGGTTAATGGCTACCACAGCCATTAATAGCAAAGCTACTGGTTTCTAATAGCTTTAGCAAAATTCCACATCAAGAGGTTTCCCAAAGGTATCATGGAAGGCTTCGGGAGGCTTTGGCAGCTTCAAAATACATTGAGCTATATTGTAGACCCCTGACTACCACTCAAATGTTATTGAACCCTAGAATTCTGCACTCTGTTAAGTTTTCTAAACAGATCCCTGAGAATGATGGTTTGAAGGGTCTATTATCTTATCCTCATGTTTTAATACTCCTTTTCACTCCACAGCCATGTATTTATGCTATGCAGTCTTCTGGCCTTAACTGATTGGATTAGGGTAGACAACTTGACCCCTTCTTGGCTTGAACTTTGTTTCAAGCATTTGGAATTGGCACCAAAAAAATATAAAGTCTGCACTTGTGGCTGAATCTTAGGTCTATAAACTCAGGCACTGTACATGGAGAAGCATAAAGGAGATAGGAAAAAAAGAGACACTTTTCCTTGTCTCCTGAGGGTTTTCCAGTTTCCAGAGCACTCCAGTACTTTGGCCACCTCATGCGAAGAGTTGACTCATTGGAAAAGACCCTGATGCTGGGAAGGATTGGGGGCAGGAGAAGGGGATGACAGAGGATAAGATGGCTGGATGGCATCACTGACTCGATGGGCATGAGTTTGAGTAAACTCCGGGAGTTGGTGATGGACAGGGAGGCCTGGCGTGCTGCGATTCATGGAGTTGCAAAGAGTCGTACACGACTGAGTGACTGAACTAACTAACCAACAGCTCTTAGAATTCTTCTAATGAATTTTCGTTTTAGAAAAATTGCACAAGTTAAATGTCTCTTCTTTAAGACAGCCTTGACCAGACAGAGAGCCCTCTAGTTTTATAGTATTACTTATAGTAATTTATGTGAATTCTATGAACATGATTTTACTTTTGTTTATGTTGTGAAAGGAAGGGGAGACATGTAATAGAAAGAGGGTTACTGCATTGCTCGGGATTCTGAGCTGCAGATAACAGACTCCACTGGAGTTAGTCTAAGCAGAAAATGATTACTTTAAGAGTATTAGATATTTCACAGAAATTTCTGAACAGAACCAGGCTTAGAGGCTACACAACAAGAACAAATCAGCCATGTACAGCACATCCATAAGAATTGCCCAGCTATACCGTGGCATTATTCTTAGAGACACCTGTGATGTTGAAGTCTGGGTGGCAGAAATGCTTCCAAAGCTACCCCCAAGTGAAAAGCATTCCCAATCCCAATTCCAACATGATTCTGACATGATCTACTTGGAGATCGAATCAAACTCCATAGGCAAAGGGCTCAGTCCCATAAGACCACCCTCTACTTCTGATACCAGTCACGTGTCTAGATTATTACCTGTGTTTCTGACCTAATGACTGTAAATCAAAGGTTTGCATGACCCCCTCTTTGGGTTTGATTAATCTGCCAGAACAGCTCATAGAACTCAGGGAAACCTGGTTACTCAGTAAATTACCAATTTATTATAAAAAGATATTAAAAGATATGAATCAATAGCCAGCCAAAGAGATACATAGAGGAGATCCCAAAGAGGCTTCTATCCTCTGGTATGGTGGCACAGCATGGCAGAGTCACTGATTCTCCAAGAAGGGTCAAAAAACTATCCTTTTGAGTTTTTATGGAGACTTCATTGCATAATCATGATTGACTAAATCCTTGGCCAGAAGTGCTTGATTCAACCTCCCTTGCCTGGAAATCAATGGGTAGGACTGAAAGTGCCAACCTTTTAATCATATGGTTGGTTCTCCTGACAATCAGCCTCCACCTTGGGGTAGGATCCAAAAGTCACCTTCTCTGAAGGTTTTTCAGGAACTGGGGAGGAGAGACTAAATATCCCATTGCTCTTATAGGTCAGGAAATTCCAAGGGTTTGGGAATCTGTGAGCCAGTAACTGTGGATAAAGACCAAATATATATGAGAAATACATACACACACACACATATATATGTATACACTTGGTCAACTGAATGACCTAATATATGTATATATTTTCCTATGCATCAGTGTCACACCAGGAAAGGCCAAAGATTTCTTCCACTGTGTTTATTGGAAGAACCTATCTCACTGAGGGTTTAACCACTGCCTCAAATTACTTTCACCTCCAAATCAGTGGTTGCTTGTGAACCAAGAGTTCCGCCGGAACCTGAAAGGAGTACATAGAGGTTTTGATAAAACCGTGAATCTGAAGAGACCTAGAAACAAGACAAGGAGGTCACAAAGGGTGGAGACCTCCAACATGGAGGGTATGAGGAAGGAACCTCAGGATCCAGCAGTGGGTTCCAGCTTAACCCCGCCTTGACTAGCCACACCTTGATGGACACCAGCAGAGGGCACTCAGAGACTAGACAGACCAAAAATACCAGCTAGCTGGAAGACCAGAGTTCCTCCTTTCGACTTCCGTCCCTCCCTGGAGGCCATCTTGGGAAGTAAGAGGGAAAGAAGAGCCCTCTTAAAGGATTTGTAAGAATCATCACTGAGAGGAGATTTAACTTTGAATTGATTGAATATTTACCTCAAAGAGAGTGAGTACAATAGAGATTTTTCTAAAAGCAGAAAAGACTGAGGTTTAAATTTTTAAAAAATTCTCTCTCTAGCTACTGAGTGGGAATGGGGCCCTACAGAGAACTGAGATTCATAATAGAAAATGAGTTACATATTTTGCGCTTTAGAGTTATAATGTTTACATCTCAACCTCCCTGGGTGCAAACTGGGAAAGCTCTAAGCTCCCTTGGAGCGGCATCTGGTGGTGTTTTGGGCTAGGTGAGAGTCAGGAAGGGACAGTGGTAGTCCTTTCCTTTTCATTGGAGCTGATGTTGACAATACAAGGCTCGCTAAGTTTCTGGTGGGCCAAGAAAAGACTAAGAGCCTGCTCATCTAGTTGAAGAGACCAGACAAAGCTGAGGGAGTGGATGGTTGAGGTGGGGAGCAGACACACCTCCATACTGTTCTCCACGGCAACGGGCTGCAGAAGAGGTGCCCTGCTGGCCACTCATGAGCACTCTTTTATGGCTTGAGTGAGCCAGCCGCTAGACGCTGCCAGTAACAGAGGCCTGCTGGGTAAAGAGACTAACGCATAAGACTGCAGGACTTCCCAGCTGCACTGTCAGCAGTGATGTCTACCAGGTGGCCAGGCACTAGCAGGCTACAGGGGCCCCTTCCCTGTAGACATGAGGACATGACTGGGCAGTTACCCCAAAGAGAGAGACTTTATCTGGAAGAGGCTTCTTAAACCTGAGGTGAAGAGAGAAGATAATTTTAATGGCAAATTTAATTTTATTTCTCACAGTTTAGCATAGTGACTAAGAGCATGAACTCTAGAGCCAAATGACCTGCTCTATTTGCAAGCCGTGTGCCCTTGGGCAAATAACTTAAATCTCTGACCTTGGTTGCTCATCTGCTAAATGGGATCCTAATAGCACCACCCCCTAGATATGTGAGGATTAAATGGTTAATATATCTCATGTCCTTGGAAGAGTGCCTGGCACACAAAGCAACCAACAGTAAGGGTTTGCTATTATCGCTGTCCTCCAGGATGATGATTCATGAGGAAGTTGAAATCCGTTAGAGAAACTTTAAAAAAAGAAAAAGTTCCATGGCTGCTCCATCTCATCTGTGGTGTGTAAATTTTGGAGCCCACCAGAGACAGATACTTGGCTCCAATAGAGTCACACCTACAATAGCAGCCCCTGGGGGTCGTTTGTCAATAGTCTTGCTTCATTCTGCAGACTAAGCTTAGAAACACAGGCTGCAGGAGGCTGTCATAAGTGCTCATCTGCCCCTCTTTAGAGCCATTTCTGTCTTTCAGCATTCAGGGCCATTTTCAGCCCAGGGACAACAGGCTGCTCCCCTGCCCTGGTCTGACTGCCTGTTTTAGTTGTTCTTTCATCTTCCACAACTGGATGAAGTTGCTCTCTGAATTTTTATAGCACTTCAGGACGAGGGAGGCTATTGTTACAAGAAGAACCTTTAAGTGTATTGTTCATTCCTTTGAACAGAGATGTGTTGTTATTTTTAAATTCTAAACCTTCGGGGCAGTGAGAGTTTTAGGAGAACAAACTTCAGTGTGTAATGACACTGGCTCTGTGTTTTTATGAAGTGGGAGAGCCCTGGTGTCAATTGCCTGTGATAGAGTCTGGTGTTAACAAAACTCTGGTCAGCCTACTGTCTTCCTTGGGCTGAGGCTAACTATGCTCTCTGCTACCTGGCAACACTCTCAGAAGGCCACCTATGGATTTATACAGGTATTTACTTATTAAGGCATTGGTGAGGACAGGTGAGGGACCTAGTATGTAATGACCATTTGCTGAGCACCTGCCAAATGCCAGCATGATACCAGATATTCTGCATTAAGCACTATATTTATTAATGTCCTAGGTTAAAAAGATCTGATTACCGCAAACTTGGTGATTTAAAACAATAAAAATTTTTCTTTCACAGTTCTGGAGCCTAGAAGTCTGAAATCAAGGTGTCTGCAGGGCCATCCTCCCTCAAATGGAAGCGTTAAAAGCTCTAGTGATGAATCCTTACTTGCCTCTTCTGATCTCAGCTTCTGGCCACATCACTCTAATCTCTGCCTCTGTGGTCACATTTGTTTTTCCCATCTCTGTGTTTTCTCTCCTGTCTCTTATAAGGATACTTATCACTGGATTATCTTTATGGGTCCTTATCGTAGGTGATCCAGGAAGATATAAGATTCTTTATTTAAATACATCTGCACAGACCCTTTTTTAAAATAAGGTCACACTCACAGGTTCTGGGGATTAGGGCTTGAATATATAATTTGGAGGGAAGGATCATTAATCCACTATAATACCTCTGAGATTCTTGCCATTACACTCTGTATCATTATCTCAAAACTCAACTTCAAAAAGTTTTAAATTGCTCAGCATGATGCTCTTTGTGAGTGACAGAGCTGATTTTAAAGCAGAATTGTCTGATTTCAAAGCAGTTGTTCTTTCTACTATATCATGCTAAAAATAACCATAATAATAAATAATTATAGCTGATATTTATCAACTATCTACTGTGTATCAGGCAGGCTAGAAGTATTAGAAATGTTTTTTCTAAACTTTATGACAATTCTGAAAATTAGGTCTTCTTAGTCACAATTTATAGATGAGGAAACTGAGGCTCAAATGAGTTCAAAAGAGTCCAGGTCATATATCTAATAAGTGCTTAAGCTGAACTTTGGAATCAGAGACAAAGCAAGTCAGCACTGCTGGAGAAATCATCAAAGCCTTGAGGAAACCTACAGATAGTAGGAGCATGACTTTTGGTAGATGAAGGATTGGCTAAGTCTCTTGGAAAGGCATTAAAAATCCTGAAACCTTAGGTTCAGCTTAACCCTATCTGATACAGTGTGGTTTGGGCATTTTTCATACTGTGAGTGAGGCAGAGATTTAAGGCATTTTCTTCTTTTTCCAGCCCTTGAGCCTGTCTTGCTTGTCAGGTTCTATCTAGGCTTTGACTTTGCCCAGTTAGAGAGAACTGCCTTTAACTATTTAGAAAGGAAAATAACTTCATATGAAAAGCACCTTAGCATTTCAGAGCTCTATCTCATTTAGTTCTTAGAACAGTCCCTGAGGTTGGCAGGTAAGTATCATTATCCGTGTTCTGAAGTTGAGGAGACTGTTTCAAAGTGAGTTGTTACTGGCTATTTTTTTTTTTACACAGAGGCAGAAGCCACTTGTGGCTGGAATGTGTGATCGCAATTCTAATTCCTTTTTGAGTGCACCACGCCTGTTTTCGATTAGGGGAAAAAGGAAGGGAAAAAAAAAAAAAGAAAACAATAAAGATAAATTTGGCTTGCACCAGCTTTTGGTAGGGTAAGCAAAAAAAAAAAAGGTAGGAAAAAGTTCTCCTTTCCCTTTTCAGTCTTGAGGGTAAACTTTTGCATTTCAGCACTGGTACTCAAAAGTGATTTGTAGCTGAGAATTTTTTCTTAAGGGCAGAGGATTCTTTGCGACCTTATTTTCCTTACGATTCCAAACAAGAGGGCTAAATGTGCTCCATTATGTCCAGATTGGTGTTTATAGTCCCATCCTCAAATGATAAATGTTACTTTATCAAGTATTACGTAGTTCTGATTCCCTTTTCCAAAGACTGGAGCTGTACATGCCAGAATTTTATGATGACAGGTCATAGAATTGGAATGAAAGAAATGTGATACTCAAATCCTACTAACTTAGATAATAGACAGAAATATCTGTTAAGCTAATGGTTTTTGGTTCTTAAGGCTTCATACTTGAGGAAAGGGAGGTGATTTCCTAGTGTTCAAAGTGAAACATTTAGCCCAAGAAGCATGATTGCCACTGTAACAATTATTCCTTAACTGTGGTGTAAATGCTTCTTCTTTTCTCTTAAATTGTTATTACCAACACCGGCCATGCACCTTCTTAGATAACTGCCCACTTCTAGAACCTTCAGCTACTCAACAACCATCTCCCACTTGTTCCCCCTTCCGGCACACTCCCTGGCTGAGACTGACCAGAGGCCTTGGAAGCCCCCTTAACTCCTCACCTCTCAACTGCAGATGTATACCCACCCCAACCAACACTCACCTAGAGATTTTGGCTCTTCCTATTATTTCCACACTTGGATGAAACACCACACATCAGGTTGTGGGGTCTAGCACCCCTAGTAGTTGGGGAGGTCACTTGATGTAACTTGAAAATGTGAGAGTTAATTCCAGTGTGGCAAATTTTGACCAAGGAGAACCAGGCAATGGGAAGTAGCTGGGAAGATAAACTCCCTCCCTTTTCTCCTTCCCAGAGAGTATTAGAGGCATGTTTTCTCCTTGTACCCCATTGCAAGAGGTCTCACACGGTAAAGGTCAGACCTGCTGAGTGACTTGCTCTGCCTCTTCATGATTTTTCACAAAGCAGAAGCCAGTCCTGTCAGGCACCACTTTACATCGCTTCAAATTCTTCCCTTCATTCCTTTTTCCTTAGCCTTGCTAGCCTGGGTGTATACTTCCCAAATAAAGCATCAGCCCTCTAAATCCTTGTTTCAGGCTGTTTTTTTTTTCCCCCTGAGAATCTAGGCTATTTCTTTTTGGATTGTTGTAAAAGAGATCCAAGAATCGGTATTCTCACTTCCAGGCACTCCCCTTCCCATGTCAGTCCAACACACCCTGCAAGCATATGTTGAATGTGGCATTCTCCTTCTGTGGGCCCCATTGTTTGTAAAATAGAGCCCATATTCCATCATCTGCCATTAAAGGCCCTCTAGGTTTGCTCTCAAACTAATTTTCCAACTTTATTTTCCATGATTTTTCATTTATACACACTGTTCTCCGGCCAAACTGAACTACTTGAAACTGTTTTATTATCCCGTATTTTCTGATCTCCATGCTCTTAATAATGCTGTTCCCTCAATCTATAATGTCCACAATTATGTCTCCTTTCCACTCGCTTAAATTCTGTCCATCAAGGGCAAGTTCAAATGCCACCTTCTTCTCAGATCAATCATAAATTCCCTCCCTTCCACTGTCAGCCCATAAAATCCAATAATCTCTCTTTTCTGAGCCCCCAAACCATCTTGTCTGCTTTTCTTCTGTGGTATTTTCTACTTTTTCACTACTCTGTAATATTTTGTTGTATTCATTCTCTCCAGTTAGAGCATAGGCTGCTTGAGGGCACATCCTGATTCATGTACCTTTGTTTTCCTGACACTTAGCATGGCTACTTGTGCATAATTGGTGCTTAAGAAAATTTCATGAAATGAATCCATAGTCCATTCATTACAGAAAAGCCCAAGATTATGCAAAAACTGATTAAATATTTCTTAAGCTCTAGATCCTTGGTTTTTCAGGGATATACAGAAAAAAATAATGGCCACAGGGATGCTTCTATTTGTAAGTCGAAAGGTCAAGAGATATTAATAGTGAGAATGCCATGGCTTCCTGCCTGGGGCCATCAAACAGAACATGCCATAGCATTTTGCTGACCTTGGACAGTTGGCTAAGATGCAGGACCGAATGATCTAGCTTCTTAAGACATGACTAATCTACAGGCTTCTGAATAATTATTCCTCCTGATAATGGAGTAAAATTTTGATTAAAAAAATTCCAGCCTGAGTGTATTTTTACAGTGCTTTTATGGCATTTTAAAGTCTAACAGCTCAAAGTCCATAGAATTTTGAGGAAATTTATAAACTAAACATACTATTTATAGTCATTCTATATTAATTATTTCTAAGATAAGTGAAATCTTCATAGGCAGAGTAGGCAAAAATATTGGCTGAGTATTTTTCTGGTATGAAATGGTAAGCTATGAAATTCAAATGTATTTAGGAAATTAAATCATATACATATTAACAGTTAGTGAACTTTTATAGAAACTCTTACACAGAAATTCAGTAGTATTGAGAAGGTAAATAAATAGCATCATTGGGCATTATTAGTTTCCAGTTTATATTAAAACTATCATGTTTATATGACTGATATATATTTAGATATATTATATACATATATATATATTGGATTATATTTGAGATTAGGAAAACTTGTTAAAATAGAAATAAATTCTAATTAACAAATTAATGTGAGTAGAAAATTATTCTTTTACATTCTCCATATGTAAAAGGGTATAATTGCGTAGTCATTCATAGTTAGATTTTGTTGGTATAAATAGACTTCATTAAATCAATAGAAGCAAGCAAATATGAATTGGTCAGCAAGACACCTGGAAAAATACTTAATGATGAATAGGAAGAGATGATCAAGTTTTCCATTCTTAACACAAGAGAGGAAATGGGTTTAGTTGAGATAGTAACAGAGAACAAAGTGAAATAGCTGGGTTAGGGATGAAAGAGGATGCAATGAACCTATGTACTCTGGAGTTTTTGGGGCAGATCTGTCTGTGGTTTCTCCCGTTGGACCGTCATGACTAACATAAGTGAGCCAGCTGTTTGTGGATCCAGGTTGCCTCGCTGGTCCTACTTATAGGTATCACTTGTTGGCGTGAGAGACAACAGATCTCATACTTTTCAAGGCTTTTATGGGCTGATTCCCATTTAGGAATCACTGTGATAACCTGCTGCCCCAGTGATTCTCCTTGCTCCTAATCCCTACTAAAAATCAATGTTTTCTTGCAGAGCAGTCAGCAACAGCTTAATCTAAGTGACTACAGTCTGGGGCCAGGCTCATAAGGCCCAGTTCAGATTAATGCCCCATATAAATAAAAGGATATACTTTTTGCTGGCATGATTTTTTTTTTTTTTTTGGCATGATTTTAAGAACTTGTGTTTTATAGCTTCCTCTTAAAATGGTCAAAACTTTTAAAGAAGATACTTCTTTTCTTATTAGCTATATACTAAGCTAGTTTTCCCAAGTTAGTATTCCCAGCACTATTGCCAGTGCCCTGCTCCCCCAGAAATTCAGACACCACAGTATTTGAATCATTTTTAGTGCTTCCTTGTAATGCTTTTTTCTGCCTCCCTGTTGGTGACTCTCTTAGGTTCTCTGCTGTGTTTACCATACAACCAAATCACTAAAGTACGTGTACTCTGTGTGAGATGTGAGCAAAGAAAATCTTGCTGGGGACAGAATAAGTACAAAATAAGAAATAACCATCCTTCCACCCTAACAAAGGAACAAAAACAAAAACTCTGGGTTTTGTTTTTGTTTTTTGAGTCGTAATTGATTTTCAATGTTGTGTTAGATTCTAGTGTACAGCAAAGTGATTCGGTCATATATATATATGCACAAACATACATATATATACATATATTTTTTTCAGTCTTTTTTAATGTAACTTTTATTCTATATTGGAGTATAGTTGATTTACAGGGTTGTGTTACTTTCAGTGTACAGCAAAGTGATTCAGTTATATGTACATGTATATTCATTCTTTTTCAGATTCTTTCCCCATGTAAGTTATTATAGAATATTGAGTAGAGTTCCCTATGCTGTACAGTGAGTCCTTGTTGATTATATATTTTATATATTCTTTTTCATATTCTTTTATTTTATGGTTTATTGCAGAATATTGAATATAGTTTCCTGTGCTGCACAGTAGGACCTTGTTTATTTTTTTACATAGTAGTTTGTATCTACCGGCAACCCACTCCAGTACCCTTGCCTGGAAAATCCCATGGACGGAGGAGCCTGGTAGGCTGCAGTCCATGGGGTCGCTAAGAGTCAGACACCACTGAGCGACTTCACTTTCACTTTCCACTTTCATGCATTGGAGAAGGAAATGGCAACCTACTCCAGTGTTCTTGCCTGGAGAATCCCAGGGACGGGGGAGCCTGGTGGCTGCTGACTATGGGGTCGCACAGAGTTGGACACTACTGAAGCGACTTAGCAACAGCAGCAGCAGCAGTTTCTATCTGGGCTTCCCTGGTGGCTTAGTAGGTAAAGAATCTGCCTGCAATGCAGGAGACCTGGTTTGATCCCTGGGTTGGGAAGATCTCATAGAGAAGGGCATGGCAACCCACTCCAATATTCTTGCCTGGAGAATCCCCGTGAATAGAGGAGCCTGATGGGCTATAGTCCATGGGGTCACAAAGAGTTGGACGCAACTGAGCAACTATCTACTAATTCCAGACTCCTAATTTATCCCTCCTCCACCCTCTTTCCCCTTTGGTGACCATAAGTTTGTTTTCTATGTCTGTGAGTTTACTTCTGTTTTGTAAATAGTTCATTTGTATCATATTTTAGATTCTATGTATGTGATAAAATATTTATCTTTCTCTTTCTGACTTACTTTACTTAGTATGATAATCTCTAAATCCATCCACGTTGCTGCAAATATTATCTCATTCTTTTTATGGCTGAGTACTATTCCATTATGTATATATACTACATCTTCTTTATTCATCTGTTGATGGATACTTAGGTTGCTTATATGTCTTGGCTGTTGTAAATAATGCTGCTATGAACATTGGAGTGCATATATCTTTTCAAATTAGAGTTTTTCCAGATATATGCACAGGAGTGGGATTGCTGGATTATATGGCAACTCTAGTTTCTAAAGGAACCTCCATACTGTTCTCCATAGTGCCTGTACCAATTTATATTCCCATCAACAATGTAGGGAGGTTCCCTTTTCTCTACATTGTCTCCAGCCTTATCATTTGTAGACTGTTTAATGATGGCCATTCTGACCACTGTGAGGTGGTATCTCATTGTACTTTTGATTTGCATTTCATCAATAATTAGCTTCCCTGGTGACTCAGATGGTAAAGAATCTGTCTGCAATGCAGGAGACCTGGGTTCAATCCCTGGTTTGGGAAGATCCCCTGGAGAAGGAAATGGCAACCCACTCAAGTATTTTTTGGGCCAAGGAGCCTGGTGGGCTATAGTCCTTAGGGTCACAAAGAGTTGACACAACTGAGTGACTAAGCACACACACAATAATTAAAAAGCAAAGTTGAACATCTTTTTATGTGACTATTGGTTATCTGTATATCTTCGTTGGAAAAATGTTTATTTAGGTGTTCTGCACATTTTTTTGGTCACTTTATTTTGTAATTGAAAGATAATTACTTTGCAGAATTTTGTTGTTTTCTGTCAGACATCAACAAGAATCAGCCATAGGTTGATTCTTGAATGGGTTGTTTTGGTTTTTTGTTTTTGTTATTAAGTTGTATGAGCTGTTTGTATATGTTGGAAATTTAGTCCTTGTCAGTCACATCATTTGCAGATATTTTCTCCCAATGCATAGGTTGTCTTTTCATTTTGTTTATAATTTCCTTTGCTGTGCAAAAGTCTATAATTTTGATTAGGTTCCAATTATTTATTTTTGCTTTTATTTCTGTTACCTTGGGAGACTGACCTAAGAGAACATTGCTATGATTTATGTCAGAGTTTCCTATGTTCTCTTGTAGGAGTTTTATGGTCTTATATTTAAGTCTTTAAGTCACTTTAATTTTATTTTTTGTGTAGGGTGTGATAGAGTGGTCTAATTTCATTGATTTGTATGTTCTACTTTCCCAATACCACTTCCTGAAGAAATTGTTTTTTCCTCCATTGTATATTCTTGCTTCCTTTGTTGTAGGTTAACTGATTGTAGGTTTATTTCTGGGTTCTTTATTCTGTTCCACTGATCCATATGTCTGCCTTGACCAATACCATGATTTTTTTTTTTTTCCATTTATTTTTATTAGTTGGAGATGTTTTGACTATTATAGCTTTGTAGTTTTGTCTGAAGTCTGAGAGTGTTATGCCTCCAGTTTTGTTCTTTTTCCTAAGTATTGCTTTGGCAACTCTGAGTCTTTTATGGTTCTATATAAATTTTAGTATTATTTGTTCTAATTCTGTGGAAAATGCCATGGGTAATTTGAGAGGGATTGTGTTAAATCTGTATGTTGCTTTGGGTAGTATGGCCACTTTAAATTATTCCAATTCAAGAACATGATATATTGTTCTACTTCTTTGAATCATCTGCAGTTTCCCTTATCAGTGTTTTGTAGTTCTTGATATATAGATCTTTTACCTCCCTGGTCAGGTTTATTCCTAAGTATTTAATTATTTGATGCAATTTTAAGAGATATTTAATGCAATCAATTTCTATATGTTAATTTTGTATCCCACTACCTTGCTGATTTCATTTATCAGTTCTAGTAGTTTTCGTGTGGAGTTTTATAAAAAGTATTTATATGTATTATTTATTTATTTATTGGCTGTCCTGGGTCTTTGTTGCTATGCATAAACTTTCTCTGTTTTCATCAAGTGAGCAACTTTCTCTAGTTGCAGTTCATGGGCTTATCATTGTGGTGGCTTCTCTTGTTGCAGACAGAGCACAGGCTCTGGGGCATGAGGGCTCAGTAGTTGTGGCACACAGGCTTAGTTGCCCTGCAGCATGCGGGATCTTCCTAGACCAGGAATCAAACTGGTGTCCTCTGCATTGCAAGGCAAATTCTTAACCACTGGACCACAAGGGAAGCCCTACGTGGACTCTTTAGGGTTTTCTAGGTAGAGTATCATGTCATCTGCATATGATGACAATTTTACCTCTTTCCTTCTGATCTAGATGCCTTTTACTTTTTTTTCTTGTTTCATTGCTGCAACTAGGACTTCTAATACTATGTTGAATACAAGTGGTGAGAGTAGGCATCCTTGTCTTGTTCCAGATCTCAGTGAGAAGGCTTTCAGCTTTTCACCATTGAGTAATTTGTTGGCTGTGGTTTTTTCATAAATAGATTTTATCATGTTGAGATATGTTCCCTCTATACCCACTTTAGTGAGAATTTTTATCATGAATGAATGTTCAATTTTATCAAATCCTTTTCTGCATCTATTGAGATGATCATGTGATTTTGTCTTTCCTTTTGTTGATGTGGTATATCACATTGAATAATTTGCATATGTTGAACCATCCTTATGACCCTGGGATGAATCCAACTTGATCATAGTGTATGAACTTTTTTATGTGTTGTTGGATTCAGTTTGCCAATAATTTGTTGAGAATTTTTGCGTCTATACTCATCAAAGAAATTTGCCTGTAATTTTCTTTTTCATTAGTCTGGTTTTGGTATCAGGATGATGGAGACTTCATAGAATGACTTCTGGAGTGTTCCCTCCTCTTCAATCTTTTGAAAGAGTGGAGAAGAGTTTATATAAATTCTTCTTTGTGTTTGGTAGAATTCCCCAGTGAAGTCATCTGGTTCTGGACTTTTGTTTGCAGGGAGTTTTTAAAATTACGAATTCTACTTTACTTCTAGTGATTGGTCTGTTCAAATTATCTATTGCTTCTTGATTCAGAAGAACTAATCTCGTGAGTTTGACACCTTATGACTCTATTAAAATTCCAAAATATTCTTTATGCATTAAGTAGGGACAGTGCAAAGCTCAAAGTTGAATTGAAGACCAAGGGTTCTAAGAAGTAAACACAAAGATTATAAGACATTGTTTGAAAAGAGTTAAAGAATTTGGGACTTCCCAGGTGGCATTAGTGGTAAAGAACCCATCTGCCAATGCAAGAGACGTAAGAGATGCAGGATCAATTCCTGGGTTGGTAAGATCCCCTGCGGGAGAGCATGGCCACTCTCTCCAGTGTTCTTGCTGGAGAATCCCATGGACCGAGGAGCCTGGCAGACTACAGTCCATAGGGTTGCAAAGAGTCGAACACAACTGAAGTGACTTAGCACAAAGAATTGTTGGGAGCAGTAGTTAGGCAATTTTGATAAATTTCCATGGATTCTAATGTTTTGGTTGTGTTTGTTTTATCAATCATAGACCCTTTGTAGCAGAAAAATTCAGGTCAGAAAGCATCCTCCATACACAAAACCCTCAGTGTAGTAAGTCTGCATCATTTCCAGAGGAGTGAGGCTGGCTGACAGCCTCTCCTCTGGGCCAGTTTGAACCTGGTATCCATGTTATTGAGAAAGTGTAGTCTCTTAAGTACCTTTCATAGAGTGATTGTTCTGTTATGTTTATGAGGGTTTTTTTTTTTTTGTTTTTTTTTTTTTTTCTTTTACCATTGGGTTAAAATTTTTGTTTTATTAAAAATCATCACACTTGGGATTTCCCTGGTGGTCCAGTGGCTAAGACTTTGAGCTCCCAATACTGGGGGCCTGGATCCAATCCCTAGTTGGGGAAGTAGATCCCACATGTCACAGCTGGGAGTTTACATACCACAACTAAAGATCCTGCATGCCAGAACAAAGATCGAAGAGCCTGTGTACTGCAGCTAAGACCCTGCACAGCTGAATAAATCATTTTTTAAAATATTTATTTTTTCTTATCACATAGTGAACTTTACTTTTTTAAAATGTTTGTATGTAGTTCTATGAACTTAAATACATGTATACTTGTGTAACCACTACTACCCATAATATACATAATAGTTCATATGAGATATTTTTATTATATATGTACTTTAGTTTGGGATTCAAGTAATCAGTGAATATCCAAATCAATGTGCTCCAGAGTTTGGTCCCCTAGAGAACAGTAAGAATTAAATATTTAACAATGATAATAGTGCTAATTTCAAAGAGTATCTAAAGTTTAATGTTTAATTCTTAGTATGCTCTAGGATGCTTGACTCCAAATACCTTCCCAATGTTAGTTACATGGGCAGCCCATGTTTATCTACTCCTTTGATTGTAATGCCTGTAGCACTTTGAGAAACACTCTCTTTGAAATCTCATTTAATCTTCACAAAAACCTTGTATGTTATATATCTTGGCCAAAAGGTTCATTCATTTTTTTTTTGTAAGATGGCTCTAATAGCACTTAATTGTCTTTAACTTCATTCAAAAAATTTTTTTAGATTGTATTTTGGCAGCTGTCATATCAGTGTGCACTTTTAAAAGACATTGAAATTGATGAATTTGTGTGTAGCCATTTTAATCTTGAAAGTGAAAGAAAAAAAGCAACGTTTTCAGCATATTATGCTTTATTATTTCAAGAAAGGTCAAAACACAGCTGAAACACAAAGATTTGTGCAGTGAATGGAGAAGGTGCCATGACTGATCAGACGTGTCAAAAGTAGTTTGCAGAGTTTTGTGCTGGAGATTTCTTGCTGGATGATGCTTGGTCTGGTAGACCAATAAAGTTAATAGTGATCAAATTGAGACATTGAGAACAATCAACGTCATATGACAGGGGAGATAGCTGACATACTCAAAATATCCAAGCATTGAAAATCATTTGCAACAGCTTAGTTATGTTAATTGCTGTGATGTTTAGGTTCCATGTAAGTTTGGTGGTGGGGGTGGGGTGGGGGTGTACCTTCTGGATGGTAAGATGTTCTGTTTTGAAACCAAATTGTAAAGTGGATACTTTATAATAATGTGGAATAGAAGAGATTATGGGGCAAGCGAAGTGAACCACTACCAGCCATACCAAAGGCGGGTCTTCATCCAAAGAAGGTGGTGTTGTATATATGGTGGGATTGGAAGGGAGTCCTCTATTATGAGCTCCTTCAGGAAAACCAAATAATTAATTCCAACACATACTGTTCCCAATTAGACCACGTGAGAGCAGCAGTCAACAAAAAGCATCCGGAATTAGTCAATAGAAAACACACAATCTTCTTAAGAATAATGCAAGACCACATGTTTCTTTGATGGCTAGACAAAAACTGCTGTAACTACGATGTGGAACAGCCAAAGAAATAATAATAAAAAAGACAATAGAGGAGTGGGAGTATAATTAGAGGAAAACCACGTAGTAGATTTTTACTGCTAGTTTTATTTTTTTTTTAAAGGTAAATATTTCAAATTATTTAAAGTCATGTGAAGCTGATACCATGATTTCAATACAATGTTTAAAAGAAGTCTCAGGTATCTCTGCCTGTTTTAATCAACAGGACAGTTTCCATTGGTTTCTTGTGTTTTTCAGTCTTGAGGACCCCATACCAGGCTCCCCACCACCACCCTCCTGGTTGGGGAGTCTAAGAATAATGGAATGAAGTGTGCTGACTTAATTTAATTTTTAAAAGTACTCCTGAAGGTCTGGAGCACTAAAGCTTTCTAGCAGAACACATCATAGTATCGAATTTCTCTACAAAGTTTAGATAAATTAGAGGAATTGGGAAGAAGAAGTTCAAGAGTATGCAATTAACTTTTGTTGTTCAAGTTCAGAATAAGCTGCTTAAATACTTTTTATTGTTGGAAACTCAGTTTGTACTTATCTGTAAACAAGTAATGCCAGGGTTTGCCAGGGACATCGATGGTAATAGTCTGTTCACTTTCTAGAGAGGATCCTTTTTCCTCCACCCCCACACAAAATTGCTGAATAAAGAAAATGACAAATTTATATCAGTCTGGGCAGTTGAGTTATGAGTTAGTTACATCAAGGCTAGCAAAAGTGGTCAATGCCTAAATAGTGCCATTGTTATGAATAGTGGGAAAGCACAAGGACTGTAAGAAACGGAGGTAGCCCCGAGAACGGTGATGTGCAGATAAAGTCCCTACAGCAGCCATGAGAATGACCTCCAGGGAATCTTGACCCTTCCTCCCCATCTTCAGGCCCCTAACCCCTGGCTTTCCATAACTCTCCAAGTACAATCAAGTAGGATGTAAAACAGGTCTATCAGAAAACACTGATGTGTTTTAAGCTCCTAAGAGAATTTGAAGGAGAAGCAAACTAATAAAAACATGAAGGCCCTGTGGGATTCTAGGCTAGAAGGTGATCCTGAAGTGAAAATCTAATTCACAAAAGTCTCAGCTCCTGTCACAGGGGCATTTTAACCTGGAATGTGCAAGTGCCCGAACATCCACTTTCTTCATCCTTTGTGGACAACGCTCCCCAGTCCCAGACCAGACCCATCACTGTGATCTTTTAGGAGAGTTATCTAAAAGCCTGAGAAAAAGAAGTCGTGCTTCCTCACCAGAAAGGTTACAGGCCATCTCAAGTGAATCCTGATGAGAAGAACATATAGTCTTGGCTTATGGGCTGTATAAAAGGCCAGAGGTATTACAGGGTGGAGGTTTAAAAATGCATCTTAAAAAACAGCAAATGCATTCCATTTGAGGGTTGATTTTAATGTTTGGGTGGGCATTAGTGCTATGTATTAGACATAATCTAAAACAAAATCACTTTCTTCTTTAATATGCCACATTTGACATCTGATGTTTTTCTGTCTCTGGGAACTGGATTGTGGGTTGTACAGGTCTCCGTGCAAAGTCCATGCCCCCCAGCTACCCCTAGCGTGACTCTAGTACTCTACTGTCTGTCTGTGTCAGCATCACAGGAAGAATGCCCTGGCATCCGAACCATTCCCGTAAAGAAGATCTTGGAAATCAGCTAGCCACTGAAGGGGAAGCAGTTAAAGTCACTAACTTGTTTTCATCCAACACAGAAAAGGGCATTTCCTTTGTCCTCAATTGGTCCAAAAAAAAAAAAAAGCTTTTAAACATTCACATGGGAACCGTTTGCAAATGGCCAGTGTGCTGGTGGTAGTTATCAATCTGAGTCCTGTTTCCCAGGCTGGAGAAGCCCGTGTGTGCAGTTGCCTTTCTGAAGGCACACTTCCTGCAGAGGTGTTGACAGGGAAGAGGAGAAAAGGAGAAAAACGTGACCTCCTTTCACCAGGAAGCCTCAGATCACTTTCCTTTGTCTCTGTGCTCCTTTGTGAGATTTTGATCCAATCTACTGTAGTGAGAAGAAACTCAACATTATTTAAAAAAAAAAAAAAAAAAAAACCACCCCAACTTTCATTTTCCTCCTAAGAAATGGAATTTTATTTCTGGATGACAAGAGCTTTGGAAGGCCTTGGCATGGTATATGAGTGATCCTTTCACAGCTGTAGGACATCAGTGGACTACATATCCAGAGTATAGAAGTAGCTCTTAAAATATCAGCCAAATGAAGAGTTGAGAGAGAGCCGTATGTCTTTAAGGAACTATGTGAATGTTACTGAATCCTTCAAATGATGGTATAGCCCTCTGTGATAAAGCAACAGTCTCCATGGGCTGTATTTGTAGAGAACTGACTTCATGGAGATAGCACAGAGGTTCCTAGAGATGCAGGACCCCTTGTTAGCCATTATCTATTATTAGTCTTTTTCTACACACACTATCTACTATTTCTGCAGTGCCCTGGATTCTCAGCAGAAATGCTTTAAGAATGTCTGTATCTTAATCTCCTGCCTGGCATCACCTAGGAGTACAGGAGTATGGTGACAAGAGGTTAACTGAACTCTTGGAGAAAGGGGCTGTGGGCATAGAGGTAACAAGTTGATGGAGTGACTCTTCCCTTGGTGATAGGGAAGAAGAACTCTGAAATCCCGAAGTGCTTTCTGACATTTGCCACCCCCATAAATTAATGAGTTAGTTATGAAGGGCCTTTCTGTTTAATTAGAAATCAAACCAAAGACCCTGGTGTCATAATTTATTCTCCTGCAAAATGATGTGACCTGGAGGTTCCAGCTGTAACCACAGAAAAATTGGAAGTTGGTAAATGACTCTCCAGCTGTACACTCCAAAGACATAGAAAGGGCAGAGGGAAGAAAATGTACAATTAATAAACAGGATGAGGCAAGTGGGCAAGCCTTCACCTATGATGTCACCTGCTTGTATATGATGAAATATTACACGACCAGTTTTGGAATACTATTTATCATAGGACCCCATTTCTCATTACTTCAACAATGAGAGATACTAAATTAATGTCACATTATTTTTAATAGTTAAACAAAAACTCAATTCTGTCTGTTGTAATCCACAGATGAGGGAAGAACATGATATGCATGTACTGCGATTTCTTCAGCTACTGTTCTATCGGTGGTCACCAGTGTTGGTCCTACTTCTATGAACAATGCTGCAACAAACTTCATTGTTCATGGAAGCTTATACATCAAACGTTTATTCACTTTTTAATGTTATAAATATTTCTAATATACAGAAAGAAATGGGTGATAATACAAAAACACTGGAGCACTCAACATTGTTTTTAAAATGTTTATTAACATTTTGAATATTTACTTCAGGTTTTAAAAAAATAGAATTATAAAGACCTCTTTTTTAAAAATTTTTTATTATATATTGGGTTATAGCCAGTTAACAGAGCTGTGATAGTTTCAGATGAACATCGAAAGAACTCAGCCATATGTATACATGTATCCATTCTCCCCCAAACTCCCCTCCCATCCAGGCTGGCACATAACATTGAGTACAGTCCCATTTCTACTGTGCTATATACATTAGGTCTTCCTGGTGACTCAGCTGGTAAAGAATCTGCCTGCAATGCGGGAGACTTGGGTTCGATCCCTGGGTTGAGAAGATCCCCTGGAGAAGGGAATGGCTACCCACTCCAGTATTCTGGCTTGGAGAATTCCATGGACTGTATAGTCCATGGGATTGCAAGAGTGGGACACAACTGAGCGACTTTTACTTTCATACAGTAGGTCCTTGTCAGTTACCCGTTTTAAATATAGCAGTGTGTACGTGTCCATCCCAGACTCCTTAACTATCCCTCCCCCCACCCTTCCTCTAGTAACCACAAGTTTGTTCTCTAAAGGATCTCTTTATATTCCTCTTCCATTCTATTTCTTTCCCTTCCCTTATAACTACTTTAAATCAGCTATGTATTGTTCACCTCCATGTTTTACTATGTATACACAGTTCTCTCAATTTAAAAATTTATATAACTAGGCTCATACTCCAGGTGTTGTTGCTGTTTAGTCACTAAGTCGTATTCAGTTCTTTGTGACCCCATGGACTGCAGCATGCCAGGCCTCCCTGTCCCTAACCATCTCCTGGAGTTCGCTCAAGTTCATGTCCATCAAGTTGGTGATGCCATCCAACCATCTAATCCTCTGCCACCTTCTTCTTTTGCCTTCAATCTTTCCTTGCATCAGGGTCTTTTCCAGTGAGTCAGCTCTTCACATCAGGAAGCCAAAGGATTGGAGCTTCAGCATCAGTTCTTCCAGTGAGTATTTAGGGTTGATTTCCCTTTGGATTAACTGATTTGATCTCCTTGCTGTCCAAGAGGCTCTCAAGAGTCTTCTCCAACACTACAATTCAAAAGCATCAATTTTTTTGGCATTAAATCTTCCTTATTGTCCAGCTCTCACATCTGTACATGACTACTGGTAAAACCATAGCTTTGACTATATGGACCTTTTGTCGGCAAAGTGATGTCTCTGCTTTTTAATATGCTGTCTAGATTTGTCATAGCCTTCCTTCCAAGAAGCAACCGTCTTCTAATTTCATGGCTGCAGTCACCATCCTCAGTGATTTTGGAGCCCAGGAAGAGAAGATCTGTCACTGCTTCCACTTTTTCCCCTTTATTTGCAATGGAGTGGTAGGACTGGGTGCCATGATCTTAGTTTTCTTAATGTTGAGTTTTAAGCCAGCTTTTTCATTTTTCTCCTTCACCCTCCTCAAGAGGCTCTTTAGTTCCTCTTTGCTTTCTGCCATTAGAATGGTATCATCTGCATATCTGAGTTTGTTGATATTTCTCCCAGCGATCTTGATTCCTGCTTGTAACTCATCCAGCCTGACATTTCACATGATGTACTTTGCATGTAAGTTAAATAAACAGGGTGGCAATATACAGCACTGCCGTGCTCCTTTCCCAATTTTGAGGCAGTCAGTTGTAACATGTAAGGTTCTAACTATTTTGCTTCTTGAACCACATACAGACTTCTCAGAAGACAGGTAAGATGGTCTGGTATTCCCATATCTTTAAGAATTTTCCACATTTGTTGTGATCCACCCAGTCAACGGCTTTCATGTAGTCGATGAAACAGAAGTAGATGTTTTTCAGGAATTCCCTTGCTTTCTCTGTGATCCAACGAGTGTTAGCAATTTGATCTCTGGTTCTTTTGCCTTTTCTAAATCCAGCTTGTACATCTGGAAGTTGTTGATTCAAGTACTGCTGAAGCCTAGCTTAAAAGGGTTTTGAGCATAACCCTACTAGCATGCGGGGGGCTCCCCTGGTGGTTCAGATAGTAAGGAATCTGCCTGCAGTAGGACATGACTAAGCGACTTTCACGCTTTACTAGCATGGGAAGTGAGCCCAACTGTCCGGTAGTTTGACCATTCTTTAGCACTGCCGTCCTTTGGAATTGGGATGAAAATTGACTTTTTCCAGTCCTGTGGCCACTGCTGGGTTTCCCAAATTTACTGACATATTGAGTGCAGCACTTTAACACCATCGTGTTTTAGTATTTTAAATAGCTCAGCTGAAATTCCATCTCTTCCACTAGCTTTATTGGTGGTAATGCTTCCTAAGGTCCACCTGACTTCACACTCCAGGATGTCTGGCTATAGGTGAGTGACTACACCATTGTGTTTATCTGGGTCATCAAGACCTTTTCTGTACAGTTCTTCTGTGTATTCTTGCCACCTCTTCGTAATCTCTTCTGCCTCTGGTAAGGAAGGCTTTACTGTTTCTGTCCTTCATCCTGCCCATCCTTGAATAAAATGTTCCCTTGATATCTCCAATTTTCTTGATGAGATAGTCTTTCCCATTCTATTGTTTTCGTCTATTTCTTTGCATCGTTCATTGAAGAAGGTCTTCTTATCTCTTCTTACTGTTCTTTAGAACTTTGTATTCAGTTGTGTATATCTTTCCCTTTCTCTCTTGCTTTTGCTTTGCTTCTTTGCTCAGCTATTTATAAAGTCTCCTCAGACAAACCACTTTACCTTCTTGCATTTCTTTTTATTTGGAACGGCTTTGGTCACTGCCTCCTGTAAAATGTTATGAACCTCTGTCCATAGTTCTTCAAGCAGTCTGTCTATCAGATCTAGTCCCTTGAATCTATTTGTCACTTCTACTGATTTAGGTCATACCTGAATGGTCTAGTGTTTTTCCCCACTTTCTTTAGTGTATTGAGGTTCTTCTTCTTCAGCTGCAAAGAATGTAATCAATCTGATTTTGGTATTGACCATTTGGTGGTGTCCATGTGTAAAGCCACCTCTTATGTTGTTGGAAAAGGGTGTTTGCTATGACCAGTGTGTTCTCTTTGCAAAACTGTTAGCCTTTGCCTTGCTTCATTTTGTACTCCAAGGCCGAGCTTGCCTGTTATTCTGGGTGTCTCTTGACTTCCTACTTGTGCATCTCAATCCCCTATGATGAAAAGGACATCTTTTTTTTTTTTTTTTTTTTAGTATTCTAGAAGGTCTTGTAGGTCTTCATAGAACTCATCAACTTCAGCTTCTTCGGCATCAATGGTTGAGGCATAGACTTGGATTACTGTGATGTTGAATGTTTTGCCTTAGAAACAAACTGAGATCATCCTGTCATTTTTGAGGTTGCACCTAAGTACTGCATTTTGGACTCTTGTTGACTATGAGGGGTACTCCATTTCTTCTATGGGATTCTTGCCTAAAGTAGTAGATATAATGGTCATCTGAATTAAACTCACCCTTTCCCATCCATTTTAGTTCACTGATTCCTAAGATGTCGATGTTCATCCTTGTCATTTCCTGCTTGACCACATCCAATTTACCTTGATTCGTGGGTCTAACATTCCAGGTTCCTATGCAGTATTGTTCTTTACAGTATCAGACTTTACTTTCACCACCAAACACATCCACAACTGGGTGTCATTTCTGCTTTGACTTAGTCTCTTCACTGTTTCTGGAGCTATTAATAATTGCTCTCTGCTATTCCCCAGTAGCATATTGGACATCTTCTGACCTGGGGGGGCTCATTTTCTGGTCTCATATCTTTTTGTCTTTTTATACTGTTCATGGAGTTCTCACACCAAGAATACTGGAATGGTTTGCCATTTCCTCCTCCAGTGAACCACATTTTGTCAGAACTCTCCACTGTGACCTGACCATCTTGGGTAGCCCTGCATGGCTTGGCTCATGGCTTCACTGAGTTACACAAGCCCCTTTGCCATGACAAGGTAGTCATCCATGAAGGGGATACTCCAGGTATCCTGCAATTTTTTTTTTCAATTTTTTTTATTCAACATTATATCTTTTAAGACCTATCCACGTTAACATATGTAGAGAAAATTCTTTTATTCTATTTATTTAATTTTTGGAGGGGCTGCTCTGGGTCTTTGTTGCTTTGCACAGGCTTTCTTTAGTTGCAGTGAGTAGGGAATACTGTTCATTGAGGTGCATGGCCTTCTCTTGTTTGGAACACAGGCTTTAGGCACGTGGGCTTCAGTAATTGCGGCACACAGCCTCAGTATTTGCAACACACAGGCTTGGTAGTTGTGGCTCGTGAGCTGTAGAGCGCAGGCTCGCATTGTGGTGTACTGGCTTAGTTGCTCCACGGCATGTGGGATCCTCCTGGACCAAGGATTGAATCTATGTCTCCTGCATCGGCAGGCAGATTCTTATCCACTGCACCACCAGGGAAGTCCTAGAGCACATTTTTTAATTTTGATGGATTGAATCTACCAGTTTACTTATCTGATAATCACTTATAAGATGCAATGCTACTTATATTAGTTCCAATTATTTACTGTTTTAAACCATGGTCTATTAATCTTCCTTATCCATATCTCCTTGAGGTGTAGTTATAAGGGGTGTGTGTGTGTGTGTGTGTGTGTGTGTGTGTGTACAGTTATGTGTAAAATCTGGCTGTGAAGTTGGTGGGTCAGATACTGACTGTACTTATCAACTTCACAATGATATTGCCAAATTTGTAATAATTTACACTCCTATAATGTGTAAGAATTCTTATTTCCCCATATTTTTACCAGTGCTTGTTAATCTTTGTCAACCTTGTCATGTGGAAGGTATCTCATCGTATTTTCTCTTTTTTATAGCTTTATTTAGTTTTGGCTGTGCTGGGTCTTGATTGCTGCATATAGGCTTTCTCCTGTTGCGGAAAACAGGGGCTGCTCTCTAGTTGTGGTGAACAGGTTTCTCGTTGTGGTGGCTTCTCTTGTTGTGGAGCACGGACTCTAGGGTGTGTGGGTTTAGTAGTTGTGGCTCCTGGGCTCCAGAGCACAGGCTCAGTAGTTCTGGCGCACTGCCTTAGTTGCTTCACAGCATGTGGGATCTTCGTGGATCAGGAATTGAACCCCCATCTCCTGCATTGGCAGGTGGATTCTTTACCACTGAGGCATCAGGGAAACCCTTCATCATAATTTTTATTTCCCATATTTCTGGTGATTTAAGCATGTTTTCAAACATTTATTGGCCATTTAGTTTTCCTCATTTGTGAATTCATATCCTTTGTCCATTTTTTTTTTCTCTTAGGTTGATGGTCTTTTTAAAATTTATTTGGAAGAATTCTTTGTATTAGGTTGAATCACAGGAAGTTGCCATTTTTATAAGTCAAAATTATTGAATACTGGCAGTTACATATATATGTAAAACAAGCTTCCCTGGTGGCTCAGACTGTAAAGAATCTGCCTGCGGTGCGGGAGACCTGGGTTCTATCCCTAGGTCAAGAGGATCCCCCAGAGAAAGGAATGGGCTACCCACTCCAGTATTCTTGCCTGGAAAATTCCATGGGCAGAGGAGCCTGGTGAGGTATATATAGTCCATGGGGTATATATAGTCCATGGGGTCGCAAAGAGTGGGACACAGCTGAGTGACTAACACTTTCACTTTCCACATAAAACAAGTATTTCTTGACATTAATCTTTGATCATTATATGAATGTCAGCCATCTTCTGCCAGTTTAAGACTTTTATTTTAAATGTGTTTAAGACATCCTTTGGCATGTAGAAGTAAACATTAACATAGACAATTTATCAATATTTTCCTTTTTGTTTCATGTTTTTTCCTGTGTGTTGTTTAAGGAATCTTTCTTCACTCCTTTGCCATCAAAGAGAGAGTTCAGATTTTGCTGGCGTTGATTTACTAGAAGTGGGATTTCTGGGTTAGAGAATATCTGTGTGTATTTAAATTTTACCAATGTGTTAGAGTATCCCTTTCCAAAAAAATGCCTATTTAATGAGTGAGGAGGAATATATCATTGTTTTTTAAATTTATATTTCCCTGGCAACTAGTGAAATAAAGCATCTTTTTTATGGATTTCATCATCATTTGCATTTGCTCATCTGTGAGTTTTCTATTCATATTATTTGCTCTTATGTCTGTTACAATTTCTTATCTTTTTCTTTCTAATTTATGGGAGTTTTTGCATTTTACTGAGATTAGCCCCTTATCAGACATATCCATGCCAATTTTCCCCTAACCTAGCATTTTCTTTTTAACTTTATCAATTGTATGCCTTTTTTAAAACAAAATTTTAAATATTTTTATATATGAAACATAGCTATCTTTCCTTGTATCACTTCTGTATTTTTTTGATATAAACTGTAGGAAAGTCTCTCAGATCCCTAGCTTATACATATAGTTTCATAAAATTTCTTTTGAGATTTTGGTTTCTAAAATTAAGTAACCTCTCTTGGCTAAATCTTTATATTTAATATAAGGTAGGTGTGCAAATAGAGTGAAATAATTTTTTTCATCCTTGGGTATCCTGATAGGTAAATAATATCACATGAAATCATATCATATATGTGTTACATGTTTGATTTGCTCCACAGCTCAAAGGTAAAAGAGTGTTAACATGTCATTCTTTTTCCAGTTCTGTTTCAATGAGACTCGGTCCCTTCCATCATGATTGTTAGGGAGTCTGTTCCCAGTCATTTTGAAGGGAGCCCCATTCACTCATTTGGGATCATAAAAGAGCTCTTTTAGGTCCTAGTGGTCAAAGATAAACGGGGATGAAGTCCCTGGTTATCAGTCAGTGGAGTTTCTCTTTGAGAGGTTGGTCTTCCTGCCCACGGAATGTACTTGTGGGCAGGCAACTCCTCTGGCAACATCTCGTTCTCCATGCCCATGCTTGGGCACTGGTATCTTTACTGAGCCTCCCTCTCAGGATGCCAAGTGCCCGGCCTGCCTAGGCACACACCTCCATCACTGCTGTAGTTGCTAACAGCTCTTGGAACTTAGCAGTTTAGAAAGGTTCAGCCTACTGTCTTCTGGAAGCCAGTGCTCCCTCCTCCCTCTCCCAAAGGTTGGGTTCTTCTGCCTTCTTGCTCTCCAAATAGGCAGCCTTGATCTGAGCTTAGATTCTCTTCCTTGGGCTTGAGAAACATAAAATATGTTACCAGTAGGATAGTGAGGAGTGAGGGCACAAGAGAGTTTTGGTGAAGAAGGTCTAGACTTTATGGTCAAAGGCCTGGCTATATATTCTGCAGATAAGAAATATCACTCTTCAGATGTTCAGTAACTCATCTCCTCTACACTAAGTATGAATAGTATGCTTTTCCTCAGATAACAGAAGCTTTATAATGTGGTTCATTCTGCCTGTCCTGTTGCATTTAATTGTCAACAACTCACATATTATATACCATATCACATTTTATACATATTTGTGTATATATTTGTAATATATATTTATATAATTGTAAAATATATATTATAAATTGTGTATATATCTATATATTATATATGTAAAGATCTGGAAGGATTACATTAACTTATTTGTGGCTGACTCTAAAGGCTAAGAATTACTAAAGCTTTTTTTTTTCCATTTCTATAACTTTCAAATCATTATCATTTTTATCTCTGCAGCTAGAAAAATAAATATATTTAGGAAAATGTCACAGAATGTTAAAAGGATGTTGGTAGCAAGCAAATGCTTTCTAAATAAAACTTGCAAAAGTTTTCCAGATATTTACACTTAGAAAGACCCTTTTTAGATACTTAGGGGAAGGGAGTGACGATGACTGGACAGTAACAAGGGAGAGATGTCTTATTTATTTCAAAAAGCTGTTTGGTATAATGAAAAGATCCCTGAATTAGCAGTCAGACCATTTGGGGTTTTGTCATGGTTTTACTGTGAAATACCTGTGTACTTTTGATAAGTCTCTTAAACCCTTAGCTTCTAATTTTTTCCAAAAACTGGACAATCTCTGAAGTCTCCTTCAGCTCTAGAATTTTATAATATATATGATTTAGAGATTCTTAGCTAATAGCTATGACGCCAGTTTCAGCTATCATAGTGTCACTAGCCATAAAACATCCAAACTAACTTTCCTCCTTGAGAAGGTAGATGTATCTGCCTGTCATTCCTTCAGCCTTTCCTGCTTCGCAGTGACCACTGAACCAGATGCTTATTAGAGCTTTTGCCTGGAAAATGCCTCACTGACCGGAAAGCTAGGATTTTGCTCCCCATGTGGTGGAGTTAAACAGACTGCCACCAGATCCAACAGCTGGGCTGATGCCTTCTGGGCAGCCTGCCAGCACATGAGAACAGAGATGTGCTTGCTGGGCGCTGGGATCTCCACAGACATCCTTGCCTCTGCTCATTGTCTCTCCTCAGGCCTTCAAGGCCTGAGGAGCTGTGCAGCTATGTCCTGGTCACCAGGAGAAGCTGCCTCTATGCTGTAAAGATGGCTCCGAGACACTGATCTCCAAAGCTAATTGCATGTTTATAATAGATTTGTTCTCGGTTTCTACCTTTTAATTGTCTTACTCAGCTCTGCCCTGGGCAGCACTAACGGTTTTAGTCTCCTATCCTACCTGACTAATAGTTCTTTTCAACAAGGTAGAAGAAAAATCTGTTTCCATCATCCCAACACCAGGTCCAACCTACCTTTATAGCTGGGACTTCTTAAAAGTAGCATTTTGGAGAACTGAATCAAGGATGGCAAAAGATGATGCTATTTCCCATAACAGAATCAATGTTCTTTTATCCCTAAAGATGCTAACTGTAATTATGCTGGCTGTTTAGCCTAGAAATCCTAGGATTTCAGCATTGGGTATGTTTCAATATCACATTATCTGACTAAATTTCCATATGTTCTATCAATTCATATTAAGAATATATGACTGTTCTTAATTCATATGGATATATAACCTGCCCCAGTTCCTGTTGACCAGTCTAGCTTAGAAGTATTGTTGTTAGTTGCTAAGTTGTGTCCAACTCTTTGCGACCCCATGAACTATAGCCTGCCAGGCTCCTCTGTCCGTGGGATTTTCCAGGCAAGAGTATTGGAGTTGGGTGCTATTCCTCCTCCAGGGAATCTTCCCAACCCAGGGATTGAACCCTGGGTTTCTTGTGTCTCCTGTGTTGGCAGGTGGCTTCTTTACCACTGTACCACCTGGGAATCCCATTTACAGCATATCTAGGCCCTATTTAATAATGGATGATAAGATAGAATGGGATATAATTCTAGAGTAGCTTTTATTTTTTACTTTTAAAAAATATTCATTTACTTATTTATTCATTTAATCACTCAGTCATTTGGCTGTGCCGGGTCTTAGTTGCAGCATGTAGGAGCTTTAGTTGTAGTATGTGAACTCTTAGCTGCGCCGTGTGGTATCTAGTGCCCTGACTAGGGATTGAACCCTGGGTCCCTTGCATTGGGAGTGTGGAGTCCCAGCCACTGGACCACCAGGGAAGTCCTAGACTAGCTTTTCAAGTAAGAAATGCCTAGATTCTAAGTGATAGAAGAATTTAGTCTCATTGAAACCCAGAAGGATGTTAAGCATAAATAGATGAAATTTCTCATTTCTCCTGTGCTTGGTGAGATTGGATGTGAGTATCGGTGGATATACACTATGATGTTGTGTATCCAAGCAGACTATTGTGTTCTTTGAGTCTACTGTTATGAGAGACTTTGGAATGGGGAACAAAGAGCATGGGGAGATGGAGTCCTCATGCATTTAATTTATGAAAACTCAGTATGTATTTCTCTCAACACATAGGAGCAACCATTTAAATTGTACTGGTGATTCTTTCTGACATTCCACTTACTGAGGTTGTGTTAGAGAGACTGACCTGTGAGATAGGAGTAGCTGACTTGCAATGTGCAGACCATTTATATACATAGAAATGTGACTTTTTTTTTCTATAACTGAACACAACTTAGGTCTCAAGCCCTCATTTTTGGTAGGCAATGTAAACTTTGTTATTTAAAAATAACTCAATCACTTCCAAGTTTTATAGTCTCTTTGGTCGCATACTTGGACACCAGTAGGATTCTTCACTTCACCATCCTTCTACTCAGGGAAGACCCAAGTTACAGGTCTTATCCAAGTATTCTCTGGTCTTTGCTGACCTCAACTGAGATGTGACTTCTCCTCTTTAGTTTGTGGACTTTGTAACAGCATCTTACTGCTGATGGTTGGCAGTCCAGGCTCCAAGTTCACATTCTGCACATTCCCCTTGATCTAACCCAGGCCTCTTTTGGTCCAATGGCCCCCTCAGCATGTCTTCATCCTCCTTGTGGATGAAGGAACCCTCAGTTTTTCTCCCCTAATAGTGGAGTACATGGACTGAGGGGCAGGGGATGAGGCTGCTTTCAGACTTCTGATGCCATGGATGCCTTTGACTTGATGATTGAGAGTTGTATTGCCATTAGAATCATTAGAAGCAAATAGAACTCATTCATTACTATTTCAAAACAGTCTACAAACTGATCTGCTGTTCTGTTAGTCAGTCCCTGGTTACCAGATGCTGGATGCAATTCTGGTGTTTTAAAGATATGTTGTTTTTATCAACAATATTGCCCCTAAATGAAAGTCAACCATTTACTTTAGTGCCTAACCAAAGTCAGAGAAAACACTAAGTTAGATTTACTCAGATATAGCATGTGTTGGGAGGCGACAGAGGATGAGATGGTTGAATGGCATCACCGACTCGATGGATGTGAGTTTGAGCAAGCTCTGGGAGTTGGTGATGGACAGGGAGGCCTGGCGTGCTGCAGTTCACGGGGTGGCAAAGAGTCAGATACAACTGAATGACTGAACTGACTGGCTGAGCGTGTGTTGGTTTCCCGCTTGGTACCGTCTTACAGGGAATTTCAAAGCTGCTTTTGCTTATTCACAATATTCACCTTATAATCTGATTTTATAAATGTTTTATAACATTCTGAAGATATGAATCATGGAATATTTCCCTGCTCTGTGATTAATAACTTGATTGCTGAAATAGGACGCAGTGCCTAAAAGAGAACTAATGACAACACAGCTCTTAAAGGCAGAATTTCTCAGCTGGAGTTTAAAGAAGCCCATCTAAGAAGGCTGAAGAACTGTGGCTTATACCTTCCACGTAGGAGGGCGATGTCTTACCTGTCTTGTCCTCCTCTGAATCCCTAGCACCTGGCATTGTACTTAGCGCATATTGGGTGCTCGGTATATTTGTTAAACACAGTAAGTGAATTAACAGACTTCTGAATGGCAGTTTTATATCAATGGAACATAGAATGTGCTGGTTATTGAAGCAAAATAGGTCAGTGTGAGGAAAGTTATGGGCTTTCTAGGGAGCTAGTCATTGGAGAGAGTCTGTATGTCAAAAATACTGACTTTTAGGCTGATCTAATTACAAAAAAAAGAATAACATATTTTACACATACCCTGAATTAAACTGCCTCCTTCAAGTCTGCAAGTAAGGCAAACTCACCTGATACCTGACCTTTTGATTTTACATTAAGGAATTATATTTACTTCATACAGACTATTTTGTCCCCTTTAGGATTTCAGCCAACTCAACCCACAGAAACATAGACATAATTATTACAAAAGGCCTCTGAGTATCCCCAGATAGCTCAAGGTATGAATGGTCCTCCTTAAACTCTCATTCAAAGTTGTTTTCATGCTTATATGTATTTTTTAAAGATATCCTTGTTTGATTGCATGACCCATAGAAATTTGAGGCCTCAACCTCAGGGGGACAGGGAAGGCTACTGAAGACAGTCTCTGTGTCCTTAAAGGAAGAGGCAGGAAAACTAAGGCCCAGGCATGGAAGTGCAGCCCTGTTGATGGACATTTCCCTGCCCCAGCTTCCTCTCCTTTGGAGACATCCTCTTCTCTATGTGTTCATCACTCCACGAATAATGTCCCCACCACTGGGGTAAGTTGCCAAAGCGTTGCTCAGCCTTCCTTGAAACACAGCATAAGCTGGTGCTGGGAGCACACAGCTCCCGCACACGACTAGCACAAAGGATGCTGACATGAGGCTGCAGATGACCTTTTCTCTATCACATGGAGAGAGGCGTTTTTGAGATTCTTTTAATACAGTGATGAGAGAAAGAGAAGGTGCTCTGATATCTCCAGGCCCCAATGTGGTCCTGAGGCTCCGGGCCCTATTCACCAGCTGATGTGAAACTAAAACTGCTTGTGTGTTTCCCCAGGCAGTTTTCAGGAGCTCTTGACACTTTTATCTTACAGTCCACGTGGCCACCTATCAGGCCCATGGTAATCTGCTCCTACCCATCCTGCCTGCTGGTGCCCGTGCCTCCAGGCTGCCCCTGCCTCTCCTCTGGCCACGCTCTGCTCTCTCTGTCCCAGGCCTGGAAGGACCAGCTCCCCACTCCTTCTACCGTGTCCTTCCCAGGCCACAAAATTTTCCCACAATGCTTTCAGTCTATATCCACATCTTACCTTCTCTAATTTCTTTTGCATGTGTTATCTTTACCTCACAGTTAGCCACTTGTCACAAAGCACCTCTTTCCTCATCACTCCTCAACACTTTACCCTGCTTTATTTTCTGTACAATACTCACACTTTGACATATGTGTGTGTGTGTACAGATGTACCTTGGGACTTTCTGTTTTGTTAATTGTCTTTTTGTCCATTAGAATGTCAGTGACACAACCCCAGCACTAAGAATTGTTCCTGGAAAATGATAGATAAGTATTTGTGAAATGAATTAGTGCTGTGCTGCTCTCCGATTAGCAATAGAACACATTTGAGAATTTCATTAGTGTGTGTCGTCTTTGTCGTTTCCTCTTTAGAGACTCTGTAACAATCAGTTTGTTCTGCTTTGATAGCCATAACTCTCTCAGCCTTATGTCTTCACTCTATCCTTCTGCTGATTGCAAAGTTGAAAGCAAAGATCGGTTACCCACCTTTGCATCCAAGTTGCTCTTCATACATAAACAGTTGCTTCTCATATTAGGCCCCATAAAGAGTTTGCTGTATTTCCTAGTTATACGGAATCTCTCTAACTAGTCTTTATGTATGGGCTTCCCTCGTGGCTCAGACGCCTGCGGTGCAGGAGACCCTGGTTCAATCCCTGCGTTGGGAAGATCACTTGGAGGAGGGCATGGCCACCCATTCCAATATTCTTGCCTGGGAAATCCCCATGGACAGAAGAGCCTGGAGGGTTACAGTCCATGGAGTCACAAAGAGTCAGACACAACTGAGCGACTAAGCACAGTCTTCATCTATGCCATGGACAGAGTTTTACCTTATAATTCTTCTGTGTCTCTGAAAGCACCACATAGAGAGACTTGTTCAGAAAAGCATCATGAGTTGCTCTGTGTGCGTGCTGAGTCACTTAGTCGTGTCTGCGACCCCATGGATTGTAGCCCGCCAGGCTTCTCTGTCCATGGGATTCTCCAGGCAAGAATGGTGGAGTGGGTTGCCGTTTCTTCCTCTAGGGGAATCTTCCGACCCAGGGATTGAACCTGAGTCTCTTGCATCTCCTGCATTGACTGGTGGGTTCTTTACCACTAGCACCACCTAGGAAGCCCCCATGACTTGCTGGACTGATCTAAATGCACACACTGAGGCATCACATGCCACGCAAGGCCCAGTGCGTTACAGTGACTTCAGATACACAGATTCATCAGAGAAAGTTGACTGGTTTTTCTTCCTTTACAGGACAAGGCTTGAGATGTCATGAGGGCTCTATATACCTTAGCAGTCTGGACTACACCACCAGAGTGCACAGCCATTCCACATTCATTTCTCTTGCATCTCCAGCACCATGATACTGATAAACCCCAGCTGCTGGTGAGTGCTCTCCACAATGCCAGGAACTGATTTAGTTCTTTGCATACATTTTCTCAATTAATCCTTACTTGAGGCATGGACCATTATTATCTTTCCTCTACACAAGTGGCAACTCAGGCACAGAGAGATTAAGCAACTTGCCCAAGGTCACACAGTGAGTCATTGGTGGGGCTCAGATTCAAACCCAGCTCCAGAGCCCTCACACTTAATCTCGTTGTTCTGCTACCTCTGTGTTATCTGCTTAACACATCCACTGAGGAAGACTCTAGCAGCCAGGTTAGCTTCCTGTGTAATGTCTAATCCATAACGGTAATATATAATGTGATTAAAAGTTAAAAAAAAAAAACAACAAAATCACAGCCTGTAATTGAGTGCCTCTTTAGCTGCAGGGTGTAGGGAATACAGGCTACAATGCACTTATCTGAATCCAACGCTCTCACGGTCCAAACTTCCACGACAAGCCCAGGCCTATCAGTGTTTGAAATCTGCTTCTCAGTTCAGCATTTGTGATTTTATAATGATTTCCACATGCATTAGCATCCCATTAATGGGCCAGTATATGGGAACAGTTGTCTTATGAAGTGAGGGTTTTTTTTTTCCTTCTTCTTTTCTTTTCCATTAAAACCACAGGTCTACAGAATGAAAATGCTCAATCTAATGTGTATAACCTGGAAAGTAATTTCATGGGCTGTAGTACTTTGATGGCAATAATTCTTGGATGTCAAAGGATAAGGACACAGTTTTCTGCTTCTAATTTTATTCTTAGAAAATGATGGTACTGAGCCATCCACAGAGTCCCCTGTAGATTAATTCCAGTTTTTCTTTTGTAGAGGAGATTTAAGGGAAGTCTTAATCTGCTTTATATTTAACTCTTATCTCCACACTATGAATTAAAAATAGAAAGCTGGACTCTAGTCTCACCTCTGCAGACCCTCTGAGGGCTGAAGTTACCCCAGAGAAAGGATGGTCTGTGAGCTGCTCCAGGTCTCTTGTCTGGCTTAGCACCCCTCACTGACTTTCCCAGCAGCTGCTGCTTTCTAATTTTCAGCCCTCATATTAACGTGTCTAGAATGAGCTGTCTTTATTCTATGATGCTTGAATGACATTTAGCATTTTCCTCAGGTATTTCTCGTTTGCCAAAAAACTCCGTTAATTCTGAAATTTCCTGCATCCTCTGGTTGTTTTTTCCTAAATCCATGCTTAAGGTGGGAAAAGAAGTGAAGAGTAGTTTACTTTGCTTTCTCTTCAGCCAGTAAAAATTGCTCTGAAGTAGGCTTCCCTAATGCCCCTTCTCCTCTCTTCTACCCTCTCTCTCCCTTCCATTTCCCATTCTTCCCACCTTTTCCCAATCCTCTTTTCCCTTCATTTTCTCCTCCCAGGTCAAACCAAAGTCAGACAGCAGGAAGGGCAGGAATATTGCAGGTGCTGGGGGAGGAGTTGGAGTTAGGCTCACTTTCCTGCCCCATCTCCTAACTTGGAGCTTCTGAAATACAGTTGAGGGTCATTTAGCCAAGAACTAATCATCTAGTCAGTCTAGATTGGAAAGAGTAAGAAACCTCTAGGAAAACCTCTACAGTCTGGGGTTTCTGACACTTCAAACCCGGTGAAGTTACCATTGTGGACTTGTGAATTGTGGCTTATGTGACTGTGGGGAGAAAGCCAACCACCTAGTAAGCAAGCTGAACATTCTCTCTGTCCTCCCTTAATTTATAGACACTTTCCCTCCCTCCCTTTTTCCTCCTGTATCTTACACCAGTGACAAGTTTCAGTTCTAAAGTCTTAACCCAGAATACCCAAGAGACCATTTTATGCTTAATTGTAAAATTGTACAACTTCAGGGAAGAGGAGCTGTTGTATTTTTTCTGTATTCCCTCCTTTTCACCACTAAGTCATAGGAGCAATAACAGTGACCCCTCACTGAACACAGGCTGTGTGCCTGACTGGTGGGGGAGGGGTCCTGAATGCACATTCAGAGGAAACAGAGCTCCTCAAATCGTGGGGCCACCCACCCCCTTTCAGACAAATGCAGGCAGGCTCCGGTACAATGCTTCTTAAATGGTAGATTGTTTAGTAGAACATGTTAGTTGTGGAGGCTGGCATTTTTAAAAATAAAGAAAATGGAATGAAATAGAACAAAACAGAAAAATATCAGAGGACGTTGCATGTGGTAGGAGGAAGTATTATTTTGTGAGCCTTTGATTTTAGTTAAATACTTGTCTAGAGTGGAGAGCCTGATGGTGCTTACTGGGAGCTCCACCCACTCTCCTAGTCTCCCTTACAACCAGCCAGGTGACTGAGGTCTGGCTGTGGTAGCTTATCCAGGGTGATCTATGGCACATGGAACTCGCCCACATAGGCTCCTCCACTTTCTTCCTTCCATATATCCGGTGGATGACACCAGGGCCACCTTGAAGCTACAAGATGTCAAAGCCACAATGTGAAGCAGGGTCCCTGAGTCGTCATTGGAAGGAATGCCACCCACAAGAGTCACTTGACCAGGGACACCAGCTTTCAGCTTTATGTAAAAAGAAATTCTGTTTTCTTAAGCCAGATTGTTTCACCTACCTTGTGTGTGTGTACGTGCATGTGCCTTATGCTACATTTATTTCTACATGTAGATTATAGTGAGAGACATTTGAAAGCCACTGCTCAGGACAGAGTGTGGTCCTAGATCAATAGCAGTGGGATCATGTGGGATGCTCATTATTAATGCAGATTTCTGGGCCCTGCTAAGATCTGTTGTGTAAGGATCTGGGGCCTGGGAATGTTTGACAAACTCCACAGAAAAACCTTCTGAACACTTAAGTCTAAAGAGCACTTTGGCCTCAGTATTGGTGGAAACATTTTCTTGGCAGCCCTGGGGCTAGATAAGCTTTATACCTATTTTCTTTGGTCACTGTCCAAAGTGTGAGTCTTTCCCTATTCTCCACTCTATCTATACTCTCTATATAATCTTATTACAATAATGCTCTGTACTGATGCACATAATCCTTTTCTAAGAACATTTTCCACTTCTCCCCTTTTTCCTAAACACTGTAACTGTCCTCTAGAAAGTCTGCTGTGTAATTAACAAATGCCCCTATGCCTACCTCTTCCCTAGACATTTTCTGGCTCTACCCTGAGTTATCAGTTCTGCTCCCCATTCAAATGGAGCTGTTCATTTTCCCCGTTTTTATGTGGAATTTTATGTGTATTCTCAGGGTTGAAAAGCGGGGCAAGTCCCTTCCTCGTTACTCAGCTGCAGCTTCCCAACCATGACTGCCCCCATCCTTTTGGATAGACTCATATACTAATGATGTACAGAGTTACAAAGGAAATTCATAATCTCACATTATAAGAAATCGAATTCTTGAGTGATAACTGGCTAATTCAGCAACTCTTTCCATGTTTCTACTTTGTCTTCTTCCACATGTTTATCCTTTAACTTGTTTCTTCATGGTCACAAGATGGCTGCCATAACTCCAAATATGACATCCCTCACAGCTATTTCAGTATGAATTTCCTATGGCTGTAACAAATTGTCACAGACTTGGTGGCTTAAGCTATGATAATTTATTCTCTCACTTGTTGGAGGCCAGAAATCTGAAATCAGTATCACTGAGCTGAAATCAAGGTGTTGGCAGGGCCATCTTCCCTCCAAGTGCTCTAGGTGCGAATCTGTTCCTTGCCTCTTCCAGCTTCTGGTGGCTGTCACTATTCCATGGCTTGTGGTTGCATTACTCCAGTCTCTGCCTTCATCTTCACATTGCCTTTTCTTCTGTGTGTGTCTTTCTTTCTCTTCTGTCAGTATCAAGTTCCTTTCTGCCTCTTTCTTAAAAGTGACATTTGGGACACGTGTGATTGCATTTAGGGCCCACCTGGATAATTCAGGATTATCTCCCCATCTCATGTCCTAACCTTCATCATATCTGCAAAGATTATTTGCCCATAAAAACTCACATGTATAAATTCCAAGGATTAGCACCTGATAGTTCTAAATATTATTATTTGGCTTAGCTACAATATCCAAAGATACCAAGGGCAGTTTCTCCTCATCTACAGTTTCTTAACAGGGAGAAATTCTTTTCTCAGAAGCGTACCGTCTTAGCCGGTTCAGACTGTTAGAATACTATAGACTGGGTGGCGTAAACAACAAGCATTTATTTCTCACAATTCTGGAGGCTGGAAAGTCCAGGATCAAAGCACTGGCAGACCCAGTATCTGGTGAAATCACTTCCTGATTTGCAGACAGTTGAATCTTGTTATTTCCTTATGTGGCTGAGAGAAAATTTCTCTCAATCACATTTTTTTTTCCTTATAAGAGCACTAACCTCATTTGAAAGTGTCTACCTTCTTGACTTAATTACCTCCAAGAGGCTTCACTTCCTAATACATGGTGATGGTGGTGGAGGGGATGTTAGAATTTATACATACAAACTTTGAGAGAACACAAACATTCAGTATGTAACACCCCTACCACCAGTATGTTTCCTGCTAATCCTGTTGGCTGGATATGGATCATAAACCCATGTATGTAGCCTCTGTGGGGGACAGAGGCTCTGTCAGCAAAAAAAGAGAAAAAGATGAAGGATGAGGGAAAGCTATTGGTTAGACTATCAATAATCTACATTAGGATTCCTGTGTCTTTATGGTTCATATCTATTAATATGATGTTGATGTTACTCTCTTTTGGTTTTTTGCTGACTCCTTACTTCTATGTGGTCTATCTAACCATTAGCAATTCAATTATTTGACCTCCTCATCTTTCAGTGACCATGCCCTGCTCTATCTCTGTCTTTCGGTACCATAGCTTCACCCTGGACCTGAACATCACCTGAAACTTCTGCTTTTCTGAAATAGCAACTACAGACAACTGCATCTCTGACCACCTTCTCCCATCCTTCCAGTTTACTCATTTCAATTCTCCTTTGTCCTTTCTGCCTATCCATCAGCCATTCCTTTCTTGAGTTTTCTTCTATCCAGAATATATTACCCATATTCTAAATTCCCTTGACTCTTGGTCCTTCCATTGAAGTTACCTTGCAAAACCCCAGTCTTGGATGAACCCTCTATCTGCTTGCTCAAACTTCTTCCTTGTCATTAATTCTTACCCTTTCACTCTCAGCAGATAACTTTGCTTCATTTTTAATTAAAATAGAAGAAATCTGGTGGAAATGACTCATCACTACATTTATTGTCTGTGTACTGAGATGTTTAATCTTCTGGTCTTGTTACAGTGAAATAGAACTCTTCTGCTAGAGGCCTATCCATCTGCTTATCCTGTGGAAATACAACTAAGTTCTGGTCAATGAGATGTAAGTGGTATTGTAATATGGAGGCATTTAGGAAGCTTCTTAAAGGACAGTGGGCTCATATCCTTTGCCTGTTCCTCTAGTCTGTTCCTCCATCCAGATTCCTGGAAATATGAATGCAATCACTGGAGCTCCTGCAGTTATATTTTAAGAATGACGCTCATGCAATGGCAGAGTAGCTAGACAGAACTTCTTTAAGTCATTTTTACCTTCTTTAAATCATTTCTCATCCACACAGGTATAATGCTTCTCTCAGATTCTTAAACCACACTCTTAAGATGTGTTTAAAATTTCGTTATGCTAAAATAGCTTTATTTTTAGGCTGAAAAGTGTTAGTCACTCAGCTCAGTCATGTCCAACTCTTTGCCCAACTCTTTGCAACCCCATGGACTGTAGCCTGCCAGGCTCCTTTGTCCATGGAATTCTCCAGGCAAGAATACTGGAGAGGGCAGCCTTTCCCTTCTCCAGGGGATTTTCCTGACCCAGGGATTGAACCCAGGTCTCCCACATGGCAGGCAGATTGTTTACCCTCTGAGCTACCAGGGAAACCCATTGTACTGAAAGAACTTCTGTCTTTCTCCCAACCTTGATATATATTAGTCTGCTTCTATCAGCTTAACTCTGGAAAAGTCCATGTCCCATTGTCCTTTCCCAATTCCTGGCTTTCCTCTTCCTCGCAGAGATGATATTAGTAGATGTTGAGGGAGAGCTGGGGAGTGTTGAGTATGAACAGAAGAAAACTTTGCTCTATTACCTATATGTAATTCTGGTCAGTTTTTAGCAAAATTGTGTCATCCTCTCTTTTCTCTTCTCTTGTGCTTTAGTTTCTATGCTCCTTTTACCTTGTTTAGAAGTTGACCCAGAGCAGAAATGACACTCAAACTATACATCAGTATCATCAAGCTTTCGTTCTTTTTGCTTTCTGATGTTTTGAAAATATTAAAAGGAGGGCTATTGTGTCATTTCTTTCCACAGGGGCACAGAAAACACCTTCTTGATGGAAAATATAACCTGATCGTTTGTCTCAGAATCTGAGTTGAACCGAGAAAAGGTTCTTTCAAAAGTTGGCTGGAAAGGAAATGGGGGTAGCTGGTTTACCTCCCCCACCTGACCCCCATCTTCTGCTTTGCTGCCCCAGTAGCAATTTTGAGAGGCAAACCTGATTGTTCACTCTCCTACTTAAAACCCCTCCGTGGCTGATCCTGATGCCATCTTTCACCTCTGTCCACCTCACAGCCTGTGCCTCCAGTTACCCTGAATTACTTGCAGTAACCTGTGCTATTTCCCAAGTCTGCCCTTTCTTTTTGTTGTTCTTTTCTGGACTGACTTGCCACCCCGTCCTTCTATTAATAAGAAATACCCATTCACCTTCAGGGCTCAGTTCAAGAAACTTCTTGTCACTTGTGATGCTTCTTGTCCCCCTTTACCTCCCTTCTTCCAACTGACCTTTTCCTTCATTTTGTCCTTCTGTGAACAGGTCTTATAGCATGTGCCATACTTGACTGCAAAATTACTTGACGTGTTAGTGTCCTTCTATTTGACTATAAGCTCACCAAAGGCTTAATCATTCTTTCATTGTCCAAGTAATTCATAAACATTTTCTTTTTGTAAAAGAATCAACCAATACAGAACATGAACGTTTCCTTTCACTTCTCACTCCCTCAGTCTCCCGACCACCGTCTTATTCATATTTGAATCCTCAGTGCCTAGTTCAGGGTCTGGCACACAGAAACCCAACAATTGTGTTTTCAATGAATAGAATGAGTGAATGAAAGAAAGACTATCCATCCTTTTAAGGTTGTTATCAACCAGTAACACATCTGATCATAAACCTGAGTTTAAATACCCATTCATAGTGTGCAGCTTCTTCACTCCACGATAACATCATGTATGTGCTCTCTTGTGGTTTATTTTTGCTAACTCACAGTCTGAGTCTTCAGTCTCCTTCAGGTCCTGTTTACTTTATTCAGAGCTCTGCTCCTCTGCTAGTGTAGTTTACATTGGGAGGAAGTTTTCCCATTGCCTGTGCAGTGTAAATTGGTTTCTGAACAATCTTGCCCACAGTCTCCATTAATACGGCACTGTAGAGCAAGGCAGGATAAAATATTCCAAGTAGCAGGAGTTACTTTTTAGGATGATTGAATATGATGAAGGAGCCAAGGACAAAGGGTAATTTATTCCAAAGGAAGTCAACACCTTTGCTTTGCTCTAGCTCTTGCAGCTAAAAAATAGGGCTGGTAATTGGACTTGCTTTATGAAAATCTCATTAGCATTAGCATATAACTAAAATGCACAGCTCCATAGTTAATTGCAATCCTGCACTGCGGTTAACAACTACAGTGATGACATTTGCATATTGCACATAAAATTAAAAATGCATGTCAGATAGGTGCTCTTTTAGAAAAAAAATCCTTGAATAACATTGCATTCACTACAATAATCGGAAAGATTTTGAATTTGAATGGAAATTATATGTATAGTATGAGCTTTAGAAAGACAGAGGAGCCTGATCAAAGAGGAGGGGAAGCTAAATATGAAACATTGCATAGGCAGAACTCCAGCAGCTGGGATCTTCTTCAAGGGCAGGGACCTGTAATACTGAACTGTGTATGCTTTGTGAGAATGCCACCCTTTCTTCTGAGAGTTTCATTTCACTTTCCGGCATCAGTCTCGTCTTGATGCTTTTCCTCTAGACTATAAACTCCTTGAGATCATGGACTTGATCTTTTTAAACCTTTGAGTCCTACAATGCTTAGCATGTACAGGCACTCAATGATTTGTAGGTGTGAACCAACTCAAGCCCTCTCGAATTGGATCCAGTAGACCTGAGGGGCTGTGTACCGAAGTGATTAAGAGTGGATGTTTTCACTTCCATGTCCCTGAGGCAGTTACCTTGAGCAAGTTGCTTCAACCTCCCTAAGCCTCTGTTTCCTCTGCTATAAAATGTTTTCTGCCTTATAGGATTTTTGAGAAGATTTAGAAAGACAATGCATACATAATACTTACCACAGCACAGTGCCTGGCACATAGCAAGTGCTCTTATTGTTGTGGTTGCTGTTGTTTTTGGGTTAAAAATCATGGGAAAGGACATGTTGAGGCTGAGTGTTAGTCCTAGTGCCAATCAACTACAAGACAGAACAGTGTTACTGTGAGTAATAATACTTACCACAAGGGCAGATAATTTTTGTTTCGTTTCACCAAAAAAGAAAATGAGTTCTTGAAAAGAGATTGGCGGGGGCATAAGACAACTATACCATTATCTCTGTGGATACAAAGATCCATTACCAGGCTTTGTACATGGGACTCCTCTGTAACCACAAATTGCCTACTTCCTGGAAGACAACCATGGCTAGGAAGTCAGGAAGGAAGTCAAGTAGGGCCTTCTGTGGGGTAGGGCTCTTTCTTTCTTTTATCATTCATTCATTGTTCAGCTAATACTATTTATTGTGCCCATACCTATACAATGCATTGTGCTAGGAACTCTGAGACAGAGATGACCATGCATGTGATCTGATTGATATATACTTCGAAATTCTGGGCTGGAAGTAAAGTGAAGGGTTGGAACTAGAGAAAAAGATACGTGTGTCATCAGCATGGAGAGGAGTTTGAACTCTAGACATAGGTGAGGTCCCTGTGGCTGTTCACTGGGGAACACTCCCGGTACGGGGATAGGAAAAGGAATTGGTACCATTTGAAGCAAAGGGAAGAGACTGAAGGAGATGAAAATTCTGAAAGAGATGGGAATACCAGACCACTTGACCTGCCTCTTGAGAAATCTGTATGCAGGTCAGGAAGCAACAGTTAGAACTGGACATGGAACAACAGACTGGTTCCAAATAGGAAAAGGAGTACGTCAAGGCTATATATTGTCACCATGCTTATTTAACTTATATGCAGAATACATCATGAGAAACACTGGGCTGGATGAAGCACAAGCTGGAATCAAGATTGCCGGGAGAAATATCAATAACCTCAGATATGCAGATGACACCACCCTTATGGCAGAAAGTGAAGAAGAACTAAAGAGCCTCTTGATGAAAGTGAAAGAGGAGAATGAAAATGCTGGCTTAAAACTCAACATTCAGAAAACTAAGATCATGGCATCTGGTTCCATCACTACATGGCAAATAGATGGGGAAATAGTGAGAGACTTTATTTTCTTGGGCTCCAAAATCACTGTAGATGGTGACTGCAGTCATGAAATTAAAAGACACTTGCTCCTTGGAAGAAAAGTTATGACCAACCTAGACAGCATATTAAAAAGCAGAGACATTACTTTGCCAACAAAGATCCATCTAGTCACAGCTATGGTTTTTTCCAGTAGTCATGTATGGATGGGAGAGTTGGACTATAAGAAAGCTGAGCACCGAAGAATTGATGCTTTTGAACTGTGGTGTTGGAGATGACTCTTGAGAGTCCCTTGGATAGCAAGGAGATCCAAGCAGTCCATCCTAAAGGAAATCAGTCCTGAATATTCATTGGAAGGACTGATGCTGAAGCTGAAACTCCAATACTTTGGCCACCTGATGTGAAGAACTGACTTATTTGAAGAGACCCTGATGCTGGGAAATATTGAAGGTGGGAGGAGATGGTGAAGACAGAGGATGAGATGGTTGGATGGCATCACTGACTCAATGGACATGAGTTTGAGTAAACTCCAGGAGTTGGTGATGGACAGGGAGGCTTGGCATGCTGCAGTCCATGGGGTTGCAAAGAGTCTGACATGACTGAGTGACTGAACTGAACTGAAGGAGATGAAAGTTTCAACTTGTAGGGTGGTAGTTGCCAGAGTCAACTTTGTGTAAAGTGAGTGAGGGTTATTGGATTTGGTGATAAGGAGGCCGTGAGTGATTCTTCTCCAAGAAGGGGGTTACTGTAAATGAATTTGGGAGAGAACTTCACATCAAGGGTAGGTAGAGAATGGCAGCTGCTGCCACTGCTAAGTTACTTCAGTCGTGTCCAACTCTGTGCGACCCCATAGACAGCAGCCCACCAGGCTCCTCTGTCCCTGGGGTTCTCCAGGCAAGAACACTGGAGTGGGTTGCCATTTCCTTCTCCAGTGCATGAAAGTGAAAAGTGAAAGTGAAGTCTCTCAGTTGTGTCGGACTCTTCACGACCCCATGAACTGTAGCCTACCAGGCTCCTCCATCCATGGCAAGAGTAACTGGAGTAGGGGTGAATGGCAGGGTAGGAAGCAAATGCAGGAAAGTGTCGGCTGTGCCTTGGCAGTAAAAGGATAAAAAAGCTCAGCCAGCAGCTTGAGGGCATAGCAGAGTTGAAAAACAACATGTATCATGTTGGAAAGTCCAAAAGTAGGAGCCATTGAGAAAAGAGGGAGATAAGACCTGAGACAGCTGGAGGCGGTGATGCCGTTGAAATCAGCCCAAGTCCCAGGCTGCACAGTTATCTTGTGAGCAGTTCTGTTCTGTAGGACTGAGGCCAACACCTTCTCACTTGGGTGAGGTACCTCTTTTCCTTGGCCTGCAGCCCTGGTTCTTACCTGTATCCCAATACATCATATTTTTATGATATATTCAATTCAATAAATTGAATTGTTATTTTCAATTTATTCATCTGTCTCCTCCTTTGATGGTGAGTTCCTCAACCACAGGAACCATGTCTTATTCATCTGAACATCCTCATTGCCTAGTTCAGGGTCTGGCACAGTCAGTAAATATTATTCAATTCAACTGTCTGTCACAGTCAGTCTGTTCCATCCACTGGAGTTCCCAGTAATTACACAGCCTCTTGTAAATTGTCTCCTCCTTAGAAGTAATGATGGGCCAGGAACCAGAATCAGGAAGGAAAGATAAGATAGGTTTTCTGTGGTGGACTGGGCTATTTTATTCATCATTCAGCTAATATTATTTTTTTGTACCCATACCTATGCAATGCACTGTGCTAGGAACTGAGCCAGAGATGATCATAGGTGTGGACCTGATTGCTATACAGTTGGAAAGTCTGGGCTAGAAGTAAACTGAAGGATCAGAACTAGACAAAAAGATATGAACACCTCTGTCTCCATCTTACGTATTTCTGATATTAAGGTTACAGTGAGTTGTGTGAGGCAATAACTGAGATGAAGCTGGGAAGCCACAGTCCTGCTCTCTCATAGCTTTTCCTTAGAGAGTCTCTGCCCTGGAGTCTTTCTACTTTTCTCTCTACTCTTTCCATCCTGGCTAATATTTTTTTTTTTTTTTCCCATCTCTCCACTTCCTGTATCCTGTTTCTACTTTTGGAAGCCTGTGTTTAGACTCAAGCCTTTCATTTGCCTTTGTTGTTGTTCAGTCGCTAAGTTGTGTCCAACTCTGTGGACTCCATGAACTGCAGCTTACCAGGCTTCCCTGTCCTTCACCATCTCCTGGAGCTGTTCAAACTCAAGTCCATTGAGTCGGTAATGCTGTCCAACCATCTCATCCTCTGCCACTCTTCTCTTTTTGCCTTCAATGTTTCCAGTGAGTCGGCTTTTGGTATCAGGTGGCAAAGCATTGGAGCTTCAGTATTAGTCCTTCTGGTGAATATTCAGAGTTGTTTTCCTTTAGGATTGATTGTTTTGATCTCCTTGCTGTCCAAGGGACTCTCAAGAGTCTTCTCCAGCACCACAGTTCGAAGGCATCAATTCTTCAGAGCTCAGCCTTCTTCATGGTCCAACTCTCCCATCCATACATGACTACTGGAAAAAACCATAGCTTTGACTTTGGAAAGTGATGTCTCTGCTTTTTAATTTGCTGTCTAGGTTTGCCTTTACTCAAAGTTTTCCTGTAGACACACTATCTCTAAGAAAATGATTTTGAACCATAATCTGACAGTTGGGATTGTGCCAACATTTTTCACCCCTCCCTATCCCATGTGGGTCCAACTCGGACAAAACCCAATACATAAGATCTTTTGCTTAACAGCTTACTCTGGGGCCTCCAATGTACAGTGATAGGCCTTCATGGAAAGCGACAGTCATTACCACATCGTCAGAGCTGTATTCCAGACTGTCCTCCTTTTCCTCAGTAAGCCAATACTAGCAGAGCTTTCCAATTAGCAACAAAGAAACTTTTTCTTTTTCACTCATGCTTAAAAAATAGTTATTTCTCTTTTTTCAGAAAGTGTTTCACTGGTAACCTCTTCAGGTCTAGTCTCCTGCTATTGGATCTACGTGTGCTGGCTTCCCACATGTTTCAGGATCAGGACAGGCCTGGAAGTGAACCAGGGGCACCAAGGGGCCGGCAGAGTAAGCTCTAATTTTACTCCTGTCGCTGACCACCTTCTCCAGGCCACTGCACACCCACGCAGGAGAGTCGGAGGTTGCAGAGCCTGGGGTCTGAGAAAAGGAAGTATTGTCTCCCAGCTGTAAGTCAAGAGTTGTGTTTGTGGGCTTGGTTTTCCTGCTTCTGGCTCATGCTTATTCTTATTTTCCTGGCACAAGGGCATCTGTGCCCAGAACAGCCGCTTATCTCAGCTGACTGCTATTTGCCGATACCTGGTTTATTCTGTTGTTCTGAAAAGCCACACAAAGGAAAAAATTGGGAATTCTTTCTGATGCTGCATTGAACTTATCTGTGCTAAACATGTCTAAAAAACCCAAACTGCCTTAAAACCTAAACCAAGTTCCACAAGTGACTCACTCTTAGGCATGCAGGCAGAGGGTAAGGTGGGGAGAAGGGGAGCTGAAGAGAAAAACACACATATTTTGATTGCCTAATTTTACAAGTCTTGTCTATTTCACTCTACCACAGACTTAAACCGACAGCTTCTCTCTGTCTAGAGTCTCTGGATTCCTGACTGACACAAGGATGTCTCATTGCTTGGTGGGGTTCAGAATTCAGCACTAAGTGACTTGGGTGGTGGGAGTGGCCACACACAGCGACTCCTACTATTTCTGAATGGACTGCCTCTAACCAGCCTCTTCTCACTCCTTTCCTTGACTGGGTTCATGGGCTGACACGATTTGCCATTCAGCCTCTTTCTCCCTTATGGTGCCCAGTACCTTCTTGGACGTCTGTTGGTGTCCCTGTCTGATGCTGTTTTCTAAAAGCCCCTTATTTTTGTTGTTCAGTCGATAAGCCATATCAGACTCTTTTCAACCCCATGGACTCCAGGCTTCCCTGTCCTTCACCATCTCCTGGAGTTTGTTCAAATTCATGTCCATTGAGTTGGTGATGCCATCCAACCATCTCATCCTCTGCCACCCTCTTCTCCTTTTGCCTTCAATCTTTCTCAGCATCAGGGTCTTTTCCAATGAGTCAGCTCTCAGCATCTAGTGGTCAAAGCATTGGAGCTTCAGCATCAGTCCTTTCGGTGAATATTCAGAGTTGTTTTCCTTTAGGATTGATTGTTTTGATCTCCTTGCTGTCCAAGAGACTCTCAAGAGTCATCTCCAACACCACAGTTCAAAAGCATCAGTTCTTTGACATTCAGCCTTCTTTATGGTCCAACTCTCACATCCATACATGGCTGCTGAAAAAAAAACATAGCTTTGACTATATGGACCTTTGTCGCAGAGTGATGTCTCTGCTTTTTAATGTGCTGTCTAGGTTTGTCATAGCTTTTCTTTCAAGAAGAGGAAAGTTTTTCTTCCAAACAGCTGTTCTTCCAACTCCTTTAATTTCATGGCTGCAGTCACCATCCACAGTGATTTTGGAGATGAAGAAAATAAAATCTGCCACTCTTTCCACTTTTTCCCCACCTACTTGCCATAAAGTGATGGGACCAGATGCCATGATCTTATTTTTTTTAATATTGAGTTTTAAGCCAGCTTTTTCGCTCTCCACCCATAACATAGAATCATCTGAAGCATATACCTAAAGACTTTATTCTGTCATCTCTGCTTCCGCTGCAGCTCACCAAAAATGGAGCTGCTTGTTTATCCAGCTGTCAGCCATTTCCCATAAATGTCTGGCCCAGCTTGCTGCACAGTGGCAGGCATTACTTTAGTACCAATAGGTTGGCCCTCTGCCAGGTCTCCATTGTTGGCAACTCCATCTTGCTATTGAACGCTGAGTATGAGTCAGAGGTGATGCTGATGAAACCCTGGCCAGGTCCTGACAGCAGGGGCAGACCAAGCCACCCAGGGAGAGTAGGTCTGACCTCCTCTCCACAGAGCTGTGGTTAGTTCTAAAGCTTGGTGCCATCTCAGTGCAAACAGTGTGAGATGCAATTCAATGACTCCTATGCACACATCACTGGGGTGGGTTGTCAGAGGCACAGAAGAAGTATATGTTGGTTTCTGTCAGAGTTGTGGCCAGCAGCCACAGGTTCTTAATTGGGTTTAGTTTGAAAATAAATGCCTCACTGGACGGTGACACTTATCAACTCTTTTTTTTTGTTTGTTTTTTGAAGAAAATTGTGGCTTTGTGTAGGCTGATGTGTAACTTTAATAATCTTATCCTTAGTCCCAAGTACTGTGCTAATTTGTTCCTAGTTTTCTTCATCTTTTATTGTATTTATATAGCAGCAGCTGGTGAATGACTGTATCATTAGATAATACCCATATTTTGAGAGGTTAAATTTCCTAGAAACCAGTTTCTAGTTTTTGTGTGTCCTTGCTTGTGCCCTTTGAAGAGACTGAAAAAGAATGTTCTACAAAATCCTGTCTTGCTCTCCGGTGATGAGGTCAGACAGACCTCCGCATGAGGCTGAGTAAAGCTGCCATACAACTGTGGGGTGGCTTTGGAAAATTTCAGACATGTGGGACTTGCTTAGTCACCACCACAGCTCAATCCCATGGCTCCTGTCACCGCTTCGGTGAGTTGGTAGTACAATAGAGATGTCACTGTGGTGGGGCCCGGAATGAGGGCAGTCATAGGGCAGTTTCACTGGTAAAATGAAAAATAAGTTATTTCTAGTCATTTCTTATTAGAAGGAATTTCTGAATGGAAAATTCTCCTCCACTAAATAGGATTTTATCTATATAAAACTTTGTTGCTTATGACTATCAGGGTCAATTCCCATTGGCACCTGAGAGCTAGAAAATGACCTCTGTCATCACAATAGAAAGAAGTGTTTGTTCTTAAATTGGTCAAAAGCCAAGTCGTTAATTGCCTCTAAAGGTACAAAGCGAAAAAAGAATTAAGAGTTTTAATTGCCACAGAAATTCCAGATAGAAAATTTTACATTCAGTTGCACCTGAGGTAGCAGAAAACTCCAAGGGACTAAGTCCAGTGGCCAAACCAGAATTTGGTTTATATAAGTTTCCCTAGAAGTGGGTCGCTGGGATTTGTACATATATTTGTTATATAGAGGTTTTTTTTCTCAGTATAGCTTCAGGTAGATTATAATTAAACGTACATAAACATGTGTATGTTACCTATATATTCAGTCTGATGTATTAACCATAAGATACCAAATTATTAAAATTATTTTCAAAGCCACAAACTATGTGAGGGTAAAGATATTATCATGTAAAATGCAAAAATGCTTTCCAACTATGCTGCTATTTTATGCCAACTGAATGCAGAATTTAACTTAAAACCATAAATTTGTGTATTAAAATGAAATGAAAAAATGTTGACCAGCTATATAAAAAGGGCAGCTATCACTGCCCACGATTTTATTTATAGTCTTAATGTTAAAAAGCCAGGGTTTTCCCCCCACACTATAAAGCACTGATAATATTTTCAATCAATTCCTACCTACTGGAGTATAATGTAAATTCTTGTATGTGCTTTAGAAATCATTCTTTGGATTGGTATTCATAGAATGAGAAAGGAATTACTTGATGTATTCCATGTGTTTTTATTGAAGCCAAGATTAAAAAAAATAATAATAAGGAGTAGGTAAGTGCAGAGTCACCTCAGATTTTGGTTAGAGGAGGCAGAAGAGAGTGAAGGGTGACATGATGGTGGCTGTGGTGGAAGCCATCACTGCGCATAGTGGCCACAGGTGGCTTCATGGGATGACACTCAGAGGTTGTCTTTGATTTTAGTTTATATATTAAAGAAAATCTCACAGTGTTTCACACAAATAGCTTGACAACTTATATTTCACAGTACAGTGTGTGCAAAACAACACCATTCCTGGGACATGTTGACTTCACGTTGAAATTCTGGGAAAGGAGGTGACACTGGGAAAGGAGGTGACACTGTGGAAGGCAGCCTTCCCCACGCCTGTAAATGCTGTGGTTATAGAAAAGAGATCAAGTCCTTTGGTTTTCTCATCTAAGACTATAAATTAATTCATTAATTTATTCAACAAAAGAGTACCCATAATTCTGTAAGAGTCTGGGAAATAGTTTTTTTTTTTTTTTTCTGACCTGTGCAGTTGGTGGGATCTCTGTTCCCCAACCAAGGATTGAACCTAGGCCACAGCAGTGAAAGTCCTAACTACTAGGCAATGAGGAAACTCCCAGAAAATAGTCTTTTATGAGTTGTGATGTGCAACAGTTAGTAGTAATTGTGGAATTGACAGAGGAACCTGAATTACCAATCAACATAAAGGAGTCAGGAGTAGTTCAGAGCTCTCTCTGCAGCATGCTGTGTAACCTGGCTGTATAGAAATTGGGCATGCATTTTGCTATCTGGACAGTTGCTACTGCTCAAATTGACGCTGTGTACCTTAGAGGTTGAATAAGCACAAAATTCCATCAGTAAAACCTAAGTCTTCAAAGATATAGGCAAAATGGGATTTTTTTTTTGTAAAGGACTTGAGTCAGGAAGGACCACAAGATACTCACCTTAAGCATCATCACATTACATGATCAAGAAGAAGGTGAGTTTACGATTCCGAAGTCCGGAATCAGCATAATCTATATAAATAGACCTGGTCTGAGAGGAGCAGCTGTTTCTCTGTGATTCATTTAAGATGCCTTACAAAACCAGAAGCTCTGTAACTTGAGCTTGAAGATATAGGAAACTAGAGCTTGAAGATCTAAGAAAATTAACTACAAATGGAGCAACCTTTAATAGTATAGCCCTATGAGTTACTGTACAAAGAAAGTTTGCGTTTTCATCCTCATCTGGGTATGTTTCTATTGAAATACAAATGCAATGTACAACATTTTGCAAAACCCAAAGAACTCTTAAAATGGGTACTTATGCTTGTCATAACTAGGTAGGGTGGGATGGAGTTCTTCTAAGAATGAAGACATTTATATGCAAAACCAGATTGATATAAACCGTTATCATAAAAGGAGTGAAAGAAATGTCATGAGTGAATGCCCTGTGGCTGAAGTACAATTTGAATCAGCAAAAGGCTACTATGTAGGAAATGATCTGACTGGTAGGCTGGTCTATTGTGAACAGACCCTGATTGACTAGACTTTTGTACTCTTTAACACACTTATAAGTAGTAGAAGTAGAAAAATTTCAATTGCTATAGTCATAACTAGAGAGGTAATACTGTTATTTTCTGAATATGTTAAAACCAATGTAAAATAGTAGCATTGTTTCATTGCTGAATGCCCCTAAATCATCTGCTTATTTCTATTATGAATGATTTAGATACAATTCCATTGCATTGTAGGAAACAGCTCAGATAAACTCTTGGAATGTCTCCAAGTCTATAATTCCCTTGTGAAAAGTACATATAAGAGGAAAAAAAATTTTTTGCGTGCGTGTTTTGCCTAAGATTGTCTCTGCTCAGTTACTCCATTTTCCTCTTCCTTCCATTTTCCAAGATATTGAACCACTGAATATATAACAGAAAATATGCTTAAAACTCTTTCCTAACATTCCCCCCACCTAAGAGCTGTGAGCTGTGGTGAAAAGAATGGAATAGATGAGCAAGCATGTGTTTTCACTGCAAACATTATTTTTATTGTAAATAAGTAATACGATGCATATATTTGTGTGTTAGTCATATCTGATTATTTGTGACCTCGTGGACTGTCGCCCACCAGGCTCCTCTGCCATATGGGATTTCCCAGGCAAGAATACTGGAGTGGATTGCAATTTCCTTCTTCAGGGATCTTCTCAACTCAGGGATCAAACCCACAACTCTTACATTGGCAGGTGGATTCTTTACCTGTCTGAGCCAAGAAGGAAGTATAAATGCTGTAGTGATTATTCATTTCAGAACATTAGTGGGTTTACAGAAGCCTTTTTTGTTACATGTTTTCGCATCCAACCGAACACTGAAAATATAATTACAATAAAATGGAGAGTCCTCAAGAATTTTTGACTTTAGAAAGGAATTTTCAAACTTGTTACAGGAAGGATTAGGGTGTTAGATGTGGAGGATTCTCCTTGAGGTTAATTTTTCCTATTTTTTTCCTGAGGAGAATATCAGTAGGAGATGCAACAGGAATATTTTAGGATGTTCTAGATGATATTATGTCTGTTTCCACAAAAATTACATGCCTACATTTAATTATGTAACCCTTAAATAGGGGAAATTATAATTCTATTCATTTGAGAATGTATAATCTTTTTCAAACACATTTAGATATAAGCCATATGTTAAATTGAGTAAATCAGGTGTTGAAATAATGTGCTTTACTTTTGAATACATTACCCCAGTATTTTTAAAATTATGAAAAGTCAGTAGCAGCCTGAGTATAAGTATATCAGAATAAATTATCAGGCTCTTAGCTCTCCTGGAAAAGGATATTGTTTTGACAGTTGAAATTTGGCAGTTGGTAACCTGGTAGATGGTGGTGGATAATGAGAAGATACCTGTGGTTTGAGAGCAAGGACCTTGCTTTCAACTGTCAGTGTTATCTGTCCTTGTATCCATTGGCACCAGTGCTGGCCAGTAGACATGGGACATGGGTTGTCCAGTTTTCTTGTTCATGCCACCCGTAACTCTAGTAGCATAGTCATCTCTCTTTGGAAAGGATTATCCATCGAAGATTATTGGCAGCAATTTTAATCTGCACCCTCTCTTCTTCTGTCACAATGTTCATTCATTCATTCATACATTGAGAAATACTTTTGGTGTGCCAGGAGCTATGCTAGATGACGAGATATAATGGTGAGCAAATGCAGCCACAATGAAAAATAATCATGCAATGAATGTACAAAGTAAGATAGGTACTGTAGGCAGGGATTAGGGTCATGAGGGAGAGGACTCTGAACCCAGATGCGGACTTAGATAAGTCTGCCCTAAAGAAGTTGGGCTTGAGTAAGACCTAAAGCTGTGCCAGTAAATTTGTGCCACAAACTGTGTGATTATTTAGAGGAGCTCAAATTAAAGCACTTTTAAAATTTGGTTTCTCCAGGGCACTCAAAGCTGGTGCACTGGGACAACCCCGAGGGATGGGACGGGGAGGGCGGTGGGAGGGGGCTTCAGGATGGGGGACACATGTATACCCATGGCTGATTCATGTCAATGTATGGCAAAAACCACTGTAATATTGTAAAGTAACTAGCCTCCAATTAAAATAAATTAATTAATTTTAAAAATAAAATTCAGTTTCTCAATCTCACAATCCACATTCAATGTTTAGCATTGGTCCCAGAGGATTTAACTTTAATACCTGCTGGAGTGGTGGTTATCTCAAAGGTTAGGTGTCAAGAATTCCACAGATTAGGGTAAAGGATTCCACATGAGGTATTAGGAAGCTCAGAGACTTGGTGTTAATGCAGTCTCAGTGAATGGAGTATTGGCAATCCTGTATACGTGGCATGTATCACTTGCTGGTCAGGTAAAGATATGCATCTCCTAGAGACATGTGTGTGTATATATATATGTGTGTGTATTTGTATATATATGTGTGTATAGTGGTGTGACATTATTAGAACTCATGGAATTAGAATTTACTCTGGGTCATTACATACAAGCTTCTCAACCTTTTTAAGTCAACAGCATATCCTCATAAGTCTCTAATTGTAGATCAGAGAGGATCTTAAATCAAATATAATCATTGAGCCTGAAATTCAAGAACTCTAGTTGCAGCACACCCTCAATTTTTAAATTGTGAAAAGTTGTAGGAGCTGCAAGTTATGTGCTATTTGTAATTTACTTCTGACAAAGCAAAGCTGGAGGTTTTGTCACAGATTAACAAACTCAAATTATTGAGATTATTATTTTAATTATGTGACATTGTCTTTCCCACTGACAAAAGCAATCAAAATGACTAAAATTAAATCAGTTACAATGAATAGATTCCCAAAGATTATGTGTTGTTGAAAAACAGCATGCACTTATTAAATTTCTTACATGTTACTCCAAAAGTGTTAGTGAGGTAAATACCCTCCTCCTATGGATTTCAGAATGTGGCTAGAAGTAGATGTAATTCTGGAGATAATTTCATCAACCCTCTCACTCTCTAGATCAGGAAACTGACATTTAGGTCAGGTGCACTGACCATTTTCAGTGACTTTAACCTATATGGATAAAAATGTCAGCAAGACTTTGATAGTAACAAGAACTAGATTGAATGACAATAATACTGTAAGCATTAAGTCTCTAATATTACAGAATTACAGAGTTTTAGACTTTCGATGACTATAACAGTGCCTGGTCCAGTGTTGGAATCACCTTGACAACAGCCTTGTAGGTGGTCACCTGCTGCTACTTAAATACTTACCCCGACAGGAAGTTGGAAAGCAGCCCATTCTATTATGTGGTAGCTTTTCATATTGGAAAGTCTTTACATTGAGTTGGTATTGTTATCCCTATGAATTTCTACCCATGGGCTCTGCCCTCTGGAGCCAAGATCTGCAAAGTGTTTGCTGACAGCAATTATGTTGCTCTAATTTTCTTCTTTTTCCAGGAAACACATCTCTAGTTCTGAGTTATATGTCATATGTGGGGCAAAGGTCAAGTGAAAGAAAGAAAATAGTGTGCTATGGCTTATTATTAGAACTCAAGGAGTTGGAATTTATCCTGGGTCACCAATGTAAGCTTCTCAACCTTTTTGAGTCAACAGTATGTCCTCATTAGTCCCTAATCGTAGATTAGAAGATCTTATATCAAATATAATCATTGAGCTTTGTAATTCAATAACTCTAGTTGCAGCACATCTTTAATTTTTAGTTTTTGAAAAGACTAGCCATACTGAAAGAAATCAAAAGCCATGAATTGTAACATGAGTGGGAGATTCAGTGAAAGAGGTGAGACCTTTTGCTTATAAAGACTGTGGTCTGAGACACCTAGATTAATATCAGAATCTGTAGACTTTATATTGCTCTAAAATGCAATAAAATTTTACTCAATATTATAGCTTTGTTATAAAAAATAAAATTCTTAAAAGTTATTTAACTCCATCCTTAAAAGAAAATGTCTCTTCACATCTCTTCCAGTATTAGTTAAAATTCCAGGAAACAACTGATATGCTAGGATATTCTTAGCTACGATTTAAATTAGATTTGGGAAAGTTGTACCATTTCCAAGTGGTTTGCGGACTATAAAAATATAAGTTTACTTGATTTTTAATTTAAATTTAAATCCTAGAAGGCTCTCTTCTCTTTATTCTCTAGAAAACCTAGTACATGAATGGTGCTTATTTAAGTATCTACTAATATAATTATCTTCATGAATTCAAAGTACAAAATTACAGATTTTCTAAATACAGGGGCAAATGAATACATACATTTATCTGGCAAATCTAGCTACACAGATGCTGATCAGTTCAAAAACTGATGTACCTACAGACAGAAGTATTTTTAACAGTCTAAGAAACCAAAGACAAATAGACTTAAAATGGAATTTTGTTACAAATTGCTTTGTGTCTGGTGGGATTTTTGATTTCTGACCATAACTAGATTTGGCTTTATGTAAATTTGCAGTTTAAAGGCCTCAATATGTATAGGCCTATAGCCATTTATTCATTTACCCATTACACATCATGTTACCTAGTGAAAACTGGTGTAAAGTGGATTGTATTTACTAAATTGCCCATGGGAAAGAGTAGGTCCAGTGAAAATATTTTTGCTAAGTGTTTTCTATTTATTTGCTAGGATGATAGCAGTGTTAAGCTTGGAGGATGTGTGCATATGCATGTTAAAATTAAATTTGGTGCTTAGATTGTTGTTTTATATAATGATTATTCTGTTTATTTAGAATCCTCTACATCCTAGGTATCTTGCCAAATGTTAGAGGGTATGTAAAAACGAATAAGATAGTTCCCGCTCCACAATGTGACTGGTGAAACTAATGCTCAAAGAACTAGTAATATACATGCTATCTTATAGGATGTACAAAATGTTGTTGTAATATAACATAGCATATTGTGACATAGGAGAAAATTTCAAATAAGTTCCAGGTTGAGTGGAAGGCTTTGAAGCTATATAAGGATCCTCCTGCAATGCAGGAGACCTGGGTTTGATCTTTGGGTCTGGAGGATCCCTGGAGAAGTGAATGTCTGCCCACTCCAGTATTCTTGCCTGGAGAATTCCATAGACAGAGGAGCCTGGTGGGCTACAGTCCATGGGGTCGCAAGGAGTCGGACACAACTGAGTGACTAACACTTTCACTTCACTTTTTCATGCTGAACCATACAGAAAATTTTTTAAAGTGTAAAATGAAATTAGCCAACTCTCTCAAAATCTTTTGTTTTCCACATGTTTCTTCTTTTAAATAAAATATATTGTTTATTTCTTCCTAGCTTTCTGAGCATCTTACTTTTGTTTTAAAGCTTTCCATAAGCTTTTTCAGGGAACTTTCTTGGAGGAAAGAAAATTTTGAGCTGGGGCTTGAGGAAATGAAGATTTTCTGAGCAGGAAGGAGCACAAAAATACTCCAGGTATAGGGACTAGTTTGTGCAAGGCAGGAAGCTGGGATCTGAATTTGGGGATTGGGAAACACTGAGCTGCTTACTGGGGTGTGAGAAGGGAAATGGGAGCAGATGCAGCTAGGAAAGACATTGAAGCCAGGCTATTAAGCATCTAATGTACATCCTCGGGAAGCAGAGAAACAGCAGAGGTGGGTTTTTTTTGTTTTGTTTTGTTTTTGGTAATTTATTGGCTGTGCTGGGTCTTCATAGCTGTGCAGGCCTTTCCCTAGTTGTGGAGAGTGGGAGCTATTTTCTAGTTGTGATGCGCTGGCTTCTCATTGCGGCGGCTTCTCTTATTGCAGAGCACAGGCTCCAGGGCGCTTGGGCTTCAGTAGCTGCAGTTCCTGGGCTCTAGAGCAGAGGGTCAATAGTTGTGCTGCACAGGTTAGTTGCTCTGTGGCATGTGGGATCTTCCCAGATCAGGAATTTAATCCTGGTCTTCTGCATTGGCAGGTGGATTCTTTACCACTGAGCCACCAGGGAAGCTCCAAAAGGTTTTAAAACTCTTAATTGTTTGTAAATAACCTCAGATTTACAGAAAAGCTGTGAGTATTAATAATATAAGGAACACATATATATATATATATATATATATTCTTTACTCAGATTCACTTATTATTAATATTTTATCCCATTTGCTTTTTTATTTGATCTCTCTCTCCTTATTATAATACATATATGCATAAGCTTTCCTGTACCACTCAAGAGTAAGTGAAATCATGATCCTCTTCTCCTAAATACCTTGGTGTGTTTTTCATAGAAATAGGGATGTCCTCTTCATAACCACACAATAGTTACCAGCTTTAGTAAATTGAACACTGATATAATACTTTTTAATCTAACTTGGAATTCATGTGCCAGTTTTGTCTACTGAAACAACATGTTTTAATAGCATTTTGTCCCTTCCAGGACAAGATCCAGTCTAAGATAAAGAATCACATTTAGTTATTATATCCTTTTACTCTTTTATTTTTTTTCCAATTAAAAATAAGTTTATAAAAACTTAAAGAGGCAAAATGTACCTAAATCAAAAGACTATAAAGACTTAAATCCTACTGCCCACCCTATCTTGTCTTTTTTGACCTGAGTACTCATGTTTTACTAATTCTCTGTCTGAACTACTTTTCTAATCTAAAGAGTATATTTAACAATTATCATTTAAAATAACTGTACCTGAGGTTCCAGATGAACCCCCTCAGGTGTTTTTACTCCTTTGCCAAAACTGAACTGAGAGCTCCAGTCAAGGAGTTCTTTAAACCTAAGAAAGTGAAAAGTGGAAGTGAAGTCACTCAGTTGTGTCCGACTCTTCGTGACCCCATGGACTGTAGCCTACCAGGCTCCTCTGTCCATGGGATTTTCCAGGCAAGAGTACTGGAGTGGGTTGCCATTTCCTTCTCTACCTTCTACTCTTTTAATCTAGAACACTCTATAGCCTTTCTTTGACTTTTATAACATTAATAGTTTTGAATATTATAGCCTTTTTTTTTTTTTTTAATAGAACTATCCTTTTTCGGTGCTGGAGAATTTATTTAGGGTGTTACATAATCAGATATGAATTTTAGAAAATGTCATTCAAGAGGCAGTGTTAAAGATGGACCAGAAGGCAAGGGCTATGGATATGGCAGTGAAATAGGGCTTCCCAGGTAGCACTTCCCTGGTGACTAAACGGTAAGGAATCCACCTGCAGCGGGAGACCTGGGTTTGATTCCTGGGTTGGGAAGATCGCCTGGAGGAGGGCATGGCTACCCACTCTACTATTCTTGCCTGGAGAAATCCCCATGGACAGAGGAGCCTGGAGGGCGACAGTCCTTGGGGTCGCAGAGTCGGACACGACTGAGTGACTAAGCACAGCACAGGTAGCGCTAGTGGTAAAGAATCCACCTTCCAGTGCAGAAAACTCAAGAGATGCAGCTTTGATCCCTGGATCGGAAAGATCACCTGGAGAAGGAAATGGCAACCCACTCCAATATTCTTGCCTGGAAAATCCCGTGGACAGAGGAGCCCGGTGGGCTACAGTCCATAGGGTCACAAAGAGTCTGACCCAACTGTGCGCACACACACACACAGACTATTTTTTGGCCAGTATTCCCTTATGGGTAGGCAGAGATCAGGGTCAGAGCCTGACCAGTATCCCTGAAAGTTGGCACAGGCATAGGAATGGAGAGAAAGCAATTCAAAATGTTGGAGTCCTGGGTTATGCTGCTTCAGAAAGAAAAGAATAGTCTGAAACTCCAGGTCCATGGGAGTTGGTGGAGAAACAAGACCAAGATCTAATACAGTGGGCTTGGATTTTAGATTGTAGCATAAGGCAGATCACATAATGTGAGAATCCTTCTGAAAAAAATAGCATTAAATGCATAGTTGAGCTTACAGTATGAAAAGTAAATCCCCAATAAATAAAAATTAAGATTGAAGAAAAATCAAAAAGTTAGGCATGAACTGAATTCTAGCAAACTTTAAAGGAGATTTCTGGTGGATGCAGGAAGTTAAGCCTTGAGTGCCAGTGAAGCAGGGGATGGAATAAGGGTCAATACATAAAGCAAAGGTCATTGAGGGCTATGCCTGCCATAGAAGAAAACAAAAATAAAAACAAAACAACTATGGACACTGTGAAGTGATAAGGAAGCTTTCCTGTCTTGGCCTGGGCTTTGGATAGAGGGGAAAAAAATTTCTCATGTAGGTTTGGATTTTAATTTATACTGCTTGAATTATGTAAAAAAATTTTCAGCCTAGAAATCCACATAAGCCAGAGATAACACAGATTTGCCCAGTAGAAACAGATGAAAACCTTCTTTGGAGAAACATAAGTTCAATATAATCTAGCAAAGATTCCTACAGATAAAGCCTTGCTGAAGATGAATCCAATCAAAAACTATAAAGCATATGTGGAAGAAGAGGGACTCCACTGTAAGAATCCACAGAGACAATAAGACAGCAGAGTTAAATTCCCGGAGATTTGAGATAATAGAACTACTGACTTAAGATTATAAAATAAACATTTAAAAATGGCTAAAGATATAAAGGATTAATCAAACCATAAGAAAAGAACAAGATGCTTGAGGGGTAATACAATTTTGAAAAAATGAACAAGATAAAACTTCTAGAAACACAAAATATAGTTATTTAATTTAAAAATTCAGTTAAATAGAAAATTGGCTACAATAGAAGGAAAATTTGTAAATTGGGAAATAGAAAAAAGATATTTAAAAGAGTAAGAGATATGGAGGAATGAGAAGAATTATCTGGAATACCAGAAAGAGAGAGTAGAGATCATCATAGAGATACAATATTCAAAGAAATAAGAGCTAAGAATTTTCCAGAATAGATGAAATATATGAATCAACAGATTCTGAAGGCACAAGGGGACCCAAATGAAAATAAATATACACTTAGACACATTGTTGGGGAACTACAAGAAAAAATAATCAAAGGAGAGAAAATATATTAAAAGTAATTTAAAGAAATTTAAAGTAATTAAAAGAAAAAAGACATTATGTTTTTAAACTTTTATTGAAATACAGTTGATTTACAATGTTGTTTTAGTTTCGGGTATACAGCAACGTGTATGTATATATATATATTTATGTGTGTGTGTATGTGTATATATATATATCAGTTCAGTTTAGTTGCTCAGTTGCATCTGACTCTTTGTGACCCCATGAACCGCAGCATGCCAGGCCTCCCTGTCCCTCACCAACTCCCATATATATATGCACACACACACATATGTATATATGTATATATATTTAAGATTCTTTTCCATTATAAGTTATGATAAAATACTGAGTATAGATAAGGCATAGTCTTTAAATATTAGCAACTGATTGATAGCAACAATAGAAGCCAAAAGACAACAGAATAATATTTTCACAATGCTAAGATAAAATAACTGTGAACTAGAGTCATACACTGATAATCACTAAAGAACATGAGGGGCGTAAGAAACATTTCTGGACATATAAGCACTCATACATAGAGTTATATTTTATTTATTTTTGTGGCCACACCATACAGCTTGCAAAATCCTAGTTCTCTGATCAGGTGCTGAACCTGTGCCTCCTCCAGTGGAAGCACAGAGCCTTAACCACTGGACCACCAGGGAATTCCCTGCAACCAACTCTTAATAAAAGAATTTATAAAGGATGTACTTCAGGAAGAGAAAATTTTTACGCAGAAAGTTTAAGTGTAAGAAAGAATGATGGACAAACAAGTTGTTAAACATGTAACTGAATAAATATATAATTGAATAAATCACAAAATTATAATGTCTGATGTCATGTTAATAAAAAGAACAAAAATTTGGACACCAATTACATGTAAAATGGAGAGATGATCAAAGGGATGTTAAAGGGATCTAAGATTCATGTGTTTAAAATTAGAGCAATTGATTAATTTTAATTTGAATATAAATGTTTTTAAAACTTAAACATTAAAAGGGTAGTTATAAGGTATATATACTGTCCAAAATATTAGTGAAAGGAAATAGGAATAAATTGTGATTGATCCAAGAGAAGGCTAGAATTTTTTTTAAAAGAAAAACAGCAACAACAGCAAAAAGAAAGGTAAGCACAAGATGTAAATTAAGACAAGGGAAATAACTAAATATATCAAAATTATAATACATACAAGTGGACTAAATATTCCAGCTTAAAGATTAAGATTCTCAATTGGATTGAGAAAAAAATAATCATCTTTACCATCTTTATAAGTAACATACCTAAAATTTAAGAGCATCTTTGAAGTACAAGGGTTAAAAATAAAATCAACAAATTTGACAGCTGTATTCTCAAAAATAATATCAAACAAAATATTTTTTAAGGAATGAAGTATCATAAGGGATTAAATAATGAAAGGAACAATTCCCAGGACAATATAATAACAATTTCTAATTTAAATAGGGCTAATAACATAGCTTTAAATTATATAACAAAATTTGACAGAATTGTATTGGGAGAGATAGGTGTAGGAGGAAGTTAAATTTGAAATGAGTACCTGTGAAACCTCCAATTAGAGATCTTGAGGGGAGTCAGATATAACTGGTCTGTATCTCTAGAGAGAGGTTAGATTTTAAGTCTAAACATTTGAAAGTAGAAGACTGTATTACTCCAAGTTCAATAGATTCTGAGCTTCTTGAGGAGGATAATTATATATTTAACTTTGTAAGGCCCTTGTGCTATCACAGTGTCATATACAAGTGCTCAATAAAGATTAAGTTGACTATATTCTAATAGATAATGATTTTTTTAGACTGTGCACATTTTTAGATCTAGAGATTAATATTTACCGAATGAATACTATGGGGACTATACAAAAGGTTTGAGACATAGTTCCTGCCTTTAGGAATATTGTAATTCAGTTGAAAGATTTTTTTTAACCCAGTAACTTGAGAAAGAGCAATTATCAATTGTCCATAATGAAAGTTAAATTGCTGTGGTATCTGGGTGAAAAGAGAAAGTTCACCAGAGATTTGAGGTGTTGGAGAAAACTGTACATAGGTGAAATTATAATTGGTTCTTGAAAAAAATGGGCATCTTTGGTTGAAAAAAAGAGGGAAGAGAACATTTTAGTTTGAGGAATTAACATAAATTATTCAGAAGTAGAAATTATTGTGTCTATTTGTGTGACAGTGATGATGGTAGTTTCACTGTAGTTTAAGTACTGAGGAGTGGTAAGAGAAAAAGCTGGATAGATGGTTTTATGAAGTTACAGAGGATCTTAAACTTGTTGTTAAGGGTATTGGGATTGCTTCAGTTCAGTTCAGTCGCTCAGTCATATCCAACTCTTTGTGACCCCATGGACTGCAGCATGCCAGGCTTCCCTGTCCGTCACCAACTCCCAGAGTTTACTCAAACTCATGTCCATTGAGTCAGTGATGCCATCCAACCATCTCATCTTCTGCTGTCCCCTCCTCCTCCCACCTTCAATCTTTCCCAGCATCAGGGTCTTTTTAAATGAGTCAGTTATTCGCATCAGGTGGCCAAAGTATTGGAGTTTCAGCTTCAGCATCAGTCCTTCCAATGAACACTCAGGACTGATCTCCTTTAGGATGGACTGGTTGGGATTGCTTACAAGGTAATAAAGAATCATGGCTGATCTGGCATAATGTTTTAAGCTATTTCTATGAATAATCTGGAAGTAATGTATGAGAGAGCTTGAAAGAAGAAGAGAATGGTAAGCAGGAAAATCTGTTAAAAATATATTTAAATTAACTCAGGTATAAACTCATAAGGTCCAGGGCTAAGGTAAAACCAGGGGAATGGAAAAAATGGGATAAATTTGAGAGACATTAAAAAAATAATGAAGTTTGGTTTGATTAGATATAAACAAACCAAACTAGAAATATGTCAAAGTTAAGCCCAGAATCATGGTAGTATGCTGGACAAATGATGAATGTGAAGAAGAGTCAATAATTTATAAATTCAAATTTAGCGATCATAAGGACCTTAGATCAATAACCCCCTATACACAGATGACACCACCCTTATGGCAGAAAGTGAAGAAGAACTAAAGAGCCTCTTGATGAAAATGAAAGAAAAGAGTGAAAAAGTTGGCTTAAAACTCAACATTCAGAAAACTAACATCATGGCATCTGATCCCATCACTTCACGGCAAATAGACGGGGAAACAATGGAAACAGTTGAGAGACTTTATTTTAGGGGGCTCTAAAATCACTGTAGATGGTGACTGCAGCCATGAAATTAAGACACTTGCTCCTTGGAAGAGAAGCTATGAGAAACCTAGACAGCATATTAAAAAGCAGAGATATTACTTTGCCAACAAAGGTCCATCTAGTCAAAGCTATGGTTTTTCCAGTAGTCATGTATGGATGTGAGAGTTGGACTATAAAGAAAGCCGAGCGCCAAAGAATTGATGGTTTTGAATTGTGGTGTTGGAGAAGACTCTTGAGAGTCCCTTGGACTGCAAGGAGATCCAAGCAGTCCATCCTAAAGGAAATCAGCCCTGAATTTTCATTGGAAGGACTGATGCTGAAGCAGAAGCTCCAATACTTTGGCTACTTGATGCAAAGAACTGACTCATTAGAAAACACCCTGATGCTGGGAAAGATTGAAGGCTGGAGGAGAAGGGGATGACAGAGGGTGAGATGGTTGGATGGCATCACCAACCAATGGACATTAGTTTGAATAGGCTCTGGGAGTTGGTGATGGACAGGGAAGCCTGGCATGCTGCAGTCCATGGGGTCACAAAGAGTTGGACATGACTGAGTGACTGAACTGAAAGGACCTTAGATCCCTGGGTTGGGATGATCCCCCGGAGAAGGGAACTGTACCCACTCCAGTATTCTGGCCTGGAGAATTCCATGGACTGTATTGTCCAAGGGGTCTCAGAGTTGGACATGACTGAGAGACTTTCACCTCACTTTACTTCAAGGACTTTAAAAGTTATACTTACAGACACTTCTTTTCAAAGATGAGGAAGCTAACATCAGAAAGTTTATGTAATTAGTTCATGGTCATGTCAGTGATTAGCTTTGAGAAAATGGCTAGAATCCATGAAGAGATGCTTTGAGCAGTTGGGATTGTGCTGCTGGTGGGAAATCATCATTGGGTGGATAGATCTGAGGAGTCATCTGACAGGCAGAGACATGCAAATGGATATACTCTTCAAAGAGAGATTACCAACAGACAAGAGAAGAGAAATGATGAATGATAAAGTCATAAGGAATCTCCACTCTTAGGAATTCAAACTAGAAGGGAGATGGCTCGCAAAGGAGTTCAGGAAGGATCACATATGAGGACAATCAGAAGTGGCCAGATCCAGATCCTGTAGTGTGTTGCCCTTATGATACATTCAGTCTTTTGTTACTTCTTTTATTTTGTGTAAAACTCAGTATCCTACTGTATTTTTATGTAAACACCATCACATATTCTGTCAATACTTTATTTCTTGTTGATTTTCTTCCTAAGTATGTCCCTTTATTTCTTTGATTATTAATATTTAATAATAAGCAAACATGAACTAACATTTCATATTTGAAATATTGACAAAAATCCACCTATGTCCTGCTCTTCCATCCCATCTCTCTGACTCACTACAAATATAAGCACTATTTTTTGCACTTTTGTATAGTTTTACCACTATATGTATATACATACCTGCTAAATGAATTTCATAGTTACTTTTTTACTTTAAAGGGGCTATTGTTGTTGTTGAGTCGCTAAGTCATGTCCAACTCTGCAACCCCATGGATTGCAGTACGCCAGGCTTCCCTGTCTTTTATTTTATTTTATTTTTTTCATTTATTTTTATTAGTTGGAGGCTAATTACTTTACAATATTGTAGTGGTTTTTGTCATACATTGACATGAATCAGCCATGGATTTACATGTATTCCCCATCCCAATCCCCCCTCCCACCCACCTCCCTCTCCACCCGATCCCTCTGGCTCTTCCCAGTGCACCAGGCCCGAGCACTTGTCTCATGCATCCAACCTGGGCTGGTGATCTGTTTCACCCTAGATAATATACATGTTTCGATGCTGTTCTCTCGAAACATCCCACCCTCGCCTTCTCCCACAGAGTCCAAAAGTCTGTTCTTTCCCTGTCTTTTACTATCTCCCAGAGTTTGCTAAAACTCCATTCGGTCGATGATGCCATGCAACCATCTCATCCTCTGTTGTCCCCTTCTACTCCTGCTCTCAATCTTTCCCAGCATCATGGTCTTTTCCAATGTGTTGGCTCTTTGCATCAGGTGGCCAAAGGATTGGAGCTTCAGCTTCAGCATCAATCCTTACAATGAATATTCAGGGTTGATTTCCTTTAGGATGGACTGGTTTGATCTCCTTATTGTTCAAGGGACTCTCAAGAGTCTTCTCCAGCATCACAGTTCAAAAGCATCAGTTCTTCGGTGCTCAATCTTCTTAACTTTAACATCCTACTTGACTACAGGAAAAATCATAGCTTTGACTATATGGACCTTTTTTGGCAAAGTGATATCTCTGCTTTTTTAATATGCTGCCTACGTTTGTCATAGCTTTTCCTCCAAGAAGCAAGCGCCTTTTAATTTCATGGCTGCATTCACCATCCACAGTGATTTTGGAGTCCAAGAAAATAAAGTCTGTCACTATTTCCATTTTTTCTCCTTCTATTTGCCATGAAATGATGACATCAAATGCCATGATCTTAACTTTTTGAATGCTAAGTTTTAAGCCAGCTTTTTTGCTCTCCTCTTTCACCTTCATCAAGAGGCTCTTTAGTTTCTCTTTGCTTTCTGCCATTAAGGTGGCATCATCTGAATATCTGAGGTTTTGGAACTTACTTTTTCACACAGTATTATGTTGTTTAAGATTCATCCATATGGGGACTTCCCTGGTGGTCCAGTGGCTAAGACTCCAAACTCCCAATGGAAGGAGCCCAGGTAGCTGATACCACATGCCCCGACTAAGACCCAGCACAGCCAAAAAATAAAGATTCATCCATATTGGCATATGTAACTGTAGTCCATTCATTTGTACTGCTCTGTAATATTTCATATATGACCATATACCTCACTTTATTTTCCTATATCCAGAAATAGGAAAATTTCCACTTAGCCTATTTCCAGATAATTTTGAATAGTGCTTCTATGAACATTCTTATGCTTGTCCCCTGGTGTATATTGCAAGGACTTGTATTGGGTATATATCTACTTAAATTCATTTAAAACTCTTTTTGTGAAACATAGCACATTAGAATGGCATTAGGTGAATTTTCTGATTGTGGAAATTCAAGTCTAAAATAATCAGCATCTATTCAATTACCACCCTAGGAGCCTTATATAGTGCATACTCTAGATAAGGGCTATTTACCAAATGTTTTCTTGGGGAGCAAAATTATAAGCTGGAATTGGTCACTGATTTTTTTTCCTACTGACCCAATTTAAAGTCAATGCTATTTTCAGGATACAAAAGGAAAACTGAGGGCCAGAGGCAAGGAAGAGAGGTAACAGGTTAACTGAAGCTTAGCACTGCTTGGCAGCTAGTCCAGCAAAATTCACCTTCATCTTATTTGAGGGTCCTCTTACCTTTCCTAGCAGCCCTCCTTGTGTGAGGGTGAACAATATGAACAAAAAGAACCAAGGAGAAGGGCTCTGTCAGCTTTGTTCACTCAGAATCAGTTGATTGTCTGCCAAGAAAAGTTTCTCATTTTCAAGAGGTTCTGAGCTTAAAATTCTCATCTCTTTGTGAACACACAAGAAAGAACTCTTCTCTGGCCAGGGATCCTACATGTGTGTATGTATGTGCACAGAGGCACAGACAGACGTGCAAAGAAAAAGTGAACACTGGACAGACACAGAAGCTATACTGCCATTCTCTTTATTATCATTTTCTACTTTTGAAGTGTAACAGATATATTTTCACTTAAATATAAATTGTTAGTATACCATAAATATCAGTAACCTTGTTGCTAAAACTTCCCACTCATTTTTACTTGTAGTAATCTACCTTGAAAATCTACTTAGATTTTTAAGTCAAACCTCCTAATTTCCTGCTTTTACCAGACATCTTAGCCTTTGTGCCCAATGACAGTGTACTCCCTTTCACACCCATCTCACAGAGTGTCATGATGAAAGAGAAAGAATGGGTATCTGGTTATCTATGGGTGCAGAAATGGAGGATCATCCAAAGGGGTCAGTGAATCATCAGTGTGACATGAGCCATATTGGCTTTCAGTGGGATCTTCTAGGACAAGATCTTTAGGGAAGAATTTTGTGGTCTGTAATTTCTAGTCGTTTGCTGTATTCCTATTTTCTTCTTGGGAAATAGATTTTTTAAAAAGTTGAATAGTATACAAATGGCATGTGTTTAGGTGGAGCACAGTGCCAATGCATTACCAATTATTCCAAGCCCACACACAAAACATACATAAAGAAAGTATTGTTTCTGAATTGCAATGTGCTTTCTACAAGGAGATGTTTAAAATAGGATGGAAACAGCAGAGGTTTCTTCCTTCTTTGGACAGTACTATAAGGCATAAGAATTCCCTTACTATGTCAAACAAGGGTACATTTCTCAATTTGTTTACCACCTCCATTGAAAGGGCTGGATGTAAATTGTATCCAATTAAGGTCTGTGCCTACAAGTACATTCCTGTAGAGTAGATATTACTTGGAAATTCTCTGTGCAACACCTATTCAGGATTTATCTAAGCATATTGTTAATATTTAAGTTTTCTAGACTCAGTCCTATGAAATAACATTGATATCATTGCATGTTTACCCACCTCCAGTTTCCTTTATAAAATATGAAAATTTGACTGCAAATAGGTAGAGTAGAAAAGGTGAATCTTCTTGTAGGAAGAGCATTAACTGGAACATTCTGATTCTTGAAAATTAGTACAGCAATTTTTTTTTAACAGATAAAAGAACTTCTTATCTTATGAAGAGCTGCATTAATTACAGCCTGAAATTCTGTTTCATGCGTCCTCTTTCAGAGCCAAGGAGAAAGCAGAAAAGATGTGTGTTGTTGGAAGTCTGTACTCCATTTTCTTTTTTCTTTTTGTAAAATAGCTTTCTGAAAGGTAAATAGTACAGAAATGCCATGAGTTTAGGTGAAACACAGTGCCAAAGCAATACTAATTTTTCCAACAACAACAGTAGCTATAACTTTAAAAACAAAAAACAAATTCCAGTGTTTTGAGTAACTTTGCTGATCATAATGAAAGAAGATGAAATTTAATGTCAATAGCAGTATGAGTGTAGGAGGTAATTCTATTTCATTTTATTTTCAGACAAAACAGAAATGGAACATGGTGATACAAGCAAATCAAATACAAGCAAATGAAAAAGTCCAGGTAAAGAGTGTAGACATATCTTCGATCTACATTAAGACCAAAAGCTTTGGATTTAGAGCTATAAAAGGCAGTTTTCATTTTCATTTCGTTTATTTCATTTTCATTTTAATTATGTTAAGACATACAGTTCCCTTATTTCCTCACATTACCCTTTTTATGTGATAGTGATCAACTAAATACACAGCTGTATAAGAGGAACATGGGAATAATCTATTGAGCAGATATTCTTTATAATGGCAATACTGCTGTACATGCAAAGTTCACCAATATCTGCTTCCTGTTTTCTTTGCCCCTCTTCATGAACTTTGTCCCCTTTCCTATTTAGCAGCAACCCTTGCCCAAGCTTTGTCCAATGATTGGTTTAAGTCCAGTATATGTGTGCATACAAGCCTGCTATATAGTGGTGTTATCTACATGCTTAGGGTTAGGGGGAAATTCTTTCATTTTTTTAATGCATCTATAAAAGAAGCCCGGATATTTTTATGCACTGTTACCAGAGACCACATTCTCCATAACACATCCAGGAAAAAGATCAGATCAAATGGAATACTTATAAGATATGAAAGAATTTAAAGTAGCAGCAGGCAAGTCTAATTCTATGAGATAAAACACAAGTAACAAAATGGCAACCTACTCCAGTATTCTTGCCTAGATAATCCCGTGGACAGAGGAGCCTGGCGGGCTGCTGTCTATGGGGTCGCACAGAGTTGGACATGACTGAAGAAATTTAGCAGGCATGCATGCAACAATCTTATTATTCTTCTGTAAAAGTTCTAGATAAATGAACATGTTGAGTCTGGTAAAATAACTGTCTAATAGGGAATTTAGACTCATCAAATTAAAGCCAGTGCCCTTTGGTGCTCAGAATGGGTTCACGTTTACAAATGGTGTTGCCTAATGTATTAGAAAGAGCCCCACAAACCTAGATTTGAATTTCAGATCTGCCATTGATTGGCTGGTGACCTTGGCCAGTTGACCTTCTGATCCTCAGTACTCCTCCACAATGGGGGAAAATGATGTTTAGCTTGCAGAGCTGTTGGTAAGGATAGCTATTCATTGGGTAGCTGTTCTATAAAGTGTCTAGAAGGATGGCTGACACATATGGGCTCAAAAGTAAGTTGCTTTTGTTTTTACTGTTATTACACATCTTGACACACTGGTTTTCTATCAAATGCCTCTAATATTATAATGAACATAAAGACCCCATTGAACCTGAAATCATAAGTAAGATAATAAAATGCCTTAAATTTAGAGAACATTTTTGATCCAGAGTACTCAAAATCCTCCCCTTCTAATTTCTCCTCCAATTAGTTTTGTAAAGTGAAAGGAATACTGTTGTGAGTACATCCAGGAACAGGGGTGAGACGGGATATCACTGCCTGGCTGCACCACTTTTACCAGCCAGTCCAGGCTAAGTGAAGGGACAGAACGGCACCAGGAGGAAGGTGGACAAAAGGAAACAAGGAGTGAAGTCTTCACATCTTAGGCCACCAGGGATGTCTCAGAGGATCCCATCCACTTACACATAATGCAAATCAATTTGAGTCACCTGCTGAAAAAATAAATAAATAACTTGGAAAATGTTGCAATTTATACAGAAGCTAAGAAGGAAGGCAAAGACGTGGGTTCCTCTCAAATATCATTTAAAAAAATTTTTGTCCAGAATTAGCCCAGTCATTGCTTCCCTTCTCGGCTTTTCTCAAGCTGTCAAAAGAGAGCCAAACTTAGTTCTTGGTTCCTTCAGGTTTCTTGCTGGCTGCCAAATAATACGAGGCCCTTCATCTCCTCCCTGGTGTTGCAATCCTTCACAATTGCTTCATCCACCAACTGCCTCACGCCAACACTTTGCCTACTGTTTTCTTCTCTGTCTCTCCTTCCTGTGTGGCCACTTGGCCAGTTTGCCAGCCGCAGATTGGCCCAGAACAGCAGGCTGTCACGTGACCAAGTCCCAGCCTCTGCAAAGCACCCACGTCTGAATTTCCATGACGCACCTGCTGCCGTCACATTGGCTCTCAAGTAAGTCAGTGGTCAAATCTTTTCCAGAAGTGGTTTTGACAGAGAGCAGCTTAAATCACCAAAGATGTTGACAAATGCGCTGTTATCTAGGAACGAGAGTAAAGCAACTCATTTGAACGACAGTAACAGATAAGGCCCACCTCTTTGTCTCCTTGCCTTTTTATACTGGTATTCCTGTGGAGACAAAGGGAAGGAATGGAAAGGAAACAAAGGCAAATCTTTAGCGCTGGCTGTCCCAGGGTTGATTAGAATGCTGATCTGTGTGGCAGGTTTCTAGGTTCTCACCCAACTTCTTGGCTGCTGTTCAAAGGATTTAACAGTGCGCTTTGTAAATAGTGGTGTACAAAGCCGTTCTAAAAATAGTACATTTCCAGGGTCTGAATTGGGTGAGTGGAATGAGTGGCAATGACTGTATTGTACAAAACAGATTACAAGCAAGTTACTCGATGGTACTTGATATGCAGGGTTATTCACATGCTTCCTCTGGCTTGGTTAAATAATGCAAACACATTTACCAATGTACATGATCATTCTGTCTATTTGCGCTCTGGAGAACTCGTGTGTGTTTATGACTGACAGATGTACGTGTTCTATTTTCTGACAATCAAACAAAGCTCTTGCGATGAGGTAAATAGCTGAGTTAAATAGTGGAGCCGACACTCCTGAGAATCGCTGATGTGACACTATGGTGGTTGTTAATGACAGGTTTCCTGCTGCGCTTTCTGCCCGAAAGGATTTTTGCTGAAGGTGGGAATCAACAAGAGGCTCTGATGACTAGGGGGACTGCTGGGTTTGGCTAAAATCTCTCTGGAAACCATGTGCGTGAAAGCTTGTGCCTCATAAGTAATTTTTCACTGAGGGAGCTACTGCTCTTGTTCTTCCTTGTCCTGGCGCCTGTGGTTGGGCTGCGTGGGACCTCAGAGAGTAGCACAGTCCTTGCTGTCGCCTACTGCAAAAGGCAGGTCAGAGGTACTTTTCACAGAAGACGCAGGCTCAAGGAGAGCCCCAATGGAACTTTAAATAAGAACATAATTACCTGAAATGAAATGCTGTGATGTGTTTGCAGTCATTTGAAAGCAAAAGACACCCCTTCTATTTTCAGCTGTAAGTGATGCTTGTTCCTATACATTCTGAGAAGAGAAATGTTCTCTTACCAAAATGCAATATAATTATTTCTTACATTATAAATAGTTGTGTTTCAGGCAATTTGGAGATGCTCTTTTTTAATATCAGTAACAATGTGGAAAATCTTAGGTAAACACCTTGATTGTTCTGACAGGTCACTTTCCTCTTAGAAGTCAGAAACTGAGAATAGGGACAGCTCTTGAAGGAGTCAGACCAGGGAAATACATTAAAGAGGATTAAAAAAAAAAACTCAGCCTGTCACTTTAGCAAACATTTCTCCTACCCAAATTTCATGCCTATAACTTGATACAGTCTTGGGTAGATTGGCTCTGACAGTCCGGAAGTGTACATTTTGACACTCCTCTCTCCCCCACTTCTGTATGACTTTGGGAAAGGTCCAAAAACTCTTTGACTCTCCAGTTTTCTCATCCATGAAGTGGTTAGAATAATATCCGCCTCACTACGAGGATTAAATAGGTAATGTAAGCAATGTTCTTGGCCCATGGTAGTAAATGGGATGCAGTTAGACAGCATTCCTGGACATGGCCTCTCACCTGCCGAATAATATCCTGCTGCTGCTGCTGCTAAGTTGCTTCAGTTGTGTCCAACTCTATGCGACCCCATAGATGGCAGCCCACCAGGCTCTGCCGTCCCTGGGATTCTCCAGGCAAGAACACTGGAGTGGGTTGCCATTTCCTTCTCCAATGCATGAAAGTGAAAAGTGAAAGTGAAGTCGCTCAGTCCTGTCTGACTCTTTGTGACCCCATGGACTGCAGCCTACCAGGCTCCTCCATCTGTGGGATTTTCCAGGCAAGAGTACTGGAGTGGGGGTGCCATTGCCTTCTCCAATAACATCCTAGTCTCCCTCAAAATAGGTATCATCTAATAGGCTGAACACTGTTCAAATGTCCAATTCCTTTTGAGAACTACAACACTCATCATCAATCAAGATTGCCGGGAGAAATATCAATAATCTCAGATATGCAGATGGCACCACCCTTATGACAGAAAGTGAAGAGGAACTAAAAAGCCTCTTGATGAAAGTGAAAGAGGAGAGTGAAAAACTTGGCTTAAAACTCAACATTCAGAAAACTAAGATCATGGCATCTGGTCCCATCACTTCATGGCAAATAGATGGGGAATCAGTGGAAGCAGTGTTGGTGCAGTTGGTGCAGTGTCACTGCAGATGGTGACTGCAGCCATGAAATTAAAAGACGCTTACTCCTTGGAAGGAAAGTTATGACCAACCTAGATAGCATATTAAAAAGCAGAGACATTACTTTGCCAACAAAGGTCTGTCTAGTCAAGGCTATGGTTTTTCCAGTGGTCAAGTATGGATGTGAGAGTTGGACTGTGAAGAAAGCTGAGTGCCAAAAAATTGATGCTTTTGAACTGTGGTGTTGGCAAAGACTCTTGAGAGTCCCTTAGACTGCAAGGAGATCCAACCAGTCCATCCTAAAGGTCAGTCCTGGGTGTTCATTGAAAGGACTGATGCTGAAGCTGAAACTCCAATACTTAGGCCACCTCATGCAAAGAGTTGACTCATCGGAAAAGATCCTGATGCTGGGAGGGATTGCGGGCAGGAAGAGAAGGGGACGACAGAGGATGAGATGGCTGGATGGCATCACCAACTCGATGGACATGAGTTTAAGTATGCTCTGGGAGTGGGTGATGGACAGGGAGGCCTGGCGTGCTCCAATTCATGGGGTCACAAAGAGTCGGACACGACTGAGCGACTGAACTGAACTGAACTGAACCCTCATTATTATTTTCCTGGTTGTTGAAGAATGAACAGTCCAGACAGCATTAAATCAGAAGTTCCTGGCATTTGTGTCTTTATCAATATCTACCTGATAATGGGTGTTAGGGCTTACCTGGTGGTTCAGACAGTAAAGAATCTGCTTGCAGTGTAAGAGACCTGGGTTTCATCCATGGGTCAGGAAGATCCCCTGGAGAAGGAAATGGCTACCCACTCCAGTGTTCTTGTGGAGAATCCCATGTAGCCTTATGGGCTACAGTCCCTGTGTCTCAAAGAGTGATACACAGCTAAGCAACTAACACAATGGGGGTTAATTTCTCTTTGGAGCTGCTCTGGGAGATAACATAAACCATGATTCCAGCTTTTCCTCAATCTGGCTTTTATTTCTTATGCAAAGGAATTATGGTTTTTCACCCCCTAATAGGTGGATATTTGCTTACATCCCTAGAGAGTCAGAAAAATGATATAGATTTCATTTCTTGTTTGAGACTGATTTTTTTTTTCAAACAGATAAAAGAATATAACTGAGTAGACTATCAGAGGGCACACTCTCAAGCTTGAACGAAGTGAGCTATGAAAGAGCCTAATGCAGTTATAGGGGGCTGAAGGCCAGGTAACATCCTCAAAGTCATGGTCACAGCTAAAACACTTACCCACCATGTTTGTGAAGTTAAGAAGGGCATATGAGGTGGCTCTATAAATGGAAAAATAAAACTGTGTAAAATAAAGTGTAGATGGTACCTCTGCTAGTGACTATTTTCAAGATTGGCTTTCAGTATCTGTGCTACAGTGTTCTATAAATTTATTCTACAAAGAAAATGGTTAGCGATCATCATCCAAAGTTAATTAAGTTCCTGTAAACAAAATCTCAGCCAAATATGTGAAAGTATTGGAATTGACCTTTTTTAAATAAAGCTTTCACATCAATATACTTAAAAATCATATTGAAAAGACATAGGATTTTGAAAAATGTCCAACTTTCATTTTCACTGGCCAAACTGAATAAATTCTTCTGTTTTCTCTTCAGAGGGGCACAATGTTGCCTCTAAGGGGCTTCTCTTCTCAAAGGGATAAAATGTACAAACACAGCAACTAAAAGAATGACACTTTCAATTCATTTGAGATTTGTTTTGCTTTTTTGTTTTATTGTAAGCCTATCTGCTAATGTGCTGACCGTGTTCTAGGCATTGAGAGGAATTAAAAACTGTCACTGTGCTAATGGATCTTGTTGAGAGTGAAATGACTTTCATCTAAAAACTATTGTACTCAAAACAGTGTCCATAAGTCTCCAATTAAATTTAATCAACTACTAATGTAATGCCACAGATCTACAAGGCTGTGTATGGTTAACAGCAGGTAGACTGGTGTGGCAAAGAAGTGGAATTTAGTAAAGGTAGATGAGGGTGGCTATGGGCTAAATTACGTGCCCCCTAATTCATATGTTAAATTCTAGAATGGGACTGTATTTGGTATAGGGTCTTTAAAGAAATAATTAAATTAATATGAGGCTATTAGGATGGGCTCTAATCCAATGTGACTAGTATCCTTCTCAAAGGAGATTTAGGATGCAGACACACATAGAGGAGAGGTCATGTGAGGACACAGGGAGAAGACAGTCATCTGCAAGCCCTGAGGAGAGGTCCCAGAAGAAACCAGTTCTGCTGACCCCTTGATCTTAGACTTTTAGCATCACAGAATTGCAAGGAAATAAGTTTCTATTCTGTGAGCCACACAGTCTGGGGTACCTTTTTTTATTTATGGGAGCCTATGTAGACTAACACAGTGGCCTTTGAGGATGAGTAAGATTTGTTTAGGTTGAGAAAAGAGGGCAAGTAGGTGCTACAATTCTCTCTTTCCTGTTGTTCTTGTTTGGATTTTATTTTCCTTGTTTGTGTCCTTGTCCTACTATTAGGTGTAGAAGTTAGAAGATAGTGGGGAGAAGGGAGATGGGAAAAGAATTTGGGATGGAAGAAGTAAAATCAGAGAATGAATGAGACTGTTGGAGACCAGACTTGTGTTTTACTGGAGACCATCAGACATGGAAAAGCAACAAAAAGCAGCAACTGTAAAAGCAGTGAGCAGTTTTAAAACTAAAGGATAGCATTAAGAATAAGAAACTGTAGAGTGGTTAACAGGATTATCAAAAGTCTGAAATTTATCTGCACTCAATAAAGAGGTCTTTATTGCTTACTTGTGGCATCTTGTTAAGTTCAGGCTCTATCTTCTAAAGATAAATCCCAATATTATCATTGTAGCTATGACTTATTTGCTATTTATAACACCCCAGGGTTGCCTTCTTGCTACATTATTTTTACACTGTTGAAATAAAATTTTTACAATGGATATAAATGATGTAAATATAAGAAGGAAGCATTTATATCAATAGTAAAGACATGGCTGGGCTACTGAGTCAAATAGAACTTGTCACTCAAGTGATTCTCATTACCTATTAAGTATTTCCCAGTGATTGAGGGGTTTTCAGTTGTGTGAAAACATAGTAAGGACAAACACCAGTGTGTGAAGATAAAATGCTGCCTCAAATCTAAGCTATTAATCCAAACTCATATGTTCTTTCCTTGTGGCTCAGCTGGTAAAGAAGCCACCTGCAATGTGGGAGACTTGGGTTCGATCCCTGCATTGGGAAGATCCCCTGGAGAAGGGAAAGACTACCCACTCCAGTATTCTGGCCTGGAGAATTTCGTGGACTGTATAGTCCACGGGGTTGCAAAGAATTAGACACATCTGAGTGACTTTCACTTTCATATATTCTACCACCTGGACATAATTTGTTTTCAGTGCGTAATGTCAAGAAGTTTGTATTTCATTGGCCACGTGCAAATTGTTTCTTAAGGAAAGAGCCTATGTTTGGCCTAACTCCTTTCAGTACTTTAGTCTCAATAGTGACTTTAGAGAAATGTTTCTTTCATTACAATTTTGCAAGTTATGTTGGGGAGTGGGCAGGAAATAGAATTACTGAAGAAGGTTTTTATACTCTCATCTAAATTATTAGGAAAATATTTGGTGTGGAGAACATTTCCCCCTTCAGAACTCTTTTTTTGTTCTCCCAAGGACTAAAAGGTCTGGGTGACTTTAGAGCTCCCTTTAGGGCCAACGGTCGTTTTCTGCACAAGAAGTTCCTGCCATGGGCGGCTTACAGCCTCTGGGGGTCATTCCAGGCCCTGCCTTGCCTGCTGGCTCTGCCGTGTGTGCTCACTGTTGTCCACTCTCTGGTCCAGATTCACACTGTCTATGTATGAAGGGCTTTGATCTGGATACTTTGACCTTCAGTTTCTGGGCTGAAGTGGCACTTTAATCAGCTTCCTATAATCAGGAACAGTATTCTTTACTCTCGTGCCTGGCAATAGTTCCAGAAATTCCTGGCTGAGCATCTGCTTTCCCAGGAGAAAGAGGTGAGCATGTAAAACATGTGAGTACTTCTCTTTGTATCTCTGTCGAGTAAAATGCTCAGTACACATTTAATGCATGAAAGAGAGAGAGGGAAGGGGAAAAAAAAAAAACAAAAACAAAGGACAGGGAAGAAAGACAGAAGGAATAAATGTTGGTTCTTTGCACAGTTAGAGGCTTCCTTGATAGCTTAGTTGGTAAAGAATCTGCCTGCAATGTGGGAGATCTGGGTTTGATCCCTAGGTTGGGAAAAGCCCCTGGAGAAGGGAAAGGCTACCCGCTCCAGTACTCTGACCTGGTGCATTCCATGGACTGTGTAGTTCATGGGGTCGCAAAGAGTCGGACACGACTGATCAACTTTCACTTTTGCACAATTGCTACACTTGGCAATGTGGTCTGCAACGGTAGGAAAAAGCTAGCTAAGTTTCTGTAGCAATTCTGTTTTTAATGTTCCCTTTGACCATTAGCCCCAACCATTATCTCCTCCTAGGGGTTTCCCTGGTGGTTCAGTAATAAAGAATCCACCTGCCAATTCAGGAGACGCATGTTCAATTGCTGGATTGGGAAGATCCCCTGGAGAAGGAAATGGCAACCCGTTCCCTTATTCTTGCCTGGAGAATTCCATGGACAGAGGAGCCTGGCGGGCTACAATCCATGGGGTCAAAAAAAAGTCAGACACAACTTAGCGACTAAACAACAGTTACCTCCTAACTCACCCACTTCTGTAGAGAATTCTTTTCTCCATAGAAGGATTGTCCCTGCCATCATATCACCAGACTCGAGGGATTTTTCAAGGGTAGGCAGAAACATTTCAGAGAACTCAGCAAGAAGTCAAATTTAGGAAGATAAGGAAGGTCTAAAAAGTACACAGCCTGCCTTATTTATCCTAGTGATGTTGTTGTTGCCAGATCCTGTGTTAATCCTAATGATTTCCATTTTAGTTATCACAGGGCCTTACATGCCCCAGAATACCTGAGTAATTTTCCCCAACTCTTTTCTTACACTGGCCATATCTCATATGAGGGGAAGGAAAATGAAAAATAACACCCTACTATGTGGCAGATACTGGGCTAGGTACCTATGGAAAGCACATTTTGGAATGTCTACACAGCCCACAAGGATCCACTCAACACGCTGCTCACCACGGGGTGAGGCCCTTTAGCCCTGTTTATGCTCAGTCTACACTTCACAGCCCTAGCCACTCTCCACTGAGAGTGGAGGGAACTCTTGCCATAAGGTAAAGAATCAGATTTTCTTGTGAGACTTAAGAATTGGAGTTATGGATTCCTGCTACCTCTGTGTTAGTGTCTTGGAAAAGGATACATAAGCTCAGAGGCTATGGGTCAGTCAGCTCTGTTGGTCTACGGGAGAAAAAGTGAATTCTCACAAAAGGAGAAAAAAAAATCAAATACACAAAGAGAAGCTACAGTGGATCCTGACAACTTTCTATTTCTTGGTCACAACCTCATTATAAAGCTTAGCTGAATTCTTGACTTTAAGAACAATGGGATATCACTATAACCTTATAATTAATTTTTTCTGTCTCATTCTCTCTCACTTTTCCTCTTAAACCAGCTCAGGTTGGTTTCTATTACCTGGAATGTAAGGAATCCTAACCAGTAAAGTGATGCATGTGCTGTACCTTATTTAACATGATTTTCACAACAGATCTGTGAGGTATTTTCTATCTCTGTTTTACTGATGAGGAAACAGGAATTAGTAACAGAAGTTGCCTAGGCTTTATACTTCATGAATTTCCAGGCTGGCATTTGGACTCAAGTTTTGTGGACTTCTGAACCTAATCTTTTCCCACTGAGCTCTTACTCCCTTGGAGGTGCTCTGATGGCTAGGGACATCTTCTCCCTTGACCTTAGAAAGACCCTGAAGTTTTGTAAACCTTAAGGTAACAATGATTCCAAGGATCGCAATTGCCCCTGGCTCCTGATTCTCTGGCAGGACACCAGTTTCTGACTGTTCTGCCTGCCCCTACCTGGTGGGAACACAGACTGTGCATTCTTCTAGGCCTGGAGGAGACAGTCTTAGGCTTCATGGGGAGCAGGATACCCCACCCCTGTTCCCACAAAAGAAACAATGTCAAGTCTAAAGGATAATCTGTCCTTAGGATTTGTTGTCTCCTGGTCCCCACTAGTCAGCAGGGAGCTACAGCACTAGGCTCGTGAACGCTCCTTCCACTAAACAGTTGGACCAGGATGGGTCAGTCTATTCTTTCCCTGGAACATAGGGTCCTTTTTCCTTCCACTGAAAGCTGTTTTCTGTTTCATTCAGTGATTAATTATTGGAATTCATCATTCAGATCCTCTTGGGGAGGAGAGAATGCTGCCCATGTGGGACCTGTGGCAGGGAAGTGCTCTAGGACTCCTGTCTTGACCAAGGCCTTTGTTACCTTGATTTTGGCTTAAGAACCTGTTAAAGACTTGGACATATTTCCCCCATCTTCCTAATGACATGAGTGATCATTAAATGCCTATTTTGTGCTCAGAATGGGAATTATGATTCTGCCTCTGTGGATCCTGAGCCCATGTACTGAGACCGAGTTCTTGCTGAAATTCTCTCCCTCTGAGGCAGATTCAGTATCGCACCACAGAGATGATAATTGATTTTTTTTTTTTTTTTTCTTTTCTGTGTGATGATTTGATGATTGCTGTAACCACAGTTGCCTGGCCAGGGTTTTCAAAAGGGGAATAATAATTACAATTTGGAGATTACTCTGCACTCCCATCTTCATTTTCAGTTCCCTCTATCTATAAAGGTTTCCCTTTATCTTTGCCAAAACTTTGTTGGCTTAAGTGGTGGCCAGTTTAAGAATCTGGATTAGTTGTTAATGTTGCACTGATAGTTTTCTTAAGTACTTAGAGGGGGAGGTAAAGGAGACTAAGATTGATGTTAGGTTAATCTCACTTTAGTACTTGGTATAGAGTAGTCTCTGAATAAATGTTAAAAGGATGAATTACATACACCATATTAACAAATTGAAAGATAAAAACCATATGATTATCTCAATAGATGCAGAAAAAGCCTTTGACAAAATTCAACATCCATTTATGATAAAAACTCTCCAGAAAGCAGGAATAGAAGGAGCATACCTCAACATAATACAAGCTATATATGACAAACCCACAGCAAACATTATCCTCAATGGTGAAAAATTGAAAGCATTTCCCCTAAAATCAGGAACAAGACAAGGGTGCCCATTCTCACCACTACTATTCAACATAATTTTGGAAGTTTTGGCCACAGCAATCAGAACAGAAAAAGAAATAAAAGGAATCCAGATAGGAAAAGAAGTAAAACTCTCACTGTTTGCAGATGACATGATCCTCTACATAGAAAACCCTAAAGACTCTACCAGAAAATTACTAGAGCTAATCAATGAATATAGTAAAGTTGCAGGATATAAAATTAACACACAGAAATCCCTTGCATTTCTATACATTAACAATGAGAAAACAGAAAGAGAAATTAAGGAAGCAATACCATTCACCATTGCAACAAAATGAAAAAAATACTTAGGTGTATATCTACCTAAAGAAACAAAAGACCTATACATAGAAAACTATAAGACACTGATGAAAGAAATCAAAGAGAACACAAATAGATGGAGAAATATACCGTGTTCATAGATTGGAAGAATCAATATTGTGAAAATGAGTATACTACCCAAAGCAATCTATAGATTCAATGCAATCCCTACCAAGCTGCCAACAGTATTCTTCACAAAACTAGAACAAATAATTTCACAATTTGTATGGAATACAAAAAGCCTCGGATAGCCAAAGCAATCTTGAGAAAGAAGAATGGAACTGGAGGAATCAACCTGCCTGACTTCAGACTCTACTACAAAGCCACAGTCATCAAGACAGTATGGTACTGGCACAAAGACAGAAACATAGATCAATGGAACAAAGTAGAAAGCTCAGAGATAAACCCACATACCTATGGACACCTCATCTTCAACAGAGGAGGCAAGAATATACAATGGAAAAAAGACAACCTCTTTAACAAGTGGTGCTGGGAAAACTGGTCAACCACTTGAAAAAGAATGAAACTAGAACACTTTCTAATGCCATACACAAAAATAAACTCAAAATGGAGTGAAGATCTAAATGTAAGATGAGAAACTATAAAACTCCTAGAGAACATAGGCAAAACACTCTCCGACATAAATCACAGCAAGATCCTCTGTGACCCACCTCCCAGAATATTGGAAATAAAAGCAAAAATAAACAAATGGGACCTAATGAAACTTAAAAGTTTTTGCACAACAAAGGTAACTATAAGCAAGGTGAAAAGACAGCCTTCAGAATGGGAGAAAATAATAGCAAATGAAGCAACAAAGGATTAATCTCAAAAATATACAGGCAACTCCTGAAGCTCAATTCCAGAAAAATAAATGACCCAATCAAAAAATGGGTCAAAGATCTAAACAGATATTTCTCCAAAGAAGACATACAGATGGCTAACAAACACATCAAAAGATGCTCAGCATCACTCATTATCAGAGAAATGCAAATCAAAACCACAATGAGGTACCATTACACGCCAGTCAGGATGGCTGCTATCCAAAAGTCTACAAGCAATAAATGCTGGAGAGGGTGTGGAGAAAAGGGAACCCTCTTACACTGTTGGTGAGAATACAAACTAGTACAGCCGTTATGGAGAACAGTGTGGAGATTCCTTAAAAAACTGGAAATAGAACTGCCATATGACCCAGCAATCCCACTCCTGGGCATACACACTGAGGAAACCAGATCTGAAAGAGACACGTGAACCCCAGTGTTCATCTCAGCACTGTTTATAATAGCCAGGACATGGAAGCAACCTAGATGCCCATCAGCAGATGAATGGATAAGAAAGCTGTTGTATATATATACACAATGGAATATTACTCAGCCATTAAAAAGAATACATTTGAATCAGTTCTAATGAGATGGATAAAACTGGAGCCCATTATACAGAGTGAAGTAAGCCAGAAAGATAAAGACCAATACAGTATACTAACGCATATATATGGAATTTAGAAAGATGGTAACGATAACCCTATGTGCAAGACAGAAAAAGAGACACAGATGTATAGAACAGACTTTTGGACTCTGTGGGAGAAGGTGAGGGTGGGATGATCTGAGAGAACAGCATCGAAACATGTATATTATCTAGGGTGAAACAGATCGCCAGCCCAGGTTGGATGCATGAGACAAGTGCTCGGGGCTGGTGCACTGGGATGACCTAGAGGGATGGGATGGGGAGGGAGGTGGAAGGGGGGTTCAGGATGGGGAACACATGTAGATCCATGGCTGATTCATGTCAATGTGTGGCAAAAACCACTACAATATTGTAAAGTAATTGGCTTCCAACTAATAAAAATAAATGAAAAAATAAATAAATAAAAGGATGAATTACAATGATTATAAAACATTGAATAAAAATAGAATCTATGGTACATCATTATACTCAATGAGATGTAGAAATAAAAAGAAGGAGAAAGAGGAAGAGAAAATTCTTATATATATAAAGGGATTAGATTAGAAAAAGAAAATCACTGTTTTGTAATCCCAATGTAATATTTGGTCCAGGCAATGATCACAACAAATGCTAAAGCCACTGGGTGAAGGGTTATTAGGAAATAAGTTATTCACAAGTCTCAAAACATCAACTATAGATCACTTATTAATTACCAAGGGGAAAGGATACCTTTGTAACAGAAATAGAGCAAACAGTTTAACCTTGCTGTTACTCAAAATATTACCAATAATGGGACAAAGTGACATTATGTCTCTCTTGGTATGTGGTTTAAAGTATGCAACAGTATCACCCATTTTGCTCCCCAAAAAATAATTCAACTAAAGCTAATTATGAGAAAACTATCACACAAATTTAAAATGTTAGACCTACAAAATAAGCCACCTGAACTTTTCCCAAAAACGTTAATCCCATGAAAGATGAATAAATTAAGGAGCTAGTTCTAGATTAAAGAAGCCAAAGAGACATAACTGACTCTAATGAGTATAAACTGAATAGATCCTAGAGCTTAAAAAAATATTAGGGAGAACATTTTGGAAAAAATTATGAATAACAATTTGGAAAATTCATATACAGCATATCCATTTCATAGTATTAGTCAATATTAAACTTCTTATATGTAATAATGGTTTTGATGTTGTATAGAAGAATGCTTTTCTTACAAGATACATTATAAAATATTTAGGGGTGAAGTGTCATGATGTCTGTGATTTATTTTCTAATGATTCAGTAGTAAAATTATACATATAGTGCACACACACTATAGTGTGTGTGTGAGAGAGAGAGGAAGAGAGAGAAAGTAATTGGTGCAAAATGTTAACAGTTGCTGAATCTAAAGTGAAGAGTATGTATTGATTGTACTGTTCTTTCAACTTTTGTGTGAGTTTGAAATTTTTCAAATAAATTGCAGGGGGGTAAAGAAATGACAAACAGACTGACTTTTACTTTATGAAGAAGTTAGAAAGCCTAGTAGCTCTTTTTCTGAAATAGGTGAGAGAAATTGGAAAGCCAGGCAGAATGAATAGAAAATAGAATCATAGAATGTTATCAGTTGAAGGATCTTTAAAGTCTGATGTTCAGACTGATTCTGAGAAACAATCTGGAAGAAAAAATTTCTGACTAAATAAATTGGGAAACAAGGCACTACTGTCTTGGAGAATCGCAATGAATATTATTAGCATGCTAAAGTTCTGAGTAAGGAACTGTATTTAATATTGTTTAATGTCACAATTCCTAAATGTATTTGGTCACAGAACCTCTTTTTAAAAAACATTACCCCCATTAATTTCCTCAGAAGCACATGTTCCCCAGAATAGACAGAGAAATCCTGATCCAACTTTATTTAACAAGGAAAGAAATAGAGACTCAGAATAGTTGGTTTTTTCAAGGTCACAATGGAAAAGATGAGCCAAGAACTCAGGTTAGGAGAAAGGTGATACAGACAGTGATTGGTGGCATTCACAGAGAAGGAAAAAAATGTTTCTTACAAAGATCATGCTAATTGAAATAGTTAATACCATTTCAACCAGCAAAAACCCTGTATTTTATGCCATTTATACAAGTTCTACATATAGGATATGTTTTGCAAACATGCCACCTTTGTTTATAACCATGGAAACATATGTTGTTTGCTAATATCATACCATGCACGAGAAAATGAAATGCCTTATATATATGATGCAAATCTAAGTTTCATTCTGTTGTATGGACTAAATATTACACGGAATTGTGATCGAATCAGCCTGTCTTAAGTTACACTGTTTCCTCTATCAGTTGTGATTGGCTAAGGGGGAAAAATCTCCCATGTTGTGTCGCTTTATAAGCCAACCACATTAAGAACATACATCTGCTTTAAAACTACACAATTTCTTTTCTAGTGCCCAAGCAGATTTGCTCTGGGCTCAAGCAGTTATCAAACCCGGCTCTGACTCTGATGGCTGCAGTTTGCATTCGGAGCATGAGCACAGTCCTGGTTGTAGGACGGGCAGTCTCAGGCAACAGATGTCAACTCCCTTGTAAAGGCGCTGCTCTGCCTCACGACTGGCAAAGAGAACTGAAGGAGTTCCCTTCTCTTTATGGCTTTTATCTCTCTTGTTAATAGGGGATGGTGCTTAGAGAAGGCAATTCTTGAGCTATAAATCCAGACAGCAAATAAAGCAAGGGGAGAAGGAGGAAAATTACAATGTAAGAAGTTTCCTTTGTTTACTATGTTTGATTGGGATTCCACACATGAATGAAGAAGAGAAGAGGTTCTCTCTCCCAGGGTGACCAGGAAGGAGAGAAAGGTGGGTTTCCCTCTGTCTGCTTGCTTTTTAATGTGCAAATTAGTCAGAGCCTTTCCCAGCCTGAGAGAGTTTGTAGTTTTGAATCCAAGGCCAGAGTCTCAGTGGGTGCCCAGTAAATATTAATTGAAGAAGATGATGGCTTTGAGGAGTGGTCTTAATTATATTCTCTCAGGCGCAGCCCTCTAGATGCACACAAAGGTCACTCTGTCTCTTGCCCCAGGCACTACCCGAGTGACCCCTTCAGTTAATGAGAAAAGTCTTGTTCTCTCATTTGTCTCCTACCTCATCTGCAGTTTCATTCCCAACCCACCTTGTGGTCTGTGCTCTGAGACTGATGAGAACAAAAAGTCAAAAGTAGAAACAACAGCTGCTGCAGCCTCACTGCTTGTGTGGTCTTTCTCCACTGGACTTAAGCACAGTACCCTCCTTGGGCCGGCAGCAAATTGGGTGGGGGCTGCCAAAGGGAATCCGGTGTGGTGGATTGTGTTGTCATTCCCAGCAACTCACATTCCTTCTAACAGGATTCCACAGTTTGCAGTGCCTCCTGAGGGGGAGTACACAGTTTCTGCACTTTTGATGTCAGGCTTGGACTTGTGAGTGCTCTGGCCAATAGATTGTGGGTAACCTTGACTCTGCCTCTTTAAAGTGAAAGCTCTAAAGCTGTTGTAAACTGAATGTTTGTTCTCTCCCCCAGAATTCATACATTGAAGCCCTAACGCCCAATGTGATGGTTTTAGGAAGTGATTAGGTTGTGAGGGTGGAGGCTTCATAAATGGGATTAGTGCCGTTATAAGAAGAGACAAAAGAGAAATGACCTTTTTCTCTCAGCTGTGTGAAGATACAATGAGAAGACAGATATCTATAAGCCAGAAGGCAGACCCTTACCAGACTCTGAATCTGCTGGTACCTTGTTCTTAGACTTCCTAGCCTTCAGAACTGGGAGAAATAAATGTTTGTGGTTTAAGCCACTCACTCTATGGTATTTTTGTTACTGCAGCCTTAACTGACACATGCAGATTCATTGTATATTTCCATCAGCTCTCTTGCTGTTTTCTTTGCCATAAGAATGGCATGGCCAAAAAATGGACTCCTCTTTCAGCCTGGATCTGGAATGAAAACACAAAGACAAGGCTGATGCATGCATCTTCTTCATTACAGACCCCAGAAAAGCCTTTGTAGTTTTAACTAAAAATCGGGAGGTTGTTTGCATAGCAGCAGAGCTGACTGATTCATGCCATTTGAGTGGAGTAGGAAAATGAAGTTAGTAACTTGACTGTTCCATCAGTCCCGGTCTTTACCTGTCAAGCTGCCAACCTGTGATAAATAATAGAAGCTCCTTCAGCCCTTGTGCCTGCTGTTTCGACTCTGCCCCCACAGCCTCCTTGAACTAAATAAAGTTGTATGGCATGCCATTCCAACTGCCGACAGATCAAGGAAGGGGCTTCTTTGTGAGGGTGCACTTCTCCAAGGTTAGAGAAATCTTGGCTTTCTCCAGAGACCTGCGTGAAAGGCGTTGTATCTTTCATTTCTCTGAACTGCAGTCCAGATTTGCCTTAGTACCTCCTCCAACACTGCAGGTACCAACAGCCTTCCAAGAGGAGCAATGGGGCCCGAGGCAGAGTAGCATAACAACGTGGATAACTTTGACTCATTTGTGCTTTGCGTTAGTATTTACGTGCTTTCCCCAAAGCGTTTACCTAATGTATGTTATAACTAAATACTGACTTAGACTAATGTCCTAAACAGGGAACAACTGAAAAATTAAACATTTATGAATTTGAATTGAGTTATAACTTTGTGTTAAGTGTATTTAGGGATCGTTATTTGTTGGTTTATGTTATGCTGTGCCTTTATGAAGATGGTTGTATGAAAATATCGAATCATACAGCCTCTTGCAGGAACTCTGTGACTATAAAATTCTCATACTCTTGCTAAATTTAATCAGATTACATATTACCAATAGATTTTGATAGCTATCATAAAATAAGGAATTCAAACCAACAGATGATTATAACTGACAACAGGAATGTAACTGTGAACTTTGAAAATATGCTAATGCTTATCCCTGTATAGAAATATTAGCCTAAATTCTTTCTATGACATATGCCTGTGTGTTTATAATCTATTTTTGTATAGAGTAAAAAAAAAAAAATCAGTTCCAAAAATATCACTCTCCCCTTTGACATTTATCAATGATAGCAATAATGTCAGGGAACATTAGTATACTGAAGGAATACAGAGATGCTGCCTAAAGCATACACTTGGGTTTTACTTTAAAAGAATTTGATACACATCCTGAACACTGGCCTAATTTTTGCTTTAGATCAAATTCCTACATACTGGGTGGTGACTATGTTGGGTCTTGAATCTGGTCCTATTCATCTTTTTAGGCTCAGGAACTTGCATAAAACCCACTAAATAAGAGGGCCTTAAACAATAATTTGGATAGACAGACGGATGGATGGGTGGTGGATAGAAGAATAGATAGCTGAGTCTCCTGTCCTCCTCAAAGATAAGACAAAAAAGTAATCATATTGATATTAAGTTAATCAATTTAAGGAAGGCCATGCATTCTTTTAATATAAGTAAGGGCATTCCCTGGTGGCTCAGACGGTAAAGCGTCTGCCTACAATGCGGGAGACCTGGGTTCGATCCCTAGGTTGGGAAGACCCCCTGGAGAAGGAAATGGCAACCCACTCCAGTACTCTTGCCTAGAAAATTCCATGGATGGAGGAGCCTGGTGGGCTACAGTCTATGGGATAGCAAAGAGTCGGAAACAACTGAGCGACTTCACTTTCACTTTCAAGGTAAATCCAAATTAATATAAATTAAACTGTGATAATCATTATCATAGTGATAGCTTACAGTGAATGATGTTGGATTCGTGATCTCTGAAGAAGAAGATTTAGCTTCGGGACCAGGGACCAGGCTTGATCACTCAAGAGCTTTTGTGTAGCAGAGTTTTATTAAAGTGAAAAAGGGACAGAGAAAGCTTCTGACAGAGACATCAGAGCGGGGACAGAGAGTGCCCCCACTCACTAGTTTTATCAAGGCCCTATGTACTATTACCAGACCCACTCCCACAACATACATCTTAAATTAACAAAATTAGAACAATAGAAAGGTCTTACCAGACCCACTCCCACAATATACAGTCTTAAGATGATAAGATTAGTCAGAAGGTTCTTAAGGAGAAACATGTCCTCAAGCAAGATACATTGTTACATTGACTAAGACAAAGCAATGTAGAAAAAACGTTTGTCCTTTTCTTCTCCTTGAGAGCCCCAGACCCCTTTCTTCTCTTCAAGGACCCTGGACTTATCAACCTACCTAGGAATGGACTCTCTCAATAGTAATAAATTAGAAAATTCATCTGAAGGCATCTTTTGCTTTAAGTGCTCCTGTAGACTCAGCAGTGATGGGTAATTTTCTTCATGCCCTCATAGATTTTCCTTGAGAAGCTTTCCACAGCAACCCCACAGTAAGATATTAATAAGACTTCATCATGTAGGGAGCATGTGTTTTAGAGTTCTTGTTACTCTAACGTATAGACAAGTTTCTGTCTTATTCCTGCAATGCCTTTTATAAGGAAGAACAAGGAACTTCAGATGGAAATATGATTTGATGAGATCTATAGTCGTCTTCCCTGGTGGCTCAGATGGTGAAGTGTCTGTCTACAATGTGGGAGACGCAGGTTCGATCCCTGGGTCGGGAAGATCCCCTGGAGAAGGAAATGGCAACCCACTCCAGTACTATTGCCTGGAAAATCCCATGGATGGAGGAGCCTGTTAGGCTCCAGTCCATGGGGTCGCAAAGAGTTGGACACGACTGAGTGATAATTGTCTTAATGACAAGTTGATTGTCATAACCCTTAGACCCATTAGGTTTTAGTCATGACTATTTGTTTCATCCTTGTTAAAAAATTCTAACTTCTTGCTCTGTGCATCCATTCTCCTCCCAAATTCTTTGATCATCTTTGAGATCTTTGCGATAATTATTCTGAACTCTTTCTCAGGTAGATTGCCTGTCTCCACTTCCACTTAGTTCTTCTGGGGTTTTATCTTGTTCCTTCATCTGGAAGATATTCCTCTGCTGCCTCCTTTTGTCTAAGTTGCTGTTTGTATTTTTGTGTATGTGGTGGGTCAGTTATGTTTCTTAACCTTAGAGAAGTAGCCTTCTTTGTAAGACATCCTATGCATCCCAATAGTGCACTCCCCTCTCATAACCCAAGCATTGTGCTCTAGGGGTTCCCCCTAAGAGGGCCACGTGGGTCCTTCTGCTGTGGCGGGCTGATTATGTGGGCAATCTGGGAGGCTTGGGTGGACCCTAGTATGGTTGGCTGCCTGGCCCTGTCTTGTGCAGATGCTTTTGGCTGCTGTTTAGCAGGGCCTGGTCACGAGGCAGCTGGCTGCAGAACCCTTGAGGGCCCCGGGGCAAGTGCTGGCTCGCTGGTGGGCAAAGTCAAGGTCCTGAAGACTCTGGGGCTGTTGCCACCCACTGGCAGGTGAAGCCAGATCCTGAGGTAAGTGTCAGTGTAGTGACAGTCAGAGCCAGTTCCTGGAGTCTGACTGCAGGACCCAGGGATCCCAGAGTTCATTTCACATCATTGTGTGTGTGTATGTAGGCTGGGTGGTGTTTCTGACACAGTTGGGTGTGGGGTCCAGGGAATCCCAAACGAAATCAACCCTGGATATTCATTGGAAGGACTGATGCTGGAGCTCTGATACTGTGTTCACCTGATGCAAAGAGCTGACTCACTGGAAAAGACCCTGATGCAGGGAAGGATTGAAGGCAAAAGGAAACGGAGGCAGCAGATGATGAGATGGTTAGATAGCACCATCAACTCAATGGATATGAATTTGAGCAAGCTCTGAGAGATGGTGGAGGACAGAGGAGCCTGGCCTGCTGCAGTGCATAGGGTCACAAAGGATGGGATAGGAACTGTCCCACTTAGCAATGCTAAGTTTAGGGGATACAGAGATGAAAAAGATATGCCTTACCATGAAGCAACTTGTAAGGGGAGAGGAAGACAAGTGAAAAAAGGCAAACAAAGACAAAGTGAGCGTGACATTTAAGAATTAAAAAACTGTGAATGTAAGGAGGAGGAAGACAGTGATACTAAGTAAAAACAGCAAGCAGAGACAGCAGCAAGCTGGGCCTTGGAAAATGAGTAGAAATTTTCCCACTTAAAATGGGATAGTGGGAAGGGTAGTTTTCCAAAAACAGGGAAAGTATGAGCAAAGGCACAAGTTGTAATTGCACAGCTTATTTCATTCATCTCTTCAACTCCAAATAGGTGTATTTGGAGCTCATAAATTGCTCTAACCTCAGAGAAGAGGGAGTAATATAGTGTACTAATAGCACTATATGAAGGAGGCAGGTGGCGGGGAGTGGGAAGTGAAGGAGTATGGTAGAAGAAGAAACTAGAAAAGTAAGTTGGGGCCAGCCCATGAAAGCAGATGTTGTTTCATTTATTTGAATGAAATGTACTCTGTACTTCCTGTGAGAAGGATAAGCCTGCTGAATTTTAGGGCTGACATTCACTTTATATAGTTACAAAATAATGCAAGTTGACATTAAGTTGAAAAAGTACTGTCATGTGACTTCCTGCCGTACACCAGAGAAAATCATAGCAGTAAAATAAGTGTTTAGTGAGCCAATACACTTCAGATTCTTTTCCAAGCCTCCCTAGGCAGCTTTGGACAAAAATGGGGGCAGGGGGGAAAGAAAGATGAAGAGAGAAAGGAAGAGGATGGGGGGAAAGAGAACTGGAGAGGAAAGAGAAGGAGAGGAGAGAAAAGGAGGAGGAGAAGACCAACAACTCTGTTCTCACACTGAGGCAGTCTTAGCAGGGAAGGGAATGCAGAGTGATTACACTGCTTTTAATGAGCCTTTGATACCTGCACACCTCACCAGGAACATAAAATCTAGTTTCTCCAATCAGAGGTGGAGTTTTTTTCATTCTTTTTTTAGAGATGGATGTTTTTTTAACTCTTGTTAGCCTTAAAGGGACATGAAACATGGTCACCATTCTCCAAGATAGGATTTACCTGAGACTGGCTAAAAAATGTCTCAGTATGGAATTCATCTGTTCATTCCTCAGAGAAGGAAACCAAAAGAATCTTTAAAGAACAGCACCAACAACAGTTTATAAAGTGACAACGTGGAAATTTGAAAAGCTAGATTTAAAGCTAGATTTTTAAAACTAGATTATGCATAGCAATGGATCAAAGGCTGTGTTTTATTAAGAGAGATAAATATGTATTGTCTGAAAGGATCAGGTATCAAGAAAGGGAATAGGCTCCCGGTATTTGTAGCTGGTGGTTGGCTGCCATGATGAATGTGAAGACCAAGGTGATAGAGGGAGAGTTGTGTTTTGGGTCAAGGTCATCTGAAGAGGACAACTAAAGAGGAAAATATGAATAAATCAGAGATCTGGCTTCCACAGGTTGCTGCCCAGAAGAATGGGAATAATGTTTGTGTGAAATGCTTGCTGGTGAGCAAAGCAAAATCATGTCCCTTCTTTGTGACAGGCAGTTGTGTGACACACAGGAGTGCACACCTCTTATTCATAGTAGTAGGAGTGGTTTATCTGAAGGAACTGTTAATGTGTTTAAATCAAAAAAGAAATTGCACTTAGACTGTATAAATGAGAAACTTGCACCTCAAAGGGTTCACGCAGATTTAGAAGTAAGGCCTGAGACGCCAGAAAGAAACAGTGACATTAACGTGGTGTATTTAAAAGAGATGAAATCCAAGGGAATTTGCCAGATCCAAGAGGAACTCCTCTGTGTTCTATCCAAGCTGAACATTCCATTTTTACAAGGGCTCCTTTGTTGTCATGTTTATACACAGACTAATAAATGCTTGACCTTTTTTAGTGATGAAGGAACAGTCTGTGCCTCAGGAGCATATTATTTCAAGAAGCACAAATGAAGAGAAAGTCCAAACCCCTCTGGGACAGATGGACTAAATATTTTGATATTGGAACCACATGGAGAAGGGCAGGGATTAGGAAACAGAATGGAGCGCTGATAAGGGAACCTGGAAATAGCATCAGTCTTCTCAGATGTTTCAGGCACTCCAGGTATGTATGGAACTGGACAGCAGCCTCACGTGAGGAGGGGATCACAGTGAACTAGACTTTTACCTGATGTATAGTAAATATGGACCATAAATGAGAAACATATTTGTGGTCTGGCAAAAGTGTTGATTTCTCAACTTTTGGGTTCTGTATAAAAATCACTAGTATTCATCAAGCATTTACTGCCTAGCTTGAACTAAGGGCTTTATATGAATTATTTAATCATCACATTAACTTTATGAAACAGGCACTATTATTTCCACCCCAATCTTTTTTCTTTTGTAGACAGAGACGTACAGAGAGGGTAAGTGGCCTCTGAGAGGCATAGAGTGTTGGAGTGACTTTGAACCCATTTATTACTGATGCTCAGATCCCAGTGCCTCCCAGTGACTTTGGCATCGTTAGATTTTCATTTGCCTCCCTCCTCTGATGCTGCGTTATTCCCCACTCCCTATTCTAAATAAAAACTGCTGCTAAATTAAGGGAACTTCAGATCATCCATGGTATCTGTGTAGTTGCCCTTAAAGTACCCCCACACATTTATGTGTCTTTGAAACAACAAATCCAGGGCAGTCATTACAGTGGTGATGGGGCATGCTTAGAATGTGGCATTTTACCATTTCTTACTCAATGTCGTTGCTAGTATTACACTGTTAAGACTCATTTTGAGAAGAGAGAATACTAATCAATGGTGAGGGTGACAGGTTATTTTAAAAATTAAAAATAACGTAACTTTTGATTCAAAAAGTCTTTACTTTGGAGGGTCAGAGAAAAGTGATGAAATGTGGGATTCCAAGCACAGAGCTGAAACCACGGGTATCTAAAATGCAGCGGAAAGAAGCAATGAAGATGTGAAAACCCTAAATAAAATGAAGCAATTGGTCTCACTGTTGGGCATAATGAACTCCACATGATGCAGAGTTGACGGCCCCTCTGAGACTGTTCACAGAGAGCAATGTCCAGGGGGAGTGGTGACTGTTTTGCTCAAGGACAGCAAGGTGTTGGGGGCACGGGTGGGGAGGGGTCCTGAGTCAGGACCCGCCTGGCCTCAGCACGTCCCCCTCCAGGAATCTCAGAGCTCAAGCCTTGACTTTTACTTCCTCGGTTCTCCCTTTACCCAGCTCCTGTTTTCAGAAGCAATCCGATAAACTCCTTCATGTTGAAAAGTTTAATGTGTGACTCTTCCAAGGGGAGTTGGTTTTAACAGAAAATCAAGGCTCAGAACAAAAGTTGCAACAAGGTCTCAAATTTAACTTGCTGTACTCAGAAGTGTGAAAAACAAAAGGTAGCTTTTCTGATTTCCAGAAAAGATCTAATCTTATTTCCCTAGCTTTCCCCACACTGGGTGCTATGGGGGAAAAAAACAAAACAAACTTAAAATTGCCATTTAAAGCCATTTTAGTCTCTTCCAGTTTCAGATAGTCTTATTTTGAATAATTATTCAGTCACTACAATTTGCTACCTTCATTAGTTTTCTGTTGCTGCTGAAAAAATTAACATAACTCTAGTGGCTTAAAACAGTACAGATCTATTATCTTACAACTCAGAAGTCTGAAATGGGTGTCATTAGGCTACAGTCAAAGTGTTGGCAGGGCTGGTTCCTTTCTGGGTCCTCTAGGGGAGAATCCTTTACTTTCCCTTTTCCATATTGCTTGGATTATGGCCCTTTTCTTCCATTTTCAAAGCCAGCAACAGTAGGCGAAATTCTTTCATCTCTTCCTTCTGCCCTGACTCTCTTCTCTCTATTCCACATTTAAGGACTCTTATATTACATGAGGGCTTCCCTGGTGGCTCAGTCAGTAAAGAATCCCCCTGCAATACAGGAAACCTGGGTGGGTTGGGAAGATCCTCTGAAGTAAATAGCAACCCCCTCCAATATTCTTGCTTGGAGAATCCCATGTACAGAGGAGCCTGGCAGCCTGCAGTCCACAGGGTCACAAGAGTTGGACACGACTGAGCGACTAAGCCACCAATCCAGGATAACCTCTCTACTTTAAGGTCAGTTGATTAGCAACTTTAATTCCATCTGCCTTCTTAATTCCCTTTCCGGTCTACTATACCACCCTGTCCAACTTGTTTCTCTCTTGTCTTGCTGTTCCTTCCTAAGATGGCACACACGTGCATGGGGGGAGGGGATAGAGAGCCTCAGACCCAAGGGTTCTCTCTCCTCTGGATCCTCGCTGGTTTCTTTCTTTTTAATATTCATTTGGCTGTGCTGGGTCTTAGTTGCAACACTCGGAATCTTTTTAGTTGCGGCATGTAAACTCTTCGTTGTGGCATGTGGGGGATATAGTTCCCTGACCAGAGATCAAACCTGGGCCCCCTGTGTTGGGAGCATGGAGTCTTAGCCACTGGACCACCAGGAAAGTCCCCTGCTGGTTTCTATTATAAAGTGCTGGACTGGGCTTGTTTCTGACTGAGCTGGACCTCACTGATTAAATCTGTGACTAGTGAATTTGTGTTCGTTATTATTATCTCATGATGTGTAACAAACCACCTCCAAAGTTAGTGGCTTAAGCCAACAATGTTTTAATCATTAAAGCAATAATTTCTTATGAGTCTATGGATTGACTGGGATCAGCTGGACAGTTTCATCCTTCTAGAGGGCTCTAAATTTATGACCAGTCAAGGTGGGGTGCCCTGCTGTTCTTTGCCCCAGGGTCATTTACCATAAATAAACATGGTAAACTCCTGGTAAATGCTCCAGTTGGTTCTATTATCTAAGTCCTGTAGCCCCAGGGCTGGTCAGAACTCATGGGCACTTTTGGTGCCATAGGCTGCTGGTGGGAACTGAAGCTTGATAATGTTAACTAACTGAGGTAGCTCAAGCAAACTGTACTGGGTCATCACCACCACTTTGCTGAGGCTTCTTGGCCACAGTGGAGTACTTCATGGTGTCTACTGGGAGCTGCAGTTGGAGAAAAAATGTGCCTGTTGATGAATTATACCATTAGGGCATTTTCTGATCTGAGGAGAGGGGCACCGACTCTCTACCTTTGGATTTCTCTTGAAATCTGTCTCAGTGCTCTTTCCTCCAGAATGTTACAACGGTAGGTCTAGTCAGAGAACAGATGGCTAACTGCTTGATTCTCATCATCTCCAAGACAGAACGATTTTTCCCTTCCCTTCACTATAGGGTATAGTGGCTTTTCTAAGTTCATAACTCCTTCACGAAAGGTAGATTTTGTCTGGTCCTTTGCTTACACTGCTGGGAATGATAATGGGCAAAAAAAGGAGATTACAAAAAAAAAAAAGGATGAATATTTCCAAAAAACACCATCCCTATTAATCTCTCATTAGGACATTTACAGCATCAGTCATTCAGGTTGGTAGATGAGAGGTTCTGCCCTGGTGTTTCTCTGCACTGTGACTGCAGTAGCTCTTTCTCTTTGGAAGGTGGCTGGCTTCCAGGAAGCCAGGGAATAAGGGGAAGTTCAGAGCAGCCTTTCACGCTGTACTGCCGTGTTACCCATTCTCCCCCACTACCAAGCGCACACACGCAGTTATATGTACACCTGGGCCCTACAGAGACCAGTCACTGATCCTGCTCCGTCCATGGGGCTTCTCTCCCTTTATGCAGCGAGGGCCCAGGGCTTTGATGCCACCCAGGAAGCTGGCATTGAACACATTGTCACAAGTTGGAAGTGGAGATACAACTGTAATTTGTAGAGGCCTGAGGTCTCTATCCCCTCTGCCTTTGTTGGGATGGTCGGAAAATGCATGATTTTGGACTTGTAATATATAGCGGGGAAATTCACCTATAGTTGTACCTATCACCCTGTGTATATGTGTTATATGTAAATATTTCTCGTAAGAATTCTGCCTGATTTTGTCATTAGACACAATCATATACTGATGTGGAATATCATTGCTGTAGTACTTTGATCATTCTAGTGGGCTCTAAACTTACAACATTGAATGTTGAAGAAAAAGGAAGAATAAGACAATTCCACAGAGCTTAGCCATGGAAAAAGTGTTGATACTATAAAGTTCCTGGAATGTTAGAATGGACCCTATATGCCTTACTTCCAAATTAGGTGGTTTTGATTCAAAAGACTCAGTAATTGCATCTTGTGACTATTCATTCTCTTGCAACCTAGAGATATATTGGGAAATACCCGTATTTAGGATGCGCACAGTTCTTCATAAACAGGTGGGTAAGAGGACCAGAAGCTTGCAAAAATTGGATCCAAACTGGTCATAGGATAGAAACCTAGGAGATAAGAGTCAGAACTTAGTGTGAGGGTCCAGAGAATTTTGCCCAGCAGCTGAGACCTGCTTTAAATTATGCTTTGCTAAGAGTAACAGTGTACTGGGCCAGGAGTCAGGACAGCTGGATTCTAAGCAACTATCTACGCATGTAAGCTTGGGTGACTCAATCCCTCTGAACCTAATTTTATTTGTCTATAAAATGAAACAGGTTGGACTGCAGGTAGTTCGTGGTATAAGGTTCTCCTCTGAACATATTCCCATAATAACTATGTACTAATGAGAAGAAATAGAAGACATAAAGTTACACTCAATCCTGTTCCTAACTAGTAGGGTGCTGTTGAGATCTCTGATATGCCAAATAATAAATAGTCACAGAGTCCGTTAAGATCTAAGTATCTGCTTTCTTGCTGAAAAAGGCTAGACTAGGGGAATAGGACTACAACTGAAATCAGGCCTTCCACTCCTTTGCCTCAAGTCTGAACCTTGAGACTTCTGAGAGGACCGTACATGATCTGCAGCGCACACACCCAGGCAGAAGGCAGGGTGGCCAGCTGACTTCTCACGATGTGGTCCTCCAGACCACATGGAGTACCATGTGGATGCTGGAACAGAAGGCAGCTTGTCTTGTAGGCAGGCAGCTCTGTAGAGAAAACCCACCCAAAGTAGCTGTGTAACCCTCTTGAGATGACCCAAGTTACCAGTTTCTGTCCTATCTTCCCTTAAAGACAAAAGGAAGATCGGGAAAGGGTGGCGTGTGCATGCTAAGTCCCTTCAGTTGTGTACGACTTTTTGCAACCCTATGGGCTGTAGCCACCAGGCCCCTCTGTCTATGGGATTCTCCAGGCAAGAATACTGGAGTAGGTTGTCATGCCCTCTTCCAGGGGATCTTCCTGATCCAGGGATTGAACCATTGTCTCTTGCATCTCCTGTATAAAAGTGGGTTCTTTACAACTGAGCCACCAGGGAAGCTCTGGGAAGGATGGGGAAGCCACGTATGAGAGGTTACCAGAAAAGGCTCAGTAAACAAGGGTAAGGTTTGCTATGCAGATTTAAGTCTGTGTCATCTCCACTGACAAGAGTTTCTTCTGATTTGGAGTCATCCTCTTTCTGGTTACAGAGAAAGAGATGCTTAAATAAAGGCTTCCTTTATGAATATAAATGTCCCTTCTAAAAGGATAACTTCTACTCTGTTTCAGAGCTTTTCCTCTGCCTGTAGTTTCTCAAAAGTAATCAGCTCAAAATAATCTTATTCTACAACTAAGACTAGAACTCAAATCTTACACCCAAGTCTGTACTTTTTAAAAATACTTAACATTGCATTTAGAAACACTTTTATCCAAGTCAAAAACCAGTGGAACTGGTTTTGTGGCATATTAGACCATGTTAAATAATTGATTTCCTAAAAGGAAATCAGTCCTGAATATTTACTGAAAGGACTGATGCTGAAGCTGAAACTCCCAATACGTTGGCCACCTGATGTGAAGAACTGACTCATTTGAAAAGACCCTGATGCTGGAAAAGATTGAAGGCAGGAGAAGAAGGGAATGACAGAGGATGAGATGGTTGGATGGCATCACCGACTCGATGGACAGGAGTTTGAGTAAACTCTGGGAGTTGGTGATGGACAGGGAGGCCTGGCGTGCTGCAGTCCATGGGGTCGCAAAGAGTCGGATATGACTGAGTGACTGAACTGAACTAATTGAGAAGTTTGAGAACATAGTAAAAGTGCTGATAGAACATTATAAAGCCCATGACTTAGGTCAAAGACCCATTTATTAAAGTGATGAGTGCATGTAGCCTGGGGAGTGGGAATTTGGCTCCAGAATTAGACCTGCTGGATAATGTAACAGACAAGGTGGGACAAAGGACTGTAGAACCACTAATTGTTTCCTACATGAAAACTGGTATGTTGGTCCTCAATGAATATTTTTAGTCATGAGAACTCTGATGACCATAATTATGTCATACTCACAAAACAACAGTAAAGATAGGGAAGGACTGGGAGTCAAAAATGTAGGCTTGCTAAAGAGAGGCTTTTTATGGAAGTTGATCTAAAAACCTGAAACTGAACAAAAGCCAGGGGTCACTCTAGTACCTGCTGAGTGAAGAGGCAAAGTGAATAATGATATTAATTAGTATTTATACACAGAGAAATGTGAATTAAAAACAATGGTGGCCACAGAATGCTGACAGATATTTTTGAAAAAGAAACCATGATAAAAAATCAATATTTATTTCCTAATTTTAACAAGGTACTGCTCTGCTCTCCACTTGCTGGACAATGCTTCCTTTCTGTCTCTGCAAATAGTTATTGTGTTGCAGTCTTAGAATTCTATAATAAATGCCAACTATGTCTAAATAAATACATCACCAATCTGTATTGTCAGAAAATGAAATGCTACAAAGAAGTGAGTGCTTCATTGAACTGAAACTTAGACCCTTTAAGCAGCAACCTTAAAAAATTTAGCTATTTTGATGGAAATTGTATTAAAATAGATTCCATTCTTCTCGGCCTCATTAAACTGAGTATGTGCCTTCTTGTGTGCTTCGCTGCTTCAGTCGTGTCCGACTCTGCGACCCTGTGGTCTGTGGGCTGCCGGGCTCCTCTGTCCATGAGATTTACCAGGCAAGAATACTTGAGTGGGTTGCCGTACCCTCCTCCAGGGGATCTTCCCAATGCAGAAATCAAACCCACATCTCCTGTGTCTCCTGCATTGCAGACAGGTTCTTTACCCACTGAGCCACCTGGGAAGCCCAAACCAAGTACATTGAACATCATTTAATGTTTTCTTAACAGCTCTGAGTCGTCATGTGAACATCAACTTTACTACTGAGCAGTAGTACAGGACCTCCTCAGGGGTTGGCGAAATGTGCACGGTTCCACTGCAGTCTTTCCTGGGCCCAGAAATGATGCTCGTCTTTCTTGCCTATGACCATTATGCTGGCTTCCACTCTTAACCCCAGGTCCCACATATGTTCTGGTTTCTTTAACCAGTGATGCTCTAATACATTATCTGTAACCTTTTTGTGTCTTGATAGCTGTTATAGAAATCATATCAGTGATCTTTTAAAAACTACCATATTTTTATAGAATCCTCTATCAGCAGTTTATGATATAAAGGCTTAGAAATGACCTGGGCTTCTGCCATAAATAAATCACATAGACTTGGTGGCAGGGATTTTTCTTGATACCTGGACATCTTTTACATTGATGCTACCTAAATTCATAGCTATATTCTGTATGCTTTTGATTTTTTGCAGTCTTATCACCAGATAGAATATTATTAAGTTTTATTTTTCTTTGTTTTCTAGGATGACATTACTCAACACTTGGGTCTCATACTGTTAGTTCAGAATTAAGTTAGTCCAGAGAATAGGAACAAAAGGAAAATATTTCAGGAATTTCCTGGTGATCCAGTGTTAGGACTCTGTCCTTTCACTACTGAGGGCCCCCGTTCAATCCCAGGTAACTAATATCCCACAAGCTGCATGGTGTGTGTGAGGTGGGGGGAATATCTCATTCTGTCAGATAGCTTCTGCTGTTTAAAAAACCATCCCGAAGTGTACTAGCTTGCAACAAAAAAACATTTCTTATCTCTCTCCGTTCTGTGGCTCACTAGATAATTTTCCTAATCTGGGACAGTTCAGTGAGGGCTGTAGCAGCTGGGACCTTACTCCACGTCATCTCTCGTCATCCAGCAGACAAGCTAGGCTTGTTTACATGGTGGACAAGAGAGTGAACCTCATTATGCAAGCACTTTTTAAGTCTCTACTGTGTCATGTTTGCTAGTGACCTGGAGGCTGAAGCAAGTTACAGTCAAATCCAAATTTCAGGGAAAACTACACTCTATCTTGATGGGAGAGACTACAAAGTCACAGTGAGAAGCATCGGGCATACAAGGATGGATTTCATGCTCATTTTGCAGTCTACCACATTCATGCTACTCATGCCATGACTCAGCAGCATGTGCGCCTCTTGGAGACTTCAGCGCTACTACCCCCTGACATACTAAGCTAGTGCTCTTCTTCCTGCTACCATGAGATCTCCTACAAGAGTAACTTTTCTTATCTCCTCCACTTCCTTCTCCTGGGTTCACTTCTTAATTCTTGAAAGCCGATTTCTATAGCAGCTAAGTAGCTACAGAGGTTATAACTAGGTTAACTAGCTACTGCCCAGTCATCAAGGATGTCTTCGCAGACCCTATCTTGCTTGACTGTTTTGTAGTTTTTAACACAGTTAACCTCCTTTTCTGGAATTCCCTTCTTATAGTTTCTATTACAAGTAAATATTAATTTTCTTCCTAGCTCATTGACTGCTTTTTCTATTTTCTTTTCAGAGCTCTGTTCCTCCTCCCATGACCATATGTGTGGTTCTGTCCTCATCCACCTTCTCTTTCTTACATCCTCTCAGTAAACTCACTCACATTCACAGCTTCATTACAAACCTCTAGGTACTTGATTTTATCAGTTCCTGAACTTTTATTAAATTTGACTCCATCTTCCACCAAATGGCCCACTGACTAGTTTCACCCAAATGTTTGACCTATATTTCCCTTGAAATCTATTTTGGCTGCAATTTAAGAGGAGATAGCTCTGGGAGCTGTATAATGCCCTTACAGCCTGTAAGTCATTTGATTCTAAATTTTCCTTTAGATAAAAGGGACTGGGAGGGAGGAGGTAGGCAGTGTGTGACTAACTAACATTTGCTGAATGCCTACTTTGCGCATGGTGCTGTGGTCCCTCTTAACTGGCCAGGTGAACGTCTTCTAGGATTACTTTCAAACAGGAGAAAAAGAGGCAGACATGGAATCTGCACAGGTAGCATCCCAGACAGCTACTGATACCCAGGTAAAGGCGGCAGTAACACCAAAGGAAATGAGACTCTGGAGATCTCTGTTTGTTGTAATAAACAAGAGGTATCTGACAACCACAAACTGCTTTCAAAGAGTTTCTGCTAAAGGTATCTTAGGGTTTGCCAAAAAGAAACATTTTTCTCTTAAGAAAGATCTGGGGAAATGGATTATAAAATAAAATTGCAGTTCTCCTTTTTCCCCCCTAATAAAAGTGCTTAGAGACTTGTAGGGCCCAAATTAAGCTCTTGGTAACATTTCTTCTGTTCTGAGGAAATTTCATTCAATGAAAGTAAAATTTCTTTTTTTAATTAATTGATTAGTTTATTTTTGTCTGTGCTGTGTCTTGGTTGCTACACAGATTTTTCTCCAGTTGGGGCAAAAGTGGGCTACTCTCTAGTTGTGGTTGTGGGCTGCTCAATGTGGTGGCTTCTCTTGTTGTGGAGCACAGGCTCTAGGCAGCGTGGGCTTCAGTAGTTGCCGTACATGAGCTCAGTAGTTGTGGCGCACCAGCTTAATTGCTCCAAGGCACGTGGGATCTTCCCAGATCAGGGATCGAACCATGTCTCTGGCACTGACAGGCAGATTCTTTACCACTGAGCCACCAGGGAAGCCCTGAAAGTGAAATTTCTGATGGTCATAAGATGGACATACTTCCGGTTATTTCCTGTTCTCGATTCCTTGATGGTGCTCTTGTGGATAGGTCTGTTGCAGAAGTACATGTTTGTAACCACACTACTGTGTATGCTGCTGCTGCTGCTAAATCACTGAAGGAATACTAAATATAATTAATCAAGTCATGACTTGATATGAAATAGATTCTGAAGATGATATGAGATGACACTGATAACCTAATAAGAGGTTCTGAACCTACATTTTAAATATAGTTGTCTTTCCTTAAAAGTTTAAAATAAAACTACCTTTGTTCTTTTATTTTCATATCAATAATGCACATAGTTTTCCAATGCCAAAACAGAACACGATGTGATAGAATGCCGGCAGGCTGGTAGAGTGAATGAAACATCATTCTCCAAGAAGAAGCAACCTACTAGGTTGCCATATGGCCCGAATTATATTAGTGTATCCCTCTTTTTTTTTTATTGGATTTTATAAGAATTTGAGAGTGTTGCTTATTTTTTTTCCCCTCATTTTTGGTTTGTTTATATTGCTGTAAATATTCTTGCAGAGCAATTGCGACTCTTCTCATTGACTGCATTCTCTGAGGGTTCATTCTAGGAAAATGCTACTTAAGTATTGTGTATTGGGTATGAATTATCCTGTATTGTTCATGTATCTTACTGCATTGTCTTTCTTATTGTCAATGGCGGTAAGTACCATGGTTATGAATTTGGCTAACAGTGTTTGAAGCAGATGAGATTTTAGCTCACTCCTTGATAGCTGCATTGGCTCAATCTAAGCTAAAGTCTTATTTTCATTAAAGGAGCAGACATGCTGAGGAAGAAGGTGCTATTTTTACATAGGGACTTTTTCTACTGAAACCACATGATAACACTATGCTGTTAAAATGATCTCAAGCATGCTGAGTTAGCTGAAGAAACAATATGCATGTTGCCAAAATCAAGCCAGTACTATTCTGAGCCTCCTCTGAGGTCCTCTAGCTCTCCTTGGTGGTCATGAAGAGGAGACTAGGAGAGGAGCTGGTGAAAATGTATGAATTACAGGTGAAGTGGAGGTGACTTCCTGTTACCTACAAGAGATTATCTAAGTTACTGGTTTTGCCATCAGTCATTAGGATATGAAAAGTTTGGTTACTCAGGTATTTGCATACAACTATTTGTTGAGTACTTTTTTTTCTCTCTCTCTACATACACACACACACACACACACACACACACACACACACACACACACATACATATGTTGTTGTTTTAGTCACTAAGTCATGTCAGACTCTTATTCGACCCCATGGACCGTAGCCCACCAGCCTCCTCTGTCCATGGGATTCCCCAGGCAAGAATACTGAATTAAGAATAGTGGATTACCACTTCCTTCTCCAATATATACATATATGTATATTTTAAACAAGACTAGCACAAAACAGTACTAACTTTAGAACATTAGAAACAAAAGTTTAGGCAGAGACCCTCCAAATCCAGTTAAAAATGCCTTTATTATTATTAATATGGATTACTATGATTCAATATCTATTATATAATATAGTAGGTATTGTACTAAGCATTTTACAAACATTATTTTATTTAGTCCTTGTAATATTCTTACAAAGCAGCTATTACCTGCATTTACAGAAGACAACACTTCCGTTTCTTTTCCTTGCTTTTCTGATAACTGTCACATAAGTTATACTCAGTTGGAAAGTGACTGAGTTGGGATTCAGGTTTTGGTAACTAGCTCCTAAGTCCATGTTCTTTCACCAGGCCACGTTTCATCTCTGAGGATGACATGTAGAGTCAATTAGGAAACTGGCCCTCTGTCAACAGTAGTTTTATTCTTCACTCTTCCTCCCCCATTTTCAAAAAATATTAATGAGAATAAGTTACAGCACACCAAAATGGAAAAACAAAATCTCCATTCCTGGTAGTCTTCAACTGCTAAATGTAAATCACCATCAGATTTGGCTTCCCTTGTCTTCAACAAATCCTTCTTAGCTTCTATCATTTTACTTCTCTCCAGCTCTGGCACCGTGTGGTAGTTTTTATTGCAAAAGTCACCAATCTGTCAAAGATTTTATGAAAATTGATCTTCTTCGCACACTTAGGTTTAACAAGCATTTTAACAGATTTCTTAGTCTCTCTTTGTTTGTAGTTAATCAAAGAAAACTTTTGGTTAATTTTAATTTCACATGAAGCAGCAGATAAATAAGGAAAGTGTTAAACATGAAGTTTTGCAGAGTTTTGTAAAAATCATTTTGCAACAAATTCCAAAAATTGCAATATCTTTCAGGTCTTAGTTTCTTTGGGATCATTTCAAATGTTTCCACAGCTACATGTGTGCATATGCTCAGTCACTCAGTTGTGTCCGACTCTTTCTGACCCCCATGGACTGTAGCCCGCCAGACTCCTCTGTCCATGGGATTTACTGGGCAAGAATACTGAAGTGGGTTGCCATTTCCTCCTCTAGGGATCTTCCTGACCCAGGAATTGAACCCATGTCTCCTGCATTGGCAGGTGGATTCTTTACCACTGAGCCACCTGGGAAACCCACAGTCACATATTTCGCATTAAAATATCTTCTCTTCTGAAGAATTCATCATAGATTTCATTTATATTTCATAAAAATTGAAATTTTTCTTCTTAGCAAATATCAGTTCAGTTCTGTCACTCAGTCATGTCCCACTCTTTGCAACCCCATGGACTACAGCACGCCAGGCTTCCCTGTCCATCCCCAGCTCCCCGCTTGCTCAAACACATGTCCATTGAGTTGGTGATGCCATGCAACCATCTCATCCTCTGTCATCCCCTTTTCCTCCTGCCTTCAATCTTCCCCAGCGTCAGGGTCTTTTCCAATGAGTTAACTTCACATCAGGTGGCCAAAGTATTGTAGCTTCAGCTTCAGCATCAGTCCTTCCAATGAATGTTCAGGACTGATTTCCTTTACGAGTGACTGGCTTGATCTCCGTGCAGTCGAAGGGACTCTCAAGAGTCTTCTCCAACACCACAATTCTTCATCATCAATTCAGCATCAGTTCTTTGGCTCTCAGATTTCTTTATGGTCCAACTCTCACAACCATACATAACTACTGGAAAAATCATAGCTTTGACAAGATGGACCTTTGTTGGCAAAGTAATGTCTCTGCTTTATAACATGCTGTCTAGGTTTGTCATAGCTTTTCTTGCAAGGAGTAAGTGTCTTTTAATTTCATGGCTGCAGTCACCCATCTGCAGTGATTCTGGAGCTCAAGAAAATAAAGTCTGTCACTGTTTCCATTGTTTCCCCATCTATTTGCCATGAGGTGATGTGACTGAATGCCATGATCTTAGTTTTCTGAATGTTGAGGTTTAAGCCAGCTTTTTCACTCTCCTCTTTCACTTTCATCAAGAGGCTCCTCAGTTCCTATTTGCTTTCTGCCATAAGGTGGTGTCATCTGCATATCTGAGGTTATTGATATTTCTCCCGGCAATCTTGATTCCAGCTTCCGCTTCATCCAGCCTGGCATTTTGCGTGATGTGCTCTGCATATAAGTTAAATAAGCAGGGTGACAATATACAGCCTTGATGTACTCCTTTCCCAATTTGGAACCAGTCCGTTGTTCCATGTCTGGTTCTATCTGTTGCTTCTTGACCTGCATGCAGATTTCTCAGGAGGCAGGTAAGATGGTCTGGTATTCCCATCTCTTGAAGAATTTTCCACAGTTTGTTGTGATCCTCACAGTCAAAAGCATATATCAGAGAAAATGGCTAAATGATAGTGACTGTCCAATCCTTGGAGTAAATGATAGAAAATTCAAGGAAAATTTGAACATTACCCTTTCGATAACTTCTGGCAGTATCAGAGCAGCACCTTTGATTGTTTTGATAGCTTATCTCTCTCCAACAGTTTGAACTTTCATCTGTTGGTTATAATCTAATAATATTTTATATTAAAAATATTTAATAACTAATGAGTAATTCTTAATAAAACTATAACTTTGCCAACATTACTTACAACTATTAGTACTAAATTATATCACTAATGTAATATTTTATTTTCTTGATTTACTGCTAGTTCAAAAATTATTAGCAATTTAAAAAGAATGTATTTCTATTTTTAAAATAGCATTCAAAGTAAAAATATTTCATGTATGAACTAAAACCTGCATTTAACAAAATTACTGCACAAATAAAAACAAATGGTCACATAGATTGACAACTGAAGTAGGAAGTTCTGTTTCTTAATCTTTAAAGGTGTTGGACTATCATTTATTCAATTCAGTTGCTGAGGCACATCTGACTCTTTGCGACCCCATGAATCGCAGCACATCAGACCTCCCTGTCCATCACCAAGTCCTGGAATTTGCTCAAATTCATGTCCATCAAGTCGGTGATGCCATCCAGCCATCTCATCCTCTGTCATCCCCTTCTCCTCCTGCCCCCAATCCCTCCCAGCATCAGGGTCTTTTCCAATGAGTCAACTCTTCGCATGCTATTTATTACACATCACAGTTTTAAATACAGGGATATGAAGTACCACAGAATATGTGGAGCTGAGTCTGATCTCAGGAGGCCTCAGCCTGCAACAGTTTAAAACAGGGCTTGGGTTCCCATCCAGAGATTGAGACTGGGTTGCGGCGATGACAGCTCCATATCCTAGCCACTAGATCAGTGGTCAGTGCCAAGGGCCCTGGCCCTTTGTGTTGCTCAAAACAATTACCAGAAAGACGGAAAGTAGTAAAGCAAGTAAAGTATTAAGAGGGGGAAAAAGTACAGTACTTGTTGACAGACACGTGGGCGGACTCAGGGAGAGGGAGAAAGTCGCTGAGTTCTCACCCTTGCGGCAGTTTGAATTACTTTTATGGGGCATTTCTTCCAGGTTTCCTTTGGCCAGTCATTGTGAACTTGCCTTGTTCACAGTCCCTATTTGATATATCTCAAGACCCTTCACTGTGTGCACAGGCATCTCTTAGCCAAGATGGATTTTAACGAAAAAGCGTCTGGGTAGGACATCCCTTGCTCCCATTTGGCCTCCAAGGAACCTATCTGTGTGTGTGTGGTCAGGGAGGTCTCCTGACTTCGAGAACAAGAGATATGTGGTGTGGGCAGGGACCAGACTCCTTGCCTTAATTGTCCTGCTCTTCTCTTGGAGTTTCCGTTCATAGGAATGACTCTCCAGTTGCTTTACCCTGTCAATCAGTAGCTTAGTCATGTCTGACTCTTTGCGACTCAATGGACTACAGCACGCCAGGCTTCCCTGTCCTTCACTGTCTCCTGGGGGTGGGGGTGGGTGTGCATCTACCTCCTCCCTCAAGTCCATGTGTCTTGTCCTCCCTCAAGTCTAAGGCTAACTGGGTAATTGGAAGATCTCTGAATCCATTTCTATATGGACTACAATGTTTATTAAAGAAAATGTAAGAAATGTGGGAATCTGAAGTTTACTTATATATTAAAAATTAACAGTAACTGCAGCAATTGTTTAGAATTTAAATTTAGGCCAAAGAAATTTTTTTTTTCAGGGAGGGCAATTTCATCACTGACATTGTTTAGAATTACAGAGAATGATGCTAGTAAAAAGCAGACTAACTCTTAATTGGGTTTTATTATTGTTCAGTCACTCAGTTGTGTCCGACTCTGCGACCTCGTGGACTACAGTCTATCAGGCTCCTCTGTCCGTGGGATTATCCAGGCAAGGATGCTGGACTGGGTTGCCATTTCCTTCTCCATGGTTTTATCATAGTTTTTACATTTTCTAGACAAGGCTGGCCCTGACTGCTTGCCCAGAGAGGTTTGCTCCAGTCTCTGCCCTTGATGAGTATGCCTGAATGTTTTCAGCAAGGAGGAGATACAACAAGCAAAGTGCACATAATTTTGAAATTAGCAACTATAACAAATATTTAAGTGTACATAAAACTTTGTTTAAAGTTTGGAGTTGAGGTAGTATTTTAATAATTTTAAAAGTCAGAAGAATATTGTTTTCTTGATTTTTCTGATTTTAGTTATTAGCTAGGTTTTTGTGAGAAGAGTCATTTAAATATATATTATAAACACCCTTTGTAGGGTTGCAGCATGTGCTTTTACTTTCATAAACATCCTTCTCAGTGTAAGTTAAAGGGACTGGTCTAGAATTATCTTTCCAGCCCTTTCAAGGCTAACAATTTGTGATATCTATTTTGTTTCTTGTGAATGAAAGAACAAACTATCACCTCTACCCCCACCCCTTAATCTCCCACAGTTCTCCTCCTTACCCCTAATCCTCAGGGGTCTGCTTGAAGAAGAGGTTAAACTTGCACATCTTTCTGCATTTCTATAATCTCCACACCAGAAAGATGTAAGACATGGGCTAAATAATTAGGGGAAAAAGCCATAAATACTAAAGCATTTTCCGGGTCTTTGTGAGCCTAAGGGTGTCCATGGAGGGGTTGAGTGCTCTTGGATGGGTCCCATTTCTTATGCAGTGGTGGGTCTCATGATACAGAATGGGGAAAAACAAAGGGAACTGACATTTCTCTGCATAAAAATGGCAATGAAAGCTACTATCTTCTTCCTGGGAGGCAGCAGTTCTGAAATTATGATGCATATGGAATTTTGACTCTGTTGTTTCTGAAAATTAGTTTTTGTCCTTGGAAAATGTAGTGTGTGTGTGTTATGCAACAGACGCCTCAACAGAAGCCTCCCCCAACCCCACCCCACCTACCGCTTCTTGACTACCAGAGGGCATGTGAAAGTGTATATTCACCTCACACACCATACTGGGAAAATCTGAGGTGGTTCAAATGGAGTGAGTGTGACAGTCCTCCCTCAACTGTCCTGCTGAAGGTGCTTTGATATTGCTCTTGACAGAGTAACTCACTTTAGAAAATATACTGCTGGAGATTGCTAGCTCCTACAGGCCAGAAGAGAGGTGAATCCTATGGTAAGACCAATCCTAGGGGTGTAATTATCTTCTTTCTTCTCCTCCTAGTGCTCCTCCTCCTGCTGCTTCTTGTTTTTTTAATTAATGTACACCAGAAAAGATGGAATGGATTAATGGACTTCCATGTTCCCATCACTCATTCACAACTTTTGCTAATCTTACCCCATCCTGCTACCTGACACATGCAACTTTAAAGCAAATCTCAGGTACAAATGATTTCATTCTCAAGTTAATGATTCCCTTTTTTTAAATGGCCATAATACTTTTATCTTACCTTTAAAAGCTAGTAATTCCTCAGAGCATCAAATATCTACTCAGTGTTCACATTTTCAGTTGTCTCATGACTGTCTTTTTTATGTTTTACATTTGTTTGAATCAGTTTCTATAATGTGAGTAGTTGATTTTTCTTGTTTTCTGTTTTCATCTTTTCTTCCTCACTGAGGTGGAGTTTTCTTAAAGGAAGGTAGAGGTTTGCATTGAGGAAGTATACATACAAATAATGATATCTAATAATTATGGATGTAGTAATAATAATTACTTGACACAACATGTACTTTGTGTCCATGCTAGATGAAGTACTTAGCATTTAGTCCTTGCAGCAACTCAGTGGGTTGGGAACTACTATTTGCCAATTTTGCAGTTGAGAAACTGGGGCACAGAGAAGTTCAGTAACTTGCCACTGGACATATATCTTGAAAGAGGTGGAGTCAGGCTTTGAATCCAGTTTGTAATCATATGCTGCTTCTTAACAGCTAACAATTATGTAGCACTTACTAGTGTCAGGTGGCTCGGACATAGAGTGAGAGACCTGGGTTCTGTCCCTGGGCGGGAAGATTCTCTGGACAAGGGAATGGCAACTCACTCCAGTATTCTTGCCTGGAGAATACTATGGACAGAGGAGTCTGGCAGGCTACAGTCTATCCATAGGGTTGCAAATTAGCGGACACTGCTGAGCAATTAACACACACAAAGCTACTAGTGTCAGGCACTTTTTTAAGTGCTTTACTTGGTCTTAACTCATTTAAACTTCACAAAGTCCCCGTGAAGGCAAGAAGGTCATGATCCTCATTTCATAGATGGGTACGTCAAGACACAGAGTTTAGATATTAGAAGAGTTTAAAAAAATGCAGCTCCTAGATGGATAACTCAGCAGACTCAAGAGACTACTCACCATTGCCCCAAAATGCTGAAGGAGGAGATCTTTAAAGGGAAATGAAGGAGGCTGACATGTATGTTACATCCTTTGCTATCCTCTCAGTTCACTATTGTACTTGGTCTCTTCCTTCTGCAGACGCTACACCATTCAGACACTTAAGGGAAACTTTAGAATCCATGCCATCATTCTCAATAATATTCTCTTAAGTCTATTCTAAACATGAGTTCAAAACACTTAGAAATGACTTTACACTCTTCAGCCCTGGAGGCCAGTTACTGCCCAGCTCTAAGGGTCTACAGAGAATACTACTACTTCACAGAGCTCACCTCAAAAGACCCATTGCATACACTGCACCTTCCTATCTTCCGTCTTTTCTCTCCACTTCTCTCTTGTGTTTTCTGTACTTGTGAAGATTTCTGTGGACAGATAGTGGCTGCACTTAAGTACTTAGAAGTTCTGCAAATTCAGGTAGAGTCCAAGTTGACCTCAGACATTGATTTACACTATAGACAGTAGTTGAGAGAGAAACCTAGCCACTTTAGAGATAATATTTGGTTCAGTTCTTTTAACAGAGTGGGAGTGGGTCTCTCTTGACAGATGCTGTAAAAAGTCTGGGGCCTCTTAGGGAAAAAACATTATTAATGGCTGCTGGAAAAAATTAATACATATTTAATTGATGTTGGAGTTGTTAAAAGATAATTTTTTAAAATTAAAGTCAAGGTTCTCATGCAAGTATGAAGTGAACCAACGCCAAAGATTTTATTGGGTGCTTTCATTAGTGATTAAAACAGTAAGATGTTACAACCAGTTTAACGGAAAAAATCTGAGGAGCAAACACTTATATATAGGCAATGGGAAATGAGAAAATTAAGCTGCTAATAGATGTGAAAACTTCATGGGCTAATAAAATGTAATTGTTGGAATCTTCTTTTCTGCAAGGGAAAATCAAATGTATCTCTACAAAACAAAATTCATTTGCATCTCTGTGGACAAGAATCATTTGCATTACTATCAGCCTTCTACTATTTAGAGAGTTTTAAAGTAGCCTAGGCAAAGGCAGTAAAAGGAACAGATCCCTATAAAATCAGATAAGCCCCATTGGTCATCTAAACAATGCCCTAGCTTCCCACTGAAAGGATATCCAGTAATCTTTTGCCCATTTCAGGGCCTTTCACAGGGACTACCCTGGTGGTGCAGGGGCTAAGACTCTGCACTCCCAATGCAGGGGGCCCAAGTTCAATCCCTAGTAGGGGAACTAGATCTCACATTCCCCAACTAAGTCCTGGCACAGGCAAATTAAAATAATAAGTAAATAAAAAATTTTAAATTGTCTTTCACAAATTTTCCTAACAGACCCATAAATAAAAACATATTTATCAAATAGAGTAACCAGGCAAGGTGATTTCTTAAAAAGATTCATTAAAACAGATGATGTTCACAGAGAGGCTCTGTAAGCCAGTTATCACTGTCCTGCTGTATCCTCCCTTTTCCATTAAATTGTCTCTTTCTTTTAAGGTGTCATCATGGAAGATTTGGAAGTGGGGTAAGGTAGAAAACTTTAACATTGTATCCAAAAAGTTTGACTCAAGAAAAATGAGGAACTGTCACATCCTTGGTGGCAGGTGGTTTACTCCTAACACTTTTGAACCACCTACAGAAAGCTGATTAGTTACCCACCTACTACTTCAATGTAGTCTCAGACGAAGTGCAGTTTCTCAACATACTTTATGTTCCTCAAATTGTACTAACATTTTCAATATTCAACTTTAAGATAAAAGTATTGACCAGTGGACGGTTTATTGGTCTAGAAAGCTCACATTCTCCTCCTTCCTGTTTTAGTGGCAGAGGTCATAACTGGGATGTAAAGTATAACCCTGATATAAGTTTTACATGTTAGCTGTTCCCAGGCTCTAGTCTCCAAACATGCTTGGGGCGTTGTTCTGTCCTGCTGCTTGGACCTCAGATTGTGCCAGTTATTACCTGGTCTTTCCCACTCATCTGGGCCTTCTTTTCATACCTGGAGCCAGAAATTTTCAAGATCACAAGTATTAGAACTTGCAGGAAGTTCACTTGGCTTAGAGAAAAGGGACCATCACCACAGCAGTCCAAAACCAAAGGCCCAGTAGGGATGATTTATCCAAACAAAAGTGAGTGCAAGATATTGAAACTTCTAGCAGCAGCATGGAGCAGCCTGCTGGAAATAATTCTCAAGTGAAAGTATAAGCTACTATCCTCCTCACAAAACTGGAAAATACTTAAGTAATAAAATACCCAGTGCCAATGAGGGTGTGTATCTTAGTAAAGACATTTGGGAAATTGAATGGAGTCCCTTGGACTGCAAGGAGATCCAACCAGTCCATCCTAAAGGAGATCAGTCCTGGCTGTTCATTGGAAGGACTGATGCTGAAGCTGAAACTCCAATACTTCGGCCACCTCATGCGAAGAGTTGACTCATTGGAAAAGACCCTGATGCTGGGAGGGATTGAAGGCAGGAGGAGAAGGGGACAACAGAGGATGAGGTGGCTGGATGGCATCACCGACTCGATGGACGTGAGTTTGGGTAAACTCCAGGAGTTGGTGATGGACAGGGAGGCCTGGCGTGCTGTGATTCATGGGGTCGCAAAGAGTCGGACATGACTGAGCAACTGAACTGAACTGATGACCAAGAGCCCTAGAACTTCATACCTCTTGGTCTATCATGTCCTCTTCTGGGGACAATTCAAAATATATAGTGAAAAGTTTATGCACAAAACTTTAAAAAATTAAAATATATTTTAATATTTTTTGTAACAATGATAAAAGCAACCTGAATTTAGCAATAAAGATTGATAATAGACATTTGTCTCTGTTTTTAAATAAGCCATAGGTATTTAAATAATGATTATGAAGAGCTTAAAAAAACACCACAGGAAAATGTATGCTAATTGAATTTTTTAAAGTTTTTACTACGGAAAAATATCAGACAAAAATAATAGAGAAACTTACATGATGAACCCTCATGTTGAACAGTTTGTTATACAATGATTAATGCAAAGCAAATTGATTTCATCTACTGTATTCACTTTACTCCCCAGATTATTTGAAGCCAATCTGAGATGATATCATTTCATATGAAAATGTCTCAGCTTGTATCTCTAAGAGAAAAGAATCCCTTAAAAAACATACATGCCATCTAAAAAATTAATAATATACCCATGAGAAAATAAAACATTCAAAATCCAACATTCCAAACAAATAACCACATTTATTACATCCCTTTCATCAGCTCCTTTGATCCTGTTCTTATTCTACTGGGTCTTGGGTTAGCAATCTGAGTTCACAAAGTTATCAGGACCAAAAAGTCCTGGAAATCCTGACTCAGAGTCTTGGTACAGTCTGAAAGTTGTCTAAGGGCTGTCAGCTCAGAAGCCTGTATTCTGAGTCCATTCTTTGAAGTATCGATAATTACGAGGCCCCAGGACAGTTGTTTTCTTGAGGCTCTGAGTTTTTTTTTGTTAAAGATCCAGCCTGATCTCTGATTTGTAACTTGGAGCAGAGCCTGAAGGCAAGTATGAGAGAAAAGCAGAAATGATCTCTAAGACTGAATGGCTGTGGTTAATTTATTACAGTAACCAGCAATATCAGAATGGAGAACAAAATTGTCTAATGTGTGCATGTTGTATAAGGGTCTGATCAATGTTTCCCCTGAGGATAAGAACATATTATGGACACCAAGGGCAGTGGCAGTCTTAAGACCTCTCTGTAAATTGTACTATTTCTGAAGTATTTATAATAACATTTTACCTCTATAAACTTAACTTGATGAACGCTGAGCATCTCTTCTGATTGGGCAACTCTTCCTATTCTACGCTTAACAATAGTATTGAATTTATTTTAAGAATGTACTATGCTGCCCAACAAATCTAATTATGTCTAACATTCTTTTTTTAATTAAGTAAGAGAAAAAATCTTTGGATTTTCTAGAGGTTGAGTATCTCCAAGGTAGTTTCCTGATCATTTTATTTTTTCTGAACTTGGGGTCCAATTTTGGGAAGGCAAAAACAGCAGATTTAATAGAGTAGACTTGGTCCATGATTAAATAGGATCATGGATGCTTGAGAAAAAAATTTACCTAATCATTAAAACAGTATTTAATACTGTTAGAGAAGTAGGTCAAACAAATTTAAGCAGTATTGGCTCTTTCATATGTGAAAGAGACTTTTTTCTTTGTTCTTAAAGTAATCACAGTCATGATATAATCAACATAAAGAAGCTTATTCTCATGTAATATAAATCTCTGCTATCTGAATGGCTTACAAAAAAGGTGTAAATAGTAACTGTTTGTTACCCCTTGTTAAGAGCTCTAATACAAATTTAACATTTTAATAGAGAGAAAGCCGGTCTATTTTTGCATTAATTCAATATTTGGCAATAAAGAATTCCAAGTTCCTTTTCAAAAAATTATCTTTTGAACAAACCCATCAAAACGAAGATATCTCTGCCAAAATTTGAACATATTCCATTGCTTCTTTTTAGGAAAAAACTGACAAATATGCTTTACTTTCAGTAAACCTCCTACAATTTTCTGTCTCCATTCAAGTGTTGTCTTTCCCTATCGTGTTTCATGTTCTGGAACAGGTATTTTCATTTAGAACAAAGCTACTCACTTTTTCGTTGAAAAACCAAACAAATTTCTTTACAAATGTTGTTCTTGTTTTCATTATAGTTTACACTATTGTCACTATTGTTCTTAGTATGATCTTACTACTTATAGTAGGGCTTCCCAGGTGTCTCAGTGGTAAAGAATCCACTTGCCAGTGCAGGAGACGCAGGACACGTGTTCAGTCCCTAGGTTGAGAAGATCCCTTGGAGATTGGAGTGGCAACCCACTCCAGTACTCCTTTCTAGAAAATTCCATGGACATAGGAGCCTGGTGGGCTGCAGTCCATGAGGTCACAAAGAGTCAGACACAACTTAGTGACTGAGCACACAGCACACACACACTACTCATATTAACCATAACTTTTTAAACAAACTCACCTCCATTTCACAGAGAAACCTCGGAGATGGGTAATTGATAATTGAGTACTTATAAACAAGCACAAGTGAACTTGTTCATTAACACGATATAAATGTATGCTACTCTATAGCATGGTAATAAACAATGAGATATATATATATATATTTAAACTATGTTTAGTAATCATTGTTTTAGCAGTCTTAGAGATTATCTAGGTATCCAAAGATTATTCATTAAGTTGATATAATATTAGTCCAATATTTTAAAGAATAGTAAAAGTTATATTTTAGTTAATATACATAGAACATAATAATTGTTGATACCAAAAAGACTGTCACAATTTTAATTCAATTTGGTTAGACACATAATTTTACATTTTTCATAATCTTTAACATTATTAAATAGTAATACTAACTTATTTCATCAATAACCAGTAGAAAAAGTTGAGGATGCTCAGAAAACAAATTTAGATCTTCTAAAAAATAAAATGTACAAATATATCCTGATTACACTAATATGAGAGGAAAAGATACATATTTTTTTTCTTAAAACACAATTATAAGCTAGTGTGATTTATCCAAAGAGTCACCTTAATTATTTGACTTTAAATTATTATGAAATATATGTTATGCATATATATTTAAATTATCATATAGGTTACTTATTAACACTTTCTAAAAGATTATTTTTGCTGAAAGGCTAGAACATTTATAGAGTATTCTATTGTAGTATTTATTTTCTAGACGTTCTGGAGATACTAGATTTATGTATTCATACTGTAAGTATAAATAATAGACTTACTCTATAAGTCAATCAGAGCAGAGTTCCTTTGATTTAAAACACCCTGTTAATATCCTCCAGAGGTAAGAAAATGTTTCACACACATGATGAGAGATAAAAGCTTTTCTCATCTATAACGACCTGACTTCAGCTCTATAACTTCAGCTACACTTGAATTTCAGCTTCAGTTCCCAGTAAACTTGGAAACGAAACCTCGCCACTCTAGTTCTCAATGGGCTGTTTTCCTTTCTAGTGGGCACAAAATTGTTTCTTAATTGATTCGAGCTCACAGTAGATAAATAGCCAAAGAAAAAGACTAACAAGTTGGATTAGCTTTAAGCTCTCACCTGATGGAAAATAGATGCCATTATCCGTCTGACAGAGATCATCAAATGGTCAGATGGTAAAACCAGATTTCCCATTATAATCAGCCATGTGCACATCAGAATTATATACACCCACGGGGTCAAGTCTTAACTTTTGAGTTGAGACCTGCCTAGAAGTCTTGATTCTAGAAAAAGACTTGGCCCAGCTTGTAAGTTTTATAGAGATGCTCTAGATTATGCAGTTGAGACCCGTCTAATGGTTAGAGACAAGACATGGACTTAGTGCCTGGACCTAGCTGTGGAAAGACATGCATAGGTTCATATATACCAGCTCTCCCCCAAAACAAGCCGTAATTTGTGCTTATTTCTGTGGTGTAAATTTTCCTATAATTGCTCTTTTTGATTGTGTTACCAACGCAGCATCATGAATGCAGAATTGGGAAGGGATTCGTTTATTTAGTTCCCACAAACCAGTGTAACCTGCTGCAGGACAAACTGCTTGACCATAAGTTAATCAAAACAGACAGACAAGCAAACTTGTCTAAGAACAGAAACTAAAGCACAAAATCAGGAAAAAGAAAGAAAATCTTTAGAAATACAGTTATTTGGCATTCAATCTGAGACAAGAAAAAATATGCCTGAGTTTATTAATCACTTCTTGGGCTATGCAGTTTACTTACACTAGCAAGTAAAGTCCACAGGAGTATCTCAACAGATCTCCCCACGTGGCCCTAGTACACAGTATTTCACAAGATCTGTTGTTTTAGTTGCTCAGTTGTGTCCAACTCTTTGTGACCCCATGGACCATAGCCCGCCAGGCTCCTCTGTCCATGGAATTCTCCAGGCAAGAATACTGGCGTGGGTTGCCATTTCCTTCTCCAGGGGATCTTCCTGACCCAGGGATTGAACACTGATCTCCTGCATTGGCAGGCAGCTTCTTTACCACTGAGCCACCAGGGAAGCCCATGTCACAAGGTAACTTGTTTTATTTGTGAGCAATTCTCATAGTTAGAAAAGTTTTTATTTGTACTTAGCCAGAAATTCTATTTTCCTATAATTTCTAACCAGAGGGCTTAGTTATGCTCTTGGGGAATGCACAGAATAAATCTAATATTTTATTCAGTAATCTTTCAATAATGATTACAGTTATCTTAGGATTTTAGTGCTAGTCCAACTTTACAAATAGGAAACTGAGACCTAGAAAGATTAATGACTTTCCTCAATTCATATAGTACTGATTTGTCACATTTGATGCAATCAGAGATGAACCTTAAAAACTGTCACAACACATCCCTCTTAAGTCTTTGTACTGTAGTTATGTTAATACTTTAACTAACTAATGTGTCTGTAAAACCTCTCATCATCTTAGCTGCCCTCTTCTTATATAAACAATGTCACTCTGAAAGTGAGGTTTTGTTGTTCTTCAGTTGCTAAGTTATGTCCAACTCTTTGCGACCCATGGACATGCTAGCATGCTCGGCTTCCCTGTCCTTCACTATCTCCAGGAGCTTGCTCAAATTCATGCCCATTGAGTTGGTGATGCCATCCAACTATCTCATCCTCTGTTGCCCCCTTCTCCTCCTGCCCTCAACCTTTCCCAGCATCAGCATCTTTTCCACTGAGTCAGCTCCTTGCATCAGGTGGCCAAAGTATTGGAGCTTCAGCCTCAGTCCTTCAGTGAATATTCAGGGTTAATTTCCATTAGGATTAACCAGTTTGATCTCCTTGAGGCCCAAGGAGATATCCAGAACCTAATCAGATGCCACAGGCGTCAGCTGATTAGTTCAAGGAACAGTGTATTCTGAATTCTAGAGTTAATATTTTCTAAATAATTTGGCCTGTCACTTTAATTTTTAACTCCTTGTCAAATAACATTTTCAAGAGTTTAAAGCAAGGCTTTCATAGAAATATAAAATAAACACAGGTCAAAAAATTTATTCAACTCATTAATAAAGGAAACATAAGATATTAATAATAAAGCTAGTTTTAAAACTATTTGAGAAGCTAAGAAATATATAGTCCCTCAAGAAGTGCACATTGCAATAAGTTTTTTTAAGTTAGGAAAAAATATGTTTAATACCTTATTGGTCAATAAATCATAACTTCTGAAGTTCTCTTTTCCACCAAAGAGAAATCATTTGCATCTCTATCAGGTAAAAGCCTATAAGGTGATATTACTTTCATAGTTTCTAGGCTCTAATTGATAAGTAAATAACAAAGCCAAACAAGGTCACTCCTAGAAAATGAAAACATCCTTAACTGACCTCTTAAACAATCTCCCAGTATGACATTAAAAGAACATATAGCCTACTCTTTTGCTTTATCTTCAAGTATCATAGAATGTGTCTTAACATATTTTATGAGTCATTATTTTGTCAGTCTCCTACAACCTGATAAAGTGTAACAAGACAGTTTACATTTATTTATATGAAGTTATTTCTATTATTCCAGTTTGTCTTCCTTCCCAGTGCAGGATTCTTTTCTGTTATGTCCATGATAAGTGATGGTCAATGTTGAGGAGCTCTGTGTATTGCCAAGTAGCTCAATTTTTGTTAGAAACTCTAGTTCTTAGAGAGGTCTTGCTTGTACCGGCGGAAATATGCTCCCCTATAATTTTTACTCACTGAATATTTGAATTAAGGGGTAGAAAAACCAAGCGGCTACTGAGTATTAATTTTAAAAGGAGTGTTAAAGTATCCCTAAGCTCAGTTGTAAAATGTTGACAGTTAACACACATCACTCCTCATATAACTGAGGTCCTATAAACTGGTTCTGCTAGAATTAGACAGTGCTTTCAAGGGGAAATTTTAAAAATGTATATTCCTCATCTACACTAAGTGATCTCTCTCGAGTATTTTTGAGAGGCAATTGCATGTTTAGCATAAGGCAGATAAGGGCTGGTCCCCCAACTCCAGAACTTTCTCACTGGCATCTGACAATTTGATCACCTAAAATTCCAAAACCCAATAATGCCATGATATTTACTAGGAATGGTTGGTTTATTTTATTATTACAAATTATAAGCACTCTATTAGGCCATAATTTTCCCACTGAGAAAACAGCCTAAGATTACAATATAGTGCATATTGGATAAAAGAAGGAAATGTGCACCAACATGAAAGTCAGATAAAGAAACTCAAATGTATTTGGACAGGATATTTATTGACATCCATGTAAATCACCTCTTTTCTTACTTAAGAGAGCGTAAGTGACTTAGGCTATCCAGCTGTGAGTGACGTAAAAGCTGGAAAAAAAATTTAAAAAGTTAAAAGCATACTGTTGTGTTACCACATTAATAAACCCTTTGTTTTGAGCATAAAGAACTACACATTTTATTGGCAGAAAAAAAAGTTTCTCCTGCTTTTGCCAGATACATGTTTAACAAATATTAAAGAAATGCAGGCTTGCATTGCTACCAGATTATGAGCTCTCGTCTCATTCTCGCACTGCTGATTAGTTCCAGTTCTAACATCTGGAGCCATGCCAAGTAAGTTTAATCCAGCTTGCATCTGACCTTCAGATTCTTGAGAACAGTTACCCCATTCTCCTGCTGTCTGTCGTCTTCAGATTAAACAAGTATGCACCTCCTTAGGAATGGCTTCAGGATTGCTTATTTTCATGATTACCTTCCTGCGGAAGCTTTTTAGTTTTCATTGTGTCCAAAACACAGCATAACACATGTCTGATGCCACATTGACATCAGGCCGTCATCTCGCTCAACCTGCTTTGCCAACTCTGTGTTCAATAACAAGGGAAAGTGAAGGAACATAAACATCTCACGTCCCTTTAATGGAGTGGCTTAGCCTGTTAAACTTCCTGGAGCAATGTAGAGTTCTCACTAAGTTCAGGGGTACTCAGTCAGGGTTTAGTCAAGAGACAGAAACCACATCAATTATTTGAAGAGAGAAGATTTAATGTAAAGCAGTGTTAGCAAGGTAGTAAGTTGTTTAGTAGGTAATTGAAAGGGTAAAGAGGAATTCTAAAGCATTACAGAGTAGTAACTGTGTGAAGCTGTTATTACCCTGTGTCAGCCTACCTCAGGGTAGATACTAAGACAGGATTGAACCTGCAAAGATTTTATTAGGGGAAATGCCTGTGTAAAGGAAACCCAGAGGGAGCAGGGAAGGCTGAGATGCAGGTATAACCTGAGTGAGAAAGAAATGGCCATAAAATCAGAGGACATTTTGCCAAGCCATAGAAAAGTTATTGGGCCAAAGAGGCTGGTCAGAGGAGTCCCAGTCTCCCAGGAATCAGATGCCGCATTGTTCTGGCAGGCTCAGTTAGTACAGTCAATTAAAATTAGGTTTGTCAGATAAAATATAGGACATCCAGCTATATTTGAATTTCAGGTAAACAATGAATAAAATTTTAGTATAAGTATACCCAAGTATTGCATGTGAGATACTTATATTAAAAGGTTATTTGTCATTCATATTTAATTGGCATCCACCTGTCAGTTTCATTTGTGAGGTCTCTCAGTCCTAATTGTACTTCATACGGCTGAAGGTCTATGAGCTGCATTCTCATGGCTACCACACACTCTTGGGCTTAGAAGAAAGGTAAGAGGTTGCAATTATTAAAACTTCAAATCTTAAAAAAGGATCTTGAGAAGATGAAACTCCGACATCTAAGGAAAGGGTCCCCAGTATCTGGGTGGGAATAGAACCGGTTTTATAGCTATTGGAAAACTACAAAGTGGATTCAGCTGCTGCCGTGGGGATGGAGAAGTGTTGCTGGACAGGACCCCAAGCAGACTGGAAACCAACCGGGAGCAAAGAGAAAGCAGGAAGAAGCAAATCCCTTCTCCCTTCTCCAGCCTTGCAGTCTTCCCTCAGCACCTGCTACTAGCAGAGTCTCACATGGAGCCACTGGCAAAGCAGAAATGCAGAGCAGAATATCAAAGACTGGGTTTGGGATTTAAAGTAAAAATCTAGTAAGTAGCACAAATGCAGATTACCACAGATCACACCCAGGTAAAGAAATGCTGGGAAATGACTGGCTATTGCCCTACATGGTTGCAGCATGACGCCCAGCTTACACATTCCATGGTTTAATGGTGGTGAACTTTGGGACATGCTCTCCCAAATAAGGGCACCTTGGCATATTGAATATTTTAAGCTTGAAGGAATTTGAGAAACAGCAGGTGTTGGGAGTCTCTGACGTCCTTGAAGCAGGTCATAAGACCCTCATGTGAGAGGTGGCCTCTCCATACCCAGAGGAAAAGAACATCCTTATCGCCTAATCTCCTTATCATCCTTATCTCCAAAGATGGAGAGAAAGTGGGAGGAAGCTGAGCAAACAGGCTTGGCTAAGTGTCCCCCAGTTTACCACTCCCAACTTATGGCCTTTGTCCTATCTCATTTTTCCACTACTTTCCGCGTAAACCTAGTAAAAAAATATTCAGGTTTAAGGGACCTCCCTGGTGATCCAGTGGTTAAAACTCTAAATTTCCAATGCAGGGAGTGTGGGTTCAACCCCTGGTTGGGGAACTAAGTTCCCACATGCTGTGCTGTGAGGCCAAAAAAAACTTCAAGTTTAACCTGTTCTTCAGGTGTCCATTTCCTTATAAAGGCTCCTCCCTCATGTAAAACTTACATTAAATACATTTGTATGCTTTTTTCTTACTAATCTGTCTATTGTTACCAAGTCCCAGCCAAGAATCTACAAAGGTAGAAGGAAAAGATATTTTTCTTCCTCTGTGTTGTTTAACAGAAAGATGCTGGTCACCAATTTCCATTCCCCATTTCAGGCAGATTACATGAACAGCCATGACTAGAGACGAATTTGCCTTTGCTTTCGAAATTCTCTTCTTGAAAAAACAAAGTAGGTAGGACCTCAAGTCCATAAAGATTGGCAGAGGGATAGGAAAGGATACGCAGTTTTGTGTTACATAAAAAGTAGCCACAAATCCGAAAGACTCCAGTAAACCTAATCACCAAGGAAAACAGGTATTAGTATCCCCAGGTTGCCAGTGGACACTAATCCCTTAGAACATGGAAGACCTTATGAGGAATTATATAACATTGAGGAAGAGGATATGTCATACTTGAATATGCCTCATGTTTCTCTCAGACATTGTCTTGTTTTGAGCCCTGTGTATTTCCACACTTGGGGTCGGGGAGCTGATGACTGACCTCAATCCAGAATATAATGAATAATCTTGGAAGTTTTTAAGTGAAAAGGTGATATAGTCATGTCTGTACCTTAGAAGGGAATCTTACCAGAGGGGTAAAGATAAGGATTTATCAGTAATTCATTCAAGAGATAATGAGGCCCTAAAATAAACTAGTACTTTAGAGCTTACACTAATCCAAACTGGAGCATTTTCTCCAAGATGAAACAGGATTTTAAAGGAGATTTAAAAAGTAAAATAGTTAATGAGTAATAGGGGAATTGTATCTAGCTTTTAGTTTTTTAAACCTTTTTTTTTTTTTTTTTTTTGGGCATTTCTGCTCCATTCACATCCATGCATTCACTTGCAAATAATGCCCATCAACCTTTCAAATGTTAACAGATGGAAAGAAAAGTAGGAGCATTTTGGGTGGGATTTCTGTGATCCAAATGAATGAGAGTTTAATGTAAATAGCTGTAAAAAAAAAAGAATTCTCTGATTGTACAATAATTATTTTCATTTCAAGGGTTTCAAAAATAGAACTGTATCTTCTGGTAATTGCTTCCTATATTAGTTATCTATTATTGCATAACAAATTTTCCCCAAACTTAGTAACTTAAAACAACAACAAACGTCTATGATCTCTGGCAGTTTCTATGGGTCAGGAATTCTGGAGCAGCTTAGCTGGGTGATTCTGGCTCGGGGTCTCTCAAGATCCTAGAGTCGAGACATTAACTGAGACTGCAATTATCTGAAGGCTTGATGGGGCTGGAGGATCCCCTTTTAAGATTGCTCATACATGTGACTTGCTTTTGAGGTGGAGGACTTCTCCTCATAAACTTTTCCTGAGGATTCTCCAGTGTTCTCAGGACATGGCAGCTTTCTTCCCCTCAAGCAAGTGACCCAAGAGAGTGAGAACCAGGCAGAAGCAATCGCTTTTAAGGAGCTAGCATTGGACTTAGCATCACTTCTACCACATTCTATTCATCAGAAGCTCTTCACTACATCTTGCCCACATTCAAAGGGAGGGGAATTAGGTTCCACCTTTTGATAGTAGGTATGATAAAGATTTTGTGAACATTTAAAAAAAAACACACACACTTTAACTTAAAAGAAGTTTTGGCATTTTGTGCACCAAATAAAATTCCCAACTCATTGAATAGCTTCACAAAAGCAAGTGACCTTGCTGGGAATTGATATGTCACTTCTTTGGTCAACAATAGCTTGCCAGTTTGCTCTGAGATGTCTAAGAGTTGTGTAGTAGATGAGTAAAGTGTGAACTTTGTAATCCAAAGAGGGGAAAAAAACCCTAAAAGACCAAACCACAGTGGTTTCATCATCTGAATTATTTTGCTTGAATTTCTATTGAAAAGACAATTTCTTAAGTTCAAGCTTCAATGTCAGGAAAATGGAAAAGCTCTAACTAGTTCCTAGGAGTATAATATGTAAGTGATGGAATTCCAATAATTTGGTACTTATTGTGGTGGTTTAGTTGCTAAGTTGTGTCCAACTCTTGCGACCCCATGGACAGCACTTACGTATTATAGAGCACTGTCCATTATAGGGCGACTAAACCGCCACAATACTTATTAGGAGTCAGGAAGAATGTTCCCACCAGGAAAACCAAAACATCATTACAGCCAAACAAGAAACATTTCTGCGTTTATGTCTTCGTCCATTTGGACTGCTATAACAAAATAGCATAGGTCGAGTAGCTTATAAACAACCAACATTTATTTCTCATAGTCCTGGAGGCTGGGGAATCTAAGATCAAAGGGTTGGCAGATTCCGTTTGTTCTGAGAGGCTAGGCATCCTAGACAGCTGTCCTTTTACTGTGACCTCACAAGCTGAAAAGGGTGAGGTATTTCTTTTTTATGTCTTTTTTAATAAGGACAATAATGTCATTCATGTAGGTGGCACCCTCATGACCTAATCACCCCTCAGGCTTCACCTCCAAATACTATCACCTTGGAAGTTAGGATTTCAACATATGAATTTGGGGGGAGGATATAAAGATTTAGTCCATGGCAATTTAACTAACTGGAAAAGAAAAGAACCCTCAAGATTTTGAGAATGCCATCTGGGAAAAGAATCAAAGATCAACACTCTAATAACTGGTTTTTTTTTGGTGGGGGGAAGGTGATAACATTCAGAATTCCTGTTATAATTAGCTCAGCTCTTGTTCTGTTAAAATTCTTTTTTCTAAAAATTTTTAGATATAGTCCACATTTTATTGATTTTTGTTGGAATATACTTACTTTACAATACCATGTTAGTTTCTGCTGTACAATGAGTGAATCATCTGTATGTGTCCATATATCCCTCCCTCTTGGACCTAATGACTTTGGTTGCTTTTTACCTTCATTGATATGGCAGTTAAACTTGGAGCCTTGACTTCCTTTGCTACTGCTTCTCCTTTTGGAAAGTCTGCAACTGCAGCTGTTAGACCTGAAAGATAGGTAACCTTTATCATATATATATATATATAAATATATATATATAAGTATATATATATATAAATATATATATATAAGTATATATATATATAAATATATATATATAAGTATATATATATATAAATATATATATATAAGTATATATATATATAAATATATATATATACTTGTATATATATATATAAATATATATATAAGTATATATATATATAAATATATATATATAAGTATATATATATAAGTATATATATATATAAATATATATATATATAAGTATATATATATAAGTATATATATATATACTTATTTATTTATTCATTTGGCTGCACTGGGTCTTAGTCATAGCACATGGGATCTTTAGTTGTGTCATGTGAACTCTTAGTTGTGGCACATGGCATCTAGTTCCCTGACCAGAGATTGACTCCAGGCCCTGCACTGGGAGCGCAGTCTTAGCCACTGGACCACCAGGGAAGTCCCCTAACCTTTATCTTTTGCCTCTTGGTTTGATTCTTGGCTTGTTAGAATTTCTTTGCACCTGAGCTGAAATCATGAATTAACTTCAGAAAACAAATCCCAGGAAGTAAGGTGAGTCTAGCTAAAAAGAAAAATAATACTTTGCCTAGAGCAGCAATATTAACAAGGACCTTTTCAAACTGGTATTGCTTCCTTCCCTCAGGGGCGAGGGGAAACATAAAATTCAGTGGCTATTGCTTTCTTAAGAGAAAGAAGAGACGTGCCCTGTGATTATGGTTTTGGGAAAGAGCGGGGATTTGGAGTCTTTGGGACCATTCAAAGAAGAATGAAATGAACTTACAGAAACTAAAAAGCAATCAAGATCACCTAGCATTGGCAGAAAACTGAACGTCTATTTGTAAATCATGGGACATGCTGGCAAAAGCACTGTGGTGTTTGGTGTAGAATTGCAGGAGAGACGCATATAGTGTGGAAACTGAATGCGTGCGTGTGTGCTAAGTTGCTTAAGTCGTGTCCGACTCTTTGCAGCCCATGTACTATATAGCCCACCAGGCTCCCCTGTCCATGGGATTCTCCAGGCAAGAATACTGGAGTGGGTTGCCATGCCCTTCTCCAGGGGATCTCCCTGACCCAGGGATCGAACTGGTGTCTCTTAACATCTACCTGCATTGGCAGGCAGGTTCTTTAACCCTAGCTCCACCTAGGAAGCCCTGGAAACTGAATACTAAGAGTTTAAAGGCTTGTGAGTATTAGGGGATCCTGGAGACATCCTCTCCCACTTGATCCCTACACTTGAGTTTGTTCTAGAAGATAAAGAGTATTGATCTGTCAAATTAATCTTCTACCTCCCCAAACCAAACCGATTTATAACTTTACACTGGTGTTAGTGGTGTGATTCTCTCCTATACTAATTAATGGCTCACAAGAGCTTCAAGGACCTAGTTGTGAATTTTTACCAGTTTCCACTATGAGTAAATTAAGGTTTCATCTTAATTCAGACCAGTGTCCGCTACTTGTCCCCAAGCCCTCAAGTATCTGCCTTCTCACTTGTAGGAAGTTCAGTTCTCCCTTTTTCATTGCATCCCTGCACCTACTACCATATTTCTACTGGATACTTCAAGAGAAAGTTTAAAGTCTGGGCCTCTAAGCACAACTTTTAGAAAAGGTCCTTTTACCTCTAACTTCACTTAAGAAAGCCTTTCCTTTGTCAGGGTCCTTCACACTGGAGAAGTTTGACAGTATTGTAAAAGAGTGAGAAATCCAGTGTCGAAAGAAGAGAACCTTTATTAAAAGAAAAAAGAAAAAACCAAGTTAACTTTCAGAATCACTGTTTCACAAAAATCAAGTTACCTAGATTTACTGCTGAATCATGTATGACTTTGCAAAAATCACTTAATTTTCTGTGCCTTAGTTTCCTTATCTCTCAAATGAGAAACCTAGACCAATTATTATAAAGTATAACTCTAAAGTGACATTATAGTGTATCAACATCCCTCAATGACCATTGACCGTGTGATATTTGCCACTATCCTTAGGGCCTAACAAAGTATGTTCTATGTCTGGACGTGACGCCTTCTAAAATCAGGGTGAAAACTGCTCCAAAAGTTACTTGGGAAGTAAGCAGGCAGTTGAGGGGCAGCTGCATAGTGGCCAGTTGCCTCGCATCACAATACGGTTGGCTCTCCTCACATGCCTAAGGAGGGTCAGCTGTCTTGTACCATTTTGTATAAGAGACTAATGAATCCTTGGATTTTGGTAGCTGGGTGGGGTGAGTGAGGGGGTAGTCCTGGAACCAGTCCCCTGTGGTCACAACCACTCTTCCCCTCCAAGACCCATCACTTCTTTCCCTTTCTACTTCCCTCAATGCTCCCCCCACCCCCCAGATTCCTAATACCTCTCCAGGGCTTGAAGTCACCGAGAGAATTGCCACTATCTTCAGAGTCATCCCAGGTGGTGTCCCCTGGGGGTGCTGCCTAGATTAGATGTGGGGTAGCAAAATACCTGACACATTAAAAGCAAGACTCATCTGGTGGGAGAGGTAAAGATTGTTTTTGGATTTATTTAGTTAGTCCCTTTTGCCTCTCAAAATAAACATCTTTGTGCTCAGTTAAAAAGCTTTCCAAGATGTTCACAAGAGAAGGGGAAATTCTTGCCAAAAACTTAAGCCCAGCCAGACAGGGATACTGAAATTTTGCTGCCTGTGGAAGCACGTGGCCAGGCGAGACTTTGGCATAAAAAAACAGTAATCTGTGTTTAAATGATGGCAGAGTAGACTTCTGGTGTTCAGAGGCTACATGAAAGGAACCCAGGCAAAGTATATGGGGTCCAACAACTCCCATCGACAGTTCCCCTTCAGTTACAGTTCACAGCACATGCTTGTCTATTTACAGAACTTACAACTCGGCAAACCATGGTCCTTATGGATGGAGGGGTAAAGAGAAACACTCCTCTCACTCTTCTCACAGTTTTAGTTCTGCTTCCAATTCTGAGCAGTTGCAAAATGCTTCAGAAGATTTAGGCCTGAGAGCCCCATCTGCAGCTTTGCAGTGTTGTGACCTTGGCCAAGACACTAACCATCTCTGAGCTGCAACTTTCTCATCCATAAAATAGTGATAATAATGCCTGTTTTACTTTACTTGCAAGAATGTTGTGAAGATCAAATAAAATAACATAAATGAAAACACTTTGTACTTTAAAAGGTGCTGTGTAAACTCAAGCTATTTTTAATTATCAGGTGTCTCTTCTCTGCTTTTTTTTTTTTTTTTTTATCTCATCTGTTTCTGTGTCCTTTAAGCATCTTCATAGTCTTTTCTTAGTCTGAGATTCTCATTGTTGTTAATGCTTAGCTTCTTAAACATGGATGGGCTTGTTACCAACCAGGTAAACCTGCATCTATAGGTCTACCTAGCTCCCTATTCAGAGACAAATCTACAACCTTTAGTAGAACCTCATTCATTACAACAGGCAGGTATGGAGCACTTAATGACTCAGTGTCCCACGTCAGTGATACAAACTTGAATGGGCAGTCCAACCCTCAAGGAACACACCAACAGATACAGGCATCTCAGATCAGTCAAACAAATTAGTCAGGTGTGTATATAAACTTCAGCAGAATCTTTTCTCTCTGGCCTCTACTCCTTGAAATTCAGGTCTATCTGGACCATTTGGGCCAAAATTTGAACTTTGAAGTCCTTCATACCTTTTGCTTTGGGACTTCCCAAGTGGCTCAGTGATAGTGAATCCTCCTGCCAAGCAGGAGACATGGATTTGATCCCTGGGTCAGGAAGATCCCCTGGAGAAGGAAATGGCAGCCCACTCCAGGATTCTTGCCTGAAAAATTCCATGGACAGAGGAGCCTGGTGGGCTACGTACAGTCCATGGGGTTGCAAAGAGTCAGACATGATTTAGCCACTAAACAGCAGTAGGAGCAACAAACTTTTTTCTTTTAGAGAAAACAGGTAACTTCATTCAAGTCTTCTTGAAATTATTTTGCACATCCCTTTGTTGACCGACCTCATATCTCTTATTCCTAATTCAATACCTAACTCAACGCTGAGGTTCTGCCCTGTGTGAGATTCCATATTAGACAATGAGAACTGATCCCACTTGTATATCCGTATAGTTTGACTACCAGGACCAAGACCTAAGGCCACTTGTGGCAACATGACATTATTTGTTCTAGGAAATTCTTGCTCAGGAAGATAAACTTGTAGAGCAACAAATAATTTCACTGTTTGCATTAGGAAATGCCCCCAAACCAATTTTTTTGCACAGTAAATTGCTCATTAGAGCAAATGATGATTCTCAGGACAATAGATTAATTACCTGAGCAAATGGCTCTCTTACCAAATGACTATTTATGTATCAAGATGTGCTTCAAGACCCTCTTTTAGCTATATCTATCAATTCCCAACTACTGTATCATAAACTTTTCCTAGTGTTAACCTGATTCACACTTTAAAAGACCCACACCACAAACCCTGTACATTCTGTCTCTGACCTCTCCTTCTGAGGTATTCCTAAGATTCTGTCCAGGAGGTAATTTCCCTCCTTGCAGTAGGCTTAACAAACTTAGTCATGGTTAATCAACAGATTATTAGTGACTTCTTAGGGAGTTTGTAGTTGACAACTTTGTGTATCAATCAGCAAAGCAAGAGAAACAGAGGTGAAAAATGTTTTCATCTTATATCTTGCCATTTCTTTTCAAGAGACTTCTATAGTCATCATCATGTTAAAACTCAGAATTTCGTTGGCACTTCTTATTATATGATTTGGAATAGTTTTTATCTTGAATTACCCATGAGATAGTACACATAATTATTTTCTTGCTTGCAGCTTCTAGAGGGTTCTAGCCAGTCTTGGATACCCCTAAAAATCTTTCTATCACAAAACACTCTCTATTCTCTCCATTGTATTTCCACTACATGTTAGAAAGTGATTAGCTCCTTATGTTCATGCCAAAGTAACTGACTAGTATTTGAGGAACTTAACTGAAAAATCTTTAGAGGGGTTATATTAGAGCCAGTTCATTGTTCACACTAAGCGAAATGGCTTGTAATCTGGCTCTCTTATCCAGTTTGAGACCTGGAAGCATATCAAAAATATCACACATGGAAACGAGCACTTGTTTAAATTCATGAAATAGCAGTCATTTAGAGAGAGGAGCTTGGTGAGTCAGAAGCCAGTCTTACAGTTCAGTTTGATCCCTGCCAGACGTAGCCTATTCTGAGTTTATAAACTGAAAAAGTTGAAACCAATATAGCAATCATGATAGTTACCATGATCCATGATGTCATGGAGCCTGATATCATGATAGTATGTTGTTTTTGTTTTTTTGGCCACACATTGCAGCTTGCAGGATCTTAGTTCCCCAACCAGGGATTGAACCTGTGTCTCCTGCAGTAGAAGCACAGAGTCTTAACCACTGGACCACCAGGGAAATCCCTCTCTATATATTTTTAAAACATTTTAGGTTTCAAAAGGAAATATTTAAATTCGATACTGCCTTTTGTTGACCTCAAAAGACTTAACAATCCTCCTTATAAAGTATATATCCCATGGTAAATTCAGTCTTATTTTTTTTTCCCTTATGGATATCTTTTACTTAGAATTATTTCAGAAAATCTAAATGGTGTAATACTTTAGAGTATCTTGCATGTAGAAATTTATCATACCCTCATTTTGTAAGCAGGTAAACTGAGAAAACAAACGTTTCTTGAGTACTTGTGTGCTCAGTAGAGACCAAGATGCTTTCAAATACATTACACCGATTTTGACAAAACCCCTGTGAGTTGAGTAATAATCTCCCTATTTTAAAGCTGGTGAAGCCAAAGTTCAGAATTTAAGAAGTTTATTAAAGATCTCGGGAGTGAGCGGTAGAGTCAGACTGATTTCAAAGCCTAATCTTGTTTAATATCTCAGTGTGATACCTTACCACAGTATCATAGACGTTGTCTCAACCATTTTTGAGTTGTCTTTGTCTTCCAATTTTTTTTAGATGTGAAAGAATTGGAAGCTCCTCTCTCTCTCTCTCTCTCTCTCTCTATATATATATATATATATATATGTATGTATGTATGTATGTATATATATATATATATATGTTACTCACTTATTTGTGGCTGCAATGGGTTTTCATTGCTGCGTGGGCTTTCTCTAATTGAGTCTAGTGGGAGCTCCTCTCTAGTTGCTCGGGCTTCTCATTGCAGTGGCTTTTCTTGTTGCAGAGCGTGGGCTCTGGGGCATATGGGCTCAGTAGTTGTGGGTCCCCGGCTCTAGAGAACAGCCTCAATAGTTGTGGCAGATGGGCTTAGTTACTCCACAGCATATGGGGTCTTCCTGAATCAGGGATGGAACCCATGTTTCCTGCATTGGCAGGTGGATTCTTTACCACTTAGACACCAGAGAAACCCTTTGTCTTCCAGTTCTATCATTAATAAGTACTAGTGAATGATACAATTTTCAAAGAATGTATAAAGGGTTTTTTAAAGCTGGGACAAAAGCTCACATGTTTACATACTGACATGCTAATCAAGGTCCAGACTTTTACTTAAGCGAACAAATTGTTATCATAAGATGAAACTGAACCAAACTCTTTTTGTGAATTTGCTAGTCTGTCTTCTCTATTTGAAAACATTATTCTCTGTGATAAATACATATCTATCTTAATGTATTTTAAATATTTCATCTATGGACATACTATATGTGTTTATTATCTATCGAAAGTTACTTTTCTAATCTTGAAATTCTGTTACATTTTGTAAAATGATCAAATGGCAAAGCATTATTTTTTCAGAAATCTACTTGATTAACAACAGTTCATATAGTAGGAAACTGTAAAATCTTTCCTTAAAAGAAGAAACATCTCTTTACTATTAAATTCAGTACATCTGCTTTTTTTTAAAACTAAAGATTCAAGATACTAAAGAGATGAAGTTGCATTGGACTATTTCTCTTTTTTAAATGTTATTTAACAAGTTCTCTTAGTGATCAGAAGGGATTCTCTTCTGCCGCTTAATTTTGTCTTACGCTTTTTTACTCTTGGTCTGTTTTCTATCCCATTTCATTTTTACGCCTTCTTACTGTTAAGGACACATATCACACCCTGAAAATGCTGCCTGCGCATCTCTGTTCTGTTTATGACTAGGGTAATGTCAATGGCATTTTAATATTTCACAGCATCAATCAAGAGCAGACCTTCCCCTCCTTATTTTTCCGTTTTCCTTTCTATTTATTTTACTTAAAGCCTAAATAATAGAGCACCTATATGAAATTGAAAAAATGCTGATTTTTTAAAATAAGGAGTGGCTATCACTTTGAAGAAAAAAACAAATATTAATACATACCCTGACTGCTCCACAAGTAGAAAGCTGGCAGGAATCCTGGAACATGAAGCCAGTGAAAAGGACCCAGCTTTGTTGGAGAAGAGGAGTTTGTGATTGGCCTGACTACTTGAGAGAGGTTATAAGGAGTGTGGAAAACCTGACCTTTCTTGAAATGAGGAATGCCTTTGGGGGATTCTGCACACAAAACAAATAAAGGCTCTCCAATCACCTGTGAGCTTCCATTTTACGTTCAGAGCAAGGCAGCAGTCTCTTGATTATTCTTTGGCAGATTTCTTCTACTGTGGCAAAAAGCCTGAACTGATGACCTTTATGACATGTGTTTAAAATGGTGTTCCTGAATGGGTAAAACAATGTAACTGCTGTCTTCAACTCAGGCATAGCATGAAAGCAAAGAAATAACTCCTGGTTTCTTCATCTACAAGCTGCCACTTCAGCCTTTCTTTTGTCTTTCACTCCTGTTCTTCCTACATTCTAAACTTCATAAAAGTCTCAATAGTAAAAGTGATAAGTCAGCTTAAAGAAAAGCCAAGCTCTCAATGAGAGAAATATATAAATTATCAAAGCCCTGAATTACTATTAGTAATAATACTTTGTGGAAATTTTTAAAAATTTCACAGTACTATCAAAATTAACCATTTGTCAACCTATTCTGGGAGAAAGTAATGGCAGCCCACTCCGGTACTCTTGCCTGGAGAATCCCATGGACGGAGGAGCCTGGTAGGCTGCATTCCATGGGGTCGCTAAGAGTCGGACAAGACTGAGTGACTTCACTTTCACTTTTCACTTTCATGCATCGGAGAAGGAAATGGCAACCCACTCCAGTGTTCTTGCCTGGAGAATCCCAGGGACCGGGGAGCCTGGTGGCCTGCTGTCTGTGGGGTCGCTCAGAGTTGGACATGACTGAAGTGACTTAGCAGCAGTAGCAACAACCTATTCTGTGCTAGGAACTCTTGGATGATAGAGCCAAGTACAAGAGAGGCAAGGCTCCTGATGTTGTATAGCTCATACTCTAAAACAGTGGGGGATGGGGGAGAGACTGACAATCAAAAAGTAAATAATAAATAAACAGAATATTTTCAGATAATATAGACAATAAGCAAGGTGATATAATATGATGTAATAGAGAATGGCTCTGGACTCTGACTATTTTAGATTGGGTCACAGGTCACAGAGTCTCTGTAAAGAGAAAATAGGGCAGAATTTCTTAGACTTTGTGGAGAACTTTAAAACCTATCTATTCTTCCTTATCCTCCAGGTAAGGTATTTTCCTTATCTTACTGAAGAGAAAGCATAGATCCTGGATATTTACCTACATTTATGGATGAGAAGACTAAGATCAATAGAAGTTAGTTAAAGTCTTGTCGTCACAAACATAGCTATCTCATACAGTGCCTGGGCAGGCACAGTCCTGCAGGTAGTTGGCCATCACACAGCTCCTTTGTCCTTATTAGAAGACAGTGCCCTCTTCTCAACCAAATGTCCTTATGCAGTGTGCAACCTACACAAATGTACATGACATTCCTGCTCATGAAGATGGTGTATCTGGGAACCAGAAGGTGACCACCATTTCTCTGAGTGGGTGGAAGAACAAGTCATCTAGGAACAGACAGACGTCCCTTATGGAGCATTGGGTGACTGATACCCCTTCGTTTTGTGAGTTAGGATGCATAAATATTCATTTTCTGGGGGAAGGATATGATGAAAATTTGGGGGACCTGTCAAAGGCAGGCAGGTTTTGACCCTTGATAAGCAGAGCTTTTTGCTGAAAAGAATAAGGAAATCATGTTTAGAGAATTTTCCTAGGGAAGGAGCTGACCTCTCTTAACTAAAATTAAAATCAAAGAAACCCATTAATATGAACCAGAGTGTTCTAAGACCTGGTGTCCAATAAAAGCAATAGTGTAACTGGCATAACTTTGGCTTGAGTGGTAAAAAAAGGTGGAACCAGAGAATTTTGAAATAGAAGAGAGAAAAGAAGTATGGATCCATAAGGTGACAGATTTTTTTTTTACTTTTTTTTTAAGAAGGTCTTGAGTCTGTTAATCACAATCTGTCCCTGTCCCCTTCTCCACCAACCCTAAACTGTGCTCAGGTAGCTGCTTATGCCTCAAAATTCACACGCCAGTGGGGCAGGCTGGAAGGCCATTGCTGGGTGACTTAGACGTGACATGGACAAATGCTGCTTCCGGATGGGCCAGCCAGAAGAAGGTGGATCGCAAGGCTGCCATGCAGGGTGGTAACAGCCTTGATTGCATAGGTTGTATCCAGCACTTGGCCCAGGGCTCTGAGAGGCTCTGACATCTGGCCTGATACTCTCTTGCATCAGCTGGAAAAGGAGGCTCTTTCCTAAAGGGTCTACTCTGAAGGAGCAATTCAGAGAGTCCTATTTTCTGAATCTCACCACGGAATCATCCTTGCAGACATTGTCTCCGAGCCATTCCCCCACCCCCTGTCTGCATTAGAGCAGGTGTAAACTTCAACCATCCTCCTTTCCTCAGTGCCCTGGCCACCTTCCCTAAACGTGCACCATCAAAAAGCATAGGCTTCTGTCTGCTTGTCTATGTGGGCCTTTCGCTGCCTCTTCCGTTACCTATGAGTCATGAGTATGCATAGTGGTCACTTGGCTCCAACTTTTTTTCTTTGAAAAAGGAAAAGGCAAAAACTTTGTGGCTTAAAAGTAGAAGTGTCAAGATGGTGTTACAATTATAGCACCAAAGTCTGGAGAAATGCCTCAGACATGGAAAGCATTAAAATATAGAAAGCTGGTTTTCTAAAATAGTTTTATGGCACTGATTTAAATGGTTTGGATTTTTCCCATTTTCTCTTTAGGTTTATTTTAAAGTTTATTTTACTTCTTTCTCCTCTTTTGATTGTAATCAGTCATCTATAAGACCACTAGGGGAGGCCTTTGGGAACGGTAGTTTTTAAATGATGATGAGATATCAAAGTGACTTTAGGAGAAAAAAAAAAGGTAACCACAAGTACAGTGACCCAGAAAGTAGCTACATGCATGCAAGGAGATACACAACTCTAGAGCTTAGGTTCAAGGCCATTTCCCATTGCTTAAGGGCTTGACAACAATGAAGAAGATTCCACAACCCCAAACAACAGCAATATAAAATACTGTCACCCAAAGTCTTTCTTCCCAGAGGAAAAATGTCAAGGATATTTCTAAGTTAATTGGACAAGCAGAAGTGACTGTTCTTTTAAGATAACTTCTTTTGAAAGACCTGTGGGTTGATGTCTCTAAACCAGTTCCTTCATGAAGATATTTCGTCTTTAGCAAAAATGTGTAGCAAGTCATGTGCTATTTCTAATTTTTTATGTTTTTAGAGCTAATTCTTTTGAGCCACCAGTGATGCTGGGCCTCCTGTTCTAAATAATGCTAATGTTAAGAGTCACATAACCCCAAGCCCTGCCACCCTCTGGAAGTCTACCTGGGTGGGCATTTTATCAGTGTCGGTAGCTTCATGAAGGGCTTGTGATATTTTTCTGTCTTGTTCTATCATCTAATTATATTAATGAATGCCACCCACAGTGGAAAAAGCAGCATTTACTGCACTAGAGAAAGAGAAATAAGGTATGATTCTAATATTGCTAGCCATTTCTCTTGGCAACATATCAACACCTGCAACATATGCCATAGCATTTCCCATTTCATATAAATATATCTCAAAAAATGCTCTTTTTTGTCCCACGCCTACATTGCAAAAAGATAAAAGTCAAAATTTTAGTTTAAAGTTCACTTTTTTTTTAAGTTTATGTAACCAACTTATGAGAGCTAATATTATAACCAGAGATAATTCAAGTTAAAAGTCTTATTATATTATGGTATACTGGAAAAAAAAGAGTAGCAGACAGATAAACGTAGAATGCAGCCTCGTGACAAATGACTCTGTGAGCAGGAGCGTCAGGCAGTTCACAAAGCATAAAGCAAGCTGTAAACAGCACCAGGCAGAGGGCAGTCTTAATATGCATGTTGTTGTCTGAAAGGCCTGCAGGGCATCAATCATTTCAGTTACAACACACAGATACCTACTATAGAAAACCTCTGTGTTAACACCTAACAAAAGGAAAACTAAGATAAACAGTAAGATTTCAAAGACACCCCAAAATACACTGATTTGGGTGGTGTGGCATTAGGTCTTGAAGGAAAGAGAATGGGCCACAGATAGCACGCATTCATTCATTCATTCATTTAGCAAAGATTTATTGAATATCCAAGTACCAAGTACTAGTGTGTCCTGGGACCACAAAGATAAAGAAAATACAGTCTCTGCACTGTGAGTCTCAGTTTTTATTAAAACAAATGCCATCTACATATATTCAAAAGATACGCATTCTTATGGATATGGTGCACTTGTGGTGCCCTGAAAGATAGCACAAGAGTTTCATAACAGCTCCATTTGTAGTTCTGCAAACTGGAAATAACCCAGATGCCCTTCAACAGGGAACGGGTAAACTATGGGGTATTTACACAGTGAAATACTATGAAGTGAAGTGAAGTAATGAAAGTAACAGCTCCTGAGACAATATGGATGAATTGACAAGCAGCGTTGAGCAAAAGAGGTAGATAAAAAAAGTCATCCTACATGATTCCATTTATGTAAAGTTTAAAACAGACAAAAAATAAAATGTGGTGAACAAACACCAAATAGGACTTACAGTGGGTTTGTGGCAGTTGAAACTGGTGGTGAACAAGGGGGTGCTGCTGGGTAATATTTTTGTTTTCTGATCTCAGTGGTGGATACATAGTTGTGATCACTGTGGGAAAATTCTTTATACACTTACGTGCATATTTGCACATTTTTATTAAAAAGATAGTGAAAAACATATACCAGATGTTTTAAGGGCTATATTTCAGCATATGTCAATTGTTGGTGGTGTTTTAATTCTAGAGTCTGTTTTTGGCATCTCTAAAACTTGCCTCAATTTTCCCATGCTGGGCCTCTGTTCAAAAGAGAATGAGCATTTAGAGATATTGTTAAAGATCTTTAAAAAATTCCTGCTTTTCTTCCAGTTTTGAAAAAAAATTAACCACGTTTTGGTTCACTCATGGGCTCCCCTGGTGACTCAGACAGTGAAGAATCCACCTGCAATGCAGGAGACCCAGATTTGGTCCCTGGGTTAGGAAGATACCCTAGAGAAGGAAATGGCAACCCACTCCAGTATTCTTGCGTGGAGAATCCCATGGGCAGAGGAGCCTGGTGGGCTACACCCATGGGGTCAAAAAGAGTCTGACACGACTGAGCGACTAACACTTTTACTTTCATAATTTAATAGCTGCTCTAGAATATTTAGAATTCTGCTGGAAATTTACCTTAAAAGCAAATTAGTATACAAAAACTTGGCTAATATTTGTTTAAATTCAGATCTCAAATAGTTATTTGTTGTGTGCCTTCATTTTTTTTTTTTCTTTTTATATGCTTTTTGCCTGTGCTGGGTCTTTATTGCTGTCTGTAGCTTAGTCTAGGTTCTGTGAGTGGGGACTACTCTCTAGTTGTGGTGCATGGGTTTCTCATTGTGGTGACTTCTCTTGTTGTGGAGCATGGCTCTAGGGACACCTGGGCTTCAGTAATTGCAGCTCCCAGGTTCTACAGTGTGAGCTCAGTAGTCCTGGAGCATGAGTTTAGTTGCTCCGCAGCATGTGGGATCGTCCCGGATCAGGGATCAATGTCCCCTGCATTGGCAGGTGGATTCTTAACCTCTGAACCATCAGGGAAGTCCTGCCTTCTTCATAGAGGCCTTTGTCAGGATTTTCTGTTCTGAGAGATACCTATTTTGTAGGTGAGAAAGTCACACCGCTGCCAACTCCTGGCTAGTAGCTTCTGCTTATATGCGGCAGAGGCCCTAGGTGAAACCAAAATTTGTCATTGAACAAGATTAAATTCTCATGTAGCGTTGGGGAGAAAGCCATAATTCATATTTGTTCAGGGCTAGGACCTTGAGTTGACAAGTTTTGTTCAGTTCAACTAGTAAAGCTCAGAATTTCCACGGTGTATTTTCATCTAAGTCCATGAGTGTGTTCTCAGAATGAAAAGTACTTTCCTGGGCATTCTGGAGGTATAAGAACACCTTTGGTTTCATCTAAATGGCCCAACTTGGGGACTCACACAGTGTTTAATTTATAAATGGTATTTCATAAAGCACAGAATTCAAGAGCTAGAAAATGTTGTGGTACAGAAACAGCAAATAAGCAGGAAATAAATAGCCCTTCAACAGTGGTAAATTATGACACAAAGACAACGTTGAAGTAAGCCTGACCTAAATCGTGGCTGCCCATGTCCTTTAAGTGCTACTACATTGCTTGCTTTAAAACAAAATGAAAAATTCTCAGCTGTAAATCCCAAGGAGCAGGCGGACTTGACAGCAGCAGCATCTCCCTAAATGTCCCATAACATCCACTAAAAATATGTCTAATCATATAAATTTTCAAACATACACAAAAGTGGACAGAAAAGCATAATGTAACCTCATGTATTAATTACACAGTTTCAATAAAGATTAACATTTTATCAGTCTCATTTCATCTATCCCCTCCCTACATACTCTTCTTTCCCTCCTCTATTTCTTTCCTTCCTTTTTTTCCTTCCTTTCTGTTGAAAAGTTTTAAATAGTCTCAGAAAACATGTCATTTCCCTTGTAAATACTTTAGTAAATATCTCTAAGTGAAAGAAAGTGAAGAATGAAGTCGCTCAGTCGTGTCCAACTCTTTGTGACCCCATGGACTGTAGCCTACCAGGCTCCTCCATCCATGGGATTTTCCAGGCAAGAGTACTGGAGTAGGTTGCCATTTCCTTCTCCAGGGAAATATCTCCAACAAAATGTTAAAAAAAACCACCATTCCATTATCATACCTAACAAAATTATGCATAATTTCTTAATATCTAATGCTTAGGCCATCTTTAGATTTCCCCAGCTCTTTTTAAAAAAAATTTCTTTTTTATTGGAGGATAATTGCTTCACAGTATTAGGTTGCTTTCTGCCATATATCAACATGAATCAGTCACAGGTATACAGTTGTCCCGTCCCTCTTGAAAGCCCCTCCGTCTCCCTCCCCATCCCACCCCTCTAGGTTGTCACAGAGTACTTCCCCAGCTCTCTTAAAGATGTATTTTCCAGTTGGGTTGTTTGAGTTAGGATCCCCAGATGATCCATACAATGCACTTGTTTGTTATGGTTCTTAAGTCTGTTTTATTCTGTAAGGGCTTCCCCTTTCCTATTTCCCTAACTCTTTTCTTCTTATGCATCAATTTGTTATGGAAACTGGCTCTTCGTTTTCCTGTAGGATGTCCCCAATTCTGCTTTTGACTGTTTCCTTGTGGTTATTTAACTTGTACCTCTACTCCCTATAATTGATAGTTAAGCCTAGAGGTTGATTAGATTCAAGATCATTTTTTTTTTCTTTAGCAAGGCACCCATTTTAAACCTTAATCTGCCCAGTCTGCTATAGTTTATTTAGTATGATCTTGGACTCTACATAATTTCCTTCTACTTATTTTTGTTTGTTTGTTTTTAACCCCTATTTTTTATGGTGCTTTATTCTATTAATAGTCACCTAGCCACCTATCTGCAGAACTGAGGAAAGAACCTAAATCTTTGCAGGTTTCATCCTGGGCTCTTTCTGTCACAGAATACCTCTAGAAGAAGAGCTCTCTTTGCCCATTTCTCACATCCGCCATGATCTTGTGAAACTAGAACCCTGCAGCAGTCTTGAGAGAAGTGCAGTGCCGTTCTTCCCCGTCAGGGTCTCACAAAACCCACAGAGAAAAAGCAATGTTTACGTTGTTTTTTCAGCTGAAAATTTTCTTTACCATTCAGCAGTTTCTTTTACAGTATTAAAACTGAACACTGGGCCAGAGGAAAGCAAATTTCTACTAATTGACTACCGTCCTTTTCTTTTTCCTCCTGTAAAAATTTCCAGATCAGATTGTCATATTTTCATTGTGACTGTCTTAATTATTGGAGCTCTCCCTAGCATTAAATTTCTTCTTTTCCTCAAAGCTGGCAAAATGTTGATAATTGCTGAGGTCAGAAAATAAGTACTCAGGTTCACTGTAACAATCTCTCTTTTGAAATAAAATAATAAAACTGGAAAATTATTATTTTTTCTCTTCTCATCACGCCTAAATCAAGTGTCCAGTAAAGACTGAAACATTCAGCCAGGCTGTTTGTCACAGTGACTCAGAGCTTTTAGAAGCTTTTTGACTTGATCACTAAAAACAAGCTTGGGATTTTTCTGAAAGCCACTGCATTTGGTGCTGTTTATTTCAATGGAAGTCAGTGATTGTGATTTTAGCCTTGCCTCTGTGGAAGCCTGTCTGTTATCAAAAGCTGCACTTTATGTTCAAAGACATAAAGTATGAAGTCAGTGTTGTTCTAGATCAGGGTGGGCGTGGGAGTATTACTGTGTTGCTGAAGGGCCGAGGGAAGATTACCTGCCTGACCCCTACTTGGTTCTGCTGTAGTGAGGTCGTAAAACTCATCAGGTGCAGCTTTGCAGATGAAAACAAGGATGGCCTTTTGCATGCAATTATGAAGCTTTAAAGGCAAGTAAATGAGTATTAGAGAAACATTATAGCTTCTTTACTGAAACTGCAGATCCTTAAGACCACTGTGGGAAGAAGCACTCCAACATCAGAGGAGTGGAAACGTAAAAAAGCAAGGCAAAATTTGTTTATATTTCAATAAGCAATAGCTGTTTTAAAAATTAAAAAAATTTTTCACAGTATTCACGATTTCTGCAGTATATGTTTTATTATTTCATTCGTTGCATTTGAAAAACTCTTAAAGGAACTCTGCAGGAGAGGAATCAGGAGAAATGGAAATATTTACTGTCCTGCCTCAAAGGAGGGACTCGAAGAGGAAGGAAAAGTGGTTATGGCTGCAGAAAGAGGTCCTCTAGCCAAATTCCAAAGTGCTTTGGGAAGAGCCAAAGATCTTAGCCTGGGATGAAAAAAGCAGTGAAGTTGGTAGGAAGCTTCAACCAACTTGAGGTCTAATTGTTTCCTCAATAGGTGATGGATTTAGGTAGAGGTCCTCAATGCTAGCTGCACATTAGAACCACCTGGGGAGTTCTTTCAAATATCAGTGCTAGGTGGGAATAACTAGGTTGAGGTGGGGCCTGGCATTTTAAATGCTCCCAGGTGTTTCTTGCATGCTATCAGGGTTTAGAACAACGGAGTTAAGGGCTGTCTCACTTAGTATATTTATTTTGCAAGTTCAGCATCTGAAGATTTTTTTTTCTAGTTTATTATGTGTTATTACTGTATCCTGCTGTTACATGAGTAATGATTCGTTAGTTCTGTGGGTCATGGTCTAGCTAGGCTTGAAGTAGAAGAAACTAAGAAAAAACATTTAGCACACTCTTACTTTTTAAAGAAAAAATTAAGTGTACTTTTGAAACAGAGTTAAATACAATAAGAACTACCATACCTTATTTTAAGATAATATCTTAAATAATCTTTAAAGAAATAAATACCCAGAACCAAACTAACGCCTGCTTGCATGCATACTAAGTTGCTTCAGTCATGTCTGACTCTGTGACACTATGGGCTGTAGCCCACCCAAGCTTCTCTGTCTGTGGGATTCTCCAGGCAAGAATACTGGGTTGGGTTGCTAGGCCCTCCTCCAGTAGATCTTCCTGACCCATGGATCAAATGCGCATCTCTTATGTCTCCTGCGTTGGCAGGTAGGTTCTTTACCACTAGCACCACCAGGGAAGCTCTAATTGCAACCAATTGATGTTTATCCTAAGCTTGGTTATTTATAATCAGACTTTAAAACGTTTCCTCCACTCTCTGAATCTTTATCTTAGAGATAGACCACCTTATTTGAAACACTAGTGAGTTTTGGGTGACTGCTTTCAGAAACCAAACGAAGTTTACGTTTTGGAAAGAATACTGAAATAACTTGTCCATTTTCCCATACCTCTTTAGTTTCCTTTTTTATGTCTTCTGCAAGTTAAAAATGTGATGTACTTTTTTCACCTTAATAACCATAATGCAAATTTATTTCTGGTATATCTGCCATATAAAAGATTGCATTTATTTTGCTATGAAACATTACATTTTATTTATTTATTTATTTATTTTTTGAAACATTACATTTTAAAACAACATGTAGTAAAAGAAATGGTAGACTTTAAAAATTGCCATTTTGTACACATTATGGAAATAATTGATTCAGTCCAGAATCATCAGCGAGTGCTAAAACCATTGAATTCAACTTGGACATGATATTTACTTAATCTCAAAGTACTTCCCTATGAATTACAATAACAAAGGGAAAATCTTTGGTAACCTCTTAGTAGAGAAACCTGGAGGACACTACCTTAATTAAGGGAACACAGAATAGTCAAACTGATGTCAGGTGTCTCCTAATGTGATGCACTGAGAAGGACACGACATCCCTGTGTGGTATTCCTGCCAAAAATGCATTGTCTAATCATAAAACGAATCAGACTAACTCCAATTCAGGGACATACTGTAATTGGCTCTTCAAAATTATTTGCATCATGAAAGGTTGAACTGTTTTAGGTTAAAAGAGACTAAAGAACACATCATCTGAACTAAACACATATCCTAGGCTAGATTCTAGATAGAAAAGATAATTATTCTTTTCTATAAATGACAATAAGGAGACAGCTAGAAAAAACTGAATATGCATTGTATTGAACTGCACCAATGTTAAATTTCCTGAATATGATCATTGTACCATATCTATGAAATAGAAGTCATTGTTCTTATGAAATACATGCTAAGATTATTTAGGAGTAAAAAATCAAGATTAGAGTTTATGCTCTAATCTTTTGAGCTCATCAAAAGTAATAAAATTATAACAATTATATATATATTGAGAGAGAGGAAGACAGTGTTATAAATTGATGAACACAGGTGACAGATATACAGAAGCTCATTGGATTGGATCTATATAAGTTCTTCATTTTTTTCAAAAGAAAACATTCAGAAAACCCATATAAACAGAATACTCAGTAGCCTTGTAAAAGGACAAACAGTTTTTCAAAGGTCGTTTTTTCTTCACCTTTTCCTTTCCCTACTTTCGACTGCTTTAACAAATGTTTAATGGTTTGTGAAAAGACAGTAAAGCTCTAGGAAAGAGTCTTCCTTAAAGGAAATAATTTGAAAATTGACAAATCCTTTTATAGTCCAATAACAATCTCCTAATTTATTTGTTTAGTAAATTCAGGTTTCTTGGTAGTTAGGCTATTCTTTTTTTATTTTAATAAAATATACATAAAGTTTACAATTTTACCCATTTGAATATTCACATCATCTTTATCCATCTCCAGAACTTTGTCATCACCCCATACTGATAAACCCATCAAACAATAACTACTATTCACACCTTTATATACCTTATAAATGTTTATATACTCTGGGTATTAATCCCTTATCAAATAGTGGTTTGCAATTTTTTTCCCCATTCTGTGGGTTCTTTTTTTAAACTCTTTGATGCACAAAGGTTTTCAGTTTTGATGAACTCCAATTTGTCTCTTTTTCCTTTTGTTACCTGTGTATTTGATGTTACATTCAAGAAATCATTTCCATTCTGCTTCTTAAAGTGGTGAATAGCATAAATTTTTTTCTTTGCACATTGGAATAGGAATGATAATCATAGTTGTTTATGATTTCTGAAATGCACAATCCATACATTTTTGTCTCAGCAATGTGTAACTTCAGAATGAAGTTACATTTCCTTTTTATAACTAAATTGTCACTATACGTTTGCTGAAATGTAGTCCTTTTAAGTCTTCCCTCTGCTCTTTCTGGAGATTTCTCAGGGAATTCTCTCAGGTACTCCAGAATATTGCTCAATTTTGTTTTCTGTTCAAACCCCTTTCTTTTGCCTGTGCTGCTGGTGACCCTTGTGAGGTGTTCATTATACTGGACACAATTGTCTTCCAAGTGTATCTGCCACTGAGGTCTGTAACTTGCCCTCTGATCCAGAAAAATGAGGAAGTTTTGCCTTCCCCTCATCCCTGATGCAGGTACCTTGAACTTCTTGGCACAGATACCTGTCTTCAATTCCCTGTTCCCGGGTGGGCACAGCATGTAGTCCTACAGGTGGCACAAAGGGACTGTGTGTCCATGTTCGGAGTCTCGGGGTGGGAACCTGAAGTACTGTTACCAGAAAAATTATTCAAATACCTACTAAAACAATAAAGACTTTAATCAGGACTGTTGCAGTAGGTTGTCAAGACTGGTAATAATGAAAACAGATCAGGCTCAACCCTGAATACAGCAAGGAGAAGCGCAGATTTATAGCCAAGTAGCAAGAGTGGGCTTCCCTTACAGCTCAGTCGGTAAAGAATCTGCCTGCAGTGCAGGAGACCCGGGTTCGATCCCTGGGTTGGGAAGATCCCCTGGAGAAGGAAATGGCAACCCACTCCAATATCCTTGCCTGGAAAATCTCATGGACAGAGGAGCCTGGTGGGCTGCAATCCATGGGGTCGCAAAGAGTCGGGCACGACTGAGCGACTAACACTTAACTAGCAAGAGTGAGAGGGGTCAATGGATGGAAAATCGCAGATAGATAGGAAAATTACCATCAAAGGTGGGGGATTCTTGTTGAACTGACTTACCAGCATTCTTACTGAAGACAGAGTGATTAGGTGTTAAGAGTGGGGGTTGAGGATTCTGATCAGACATCAAGAGTAGGGGATTCTCTCTAAACAGACTAAGCAGGCAGGATTTTTCCTACAATTGAGCTCTGCAGGCCCAGGAAGGATGAAGGCCAAGGCATAGTCAAAAAGAGGGCTCAGAGGAGCATGTCTACAGTTTGGTCAAATAAAGTTTTTGTCAGTTCCTCTTCTCATTCAAGGAAAGAAGACACATTTTTTTCTTCCCTCAGATAATTTAAGTCCATTGCTTGTCAGTCGCTTTTTGTTCAGGGACTAGCTGAACCATCTGTTGAGACTTGGCAGCCAATTGAGAAGATTTCTAGATGTTGGCCTTGAAACATCCTAAGATGGTGGAATGAGGACAGACGTGATAATGATCGATTTCCTGGCTTGTAGTTTTAATGTCTCTGACAGACATCAGTGTCACATGCTCAGCCACTTCGATCGTGTCCGACTCTTTGTGACCCTATCGACTATAGCCCGCCAGGCTCCTCTTTCACAATTGTGGTTATTTTCTGAAGCAGAGCATGGAAGATGTAAGTCTTCCAGTGAATTTTCCAAGTGGCCCACACAGCAGCAGCTCTGGGCACAGAGGGTGTTCAATGTCCGGCTTTAGTGAGCAGGACTTCTTTAGGTACAAGATGACCCAGAATTCAGATAAAGACCTGGACAGTCAGATTCTAATTCTGAGTAGCTCTAAGGCAGGAGAGTGCAAGAAAAGTTGAAAACATTATTTTGGAGAGTTGTAGCCAGATATTGGAGGAAATGAGAAAAATTGAAAATTTAGTAAGGACTAACAAAAAGTGCAGTAGAGCAGGACCTAGTTTAATTTACAGATAGAGAACAAAACCTCATAGACAATGAATCAGACCAGAATCTGATAACCCACAAGGGTGTGCTGTAGTTTTCCTATAATTTATGAAGTGTACCTACTTCCTATAGTTTATGAAACATTAAATTTCTTTATATAGCCACCCTCCTTTTTGATTCTTGTTTACAAAATAAATCTGATTTCATTATATTTGACTCAATAATTTACATAGGTTCGGCAACAATGTATTTGACCACATAGGCTTTTTTTTTTTCTTTTAAGTCTATTTTGCTGGAACTTCTAGTAGGGAATCTCAAAAGACTTTTAGAAACCTCTTGAAGCTAGGAAGCCAAACCAAAAGCATACTACCATACTTTACCTGAAATACCTGTAGATTTGGGTGATTTCCTCTTTTCTTGAGGCCCCTCAAAATATCCTAGGTTTCCTGGGCCTGCCAGGAAGTAACTTTATTTGTTTGCCTGTAAGACTAGGAATCCTGTAAGTCAAGTACCAGGCTGGTTTTTCCAAGAAGGCTTCATAAGCACTGGCTCCATAAAGTCAATCTCAGTTTTTTAAAACTATCTGATTTTATCTGGTCATATCTGATTCTAGGTACATCATTCTAAAAATGACATCTAGTCAAAGCTTGGTTATATAATTTTTCCAGTTATGCTGTGTTATGAAAAGAACAGATTCTTACTGAGTTTATGCAAATAATTAATACTCTATGAGAATTTCTTAATTCTGGAGAAGCCAGACCAGGAAGAAAAAAATGTGTTCAATTTGTGTTTATAAAAATATTATTATTAAATTGTTGTGGGTTAAGAAAAGGGAAAAAGGGTACTATCACAACATAGAACATTAAAGAACTAGCAAAGTTCCAAAGACAAAGCCATAATTATCCTTAATCAGCTCATTCAGTCTCATGTAATTAATTTTTCTTCTGCTTAATCTTGAGTTAGCAGTTTTATGAACCTGTAGCTTCTCAACTAGAGTTCTGGAAATTCTTACTCATTTCACTGGTATGGTCTCAACGTTATTTAAGTAATGCCATTTTGGTGACTTTTGGCCTGTATCCCGGAGTACCTGTTGCATTCTTTTCATGAGTCTCTGAGTCTGTCTCTTTTTGCTGAAGATGAAGCACTCTGGCCTGTAGTTGCTTGCAAACACTTTAAAGAAAGTATCACAGTAGAATAACTACTTGTAAATGACAAAAGACTTAAAATGACCATTGTTAAAGATCTGATGGGAGTTCATTTGGGGGAATTTGGTTATTCCTGTGGTATGCAACATTTAAAAATAATAGCTGAAATTATGACTGATAACATTATACTGGACATATAGACAGCAAGGGTACTGACAAATTTCTATAAACTTCACACAATTTTTAAAATATATTAATGACATTTATCCATGCAAATATAATCTATGGAAGGTTAAGCATCTCTTCTTACTTGACAATGATTTTCATGTCATTCAACATACAGATAAATCTAATTAATTTTTAATATCTCTCTTTTTACAAGGTAAAAGAACAAACCTTTGAAAATTTCCAGAAGCCCTCAGAAATCTCAAAGTCAGTTCAATATCAAAATTTTATCTAGAATTTTATTTAAGGAAGGCAAAATTGTCAAAAATTTCAATTGAACACTTGATTAAATAAGATCATAAATCAAAAAAAAAATCATAAATCACTGTGAAATGATACTGAGCTACCTATTTAAACAAAGTGACAAAATAATTCAAAAATAACTATAGAAGGTAACATGATTGTAAAAAACCTTTTCAGCTCTTTTAAAAAATGAGAAGACTTGGTCTTCATAAATAGTCAAGGGTGTGATAAATGTTTACATAAAGCACAGGAAAATTCTGATATGACACAAAATCTTGTTTTCTTTAAGCATATTATGCAAAAGGTAAAGAAAAAGATTTACAATCTCTTAAGAGCAGAACAACAATCTAAAAAAATCTTACCATTTTTAGCAGAGAGAAAATCCAATTCTATTTTTGCATCAGTATTCTTTTCATATCAAAGTTCATTAAGAAACTTATAAATAAGCACATCCAATCTGAGTCTGCTTTGACCACATGAGATAAGACTTCCTTTTCAAGATTCCTTTTCTGCAGACTTTCCACAGAAAAACTTTATAGTCTTTCAATTTTTGTCTTACACTTTCCCTTTTCTCATACTGGAGCAACCGGTCATTTAATTTAGGACAAAATTACTCTTCTTCCCTGAACAAAACTACCTCCTACAATTTCCTTCTTTTCAGGCAAAGTTATTTCTCTTCATCATTATTATCTGTAGTAGTTTTACTTACATACGATGATTCTTAGCCATTAGTGACATTTTTAAAAGTTTCTTTCTTTCTTTATTTTTGGTCATGCTGTGTAACATGTGGGATCTTAGCTCCCGGACCAGGGATCTAACCCAGGCCCTGGCAATGGAAGCACAGACCCCTGACCACTGTGCCACCAGGGAATTCCATAAAATTGATTTTTTTTTAAAATTGAAATGTAATTGCTTTACAATGTTGTGTTAGTTTCTGCATCATGAATAGTACAGCATCATGAATCAGACTTCCCTGGCGGTCCAGTGGTTAGGAATGTGCTTGCGGTGCAGGGAGCATGGGTTCCATCCCTGGGTCAGAGAACTAAGATCCCACATGCTGTCAGGCCAAAAAAAAAGAGAATATGCCAACACTGTGAATCAGCCATATGATACATATATCCCCCCACTTTGAGTCTCCCTCCCACACTCCCATCCCACCCCTCTAGGCCTTCACAGAGCACGAAGCTGAGCTCTCTCTGCTATAGAGCAGCTTCCCACCAGCTAGCTCTCTAATGCATAGTAGTCTATTTATGTCAGTGCTACTCTCTCAATTCGTCCCCTTCCTCTCCTTCCCCACCTGTGTCCACAAGTCCATTCTCTACATCTGTGCCTCCGTTCCTTCCCTACAAATAGGTTCATCAGTACCATTTTTCTAGATTCCACATATATTTGCTGGTGTACAGTATTTGTTTTTCTCTTTCTGACATACTTCACTCTGTATGACAGGCTCTGGGTTCATCCACATTACCTCAACTGACTCCGCTTCATTCCTTTTTGTGGCTGAGTAGTATTTCATTGTATATACACGTACCACATCTTTATCCATTCATCTGTCAGTGGACATCTAAGCTGCTTCCATGTCCTGGCTGTATTGTAAATAGTGCTGCAATAAACAATGGGGTACATGTGTCTTTTTGAGTTACAGTTTTCTCAGGGTATATGCCCAGTAGTGGAATTGCAGGGTCATATGTTAGTTCTATGTTTAGTTTTTTAGTGAACCTCCATTCTGTTCTCTGCAGTGGCTGTACCAATTTACATTTCTACCAACAGTATAAGACAGTACCCTTTTCTCCACATCCTCTCCAGCCTTTGTTTGTAGATTTTTTGACGATGGCCATTCTGGCTGGTGTAAAGTGACACCTCATTGTAGTTTTGATTTGCATTTCTCTAATAATTAGTCATATTGAGCATCTTTTCATGTGTTTGTTGGCCATCTATATGTCTTCTTTGGAGAAATGTCTGTTTAGGTCTTCTACCCATTTTTGTTTTGATTGTTTGTGTTTTCAATATACAACTCCATAAGCTGTCTGTATATTTTGGAGACTAATCCTTTGTCTGTTGCTTTGTTTGCAAATATTTTCTCACATGGTGATGGTCGTCTTTTCATCTTGTTTATGGTTTCCTTTGCTGTGCAAAAACTTTTAGGTTTAATTAGGTCACAATTGTTTATTATTATTTTTATTATCTTAGGAAGTACGTCAAGAAAGATCTTGTGGTGATTTATGTCAGAAAGTGTTTTTTCTATGTTTTCCTCTAAGAACTTTATAGTGTCCTATCTTTCATTTAAGTCTTTAATCCGCTTTGAGTTTATTTTTGTGTATGGTGTTAGATAGTATTCTAATTTCATTCTTTTACATGTAGCTGTCCAGATTTTTCAGCACCACTTATTGGAGAGGCTGTAACCTTTTTTCAACATAGGAAAATTAGGAAGTAGGCAGTTATGATTGTCTGTCACATACCACTATTCTGTAGACTAGTGAATTTAATGAATATGTAATCTATGAGTTAGGGCTTTCCAGAGAAACAACCAATAGGATATATATAGATAAGAGAAGAACTGTTATAGGAATTGGCTCACACAATTACAGAGACCAAGAAGTCCCACAGTCAGCTATCTCCAAGTTGGAGCGCCAGGTAAGGGTGACATAATTCAGTCTGAGTCTAAAGGCCTGAGAATCGAGGGCCGGATGGTATAAGTCCCAATCTGATGCCAAAAGTACAAGAAGTAGGAGCTCTAATGTCCAGGAGGAGAAGTCGGATGTCTCAGCTCAAGTAAAAAGAGCTGTACCTTTCTGTTCTATTCAGACCCATGTTGCTTTAGATGATGCCCACCAGCATTAGTTAGGGTCATCTTCTTTGCTCAGTCTACTGAAGCAATGGCTAGTTTCTTCCAGAGACACCCTCATAGACACACAAAAAAATAATGTTTTACCAGCCATCTGGATATTCCTTAGCCCAGTCAAGTTGATACATAAAATTAACCATCACCCCATCTTAACAGTTTTTATAGGTATAAGCTTCCTCATGGTACAACTTTTCGATGTGGCCAAAAAAAAAAGCATGTTTATTAGCAAATCCAAATATGTTTAGCTTCTGTGTTCCATATAAAATAAAAAGCCAAAAGTATGTAACCTTGTGCTTGGTAATGAATGTTTCAGTAGTTTATCTTAGAAATGATCTAGATATTTAGCACATATCTGTTACTTAACTTAGCATAACTCAAAGTTTACATGTTACCAGAAAGACTTTGGAAACTATTTTCAGGCAGATATGTTATTAAACAAAGTTAATCATTATCTCAAGTTATTTCCTTCTTAACTATTTTTATAGCATATGCATGTTAGGCATGTATCACAAATGCAAAACCTATTAAAGTTAAATACATGGGTTCTTTTGTTTTACTGCTATGCTTGATATGTGTAAAGTAATGGATAACGGATATCACAAAATTTATTTATATTGCATCTTGTCCATTTGTTCTTATAATTTTTATAGTCTTAAACATCTAATAGATATACTATTACCTTATTTGACCCAAGTAAAATAAAAAGTATGCTTAATGCTAACATGATGACATAGTCATTTTTATGATACCAGACTAGTCAAAAATTTACTCAGGTTACATGAATTTCAAAAACATTTGGGTTTGTTTCTATATTTCTGAGAGTTTTAAGAATATTTTATTTATATAAGGTCTTTAAACCAATTTGAGAGCTACTTTATGAGATTGTATAAATTAATTTGGTAATACCATCTGGAAGTAGAAAAATATCACATATACATGGCATATGTACATACATAAACATATACAAATATTAAGACATGAGACCAAATAGCTCCCATTCTGAAATTTTAGTGATGAGTCTGATAAACACAATAAGGTGAACTCACCGATTTACATGAAATAGTTGCTCCACTTTATATTTTTATCTGAGTTGTATTTCTGGCAAACAGGAAAAGTTGAGATTACTTACTCAATAGAGAGCTTAAAGGACTTTACCAGTATTTGTGGAGGAAACGTTAAGATTTTCTTTTGCTCTGATGTGTAATTTTAAAGAGGCTGTAGAGAGAGAACAAGATGGCAGAGGAGTAGGTAGACGTGGAGTGCATCTCTCTCCATGGATACATCAGGAATACACCTTCAGACACAGAAGTACATGCAGAACATCAGCTGAGAGCAGACAGGAGTACCTCACCAGCAGAAGAGAATATACAGACCAATGCAAAACTCGGTAGGAAGAAGGAACTTGGGGGAGAAATAGGAGCGTGAGTAGGCCTGGACCTGCCCTCTGCAGGTGAGGGAACTGAAGCAGGGATCCGATCCCCACATCTGGGCAATTGTCTGAGTCAGAGGAGAAACATTTAAGGCTGAGAGTGAAACAGCTGATCTGTGGCAGCCTAAATGGAATGAGAATCAGACAGTCCTTGCCACAGCCATACATACCCCAGACGGGGACATATTCCCCTGGAAGGTGCAGCGGCTGGGAGCTGGAGTTTAGGGATTATGGAGCAATCCCTGGGTGAGGGCTGCTGTTGACTGTGGAGAGATGGATTGAGGGGATGTGAGAGAGGAGGTTGTGATGGGAAATGCCTGTGGAGAAAAGCCGGGCAGTCAAGTAAGTAAGGTGATACTGCTGAGTCATACGTGGGGGGTGGAGCCATCACCATAGCCTCTCTCCCCCAACACGCCAGCATTGGCAGATGAACAGTAGAGAGGCTGGTCTATGAAATGCCTGATGCACTGAACTACAGAGCAGGACCCCACCCAGGGTGCCCCTTTAAGTGACTGATGGGGGGAACTACAGAGCAGGATCCCATCCAGGGTGCCCCTTGAAGTGCCTGACACAACGATCTACAGAGTAGGATCCCAGCCATGGGGGCCTCTCTATGTGCCAGACACACCAAACAATGGAGAAGGACCCCAGGCAAGGAAGCCCTCTAAATGCCTGAACGGCGACGCTGTAGACTGTGGCCTGCCAGGCTTCTCTGTCAGGGAGGGGGTTTCTCCAGGCAAGAATACTGGAGCAAATTGGCCAATACTGGTTGCCATACCCTTCTAGAGCACTATATTTCCTGCTGCCCTAGCTGCCAACTCCCCTGAGTACCAGGTGCTCCCAGAACCCCTGTGACCCAAGCAGCTGCATCACCTCCACACCTGGCCCTCACAGGGGCAAACCCAAGTCCTCCAGGGCAGCCTCAGGAGCAAAGCCCAGTGGATAACCCACATGCAGAGGTGGAAATAAAACTACAATTGAAATCCAGGGGCAGTGTGGCTAAGGAAGAAGGCCCAAAACCCTCCCACCAGCTGTATAAGCTACAGATTAAATCCACAAGATCAACTAGGCAGACCAGAGTCTGTTTATGGAATATGTAAAAAGTAAGCTCCCACAAAAGAAAACACACTAGTTCTGATAGCTGTGGGCATTGGAGGCAAGAACACAGAGGAGCAGGACCAGTTGAGAATCTGAGCTGACCTCACAGCAGGTCCAGAGATCAGCACAGTGTAGGAGGGCATCCTAGGGAGGTGAGGTGGACTGTGACTCCCAGCAAGGGAAAGGACTCTGGCAGCAGTGACTCAAGAAAAACTCTTATTCTTATGTTTTGACTTGTCCTGTAGATTCTTTTGGATTTTTTTCCCTTTTTCCCCCTTTTCTCCCCCTCTCTGTTGTAGTTGCCGATTTTATTGGCACTATGATATCTATTTAAGCTTTTGAGCTTTTTTTTTTCTTTTTTCCTCAGTCACGTTTTTTTATTGTTATAAATCTCTGCCTCTATGTTGGGCTTTTGCATTTCTGGAGAGTTTTCCGTTTTTTCTTTCTTCTTCCATTTTTTTTCTCTTTTTTATAATTTTAATTTTTAATTTTTTAACCTATTGTATTTTTTCTATGTTTATTCCTTTGTTTGCCTTTCCTCCTGTTCTTTTCCCCTTGCAATTAATCTTTAACATATATATATCTTCTTCATCTACCTCTATTTAACTTTCCATATCTATTCTTTCTTTCTTTCCTTTCCTCTCAACATATTTGTTAGTTTTGTTTTTGTTGCTTTATTCCCCACTTGGCATCCTGCTTTAGTTTTGTTTTCCACTTTGTGCTTTAGTTAGTTTTGTTCTTAACTGGTAAATATAATTTTTTATTTCCTTTGTTTGCGGGGTCAATCTATTGTACTTTATTTTTCTTGGACTGTTTTGACTTTGCTCATGGGTATATATGTATATGTGTATATTACATTATTTTAATTATTATTTGCCTTATTTTGTAATTACCATTTGTCTGGGATCCATTTTTGGTTTCTTGTTTTTGAATATTTGCTTTAATCTCACTTAAGGCCATGACAAATCACTTGTAGAATCTTCGTTCCTGACCAGAGATAAAGCCCTGAGCCTTTGGAATGGGAGCACTGACTCCAAGACCCTGGACTACCAGAGAACTAACCCAAGGGAGTATCAAATAGTGAGAACTCACACAAAGGAAACCACTTGAATACAAGACCCGGCATCTCCCAACCACCAGTAGCACCCTGTGCAGGCTGCCTCATCTAGACAACAAACAAAACAAAAATACTAACCCAGTCATCACTTCACTCAGCCTTACCCATCAGAGGAAAAATAAACAGAAACTCAGCACAAATCTCACCCTATACAAAGCTTACACAAATCACTGGACCAACCTTAGGAGGGAAGAAACCAAAGGGAAGAAAGAATTCAAACTTGATGCCTGGGAAAAGGAGACCTCAAACATAATAAGTTAAAAAAAAGATAATGAAGAGGCAGAGAAATACTACACAAATGACGGAACAAACTAGAAACACAGAAGTCCAAATAAATGAAGAAGAAATAGGCAAACTACCTGAAAAAGAACTGAGAATAATGATAGTAAAGATGATCAAAAACCTTGAAAACAAAATTGAGAAAATGAAAGAATCAGTTAACAAAGACTTAGAAGAATTAAAGAATAAGCACACAGAAACAAACAACACAATTAACTGAAGTTAAAAATACTCTAGAAGGAATCAATAGCAGAATATCTGAAGCAGAAGAATGAATCAGTGAACTGGAAGATAAAATGGTGAACATAACTTCTGAAGAGCAGAATAAAGTAAAAAGAATGAAAAGAACTGAGGATAATCTCAGAGACCTCTGGGATGATATCAAATGCACCAACATTTGAATTATAGGGGTCCAGAAGAAGAGAAAAAGAAAGGGTATGAGAAGATTTTTGAAGAGATTATAGCTGAAAATTTCCCCATCATGGAAAAGGAAATAGTCAATCAAGTCCAAGAGGTGCAAAGAGTCCTGTACCCAGGAATAAACATGCCAAGACACATTCTAATCAAGCTAACAAAGATTAAACACAAAGAAAGAATATTAAAAGCGGCAAGGGAGAAGCAAAAAATAACATAAAAGGGAAACCCCATACATTTAACAGCTGATCTTTCAGCAGAAACTCTGAAGACCAGAAGGGAATGGCAGGATATATTTAAAGTGAAAAATCTTGTATATTTTTGAGATTAATCCTTTGTCTGTTTCTTCATTTGCTATTATTTTCTCCCAATCTGAGGGCTGTCTTTTCACCTTACTTATAGTTTCCTTTGTAGTGCAAAAGCTTTTAAGTTTCATTAGGTCCCATTTGTTTAGTTTTGCTTTTATTTCCAATATTCTGGGAGGTGGGTCATAGAGGATCTTGCTTTGATTTATGTCGGAGAGTGTTTTGCCTATGTTCTCCTCTAGGAGTTTTATAGTTTCTGGTCTTACATTTAGATCTTTAATCCATTTTGAGTTTATTTTTGTGTATGGTGTTAGAAAGTGTTCTAGTTTCATTCTTTTACAAGTGGTTGACCAGTTTTCCCAGCACCACTATACAAGCAACTCCTGCAGCTCAATTCCAGAAAAATAAATGACCCAATCAAAAAATGGGCCAAAGAACTAAACAGACACTTCTCCAAAGAAGACATACAGATGGCTAACAAACACATGAAAAGATGCTCAACATCACTCATTATTAGAGAAATGCAAATCAAAACCACAATGAGGTACCATTACACACCAGCCAGGATGGCTGCTATCCAAAAGTCTACAAGCAATAAATGCTGGAGAGGGTGTGGAGAAAAGGGAACCCTCTTACACTGTTGGTGGGAATGCAAACTAGTACAGCCGCTATGGAAAACAGTGTGGAGATTTCTTAAAAAACTGGACATGGAACTGCCATATGACCCAGCAATCCCACTTCTGGGCATACACACTGAGGAAACCAGATCTGAAAGAGACACGTGCACCCCAATGTTCATCGCAGCACTGTTTATAATAGCCAGGACATGGAAGCAACCTAGATGCCCATCAGCAGATGAATGGATAAGGAAGCTGTGGTACATATACACCATGGAATATTACTCAGCCATTAAAAAGAATTCATTTGAACCAGTCCTAATGAGATGGATGAAGCCGGAGCCCATTATACAGAGTGAAGTAAGCCAGAAAGATAAAGAACATTACAGCATACTGACACATGTATATGGAATTTAGAAAGGTGATAACGATAACCCTATATGCAGAACAGAAAAAGAGACACAGAAATACAGAACAGACTTTTGAACTTTGTGGGAGAATGTGAGGGTGGGATATTTCAAAAGAACAGCATGTATACTATCTATGGTGAAACAGATCACCAGCCCAGGTGGGATGCACGAGACAAGTGCTCCGGCCTGGTGCACTGGGAAGACCCAGAGGAATCGGGTGGAGAGGGAGGTGGGAGGGGGGATCGGGATTGGGAATACATGTAAATCCATGGCTGATTCATATCAATGTATGACAAAACCCACTGGAAAAAAATAATAATAATAAAAAAAAAAAAAATTAAAAAAAAAAAAAATAAAGTGAAAAATCTACAACCAAGATTACTGTACCTGGCAAGGATCTCATTCAAAGTTGATGGAGAAACAAAAAGCTTTTCAGACAGGCAAAAGTTAAGAGAATTCAGTACCAGCAAACCAGCTTTACAACAAATGTTAAAGGGACTTACATAGTCAAGAGATACAAGAGAAGAAAACAGATCTAAAAAATCAACCCCAAACAATTAAGAAAATGGCAATAGGAACATATGTATCAATAATTACTTTAAATGTAAATGGATTAAATTTTCCAACTATAAGACACAGACTGGCTGAATGGATACAAAAACAAGACCCATATATATGTTGTCTACAAGAAACCCACCTCAGACCTAAAGACACATATAGACTGAAAGTGAGAGGATGGAAAAATATATTCCATGCAAATGGGGAGCAGAAGAAAGCTGGAGTAGCAATCCTCATATCAGACAAAATAGACCTTAAACTAAAGATGATTATAAGCGATAGGGAAGGACACTACATAATGATCAAGGGATCAATCCAACAGGAAGCCATAACAATTGTAAATATCTATGCAGCCAGCATAGGAGCAGCTCAGTACATAAGACAAACACTAACTAGAGGAGAAATTGACAGTAACACAATAATAGTAGGAGACTTTAACACCCCACTGACACTAATGGACAGATCATCAAAACAGAAGATTAATATGGAAATGAATCTTATATGATACATTAGATGAGATGAATCTCATTGATATCTTCAGGACATTCCATCCAAATGCAGAAAAATACACCTTCTTATCAGGTGCACGTGGAACCTTCTCCAGGATATACCACATCTTGGGTCACAAATCAAACTTCAGTAAATTTAAGAAAATTGAAATCATATCAAGCATCTTCTCCAACCACAATGCTATGAAACTAGATATCAATTACAAGAAAAAAACTGTAAGAAACACAAACACATGGAGATTAAACAACACGTTTCTAAACAACCAACAGGTTACTGAAGAAATCAAAAGGGAAATAAAAAAAATTCTAGAAACAAATGACAATGAAAACATGACAACTCAAAATCTATCAGATGCAGCAAAAGCAGTCCTAAGAGGGAAGTTTATAGCAATACAATCCTACCTCAAGAAATAAGAAAAACATCGAAGAGACAACCTAACTTTACACCTAAAACAACTGGAAAAAGAAGAACAAAAAAACCCCAAAATTAATAGAAGGAAAGACATCATAAAGATCTGAGCAGAAATAAATGAAAAAGAAATGAAAGAAACAATAGTAAAGATTAATAAAACTAAAAGATGGTTCTTTGAGAAGATAAACAAAATTGACAAACCTTTAGCCAGACTCATCAAGAAAAAAAGAGAAAAGAATCAAATCAACAAAATTAGAAATGAAAAAGGAGGGGTTACAAGAGACAATGCAGAAATATAAAGGATTATAAGAGACTATTATGAACAATTACATGGCAATAAAATGCACAACCTGGAAAAAATGAACAGGTTCTTAGAAAAGCTCAATCTTCCAAGACCAAACCAGGAGGAAAAAGAAATTTTGAACAACCCAGTTGCAAACACTGAAATTGAAGCTGTGATCAAAAATCTCCCAAAAAACAAAAGCCCAGGACCAGATGGCTTCACAGGAGAATTCTATCAAACATTTAGAGAAGCACTAATGCTTATCCTTCTAAAACTCTTTCAAAAATTGCAGAGGAAGGAACACTTCCAAACTCATTCTATGAGGCCACCATCACCCTGATACCAAAACCAAAGACAACACACAAAAAGAAATCTACAGGCCAATATCACAGATGAACATAGATCATCTCAACAAAAAATCCTCAACAAAATTTTCACAAACAGAATTCAGCAACATATCAAAAAGCTCATACACCATGATCAAGTTGGGTTTATTCCAGGAATGAAAGGCTTCTTCAATATGTGCAAATCAATCAATGTGATACACCATATTAACAAATTGAAAGATAAAAACCACATGACCATCTCAATAGATGCAGATAAAGTCTTTGACAAAATTCAGCACTCATTTATAATTAAAACGCTCAAAAAAAGGGGCATAGAAGAAGCCTACCTCAACATAGTAAAGGCCATATATGATAAGCCTACAACAAACATTATTCTCAATGGTGACAAACTAAAAGCATTCCCCCTAAGATCAGGAACAAGACAAGAGTGTCCACTTTCACCACTATTATTCAACATAGTTCTAGAAGTCCTAGCTCCAGAAATCAGAAAAGAAAAAGAAATTAAAGGAGTCCAGATTGGAAGAGGAGAAGTAAAACTCTCACTATTTGCAAATGACATGATACTGTACATAGAAAACCCTAAAGACACTATCAGAACATTACTAGAGCTGATCAGTGAATTTAGCAAAGTCTCAGGATACAAGATCAATACACAGAAATCACTTGTATTTCTATACTAACAATGACTAATCAGAAAGAGAAATTAAGGAATCAATCCCATACACCATTGCAACAAAAAGAATAAAATATCTAGGAATAAACTTACCTGAGAAGACAAAAGAACTGTACACAGTAAATTATAAGACACTGATGAAAGAAATCAAAGATAATGTAAATAGATGTAGAGATATTCCATGTTTCTGGGAAGGAAGAATCAATATTGTGAAAATGACTATACTACCAAATGCAATCTACAGATTTAATGTGATCCCTATCAAATTACCAATGGCATTTTTCACAGAACTAGCACAAAGGGAAAGTGAAAGTTGCTCAATCGTGTCTGACTCTTTACAACCCCATGGACTATACAGTTCATGGAATTCTCTAGACCAGAATACTGGAGTGGGTTGCCATCCCTTCTCCAGGGGATCTTCCCAACCCAGGTCAAACTCAGGTGTCCTGCATTGCAGGCAGATTCTTTACCAGCTGAGCCACAAGGGAAGTCCTGAAGTAGCACAAAAACTTTCACAATTCATATGGAAACACAAAAGACCCCAAATAGCCAAAGCAGTCTTGAGAAAGAAGAATGGAGCTGAAGGAATCAACCTTCTGACTTCAGATTACACTACCAAGCTACAGTCATCAAGACAGTATGGTACTGGCACAAAAACAGAAATATAGACCAATGGAGCAAGATAGAAAGCCAAGAAATAAACCCATGCACCTATGGGTACCTTAGTTTTGACAAAAGAGGCAAGAATATACAATGGGGCAAAGACAGCTTCTTCAATAAATGGTGCTGAGAAAACTGGACAGCTACATGTAAAAGAATGAAATTAGAGCAATTCCTAACACTATACACAAAGATAAACTCAAAATGAATTAAAGACCTAAATGTAAGACCAGAAACTATAAACCTCTTAGAGGAAAACATAGGCAGAACACTCAATGACATAAATCAAAGCAAGATCTCCTATGACCCCCATCCTAGAGTAATGGAAATAAAAGCAAAAGTAAACAAGTGGGACCTGAATAAACTTAAAACCTTTTGCATAGCAAAGGAAACTATAAGCAAGGTGAAAAGACAACCCTCAGAATGGGGGAAAATAATGAATAATTATTATATCCTGATAAAGGATTAATTTCCAAAATATACAGGCAGCTCATACAACTCCATGCCAGAAAAACAAACAACCCAATCAAAAAGTGGGAAAAACAGACATTCCTCCAGAGAAGACATACAGATGGCTAGCAAACACATGAAAAGATGCTCAACATTGCTCATTATTAGAGAAATGCAAATCAAAACCACAATGAGATATCACTTCACACCAGTCAGAATGGCTATCATCAAAAAGTCTGCAAATAATAAATGCTGGAGAGGGTGTGGAGAAAAGGGAACACTCTTGCACTGTTGGTGGGAATGTAAATTGATGTAGCCGCTATGGAAGATGGTATAGAGATTCCTTAAAAATTAGGAATAGAAGCACCATATGACCCAGCAATCCCACTCCTAGGCGTATACCCTGAGGAAACCAAAATTGAAAAAGACACATGTATCCCATTGTTCATTGCAGCACTATTTACAATAGCTAGAACATGGAAGCAACCTAGATGTCCATTGACAGGTGAATGGGTAAAGAAGTTGTGGTACATATACACAATGGAATATTACTCAGCCATAAAAAGGAACACATTTGAGTCAGTTCTGATGAGGAGGATGAACCTAGAACCTATTATACAGAGTGAAGTGAGTTAGAGAAAGATAAATATCATAATCTAATGCACATATATGGAATCCAGAAGAATGGTACTGAAAAACTTATTTACAGGGCAGCAATGGGGAAACAGACATAGAGAATAGACTTATGGACATGGAGAGAGGGGATGAGAGGGAGAGATGTAAGGAAAGAGTAACATGGAAACTTATATCACCATATGTAAAATAGATAGCCAACAGGAATTTGCTGTATGGCTCAGGAAATTCAAACAGGGGCTCTGTATCAACCTAGAGGGGTGGGATGGGGAGGGAGATGGGAGGGAAATTCAAAGGGAGGGGATATATGTATACCTATGGGTGATTCTTGTTGAGGTTTGGCAGAAAACAACAAAATTCTGTAAAGCAATTATCCTTCAATAAAAAAAGAAAAAGAAAAAAAAAAAAAAAGAAAGGAGGTTGTGGAATGAACTTTAGGTGAGAGACTGAGGGAATATTCAGTCAGTTGTCTAAATGTTTCCAGGGCTCATCTGAGTGGATACAATATCCAGTCTGTTTAAAATTAGCCTTTCTTTCTTTTTTTTTTTTTTTTCTTTTCTTCCTCAGGTAGTTGCTTCTGAGGATCCCTGAGTCCCTTGAGAGCCCACATAGGGGCCAGAGGCTTAAAATTCTACTGACTGTAGGGAGTTGAGGGCCTAGACAGGAAAGAGAAGTTCTAAGAGGTTTAGGTAGAGGAGTGAAGGAGGCATTGTTTGAAGGTGGATTTATCAAAAGACTCAAGGAATGAAGGGAAAGGGAAAGTGGTGAAAGAGAAGTGATGGAAAGGGAAAAGTCTTAGATGAGTCAGTTCAGAGAGATCCTTGGTTTCAAATTATCCTTCATCATATCATGCCAACAAGAAAGGAAGTGTACAGTTAGTCCCGTAATGGTGGAGCATGTAGTTAGCAAGTGGTTTCAGTCAACTGAGAGGTTCTGTGGGAGAAGTAGGAATCAAACAGAGAGAACAAAGAGGCTTCAGAGGAGTTAGGAAACAAATTTCCAGCCCAGGAGTCAGAGAATAAATCACCATTTGAAACAAAGAGGCAAGAACTTCCAGCCCAAGGGTCTGATGATGAATCTGATCACATCTAAGTTGTAGCACCGTAAGTGTCAAAGAAAAAGTTGTTCCTACACCTGTTAAAACAGTAAGAAAGACTTTATTCAGGACTATTTTGATAGGTGATCAAGACTATGGCAGTAGGGGAGAGAGACTGGGCTCAACTCTAAATGCAGTAAGAATGAGTAGAGATTTATAGCCAAGGAGTGGGCGGGGGGTTGAGGGGATGAGTCCCTGGGTAGAAGATTAATGAGGAGGCATCAAGAGTAGGGGGATTGTTGTTAAATTGACTTAACAGGTTTCTTGTTAAAGGCAGGTGATGGTGATCTGTTATCACGGGTGGGAGATTCTCTCTACACTGACTTAACAGGATTCTTGATACATTTAGGCTGTACAGCGAAGTTGGAGGCCACAGTTGACCATGAGTCCAGAAGAGATTCCAAGGAGTCTAAAATGTGGTCAAGGAGGAAGTCTGTGCTGTTTTGTTACAGCAGCCCAGATGGATCAATCCAGGTGGGTGTAACCGACCTTGTCCTAAAACACTTACCAAAGTGGTACTTCCTGAAGAGAAATGAGGACTTGACTTAAGGACAAATTCCAGTTCCCTGACCCACCCAGAATTCAGAAGCAGTCCCCCAAATTGCAGATTTCCAACTTTAAACACTGGAAGGTTCAGCCTCTCCCTGATAGGAAAAGCTCCTGCTGCTGTAATTATGCTAAGATTCTTTGACTTTTATTTTCATCAGGCTTTATGTGTTCACCCTGTGTCACACTTTTCTGCCTTCTGAACTTGTCCTTCAACAGTTTTCTTCACTTTTGCACTTGTAGAACAGGACAAACTTGACAGGAGAGGTGAGAATGGAAAACTTACTATTGAAAATAAGATAATTTCTTGATCTCTCCATTCTGTCTACATTTTAAGTATTTATAAAAACACACTATATCTTAGTCTCTGATTAAGTAAAACTGAGTAACAAATGGATTGAAAATCTTAATGTTTTCATTCTGAAAAATTACTGCTTTATGAAAACTTCATCTGTAGCAGACAGACAGTGGAGAGAGTGATTATTCATATTGCAGACTAATCTTCCCATTTTCAGAATATTTTACAGAGAGCTACTGCTTGCCCCCAATTCATATCCCGACATTTCCTTTCTTTCTTCACTGCCAAATACTTTCCCATTTTGCAGGTCTTATAATCTGTTAATACAAACATTTGAGATTTACAGTTTTATGCCCGAGAATGACATTATGTCTGACATTTCATTTAGTTTTTAAGACTTCAAAGCCTTAATCTCAGAATAGCAAGCAGCTTCTTCTAGAAGGCTAACACCAACAGTTGGTAGTGGCTGTCTGAGTGACACTTTTGCATTTAGCAGAACAGAAAATCATAGTGGGTTAGTTCTGTCTGCCCTGAGAGTGGAATGGGGAGTGGGGGCAGGGGGGTGCCACATATTTTTCTAACCTTATTTAGCCCAAAGGGAGGGTAAGGTGACTTTTTTCAAACACCATGGTGGAAACAGTCTGTGATAGGAACCAATAATAGAAGACAGTTTGGGTTGAGAAGGCTTTTCAGTGCCTCTGAAATCCGTGCCCCTACTCCTCGGCTTGTCATTATGTACCCTGGTGGTTTTGCCTTCTTCTGGTTGGTCACCTTTTGATGATGCTCCTCTTACTTACAATCCATGATGGTATGGATGATAGAACATCTTACACACGATGGAATACAGATCTGCCCAATGTGACACTTCTTAAATTGATCTTTTTAAAAACTGTGTTTACTTGTTTTTGGCTCTGCTGGATCTTTGTTGCTGCACATGGGCTTTCTCTAGCTGTCATGAGCGGGGGCTGCTCTCTACTTTCAGTGTGTGTGGGCCTCTTTACAGCGGAGCACAGGCTCTAGGGCTTGCAAGCGTCGGTAGTTGTGGTGCTTGGGCTTAGTTGCTGTGGCATGTGGAATCTTCCCGGACCTTTAGCAAACCCATGTCCCCTGCATTGGCAGGCAGATTCTTAACCACTGGACCACCAGGGAAGTCTGAAGTGTGATGTGTTTATTGAGCCATTTTGATACAGTTAACCCAAATATGTCTTCAGGGTTATGTATTTCTCTCAAATGTCGTAGGGAAGGAGAAAGAATAAGCAAAAATCGAGACCAGAGAGTGGAGTCAACACGTGTTTGAACATCCTAAACTGCTATGATCCTGCTCAGGCTGGTGGTGGGTGACATGGTTGAAGTGGAAGGAAACAGGGCAAGTCAGAAGACCACAATAAGTGCAACTTTCATGAAAAAACTGAGAGAGAATGGGTTTAACAGTTTGGGCAAAATGAAGCTTGTACTTCATTTTGCTATGCTATCTCTGATTACTGATACTGAGCTTCAAGATATATAAAATGAAGTCCGCACCTGCTGGCTCAAATGGTAAAGAATCTGCCTGCAGTGCAGGAGACCTGGGTTCAGTCCCTGGGTTGGGAAGATCCCCTGGAGAAGGAAATGACAACCCACTCCAGTATTCTTCCCTGGAGAATTCCATGGACAGAGGAGCCTGGTGGGCTACAGTCCATGGGGTCACAAAGAGTCGGACAAGAATGAGCGACTTTTTTACTTTCTGTACCATATCAATCTTCTCTAATGTCTTTGCTTATCCTGTAGTTGTTAATTTAACTTATGAAAATGATGTTTATTTGACATGAGTTTTCCTAAAGTCTGGTATGAATTCTTTTGATTTACATGAGTGATTACAGTCTTTAGGTAACAGAGCTGCAAAATACAGAGCCTGAGTTCTTCAGCAGGTTTCTGCCAAGTGTAAAGATTGAAGAGGGATGGAGGAAGAAGAGCTCTAGCTTGGCTTAAAGAGACCCCAGGAGTAAAAACCTCGGTTAGATTCTTTGCAAGCTGCTTTTGAATTAAAGCTCAGATTTGAGAATTTAACTGGGTTAGAGTAACTCTAGAGGACCTCAGGGTTTCTGGGATGCCTCAGAGCCCCAGAGAAAGACTCATCTTCAGAAGACTCAAATCAGGATAAGCCTGGAAGTTGACCAACCAAATGTGGAGAATCCTGCCTATAGAAATCAACCCTAAAATAGCTTTTCACTGTCAAGGCAACCTCAGTCTCCTCAAAGACTAATGTAGGAGCAAGTCAAGCAGTTATTAGATATCCAGTTTACTGTTTGAGCAACATATCAGAGTGCATGTTAGGTTCATGAGCATAGGAAATCCTTTCAGTCATATTGTAAATTTGTGACGTCTGTTCATTTTATATTGTTTGAGTAGGAAGGAAAGACTTCAGAAGGAAACTCCTCAACACAAATTACAATGGCTTCCAAGACAGCAGTGGTGCTTAAGAAATGTCATGTTGCTTGACACATGGGCTTTTTGAACTATGCATCAGAGTATTTGTGTAAAATACTATTGTGAGAGTCCTTTCTGCGAAGCTGTCTATAAACATTTTCACTTCCTTGTAAATAACTACTGTAGGATAAAAGGACCAACTAGAAAATATGAGTTCTATGTCCTAAGTTCTTGTGCCCCATCTAAATTTGCTTTATAAAATCTCTCTGGAAAAACCAGGAATGTGAATTTAATGGCCTGGGTGGGTTCTTGCATTGTAAGTCTACAAAGCTGTGTATTGAGAAAGCTTAGTGCTCGGAATCACCCAATGTACTTTATACATTTATTTAGAGTAGAATAGTTTAGTTTTAATTATTTATGATAATAGCTCTCAATACACTAGTAAATGTCCTTGGGTGCATATTTTGTAAAAGTAATGAAGTCTTTGTAATGTGAGCTTTCTCTGTAGCTATAAGCTGCCTTCTCTTTGCTAAAAAACCAGGGCAGAAGAGTGTGTCTGTGTTTTTGCATAAACTGTATATAAATTACCAGGCTGGAGGTTTAGCAAGATGCTACTGAACCTGATCAAGGATTTCTAAGAACTATTCCTGGGTATACTCACTACCTCCACCCCACAACCACCCTCCCTCTCAATCATAACATGAACAACTTGATCAAAGAAAACATCACCATGAGGGGGATAAGCTGCCTATCAGAACATTGTTGCTATGGTGTTTGTGTTTTTCTTCTTGTTCTTCCTTTCTTGCTACAATCTTATGGTACTACAGTAGAACACATAGAAAGAAGCAATGTAAATCTACTGTATTTCCTTCTGGCCTGAGTTATATATACTGTGGTCTATGGATAAGTCTTACTATGTCAAGGAGCCTTCTTTCTTCTTTGTTTTCTTTCTTCTGCTTCTTTCTCCCCAGCTCCTCTGCCTAGGATTAGCTTTTTTTCCCCCCCTTCACGTCTGGGGAATTTATACACATCAAAACCCTGGGAGTGTCCACAGAGCAGTCAGCAAGTGTGTGTCATTCATTTAGCTAACAGTTTAAAGGGCTAAGACCCCCAAAGTTACAGGTTCTGTTTTATACCTTTTTAGTAGCCCTCTTAGTGCCTAGTTAGGGTTCCAACATACCTTGATGACAAGAGTGATCTATACTCAGACTAGAGTCTGTGGGGCAAACCCCTAGCACATTTTGATTTAACTTTTACAACTTTGCTATTTGCAGGTGACCTGAAAAGTGCTGGTGTATTATTGTCTATAATCAGGAATCCCATTTCCTAGGGATTTTGTGAGAGTTAGATGAGATGATGCCTTTAAAGTACTTTGCAGAAAAGAATCAGCCAAGCTTGAAAGCTGGTGGGTGAGATTCACTTAGCTAGTAAACAAACCTAGTTGTGTCTTCATTGCAAAATGTTGGAGATCTGGATACTCAAGAAGTCTCTAGACACAGCCATTAAAATTTTACTCTAAAAAAAAAAAACAAAAAAATTTACTGTAAGAATATTATTCTGTTTAGCCCTACCATCAATCCATAGGCTTCTAGAGACTGGTTATCAAGAAAGCTGTATGTCAGTGCCTCATACTCAAATGAAATTGCACACAAATCATTGTCATTTGGACAGGAATACAGTTCTAGTAATATCAAAAGTATCCTGCAAATTAAATATGGCTTTTTTTTGTGATTGAAAGAGACTGACCAGTTTTGCTTTAAGTTCTCTCTTCAGGAAAAGAGCCTCCTGGACATCTGATTTGAAATAAATGAGTCACTAGTGAATTAGAAGCAATGGCAGAAACCAGATAACCTCGCCATGGGCAAGGGACTACCTCTTGAGAGGCAACTGTAGTGCATGATCCATGAGGCAGTAATGCCAATCAAGACATGAGGGTAACATGGACTGATCAGGCAACCTGGATGGGCACAAATGGGGAGTGATTTCTAAAACTAACGGCAAAGCCATCTGCCCATCAAGGATGGAATGCTAGCTCATGGGTGCAGCAAAAAGGATAAAGACAGATTGCTTTAATGAACACCTTTATTCACAAAGCTTTCTCTTTAAATGAAAGGGGACTGCTGCAGTTATGTACTGCCATGTTACAAACAACTCCAAAATTATTGGTTTAAACCACACCATTTTATTTATTTGCTTACAGTTTATGTTTGAATCCATTAGTTCACAGTGAGATTCTTCCCCTCCCCACCCACAAATACAGACTCCCAGTTTTATTGATCACCTTGAGAGGAAGCTAGAAGCAGCTAATTAAAAATGTGATTAATAGAATTAAGAACTTATCCTCTTTTTCCCATATTATCTGTATTTCAGTGTAACTCAATATTTGCTGGGGGAAATGTTTTTTCTACCAGAAAGGAAAAAAAAAAAAAAAATCCCAGCTAATAAAGAAGCAAAAAGAAAAATATATGATCATCTGTATCCTCTAATTAACTGATTCTAGGGTAGTGACCATCAATATCGTAATGTCATAATTGAACGTTATATGTCCCCTGATACATGTGCACAGCTCCATCCATGAAGCTATCTTGCCAACACCACCACACATATAAATAAACAAAGCCCTGAATCTGCTCCATACTTTAGATCTAACTATAATTTCACAGGAAACATAAGAGACAGTGGAATATATTTTCTTACAAAACATTAAAGGATGCAGTCAGCAAAACATAGAATGTGGGAAACTTCGTAGGTAAAAAAAAAAAAAAAAGTTTCTTCACTTAAAAAACAAATTACAAGATTTCTCAGCAGGCGAGAGGGGCAGGCAGGGCAGCTACCGCTGCTGTGATCCAAGAGCGGGAACATGGAGAAGCTGCTGTGGGTCCTGAGAATCCAGGACAGCAGGGAGCGGGCCTGACCGTGCATGTCCTTGATGCCTTATCCCTTAGTTTCAACACCAGGCTGAAGTGGTTTGCGATACGCGTTGTTACCGGCATCTTCTCCATCCTTGGAACTGGATTGCTGTGGCTCCCTGGAGGCATAAAGCTTTTTGAAGTGTTTTATACCTTTGGAGATAATGCTCCGTTAGCCAGTTCATGCTTTTTAATGGGACCCATGAAACAACTGAAGAAAATGTTTGAAACAACGAGATTGTTTCCAATGATTATTATGTTTTTGGGTTTGATGCTCACACTGTGCACTGCTTTTTGGTGGCATAAGAAGGGACTGGCTATATTATTCTGCATATTGCAGTTCCCGTCCACGACTCGGTATAGTCTGCCATACATCCCATATACAAGGGGTGCAGGAATTAAGTGCTGTTCTTCTCTCCTGAGCTGAAAACTCTTTGTAAAGAAGGAAACTCTTTGAAAAGACCATTTGAAAGTTGATGTTCTGGGTTTTTTTGTTTGTTTGTTTTATGTTCTCTTTTTGGTGAAGTGTACTTTTCCTGATACAGTATTCACTACAGAACAACTGCACTGACCATCTAAGACCATTTTGTATACTGATAAAAACTACATACTGATTAAACTGTTAAATGCTGTGACAGTAAATTCATTGTGTCATTAATCTGCTCTTCCAGAGACAAGGGGATTTTAATCATTGCCAATTGTAAATGATTTTTAGCCAGTTTTTAAATCTTTTCTAAACAGCATTTGGGATGTGAATATTTAAGGATAAGCCTATGCTACAAGATATATTCAGCTTTTTGGGTGGTTTTTAAGTGTATACATTTTTAAAATACCTTTTTAAAACAAAAACTTTAAATGTGAAAGTTTTTACTTTAAGCTAAAGATTGCTTTATTATATGTAATAAAAATATATAAATCTTCATAATTTTGAAATAAACTCACACTTGGGAGAAACAAACAGAGCAAATTACAAGATAAAAACAGAAAGAATGGCAACAGAGAGAAAGGAGAGAGAGACTGAAACACTTACTGAAGAATTGCAGTGTATGGACCTTACTTAGATACTGACCCAAACAACTGTGAACTGCCAAAAAAAAAAATAAAAAGGATGACAAATGAAGGCCATCCGGGAAGTATGAACACTGACTGGGTATTTGAGAATATAAAAGGATTATTTTTAATATTTTTAAGTGTGGTACTACCATTGTGATTATGTATATATTTTTAAAAGAGTCCTTATCTTTTAGAGATACATAGTAACATATGTGTAGATAAATTGAGGTACTCTCTGGGATTTCTTTGAAATAATCAAAGGTGGAGCAAAATTGGCAGTTTATTTATATCTGATGAAGCTAGGCAATAGGTACATTGGGAAATTTATTCTGTTCACTCTGTTTATATGTGTTTGAAAAATCCCATTGTATTTTTTTTTAATTAATGGAAATCACTAAAAGAAATGAAACATCATAGCTTCCAAACCAGTATAGGGTGATGGGAGGACAAGAGGACCAGGAGAAAAAAAGCCCAGAAAACCTCATCCATCTAATAGAGGTAGGAAAGAAGGAAAGGAAAAGAAAAACAAACAAAAAAAACAGTTGCCCAAACAGTATTCTCCCAGTAAATGAAAGTTCTCTTGTAAGCCTTACTTAACCAGGCTTAGACTCCAGAAATCTCACCTCCGAAGTGAAAGCGCTTTTTTGAACCAGGACACTGGGATCTAATCCTGATCCTCCCTGTTGTTGTAGCTATGATGTTCTCTGGGCTAAACTGTGCGGGATCCTCAGGCTGTATAAGAGCCCAGACATCCTTTGGCCATTGGCAGCTCTGCGACAGCTGGCTGGGACTAGAGATTCAGTTTGTGCCACAAAGCTGGCAAAGCCAACTGGGTTGCCTGAGGAAGAAATCTGAGCCCTTAGCTCAGATTAGCCTGGTGAGCTGACTTTCAGCCTGCCCCCTGCTGCTGTGGCTCTTCAGGCAGAGCCTAAAGCTCTGCGGCCTAACAGCCAGTCCCAAGACACTATGACAAGAGCATCATCTCTTACAGACTTTTGAAATACGATTTGGCAAGTTTCTAGTAAGGGTGATTTGCAGCCTATTTGAATGAAAATAAATGTCAAAAGACAGGGCAATGGGGATGGAGGTGTGAATACCACAAAGACCGCTTGCTGGTCGGGCATGGGGATTTTGAAAAGGAAGAAAGCCTTTCTTCACTCAAATGTGAATTTAAGCTCTTTTCTTCTTTCCAGGTTCATCCTTTCAGGTGCTTTCTGTGTATTTTCCCACATGTTCTCTGATTTTTTTTTTCTTTTGGTTTCTCCTTTCAGAGTAGAATGGTACTTATTGTCATCTCCTAAGCACTGTGTGTATTCCCATATTTCTCCCTGGATATGCAGTTTTCATATGGCATTTCCATCTCCATTCCTGTTCCCATTTCCTTTTTGTCAAAACTTGCCTCTTTTTTAAAAAATAAAAAATTCTTTTCTTTTTCCTCTGAGTCTCTGTACTTTATTCTCTCTGAAACTCTATGGCTTATTCTGTTCTTTCTCTTGTCCCCTCTGGTGCATAAGACATCCATGAAAAGATTAAGTAACGAAAAGCTCTCCGAGTAAGGTCAGGGTGTGTTGTGATGTGGAAAAGCTTCTGTAGTTACTGTGCTTTATTGGTTGAGGTTGTTGTCCTTTTTATCCTCCTGGGCATTCACTAGGTATAATGTCTGGATTCTTTCTTCATTTGGCTCATAAACTCTCTTAGGGCTGTAAAAGTCATATTGCCTTTTTCTTTGTATTTCACTTCTCAATTTGATTATCACCCTACGTGGCATCTGGTTCGTGATGAGAAGAAAAGATTCAGAGAAAGAACAGAATGAGAAGAAAAGAAAAATTAAAACTATGTTACCTTATCAAAATTGACTTTGAACATTGATGAAGTCATAGCTAACTCTTTCTATAGGAAATTGAGGTACACCAGCATAGGCACTGAATAATACAGTATACTTTGATGATGATGGGGGATCTAGAGCTATTTTAAAAAGGGAAAACTGTATGAAAGAAAGTAAAGAAACAGAAATTGTAAAAAGGTAAAAGAACTCCCAGGTAATTGACCCACAAATTACTTATTTTGGCAGAAATAATAAACTTACTACATCAACACAGTTCTAATACTTTATGTATATTTACTCATAATCTTCTTCACAAACCACTACTAGCCCAACTCTGCAGATGAGAAAAATGAGGCCCAGAGAGGATAAGTCTCTTATCACAGTTACACAGCTGGTAAGTGGTAGCTCTGGGATTTGATCCCAAGCAGCCTGGTTACACTGTCCATGTAATTAACTGCAGTAGCATTTTGATTTTTTAATAGAATTTGTACTTGCCTTCATTTATCAAGATTTAGATGAAGTTTATTTCTCTAATATTTCAGTAGAAAATGAGTCTCAAGTTATGGGCAACCTAAAAATTTTGTATGGACCTGATCATATTCCAGATCTTTGCTCATATTCATGATTCCAAAGAAGTTATAATGAAGAGTGCTTAAAAATCCAGCACAAAACTTTCAACAGTAGCAGTAAGGAACATAAGACAACTGTTAAATGATAGTTATCAGAGAAGAACATTTTATGTGAAAAATTCTAAGCAAAACCATAACATAGAACATAACTCAGAATTTCAAAAAAGCAAGAAGATAATCTGTTAAGATTAAAATCTAAAAGATCAGAATGTATATACTTGATGAAAGTAAGTGATTTTAAAAATCAATATGCAAATTTTAATTTAGGGGAATTTTAACACAGACATATACAGCTATGACATGGATGTGGTATTTATAAATATATCATAGGTAAATTGTCAAGGTAATGTAAATCTACTACCATTGTGGTGGTAGAAAAGATATGATCAGTGGCTCTGTCGTGTCCGACTCTTTGAGACCCCATGGACTGCAGCACACCAGGCTTCCTTGTCCTTCAGTCTCCCAGAGTTGCTCAAGCTCATGTTCATTGAATTGCTGATGCCATCCAACCATTTTATCCTCTGTTGTCTCCTTCTCCTCCTGCCTTCAATCTTTTCCAGCATCAGGGTCTGTTCCATTGAGTTGGCTCTTTTCATCCGATGGCCAAAGTGTTGGAGCTTCAGCATCAGTCCTTCCAATAAATATCCAGGGTTGATTTCCTTTAGGATTAATTGGTTTGATCTCCTTGCTGTCCAAGGAACTGTCAAGATTCTTCTCCAACATCACAGTTCAAAAGCATCAATTCTTTGGCCCTCAGCCTTCTTTATGGTCCAAATCTCATATACCTACATGACTACTGGAAAACCATAGCTTTGATTTTATGGACCTTTGTTGGCAAAGTGATGTCTCAGCTTTTTAATAATGCTGTATAGGTTTTTCATAGCTTTTCTTCCAAGGAGCAAGTGTCTTTTAATTTCATGGCTGCAGTCACTGTCTATTCTGGAGCTATTCTGGAGCCCGAGAAAATAAAGTCTGTTGCTGTTTACATTATTTTTGCATCTGTTTGCCATGAAGGAGAGGAACTAGATGCCATGATCTTCGTTTTTTGAATGTTGAGTTTTAAGCCAGCATTTTCACTCTCCTCTTTCACTTTCATCAAGAGGCTCTTTAGTTCTTTGCTTTCTGCCATAAGGGTGGTGTCATCCGCATATCTGAGGTTATTGATATTTCTTTTGGCAGTCTTGATTCCAGCTTGAACTTCATCTAGCCCAGCATTTCACATGTTGTACTCTGCATATAAGTTAAATAAGCAGGGTGACAATATATGGTATTGACGCACTCCTTTCCCAATTTGGAACCAGTCTGTTGTTCCATGTCCAGGTCTAACTGTTGCTTCTTGACCTGCATACAGGTTTCTCAGGAGGCAGGTAAGGTAGTCTGGTATTCCTATCTCTTGAAGAATTTTCCACAGTTTGTTGTGATCCATACAGTCAAAGGCTTTAGTGTAGTCAGTATAGCAGAAGTAGATATTTTTCTGCTATTCCCTTGCTTTTCCTATGATCCAATAGATGTTGACAATTTTATCTCTGGTTCCTCTGTCTTTTCTAAATCCAGCTTGTATATCTGGAAGTTCTCAGTTCATGTACTGTTGAAGCCTAGCTTGGAGAATTTTGAGCATTACTTTGCCAGCGTGTGAGATGAGTGCAGTTGTGTGGTAGTTTGAATGTTCTTTGGTATTGCCTTTCTTTTGGATTGGAATGAAAAGTGACTTTTTCCAGTCCTGTGGCCACTATGAGTTTTCCAAATTTGCTGACATATTGAGTACTGCACTTTCACAGCATCATCTTTTAGGATTTGAAATAGCTCAACTGGAATTCCATCACTTCCACTAGCTTGTTTGTAGTAATTCTTCCTAAGGCTCATTTCACTTCATGCTTCAGGATATCTGGCTCTAGGAGAGTGATCACACCATTGTGGTTATCTGGGTCATTAAGACCCCTTTTGTATAGCTCTTCTGCGTATTCTTGCCACCTCTTCTTAATATCTTCTACTTCTGTTGGGTCCATATCATTTCTGTCCTTTATTGTGCCTTTGTTTATCTTTGCATGAAATAGTCCCTTGGTATCTCTAAGTTTCTTGAAGAGATCTCTAGTCTTTCCCATTCTGTTGTTTTCATCTATTTCTTTGTATTCTCTTAAGAAGGCTTCCTTATCTCTCCTTGCTATTCTTCGGAACTCTGCATTCAAATGGGTATATCTTTCCTTTTCTCCTTTGCCTTTTGTTTCTCTTCATTTCTATTTGTAAGGCATCCTCAGGCAACTGTTTTGCCTTTTTACATTTCTTTTTCTTGGAGATGGTTTTGATCACCACCTCCTGTATAGTGTTGCCAATCTCTGTCCATAGTTCTTCTGGCACCCTGTCTATCAAATCTAATCCCTTGAATCTCTTTGTCACTTCCACTGTATAATCATAAGGGGTTTGATTTAGATCATACCTGAATGGTCTAGTGGTTTTCCCTACTTTCTTCAATTTTAGTCTGAATTTGGCAATAAGGGGTTCATGATCTGAGCCACAGTCAGCTCCTGGTCTTGTTTTTGCTGACTGTATAGAGCTTCACCATCTTCAGCTGCAAATAATATAATCAATCTGATTTGGGTATTGACCATCTGGTAATGTCCATATGTAGAGTTGTCTCTTATATTGTTGGATAGGGTGTTTGCTATGACCAGTGTGTTCTCTTGGCTAAACTCTCTTTGCCTTTGCCCTGCTTATTTTGTACTCCAATGCCAAGCTTGCCTGTTATTTCAGGTATCTCTTGAATTTCTGTGTTTGCATTTCAGTCCCCTCTGATGAAAAAGACATCTTTTTTTGATGTTAGTTCTAGAAGGCCTTATAGGTCTTCATAGAACCATTCAACTTAAGCTTTTTTGGCATTAATAGTTGGGGCATAGACTTGAATTACTGTGATATTGAACGGTTTGCTTTGGAAATGAACAGAGATCATTCTGTCATTTTTGAGATTGCACCTAAGTACTATATTTCAGCCTCTTTTGTTGACTGTGATGGCTACTCCATTTATTTTAAGGAATTCTTGCCCACATGCATGCTAGGGTGTGTGCATACTAAGTCACTTAAACCGTATCTGACTCTTTGCAACCCTATGGACCGTAGCCTGCCAAGCTCCTCTGTCCACGGGATTCTCCAGGCAGGAATACTGGAGTGGGTTGCCATAACCTCCTATAGGGCATCTTCCTGACCCAGGGATTGAACTGGGGTCTCTTAAGTCTCCTGCATTGGCATATGGGTTCTTTTTAGCACTAGAGCTACCTGGGGGTACAATGGTCATCTGAATTAAATTCTCCCATTTCTGTCCATTTTAGTTCACTGATTCCTAAAATGTTGATATTCATTCTTGGCCATCTCCTGTTTGACCACTTCTAATTTACTTTGATTCATGGACCTAATATTCCAGATTCTATGCAGTATTGTTCTTTACAGCATCAAACTTTACTTTTACCATCAGACACATCCACAACTGAGTGTTGTTTCTGCTTTGGCTAAGCTTCCTCATTCCTCCTGGAGCTGTTTCTCCACTTCTTCTCTAATTGCATATTGGAAACATACGATTTCCAATCGTATGTTTATCTTTTTGCCTTTTCATACTGTTCATGGGTTTCACAAGGCAAGAATGCTGAAGTGGTTTGCCATTCCCTTCTCCAGTGGTAGAAAGGATAAAAATATATAGATCAATTTAGGAATTATCTGTCACTCAGAGAAAGAATTACCTGCAAAATACAGTATTTTGACTATGAGCTGGAAAAAGGCTGTTGAGCCTTACTGTTAGCTCTTGCTCCTGTGAGGCTGTAGAAATCTCTCTCGTATTGTTTACAGTGCATTATCTGTAACCTTTTAATGGTTGTCAGTGAACTTGCTGGGATAGCTGAGTGATTTTCAGTTCTTGTACTATACAGATCAATACTCCATCATTAAACTTAGGACATAGATTTCAGCTGACTGAGAAAGAAACTGACCAAGTTGTTTTTCCAACACCCTGGTGGCAGGTGGTGTAGGAGAGCAAACTGAGATGGTAGCTTGTGGGTAAATATCTTTCAGACTCTAAAATTCAAAAGACCAAAAAAATAAAAAAATAAAAATAAAATAAAATAAAATTCAAAAGACCATCAGGACATCAAGGATGACTTAGACCCACCTCTTCAATATCTTGTTCCTGGTTCTGTTCTGTTCATATTGGTGGCTATTCTGTGTGGTTTATAGATGTTGATAACACACTTGGAACTTCTATCATGGTCTCTTCCTTTTTTCTTACTAATGTATGGTTGAACTAGTGGTTGAATTAGTGGAACAAAATTCTTTTGATGTATGTGTACAAATGTGTATGCACACGTGCCTGTTGTTCCTATTCCATATTATAAATAATTGTAAAAAATTTTTTTTCTGACCCATCAACTTTTTAACTTGAAAAATTTTAAATAATTTGCATAATCAGTTAAAAAGTATATAAAAGAGTACGCAGTAAAAAATCTTTCTCCCCTCTCTGTTCTCATTCCAACCAATCCATTTCCACTCCTGCAAACAATCAGAGCTATTAGATTCTTGGTATCCTTCCAGAGATATTTTATGTATATACAAGAAAAATTATATAAATACACACTTTTTCTTCCCCTTTTCACACAAATGGCTATCTGGTTTATACATTATTTAGCTTACTTTTTTCAGGCAACAATAAATCTTGCTGTCTTCTAGTACTTTCTCTGCCCTGGCTGTCTCTCCTGTCTTTGTCCACTCTTCTATTTGTCACTCCTAATATGCATTCTGGGCTGGAAGAAGCACAAGCTGGAGTCAAGATTGCTGGGAGAAATATCTATAACCTCAGATATGCAGATGACACCATCCTTATGGCAGAGAGTGAAGAGGAACTAGAAAGCCTCTTGATGAAAGTGAAAGAGGAGAGTGAAAAACTTGGCTTAAAGCTTAACATTCAGAAAACTAAGATCATGGCATCTGGTCCCATCACCTCATGGGAAATAGATGGGGAGACAGTGGAAGCAGTGTCAGACTTTATTTTTTGGGCTCCAAAATCACTGCGGATGGTGACTGCAGCCATGAAATTAAAAGACGCTTACTCCTCGGAAGGAAAGTTATGAACAACCTAGATAACATATTAAAAAGCAGAGGCATTACTTTGCCAACAAAGGTCCGTCTGGTCAAGGCTATGGTTTTTCCAGTGGTCATGTATGGATGTGAGAGTTGGACTGTGAAGAAAGCTGAGTGCCAAAAAACTGATGCTTTTGAACTGTGGTGTTGGAGAAGACTCTTGAGAGTCCCTTGGACTGCAAGGAGATCCAACCAGTCCATCCTAAAAAGGAGATCAGTCCTGGGTGTTCATTGGAAGGACTGATGTTGAAGCTGAAACTCCAATACTTTGGCCACCTCATGCGAAGAACTGACTCATTGGAAAAGACCCTGATGCTGGGAGGGATTGAGGGCAGAGGAGAAGGGGACGACAGAGGATGAGATGGCTGGATGGCATCACTGACTTGATGGGCATGAGTTTGAGTAAACTCCAGGAGTTGGTGATGGACAGGGAGGCCTGGTGTGCTGCAGTTCATGGGGTTGCAAAGAGTCCGACATGACTGAGCGACTGAACTGAACTGAACTGAATATGCACTTACTCTCCACTTTTGTGTGCTAGAAACACATTAGTCCATTCACTGATTAGTTGACTGGGGTCGCACAGAGTTGGACACGACTGAAGTGACTTAGCAGCAGCAGTACGCTAAAGATTCTTGTGACTTTTTGTGCTAAAGATTGTACATTTATGCACTCATTGTTGTCTGCTTAAATGTAATCCCCCAAAGGATGTAGTCTTTTTTGGTGTAGACTCTAGCATAGCACCAAGAATAATTACGAGTTGAATGAATATCTTCTACTAACTTCGACTTCTGATTTTTTGCCATCCACTTAGTGTTTTAAAAACCAGATCTACCTACTTTTACTACAGTGCTAGCTTGTTAATAGACAACATGGATTGGCCAGATTTTGATAGAAGATATATAGAATCATTCTTTTAGTAAGTCAGTATTATAGGAAAATAGATATAAAACAATTACAAACCTTTCAGTTCTTTTAAATTGTATCTATAAATTTCAAATTTGATTTATATTATAACCTTAAACTACTAAATTTTTAAAAAGGACTTGAAATATTTTTGATAACCATACCTAAAACTTACATGAAAATAACATGTGAATAGCTAAATTTTAAAAACAAGAGTATAAAAAAGAGTAAAAAGATATTAAATTATGCTAAAAAAGAGTAATAAAAACAGGGTGGTATTGGCACAAGGACAAATTAATGAATGGAACAGAATAGACAGAGATACACTAATGTATATATAATTATTATTAATTTTGTGGTATCACAAAAATGATAAAGAGAAGATAATTTAGTAGATAGTTTTGGGAAAACTTACTCATCATATGAAAAAAAAAATGTAACTGAATACCTGCCTAAAATCCCACATGGATTAAAGGCCTAAACATGAAAGTTGAAGTTATAAAATTAATAAAAGAAAATATAGAAAACTATTTGTGACCTAGGGGAAGGAATGAATTTGTGTTTTATTTTTTCATGCTGAAAATTTTCAAATATGTCAGAAGTATGATGAATAGAACAATGAACTTTCATATAGCTATCACCCAAATTTTAAAATTAGTAAGATTTTGTCATGTTTGCTTCTTCTACCCTTTTTTCATTAAAATTTTTACTTTGTCAAAGTATCTTAAAACAAATTCAAGATTTCATATAATTTCATCCAATATAGTCCACAGTGTAATTTTAAAAATATGGGCACATTTTCTATTTGTATCTACCATGCCATCAGTGTACCTATAAAAGATAATAATAATAATTTTTTTGGTCATACCATGCAGCCTGTGGGATCTTTGTTCCCCAACCAAGAACTAAACCCTGTTCCTGGCAGTGAAAGCACTGAATCCTGACCACTGGACTGCCAGGGAATTCCCAAGATAACAACAGTCACGTAAGGGCTTTTTAAACAATCAAACTTGTACACATCAAGTACATTAGAATAGTTTCCTTAGTGGGAGAGAGAAGGAAAAATGGGACTGGAGCATGGAGACAAGAATAAATAAGTAGAACAAGAGAGAAAACATACCTGTGTCAGTGATGATAACATACCATGAACTGAGGGATAAACCTCACCCTCTTTCTATGCCCATGCAGGGGTAGGGATGGGAGGTGAAGAGTAGGAACAATTTATATCTGGATGAAAATAGGCACCTTCCTCACAGGACTTGAGAAACGAGACACAGTTATCTGAACAAATATCTCTCCCATTGCATGAATCTCAATATAAGAGACTGACCATAAAATATTCTTTCTTAGACTGCAAGGGGGGTCATGAAGTACTCAAAAAAGAAACCAAAACATGGGGAGAATGACACCAGTAGCCAAAATTGGAACAATTCAAGCAACTTAATAATAAGGTACTGTAGTAATGAACTATAACCCAAAATACATATCCACCAGTTCTTACTAATATAAATAAATTATTGAATAAATTAACAAATGAAGAAGAAGAGACGTATCTCTTATGCAGAAGAATTCCGAATAATTGATGCGGATGTTCCACACACAATAAGGAGGAACATAACTGTACATTCCATAAGTGTGGGCTTCACATAGTGACTTCCTTCCAAAGAGGGCAGTGTGGGGAGGGGTAGAAAGGACAAAAGAGTCCTTTTCCAGTGTAGGAACCTGCCGGATGCTATCTCAGCCAGGTAATCAAGGGTGATGTCAAGAGTCGTAAATCTGGTTGACAGTATGTACTCTGGATATGATGTGATGAGAACCTCACTATACCCCAGTGAACTTCTTCTCAACCCTCCATAATCGCAGGCTAATCATGAGAAAGACATTAGACAAATTCCAGTAGAAGAGCATGCTACAATATACCTGATCAGTACTCCTCAAAACTGTTAAGGTCATCGAAAACAAAGACAGTCTGAGGAACTCTTAACATCCCAGAAGAGCCTAAGGAGACATGACAAATAATATAATGTAGTATCCTGGAACCACAAAAAGGCCATTAGGTAAAAACTAAGGATATCTACATAGAATGGGCTTCAGATATTAATAATGTATCAATATTGGTTCATTAATTATAATATTATTGTACTAATGTAAGATGTCAAAAATAGGGGAAACTTAGGGGTTAGGTGGAGTTGGCATGTATTATGGAAACCCTCCATCTCCATTCTTTCTATAAAATCTAAAACTGTTCTTGGAATGAGTGTCATGAGGCTCTTCCCTGGAGGTCCAGTGGTTGAAACTGTGTGCTTCCAATGCAGCTGATGCAGGTTCAATTCCTGACATGACCAAAAAAAAAAAAAAAAGGAAGGATCCTGAAGTTGGTGATTAATGGAATTCATGGCAAAAATGTTCTTTCCTCTCTTTCGGTTGGGAAAGGTTTTTTGTTTGTTTTGCTTTATTATTACTTTTTTGTTTTTGCTAAACACAGGAGATCTTTGCTCAGAGACACAGGAAGTGTTTTTCTTCTCCCACTTTTGGGATTATGAGTGAACTTGCCAAAGTTGAAGACAAATACTTCAGAACCCTTCAGTAGATAATATAACTATATAATTAGTTGGAACCTGGAGAGATTCCCAAGACAGCTGAGAAATGGCCAGTAGTGTACACTGGTGGCCAGGAGCTTCTACATGTTAGACCAGGGAACTCACTCCTTTGCAATCCTCAAAGTTCTGCCACATGCAGTTAGAATGATAGTTTCAGCCAATCTGAAGTAACATAAGTGATGCTAGTCATAGGATCTCTGAGCAAAGTGTTCAGACAGGGTTACCTGTTGGAGATTTCATCTCTTGCTTCTAGCATGGTGCCTGACACCCAGTAGGTACTTAGCAAATGTTCATGAAGTAAATGGTAATGTGTTCCTAGAGGTCAGTGCCAGATTACAACATTTTACATCTGGTTCTAAGAAGTGAAGAGCTATATTGCCTGGCTGGCAAAATAATTATCACCTGAAAAAAGCATTTATTAAATATCTTCTAATTCATGAAATTTATCCTTTATTAGTTCATCTACTGTTTGTTTCAAATCTCTGAATAACAGAACTGTGTCTTTCATTATAGGGAATGTTGGACCACATGTCACTTGAAAGGTGTCTTTCCCTGAGTGTTTTTTAATGTACTGGCTTGAACTCAAAACTGGCCTATCAGGGGTGGTTAATGTTTTCCTCATGAGGAATCTCGACGCAGTTGAATAGTGTAATTTTTGCATGTATTTTTATTAGCTCAGAATCTTTTCAGTTCATTTTTGCTAATCTACAATTTCTGTAATTATCACAAAAAAGTACTCTGGCAAATTAACCCCACTTCTTGATGCAGGCTTAATAGGAAAAAGTTGTTTTGAAAACACAACGGTTTATAAGCACTGCTTTACAAAACACATTGCAACACACTTACACTTTGAAATACACTTTTAAATAGTGAAATAAGTTCACTGGTATTAAGTGGGTTTATTTCCATCCTTTATTTTGGCCTGTTAACTTCATTACTTAAGATACATCTGACTAGATGTTGGCAAAGGACCTCTTGGAAGTATGCAGTTATGGTGAAGGGGAGTGGAAGGAGCCCCTGTTTGTGGAGGAGAGTGGACGTCATTAGAAATAAATGTGATTTGAACAGCTGACTCTGACGGCAGGCTGTTGAGAGAGTAATAATTGGTTATGTGAAAGTCGCTCAGTTGTGTCCGATTTTGCAACCCTATGGACTGTAGCCTGCCAGGCTCCTCTGTCCATGGAATTCTCCAGGCAAGAATACTGGAGTGGATAGCCGTTCCTTCTCTAGGGGATCTTCCCAACCTTAGGATAAAACCCAGGTCTCCCACATCGCAGGCAGATTCTTTACCATCCTAGCCAGCTGGGAAGCCCAATAAAATTATATGGCGATTATGCAGTGAATTATGCAGTGAATCTGTGGATTGAAAGTAACTAATAACTGCTTCATATAATCTAAGATTCAGAAATGCCTATGATAAAATAACTACAAAGAAGGAGAATCAAAACGCAGTCCTGGATGTTTTGACCATTGAAACTGGAACAATGGGAATAACCATGAAAGCTTATTTCTAAAATAAATCCTTATAGGAGTCAGTGAGCAGAGACAAAAGCAGACTTTTAGAACTAACTTCAAAAAAGATTCTCAAAAAAAAAAAAGATTCTCTATGTAATAGGGATCAAATTGTTAAACTAAAATGATGAAGTCCTCCCAGGGTTACAGGTCGTGTCTCAGGCCATCACTGTTGACTCGGACATTTCTAGAGACCTGGTACACTCACTCTACCACTCTCCACTATACTCATGGCCCAGGCTTCTGGGCACTGAAGTTCCCCATCAGTCAGTTGGATGGTGGTACAGGACCAGCCTCTAAATACAGAGCTCCCGGGGCTCTGCAGTACACTGGAAAAGGTCTTGTGAGAGCCAGAAAGTGCAGCCTGAGTGTCTGGTGAGATCAAACCTGAAGAGAGAGGGAGATAAGGAGAAAGTTGAGTCATTACTCACTTCTTTTACTAACTCTCTGAAGTTGGCTGGCTTCACACTAGACCTGGTGATTAAGGGGAAAGAGATGGCTCTTACAATTCAACTTCTTTAAGTAGAAAGAAATTTAAAGCTTCCCCTGAGCATTCCTCTTTAAATGCTTCAAAACAAACCTCAGTGTCTCTAGGCTAGTGCCGGTTCTCATCTTGCACACAGCCGTTGATGGGGAGAGGGAGTGGGTCAGGCGTCTCCTATTGGACAGTGACTCTGTGGTTCTCTGCCTTTTCACAGCAGTCTCGCAAAGGGAGGAACAGAGTCACAACACCAAGGGTCAAACTGGCAACCTTGAGAGGTCATTCCACTCTCAGAGAGCACACACAGGCTGTTATTCTGAAGAGGGGAGACTGCTTGCAGTTTTCCAAGTAGGTAGTCTGGAGTTTGGTAAAGAAGTGCTTTTTTTAAAAAAAATAAAATAAAAAAAGAAGTGCTTTTTTGCTCAGTTATCCCTTGTAGAAGAGAACATATATAAAAGTTAAGAAGATTCAATACTGAGAATAATTTTTTTTTACTTAAAAATTTTTTCTAATATATAAGTGTGATTCTTAGTTCCAGAGACTCAATTACTCAGTTATCAGAGATAATATGGATAAGGTGACAAGACCTATACCATCTACCTCGCTGCTCAAACAGAAATCTAGGATTCATGTTGTTTCCTCTCCTCTCATACCGGTCTGAGTCTCATTATTTGTCCTTTATGTGTACACACACACACATATATATTTTTTTAATTTGTCTGCTTTTTGGGTGGGTCTTAGTTGCATCATATGATTTCTTTCATTGCAGTGCATGGACTCTCTAGTTGTGGCATGTGGGCTCAGTAGTTGTGGCACATGGGCTTAGTTGCTCTGCAGCATGTGGGATCTTAGTTCCATGACCAAGGATCAAATCCACATCCCCTGCATTGCAAGACAAATTCTCAACCACTGCACCACCAGGGACATCCCTCAAAATATTTTAATTCATCCAGTTTTCTCCATTCCCATGACACCATTTTACTTTAAATCACAGCCCTATCTCACCTGAACAATTACAATAATCTCTTAAATAGAACTCACTCTTACTTCTCTATACTCTGTCTTGTGCTAGCCAGAGAGATTTTCTTTTTTAAACATCATACCTTTTATGAGGTTGTGTCATCTTCAGTGGCTTCCTTCAAGGGCTATAGATGATCTGGCCCTTCCCTACCGTCTTAACTTCATTTGCTACCATTCTCTGCCCTCATACCATGGGCCTGTTTGAAGTCCCTGGGCTAAGCCAACCTCTTATCTGCCTCAGAGACTTGGCCCTCGTTTCCCCTGGCTGAATGCTGGCCTCCTCGTGACTGGTTCTTTCCTATCTTTTAGGTCTTAGCATAAACGTCACCTCCACAGATAGGATCTCTGCAACCTGTCCCCTTCCCTTCCCTTGTTTTTCTCCTTTTACTAATATCCTCTGCTTATCGTATTCACAGCACTTATAATCTGAAATTGTCCTATTTATTTGTTAATGTATATGCTGACTGTTGATCTCTTCTCTCCCACAGCAGAGTCTAAGCTTTTCCAAGATAGGAACCATACTTGCCTTTGTGACATCACTGCATCTACAATACTTGTAACAGTGTCTAGAACATAGTAGATATTCAGTGGGTATTTGTGAAATGAATGAATAATGAATAAAGAAAGGTCATCTGAGCAGAGGTTAGCAAACTCTAACTAACCCGTCAAGGGCCAGAGAGTAGATATTTTAATGTTTGTCACCTACAGTCTCTGTTTCCTGTTCTTCATGTAATGACCACTCTTTACTGTTACAAAAGCAGACCACGGGCTGGATGTGTCCCAGGGGTCATGGTTGCCAAGCCCTCATCTAGACTAAGGGAGAAGTTTACCCATGACTATAGTTACCTCTGATGTCTAACTTTTGTATGCTTGTCTGAGTTTTAGGATGTGGTAGATAAACAGGAGTAGCTGTGTCAGTTGTTATCTCCTTGTTCATGACCTCTTAGTGAACCTATCAGATAAGATATCACTCAGTCGTGCCTGACTCTTTGTGACCCAATGGACCGTAGCTCGCCAGGTTTCTCTGTCCATGGAGTTCTCCAGGCAAGATTTCTGAAGTGGGTAGCCATTCCCTTCTCCAGGGGATCTTCCTGACCCAGAGCTAGAACCCAGCTCTCCCACACTGCAGACAGATTTTACCTTCTGAGCCACCAGAGAAGCCCTATTTATGGGAATAACCACCAGAGAATAACTTTATATGCTACCTGATTTCCTCTACACCTCCTACTTGCTACTCATGGCCAGTTGTACTAGAGCTAAACTCTACCCTCATCACATGATGTCTCTGTGGAATTTGGAATTGGGCCACTAAAATTTAACCAATTAGATGCTGTGATGGGCTCTTGAAGTAAAATAGTTGAGTAGATCCAAAGCAAATGTAAGAGCATATTTTCAGAGAATAGAGATAACCACAATAAAAAGGAAGTCAGTCTACTAAAAACACTGAGAAAGAAGGAGCTACACAGGTAGAGGTAGAGACCTGAAGCCCCAAGGTCCTGTGAGAAAAGGACTAGCCTTGGGTCCTGTACATCAAGTCCCCTGGCCTGCATGGTCTAGGTTTGCTTTCTTATGTCCTTGATATCTGTGAAGTGGTCCGTTGTTATCCCTCCTTAACTGATGTAATTTGAGAGAGCTTCTATTCCTGACAATGGGACTGACTGTTTCAAGTTACTCTCAAAACTATCAATCAATACACACATATTTGACAGATGCCTGCTATGTTTAGGACATCTGATAGACATTATATGTACAAGAAATTGTTACTGCCTTTAGGGAGGGTAAATATAGTTGAGGGATGAGACAGAAATATACAAAATAATAATTAAAAGCATAAGGCCGTGTGTGGTAAGTACCTCATGACAGGATTCTATGTGTCTAAGGTTTAAAAAAAAATCAATTTTAATGGTATTTAAAGCAAAATCCTTATCAAATGGATGCTGAGGAAATAATACTGTTTCAAAAGAATTACACAGTAGTGCATCCTTACAAATGAAATTGCCTTTTATTAAGAATTACACTTTTATTTATCTGAGTATTTAAAGGACATTTTAGCAGAATTTTAAAACTAGCCATGAGTCAAATCTATCCAGATTAACCGAGAATAAACCATTCCTGTATTCTTTCTGAAAGAGATAATGACTATCCTCAGACTATCTAAAAAATGTTTGGCCTTAACAACAAAGGACAGATAAAGTCCCTGGTGTGTTCAAAGTGAACTCAGGTATTTCATCGATACAGGCATCAGGTTACCGATTGCTTTAAAAATGCACTCCCTGATACTGTCTCTGTGCGGACAAAACATTCACTCTGAAAAACCATCTCTAGAGATCTGTGTCTAATATAAATGTGTATAGGAATTAATTTTTCATGAAAAATGTGTAGAAATACCATCTTCTAGGGATGCTACCTATAAGATCTAAACATCTACTTAGTCTGAAGTGGAAATAAACTCCATAAAGAAGACAATTTTATCAGGATTTTTTGTTGTTGTTGTTGTGGCATGGGATAGCTTTAGTTTTGAAATACAAACTCTTAGTTGTGGCATGTGGGTTCTAGTTGCCTGACCAGGGTGGGCCCTGCATTGGGGGCACAGAGTCTTAGCCACTGGGCCACCAGGGAATTCCTTATCAAGATTTTTTTTTTAACGAAGTTTTTATCAAAGCATTGTTTTAAAAGGAAATAAAGATGGGAAGTGGGGAGTAATAAGATTAATTGCCTGCCATATGAATGTATAGAAATTCAGCCTATGTACCATAATCTACACTTTAGGTACCAGCGATTTTTCTTCATCCACTGAGTATACACACTTGATACAAAACAGGGTTATGAATCAGTAATTAATTTGTGTTCATATGCCAATACTGATAGTATTAATATTATACTCATTAACTAATCAGTGATTCTCCAACTTAAGATCAGAATCACTTGGGAGCTTGTTGAAACAGATTTACTGAACTCCCAGAGTCGCTGATTTAGTAGGTGGGCTGACAACGTGCACTTCTAACAAGTTTCTAAGGTGATACCGATGCTACTGGTCTGAGCGACTGTACTGAGAACCAGGGAACTAACAACATTCACATAAGCCTGGACTTCCCAGCTGGATATGCCTAGAGTCCACTAGAACTCTGTGAAGAAACAGTCTGAGGTGATTTTCTTATGAATTCTAATGCTCAAAAGTCAGACAATGATTCTGGGGATTCTGTCTGTAATTCTGATTAATTTTTAATCTCCTCATTTTCACATAAGGCCCAATGCCAGCTCATAGTGGTGGCTTAGGTAAAGAGGTGCATGTAGCAGACTCCAGTGAGAGTCACCAGCAAGGGACCACAGCAGAAAATCTTCTCACCAAATTAGTTCACACTAATTGCTCTAGTGACTGTGCTGGGCCAGTCCAGTTGCCATGTTTGGAAAGGACTGTCCAAAAGAAATGGAGTACTGACACATGCTACTGCATGTGTGAACCTTCAAAGTATTATGCTAAGTGAAAGAGGCCAGTCCTCAGAGACCACATAATATGTTATCCTATTCATATGAAAGTTCAGAACAGGAGGTCTATGGATACTGAGAGTAGACTGGTAGTTTTAGAGCTGATGGGGAAGGGGGGGTGGGGGGCAGTGGGGGAGGAGGTTATCTAAAGGGTATGAGGTGTCTTTTTGAGGTGATATAAATGTTCTAAAATTGTGGTGATGGTTGTACATACCTGTGAATATACTAAAAACCATTGAATTGTACACTTCAAATGGGTGAATTATATGATATGTGATTTACATCTCAATGAAGTTGTTAAGGAAAAAAATACTGTCCGCTGGCAGTTTGGTCATCCTCATGCCATGCTCACCATCTTCATGGTGTCCAAAAAGCTTTCCCTGGTACTTGTGCATGCACAGACTGTCTCAAACAGATGGCCAGGCACTAATATTAGTGGCCGATTCCCAAAATATAATTAAGCTTTTGTTACCTATTACTTTTATCTGAAGTGGCAGAAGAAAGGTTATGAAAAAAGCACAAAAGACCAACAGAACAGTTTTCTGGCTTCTTTCGAAAGTGGTTTGTAAAATAAAAATTAAATGTTCCAAGTGTGAGAATTAGGAGAAATCACTGAGGCGAGGCCTAGGAAAGCACAGTTTGAAGGGGACCATGAAACTTGGGCTTCAGAAAGCATCTTTATATATCCCACAGTATAGAGATGGTATTAAGAAGTGAAATAATTTTTCTTTCAAGGGCTACATGAAGAAGCTGGTATGTGAAGGAAAATGCCCTGAACTGTCCAGGCCTTGGACACACTTAAAAAAAAAATAGCTTCAGAAAATGCAAGTCATCCCAGAAGCAAATTACCTCAGAGGTAATTCATGACTATGTTTGTGAAACATTTTCTGAGCACATATAATGGCCCCCAGCACTATCGTCAGACACTGTCCTAGGCTTAAATAATACCAAGGAAAGAGAGGCTGTCCCAGTCTTCAAGGAGCTTATTGTTCTACTACTTTCTGGTGACCACTTTGACAAATGGTGCTTTGGAAGCATAGAAAAGGGACAGGTAAATTATACCGTGGGCTTAGAGACAACTTCCTGTAGAAAATGACCCTTCTGCCGAGTTTTAAAGGATAAGTAGAAGTTAGCTAGCTAGAGAATGAAGGGATAGGACATGGCAGTGTGACCTTAAGAGCAAATGAGGAAGCTTAGCTTTGGAAGGCACTGTTGGCAATGGCTTGGCTCCTTCACGGTCCTGGCACATGCAGAATCGGTCTACTGTGGTTCTGGAATTCCCTGGGTAACCCTGATCTCTGGAATCTGGTGACATTACTTCCTCCTGTTATTTTTTCCACTCACAGAATTTGCCATTGGTTGTGGCTTGCTATCGTTGCTTGCTTCTGCTTGCCTCACCATCCTGATGACTTCTTAGCTCTTTCATCAGCTCTGTAACCAGTTTACCATAGTAAATGTCCTCTGTTCCAAAGACCAAAAGAGGAAAAAAAAGCAAAAGAAAAAAGTGGGAAGGCATAGAAACAACAGACAGTATCATTTCTGATAGGAAACGGCAATTACTTGCGAATGGCTGGGGTGAACAGTTGTATGAGGGGAGAGGAACAAATAAAACAAGAGAAGTAGAGTGTTAGGTGCTAAACTGAAAGCCACAGAGAGTCATTGAAGGATTAAGCAGGTGTCTGATTAGCATTTAGTAAGATCATCTTAGGGCTTCCCAGGCACTAGTGATAAAGAAATGGCCTGCCATTGCAGGAGACATGAGAGACTCAGGTTCTGTCCCTGGGTCAGGAAGATCCCCTGGAGGAGAGCATGGCTTCCCACTCCAGTATTCTTGCCTGGAGAATCCCATGGACCGAGGAGCCTGGCGGGGCTACAGTCCATAGGGTCCCAAAGTGTTGGACATGACTGAAGTGACTTAGCACACATGCATGCAAGATCACCTTGGTAGCAATGCAGAGAGCAGGTTTATTGGGGTTGGTCATGCTCAGCTTATCATAGGAAAATCATTTAGGAAACTGTTTCAATAACTTGGTGAAGGATGATACTGGCATGGACTAGGCAGCAATTCTCATATATTTTGGTCTCAAGCGCCCTTTATGCTCTTGAAAATTATTGAAGTCTCCAAGATAGCTGACTTAGTCCTCCATGGTACATACAGACATAACAAAATGATAGAAAAGAGATTACTTATTGATGAATATTTCCATTTAAGAGCCTAGAAAACTTTTCTGAAAAATCTCTTGGCTGATTCTCTTCTAGTGCTTAAACTAGTCACTGAAAAGATGGGGCAGAGGAAACATCATGTCCTCTGTTTGAAACTAATCGTGATTCTGTCTCTGGAGCCAGGATTGGGGCTGGATTCAGCCTCTTCTGAAGGTTATGGAGGCATCTACCAACAAAAAAGGCCGTGGAAAAGGTAAGGGGTATTAGGGAAGCACTATTGGTGGCTGTCATAGGACTCATCAGTGTAGAAGTTGTCCATCGAAGTCCCAGATCTAGTGATGATTAACCAGAGAGACAATGAAATAAAATGAGCTGTGACCTGAGGACTGGACTGTAATGTGCACTGACACTTAGGAAATGAGCAAAGGAAAGGCATGCTCTGAAAGAAAGTCTGGGGTAGAAGGAATAGTGGTTAGAATCATTGGGCTCTAAGTCAGGCCGCTATAGTTGAGCTCCAAGAATGCTGTTACCTGTCTGATCTTGAGAAAATTACTTAGATTTTCTAAATCTGTCTTCTCATCTAAAAGATGGCAGAAATAATTATGCCTATTTCATTAGTGCTATTAAGAGGGAGGATTAAATATAGTAATTGTGTAGTTGGCACAGAACCCTTATTAAATGAAGGCTATTGTCTTATTAGCGTTTGTATTAATGAGGATCTGCTTCAGAGATGGAAAGATAATCAGATGTAAGAGCAGTCAGGAGAGAAGAGAATTAAAAAAAATATCTCCAGTGATAAATACTGAAAGAAGTCGCTTAAGATAAGGACTCTCATGCAATACTTAAGGGTTATCCTTTAGCATCTACTATTGGCTTATATTAAACTAGCAGTCAACTAAATCCACAAGATATTTTTACACAAGCTCTGGTCAGACTAGGTCTCCATCTTTCTGTATCTGTGTAGCTAGTGGCAAGATTTAATTTATGTACTACATTGTAGCTAACCACTAGCCTTTTAAGATTAATTTGAATCTTTGATCTATTTTGCTTACATTAGGTGACATTTCCATTGTTAATGTCATCTGCATATTTGATATGTATATCTTTATTTTTGTCTAGTATTTTAACAGTTAAGTGGTAAGTTACATTTATCTATGCTTCATTCTGTTTCCATATTTATTTCACATAGGGTTGTGATAAATAAGTAAATGCCGGAACATGCCTAATACTGTGTATAGCACAAAGGAGATGTTCCTGAATTCTTCCCTACTGCCTTCTCTCTTCTTCCCTGGATCACTCTTCTTTTTCTCTCCTTTCTTTTAAAATTTCTTTAAAACTTTGTTTTAACATATTGCCTTGCTTACAAAGAGAAACTACATATAGAATAGGATAGTGTTTTAAAGTCCAATTGGCTGGGATAGATTAAACTGAATTCACACTTTGAGTTGGTGACAGCTCAATAAATTGAGGATAAAGGCATAAATATACTTCTGTCTCCTTTTCTCATGGTTCGCTAATCCCTGCTCAAATGCTCTACCTCCCATCCCTCTCTCCCACATCCCCTCTAGACCCTCAAAACAGAGCACGGTCACTTCACTGCTAATAGAAATAAATTCATTGAGTATCTATAATGTGTACAGCCTCAGGTTAGGACGGAAGTTAAGATACTTGAAGTCAAAAACAGTCTCTCTGCCTTTTAGGACCTAATGAAATCTAGTATCTGGGTTTAATTCCCTTCTGCTGGAGTCTCTTTGTTTTCCTGTAAATCAACGATCCCATGCTAACAGCTAGGGGAAAGAAAGAAAGGAGACCCCTTGTGGATTTTGCCCTCCCTCCCAGGTAATATGTACATTTTGTACGTGTGTTCTTTCGTGCTTCCAACAAATATTTCTGAAACTTTCATTGTGTGCCAGGCATGATTATAAATACTAAGGGTACTGTGGAGAATAAGGCAGGCAAGGTCCTTATTCTCATGGGATTTATAGTCTAGACGGAGTAGACAGACAATAAACACAAAGAAAAATGCATGAACAGGGCACTGTTAGACATAAATGTGATCTAGAGTATTTGAACAAGTGACACGCTGCAGAGTGGCTCCTTTGGGTTGAGTGGGCAGGAAAAGTTCCTCTAAGCGGGTGACATTTCAGCTGAGACCTGAATCACAAGAAAGAACCAGTTACACTAAGATCTAAAGAACATTCCAGGCAGAAGACAAACTAGTACAGAGCCCCAGAGGTAGGGATAAAATCCCTGTGTTCACAGGGCTGAAAGGAGGCCAGTGTAGCAGGAGTGCGGCATCAGAGGGGTAGAGTGGGATGAGATAAAGCAGGAAAGCCATGGGCCAGCTCACCTGGCAAGACCTGTCCAACCTGGGGGCCTGTGAGAGCATCCTGGGGAGCTTTAAAAATGCTGGGATCCCTCCTCCAGAGATTCTGATTCACTTGATCTGAGGTGGAGCCCAAGCGACAGAAGTTTACAGAGGCCTCTGTGCAGGCAGGATTGAGAATTGGTGATATCTGGGTTTCACAAGCCGGGTAGGGAGTTTGTGTTTTCTTCTAAAGTGGAATGAGAAGTCACTAAGGGGTATTTAGCAGAAGAGAGATGGGATTTGAGTAATTTATTTAAAAGATTCCTCTAGATGCTACATGGAGAATGGACTATAGAGGATCAAGAGAGGAAGCAGGCGATTATTGTCTTTTTGTGGACATATGCTTTCATTTCTCCTGGGTAAATACCTAGGAATGGAGTTGCTGGAAACAACCCAAATGTCTATCAAACGGTGAATGGATAAATAAACTGTGATGTGTCCATACAATAAAATACCACTCAGCAATAAAAACAAAGAACTACTGAAATAGCATGGATGGACCTCAAAACCATTATACTGAGCAAACTCAGGCAGACACAAAACAGTATATACTATACTAATCCTCTTATGAGGTTTAGGAAAAGGTAAAACTAATCTGTGGTGATAGCAATCAGAAGAGGCTGCCTCTAGGGGCTAGAGACAATGGGAAGAGGTTTAGTAGGGAATTTATTAGGGTAATGGAAATGTGTATTTTGATTACATGAGTATACATGTTTATCAAAATTCCTTTGAATTGTGCACTTAGGATCTGTGCATTTCATTATACATGGATTTTATACCAATTCAAAAAATGAAAAAGGACTACTACGCACCTACTAGAATGACTTTTAAAAAAGGCCAGGTGCTGAAGAGGATAAAGAACTGGGACTCCCAGATGTTACTGGTGGGAGTGCAAAATGGAAATTAGTTAAGTAGTTTCTGATAAAATTAAACAGGTACTTACCATACGGTTCACCAATCTCACATGTAGATGTTTACCAGGAGAAATAAACTGTGTCACAAAAAGACCTGTATGTGAATGTTTATAGACAAAAGCAACAAGGGTTGTAGTTAGGAGGCTCTTTGCAGTGTCCTGGTGAAAGATGATGGCATAGTCTAGGCTAAGGAGATATAGACGAAAGATAGGAGATGGAATGGAAACAGGCTATGGAGGTGAAGAAAAGTCAGCAAGTTCAGGATATGTTTTGGAGGTAGAATCTGTGGAAACCCCATTGTTGATTTTGTGAGAAGGAGAGAGGAATCAAGAATGACTCTTAGGCTTTTGGTATAAGCATCTGGACGGTTGATGATGTCACTTACGGAGCTGTTGAAGACTGGGATGAGTAGGCTAGGGGAGAGGAAAATCAAAAGCTTTTCTAAACCATGTTAAGTCTGAGATGTTTATTAGACTTTGTGGATATTTTAGTAGTGGACTGCTAGAAAACATGCTTCCATCTTTCATTGTTAAAATATAAACTTTCAGGGCTTCCCTGGTGGCCCAGTGGTTAAGACTCCATGCTGCCACTGTAGGGGCGTGTATTCAATCCCTGCTTGGAGAACTGAGATCCTGCAAATCGTGTGCTGCGCTCAGTCATGTCCGATTCTTTGCAACCCAATGGACTGTAGCCCACCAGGGTCCTCTATCCATGGAATTTTCCAGGCAAGAATACTGGAGGGGGTTGCTATTTCCTTCTCCAGGAGAGCTTCCTGACCCAGGGATCGAACCTGCATCTTTACCACTGTGACACTTGCTGTGGCAAACTGTGTAGTGCAGTCAAAAAGAAAAAAACTTTCAATCTGGTCAAGTGGAGATTGCTGTGATGGTAGGTGGCCGTAGAATGTAGTTCCTTGAAGTTGTGATAGAGTCGTAACAGACTTATGAGAAGGAGAATTAGATATATTTTAATGTTTCTCCATCATTGTGGACCCAACACGTAGAAAAGACAGGAAAAAAAACTTCAGGATGAAGTGAAACAATAAATAGTTTTAATCCAAGCCGGTGGTATAATCACGTGACTGGAGGTTTATGAGAACCAATCAGGCTTGAAAATTACATAATGATATGATTTGGATTTAGGGATATGGGCTAAAATGGCCATTCCTTGTAAGTTATCTAATGCTATATAACAAATTACCTCCAAATTTAAATTAAAAAGAATATAAATGTTTATTATCTTACACAGTGTTTATGGATCTGGAATTTGGGACCGGCTTAGCGGGTTTTGTTTTTCAACAGAAATGGCTGCTTAATAGTTGTTCTTGTTTTAATATTTTTCAGGTTTTAAAAACATTTAAAGTTTTTAATTCCCAGTAGGAAAATATTATCTGAATGATTGTTTTAATGGCAAACCACTGGAAATTGTTTCAGCTTCATTTGGGACAGAGGAAGAGAGACTATCTTCAGAGCACCATAGCTTGCCCTTCAGCAGCAGGTCAGAAGTATACTGGATTGTACTACTGCGACATCCATTGAGTGATCTCAGTTGCTTTTCCTTCAGCATGGGCTTTATTTGTCAGAAGGGCCTTAGGCTTGCCCTCCAAATTTGGCTGACCATTTACAGATGAGACTCACAACTTTTGGGCTGCTCTGATATTTCAACATATTGAAGTTCTGGATCACATCCTAGAAGGCCGTCATAACTTCTGAAACCTGCGTGTCTGTAAGAACCTCTGGATCACTAGTAATTTCATTGAGCCCAAGCATTCCTGGCATTCCAGGCATACCCCATCCCATTCCAGGCATTCTTCCAGGAAAATTACCAGGTGTTGCCCAGGGAAAGCCACCTGAAAAACAGCTATATTGAGCTCCTGTTTGTCTTCTGATTTCTCCCTCTTTCTGGGGTCTTTTCTGTTCCCCCCAAGCCTTCTTAACCCTTTCCGTTTTTTCTTTGAGCCTTTGGTCTTCATGGTTTCACTCAGACTTTCTCTGTTGTTCAGCACTTTTCTGGGCCCTTGGTTGAAATTCTTTAAGCATTACACTAACATCTTCATTGTAACCTAGTTTACAGGCAAGGGCAGGACCATGGACTGCTTCTACCCAGTGGCCCAAAGGTACATGTGCTTTCCCTGCCCACTTGTAAGGCTGAGCTGAATCAGGATTTATTTCAGTATCTCTGAAAAAGTTTCAGATGGTAGCATTTGACTTCTGTAATTTCATGACGACTGGCTCTCTTGGCATACAGAGAAGATTCAGCTTATGGCATCTGTGAACAAGTCAGTGGCTTTCTGTAGCTCACCATCATTTAGGGCCTTAATGGCAGCCACATTTTTATCATTTGCCTGATCCATCATCCCCTGTTATCTCAACATTTTCATCTCCCATTCCTTGGCAGGCATCAGTGTTTGATTCAATCACACTTTACATTTTTATATAGATCACTTTAGTTCAGTCGCTCAGTCATGTCCAACTCTTTGCGACCCCATGGACTGCAGCATGCCAGGCTTCCCTATCCATCACCAACGCCTGGAGTTTGCTCAAACTCATGTTCATCGAGTCAGTGATACCATCCAACCATCTCATCCTCTGTCATCCCCTTCTCTTCCTGCCTTCAATCTTTCCCAGCATCAGGGTCTTTTCCAATGAGTCAGTTCTTCGCATCAGGTGGCCAAAGTATTGGAGTTTCAGCTTCAGCGTCAGTCCTTTCAATGAATATTCAGGACTGATTTCCTTTAGGATGGACTGGTTGGATCTCCTTGCAGTCCAAGTGACATTCAAGAATCTTCTCTAACACCACAGTTCAAAAGCATCAATTCTTTGGCACTCAGCTTTCGTTATAGTCCAACTCTCACATCCATACGTGACTACTGGAAAAACCATAGCTTTGACTAGATGGACCTTTGTTGGCAAAGTAACATCTCTGCTTTTTAACATGCTATGTAGGTTGGTCATAGCTTTTCTTGTAAGGAGCAAGTGTCTTTTAATTTCATGGCTGTAGTCACCATCTGCAGTGATTTTGGAGCCCAAAATCAAGTCTGTCACTGTTTCCATTGTTTCACCATCTATTTGCCACGAAGTGATGGGACCGGATGCCATGATCTTCGTTTTTTGAATGTTGAGTTTTAAGCCAGACTTTCACTCTCCTCTTTCACTTTCATCAAGAGGCTCTTCAGTTCCTCTTCACTTTCTGTCATAAGGGTGGTGTCATCTGCATATTTGAAGTTATTGATATTTCTCCCAGCAATCTTGATTCCAGCTTCTGCTTCATCCAGTCTGGCATTTCGCATGATATACTCTGCATATAAGTTAAATAAGCAGGGTGACAATATACAGCCTTGATGAACTCCTTTCCCAATTTGGAACCAGTCTGTTGTTCCATATCCGGTTCTAACTTTTGCTTCTTGACCTGTATGCAGATTTCTTATGAGGTAGGTAAGGTAGTCTGGCATTCCCATCTCTTGAAGAATTTTCCACTTTGTTGTGATCTACACAGCCAAAGGCTTTGGTGTAATCAATGAAGCAGAAGTTGATGTTTCTCTGGAATTCTCTTGCTTTTTTGATGATCCAGCAGATGTTGGCTATTTGATCTCTGATTCCTCTGCCTTTTCTAAATCCAGCTTGAACATCTGGGAGTTCATGGTTCACATACTGTTGAAGTCTGGCTTGGAGAATTTTGAGCATTACGTTGCTAGCGTGTGAGATGAGTACAATTGTGTGGTAGTTTGAACATTCTTTAGCATTGCCCTTATTTGGGATTGGAATGAAAAGTGAGCTTTTCCAGTCCCGTGGCCACTGCTGAGTTTTCCAAATTTGCTGGCATATTGAGTGCAACACTTTCACAGCATCATCTTTTAGGATTTGAAATAACTCAACTGAAATTCTATCACCTCCATAACTTTGTTCATAGTGATGCTTCCCAAGGCCCACTTGACTTCACATTCCAGGATGTCTGGCTCTAGGTGAGTGATCACACCATCGTGGTTATCTAGGTCATGAAGATCTTTTTTGTATAGTTCTTCTGTGTATTTTTGCCACCTCTTCTTAATCTCTTCTGCTTCTGTTAGGTCCATAGCATTTCTGTCCTTTATTGTACCCATTTTTGTATGAAATATTCCCTTGCATCTCTAATTTTCTTGAAGAGATCTCTAGTCTTTCCCATTCTATTATTTTCCTCTATTTCTTTGCATTGATCACTGAGGAATGCTTTCTTATCTCTCTCCTTGCTATTCTTTGGAACTCTGCATTCAAATGGGTATATCTTTCCTTTTCTCCTTTGTCTTTAGCTTCTCTTCTTTTCTCAGCTATTTGTAAGGCCTCCTTAGACAACCATTTTGCTTTTTGCCTTTCATTTTCTTGGGGATGGCCTTGATCACCACCTCCTGTACAATGTTATGAACCTCTATCCATAGTTCTTCAGGCACTCTGTCTATCACATCTAATCCCTTGAATCTATTTGTCCCTTCTACTGTATAATTGTCAGGGATTTGATTTAGATCATACCTGAATGGTCTAGTAGTTTTCCCTATTTTCTTCAATTTAAGTCTGAGTTTGGCAATAAGGAGTTCATGATCTGAGCCACAGTCAGCTGCTGGTCTTGTTTTTGCCGACTGTATAGAGATTCTCCATCTTTGGCTGTGAAGAGTATAATCAATCTGATTTCTGCATTGACCATCTGGTGATGTTCATGTGTAGAGTCTTCTCTTGTGTTGTTAGAAGAGGGTGTTACTTACCTCACTTGGTATGCACTTGTTTGGTGGCTCAGACCATAAAGAATCTGCCTGCAGGAGATGCAGGTTCAATCCTTGGATTGAAAAGATCTCCTGGAGAAGGGAATGGCTACCCACTCCAGTATTCTTGCCTGGAAAATCCCATGGACAGAGGAGTCTGGCAGGCTGTAGTTGGATACCACAGAGCAACTAGCACTTTCCTTCACTTGGAAGTTTGTTTGTCTTTATGTTTTCTTCTGCCTTCTCAGTATCTGGCTTTTCTTCCTTGGTATGTTTTTCTGACTTAGTTTTATGAGTAGCAAGTGGTATTTTAGCCCCACTATCCTCTACCTACTCCCTCAGTAAGTACATTTCTTCAGCGTGCAGGACACTGGAATCTTGCTTACACATTTTCATGACAGTTCAAAGCCTCTCACTGAGACCAGGTTCCACACCAGGACCACACAGTAGGGTGAGACTGCTGAGTTTTGAGTCTGGATATCTCCTAACGTCACGGTCAATATTTTGGGCAGGACTACAGTTATTTGAAGGCTTCACTGGGGCTAGAGTAGCTGTTTCCCAGATTCATAAACATGACAATTTAATTCTATCTATTGGTAGGAGGACTCAGTTCCTCACCACATAGACCTCTCCCTGGGCTGCATGAGTAGCTGGCTTCCTCCACGGTAAACAATCCAGCGGTGTGCAAGGTAGAAGAAGCAGTGTCTTTTATGACCTAGCTTCAGAAGTCATTCTCCATCATTTCCACAATATCCTATTGATTACAGGTTCAGGCTCATTCAGAGTAGAAGTATCTATACAGGGGAGTGACTAACAGGAGGATAGCTTCATTGGAGGCCATTTTGGAGGCTGGTGTCAAGTCCCTTTTCAGGTTTTGTAGTTTATGATATATTAAGAGTATAAACGGACTCTTCTTTGTGGTGCTATATGAGAAAAATTCCCCTAGATATTTATGGCTCCAGACCTTATATGCAATTCAACCAGCTTTAGAATATTGTCAAAAGAATTTGAGAAGATAAACATTTTTTTTAAACAATAAGCATTTTTTAAAACATTGGGAAAGCTTACAATTAAATATAGAAATATACTAAAAATGAAACACACTGTATTAGTATTTTTGTGTAAAGGATTCTATATATTTAGTATTTTAAGTTTTTATAATGTTTAGGAGAAGACCTAATGGAATAATAACACATTATGTGTGTAATGCTTATTTAAAAGGTGTAACTAAGTAATTGATTTGCATTTGTGATTTTAAGTGGAAATGTTTCAAATGTAAATGCAACATTAGACATTTAAAAGAACTTAAAATTAACATATTTATAAGATTAATTTATTGGATATATGTAAATTACTTAAGTACTTGGAAAGTGTTTTTTGGTTTCAGTTGGATTTTTTGGTCATTCAACAGAAGAACTTTATATATATATATTTTTATATATTATATTTATTCAGTTATAAATTTTTAAAATAGATTAATTAAATGTGACCAACTATTAATCAAAAGTCCCCTTAGAAGGAATTGTTTAAATTTAACTATATCTATAAAAGTTTGTAAATCTGTATATAAGCTAACATAAATATCTCCTTGGATTTTGATTTTGTAAAGGCAAGCATTAATTTTTCAAAACCAAAATAACTTTTGAACACTTTTCCTTGAATGCACTAAAGTTAACCTTGAGTAAATAGATTCGCTTGGATGGCAGGTGGGGAAGCAGAGTAAGAGAGATTTTGACTGATGGGTCAACCCTGCCTGGAGAAGCTCTGGCCTGATGACTGAGCTGGTCCACAGATAAGAACTCTTCTCTGCCTGGGCCTGAGGTGGGGGAGGGGGCAAGGAGCCAGACCTCTGCAGGTGTTGTCTGTTCCCCCTCCCACCTCCTCGATCTCACGTGCTCCATGCATGTAATAAGTGCCACACTAGCCTCAATTCCAAGTCACAGCATGATTCTTTCTTTCTCCAAAAAAGCTGAGCACATGGCATACTGGTCTTTAATAACTTGTTCTTTGATTGTCCAAGGGACTTCTAACTGACCTGCAGGACTAATTGTGGCTGTATTAAGCAATGAGTACAGGTAAAAAAAAAAAAGAACATCAGCAAGTCCTAGACATAAAAGCTGCAAGTTCACCACATTGTCATAATATGACTTATAAAACAAAAATATAGCCAAACATTGATTAGTACGGGTTATAGCACAGACTCACATTTAGCTTTTGGTTGTAATATTGAAGTTTTAAATTTACTGTAACTGATAAGGTTCAGTATAAGCCTGAACCTCCTACCCAGCTGGGTTGTGGGCAGGAGTGCTCTTAAATTTTCCACTAGATGTATTTTTTGTGTCTTCCATCAAAGTTCAACTCCCAGTTCATGCTCTTTGCCTGAGATGGCATCTGGATGCCTAAGAAGAGCCTTGGAAGTGCCAAGTGCCAGAGTAGGGGCTGCTGTCTGACAGAGGATGGCCTGCTCTTCAGAGTGGCACCTGTCCAGTGCTGGCTCTGTTGGCCTTCCCGCCAGTTTTAGCATCCACTACTGCTGACTAAGGAGTCACCACAACCTCTCAATCCCAACTTCTCCCGGAGGCCTCCTCTTCCCCTCCCCAGGCCCCCCGCCACCTCGCCCCGCCGCCCCACTCTGCCCTTCAGCAGTGCAGGGTGCACCTCCCCACTTCCTATCCTGCTTTTGAGAGTTTGTGGTCTAGTGGCAGAGATTAACATATTTTGTGGAAAAGGTAACATTTAAGCCAGAGTTTGCAAGGTCTGTTCAGTTTCAGCAAGCAGAGATAAAGAATAAAAAATGACTTCCAGAAAAAGAGAAGCGTGAATATCAAAGGACACAAATTGTTCCTTTTTCCTTCCCCCTCCTAGTTGTATTTCTATAAAAATCATCTTCTTGGTACCGTGTGATCATATGGTTTCTGTAAGAATCATCTTCTGACCATATAATATTAGTTGGTGAATGTTGGTGGAATTCTTACTCAATGGGCCAATCAGTTCTTCCTTGGGAATTTTGAACTGAAACTAAGAAAAAAAGTAGTCACTTTCTCTTGGTTATCAGAAATTAAATTTTGAAGCTCTTGATGACTCTGACCTTGAGAAGAGAAAGAAAAGCGGAAAAGAGAAAGGAAGAGTAAGAAAAAGAAATGGAGCACATACAGAGAGGAAAAACATCACAGACCGAGAATCCTGGTGACCGTTGGTGTCTCTCACTTTGGACATTCCTGAGGTTCAACTGCATTTCTGTTCTTGGGATCCTTGAGATATAGTAATACCTTTCTGAAAAATTTCTTTTCCCTTAAGCTAAATTGAGTTTTTTGGATGTTGTTTTTAGTTGTTGTTGTTGTCTTTGGTTTTTTTTTTTTTAATTCTCCTAATGAATTGTGTTAGTTTCCTATTGCTGCTGCAATGAATGAAATGAATGAATGAAATGAATGAAAACCCTGGTGGCTTAAAACAACAGTTTATTTTCTCACAGTTCTGGAAGGTACAAGTCCACAACCAAGGTGTCAGCAGTGACATGCTCCTGCTGAAGAGTCTTAGAAAAGATTACTTCCTTGACTCTAGCTTCTGGTGGTTGCTGGCAAGCCTTGGCATTCCCTGGCTCGTAGCTGCAAAACTCTCATTTGTGCCTCCATCTTCACGTGGCCATCTTCCTTCTGTATGTCTCTCTGTGTCTTCATATGTCCTTCACATTAGGACACCAGTCATTTGATTTAGAGCCCCCACTCTCCAGCAAGATCTCATCTAAACTAATTACATCCGCAAAGGTCACACTCTGCAAGTCCAGGTGGACATGAATTTGAGGGGATACTGTTCAACTAAGTATACCGTTCAACACACAAAGGCACTGGGGCTACAAGTTTAGGTCCTGTTTCGAGCCAGGTGCTTGAGGAGGTGGAGTGCTCTGCTGAGGTTGCTGAGGTTTGCTCTCTACCCACAGGGGAGGCACTGAGTTCTGTATGCAGGAGAGTATCATGGTCAGAGTTTCGTGGAGGATTGCTTTGGTCACAGTGTGCTAAATAAACGGGCCAGGAGGGCCAAGGAGGAAGGAACACCAGTTTTACCATTGGATAATTCAAGTGATAGGAAATACCATCTTGAGTCAGGATAGATGGTATGGGGAGAGGAGGAAGGAACAAGTGGGAGACATATTGCAAATTCAAAGTTAACCAGTTGTTGTTCAGTCACTCAGTCATGTCCAATTCTGTGACTACATGGACTGCAGCACACCAGACTTCCCTGTCCTTCACAATCTCCTGGAGTTTGCTCAAATTCATGTCCATTGAATTGATGATGTCATCCAACCATCTTATCCTCTGTTGCCCCCTTTTCTTCCTGCCCTCAATCTTTACCAACATCAGGGTCTTTGCCAGTGAGTCGGCTCTTTGCATCAGGTGGCCAAAAGATTGGAGCTTCAGCATCAGTCCTTCCAATGAATATACAGGGTTGATTTCCTTTAGGATTGACTGGTTGGATCTCCTTGCTGTCCAAAGGACTCTCAAGAGCCCTTCTGTAGCACCACAGCTCAAAATCATCAATTCTTCGGCGCTCAGCCTTCTTTATGGTCCAACTCTCACATCCATACTTGACTACTGGAAAAACCATAGCTTTGACTATACAGACATTTGTCAGCAAAGTAATGTCTCTGCTTTTTAATATGCTGTCTAGGTTTGTCACAGTTTTTCTTCCAAGGAGCAAGCATCTTTAAATTTTATGGCTGCAGTCACTGTTTGCAGTGATTTTGGAGCCCAAGAAAATAACTTAAAGTTAACCAGACTTGGCAGTTAATATGTTGTGGGTGGGAGGAAGTGAGCAAAGGAAGGGAAGCATCTAGGTGACTGTACAATATGGGTGGTCCCTGAACATGGCTGAGCGGTTGCCAAGTGAGAGATAGTATTACCCGGAGGTCTGGCATTAAAGGGAAATGCAAGGCTTGAGGACCCCACAGGGTAGACCCCAGAGACTTTATGAGTGGTCAGGGAGTTGGAAGTAGGCTTTTTCAGTTGGGAGCACTTCCATGAAAAGCATCCCATGTTTGTATAAGAGGATTCCGTGGCATAGTCCTTACCTGCTTTTGCTTTTGTGTTTTCAAATACTCTTTACCTACATCAGGGTCTTTGTCTGGACAGTGTATTTTTTAATTTTAATAGATGTTGCCAGGTTACTTTCCTAAAAGGCTGTAACAATTCACTTTTCTACTGGCATTGTATGAGAGTCCCCTTTCCTCCTTGTTCCCACGATTGGTGGGTATTTCACTCTTTAATTTTTGCTATCTGAAATTATGACTTCTTTTAATGGCTGCAAAACATTCCACCATATCAACATACCATAAAATGCTTAAATATTTTCCTATTTTTGGACATTACATTGTTTCCCTTCTTTGCTATAATAAAATTAATAACCCAGAAATGGGCATTTTTACATAAATCTCTGTCTATCCAATGATACTTATAACAACTGTTATAATTTGAGAGAATATAACATAGATATAAGTTTCCCCAGGCCCTTGCTTTGTTGTTTTTCTTCCTGTGTGCCTTTCTTTCATTTCACTGGTACTATTTTAGGTGGACAGAGGAGGGTATAAGAAAGGGAAAGGGTTAAAACAAATAGATTTGCCCAGTCACTCAGCCACCGCCAAGGATTCAGCAGCTTCCCCGTCGAGCCCCCTGGCTTCCCCACGCTCTGGCCCCCTCTGCCCGCCTTCTCCCACCACTGCCTTCTGCTGGCCGTTTCCACTGAGGAAAAGGAATCCTATCATAGGTTTGCTATCCAGAACCTCCACTTGTTCGACCCCTTGTTGATGAAGTAAGGGTGATGATCTGCATCCTGCTGGCACTGAGGATTATATCCATATAAGAATTCAACAGAGAAACGGCAGGAAGACCCTTACTACTATCCAAGGGATTGCTGATAATTACAATAAAAACAAAACAAAACAACTAGTGAAGGCATTTAAGAAGAAATTTGCCTGCAATGGTACTGGAATTGAGCATCCAGAATATGGAGAAGTAATTCAGCAACAGGGTGACCAGCGCAAGAACATGTGCCAGTTCCTGGTAGGGTCTGGACTGACTGAGGACGACCAGCTGAAGGTTCATGGGTTTTAAGGGCTTTTGGCTCACTGAAGCTTAAGTGAGGATTTCCTTGCAATGAGTAGAGTTTCCCTTCTGTCCTTTGTCACAAGTTTAAAAACTTCACAGCTTGTATAATGTAACCATTTGGGGTCTGCTTTTAACTTGGACTAGTGTAACTCCTTCATGCAATAAACTGAAAAGAGCCATAAAAAATAGATTTTTAATTTTCTATTAATTCTATTCATGTCTGTCATTACTAAAGTGACCTGGAATTGCTGTTAAGCCATTAAAAAAAAATATATATATATATATATATATATATATAAATATTTATTTATTGACTGTGCCAGTTTTAGCTGTGCCATGAGGGATATTCAGTCTCTGCACATGGGATCTTTTTTGGTTGAGGCATGTGAACTTCTTAGTTGTGGCTTAAGGGTCCTAGTTCCCTGACCAGGGATCGAAACCAGGTCCCCTGCACTGGGAGCATGGACTGGTAGCCACTGGACCAGCAGGGAGGTCCCTGAGGCATTATTGATTCTCTAATTTTACCTTATCCATATATGAAGTTTCTCATTTAATGGAGGGAAGAGCAAATGCATCCTAGTATCCTAGCACTGTCTATAACCTACAAAACCAGCTTAACTATTTTCTTAGACATTGAAATTCTGAAAAGCATCAAACTTTTCTTGCCATGATGAAAAAAAAAAAATGAGATTTAAACCTTTATACCATGAATGGTGTGTGTTATAATTGTTGTTGTTTAGTTGCTCAGTCGTGTCTGACTCTTTGCAGCCCCAGGGACTTTAGCCTGCCAGACTCCTCTGTCTGTGGAATTTTTTCAGGCAAGAATACTAGAGTGGGTTGCCATTTCCTTCTCCAGGGGATCTTCCCAACTGAGGGATCGAACCCTCATTTCTTGCATTGCAGGCGGATTCTTTATCACTGAGCCAACGGGGAAGCCCATATGTTATGATATATGACTGGAAAAATAAACATCTTTTTCTATATTCCTCTCCCTTAAACTTTAGCTGTTACAGTCAGAATGCTTCGATTGCAGAATTCTCACTTGAGCAAGGTTTTTATGTAACATTATTCATATTCTTGGCCTTGGATGCCAATTAAGTCTCTCAAGTCTAAAACTGCTTTGTTTGCTTTTTAAAGAAATCTGCCCACCTTACAGACCTGCAAGTTAACTCACCAGCTTGCTTCCCCCTTTTCCTCCCCAGAGGACTTTGCTTCTGTTGGTTTCCTGCCAACTCTTACTTTCAAATTGAAATAGTTCAGTTTCTCTGTTTCTAGAACATAGAATTCATTACTCCTGGATTTTTGCCAACAATGTCCCTCTCATGTTTTTAAAACTAAGATGAATGTTACAGAGTGACCGAGTGGGCTTGACCCATGATTAGAAGTCAGTCAGTGATATATTAGATGTCTACACGGATGCTCTATTCTGGGCAGTGGGGCTGCTAGGGAACAGGCCCCTGGTAGGGTGGGAAGGGCATCGAGGGTGAAGCCTTGGAGCTGGAGTGGAGAAATATGTGTGAGAGATTAGGTAAAAATCTGGCTGATGTGAGGCAAGACTCAAATTCTTCCCCTGCCCTCAGGGTCCTGGTGAGTCTCTACCATAGAAAAGGCATAGTCATTAATTCTTCTTGGCCACTTAGATGGAAAACAGAAAGCCAGGTGACAGAGAATATTTGTAAAGGGCTCTAGGAAGAATCATTTCTTTTTTCCTTTTTTAAAATTTTCAATGCTCCTTTTCTCTTGCAACCCCTGCAACCCTGCTTAGCCTTTTGTTTGTACTGGTACTGAAAAGGTGAGCCTTCCTGCAGCAGAGCAGAAATCACAGGAACTTATACTTCTGCATCACCTTAGGCCACATGAATTTTTCATTCCTGTGGCTCTGTTGAATGACATTGGGAGATTTCTCTACCTTTTAGGCTACTTTCTAGGAATATATTAGTGTTTAAATTCTTTTCCGATTGCCTATTTTTTTTTAAATTAAACTTTCCATTTTGAGATAATTGTAGATTCACATACGGTTATAAGAAATACTGTTGGGACATCCTATGTACACTTTACCCAGTATCCCACAATAATAACATTTTATAAATACTATAGTACTATTACTGTAGGAGACATTCATGTACAATGTGATTGGCATTGATACAGTCAAGTTATATAACGTTTCCCTCACCACAAGGATCCCTCATGTTGCCCTTTTATAGTCACAGAGGCTTCCCTCCTTCCCTGACCCCCCTCATTATCACTTGGTAGTCACTAATCTGTTCTCTATTCTTATATTTTGTCATTTCAAGAATGATATGTGAATTGAATCATACAGTGAATAACTTTTTTGTATTGGCTTTTTAAACTCAGTATAAATTCTTGAAGATTCGTCTATGTATCAATAGTTTTTTCTTTTTTTAACTGCTGAGTAATATTTCATGGTATGGATGTACTGCAGTTTGTTTACTATTCACTCATTGAAAGACATCTGGGTTGTTTCCAGTTCTTGGCTACTATGAGTAAAGCTGCTATGAACATTTGTGTACAGGCTTTCATGTGAACATAAGTTTTCATTTCTCTAGGCTAAATGCCCAAGAGTGCAATTGCTGGGCCTTGTGGTAGTTGCATGTTTAGTCTTAAAAGAAACTGCCAAACAGCTTTAAGGAGTGGCTGGACCATTTTACATTCCTACAAGCAATGTATGAGCAATTTAGTTTCTCCACATCCTTGCCAGCATTTGATGTTGCCACTGTTTTTTTTTTTTTTTTTAATTTTAGCCATTTTGATAGTAGTATAGTGATACCTCATTGTGATTTAAATCTGCATTATTTTCCTGATGGCTAATTATATTGAGCATCTTTTCAAATGCTTATTTGCCATCTGTATATTCTCTTTGGGAAATGTGTTCATGGTTTTAGCCCATTTCCTAATTGAATTGTTTGATTTTTTTCAAATTGTTGAGTTTTGAGTGTTCTCCATATATTCTAGATACTAGTTCTTTGTTGAATATGTGGTTTGCAAATATTTTCCTCAGCTATAGCTTGATATTTCATTCTCTTAACAGGGACTTTTGGAGAGAAAAATTTTAATTTTGAGAGACCCATATCTACCAGTTTTTCCTTAATATGGATTCTGTTGTTGGTGTCAAGTGTAAGAACTCTTTGTCTAGACCTAGATCCCAAAGTTTTTCCTATATTTTTTTTATCAAAGTTTTATAATTTTACATTTAAGTCTGTGCTACATATTTTAAAGTAACTTTTTACATCCCCACTGTCTGAAATAAGTCTTAGCATGTGGGATCCTTTTTGCCCTCATTTTCTTTCTCAATCTAGTGAGTGCCAACTGACTCACGTCCCTGATACTAAATCACAGTACAATTTCTGACTGGGTACTTGATTCTGAATTTGTAATGAGTTAGTTGAGTCATATACTTAAAAGCGTGAACTCTGGAGGGAGACTGCTTGGGTTCAATTCCTGGTGCCACCTCTCAGAAGCTTTATGATCTTTGGCAAATTAGTTAATCCCCGTGAATGTCAGTTTTTCACATCACTTAGATCTGGATCTGGATGAAAATAATAATTCCTACTTCTCAGGTTGTTGTGAGAAGAAAATGAGATATTAGGTGTGAAATGCTTAGTGCAGTGCCTGGCACGTGCACAGAAAACATTCAATAATTGTTTCTTTCCCTCTTTCTGCCTCCCTGTGCAGATTCTCCGGGCACCTTCCCCACAATCTCCATTTCTTTCCTTCTACTTCTTTTGTTCTTAATTATTCTACTTCGTTTATGAAACCTGCTTAACCTATTTCAGCATTGTATAGAATTACCTATCTTCAAGTTACTGTGGTATTTATATATGTGGTCAGGTTACCTTTATTGCTTCTGTAGGTATTACGTGTGTCTGCTCAGTCGTGTCCGACTCTTTGCAACCCTATGGACTGAAGCCAACCAGGCTCCTCTGTCCATGGGATTTTCCTGGCAAGAATACTGGAGTGGGTTGCCATTTCCTCTTCCAGAGGATCTTTCTGACTCAGGGACTGAACCCATGTCTCCTGCATTTCAGGAGGATTCTTTTACTGCTGAGTCACCTGGGAAGCCCATGGAGCTTTCCAAATACATGTCTCTTTGAGAGCATACTTCTCGCCCTCCACAGAGTCTAGCTCTATGCTGAATAATTGGCAAATACTCAGCAAGTCCCCTGGAGAAGGAAATGGCAACCCACTCCAGTACTCTTGCCTGGAAAATCCTGTGGACGGAGGAGCCTGGTAGGCTACAGTTGATGGAGTCACTAAGAGTCGGCACTATTGAGAGACACTTTTCACTTTCATGCATTGGAGAAGGAAATGGCAACCCATTCCAGTGTTCTTGCCTGGAGAATCCCAGGGACGGGGGAGCCTGGTAGGCTGCTATCTGTGGGGCCGCACAGAGTCAGACACGACTGAAGCGACTCAGAAGCAGCAAGTCCCCAATCATTGACAATGGTGAATCTAAATTACAACCTGTTTCATTGAAAGCAATTTGGCACAATGACTCTGAAGCCTTAAAACTTTTGACCTAGTAACTTACTTCTTCAAAATCTATCCCAAGAATGGTAAAATAGATAAACAAAAATTTATGCATAGAAATATTTACAGCCTTATTTGTAAAAATATGGATTTAGAAAAACATAAATGTGTAACATTAAAGAATCAGGAATCATTCAGATTTCATGTATATGATGAATATTATACTGTCAATAAAACTTCATTTTCCTAATCATGGATTATAGAACTATAAGGATATAAGGATATTCACTAAAATACTCGTTCTACTAGTAAAAACACAGAAATAACATAAACCTCCAACTATATGGATAAACTAAGTAAAATATTGTCAGAAAATACAAATACAGTATGACCCCATTTGTCTAAACTATGCATGTCTACTAAGATACGCACACACAAATATACAAAAGGCAGTAAAAATATACATCAAAATTTTAGTGGTCATTATCTTTGAGTAATAGCTTTTTGGTGATTTCAATTTTGTCTTCTCTGAAACATAATATTTAATACTTTCAGCATTAGAAAATAAGAATGAACATTATCTGTTTTTTTAAATGGTGCTTTGGAGGCTATTTAATTACACAAATATATTGATCATTCATCCATTGCATTAAAAACATTTATTAACTGCCTACCAGCTGTTAGGCCCAGTACTAGAAACATAATGGAGAGAATAATTGACAAAGTCATTGAATCACAGATAGTCTAGTGAGGGGTACAAAAAATGACAAAACAGTGATAGAAGCAATAATATAGTGATAATACTGAGTGTCATGGAACCTTAGAAAAAGGTGGGGGTTAGGGAGGTAAGATAAGTCTCTTTGGTAGACCTTGAATGAATTAGAGCCAGAAGAAGTGGTGTAGATAGGGAAGAATGTTCCAAGTTTAGGGCTAAGATTTTCAAAGGTTCTGAATGGATACTACTGAAGAAATGTGACAAGCCATGGAAGCAGGGGGAGGGAGGAAGCTAGCAAAGGTAAGTAGTTATGTTGATGACAAAAGCAAGAGCCAAGGATGATGTTCTGACTCCCACTTTGGGCAGCTATGGACGGTGATACCACTTATTGAGATCTGGGACAGATGGGGAGTCACGAAATGGGAGGGAAAATGAGTTCATTTTTGGGGTACACCAAGTTTGAATCACCTGTGGGGAGTCCAGTATCCGGGGTGTTCAGAAAAGTTGTTGAAGACACAAATACAGATGTATGTTTTGGGGGGTGGTCATGAGAGGAGATACATGTAGAATGAGAAGAGAATAGGACTTAGGGGAGAACCCTAAGGAAAACCAACATTTAGGAGACTGAAAGCGAGAAAGCAAATTAACTCAAAGCTGGTGTGGGACAGAAATTTTTTGTGTGATGTAATTTACAGCCCCTTCTGGGAAGCAATTAGCATTCCTGATAAAGTGCGTGAACAGTTTTCTGACAGACTTTAATAAGACTGAGAACTCCTTCTGGGAAGCTAGGGTTACCCATCCAGCTGATTGACTAGCCTAATAATCTTTAACCAGATGTTCTTTTTTTTTTTTTTTTCTTTTTGTATCCATTCTAAACATGGTTGGTGAATCATTCCTTTTTTCTTATAAAATATCTGAACCAAAATGACTCCTTCAGCTGAAGTTTTTGAAAGCTTCTCATTTACTCAAAAACAGTTTGTCTGAGGCATTGCTTTAACCAAAGAGAAAGAGGAGTCTCAGGAAGGGAATTAGGAGGGCAGAGAGATAGGAGAGAAACCAGAAGACTGTTGACATTACGGAAGCCAGGTTGATCTCTGCTGGCCTCGACCTGCAACAGCTTGGAACCGGGCTTGGTTTCCCAACCAGAGATTGAGGCCGGGTCATGGCTGTGAAAGTACCAGATCCTAGCCACTAGGCCAGTGGTCAGTGACATGGACTCTGGCCCTTCGACTTTCCAGAAAAGAATTCCCAGAAAGATGGAAAGTAGTGAAACCAGTAAACTCTTTATTAAGAGGAAAAAATACAGAACTTGTGGACAGACGCACAGCTAGACTCAGGGAGAGAGAGTCGCTGAATCTCATCCTCATGGCAGTATGACTCACTTTTATGGGGCATTTCTTCCAGGTTTCCTTTGGCCAATCGTTTTGACTTGTCTGGTCACAGTCCCTATTTGGTATATCTCAGGATCCTTCCATGTGTGCACAGGCCTCTCTTAGCCAGGATGGATTTTACCGAAAAGGGTAGAACATCCCTTGACATAACTCCCCTTTGGCCTCCAAGGAGCCTTTGTGCACATGTGTGGTCTGGTATTCTGGTCTTGGAGTTTTGATCCACAGGGAATAAATCTTCAATTGTTTTACCCTGGGTGTGCGCAGTGGGGTGGGGGTGGGGTGTGCTCATCTACCTCCTGCCTCAAGGTGAAAGTATTTCATGAAACAAGGCACAAAGGAACAAGTTGTGGTGACCCAAGGACAAAAGAGCAGATAAAACCAAGGAGGGTCTTCGAATGCAGGAACAGAAAAACCAGACCCTTATCGTCCTTCCCTCCCCCATGTTGTAACTATTAACAGATTTCAGGTCCTCCTGAGCAGTGTAACCTGTCTCTCCTCCTACCCCACATAGGGAGAAAGGTATTTGCCTTACCCAGAATCTGTGCCTCATCCTATCAGCAAATGACCCGCAAGACCCCTATCCCAGTCCTTGTACCCTGGGTATAAAAGTGGACTAAGGACCCCTGTTCAGCGTTGGTTCTCCCTTGAGCTGGCCCACTGTTCTAACACTAATCCATTCTAATAAACTTTATTTCCCTCTCATTCTGTCTCACGTCTGGAAATTCTTTTCCAACCCATGCACGGACCACAACACAAGTGTCAAATGGAAGTGAAAGGTCAAGTAAAATATGGATGAGAAGTTGCTTCTGATTTTAGCTAGTAAGAATGTCAATGGTGATCTTCTTTCATGTGACTGTAAAAGGGAAGACAGAAATAAAAGAGAATAAGGGAGATTTGAGTTTGTTTGTTTTTAGTGGGAGACAGAAGTTTATTTAAATGTGTTAGGGAAGGAATTAGTAGCCAGAGAAGTAGAAAATACCTGAAAGATCAGGGATAATCTTGAATTAAGAGATCAGGAAAGGTGAGCTAGTCTCAGGATTCTGAGCCCAGTTGGTGGGAAGGACATGTGCATCCCACTGTGATAGAAAAAGGGGAGGGCGAGCCTGTAGGAAAGACCTTCTGTAAGTTTGGTGTTAGAAGATCAGAGGATTTCCTCTTCAGTGGCTTCTGTTACTGGTGTGATGTAGGTTAGGAGCTCTGCTGAAAACGCCTAGGGAAGTAGCAGGATGGCAGAGCAAGGGCAGGGAGAAAGCTCTGAGAAAGATCCCAGTGAGAACAGGAGAGTGAGCTGTCTGGGGAAATAGTGATTTCAGGACACGGTGGAAGTGGTGGAACACCTTGTGGAAACAACCAGCCCAGGTCTGTGATTTTCTCCTGTGGTACTTTGAAATCCTGATTCAGCCATGAGGACAATTAACCTGGACTGCTACTGGTGACTCCCTCGTTTGGAGCCTAGGCTCCGTTTTCTTCTTACTTTATAGACACTTCCAGTTGAGCTCATCCACTCCCATGACCTCAGTAAACCTCTCTATGCTGATAACTAAATACAATACTCACAGCTAAATACAACTAAATACAAACTAAACCAATACTCACGACCCATCCTTCCTCTAGAACAGCTGACTCTTGATCCCGTTGGCCTTGTGGGCATCTTCAACTGTCTGCCTCCTCAAGCTGAACTATATTGCATTTTCTTTCCTTAGGAATTTCCTTCTTTTCCTTTGCCCCAGAGGCAGGGGTTTGTCATTTTCACCACGAGCCCTGCTCAGTGTTTAATGAACATCTGTTGGAATTTCAAATGAAGGAGTCCACTCAGTTCTCTAAGCCAGAGACTTGGGAGCCATCTTTTACTCCAGCTTCTTCACCTCTGACGTCCAATCCATCACACACAGATGTGCCTCATGGCAGGAAAAAAACAGTGAATTATCAAACAGTTATAACACAGAAACTGAAGTGTTGGCTTTACCTCCTTTTCTTTGCTTCATTAACATTGGAACTAAACCAGTGTGTGTGGGGGTGCCTCCCTCCCAGCTTCCTCCCCCTACCCCCCCTCCCCAACATCCTGTGGCCTTAGAGAAAATGGGAGCCAGTTTTTCATTTGCTAATGATTTGGGCTCAGGTTATAATGGACCATTAAGGTGTTTTGTAGAAGAAAAGAGGAAAATGGAGCTTTCCGGTGGAGGGATAAAGAGACTGGAGTGGGGACCCTGGGACCCCAGAGAGGAGGGGTCTGGAATCTGATCCAGGCTTTTCTGAGAAGAGGGGCCTAGGAGGACCCTGCAAGGGGCCCGAGTCCTCCTGACTGGGGCCCCCTCCTTGTCTGCCTGGGGGCTTACAGTTTCAGACTCCATACTGTGTGCAGGGACAGGGCTTGGACAGCTCAAGCTGTTCACTGCCCAACAGGACTTTTGTTTGGTTGCCTAGATGTTACTTCCTCTAGGGACAACTGCCTCTACCAAGTGGGCGCCCTTCTGAGAAGTCACAGAGACCCCATAAGCCCCAGAGACATCCCTTGGACACCGAACTGGCTGGGGGGAGGAGCTCTCACTCCCTTGCCCAGAGCAAAGACCCCTGGAGAGCTGGACTGCGTTCCCCAAGCCCCTCTCACAGGCTGCTGTGCCTACTCGTCGTCTCCCTTGCATGATCCACGGCTGTCATCCAAGCCTCCATCTCTCACCTGGCAACTTCAGAAGCCTCCTAACTAGCCTCCCTACCTCATGTCTCACCTCTACCCCCATCCTTTTGCCACACAGAAGCCAGGAGCTTTATTTAAGAAACAAAAAATAAACCTCCAAATCAAGAAAACCACTAGAGCGCCCCCCCCATCCCCACTGCACCCCCAATCTGGTTAACACCTGTAATCTTTTTAGGCTTTGCTTTCTCCACACCCTGTAGTTAATTGTCATCACCCCTTTGTATTTTTAACTGCCCTAAGGGCAAAAATTAGAGAAGGAAATGGCAGTCCACTTCAGTTTTCTTGCCTGGAGAATCCTACGGACAAGCCTGGTGGGCTATAGTCCATGGGATCACAAGAGTCCAACAGGACTAAGCTATTACATCGCCATCACTGGGGGCAGAGAATAGACTTGCTTACCTATTTACTTGCATCCTTGTCTCCCGTGCCTCGTCATGTACCTCAAACATGGTGGATGAAAGTAAAATCTACTCAGGTGGTTGCTAAACCCAAATCAGAATTATCTGAAAGGCTTGTTAAAACACAGATGGCTGGATCTCCCTTTCTGACTCAGTAGGTCTGGGGTGGGGATGGAAGTAATGAATCTCTGACAAGTTCTCAGGAGCAGTTGTTGCTGCTGGTTGGAGATCACGTTTTGAGTTACCACTGCTCTGCATCTAATTAGAGAGGACTGGAGGGGTAGATTGGAGTGACTTTTTAAGTAAGAAGAAAGGTCCGTGGGAAACAAAATTTGGAAGTCATAGAGGCAGTGGCTAAAACAGACATTTGAATTTGATATTAAGTTTGGCAAAACTTTCCAATGGTTGACAAGTTTGAGGGAGTAACTATGAGAACATATGGTTGAGGTGGCTTGTAGATGAAGTTATGGTATGCAGGCTGGCCAAGACCTGAAAAAAAAAGTACTTTAAAAAGTAAAATACTGAAAAGATAAAAATGAAAGAAGTGAAAGAAGCATTGTAAAATGAAATACGTGACATCATTCAAATATGTGACATTATTAAAAATGCCTAGAAAAAAAACCGGAAAAATACATGGCAATGTTTATAATCGTTACCCTTATAGGTGCGATTTATCATCTTCCTTTGCCTTTCTAAAATTTGAAAATTCTCTCCATCATGTTTTCCATTCATGATTGAGAAAAGCTTCTCCTATTTTGAACCTCTGCAGTCTTGGACATTTCCATCTGGCTGAATTAAGTTATTTCCTCTTCCGTCTCTCTGTCAGACTTGTTTCTCTTTGATATCTTGCATTGTGCTAAAAGTATGAAAATCAACAAAATTAAAATAACCAAATCAAAGACAAGCAAAAAAAAAAAAAAAACCCCAAAATGAAGAACCTCAAGAAAGGCAATAATTTAGTCAGTCCTGACACCTGCAAGAAAGCATCTTGGTCACTGGTCTTCCAATCATTTTCTGTGCTGTAACCACCTACTCAGAGGGATTACCAGGCTGTTCATGACTGGTGACTTCACTGATTGGTTAGATAGGGAGCTCTGTTCCCCAAATAATATCATTCAAAAAAGTTATTCTTTTCTGTCATTTAGTTTTTAGAGTTATTTTTAAAACTACTTGACAACTTAAGCTCGCTTTGTAACAAGGTATTGGGGAATAAATGAAAAGTTCCACACAATTAAAGTACATATAAACTTTTAGAACACAACTCATTTTATCCATGAGAGCACTTGTGCAATAAAAATTGTATATACACATGTCATAACATTTACCAATTGGCAATGGTATTTGCCAGGAAGAATTTCTTGCTCAATTTCTTTGAAGGAATGAGATTTATAGGGTTTTAGCATACATATCTACTTCATTTCAAAGATGAACAATTCTGAATTTCGTATCAAGGTTTTATAATTCTTTACCTGAAGAGTAGACACAAATGAAATAACTAGGTAAATATTTATAAGTTTAATCATGTATGATTTCAAAATTAGGAATATGAATATATGTATTCAGTATTTCTATAAACCTATTATTATGGAAGGGAATAATTAAACTGTGTATGCCAATAGCAAAATGAAAGCGATATACAGAATGGTAATTATCACCATGAACACTGATCAGATCAGAAAAGACTTGAATCTTGATAACTACACTGACTACTTTGTACCTATTTTCTTGAATGTCCTTTTTATCTCTGATAATAAAGTGTGAATTGACAGGACCATTCTAGAAACCAGGAAATTGTGATCATGAATGATTTGGTAAGTTAAGATAATAAGTGACAGTGTTAGCAGAAACTCATTTCCTAATTGCCAGCTTAGTACTACTTATTCTTTAAATATGCTGCCACAAGACACTGCTGTCCCATTTTAGAAATAGGGTGTATAAAAGTTTCCTTTGTGATCTGGCAGAAGACATTTATTATTTAAAAAATGTCAATCACTGATAATTAATAACGAATTGTTTTCACACATTCTTTATTGATACAAGTTGTCCTCCACTTCTACAAATAATCATCAACTTGTAAGTTTGGTAAGAACAATCAGAAATTACTGAATGTTAATAAAACAAGGGGTGTTGAATTTCATCTTGTCTATCATCTCAGTGGGGAAACTAAGATCCAAAGACATTTGTCCAGAGTCATAGTGTGAGTTGATAGGAGGCTGCAGACTTTTAGTCCAAGGCTGTTTATGGCACATGGCACTACCTTATCCTGTTCCTGGGACCATCCGCCTTAATCATCAAATCAGTGTTGAGGGTTCATGTATTCTTTTACCCCCTTTTATTCTCATCTATTTACTCAGCACACTTTCATTTTTGTCGCCTGATGTTTTGGGAGTGGGGATAGTCAGAAAAAAAAAAAAAGGCTGAATGGCAAGTGTAGTTTATTTTTTATTTTTATTTTTTGCAGGGGAATGAGTGAAGTAAGTTTCCCTGGAATGTGGAAAAGCTGCAGTCTTCAAAGGCTCGAGAAGACCAAGAATGAGAGATAGGAAGAATGGCTCTCTACTGCCAGGGTCTCTGCTGGGCGTGTTTATGGAGTTATTCCAATTAACAACCCTTCAGGTAGGGCCTGTTAACCCCATTTTATTACTGAGGAAGAAACTGAGGCTCAGAGAAGTTTTGTAATTTACCCCACAGTTGCATGGCTGACAACATGTAGAGTCAGATTCAGTTCAGGGTCTGTCTGGCTATGAAGCATGTGTCCTTTTACTTCTGCAGTAGAGTATGTGTAAAGTGAACCAAGGAAAACAGCAGTAACTTCAGGGCAACATTAATAACAGTAATAATGATAGCATAGTGCTTTACATATGTGGGATTAAGTGAGCACATAAACAGGACTGATAAGGTGTCTTTGTACTTCATTAGTGAAGCAGGCAAGAGAGAAAAAGGACATATACCTAAGATTTCCTTTGGTTTACTTTGCTTTCTGAAAAATAATTGAAAGACTCAATTAGTTTTGTTTTCCCACATTTATCAGATTACTATGATCCTGATGTGGGTGGATGGGTTGGTGTGTGATATTGTGAAACCAAACCTGATATATTCAGAAGAATTCTTCCAGTGGATAAGTATGCCTTTGGGTTTGGTACTCAATTTTGTAATCAGTGATCTATGTTCTGGATTATTGAATAGTATTTTCAACCTGTACCCCAGTTTTTTTTTTTTTTTTTTCTTTTCCCTTTTGAAGCAGAATATCATATAGACTCATTTCTTTAAGGGGGTCCATGAGAGAAAAGCGCTTCTTTGGTGGCTCAGAGGATAAAGAATTGGCCTGCAATGCAGGACCCCAGGGCTTGACCCCTGGGTTGGGAAAACCCCTGGAAAAGGGAATGGCAACCCACTCCAGTATTCTTGCCTGGATAATCCCATGGAGCCTGGTGGACTACAGTCCATGGGGTCGCAAAGAGTTGGACATGACTGAGAGGCTAACACTTTTGTACTTTCATGAGAGAAGTGTGTTAATCTCCACATGAAAAAGTTTGCGTTCTGCAGAAAACCAGTAATCACACCTTTTTTACACATAAATACCCCTGAATTAATCTGACTAATTTTACGTTAGTCTGTAGCTCCAGTTTTAGCATTAGGCTCAATTCTCCCTATTTGGAAGACAATGTCCAGTTCTGTAACACAGTGTAACATAACGGTGGTGTCAACTTACAAATAATTACTGTCTCCTAATGAATTAATGCTTATTTGCAATTATCATTTCGATACAAACTTAGGTAAAGAAGTGTTCCAGCTCCAAAACTGGATTTTCTATATTTAAAAATGTCATTATAACCCGCAGCTCCCCAAAACTGTTACTACGAAAGAACTATTTATTTTTCCATTCAATCTAAAAATAAAACCTCTCACCCAAACTACATTCCTTAATAGCCACAGTTTAATCTACATAATTTTAAATAATTTGAAAGAATCCTTTTCTAGTGCAGTGATGTCAAACAAGAGTTCAGACTGGGAGAGTTTGAAAGGGATAATTTAAAAGCCCACCACCCTTCTTGGAGACAGCTCAAGAAAGTCTAGGCTCACAAGAGAGGTGAAGGAAGAGCTTTTAAAAGCTGAAGCATGCGGCTCTTTGCAAGCCCCTGCTGACACAGGCCGAGCCTGCTACGGCGAGGGCCGCGAAGAGTTAACGAGGGACAGAGCCCCCCGCACCGCGGTTCCCGGCGCGCTCCCTCCGCCCTCCCGTCCCCACCCTCTCGTTTTGGCAAGGGATTAAAGTGCTCCCCCCTGTGGCAGCAGTGACCCAGAAATGAGTTTGATTCACACAGTCCTTCCTCCATAACAAGCCAAACGCTCGTCCGAGAGTGCCTCCCTGCGCGAGCGCCGGGTGTGTATGCGCCGGCGAGAGCAGGGGCCCGCCCGGCTCCCCGCCCGCCACTCCGTCCGCCAGCCCGCCGCGGCCCGAACTCATGCGGCGCGGAGCGAGCGGCGAGGAGCCCAGCGCCGCGGCCAAACCCCTCCGCAGCAGGTACGCGCGCGGGCCGCGGGGGGCGCGCGGGGAGGGCGCGCCGACCGAGAGTCCGCGCGTGTCCGCGTGTGGGTCCGTGTGCGCGTTCCGATCCCGCGGCGGCGGCAGCGGCGGCGGCTGCAGGACGAGCCGAGAGGCTCAGCCATATTTGATGGTTTTGTTGCTTTGCTCGGGAGTTCTCGGGAGTAATTTAATGCCGAAGGTCGCTGCCTAGTGGAAATAATATAGTACGTCATTAATATGGCGCCAAAAGATTGGGTTCTCGATATGTAGCGAAGCAGGGAGGGCCGGCAGCCGCCGAGCGCAGCGTTACTATCCCACCAGTAACTTGGGCATTGCCGGGGCGGGGGCCAGAGGAGGAGGAGGAGAGGATGATTTTTGGATCCTGAGAATTGATCTGTGTTGGATCAGTAAGTTTTATTATGATTATTTTTCAGTTTTGGGGGCTGAAGACTTAAGAGCTTTTTCTTTTGGATTTGCGAAGAACATGCGGTTTTCAGGCGAATCATCAATTAAAACGCGTTCAGGAGCAGAAACCCAGTTTAGTTGGCTTTAGTTATAGAATTTTTTAAACAGCCAAAGTGCATTAGGTTGCATGGAAGTGGAAAGCATAATAGCAACTTGGTAGACAGATGGCAATGGCAGAACAAGGTCCGGGTACATATATGAATCCAGAGTGTGTGTGACCGTGGTGGTGGTGCGGGGGGAAGGGACGTTGACTGTATAGTCCAAACATAGGTGTGGATATAGGTACATCTGTGTAGGGTAGGTGCAGCCCTATCTCTTATCACCGCGTCACCACATGTCCAAATTATTCATTGCATCAATTCAAGGGCAGTGAGGGAGGGGTGGGGGGGTGCAGGGACAGTTTAGCAGTTAGATTCTTCCCAATTGGGTTTCCAGTGAACGGACCTTTTACTTACAGCCAGACTGCCTGTGAAGTGTAAAACCCTTTATCGGTGAAATTAGGAAGGAGTTGCATTGGTAGACCAAACTACCGATTAACCATGAACTTAAAACGGATAGCAAATTGCAACCTTTGGCACCGTCTGCAAATTGTGAGGGTGGCGTCGTGTCGCTTGGTCCGCCTGAAAACGTGCAGTGTGCACCCCAGGACTGCAAGTTGCGAAGCCCTTCAGTGCACGTGTCCTGCGCCTGTGAGTGTGTATTTGTGAGTTGGGGGCTGTTGTTCTGTAGCCAGCAGGCTTTCCGGGTTGTTGGCGCTGGCTTGCAAATGCGGGAGAGGGATGGAATGTGGAATGTTGACCGGGGAACCGAATCCTGTCGGAACGGTCCCATTTGCTGGAGAAATTCGATCCCTTCCACCTCCTTCCCGCTCCCCCCGCCCGCCTGCGGGCAGGAGGCGGGGCCGAGGACGCGGCTGCTGCTCAAAGTGGCGGAGCGCGGCGGCGGGAGGCAGGTGCACGGCACCCGCCAGTGGGGGTGCCTCAACTTCCGCGGGCGTTTAAATAGCAGCCTCTCTCCCCTCCCAGCGGTAATAGGTGACCTGGCGGCTGAGGGCGGCGGGGGGGGGAAGGACGGGGGAGACCCGGGAGCTAGCCTCCGCGGCACGTGGGCAGGTGCTGGGTGGCCCCGGGGCCAACTTTTGTGGCCCGCCTCTGGCGCTGGAGGAGAGGCGGCTCCATGTGGAAATGGGGACGGGCGGGCGGCGGCCGAGGCGCTGCTTTCTCAGCCGCGCTGGAGCGTCACCTAACGGTCCCAGCAGCGCTGCCGGGGCCCGGGGTGGGGGGTTTCGGGGGCGGGGACGCCTGGCCCACCGCGCCCGCGCCGCGGGAGCCCCGCACAAAGCCCGCGGCGCGGGGGCGGCCACCGCGCTCACGCCCGGGGAACGGCCCGAAGCCCGTCGCCGTCCCCGCGTAGATTCCGGCGGGCGGCCGCAGGCGTTTGTTTGTTGGTTCCGCGCCGCCTTCCTCGCCGGATGGCTTCCTGTGACAGAGGTGATACACAGTTTCCAGAACTGTCTGGGGGCGGGAGCGGGAGCCGAGTCCTCTCGGAGCTGCTCGCCGTCACCGCTGCTCCCGCTCCCATCTCACAGCCGTTTCTCGCCGGCGCGCCCGCCCCAGTCTGAAGGTGCCGCCCGGGAGGGACTCGGGGAGGGGGGGGACGGCGCGGCCGTTTCCAGCGGCGCAAGTGGCTTCTAGACGCGAGGGAGCGTTTGATTTGCAACTGGGGCCGAGCGGATTGGTGCAGCTGGCGGCGGCGGGGCGGGAGGAGCGGCGGCGGCGGCGGGGGGTGGCCACTTTCAAACGGAGAGGGCGGCGGCGGCGGGGACGCCGCTGCGGAGGGAGCGGGGCTTGATTGCGCCACGAGAAGGTGTCATCACTGCACCGGGGCTAATTCCGGCGGAGGTGCCGGGAGTTACTTTCCCCTCCTCCCGCGCTGTTGTTTCTGTCGCCTTGGGAGGAGGAGGAGGAGGCGGCGACGAGGGAGAGAGGGAGGGGGCGGCGTCGCTGCGCGAAGCCGCGGCTCTGCGCACACCCCGGCGGGCGCCGCGCGGTGCTTTCTCCGGTGCGGGGCGGCGGCCCAGTTCTCCCCGCCCCGGGATCCCCGCCTTCCTGGGGTCTTCAGCTTTCTCTCTCCAGCCCCTCCCTTCCCCCCGGCGTGGGCTCTGCATCCCAGAGTCCTCCGCCCCCGGCTCTCCTCGCCCCGGGCCCCCCTCCCCGGTCGTACCCGCTCACTCCGCCTCGGCTTTCCCACCCTGGGCTCCCCTCCCCGGCGCGCGGGGGCGGCCGTAGTCCCGGCACCGGGTGAATGCAGCGAGCGAACAAAAAAGCGGGCGATTTAAACGTGCCTTCGAAACCCGTTAGGAATGCGTCGTCACCACGAGACCGTTTAAAAGCAGCTTTGGTTGGTTTTCTAGTAACTAGGAGGCAGGCGCCCCACCTCGCTTCGGCGGGGGCGAGGGTCTGTCGCCTTCTATTTACCACAGCCGAGGGGGAATTTAAATTTTCTCTTTGTAAAGTGATAGCTGCAGTTGAATGACTTAAGACGGCTACATTTTTAGGAAATTGAGAGAGAATCTGAAGTTTCCATTAATGGGAATGCTTAGGGGCTGCTTTCCCAAAGGTTTTTATTAGGTGAACTATTTTTCCTTTTTAGAAAACCCGCTGTGAACGGCTAGCTCTCTAGTTACTTGTACCTCAAGGCTAATACCTTTCAAAGTTAATGAACTAGTTTTAAGATACAGAGAAATTACTTCTCTGGAAGCTGGTTTAGGTAGTGATCCACCAGTGGTTAGAGATTAGGAAGCTGTGTTTGACCAGATCGCCGCTAATCAAGATTTAATCACTTTTAGCTGGAGAAAGGGAGCGTTCAGTGTAACTATACTTAGACTGACAACACTTTTGATAAAATAATTTACCGTAGTAGAGTGGGCAACACATACTGGACAGATACACTGCATGTTCTGTGTGTGACACTTGGTGTAGCAAATACCTGCACCCGAAAATTCTTAATGCCCTTTTGTCCCAAAGATTTCAATCTCATCTAATGTCACTTTTAAATCAGATTGACTTTGTTATTTTGTTTTCTCCCTTAAGTTTATGTGTTTCTATATGTGTATTTGATAAGCTGGCATACATACCTCCTCAGAGCAGCCAGAGATAAAGGTTTCAGTAGAATTTGAACTTGATTCCATCTTAAGGTCATAGGCTGCTTTCTAAGAAGAAAATTTGAGTGGGTTGTAACAGAGATTTTTAACTTCGACAAAAGTGGATGTATGTTCATTTAGAAAGAACAAGATTCCCCCGCCAACAAGTTCCTCCTCCATCACCAGACTGGTTTTCAGCGTATAAGTGAATATTTTCGTTTCCTGTTGCAGAGGTTGAAGGAGTAGCTATAAAGGGAAAATAGTGAAAAATGATGAGTTGTGTGAAAAGTGGGAACAGGAGAAAAAACTTTTTGGATTTTAAGGACATGTTGTATTTTAGAATCAACAGTTGCTTAGCCCAGAGACTTTGGGTAGAAGGATTAACTAAAAAAGCAAACAAAACTTGGAGGACTTGGTGAGAATACAAACACATCTCCATGTGTTTCACCTTCATAGATAATTGATTTTTTACTTCAAAGAGCCCTTAGTAGCTTAAAGTATTATTACAGAAATGGTGTTACATGTACATGTTTTCAACTATAGAAGCAAATATAAAAACACATTCCTATCACCTAGAAGTCATCATTTTACCATTTTCCAGATAATTGTGTATACATACGTATAATGAATCACACTGTCTGTACAGTTGTGTAAGGAGTGTTTTTTCCTCCTGTTAGCTAGCTTGTCTATTTGGGATATATTCAGATTTTCTTACTTCGCCTCCAAATATAACAGTGGCTTTGTCTAAAACACTGTCCAATCAAAGATCATTGCATCTCGTTATTTCCTATAAGTAGACTCTAATCTGTAGTAACTTTTTGACAGAACCTCTGACATTGAGGAGGCATGTCTTTGGAGTTAATCATGACTGGATTTGAAAAAGTTAGAATTAAAGTAGCATTTTTTGTGTGTAATTTAGAGTCTTCAGTTTGGAGATTATTTGTTTGAAAACGGTTTTAAAGAAATTTGCGTGGTGTATTTATCTGCACACTTGGTGAGAAAAAAATTAACTGTTTCAGTACTGAGGTGGTTAGAACAACAAACATCTAGACATCAAACACTGACCAAATCTTGTATTTTTAGGCTTTGTCAGGAGTGAGGAGGAGACGGATGACTCTCACAGTTCTGCTTGCTTGCTTCCTTTCTGTTGGTGAAGCTCTTTCCTCAGTCATGTGGGGCACCTGTTACACTATTACAGTTCATGGTCTGTCAGAATTTGCATTATATGCCCAGTTTTCCTGCATGGTTAATAAGACATTCTCTAGAGGAAAATATAACACTTTTGTCAATATCTTGCCGCTTATTTGGATTGGCATTGAAAAGCTTGACTTAATTGGTCAAACAGTGGGAGTTATACCAGTGTTAAACTACTTTCGTCTCGCTTCAAGCCTGTGACAGAACACTGTTGCCTTGTTTAACAGTAAATTTAAAAAAAATTTCAAATAAAGGCGGACTTTGCTTGGAGTTGTTAGTTTCTTAGATTGTATCAGAAGCCAGATAGGAACCTTAATTGGGAAAGTTTTAGTTCCTGAGACAGTTAAGTTGTTTCCTTTAAAGTTTTAGTGTTCAGCTGATTTTCTCTATATTAAGACCTTGTTCAGTCATTAAGCCGTGTCCTACTCTTTGCGATCTCATGGACAGCAGCATGCCTGGCTTCCCTGTCCTTCATTGTCTCCCAGAGTTTGCTCAAACTCATGTTCATTGAGTCAGTGTTGCCATCCAACCATCTCATCCTCTGTCACCCCCTTCTCTTCCTGCCCTCAGTCTTTCCCAGCGTGTCTTTTCCAGTGAGTCGGCTCTTCTCATCAGGTCGCCAAAGTATTGGAGCTTCAGCATCAGTCCTTCCAGGGAATATTCAGGGTTGATTTCTTTTAGGATTGACTTGATTGATCTTCTTGCAGTCCAGGGGACCGTCAGATGTCTTCCTCAGCATCACAGTTCGAAAGCATTGTAAAAGCGTTTTGTCTGACTGCAGCTCCATGGACTATAGCCGCCAGGCTCCTCTCTCCATGGAATTCTCCAGGCAAGAATACTGGAATGGGTAGCCATTCTCTTCTCCAGGGGATCTTCTTGCCCCAGGGATTGAACCCAGGTCTCTGCATTTCAGGCAGATTCTTTACTGTCTGAGCCACCAGGGAAGCCCATATGAAGACCTGGCAGCGCTTTATTTGGTAATGTGTTTAAAATTTGGACAGTTGATAGGTTTATTATATAATATAAAATTTCAAAAAGTTGAGACAATTGAGAATCTTGCTATTTGCTTGGTGAAAGTGAATGGGAAAGTCACTCAGTCATGTCTGACTCTGCCACCCTGTGGACTATACAGTCCATGGAATTCTCCAGTCCGGAATACTGGAGTGGGTAGCCTTTCCCTTCTCCAGGGGATCTTCCTAACCCCAGGACCAAACCCAGGTCTCCCGCATTGCAGGCAGATTCTTTACCAGCTGAGCCACCAGGGAAGCCCAGGAATACCGAGGTCGGTGGCCTATCCCTTCTCTGGCGGGTCTTCTGACCCAGGAATTGAACCCGGGTCTCCTGCATCGCAGGTGGATTCTTGACTAGCTGCCAATTTGGGAATCCCATTTGCTTGGTGTATTTATACAAAGAATATTGATATGTGATTGTGAGGGATTTATATTTTGGTATTTTCACAGATGGTTGGCTCTGATGGAATAAGTAAACTCTGGTCCTGGAGCCCTTTTTTACCTTTCAGTTGAAGTGGCATCTTGTTTAAGTTTGGGCAGGGTTGATTGCCATGGAACAGAGAGAAAATTTAGTATAAGAGAATGTTGATTGTGACTCTGGCCATGTTATTGTGGCTTGGCTTTTATCTAGCCTAGACTTTGAAAGTTTATTCAGGATGTCTTCCTTACCTGAAAGCAACAAACATAGGAAGAGTGGGTATTTCCATTTTTGAGTCTTTTGTTAACTCTAGACTAGTGGTGTATTATGTGCACTTAACAAATGTTCAAGGACCAAGCTTTTAATGAATACTCTAAAACAAGTTACATGTTTACTTTTTTTGCTTTTGGTTCTTCAGGTAGAGTTAAAGACTGTTAAGGTGATTGAAGGCAGTTAAAGTAAGTTCATTTTTTAAACTTTAGGTTCTTTCAGGCTGATTTTGTTGGAGGAATTAAATCAGTTTTCTCTTGTTTTGAAAGCACTTCCAACTGGCAGTAATATATAGTTTTTAATACTGATCTGCATAGGATCAGACATTTAATAATGTCTGCACAGGAGATTTTATTAATTTGAAAATTCATGACAGCTTCTAAGACAGTTTCTAAGCAGTTATTTTAAGTGAAGATTTCATTGATGAGAGTCCAAACTGAAGAATAAAATGAACATTTTTTCTTTTACTCCTTACTCCAGAGTAAGCAGCAAGAATTGGCAAGGTTAACAAGTTGCTGGAGTTTGAGCTGCCTGATTTGCGTTTGTTTAGCACAAAGTACACTTAACATGATTTAAGATTTTTCTTGATTAGTCATGGTCATTTTTATGACCATCAGTTATTTCAGTGCTGAAATAAAAAGATGCACTTTAGATGTGTAGGCTGAGTATTTGTGACTTGTGACTTTTTTAAGGTCAAGGACACTTGAGGTCCAAAACCTGTGGAACCTCTCCAGCAGAAAAAGTGAGTTACTCAAAAATTTACATGTCATTTCAGGGTCTGGATGAATACTTTTAAGTGCATCCTTGGATTTCAATTTGGCATTTAAATTCTGGTGACTTCTTTTTATGATTTCTCTCTTACCCTCTTACATCACTGTTAAACCACACAGTATAGTTAAAATGCCTGTCTAGAATAGTCATTTTTCTGCTTATTGGTTACTGGCTTGAAAATCAGATAAGTTTATTAGTTTTTATAACTTAGTGTACACTGGCCCCAAGAAGGAGCCTCAGGGGTTTTCCTTTGAGAAAAATTCACAAGTTTCTAGACATGGATTTAATTTAAGTTGCTTAGATCACAACCCTCCTACCTCACCCTCTTACCCCCTTACTGCTAGTCTGTTGATTTAAAGCAGAGATCAGTAAACTTTTTTAGTAAAGGGGCCAGATAGCAAATAGTTTAACCTCTGTGGGCCTGATAGTCCCTATTACAGCTGTTCAACTCTGCCATCGTAAGTGCGAAAGCAAACAGTGGACAAAAAGTAAATGAATGGATGTGACTGTGTCCCAATAAAACTTTATTTACAGATAGTGAAATTTGAATTTGGGTTAATTTTCAGGTGTTCTGAAATGTTCTTTTGATTCCCTTTCCCAAACCATTTAAATACATAAAAACCATTCTTATGTATTGAACAACAGCAGGTTGTAGACCCCTGATTTATAATGACACAGCCATACCTATATATATATTGAAAACTTGTACAATAGTATATATTCCTGTGGGACAGCATATACCTGTAGTGTAGTATGTGCATGCGTGCGTGCTAAGTCTCTTCAGTCATTTCTGATTCTTTGTGACCCTATGGAGCTTAGCCTGCCTGGCTCCTCTGTCCACGGGATTCTCCAAGCAAGAATACTAGATTGGGTTGCTGTGCCCTCCTGCAGGGGATTTTTCTGACCCAGGGATTGAACCAATGTATCTTACGGCTCCTGCATTGGCAGGCGGGTTCTTTGCCACTAGTGCCACCTGGGAAGCCTGTAGTATAGTATAGTGATACAGTTTTAGGTAGTCACCAGATTGTTTCTGCTGGGACTGAATTCCGTTTCTGATAGGAAACTGAAACAACAAGTTGAAATCAGAAGTTTGTTTGATGAGTATGAAGGCACTTAACTCATCTCAGGGCAATGGCTCCTAACTCTCTGGTTCCTAGACTAGCCTTTGAGGGTAGGATGTATAATACAGGACCCCATGTACCTTGCAAAAGACGGCTGGGTAGTCACACCCTGCTGGGAGGCCAGGCCAAGAAGCCCTGTGTGAGGGAATATACATTTTGACCTGGGACTGTATCCAGAGGGAGACGTATCCAGAGGAGTGTGATGCCTCTCCACATAGGGTGTATGTCACACCAACCGGAAGTGAGTACCTGCTGCTCAGAGGACACGTAGCCGTGTGGTAGTGTTCAGGGACCCACTCGTGTGCACTCTGTCCAGCTCTCCCTTGTGTCTGCTCCAGCAGGCAAAATGGTATTTGCAGCCATCTAAACATCAGCTTGCCAGGAAGTATGTTTCAAGTTCTAAGTTAACAGACTGTTGTTTGTTGAGTACATTTTAGTTGTCTGACCCCTGATACCGTGTAGTCCATGGCCTTAATCTTCGCGATAACCTCTTTCTAAATCTCAGGAGGTGCCCAGGAGCAGGAAGTCCATGGTCCCATCCCCTGGGAGGAGGATGGATGGCACAGGAGGCCACCCACCTTGGGGATGGGTCTTTGATTCAGCCTCTGGCTTTGCCCTCGACCCATCTGTGTGTCTTTGCTCTTGCTGCCTAACCTCTCCAGAACTTACTGTACGTACTTCTTTTTATTTATTTATTTGTTTTTCCGTACTTTTTAAAATTAGGAAAGGTAAATTACCTCCAAAACATTTTCTAGAGATTAAGTTAGGATTTTATATGTTTCTTTGGGGGAAGATGTCCTGTAGACACAATCCATGGCTGAGACTGTTTTCAGCTTTAGCCCCAGAGAATACTTTGCAGACCTTGCTGCTAGGTATTGAGACTGTCTTACATTTCCATGACTGTAGTAACAAGACTTGTACAATTGTGATGAAATGTTTGTTTTAATATATAATTCAGATGATGTGTAAATGCAGTTTTTGTTGTTAAGTGAGTCATCTAGATCTTCAAGTGTACAACATTGGAAGTCTGGATTTTTTTTTTAAACTGTACTTTAAAATTTTTTGGTGACTTAACATTGTTAGTGGTAACTGATAGTTTCTGACAACCGGCTATAATCAGGGAACAAAGTTTCTCAAAACAGCTGCATTTCAGTCTGTGCACAGTGTAATTGTCATTAGCTGGTTGAGTCTGGTTTCTGCAGAAGCTGCTTTGTATATCCTGTATAAGAACATCTGGTTTGAGCATTTAAAAATCTTTTAAAATTACCCTGTAGTCACTTTGCATTTATTGGCTTATTCTTCCAAGAGTCAGATAAGGGAGTGTAGACTCCTTTCCCATCCTTATTTTGACATTGGTTCATTCAGAACTATCTCCTGCTAACTAACACTTAGTTTTTTTTAAAGTGTTGTTCTTCAGTGAAGTTTTAGAGTTTGATCTGAAGAATGAGTGTGTGTATGTGTTAAAAATTAGAATTTGGTTCAGAGATCCTAAGGCTGAATGAAACACAAACCTTCTGACTTCAGTGAAGTGTTTTATAAACTTTCTTTTCATGTATTCTGAAGAGATTGGTCTTATGTTCGTTTTCTCCAGTAATTTGATGAAAAAGAAAAGAAAAAAGTGTGAAAAGAGGACCTAGAGGGCAAGTAGACAGCATCGTTCATCTGAGTTTTGACAGTGACAGCACTGTGTTAAGTGTTAAGGAGGATTCTGAGGTCACGCCTGGGCTTGTGGAAAAAAAAGAATGACCTAATTTATTAACCATGCCTGCCATGGGTAGAGGAAATGGTGTGTTTGGTAACCATCTCTGGAATGTAGGCCCCCCCCCCCGCCCCCAAAAAATAGTACTGCTCTTGAAATGGATAAGAGGTTGAGTATTTATTTGACTTTGAATTCTTTAAAGGTAATTTAAACCCTAGTTTTCTTGTCTGAGTTAGTTTTTGTATTCTTACTGCATATATTTTTAGTGACCTGCTACTGGCACACTGGCTATTCTTATGTTTTGAAAACTTTCACTTTTGAATTAAATAATGAATGAGTGATAGTAGCCTTTTACGGCATTATCCTATTACCTTTTCTGTTCTTTTCCTCCTATGCTATTTCATCAGGTATTTTAAAACAAGATAAGCCTTTGATACCCCATCTCAGGAAGGAGGTGGAATATATATATAGTTTATTGGTAGCTGCTCATTTTAGGCTGGTGCCTGTGTGGGGCCTTCAAGAAGCTGTGCTCCTAGGGTCTTCTCTAATGTGAGGAGCAAGAAACAACAGTGCTGGATTTTAAATCTTTACTATTACAAATAGCATAGTGCAGGATGATGGTAAAAAATTAAAATAATCTAAAAGGTCTTTCAGTTCAGTTCAGTCGCTCAGTCATGTCTGACTCTTTGCAGTCTCATGAACTGCACCACGCTACGCCTCCCTGTCCATCGCCAACTCCCGGAGTTTACCCAAATTCATGTCCATTGAGTTGGTGATGCCATCCAACCATCTCATCCTCTGTCGTCCCCTTCTCCTCCTGCCTTCAAACTTTTCCAGCATCAGGGTCTTTTCCAGTGAGTCAGTTCTTCGCATCAGGTGGCCAAAGTATTGGAGTTTCAGCTTCAGCATCAGTTCTTCCAATGAATATTCAGGACTGATTTCCTTTAGGATAGACTGATTGGATCTCCTTGCAGTCTACGGGACTCTCAAGAGTCTTCTCCAACACCCAAGTTCAAAAGCATTAATTTTTTGGTGCTCAGCTTTCTTTGTAGGCCAGCTCACATCCATACATGATGTGTCTGGAAAAAACCATAGCTTTGATTAGATGGGCCTTTGTTGGCAAAATGATGTCTCTGTTTTTTAATATGCTGTCTAGGTCATATGCTGTGAAAGGTCATAAATGGAAGTAAAATTTCCCAACCTATTCAGCCTAGAACACTGCAGCCACTCCTGAAATTTTCTATGAATATGCAAGCAGTTGTATATATATATCTCTTCCCTCTTTTATATGTAAATGGGCTGATAATTCCATTTTTCTCCCCTGCAGTTTGTGGTGGTTTCTTTCTTGGAATGTCTTTTGGTATCTTCCACATCTGAACATACAGATCTACTAGAAAGGAATTCTGAGTAGATAGAAACGGGTAGAAGTTCAGGGTTGGAGTCCATGATGTCTGGTTGCCTATATTGTTTGGGGTGAATTCATGGAAAGGGAAGTTAACAAAAATACATCCCAAATACAGATGGTTGGAATGTTTTGTCATAACTGCTCTTCAGGTGCTGACTCTAATTGTCATCAATTACAGAGACCTAGGAGGGATTTAATGGATTATTTTAGGGCTCATGAACAGAGATTGGAATACTTATAAAGGCAAATGGGAGCTGCTGTGATTCATTCAGAACCACTCACATTTATAAATTTCTTAAAATCTTTTATTTACTTTCAAAGTCTGGTTTTAAAAATAATTTATAAAGAACTTAATGGTGAACTAGTGTGTTACAGCACTTGGTTTTTATTAGTAACATTGGCAGGGATAAATATTTATGATTATCTGGGCAGTTATTAAAATCTTTTTTTTGAGAGAGGTGGTTGGTTATTTGTTGCTAATATAAACTCTTTTCAGCTGAATATTTTCAAGTAGATGTCTCTGCAGAGACTGTAGAAGCTTGGGCACCATGTCCTTTAAACAAATTCTGATATATGACATTGTAACAGACACATTTTTATAAGTTCTTTTTTTCTGAGTTGAAATATTTAGACAAGATTAAAGCTTTTAACACTTAAGATCTAAGCAGTTTGTCAGTTATATCAAATCTATGACTGTCTTTTTGACCAGATATAATTTTCTGGTTAAAGTGAGAAATCTGGGTTTGAGTTACAGTCACACTAGTATTTTTAAACTCTGAGCATTTGAATTTAGATAGTGTTGTTAATTTGATAACTTTATGTCTAGGAGATTAATGTTTGCTATAAAAACTGAGATAAGAAACCAGCTGATTTTGTTCACATTCATTTATGGATAAGAGATTACTTGGAAGTATAGGTCATTATTATATTTGGGTATTTTATTTGGGCTAATGTATACTCATTGAATGGAGAAGGAAATGGCAGCCCACTCCAGTATTCTTGCTTGGAGAATCCCATGGATGGAGGAGCCTGGTGGGCTATAGTCCGCAGGGTCGCAAAGAGTTGGACACTACTGAGCGACTTCATTTTCACTTTCACTTTCATACTCATTGAAGATAAGAAAAAAGAAGATCTATTAGGAAAATGTGAGTCTGAGTTTATGGGGGAGGTATTAATAGTCTATGACCAGTGACTAAGGGACCAAATCATGTTGCATAGTGTTTAAAAATAATAGTCGAATTGTCTGAACTTAGCAGATAGAGCCACCTCATTACAAAATACTTTTGTCTTTATGTAAGACTTCTTGGTGTCTGAAAGTCCATTCTTTAGTGTACGTTTTTATATTATACATATTCTAAGTACATTTTAAAATATAGTACATTTAAATATTAGATTATTAACTTCGACAGAGAATGGAAGGACACCTTATAAATTTGAAAATAAATAGAAGTTACTCCAGTTAAAGCTCAATTGGATATTAAAGTGAAGCGTCTCAAATTCTATAAAGCTGAGTTGAACATAGAATGGAGTTTACTTACAGGAACTCAGTCATTCATCCTACACCGTGTGGGTGTGTTCCCTCACTCAGTCGCGTCCAACTCTTTGTGGCCCCATGGACAGTAGCCCACCAGGCTCCTCTGTCTGGGATTGTCCAACAAGAATACTGGAGTGGGTTGCCATTTCCTACTCCAGGGGATCTTCCTGACCGAGGGATCGAGCTCAAGTCTCTTTTGACTCCTGCATTGATGGGTGGATTCTTTACCACTAGTGCCGCCTGGAAAGCCCCGTTCATCCACTGCATTAGTTATGTATTAAGTGATACAGAGAGAAGGAATATGTAGAGGTCTTTGAGTACTTTCTAGAACTTCTTGAGAGTGAAATAAATAAGATTGAAAACATAGTGGACAAAATTGATACTTTGAATGAAAAAAATAGCCTTTCTGCATATAAACCATAAGCAATTAAAATCACTAGGGTGCACTAGGGTGCAATCCTTAATATAGCTGTAGAGTTATATTAATAACTCTAATTAATAACTCTACATTTATCAGGGACCCTGATAAATGGTCCCTGTTCCACCACAGAATAATTCTGATAACTGGACAGTTCCTCAGATCTGTCTTTTTCCCAGGCGTAGCACTGAATAAACATCCTGAAGTTCTTAATCATCTTATTCTTTTGTAAAAGTTCTTCTTTCTGTTCTCCAGGGTCATTTCTCATTCTTTCTTGGCTAGAGTCACATACCAGTCATGCTTCCCTGGTACCACACCCAGGTCACTAAATTTGTTCCCTTGCAAATTCCTGAACCACTTGGTGGGTTCCTTCAGCTAAGGGCTGCTCTTTAGTGCCTGCCGATTCCCCACCCTAATTTCAGTCCAAGGAAAACATAAATTTGAGGGTTTTGAGGCGGCTTGCTCATATATGCTCAGATTTCACATATCCCGTGAAAGTGAAAGTGTTAGTTGCTCAGTCATGTCTGACCCTTGGCAGCCCTGTGGACTGTAGCCTGCCAGGGTCCTCTATACCTGGGATTTCCCAGGCAAGAATGATAGAGTTGGTTGCCATTTCCTTCTCTGGGAAATCTTCCTGACCCAGGGATTGAACCCAGGTCTTCGTAACAGTTATCACACTGAAGCTACTTATCTAGATGTCTGCTTACTGTATCTCCCTCTGGGCCACTCCCTACCTTGTTCATCATATCTTTGGCATCTAACTTGATACAGTTTTAATTGAGTGAACGTGTTAACTAATCCACTGCTTTTTTTTTTTAATTCACTGCTTTTTAACCCATGTGACAGGAGAGGCCGAAAGAGAGTGATCCGCATGCAGGATGTTACTTTCCAAGGAGATGATGCCCTGGGCCACTATCACATGTGCCTGGTTGTCTGCTCATCCTGCCTGTTTCCAAAGGATTGTCACTTGACTGATCCAGCCAGGGTCTTTGGCCAGTGACTTCCTCTTATTGGGCCTTTCCAGGCAGTGTTTATAATCAGGCTTCCTAGGTAGTCTTTTTGCTTTTTGAGCAAAGTCCCAAATGCCTAATAATTAGTATTTTGTCTACCTAGCTGTTATGCTTCTCATGGCAAATGGACACTCCAGGCTCCTGTAAATTGTATCGCTTTGAAGCCAGTTTTGATGAAATCAGATAGGATGTTAGAAGAGCCCTGTTGAGGACTGGACCCAGAGTTCTGGGGGTGCCTGTTGTAGCTGCCCTTTGAAGTCTTATTTTTTTTGAAGTTTTGCTCAAGACCCATTTCTGTGAAGTGTTTATTTCACATTTAATCCACGAGAATCTCTGTTCTCTAGAACTTAACTATAACTTTTTAGAGACACACATGTATAAAACATTTGAGTGATGATGCAAGGCAGGAGTTTGATTGCATGTTAAAGAAAATAGTACGTTAAAAGGCTGAGTGAAAAAGTTCTAAAAGATGAAAAAGGTGAAATGAGTGGTACTGAATGTAAATGGTTTTAATTGGAGTGGTGGATGGTACTTGGTGGTTTTGAGCTGAGCCCTGGAGAAGAGGTGGGATTGGGATGGATGGGTGAGGAGGAGAGGGCCAAGGAGCTCTGGGAGCTGAGGCTGAGGCTGGAAAGAAGAGGTGTTTTATGTTAGAGGCCAGGTGGACTGGTTAGGGGGTCTTGGTAGGAGAGATGTTTGGATAGAGCCAGGGGAGGGGCCAGGTGGTGGAAAACCTGGGTTTCTAGCTGGAGCCTTTTGCAGTGTGACACAGGGAGAGATTGGCAGAGGAAATAGCCTGGAGAGGTCTCCTCATAGGCTGGATTAATTTGCTGTAATAATTCCATAAAGAAGGCTGAGCATTGAAGAATTGATGCTTTCTAACTGTGGTGCTGATGAAGACTTGAGAATCCCAAGGAGGTCAAACCAGTCAATCCTAAAAGAAATCAACCCTGAATATCAATGGGAAGGACTGACGCTGAAGCTCCAATACTTCAGCCACCTGATGCAAAGAGCCGACTCATTGGAAAAGACCCTGATGCTGGGAAAGATTGAGGTCAGGAGAAGAGGGTGACAGGATGAGATGGTTGGATAGTATCATCGGCTCAATGGACACAAGTTTGAGCAAACTTTTGAGAGATAGTGAAGGACAGGGAAGCCTGGCGTGCTGTTGTCTATGGGATTGCAAAGAGTTGGACACAACTTAGTGACAAAACAAGAACAAAGAAAACTGTGGGCATGGAGAAAGGAAGTGAAGTGAAAGTCACTCAGTTGTGTCCGACTCTTTGCAACCCCATGGGCTGACTATACAGTTCATGGAATTCTCTAGGCCAGAATACTTGAGTGGGTAGCCTTTTCCTTCTCTAGGGGATCTTCCCAACACCTAAAGCAATCTAGGTGTAGATGGCTAAAGATCTGGTGGGGCAGTAGGGGGACTTGGAAGGGTCACATATTATGAAATGATGGGCCTTTGCAATTGAGCAGAAAGGTAAGAAGGGATTGTTGTTGATATTGCTTGGTTGCTTAGTCATGATTCATTGTGACCCCATGGACTTTAGCCCACCACGCTCCTCTGTCCATGGGATTTCCGAAGCCAGAATACTGGAGTGGGTTCCCATTTCCTTCTCCAGTGGATCTTCCCAACCCAGGGATCGAACCCACGCCTCGTGCGTTGGCAGGTGGATTCTTCAGCGCTGAGCCACCTGGGAACACCAAGAAGAGACACATATTAGTAAATAAGTGAGCAAATAGTAAGATTCTGAATATGAAGGCACTGCAGAGAGTAATATGCTAGATTACATATACATATATATATGTATGTTAAGTATTACTGTTTTGCCCAAAATGTGCTGCTGCTTTTTGTGCTCCTCTTTGTTCTTCAGGACTCAGCTCAGAATCTTACCAACGCCATCAGCATGTGTTTCTCTAGTCTTGTATTGACCACTGTCAAGCACTCACCATGTTGAATTCCTGCTACCTAGTCTGTCTCCTCAGTTGGACCAGGAGCTCCCTGAGATCAGATGCAGTCATTGTGCTCCAGCACCTCCTCGTATATTAGACATTCAGATGTCTGTGGGATGCATTATATGCTATTACGTTTTCTTGCTGCTTTCTCTGGAGCGTTGCAAGTAGCCCTTTTAATTGATTATTACTTATCTTACTACCATCTAGATAACAATCAGCGAGTGCCTTGAATGATGCTGAGGGCCCTCTGCTTGCTTTCATTGGACAGATGTTTGCAGCTTACAACCACTGTATTGTGTGTCTTAAAGACAGTAACATGTGCATAGTTTGATTTCTTGAAGGAGTAAGTAACCCCAGGTGAGGTAAATCAGCCTGATGTCAAGGTTTAAGTACTTCAGAGCCCCAGAGGTGGCGATGCTGGCGTTCGCTCACCCCGTCACCGTGCAGGTTCCCTGGAGAGGTGCGGCACGGCACGCACAGCATTCTTCACTCCTCTACTCAGGCTCTTTCAGGGCTGGTGAGAGTGGAGTTCATTAGAAGGAGAATACTATTTTTACTTTTCTTTTACTTGCGTAATGTTGCTTGCAAGTATTTCCGTGTGTTAGGAGCATCATCCATTTTGGCCAGTGCTTGCATTTTGCATATAGTGACTGTTGAAAGCGTGTGCTTTCTCTGAGAACTGTGTATGAACACTAGGAGGGGAGAGCATTTTGGTTTAAAAAGATTCCAAACTCTTCTGTTTAGGTAAATGCTAGTTGTCTGAATCAGTGAAGATGCAGCCAACATTTGTTGCCTCATTTCTGGCCAGGGAGGGTTTATGGCCTTCTTCAGCCTCTTTCTCCTCCTCACCATTCTTAACACCTGCTCATGATGGGGGAACTGCATTCTTCTTGCCCTGATGCTTCACACTGTGATTCTTAAGGAATTCCTCTTTAGGAAACACTTTTTCTTTTTTTCTTGTTCTCAAGCTCTCTTGCAAAGTAGGATTTAGGGAGCTGAAGCTGTTCCTGGTAACGAGTGGGTCTTTGCCTTTCTCTTTTCTCCTGGTGCTTCCTGACAGTTTGGGGGGGGGCAGGGGTGCCTTCTAGAAAGCGGGAGGACAGCTCAGCTGTCAGCAGCTGGCGTTCTGGCAGAGGGTGACGGGGCAGGGAGGATAATCACGCGGGCAGTGGGCCCCAGGAGTTTGCCAGGAACTTTCTCTGGGGTGGGCCTGTCCTCGGTTGCTGGGTGTTAGTGTTACGGGTGAAGAGGGCTCTGCAGAAAACCCAGGGGTGCGGGTGGGGCCGCAGTGGTTGTAGATTCTATGACTGTTGACGCTACCTGTAACCTGGATCAGGACTCATGTCCTGGCTTCCTCTTGAAAGTTCTTTTAATCATCTTTTGAAGAATCATGTGGTAAAAACATAGAAACCTTAACTGGTGAGTGTCTCAGAGAGGAAATTTACAGTATAGACTAGGGACCTGATTATTTGAAAGAATCATATATGTCTGTTTTGAAGGTGGGAGCAGATGCATTGTATGGTATACTTTCAGCTTTTCTTGACTTCAGTTTTCCAGTTTCGCTCAGAGCAGACCTTTGGGTTTTTATTTCTGCCTCGTAGAGTGGTTTTTGTCTTGGCCTGTTCTAGCATAGTGATGCTCCACGTTCTTTCCCCACACGCTTCCTGTGTGCCCCACTCTTAGAAATTCATCACATTGTGATGCTGGGATTCCCAGGGAGGGAGAGGTTGGGATATACTTTACTGAGGGGCTGAGCTGGGAGGGGATGGCTGACTAACCATACTTTGACTGGGAAAGCCCTCCTCTCTCTTTGGGAATTACTGATCTGGCAGTAATATATGGGCTCTAAAGATGTCAAGGTGATGAGTAATTTTTAGTTTGGAAAAGCTTTTTGGTTTTGTTTAGAAAGCTACCCTGTCTGAATATAACCTCACGGTCATCTGTAGGCGTTCGGTGGTGGCCATTCCGTCTCAGTCCACTGCCCTCTTTCTCCGTTCTGTGGTGCTGGAGGCCTGGTACCACCAGCTGTCTGGCAGGAGCTGGCCGGGTAGGTGGGGTGTCTGCTCAGACTGTTGGGTTGGGCAAAGCCTGTAAGGAGGAGTTGGGGAAAAGGTAGTGAAATTGGATTTTTGCCTGCTCACAATGTGACCTTGGGCAGGTCAGCGCTTAAACCTTTTGGACTTGAGTTTCCTCCTGAGTAAAAGGGGAGGAGTCTGGCTAAGAATGAATTGCTGGGGGGTTGGAGATGACAAGGATAGGCATTTGCATTCCCAGTGTCCCATTTGTTTTGTTCCTAGAATTCTAGGTATTCAGTTTTTAGGATTCTTTCAGCAGTATTTGCCCGAGAAGCAGTGCTGCCCCACGCAGTGTAAATACTCACACATCCCGGCATAGCCCCATCCCTAACCCCCCACCCCCAATACACGTGTAAAATATGAATCTGTATGTAGTGAGGAAGCACTGTGCTCATTGCCATGGGCTTTTTCCGCAGAGCTTGCTGCCAGTCAGCTAAAGAGGCTCCCGGAGTAGTTGTAGTGATAATGTCAGAGAAGCGAGAGAGAAGCCTGGCACCTTTGGGAGACCTGCTGATGTGTAATTTCTCCACCTCTCCCCCTCCCTTTTGAACCTGTTCTGTTAATAATTGCACCTAATCATGTCTCTCTGGTCTTTTTACTGTTTATAATTCACATGCTACTTAAAGCCGACTGTTTGCTTTTTGTGTGCTGTGAATCCTGGCTGCCATCTGAAGCACAGCTCGATGGCCGTGTATTATCATCTTGGGTTAAGTGCTGTCTCATTGCTTTGCAGGCTGCCTGCTGCTTCCCGGGGAGATCATGAAACGAGGTCGCCTTCCCAGCAGCAGTGAGGATTCTGACGACAATGGCAGTAAGTCCTGCTTTGTTGTTCTTGGAGCCTACCAGGGTTTGGGTCCATGTAAAAACAGGATTTTTTAATGTAATGCTTTAAAGAGCTGAGGCGCTTCATGTATCAGTGAGGTCAGAGAAGAGCCAAGGCCTGAGTATCACATCTGAGTGGGATGCTGCAGGCCTTCATCTTCCTGGGTGAGGTTCAATGCAGGCAGCATTCCTCAGGCTTCCTGTTTGTTGTCCAAAGGTGAATAATCCAGTTTCCAGAGTCACCAGTGTGTCTGTTTTTCCTAAACATCATTTACAGCACTTCACAGTTGCTCTTTATGAAAAGGGAACTTAATCGAAGCCAGTTAATTATTAACTAGTCCAGCCTGATACAAAGGGACATTGGGCTGCCTGGTGTGATGTGAAAATATCAAGCACAGGTTTTTAGTAGGTCACAAGTCAGCGCTCTTCAGTGGATTTGAACATGACTGTATTTAATACTACTACTGTCTGCGACTCAGCTCTCTGGCATCCTCATATTTTCACAGTGCAGCTGAGAACCAGAAGTTAGTTGGCTTCCAGGCAGTCAAAATAAATGTCACACAGCGTCTGTGTATTGGGAAGCTCACAGACAACCCAGGGAAGAGTGTCTTTCAGATAACAAGGAAATTTTGAACCTAGCAGTGTGCCTGAGCTCTGGCCCATTATCTTATGTTTTGTATTACAGATCAGATTTGGGAAATCTTGAAAGAATGCTTACTCTGCTGAGTGATGGGAAAGGTATTAGGCCTGTTTTCAAGGAACTCTGTCTTTGACACATGACTTTCCATCAGAGCTGGATATTATCAGGACAATTGGAGATGCCTTTCTTATGCACTGTGGAAATGAGTATATGTAGACACACATTCAGAGGAGGGAGGGGCCAGGGAAACCTATAGAGGAGGCGGAAGTTGAGCAGGTCCTGAAGGATGAAGTTGTTTTATGCAAACGGTTGTTTTTCTATGCTCCAAGTGTTGGGCAGATTCAGTTACGTTCAGATCAGTCGCTCAGTCGTGTCCGACTTTGTGACCCCATGGACTGCAGCATACCAGGCCTCCCTCCCTGTCCATCACCAACTCCCGGAGTTTACCCAAACTTACGTCCATTGAGTCGGTGATGCCATCCAACCATCTCATCCTCTGTCGTCCCCTTCTCCTCCCGCCTTCAATCTTTTCCAGCATCAGGGTTTTTTCCAATGAGTCAGCTCTTAGTCCTTCCAATGAACACCCAGGACTGATCTCCTTTAGGATGGACTGGTTGGATCTCGTTGCAGTCTACGGGACTCTCAAGAGTCTTCTCTAACACTACAGTTAAAAAGCATCAATTCTTCAGTGCTCAGCTTTCTTTATGGTCCAACTCTCACATCCATACATGACCACTGGAAAAACCATAGCCTTGACTAGACAGACCTTTGTTGGCAAAGTAATGTTTCTGCTTTTTAATATGCTGTCTAAGTTGGTCATAACTTTACTTCCAAGGATTAAGCATCTTTTAATTTCATGGCTGCAATCACCATCTGCAGTGATTTTGGAGCCCAGAAATATAAAGTCTGCCACTGTTTCCCCATCTATTTGCCATGAAGTTGATAGGACCGGATGCCATGATCCTAGTTTTCTGAATGTTGAGCTTTAAGCCAACTTTTTTCACTCTCCTCTTTCAGGTTCATGAAGAGGCACTTTAGTTCTTCTTCACTTTCTGCAGATTAAAAGCAGAATTAAAAACAGCAAATTAGAGAGCAAGGCTTTGCTGTGGGCACCCACACTGACAGCCAGCAGGACTATTAGAAACAGAAGAACTCAAATACAGTTTGGTTGGAGCTTCGGGTGCAGGCATGGAGCAGCTAGGAGGAGAAATGGTGGTGATGGGAAAGCTGTGACAAATGGGGAAGGGCTGGGACCCTCTCAGACAGGCAGTGGGAGCTGACCTTTGGCATGAGGGAGGAGTGAACTGGGTGAGGAAAGCAGAGACACAGGAGTGAGCACTCTGGGAGAGGGGCTTGCCTTCTGTTTCAGGGAACTGTGTGAAGGGGCTGTACCCCACCTGTGCGAGCCGTTGGGAATGCCTTCTGAAATTCTTGGTGCTTGTTGGTTCATGACCCTCGCTACTTGTTTTCTTTAATATTTACTTAGGCTTTTTACTCCTTGAGGCAAAAATGAGCTTAGGCATTCCTTTTCTGCACCTCTGGTACCTGTCAAAGTGTCCTCTGGAGCTGTATGCACTCCGTAAGTGCTTGCTGCTTGCTGAGTACACGGTGTTATCTTGCAGCAATTGCAAAAAGAAACCATTGCTTTTTAGGTTCAGAATTAATCAGAAGAAGGGTTCATGAATTACTTCCAGTGCTTGATGAAAGGCTCAGAGAGGCCTCTTCCCCTGCGTTTTTGGTTGAGGAGCAGGTCTGTGCTTGCTCTGACTCGGGCCTCTTGTCCACCTTGGGAGGGCTGGGTCACAAAAGATTCTCCTGGGATGTTCTCTCAGACTTAGACCCTTCTGCTTTCTGGAGTAGAGCTGCCCAATAGAAGGGAAATGTTCTAGTGTAAGTAAGGAACCGAGTTTTAAATTTTTATTTAATCTTAATTAAAATTTAAAAAGCTACATGTCTAGTGATTACCATAGTGGACAGTGTAGTTCTGGACCCTGACCCAGTCCAGGCCTTCTCAGCTATCCAGAGGCCCTTCCATTCATCATTGCCGGCGGACATAACGAATCCCACAGCCTTTGTGGCTTAAACAACAGACATTTACTTCTCACGAGTCTAGAGGCTGCAAGTCCACGGTCAAGATGTTGGCAGGTTTGCTTTCTCCTGAGGCCTCTCTGCTTGGCATGCAGACCGACTGCCACCCTCTTAGTGAGTCTTCACAGGTCTTTCCTCTGAGCATGTGCATCCTTGATGTCTCTGTGTGGTTAAATGTCTTCTTGTGGTCCAGTGACACTGGGTTGGGATCCCTCATTTTTTTAATCACCATTTTAAAGGCTTTATGGCCAAATAATATAATACAGTCACATTCTGAGGTACTGGGGGGTTATGTTTCAACATAAGAAATTTGGTAGGGGACACAGTTCAGCCCATAGAAGACCAGATGCTTCATCTAAACCTGTTTTTTCACCCAGAGCTCTAGGAGGAGGAAAGGTATCCAAAGTCCCCACCAAAAGTGTATCCATTAAGTCACCTTCTTTGTAATGGGCTGTTTTTGTCCTCCGGCTAATATGTTTGTGTCTATGCTGGTCTCCCTGAAGAAAGCAGGGATGGAGGACTAAGGTAGATATTTATAATGTGCTGGAGGGTTGATGTAGGCAGACCACAAAGCTGGTTTTTCTTCTGCCCTAGGCTCCATGTGGAAATTGAGTGGTGGTGGTAGAGGATGAAGACGATAGCTGCTGATAGAAGGGAGGCAGGCTGGCCTCGTCATGGTTGATCCAGTGGAAAGTGTGTGATGGTACTTTGTGGCTGGGCTGCCTGTCTCGGCCTGCTGATTTGGTCGTTAGGGTGGGTGATGGTTGTGGCAAACAGCTCTCATTTAAAGCCTTAGAACGCCGGGTCATATAGACACATGCACACATCTACACCATAAACACACTTTCCACCTTCTCTGACAGCAACTGCTGTCCTGTGTGGGCCTCTGCCATCAGCCTGCCTGTGTGCGTTGGAGACCATCCTCTCATGTAGCACTCGGTGGGTGTGAGTAGGGTGCCTTCTGCCTCTGCACTCAGGTATCCAGAACTGAGCCTGCCCTTAGTTGAGTCTGGGTGTTTGGAAGCCTTGCTCATAACAAGGGCTGGGTCAGTGCAGTGGCCCCTCCCCAGCCTTTCCAGCGTGTGTTTCTGACAGAAGTTTGGCAGCAGCTCCCAGCCCAGTGCCTCGCATGTCCAAGTGGAGAAGAGATGGCTGCAGACGTCAGCTTGGGGCGCCCACAAAGCCATGGCTGGACCCGGCTGGCCTCCTGGGCTGGAGCCCTTTGCTTTGATTGCTGGCTTGGTCCAGGGGAATAGCGGCATGGTATTTACAGTTGGGGATGCACAGGCACTTTCTGCGTCAGTGCAAGCCCGCCTCCAGCTGCAGGCATAGCTGTGGAAGCCTTTCTCCAGGTGCCCTGGACTACCAGCCTCGCAGTTGGATGAAACCGTGTTGGGGTGTTCACAGGCTGGGCTCCTGGGATGGGGTGGCTCAGCTAGTCTTGGAAGTTTAACGCCTTGTGCCAGGGTGCAGCCTCGGGAAACAAGTGCTTAATTTCCTCCCGAGTCCTTGGGCCTCCGTCTTCAGGGGTTTTGGCAAATGCGACAGTGGGGCCACCAGCTATTTTTAGCGTTTCCATCCAGCCTGAGGGGGGAGAAGAGGAGCTGGAGATTGAGTTGGTCATCAGTGGCCAGTGTTTTAATCAATCATGCCTAGATAAGGGAGCCTCCGTAAAAATCTGAAAGCTCCAAGTTCGGTGAGTTTTCAGGTGGTGAACCTGCGGTGGCTGGGAAAGACCGGTGTGCTCTGAGAGGGCTTGGACGCCCCGTGCCCTTCCCCCAGGCCTTGTCCTGTGTGTCTCTTTATTGGCTATTGATTCATCCCCTTCAATATCTTTTTTATAATAAGTTGGTTATCTAATATGGAACACGTTTCTTTGAGTTCTGTGAGATGCTCTAACAAATGACTCGAGGAGAGGGTCTTGGGAACCCCTGCCAGTCAGAAGCATAGCTAACAACCTGGGCTTGGCGGCTGGCCTCTGAAGTGGGTGGTGGTCTTGTGGGACTGAGTCTGGAATCTAGTTCTGTCTCCATGTCAGAATTGAGTTGAATTTTTGGACATCCCGCTGGCACTTGACAGTTCCTTGTTAGTATGCAGGAGCTTCCACAAGCGCATATTGGAAAGGGGTCTAGGAACCAATTTTGCCTCATGCCCCAAATTACAGGGCTGTGTTGACCTCTCTGTGGGAAGGCCTGGGGTGTGGCCAGGGGTCATGGGGCCGGGCACCTTGGGGACGCCTTACCTGGTCTGGTTTCCACACCTTTGTTGACCCTGAAAGACTTCTGTCTTTCCCAGTTACCCAACCAAGTTCTGCTCCCTCACTTGTGATGACAGAGACACAGAAAACAGCTGAGTAAAAGTCAAACCGACTGATTTTGCACTTAGCAATGCAGGTTGATGAGTGACAAACATGACGTCATGTGAGGACTTTAGTTTTCCTGGGCTCTCTCCAGCTTACAGATAAACAGTGAAGAAAGACCAAAGTTTTTAGTGGATGAAACACACTTTCTGATTTGGACCTTTTGTGTTAGTTACATTTTTTAATGACTTGCTTTCACTTTGTTTGTTTATTTGACTCTGCTTGGTTTCTTTCATGACAAGTCTTCAGAGGTCCTCAGTGGTTTCTCTTTTGCATAAAGGTTAATGACTCTGCTTCCGCTTCTATTCCTGTGTGACTGGACCTTTAATTTGCTCCTTTCCCACCATCAGTTGAATCCTGTGACACCGAGGAGTTGTGTAGGAATTCTTGAAATGTGGGAATTTTGGCTCAAGTACTGCAGAGTGTGTGTTGTATGCCTGTCTCCTCTAGGCACGTGGAGATGGTTTTATCCCTTTTCACACCCAGCTTGTGGCTTGTCGACATTGACGGGCAGAGCATCATCTTGGGCTCAAGGAACAAGTAGCACCTGATTTGCTCCATGGACTTGGACTTAACAGAAGGGCTGGGTGACTATGAAACATTTGTGTCAGTTGGTTGAAGGCCCAGGTATGTTGAAACATTCCTGGGCCAGTGCTCTGAACGCGCACCCATCAAGCTTTGTGCTTTGGAAGATAAACCGCAGAGCTATCAAGCCATGTTGGGAGGGAAAGGGGTTGGGCTGTGGGAGATGTGGGGTCAGGCCCTGGTAGAAAGAGCAGGGGTGTGTGAGGCGGGCCTTCTACCACACAGTGCAAGCAAATAGGAACTGTTAAATCTGTTCCCTTCTCAGACGAAACATTGCGTAGCACCACCTTACTGGTTCAGTAAGAGTAAGGCCGCGCCTTACTGCAACTCAAGGCTGCACTGTTGTGACATCGACTGGCTCTCTGGGCTCCATACTTGCTGGTCCCAAGCATCTTATTTTGTTAAGCTGGCTTAACACTCCTAAAAACACCAGCATGGTATTTAGGGTCTAGAAGCGGGGTCTGAGACAGGAGATGCGCCATCTGGTCGGGGGTGAGGTTCTTTCATAGCTTGCCTTTGTGGTGGTGTGAGCACCCACCCGCGCTGCCATTCACTCTTGTTGCTGAACCTTTCATGCGTTGCACCACCTGGAAGGCTTAACACACACGAACCACCAAATGTTGGAGGTGTGTGCAATATGTATTAGATTTACTCTTGAGGTTTTTCCCTTCTTTTAGATTTAAGGCAAGACAGCATGACTGTATTTCAAAGGACAGTGTTGAAGGTCAATGCCGCCTAGAACCAGAAAGCAGGGTTAGTAGTGCAGAGCACGCACAGGATCATGCTCATGGTGCTGTGACCTACGAGCCTTTTGTCACTTTCATCACCCCTGCATTTCTGTTTTAAGGGAAGATGGGGATCATAAAACAAGGCAAGGCTTTATTTTTCCCTAATTCTTCTCTGTGTTTTAATAGAGATTAATTGCTGATACCCAAAGTACATGTCAAGAATTTAAAAGTCACTTGTCAGTAGAGTGGACTTAACTTTAGGTAATAATACCTTGTGTATGGGAAGTAAGGTAATTTTAAATGTTATGCCGAATTTTTAGAGTTCCTAACTCTTCTCCTGAAAGCAACAAGAAAATAAAACAAAAATTTACTTGCCATATTCTTAGCTTGTCAGTAAATGTCAGCACTCTGAAAACAAAAACAAAATATAGCTTTTAATCCAGCATAATCTTAGCACATGGCTTTTCAGAACTAATGAGTGGCCAGTATCTTACTGCAGTGTAAATTGTTGTCTTCTAGTCCTTTCGTGTTAGAAATACTCTGATTTTTCTTTTTAACCCAACATACTTAAAAAGTTCTATAACATAACTTTTTAAAATTAAAAATAAGTGTGAATTGTTTTGCTTGGATCATGGTCTTGGAGGAACCGGAGAGAACGTGGCTGAGAGAGAACTGGTGTAGGGACATCAGGCATTGCTTGGAGTCTCCTGTGGACTTCGTAGATGGAGGTGTGTTCTGGGCAGGAAGCAGTGGCCCCACCATGCTGTCTTTAAAGGCATTAGTGCTTTATTTTCTGTGACCTCATTTTCCTTGAGCTCAGAAGCCTGTCTTCTAATAGGTAAAACAGCGGTGCGTTCTGAGTACCTACCACCTTCAGTTCTTGGGTCACAGTCCTCAACAGTGACACTGTATTTTTTGTCCAGTTAGAGACATCTTTTAAAACATTAAGCATCTGCTGTGTGCACAGCACTGACTTAGGTGTACTGGATGTTGTAAATAGTTATTACATAGTTTTAAAGTGAACTTGAGGGAGGAAATGGCCAGCAACAAGGATCTGCTGCTGGACAAGGGAGGGAGGGACCAGCTGCTTCTCACTATTCCGCAAAGTTTAGGTTCTGTACAGGCCACCTGCGTAGAGTAAAACGGAGCGTTTCTTCTCCTTTATTCTAAATGGATGGCAGAAAATCATCAATTATTTTCTGCTCACATTTAAAAGTGTACACTTTGATACATGTTGACATGTTTACACCCATGAAATCATAAAACCGAAGAGAATCCTTCCCTTCCCTCTTTCCCCAGTCACCTCTGATCTATTTTCTGTCACTATAGATTAGTTTATATTTTCTAGCGTTTTATATAAATGGAATAGTATGTACTCTTTTTATCTGGCATTTTTCACTCCACATAACTATTCCCACATTCATCCATGTTGTGTATGTATCAACAGCTCATTCTTTTTTAATGCTGGATAGTATTCCATGGTATGGATATGCCACTATTTGGGTGGTTTCTGGTTTTTGACTTCATATGTAAACTAAGAACATTCTTTATGTCAGTGATAATTTAAGCTTAGCTTTCCCCCCAGTCTTGCCCTTTCTGCAAAGGAGAGTTTAATATTATTTCTCTTCCTCTTTTTGCATTAGGCAAATTAAAAGGAAGAGAAACAGACTATTTCTGGGTGGACCAGCGTTTCTCTTGGGTAATACAATTAGATGCCAAATTTGTAGCAGTTTTGAATATCTGTTTTTAAAAACAGGCAACATTTTTCAAGAATGTGAAAGCAGTCCTAGGAAAAGTTTCAAAATGATCACCATTCCTTGGATTGAGTTCTGTGCCAGCTGCATGGAACCTTGGGAACCAGCCTGGAGGTTGTCCCTAACACTTCAGCTAGCGATTCACAGTAGAGGGGCCGCCCCGTTCCGCCCTCATCTCGGCCCCCTCCCCGGGCTCCTGGACGGTCCGTCCAGAGTATGCCTGTGCTCTTCCCCTGTCCGGGCTCAAGGACTGGAGGGGGCAAGACAGGCCTGTCTAGAGACATGAGCTGCCCAGCGGCCTTCCTCTCTGGGTTCCTAATTTGGTTTCTGTCTTCCTTTTTCCAATAATGACCAGATTTAGAACTTCCTGCAAGTCAGACTTACCCCAGTATGCCCAGAATATTCCTTTAGTGTGGGAGTGAAACTTTCTTATTCATTCAAGAGTCTAATACTGAACCACTCAGTAGGGTTACTGGTAGGAAATCTGTTCTGCTGGCCTAAGAGCAGAGTCAGTTGACCCAGTAAACAAGCCTCAGGACTGGTCATCAACGGTAGTGCTCGCGCCTGTTGAGGGACGCTTGGCAATCCCCTTAGTCTCCGTCATGGCAAATCTGATGATAGGCTTATACGCAGAATCTATTTCTTTATATCCCCAAGGTCTTAAGGGTGCTTTGATTGTGTCCCTTGTCTCTGGAATCTGTAGAGATAAGAGTTTCCTGTTTGAGTGAAAAGTGATTTTGTTGATAGAATGGCAGTCCCCCTCAGGTTTTAGCTTTTATTTTGGGGGAAGGGAGAGTGGTGTTAATTTATGGGAAATGCTACAGTCTGTTGAACATGGAGGAGAGTTATTAGGAAGTTAGACACACTGCAAGTAGTTAGGAGGGTGGTTTCGGATCTCAGGCAGTGATGCAGCATCCAGAGACTGGAGGCAGTGACAGGGGTGGAGAAGAGGGGCTGAGGTGCTGAGGTACTGGGCAGCCGAGTTCCACTCGGCCATTAATCGGATGTGTGCTGAGCGAGGAGAGTTTAGAATGACTCTTGAAGAAGAAGAAAACCAGGTTTGAATAAAACATTGAGGCCAGTTACAGTAGTGCTGAGGTGACCCACCTTAGGAGCACTCTGGGCCTGATTCATGTCTGATCTGAAGGTGAACGTGGACCTGGCGCTCGTGTGGGAATGCAGGTCTGACAGTCTCCCGGGTGAGACTCTGGGTGTGGACACGCCCTCCCCGGGGAAGGAGGCCTGGAGCAAGAGGACTCAGACGCTGTGGCATTAAGGAGACACAGGCGGCCTGGTGGGGCTCCCAGTTCCCTTGATTTAGTGGGGAAGGGGCCACTTCCTGTCCTTTGAGCTCAGAGAAGAGCCGATGCCGGCAGGCATTTTCTGGGAGAGGGGAGCAGGCACTTGTAAAGGGGGTTTGGCCGCAGCCCCTAGTCTGTGGCAGGCTGGAGTTTCCCTGTTCTAGGAATTGCTAAGTTCTTTTGTGGAGTCAAAACTTTTTCCCTAATGTTTTGGGGTATGGATTTAGGATATAGCACAATGATGTTAGCGTTTGAAAAGTCCCTGAAAGTTTTTTTTTTAAGTTTCTGGATTTATATTTACCACTGTGAGACTCTGAACCTCTTAAGAGATGCAGGCTTACGGATGAAGGCACCACCTCCATGGTGTTCGTGAGCGGCCTCTTCCCTCTGTGCGTGTGCTGTGGCTCAGCGGCCCTCGGCCCTGGGTGCGGAGTGGTCTTGCTGGCTTGCTGTGGGACGTGAGTGTGGTGGGGGTGGAGAAGCTCTGGGGGAGAGGGGAGAGCGCGGCGGGGCACCGGCCGTCTCCTGGGGTGCCACTGCGGGCGCCTTGCTGCGAACACTCCGTGGTTTGTGTACCTCTGATTGACTGCTTTTCTTGGGACATTTGTGTCTTCAGGCCTGTCGACTACCTGGTCCCAGAATTCCCGATCCCAGCACGGGAGAAGTTCATGCTCCAGACCTGAAGATCGAAAGCCTTCAGAGGTATTTCCCGAGTGCTGGCATGACTGTGCCTGTCCTGCATGTGTTCGTGAGCGCGTATGGTTGACACACACACCAGGTTGTTGGTATTGATGTCAGTGCGTTCTTGGGTAACTTATGTAACCCCTCTTCCTCAGTTTCCAAATCTGTAAGATAGGGATAATACAGGTGTTCACCTTACAGGATCCGTATGAGGATTAAGAGCATTAATACACAGAGGTAAATTGTGCTCAGTAAATGTTAGCTGTTATTAATTATATTCTTCAGTTTTTTTGACTGAAAAATCCCATGGACAGGAGCCTGGCGGGCTATAGAGAACCGGGCACGACTGAGCGTGCACACGCTGAAGGAAGCTGGTACCTGTGTGGGAGCAGCAGTCCCACAGCTGGAACCCCTCCCGGTGTCAGCACTGGGCAGTGTGGGGGGCGTGGCCGTGGCCCTGACCTGTGTTTTGTTCCAGGCTGTTGCTGTTTTTAAGTTTCTGAGTTGAAATGACTCCATACTTGCAGTGCCGAGGTTGAGCCCTGCTGGGGACCTCTGAGCTCACGTCCCTTTGAGGGCGTCTGCCTCAGTCTTGAGCACCCCCTCCCAAGTCTCTAGTGCAGGAAGAGTGGACTGACTGCTTTTTCTCTTCTTGTTGCTTCAGTTTGAATTTTTTTTTCCCCCTTCTTTGGCAGATTCCCTTATTAACTACTGATACTCATCAGACTTAATTGGAATATGTTTTTAACTAATTTGCTTCCTGAAGATGTAGAGCTGGGACTTGAAAGGACTTGTCTCTCCGGGGGTGGGGAGGGTGTCACTGACAGTTCGCGCCCCCTGGGGCATGGGCCCCTGGCCTCACTGGCGCTTGAGTGGAAGGTGCACAGCCCGCCTCCTGCCGGTTCCTGGGACTTCAGTGACACACAGGGGAAAAGTCCAGATCCAAAATGGCAGGCTGGAGACACGGCCCTTTTGTTCAGACACTGCCTCAGACTTTATTATGGTGAAGTTTATTAAAGTGATCACCAGCCTGAAAAGTCACCAGGAAAAACAAATATGGACCTATTAGCAGGCATATAATGTGAGCTGTACTTAGCAGCACAAGAAAGAACTCCCTGTCCCAAGAAGAGAGAGTTCAGCATTGTGACTTGTGTAAACAGAGAATGTAGCTTACAGATGCAGGCTCACTTCGTGCCAAATACAACTCGGGATGTTGCTAATGCCAGGGTCAGTGCTTCCTCCTGTAGTGCTGAGACCTGCGCGGACTGAGGCGAGGCCCTGGTGGGGAGTCTCCATCAGGAACAGCAGGTGTGCGGGGGTCCCCTTTGTGGTTGGTCCCCCCTTGACCTGTGATGAGGCATTGAGGTGCTCTCTTGGCAGAGGGTACCTTGGAATCTTGTGGTCTGTTTTTGGCAGGGTGAGGAGAGGCGGGTAGCTTGCTTTCTTCTTTTCCTCTCCTCCTCCTCCTCTTCCCCCACAGATGCTGCTTTCTTGGCAGAAGTTACACTAGGTGAGGGAGTGCAGACACATTCTTTACAAGCTCCTTTCTGCCTGGATTCCCCTGCTCTGTTGTTGCTTCTCTCCTAGATTTTTGTAGCCTTTGCTCTGCCTCGCGTTGGCCACCCAAAACCCGCCTTTCCAGACACCTTACCAGAAGCCCTGGTGCCCAGCGGGCAGGGGCCGGGTGGAGGCAGCCTGAGGGTAGGAACAGAAGCCTTGGTGGCCCTGGGTTTTGGCTTGGTGTTGTTACATGGTTAGTGGAGTTCTAGTTCTTAAATATTTACCAGGAAGGTGCCCTTGAGTGAAATGTCTCCTTCCAGGGGTTTTTAGGCGCATTGTCTTCAGCAGCCTGCTTGCTGAATTGGGAGTCTCTTAGCAGTTTTGCAGGAGGGCACTGAGGTTCCTGAGTCTTGGTGGCTGGCGCAGACATGGCCGTCTTGCAGAGCCAGGGAGGGGGTGAGGGTACTGAGCTGCTGCCGCTCCCGTCCTGAGCATGGCCCAGGGTGTGGCAGGCCCAGGGCTTTCCTCAGTAGGTCAGACTGGTTCTCTGTTGAAACAGTGACCTGGTTACATGGCAGCACCATGGTTACCCTGCAGCTGCCAGTGCTCTGAAGAAGAATGCAAATACCCAGTGTCAATGACCCTTTTCTCTCCCTGTCCAGGTGTTTAGGACAGACCTGATCACTGCCATGAAGCTCCATGACTCCTACCAGCTGAACCCGGACGAGTACTACGTGCTGGCGGATCCCTGGAGACAGGAGTGGGAGAAAGGGGTCCAGGTGCCAGTGAGCCCTGGGACCATCCCCCAGCCTGTGGCCAGGTAGACGTACCTGGGAGAGGGGCTACCCCTCCCGCAGCAGTGGTCTGACTGCCCCTAGAGCCAGCCGGCTGCGGGGAGCAGTGTTGGAGTTAGCAGTAGGGTTTCTGGGGGAATGAGAAATGGTCCAGAGGTGGTGCTGTGGGCCTCCACCTTGGGAAGGTGCTGCTCTCCTCGAGAGGAAGGTAAATTCCAGGACTTCCTGGGAAGTGGGGGGCAGGGTGGGACACCTGGATGTAGGCAGAGTGGCTCCTTCTTCTCTGGAGGCTGCTTTCCTGGGGAGGGGTGTCTGCCTCCACCTCGGGGAGGACGGGGGTGAGCAGTCCTGTCAGGTTAGGGCTGTGTGGATGGAACCTTAGAGTCCTCCTTGGATAAACTTTGCCCACATGTTCTTAGAGACTTTCTATTGATTTTACTTCCAAACCTCTTTTCCCCTGAAAGGTTTTGAGGGTCGGTCTTTGATGACCCGCCTCAGCATGAAGCTGGGCCTGTTTGCTCACCTGTCTGAGGCTCCTCCCAGGGAGGGAGCACCTGGCTTCACTGCCTTCTTGTTGTCAGTCAGCTGCCTGCTTTGCGAAACGTCCTCTTTCACCATCACTGAGTGTGGACTGAGCTTACCCTCACCCCCATCATGTCCTCAGGCACTTGAGATGATCGAGTCTGATTATTGGGTTAGGGGTCCCTGGGGCAAATGTCCCCATAACTGTGCAGGATTGAATGACCCTCCCAGGCCGGACTGCCATCTGGGGAGTGAGTGGAGTGTTCACTGGGCTCTTCAGGAGTCACCCACCCCTGGGGCACGGCACCATGGAACTGCTTGGCGCTGGCGTCCCCATCCCAGGCGTTCCGAGCCCAGCAAAGGACAAGTAAACACCCACAGAGCTTCTGGAAGTTTTCACCTGAAACCCTGCCCTTAGTTGAGTAGGAGGAAAAACCCCCTTAAATTTGCCTATCTCAGTGTCATATATTAATAGATAAAGTCACTCTGGTATTATAAGGGTGTTGGAAATACTCTGACAGACTCCTTGGACAGCTGGGTATTAATGCAAACTGCCGGCACCCTGAGACCTGGAGGTGGACGGACAGTGTGGATGTGAGGGGCTCCTGGGCCGCCATGGGCTCCAGTCAGCAGTGGTTGGACCGTCTCAAGTGCTGTCCTCCTCCTGAGCGGGTGCAAGGACAGCATTCTCCAGGTGTTCACAGGTGGAAGGAGGAGGAGCAGAGGGACCTTGCCTTCTGTCCTGGGATCCCCGGTGTGTGTTGGGAGCATCCCTAACGTGGCCGGGACTCTGATTCTTAGGCTGCCTGGTAATGGTCGAGGCCTGAGTTTTAGCCCTGGAGGTGATGGTTCTCCCCTCGGCTCTCCAGCGCTCTGCTGTAGCCGCTGTCTGTGTGGCTGCTCTTGTCTCCCCCGTGTCCCAGAGAACCCTGTGCTTCGTGGTCTCCAGCAGGGGTGGGCAGGCCTGGTTCGTGGAGGGAGCTTCAGATGTTAACCCTTGACACTTAGGGCAGAGTGCATTCTTGTGTGTGTGCCCCGCTGTCAGATGGCGGCAGGCACTCGGGGTCCTGGGAAGCCACACGGAAGAAGCTGGTGGTGACAACTTCCGTAGTTTTGTAACTTGTCATCTAGTTTTATTTTAGGGGCTTTAATGACTCCAACCTTATTTTATTAGTGATGTTAGGGTGTTAACTCTTAACCAGGCGGTGACCTGGGGTTTGGGGGTTGGAGGTGGACGCTCACCTGGGGCCTTCTGACAGACAGACTTGCTTCCTTGTGGCAGGAAGGGTAACCCGGCTGCCTTTTCTTCTTAACCAGGGTTGTATCTGAAGAGAAATCCCTCATGTTCATCAGGCCCAAGAAGTACATTGTCTCGTCAGGCTCCGAGCCTCCGGAGCTGGGCTACGTTGACATCCGCACGCTGGCCGACAGTGTGTGTCGTTACGATCTCAACGACATGGACGCTGCGTGGCTGGAACTGACCAACGAGGAGTTTAAGGAGATGGGTGAGAGACGGCTCTGTTGCCTTGTGATGAGTAGAGGCTTGCAGGTGAGGGGAGAAGCTCCTCACCACCTGGGGCGCCGGCTCCATCTCAGCCTCAGACCTGCGCGTCCGGCTGTGGCAGACCCGGTGCCTGCGTGTGCTCCCTGGGCGAGTGGTGGGACTGAGAAGGGCTGTTTTCCACGGGGGAGGAGCAGGGCTCCTGGCTCCCACCCTGACCTCCAGCCCTGAACTTGCCTCTTCCTTACCTCCAGGAAAGTAAGGAGGCTGAGCTCTTCAGATCCCTTCTTTAGCACTGACCTGCTGTTTCTCACAGTAAACTCCACTGCAGCCAAGCGCACCGTTTTCCAAACATGGCACTTGTGCTTTCACCTCGGCGATTCCCCTGAGGTCCTTTCCTAAACCTGAGTGCTCCGTGTGTCTGTCCTGGCTCCCCCTGGGTGAAGCCCCGCTTTCGTGGTGCCCCCGCCCACGGCGATCTCTCTGCGCATCAGTCAGTTCCTGTGTGCGTGCAGCTCAGGGCTCCCGTACCTCTTTGGCTTGCATCTCCTAGTGTCACCACCAGGATGACACATGGGTCTCGGCTTGCGCGCCACTGCTGACTGCTGAGGGCTGCCTGAAGTGTGTGGGGTGGCAAGTCAGTGAGGCCCAGTCTGGGTTCCCCATGAGAGGCTGTGAGGATTAATTAGCTTTGTGCTGTAGGTCAAGGTCGGGAAGTGGTGGCACAGGCTCTTTGCAGCCTAGCTTATGTAAGTATTTATGAAATGGTGAACGGATTTCAAAGCCCTGCAGGACTGAGACTGTGTGTGTGTGGGTCCCTGAGCCTCACGTGGCGCCTGGCGTGTGACGGGTGACGCCATGCCTGCTGCTCCCCAGCCCCTGAATAAAGACCCTGTGGACTGAGCTAGGAATTTTGACAAAGCTGATTCGTTCCTCATGACCTTGCTTTTAGATATTAGTGGCTAGACTGTTAGCAGACGACGAGGTTGCTTTATAGAATCTGTTTATAAGTTTTCTCTTAGAACAGAATACTATGTTTCAGCTTCATAGACTTTGTGGAAACCCCTGTATTCCACCAGACTGGCTCGGTGTCCTGAGTTAAGGCAGAGGGACTGATGGCCAGGGGCTGGGGGCTTCTGTGGTTGGTTCAAGGGGTAGTGCTGGGTCTCTGTCAGACAGTGAGGCACTGCTGAGCGCTTTGGCAGGATAAGTGATGCAGTTTTCTAACACGTACTGAACACATACTTGAAGACGTTTACCTTGGCTTTCATTGGTCTTTTTAATGGTGAAAATTAATTATAGGGTATAGGGTTGTATTTTCAAAGCCAGTGATGTTTTCAAAACTGGTAGGAAGAATTGAGATGAAAGCGTCTGGCCACGCAGAAACGATCTTGTTATTAAATAGAGTTTGAGATGAGAGGTGGCTTTTTTGAATATGTGTTTATTAGGGCCTATCACAGTGCCAGCACTATTGTGTTCTCCAGGTTTTTAAAAACTGGAAGTGTCAGTTAAATTTACGGTAATGCGTAAGAGTTGTTGTTGGCTCTGATGACGTTTCTGTTGTTCCTTAGATGTGTTTTACTATTTTTTACAGCCTGTTTTTTCTTTCTTGCATGAGTGTTTTCATTGTAGGAAGTTTGGAATACATCCACAAATGGAAGAAAATAAAAGTCTTACCCCACCACTAGTTATAACCATGATAACCGCTTAAAGTTTATTTTTGGTCATTTCTTGCATAAGAATGCATTTTATTTGATTCACAAGGAGCTGTCTTTGCTTCAGACATTGCTTGTATTTCTGTCTTTCATGGGTCTGATTAGCTTATGCATCTCAACTAGTAAATTAAGAGGGTGAGGAGGGATAAACCAGGTAAAAACATTTTGAGTATTCACAGTGAAATCTGTTCTCAGCACCATTTTAAGCTGAAAAAATGGAATGTTTTTTTGAAAAAAATAACCAAGCCATACTATACGGTCATGGTTTTGAAGTCTGTTACATGTTAGTTGTTATATATAATGTTGTAATGAAATGACAATCTAATGTATTCAATACTTAATATCCTTGAACCCTTTTGGGATTTATCTTTCACTTTTCTACCTTCCAGTGCTGTGTCTTCAGTACCTGATCATAAAGAACAAACTGTTGTGTGGATATGTCTTTCTGCCTTTTAGTTTACAGATCCTTCCTTGAAAGGGTCAAAGAGACATTCAACAGATAATATTTGGGACACTCAGGATACATTTGTTTATGATATTATTTATTCTCTGTGAATTCATTAGTATAACTAATATTATAATATTTATTCATATGGGGATTTATCAAAATAGGTTTGTGGCATTTTTCCTCTAGGAATGCCCGAGTTAGATGAATATACCATGGAGAGGGTCCTGGAGGAATTTGAACAGCGGTGCTATGACAACATGAACCACGCGATAGAGACCGAGGAAGGCCTGGGGATCGAGTATGACGAAGATGTCGTCTGTGACGTCTGCCAGTCACCCGATGGTGAGGATGGCAACGAGATGGTGTTCTGTGACAAGTGCAACATCTGCGTGCACCAGGTAGGTGGGCAGCGGGGCCCGGGAGGAAGCCACAGACAGGGTCGGGGACGGAGGACGTGTGCCCATCTTTTTCTTAATACCGGGTGTTTGAAGTATTTCTTGCTGCTTTTACAGCCAGGAGAATGGGATCCTGTATTAATTTTCTCGGGCTGCTCTAATAGAGTGTACCACCAGCTGGATGACTTAAAATGACAGAAATTATTGTCTTGCTGTCTGGACACTGGAAACCTGAATTCAAGGTGTCGGCAGGGCCACACTCCCTCTGAAACCCATAGAAGAGTCCCTCCTCAGCTCTTCTGGCTCCTGGCGGTTTGCTGACAGTCGTTAGCATTCCTTGGCTTGCACCTGTGCACCACTCTGGTCTCCGGCTTTGTCATCGCTTGGCGTCCTTGCCAAGTCTCTGTCTTTACACTTAGCCGTCTTCTTGTAGGAAGACCAGTCACAGTGGATGAAGGGCCCTCCCTGCTCCAGTGTGAGCTCATCTTAATGGACTGCATCCGTTTTCTTCTGGGTTAGGACTGACTTTAACATAAACTTTTCGGACACAATTCAAAACATCACTTTTGCTGACATCACAATAAACTGAGCCCCTTTTCTTGAATGTTATTTCCTGTCCTCCCTGATGTCAATAGGATTTGGTGGTTGCTTCAGTAAGGATGGGCATAGGGTAATTTAAAAAGCTTGGGAGACTCTCAGTCTTGACTCTTCTTTCATTTATTTTTTAATACAATAATAAAGTAATATGTATTTCTGTGGGGACGTGTGTTCATATAATCTCTTTAAAAGACTATTCTGAGGTACTTATTTGAGTTCACATGTTGATGCTGAGATGACTTGTGTGGGATGGTGGCTTGGTGACCTGGGGAAGAAGAATCAAGTTTGTGATTCTTGGTTGTCCTTCTGGCCGCCTCCTGGGGGGTCCCTTCTGCCCGAGGACTTCACAGGCTGTGTGGCCTTACCCCATCTCATCCTGATGACACATGAACCATAGTCTTTTGCTATTATAGCCATCTTGTAGCTCTGGATTTTCAGATGACCAGAGAGCTTTCCTTGGGACAATGGAGAATCTCATAGAGGTTTTTTTGTCTCAACATCATGAGCATTGTGGCTACCATTTTGCTCCTTTGTTGTTCGTGCTATTTTACTTGGATGACATTTCGTTTTTTTTTTCCTTGCCAGTTTTACTTTTTTCCCCCTCATCCTGAGAAAAGTTTTGTTTGAAAAAAAAGAGTTTTTCTTGGAAACTACTCATACCTCCTGTTTTATGAATGAGTCAGCTGGTGTCAGGGTGGGCTTTTCAGAGTCGACAGTGGGTTACTGGCAGAATTGAAACTGGAACTCCAGGGCGGGGGCTGGGGGGAGGGCTCTAGACACCCCACCCCCCCGGCCTGGTCTTCTGTTCTTTTGGCCACACCACATTGTCTCTTAGTATTTCCTCGAGTTCCTTTTTCTTTTGAGATGTTCTTCATGACTTGTCTTTAAGGCATCCTTTGTTTAATCTTCTAATTTACTTAGACTTGTTTTTCCAGTAAAAAAGAAAAAATTACCTGTTCAAATGAGACTTTTTTCAGGAGTGCCTGATATAGACTTTTTTTGGTATTTGAAACCTTAGTGTCAGTTCTATAAAAAGTTTTGTCTTGTTTTGTTTTTCCAGTAAGTCTGTGTTGACAGTGGCTCATTCACGGCACGGACACATGCTCCTAAGCTCCAGGCTTAGTGTCACTTAACTCTGCTGCACTCACCCTGTGGTTTCCTTTTTGCGTCCTGGATATTCAGATTGCACAGTGGCTGTTTTTCCTGTCTGGAGAATTGGAGCTGTGTTACTCTGTCTCTCCACTTCCTGACTCGTAGTTAGTTCATTTAAGGATAAAGTTCTGAACAGTTTGGTGTTTTTAAACGGCTCTGACTGTGCCCCGGTACCGTCACGGTTTTCTTCCTCCACTTCTTTGACGTTTGCCTTTTCTTCTTTGACCCATCTTAGTGGCTTTTAGTCACCTCAAGTTCTGCAGTTACTGCCGTCCTGTGTGATTTGCCGTCTTATGTAAAGCAGGCTTTGTTTTGAACATCAGCCAAAGAGACCAAGTTCTTTTCTTGCCTAGAAGGTCTCATTTTTCTGCGCCTGTGGTGTTCGCTTGGTGTGAGGGGGTGTGGGGAGCAGGCTGGTAGAGTGTGCTCAGCCTGGGGACCCAGGCTGCCCCTTGGTTCTTCCTCCTGTCCGGAGGCGTCTCATGTAATCGCCTTGGGAGACTCGGCTGCTTTGTGTGTTCTCCTCACTCTGTCTCACCTGCATCAGTAAATCAGAGAGATGCCTACCCCATCTAGCCCCGAAGAGTGTTTTGAGGATTTACTGACTAATATTTAGAAACTTGGTACAGAGGATATCTAGCTACACAGCAGATTTCTGTTAGACGTTTCTGTCCATGAGTGCTTCTCAGGCGCTCCTCCCAACTCCCCGGAGTGTGCGGCACCCACCTTTCCTGAAGGGAGTGGCAATTCTCTTTGGTGGCAGTTCTGTTAAACTCTTTCTAGGTGTTTGAAATTAATAGACATAACGGGAAAAACAACTCTCTTCTCTCTTTTCCTTGGGATGTGCGGTGTCTTCACAGGCCTGCTATGGAATCCTCAAGGTCCCAGAGGGCAGCTGGCTGTGCCGGACGTGCGCCCTGGGCGTTCAGCCCAAGTGTTTGCTGTGTCCCAAGAAAGGAGGAGCGATGAAGCCCACGCGCAGTGGGACCAAGTGGGTGCACGTCAGCTGTGCGCTGTGGATCCCGGAGGTGGGTGCCCTTCTGGGCGGCTCAGCTCCAGAGCCGGTGGCTGCTCGTTGTCACGGGGAGCCATTCATTAATTAGCAGGCCTTATCGTAGCTGATCAGTAAAAAGACGCCTGTGAATTGCTGCTCCTTTTTCCACCTTAAATTGAATCTGAAGCATGCGGTCACCTGCTTACGGTGTGTACATTTGTAGACATGTTAACTGGGAGCCACAGCTAGTTGGATTCCTGGGTGGAGGTGTTCAGATTTGTCTTCAGATGCCGTTGCAGCTGGCCCTCCGCTGCTCATGGGCTCCCAGGAGTCGACCCATGGCATTCACGCTGTGGCCTTCCCCTGAGGTGGGCTGTAATCCCCTGGAGCTGGCGAACCATGCAGGCCACACAGTTGTGGTTAAAGAACCACTGCTCTAGGTCACATCTGTGTGATTTTTATTAAAATTCTTACTTAGCCTTGACCTTTTTAATTTCAGGTCTGGTGTAATTTATTTCAAGTCCCAGACCTTGACTAATTTAATTTGCATGGCTTACTCTGAGAATATAATTTGTGATTCAAATTTTAGCATTTTTTGGTGTGTAATTTTGGTGCATTTTCCTGCTGAGGAAAAAAGTTACCTGAGTGATTTGAAGTGAGGCTTCAGGACTTTTGGGGTCTCACAGTTTGGTATTAACAGGATACAGTTCAGTGATCCAGGCTGAACACTGAGAGGGCACCTTATTTATCTTGGTAGTTTTCTGTTTAGTATGTAGTAAACATTTCTGACTGAGGAGAATGGCTTTTCTTGAGTGAGAGAGAGAGACTGATTTAAAAGCAGTCAGTATTTACTTGCTCAGTTGCTCACAATGTGTTTAGTATATTTAAGATGGATTTCCAGCCTTGACCACGTCTCTGTGGACCAGAGGTGTACTCGCTTACCTTGTCCTGATACGTACACATCTGAGCTATCACTCGGGTGAGCAGTGAACGTTGGTATATCTGAATGTCTTTACAAACAGGATGTTTGCATCAGAAGAAACCCAGCCCCTCTCCCCAGGTGTGGAACTCGCCCCTTTCAAGTGGGATTTTACCTGTGCTAGGAGGGCGCTGGCCCCTTGGGACCCCCTGGTAGGAGAGTCGTGGGGAAGGCACACATCCTGAGGTTTCTCCTGTCTGTGCTCTGCCCTTGCCTGTCTGATGACCTCTGCCGCTCTGTCTTGCTGTGTCGGCCTCCAGGTGAGCATCGGCAGCCCCGAGAAGATGGAGCCCATCACGAAGGTGTCCCACATCCCCAGCAGTCGGTGGGCGCTTGTGTGCAGCCTCTGCAATGAGAAGTTTGGGGCATCCATACAGGTAATCAGCTCAGTCGGGACAGTGTGCCCACCCTTCCCTGCATTGCAGGGCAGGGGTCTGAACTAACTCTCAGAGGGTTCAGAGATGGGACTGGACTCTAGGAAGCAGGGTGAGGTTCCCACAGCCCTCTGAGGTTGCTGGGGGCGGGGGGTGCAGCCACACTCGGTATACACGTCTGTTGGTGGATTGTAACCGAACACCAGCTGTAAGCATCACAGGGCAGCTCAGAAATCTGCCTGGGCTGCCCAGCAGTAACGTCTGTGCCTATCTCTCCTTGCTGCCACAAGCGTGGGGTCGTGGGGACAACCCTGGGGATGAGCTGGAGGCTTGGCACTTGAGGGACAGTCGCCCCCTCACCTGCTGAGGGACCCCGCCGGTGTCTGAGGCGTGCACGTGGGTTCCTAGTCCTGGTGCACTGTTTGGAATCAGCTTGGCATGCTGATGCTTTTGTGTTTGGTAAAACAGGGACTCCTTGGAGCACCATTTGGGTCGGGGGCACCCCTGAGGTGCTGCTCCTAGGGTTCTGCACAGCCTGGATTTCTGATTTTTTTCCTTTTCAGTGTGTGGGAGGTGGGGTTGGGGTGGGGAGCCTGTTTGTAAAAATTGTGCCTGCATTTTCTGTGTCCATGCGCAGGCAAGCACGGAAGGTCATAATGTAGGAAGTATTAAGGAGAAAATATAGACGGCCGGGTGGTTTTCCGTGTTGTATAAAACACTACTAGAGAAGTTAATTTCTGGGCCTTACATTTTTGGCATCTAGACAGTCTTAAGAGGTCTGAGGTGCTGTTCCACCAAAGTCTCCAAGTCCTGCCTGTGGCCCTGCTGGCTTCCTCCTGTGGGAGGTGCCCCCTCAGGGCCATGGCCTTACCCCCTCCTCTTCCGTCCTCCCTGCTCCTCCTCAGTCCCCGAGCTGCATCTTGAGGGCAGAGGTGTTGGTTCAGGGTGGTGGCTTCTCTCTTGATGCAGGAAACACGGCAGCTCAGCACACTGCACAAGCTTCGTCAGACCACCAGTTGCGGGTTTGAAAGAAATGACCTCATTTGACAAAATCAGTTTGTATTTTGGCTGATAGATATTCCTCTCGGTAAGGTATCCAGTGAATGGTGGTTTTTAAAAAGTTTTCATTTTACACGCCAAGCAGTTGTGCTTTTCTTCATTATCACTTCCACTGGTGTTCAAGAATCCAAAATGTAACAAAAATATTCAGAGGGTGAGGCAGGAGACAGCTGGTGGGATTTGGCTGTGGACCTTGAAAATAGTGCAGATTTTTTTGCATGTGAATGGAATCTGCTTAAAACTAAAACATGACAAAAGCCTTTGGCCTGAGAATTGTATTCAGAGGACACGGAGGAGAAATTTTTTAAAAGCCACAAAGTAAAAAGAAAAAAAAAGACCTTGGAGCGGGTATATGTATGTGTGTATCGACTGCCCATGTGAACACTTTCAGGAAACACGCTGTGCAAACCAAGGAAAATAGAAATCGTTTTCTTCCGAGGTACCTGATGTTCTGAGGATAGAAATTGCACCCTTTACTGAGCAGGTCCTTCACTGATGCTTACCAGGAGGCAGGCGACTGTGATCTATGCTTCTCTTTTAAACAGAGATGATAAAATGATGGTTTTTTGTTGTTGTTGCCATTGACCTCTTTTTCCCAGACATTAATTTGAAGGAGGAGAGGCCAAGGAAGTTTGATTTTTCATATCTTCACAGAATAGACTGATTTTATTAAAGAATTCCTGCCTGAAATGTCTGCAGCTGGAAAGACTCAGGCTTACGTTTCTGTAACATCTGTTTGCTGAGTCAACCTGAATGGGAAAACCCAGAGGAAGGCCATTTGGCGTCTTTACAAAGCCAAGCATAAATGTTCTGCTGTGGAGTGTTCCTCCTGCAGGTCGGGGCGCTGATTTAAAGTGTTGTTGGCGCCAAACACTGATAGCGTCTCCGTCGTCTGTTCCACTTTCCTCCCCTCTTGGCTGCCTGCTGAGGAGGAGGAGCGCTTGGCCTTTTACTGATAGTGGCCAGGTGTGTGTGTGTGTGTTCTGCCACTAAAGCGGATTTCACACGTTGCTTGGAATTGAGGTTATTATTAAAGACAAAATTACAGATTTATGTTCGTTCATGTGCTTGAAGTGTGTACCCTTGGGGGAACTGATTTTCTGTGAAGCGAGCTAGATTTTCTGTACTTGAGGGTAGAGGAGACTTTGTCATAATGGAAGGAGTCACGACTGGTGCCGAGTCCCCTCTTAAATGCTGAAGAATTGGGGGAAGAAGCCCCAGCCCCAGCCTCTGCCGTCTGTGATGATGCTGGGCAGGGCTCCATTGAATGACTTTAATTCAGCTTTTCGGCTGGCCCCAAGCCACTGGGTTGCAGGTTCTTCTCTTTTCTACAGCCCTGCCGCGCCCAGGATCACTTGGCCTCACACAATACCGTATTGCTTTTTAAGGGACTGGCTTCAGTCACCACCAGGAACCTCCTCCCCGGCATTCTCCCAGCACTGATCAGATGGGGACAAGTTAGTCACTTTTCTCCTGCTAGACCTCCAGCTTGCTGTGTGGATCAAAGGCACTACATGGTCCTCCTGGTGGGGCAGTGAGTGGGAGATGGGGCTGGGTAATGCCTGACCTCTGGGCTGACCTTCCTTCCACCTGCTGGCAGTAGGTCCCTCCAGGTTGCACTGCCAGGCGCAGCGCGACCAGGTCTCAGAGCTCGGCCTCATGGGCCTGGAGGCCTCTGCATCTGGCAGAGCTTCCCTAGGGTGCAGAGGCTAGTCTCCTGCTGTCTCTGGTTCCTTGCGTCTCTTTGGGAGTTTTTAATTCACCTCCTGGGTCTTGAGTAACCCCCGCTGCTGGAAGGAGTGTGCCACCTGTGTTGGGCCTCGTCCTGGTGGGCACAGGAAGGGCCCCAATGATCCCGTAACATCTCTGACTAGTGTCCTTCTCCTTGAGGAGATTCTCACTACTCAGGCTTTTAATACACACATTAAAATAACTCAGATTGATAAAACAAGTGAATGCCTCAGAATACACTCTGTGTACTGAGAACATCTGCACGTGCCACCTGTATAATTACGTCCGCCTTACGAGGTGATTCTGGATGCAGTTGCTTTTGTAAGAGAGTTACCGTTTGGTTAATGAAAAAAAGCCTCCTGAATCCTAAGCCATAGCTTATTTAAAACACGATTAGATCTGCCCGGGGTCATCCACGTGAAGCCTTCCTGTTCCCGAGTGTTCCAAGAGCAGCTCTTCCCGTGTGTGTGCATGTGTGTGTGTGTGGGAGGCTAGGGTGCCTGCCTGCAGGGCTTCAGGTCCTGTCGCTCCCTAACCCCACTTCTCGCTCTCTCTTTTCTCACCAGTGCTCCGTGAAGAACTGTCGCACGGCCTTCCACGTGACCTGTGCGTTTGATCGGGGCCTAGAGATGAAGACCATCTTGGCAGAGAACGACGAAGTCAAGTTCAAGTCCTACTGTCCGAAGCACAGCTCGCATCGCAAAGCCGAGGAGGGCCTTGGTGAGGGGACCGCTCAGGAGAATGGGGCTCCCGAGTGCTCCCCGCGGGATCCGCTGGAGCCCTTCACTGGCCTCGAGCAGAATCGGGAGGAGGCCCACCGGGTCAGCGTCCGCAAGCAGAAGCTGCAGCAGCTGGAGGACGAGTTCTACACGTTCGTCAACCTGCTGGACGTAGCCAGGGCCCTGCGGCTGCCCGAGGAGGTGGTGGACTTCCTGTACCAGTACTGGAAGCTGAAGCGGAAGGTCAACTTCAACAAGCCCCTCATCACCCCAAAGAAGGACGAGGAGGACAATCTGGCCAAGCGGGAGCAGGACGTCTTGTTTAGGAGGCTGCAGCTGTTCACGCACCTGCGGCAGGACCTGGAGAGGGTAATAATCGACACTGACGCCTTGTAGTGACCTAGAGAAGACGACGGCAAAGAGACGGCCACTTGCCCAGAGCAAGGGACGGTAGCCGGTTCATTTACTCTCAGACCCTGTACATACTGCAGCATGAGGTGGTGTTGGTTCCATATATTATGGGCTGGGAAACTCGATGTATGCACACGCAAGATGACCACAGAATGGGGAGCTTCTCTGGTCTAATTTTAAACACTTTCTTGTAGTTCTTAACTGTTCTTCTGGGAGATCACATGGGGTGTCTTTTTCCCTTCCTTCATTCTAGGGCCAGAGGGAACAGAGCCCCAGGGACATGGCCAAGGGATGGGCTTAGAATTGTTGACAGGCTGAGAAGCCAGAGTGGATGTAATGGTGCGGGGGGTGGGGGCAGGCGGGCAGAGGTAGGGAGGTCTTTTGATCAGCCTGGGCAAGTTCAGGCTGCTGGTCACTGGCTCCCTGGCCCAGCCCTGCTCCTCGGCCTCCTCACGGGGCCTTCCCCCTTGCAGTCACTGAGCAGAGCAGGTGTGGGTGCTAGAGTGCGCCTCACCGCCACACCCATGCGTGTCTCTTCCCCAGGGCTCTCCCGCAGCGAGGTGCTAAGTCGTCACTGAGGCTGTATGTGTTGTCTGTACGTGTGACTGTGTCCACGTGTCTGTGTGCTGTGTCTGGTGTGGGTGCGGGGTGGGACTGCTGGTGCACAGAGGCCTGTGATCTGACCCAGGAGCCCCTGGGCACGCTAGCACGCCCTGTTTCACGCTTCTGGATCACACTTCTGCCCGCAGCCTCCGCTGGCGGCACTTCCCTTCTGCTGTCGCTATGTTGTATCTCCCCGGCTCTCCAGCATCTCTGGAGTCCCCATCCGGACCTCCTTTCCTGCTACAGGAATAATCAGGAGCGGGCTGTCTTTTCCCCCCGGCCTCCTCCTCCCTGTAGGTTGCTTTTGACTGAAGCTCACTAATTGGCGATGCGTCTCTGAGCACCTTCTGCGGCAGCTCCCGATTGCCCCACTGCCGACAGCCGGCTCCGATTAAATTCATTAGAGCATGGGAGATGAACGGAGGAGCAGCCTGTGCTGAAAGGCACCCAAGTGGCCTGAAACGGTTAATGCATCTCCCCCATGCACCTCACTTATTAGTGATTCACCTGCCTGGGAGAGAATCTGACTCAGAGCTGATTGGAAGTGAGAGCGTAGGCAACGAATAGGGATGCGTGGGAGAAGTACTGAACCAAAAAGCCCCGGCTCTCACGGAGACCAGCACTGACCTGGCAGAGGAGGCATGTCAGTGAGAGTACTGGTGGGCCTTCCTTAGAAGAGACGATTCTAGAGCCTGACAGTGACAGCCCACCAGGATTCAGGCAGGGGGAGGTCAGGGGCGCGGCATTGAGGCGCTCTTGCTCCCGTGCCCCCCCTGGTGGTGAGTGTGAAGAAGACCTCGCCTCAATCACAGGTCTGGGGGACCTTTTTGTTAGAGATGAGAAAAGGATTCAGAAGGATAAAGTGGAATCCTGGTGAGAAGCCTTGTCCCAGCCCGACAACTGCTGTACGTGGGGTTGCATGAGCTTTGGAGTCCGTCCTCAGGAGGGAGGACGAGAAGTCTGATGTTTGGACTGTGTGTGTCTCAATCACCACAGAATAAAAGTGTAGAAAACGCTTGTGGTGTACTAACTCTTCTGTACCTAAGATACTCAGATTAACACGCACTTGTAATTCTAAAGTTTTTTTTTTTTTTGAGTCATCACTGTTGCTTTTTAAGTAGAATGCCAATGATGTATGAGAATAGGGAATAAATCAGGATTTTTGTCTGTGTGGCATTACTTGCATTTATTTTAAAGAGTCTTTAAGATTTTAGGGCATATAGTGTCAGTTGAAAATAAGCTTATTAAAATGAAAACCATGTTTTACAAAATGTGCCACAAGGCCTGTTAGGGTGGAGGCTTTAAAAAAATGGAAATCTTGGCTGTGCTACAGAGAGTACAGTTATTTGTAATTACAAACAGTATTGGGCAAAAGACTCATCAGAGCAGGGGTGAAAATAACAAATCATAAATTTGTTTTCAAGTAAGTTAGAGTGTTGGGTAATTCACACACTAGCTAGGTAGTGTAATTCACACACTAGGTAATCAACATTTCATAGTAGTTAATATGAAGGAGCAGGATCAAGGCATGTGGTCCCTTCAGAACTGACAAGTGAGTAGGCCTCATTAGAAATGCAGACAACGTTGAGTGATAATGGTGGTTGTTCCTGCAAATACACAACTTGGGGGTGCCTTGCACAACTGGGTTCCAGTTCTGGACCAGACAGGTGACAGGAATGGACTCCCAACGGTGTGGGAACCTGAAGACACGATTACCGGTGTGGTGGGTGCCATGCCGGGTTGCCAAGGCTGCCACTTCACTCTGGTGGGATTGCTCTCCCCCAAAACATTGTCTTCTGAAGGAAGCACTAAAATATGAATTCAGCAGCAAAAGCAGTACTTTGGTCAGATAAGAATGTGCCACCTCTGCACTGGGGTAGTGAAAACAGCAGGTCCTGGGGGACTGTTCTGCCCAACATGCGGTGGGATGGTCACTTTTGACGTTCTGATAGAGGCTACAGTTGTCCATGAAAGGCAAGTTAAGCTCTAGTGTTGCAAGCAGTGTTTGGGATTCAAGAAAACTTGAGATCATTGTTGGGGTCCTGAGGGCAGTGGTTCTCAGCATGTGGCCCTCAGCCTGCGGCAGTGTGACCTGCTGACTTTGGGACCCCGCCTCTGACTGCAGAGATTCCGGATGTGGAGGCCAGCATTCTGTGTTTTAGGGCCCTTACATGATGGGAAGCTCTGCTTTGTGTCCTGGGTTTAACATGGTATGAGATCTGGTTTTGGGTACCACCTCGCTGGCGACTGGGAGAAGATGGAGGGGAAGGAAGTCCTCTCTAGTGGGGCACAGAAAGGCCAGGCAAGGTGTGTGTCTTGACGGAGCCTCAGTTCAGTTCGATATACAGGGGCTGCGAAAAGAGAGGTGAGGTTTAGGGCACTTACTGTTCTACTGTGGCCACCCAGGCCTGGGTTATTCAGAGGCTGATTTTTCCAATAGAAAACCCTGGGGTCATAGTTAGATGTCTCTCTCCTCAGATCATGGGGAATGGAAGTGTGGTTTTCCCACTTGGCAGCCAGGGTGGACATCTTTGCTGGGAGAAGTTGCAGACACCGAAGTTAAATTTCAGTAATAGAGTGCAAGTTCTCTATTTCCATTGACAATTTTGAAGAAAAAGAGATGTATCTCTATTGTACATCTGACTTAAATAGAAGAGTAACCTTATCTACTACTGGGCTGTCAGAGAATTTACCTTCCCTATCTCTGCAAGTTGGGTTCCCTGTCTTAATGTCTTCGTTTGTTTTTCAGTAATTAATGAGCCTGTAATAAGGATCTTGGTTTGACTCCTTCCTCTTTTTGAGCTTTTACTCTTAATCTCCTCTGGGTGGAATATTTGTAAAGAGAATCTCACCCACTACCTACCTCCATCCCCAAACTGGTTCAGAATTCTTAAAAAGGACACCTACTTACTGGCCTGGGGTGTGAGGCTGTCAGAATGTGTTTTAACCAGGGTGAATGACACTGAAACAATATTTACTCTGAGATAGGAAGGCTGATTTTCTTTGCAATTACTTTTATTAACAAGTGTTAGAAAATTCCTAAACAAATAGTGAGTCATTTCGGATCAAGAGAAGCCTGACTTGGTGTTTCTGCTGTTGGCCAGGAAATTACACCATTTATGATGTGTAAAATGCAAACGTGAAAGCCAGCTGACCTTGTGTCCTTTTGCAAAGGAGGCTGCCTTTAACACAGCTGGGGAAGAACAGATGGAATTGTGAGGGTTCTTTAGGGGCGGTGTCTGAACATAAGCCAAAATTCAGGGTTGTGTGTGTCTTGTTGCCACTCGCTGCCAAAAGATGAGTGACCTTCGAGAAGGTGATGGGATGGGACTGCCCAAGTGGTGGGAGAGTACAGTTGTGCCTTTTTTCTCGGTCTTGCCACTGAGCTTTGTGGGATGGTATTGTCCACATCTTGAAGACAGATTTAATTGTGTATCTGGTGTGTTGCATTTGACATTTGTGTTTCCAGGCCCGTGTAAACTGATTGGGTTTACCAATAAGTTTTAGGACTGAGAGACTGAAGGGAGTTTATTGACTAAGTCATTAAATTTGACTCTGTATTGACTGATCACAGGTGGCTTTGAAAAAGGGGAACACATTTGTTGATTGGTTAGGATAGGTTAATGAGGATATGCATGCAGTCCCCCAGTGGCTGCACATCAGATGCCAAGTGGAGCGCGTGGCACTGGGCTCTTTCTGTTACTGACGGATGGATCAGGAAGCAGGCAGTGTCAGTGTTTCCAGCGGTGATGCAGAGAGCCGGCCTTGAGATGCTGCTGTAGCAAATCTGTGGCAAAGCAAGGACCCTCCCTAGGTGTTTGCTCTGTAGGAACAAATTAGCTACCTGTAAACTCCAAGGTATTTCAGAGAGCTCAGTGTCCAGTTGATGGAACTTCACTTGGATTCTTGGTGACGACTTGGCATGCTAGTGGGCCCCACACAAGAATGTTTTTGTGGGGGGCTCTTCCCTGTAATGGTCCTTGACCTAGTTGCATCTTCAGAAGATGCTTGATAAAGTGCAACTGGGGTGGCTTCTGAACTGCTCTAAAGCTTCTGACAGAATTCATGGGAGGATATCGGGGGTGATGAGCAGAGTCCTTTGGCAAGAGCTGGTATGCTTGGCCTTGGACACCGCTGGGCATCTCTTTGCTGGGATGAGCCGATGGCCAGGCTGTTGGCCCGGTTTGGTGTTGGGGGCATGGCTCCCTCCTACAGGCCCTTTCTGTGGTACTTCTTAGCATCCCAAAGGGAGGTCAGAGATTACATAAAACATTTATATTTTGATTTCAAGAGTTAGTCAAGGACCTAGAGGGACACATTTTCGCCCCCCCAGGTTTAAAAAAAAAGTACTGTAATAATGTATATTGCTCACTTAGAATCTTTATTCTCTACGTTCCAGGTTCGGAACCTCACTTACATGGTGACCCGCAGGGAAAAGATTAAACGATCTGTGTGCAAAGTCCAGGAACAGATATTCAATCTTTACACTAAGCTTTTGGAGCAAGAAAGAGTTTCAGGTATGCATTAAGCCCTGGTAGGTCAAACAACAGGGCAGGGGTTTGTAAGCCATAACACTCTGTTAAGGGGGAAAAATATGCTACTGTCTTTTTAATTTTCTTTTCTACTCTAGAAGAGTCAAAAGGAAGGCTTTTGTTGTTGAGGGAAGTCTCAGGCATTTGAGGCACTGTGGTCTAGGGGACGGGGCTATGGGTTCAGCCTCATATGGGTTAAATCCTATATTCCCTACTTACATGCCCAACACAAGTGAGTCTAAAGTTTGAGTCTCTTCCATTTCTTCACACGTAATGTTGGGATAAGATCTCCAGCTCCCTCCTGGGAAGACTAGTGTGAGACTCAAAGAGCAACTTATGTGTTGTAAAGCACTTGATAAATGTACAGTGTCTTGGCGATACCTAAAAAGATGTATTGATTATCTAGCCTTTGGGTCTACCTGTAACATATGGTAAATATACCTAGGATTGGGTACTTAACACACATATCCACGTTTAGATAACATTTACAGTGGATTATTTTGGTGTAATTGGAATTTTGAATATTTTTGAGATTCCACACAAAGTATTTATTTAGTGCCACCTATTTTTGCATTTCCCTGGCAAAGAAAAAAACTAAGATATGGACTTCCTTCTCTTTGGAGAGCATTTCAGTAACTTTGAGATCAAGTGCATAGTGGGGCAAGCTGTTGAACCTCTCTGAAGTCTGTCCATCTGTAAGAGGTTTGGTCCAGAATTCTGGCCTCTGAAGGCCTGTAAGTGCTAACATTCTGTGCTCACAAGCCCCAGAAAGCAGGTGTTATAAGGATTTCAGAGGAGGAGGAAGAGTGCTGAGTGTGTAGACCTACCCAGGTCTTGGGAGCTCGTATCTTCTCTTTGCACGGCTTTCCTTGTGCACAGTCAACCGGCTTACTCTAACCTTCTGCTTTTGTGGCTTTGTACAAATAATATGAAACATGGACTCAACAAAGAAATAATCGTAACCTATTATGTTGACATTCTGGGTTTACCTGAAACTATCTGGATATATGTGACCAGAAGTAACTGGTCAGCTGAACAAAGAGGAAAAAAAGCTTGGCAAGTTTTAAGAGATATCCTTGTTTTGATACCACTAACTTATTTAATAATTTTATGCTAGATAATTTCCTTTGCAAGAGTAAATATTCCCCAGATCTGTCAAGGTTATATCAATAGCTACATTTGTGAGCTCAGTTGTAAAATTTTTGAAATAAAAATTTTCAGGTAGAGTATCGTAAATATTGGGTTGACCAAAAAGTTTGTTTTTTTTTTTTTCATAAGATGGTGCAGAAAAACCCAAAAGAACATTTTGGCCAACCCAGTACCAGCAGTTTGATTCACCAAAGTGAACTTATGTCTCATTATTCCTACTTGAATGCAAATAAAAGAGGGGGCCCTCCCTGCCTGTGTCCACTTGGCTGGTGTGGCGTGCTGTCCTCCAGCAGAGGCCCAGGATCGCCAGCACAGCCGTGCCCACGGAGTTTTGCTCCTGGAGAGCTTTCTCTGACTTGCTGGCCCTTATGTCATGAGTGATTTCCAATGAGTGAGTTTGCCTTGGAAAATAAGCTGTAAAAGGAAGCTGTAAAGAATACTTTCATCTGATTCTACTTGAGAGTGATTTCTTACAGATATTGTAGGGCATTTTTGTTTTTTTGTTTGTATTTCATGGCAGCGTTTCTTTGGGGAAGTGGTTGAGCCTCTGAAGGTTAGGCAGTGGTCTGTGTAACAGCTGTGATGCAGGCCTCCGTTCCAAAGTCCCTCTGCCGTTCCACAGCAGGAATGGGGGGCGGGGTCCTCCTGCCCCCAGCTGACTGGCTGGAAGCCATGTCCCAGGGAGTGAAGTGGAAGCCCCTTAGGATGCCTTTTCTCCCCTTTCCTTTTTCCAGTTTTAGACTTTCAGTTGTGTTCTTACTTGTGCCTCACCTGATCTACCTTTTGAGAGAGAGGATTCCAAATGAGGCAGAGCAGATGGCCGTGACTCCAATGTGTCCCCAGGGTCCATGTTGACACTGCTGTGATTCTGGGATGGGCAGGGCCGTTCTGCTTGGGTGAGTGTCCTCGGCGGGGACAGTGCTGGTGGGAGTCATGAAGCAGAGGCTCCTCAGAGGCCTGCATCCCGAGTCACGATGGAAATCAGAGGACAGTACCTCTTACCTTTTTATTTTCCCACAGCAGGTGACTGAGTTAAAGACATACAAATGTGGTGGGAAGGTTGACCGTAAGTTTGGTTACTGAGAAAGCAGGCATTTCTGAAACAGCAGATGGGAAAAGCCCCTCCCCTGTGGTCATGGTGATGCTCCCATTAGAGTTGCTAGCTCATTCTGTCTACATGCGGTTGTCCGTTCCTGCTCAGCAGTAGGTTCACATGGACTCCTGTGCTACTCTGGATGAAACCTCGTTTCCTGGTGGCTCATGGCTCAGAGAATATGACAACTGTTTTGAGGCTCTGGAGGCTTCTTCAGGAACATGGTCCTTCTGATGAACTCTAGCATGTTAGGGATTTACCCAGTATTTTTCAAACTGGGGGTTACAGTTTGTTACTGGGTTGTGAGATGCATTTTAGCAGGTCAGCACCAGCATTAAAACAAGTGAAACAGAACAGAAAATGTCAGAGTGTACGTCAGGTGATGAAGGCTAACATGGTTGCATGAAAAGTGCACTTTTACTGGGTTATGATTGTGCAACTTAGTTCTTAATGTGACTTGCATAAAAAGTGCTTGAAAAACACCAATTTAACTTATCCTTGTTTAGATGATAATTCAGTTTAATTCCACAAGTGTTGTACATATAATGAGTAAACATATGTACTCTGTGTCAAGAATGATTTTTAAACACCTTCCTTTATTCATTTCACAATTTATGTGTATTTATCCTCATTAGAGCCCTGTGAGGGATAGATAACTTGGAGAAAGCAGCTTAACAGCCCCACTCCCTGCCCCTGTGGTTCTGCTGCTCCCAGGCGGCAGGCAAGGCGGGTGCTGAGACCGGGTGGTGGTGGAGGCAATGCTTACTTGACCATGGAAAGATTCTGCAGTAAATCACATATGAAAATCAGATCAGTTATTTTGTTTGAAGGCAAATGTATTCCTTGAAAAGACAGTTTCATGAAAAAAATTACGTGAATTTAAGCTGTTTTAGAAAAGAGCATCTAGAGCATTCAGATTCTCAAGGCAGGTAGTATCTTTACTATAAAAACCAAATTTTTACAAACTGGTTGGTTGTATGTTGTACTGTTGGGGTGGGAAGTCTGTATTAGTGGGCCATGCTAAGGGGTCTAAGATTTTATTTTTCTGGATTTGCTTCTGCTGTAATTTCTTTTTCTCTGGTTTTTATGTTCACAGGTGTGCCTTCTTCCTCTTGCTCCTCCTCCTCACTGGAAAACATGCTTCTGTTTAACAGTCCTTCTGTGGGCCCTGACGCTCCCAAGATAGAGGACTTGAAGTGGCATTCTGCGTTCTTCAGGAAGCAAATGGGTACTTCCTTGGTTCACTCGCTGAAGAAGCCCCACAAGCGAGATCCATTGCAGAACAGCGCAGGGAGCGAAGGCAAAACCCCGCTAAAGCAGCCAGACCTGGGGGGAAGAAGGGAGGGGACAGTGGGCCCAGAGAGCTTTCTGAGTTTTGAAAAGACCTTTGCAGAAGCACGGCTCGTATCAGCACAACAGAAAAATGGCGTGGTGATGCCAGACCACGGGAACAGAAGAGACCATCGTTTTCATTGTGACCTCAGCAAGGGAGACTTAAAGGACAGACCTTTGAAACAGAGTCACAAGCCTCTGAGGTCCACAGACGTGTCCCAGAGGCACGCGGAACACGCCAGAGCTGCCGCCTCCCCTGGGGCGGGGCAGTCAGCGCCGGGCACGAGGAAGGAGGCGGTGCCCAAGTGCAACGGCTCCCTCATCAAAGTGAACTATACCCAGTCTGCAGTCAAAGTGCCTACAACACCTGCCAGCCCAGTGAAGAACTGGGGCGGATTCCGGATTCCAAAGAAGGGGGAACGCCAGCCGCCGGGAGACGCCCCGGAGGGGGCCTGCCACCAGCACTCAGACTACCCCTACCTGGGCCTCGGCCGAGTCCCAGCCAAGGAGCGGGCCAAGAGCAAGCTGAGGCCCGACAGCGAGAACGACGGGTACGTCCCTGACGCGGAGCTGAGTGACTCAGAGAGCGAGGCCTCGGAGAAGAAGTGTGTCCACGCCAGCAGCTCGATCAGCAGGAGGACAGACATCATCAGGAGAAGCATTCTGGCCTCTTGATGAAACGGGCATGATGGTGCAGGAGACCAGAGCTCTGACACGGGGGGCGAGTGGAAACCCATCACTCCTGAGCGACACAAATACATTTACTTGCAGTTCTGATTGAATTTCTTTTCAGAGTCATTTATAAATCATTGTTGTGAGAAGTGTGTTATTTGCAACTTGTTGAGGAAACACAAGAGTAGATTGTAAGACACTGCTAAGACTAGAGGCTGAATTAAACACTAAGAATGGATGAAGTAAGTTTCTAAAGAGGGCTAGGCTGAACTAAGCCTCACGAGTGCTTACTGCCCTCTGTATCCTTCCCAAAGCACAAACTCTTAGTTACCTGAATATACGGAATCAGAGATGGTTCTTGAGAAACCCTCAAGAACCATTTAATAGCCCATAAAACTTATTTTCTAGGACTGTGGTGGATCTTGAAATCATATTTATACTTTGGCCCACGGACTGTTTTGTTGCATTGTAGTATACAGGCAGTAGCTCTGAAGCTTCAGTAATTCTAGGGGATTCATGTGTAAATATAGCAGATGAGGGAAGAGAAAAGTTTTAAAAAGGTCATTACCGGAAGATCTGAAGGTACAGGGTAGAGCTGCCGGAGCTTGGAGATTTAGGGTAAATGGAAGAAGCAAGGTCCTGCTGCTGGCAGCTCTTGACTGTGTTCTGGATAGAGGGCAGGTGGAGAGTGAAGCCATCACATGATTCCATCCATGAGAAAGGGCAGTTGAGGTCCCATCTTCACCAGTACTCTTGACCTTTCTCTTCCCTAACCACTGCCTTCTGGGCCAGCTTGGGATTCCGCTGGCCATTGGCAATACCTGGCCACCTGGCTTCCAACAACACAATGGCTGTTCAAGTTTAAGCAATGAACTTCCAGACTCTGGTGACTCATATTTCCAGAGCCAACCACTAGTGCATATGCTGGGGAATCCGGCCTTCCAACATGAATGGATTCCTTGGGAGAAAAAAAAGAAAATGAAAAAAAAAAAAAAAAAAAAAGGAAAAAAACCCCAAATAGGTTATATTTTAAAAATAATAGAAAGGCAATAAGTTGCGATAACCTCTTAACCCTTGACCAAGTTTATACAGGAAAGAGACTGAAGTGTAACAGGTTTTCTGGAGTCAGAGTTCTAAGCTCTAATTCGTAACTTGGACTTTCTGGTTGCAAATGGCAATAACTAGTAAGTTATCAGCAATAATAAATTTAGCATTAAATTTGAGTACAATGTTCTGTTTTTGCACTCACTGCAGTGCGTTTTGTATTAAGACAGTGGATAGTGTTAAGGTCCTGTTAATTTTCTTTGGAATTCAATGTAGTTGTGAATCAAACTTAAAAGAAGGAAAATTAAAAGTAGCAATGAGATTTAGAATTATGGGCACTTGGAACAAGCCCAACTTCCCCTAAATTATCCCTTAGTTTGTTAATACCAGTACTCAGATTCCTGATTCATTTATACATTTATTTCCATGTGGCAGGGACATTCTGATACTTAACGAGTGATGCTTTGAGTTCTGTAGTAGTTACCTTTCAAGTCTTCCAGATGACTGTCAACAAGGAAAAAAGGCTTATTGAATTCCATCTTGCTATGCAAGTTTTATCAGATGATCAAATAGTAGATCTGATACATCCCCATTGTATGTATGACATTTTCAAACTAAGTCTTAACTTTTCAAATACATTTTAGTAACTGATTCAGGGGAGGGGAAAGAATGACCCAGGTTTTTAGATTGACTATTTTTGAGCTATGGGGCTCATTTTTCAAAGAATGTTGTCCAGATAAACTGTTGCTACAGATATTAGAAGTTTCTTATGAATCCAAGTTGTACATTAACTCAGCATAATTTAAAAATCAGATTTTTTTTTTCTTTGCATATGAGCAAGAAACCTTTTGCTGGATACAGAAGAAGGTGGACTCTTTACAGTTCTTTTTTGACTACAGCAACAGCTCTGGGTGAGAGTAGGATATATAGAGGGATAATCTGTCAAGCCATAGAAAGAAAATCTAAATTCTAGTAAGTCTATGACCTCTCACCATTTATAAGAGGTACCAGATTCATTTGCACTATTAGGAATGCTAGTTTTGTGCAAAAATAATGCCTTACCTGTTTTTTCCCCACATTTAGGTTGAAAAGCTTTCAAACGTTCCAAGTTATGCTGAACCAAAAAGAAAACAAAACAAAAATAAACCCCACACAAAAACAAAACACACAAACACAAAAAGCCCACACCTTTAATTCCTGCTTCGAAATGCAAATGGTACAGTTTCTCTGACAGTGTAATGACAGCTCTGTAAGTCAGTTTCACGTCCTGCTGGGAACTCTGAGGTGTATGAGCGGCAACCAACCCAACCTGCCCACTTGCACTCTGAGTATGGAACCATTTGCTCTTCTTTTCTTCTTTTTTTAAAGCTTTATCTTTCCGTGTGCATCCTGACCAAGAAATATCTTTGATTATGATCAATGTATTATGTCAAAAATGTAGGCTAGTTAAACTTTTGTAAAGTTGCCTGGAATGTCATTTGTTAGGTTATAAACACAAAATCTAAATGAAGGGTTATATGTGTTGTGTACAAATCTTAATTATTTTGAAATGGACAAACTTGTCATTACATTTGTAACCTTGTACAGAGGATTTTTCACTATGTGCCTAGCTTGGTGTCCATTCAGCTAAAATTGGGTAAAAAAAAAAAAAGGTGCATGAAGAGTTAAAAATCAGAATTAAACAAAAAGTATATGTAGAGATGACTATTTTATATTACATGGCCCAATCCTGTATTTATTTCTACCCCCTTTTTGAAAGTATTTATAAAACTAGTTGAGGACAGCTGTATTTTTTTGTTGAACTATTTAGTAGAATTTGTGCCTTTTTGTCTGTATGTGAATAAATGCTGTACATTTTGCAATACATTTTAAAGTGTCGTTTGAAATCTAGTTTTGCTAAATATTTAGGTGTACATGTACACAGTGTCTCCTGTGATGGTGCGTGTCGGTTGTCTCACTGGCATGAAGACTGCTGGGTGCAAGACAAGACCGGATGAGCACAGGTTCACGGAGCTGCTTTCTGGTTCAGCTTTGATGGTGACACCCTGACAAATCAAGGTCTGATCTTGGTGTCCCATCGCCGGAGTTCTTAACAGAATACGATGTTGGATCTGAAAACAACCAGTTGAAGCAACTTAGTCAGGTTGGAGACATGTGGGTTTAAAGGCTAAGCTGTAGTTTACCAGCCACGTGACCTTTGCTAAGTCACCTAATGGTTATAAGCCTCAGTTTTCCCGTCTGTAAAAAGAAGAGTGACATCCTACCATCTCCTCGGGGTTGCTCTGGTATTTAAAGCAAGCTCATGGAGCATCTCATAGAAAGCATGCAGCAGGCAGTTAGTAAATGTTTGGCTGTCACATTTATGATTAGGAATAAGAAACTTATTTCTCCAACATAATGTTGACTGGTAAGCCTTCTAAGGCAAAAAAAAAATACATGTTGCTCCTGAACGACAGGGAGACTGTTAAAAATTATTTTTCAAAGAACGGTTTCATTAAATGCATTATTTTGATCACAGAATTCCACAATATTATGGCAAAAAACAGATACCTCCATTCTTTACAAAGAAGATCACAGCATCAGGCACTGGCAGTACCGGGGCAACCCCAGTTCTGGTTTTCTAGTCTGGTGTTCTGTCTGCTGGAAACGGTCTTTACTCAACCTCTACATGGAGGTATTAGCATGTAATGCAGTGCACCTCTGTGCTGGGAACAGCAAAAGAGGTGAGGGTGACACAGAGATGAATTCTCATATATATTATGATGAACAGGAGACAGCAGGGTAGTGGTACAATTCCTAGTTAAAACTTTTGTGAAACTGGCCAGTGGTTTTTTTTTTTTTTTAATAATAACATGAATTGTTCATCAATTTGGCTAAACGCTTATTTCTCCTTGTTCCTCCTTAGTGACTATTTACTTCCGTGTTGCTTGCTCTGAGTAAGACCCCAGAGAGAAATAACTGATTCTTCCTACAAAGGTCTTAAAGTTGAATAACCACAATGGTTCCCAAGGGAAATTAAGTCCCCAAGAGCCAAAGGAAGGGCCTCTTGCCGGCAGCTGTGCACATGTGATGCAAAATGTGGCGCCAGGGACTCATGTTCGTGGTTTTACTCAGATCACTCAGAAAACAGCTAGCTCTGAGACATTCGCCATCTGCAGCAAACTGCAATGAACTTCAAGGTCGAAAACTTCAGTGTGATTTCCCTTCAATGTTCAGGGCTGCATCTGATGATGTACCCTGGTCTGGGGCAGACCAGACCTCTGACTGAAAAAGAGGGTAAAAGCAAGTGTGTTATCTGCTTCCTCGACACTGACTGTTCCCTGGGCTGCTGAGTGGTGTGGCCGCGGTCCAGCCTTTCCTGAGTTCTAGGGGACCGCTTGTCAGGCACTTCCTCTTTTGATGTGTGCAGGTGCTTGAGATTTGGGAACTCACCCTTTTTCTATACCCTGCCTTAACAGAATGCCATCCAGGCCTGGAACCTATGTGTATCTCTCCAACTCCCGCAGCCCAGTGGTGATCTCAGTGTACATATTACACAGAGTATCTCTAGTGTTTCTTGCTTCTTGTTTCCCACTGCCCGCTGCCGTATAGTTCAATGGCATTTCTTGCCTGGATTACTGCAGCAGCCTCTATCTGGTTTCCTTGATTCAAGTCTTGCTCCTTCCAGTTCGCTGCAGCCTTGCCAACACCATCTCCATAGTGATAACTTCCACAGTAATAACTGACTCTATCATGCCACAAAGTCATCAGAGGACCTCCAGACTCCTGCAGATGGTTACCCAGGGCTTATCAAACGACAGAAGCACTGCTGGGTATTTTATGTGCATTACTTTATTTAAAGCTCACAGCATGACAAGCAGGGATTAAGCAGCATGCTCAGGGTCGGTAGGTGGTAGAACCAAGTGTCTCCAGTCTCCAGCCCCAGGACCCTGCTGCCTCTCAGAATAAAGAGAGCATTCACATAGACGAGTTTGTGTGTTTTTGAGTATACGAAGAATTTTATATGTGAACTTTCATGAATTTCTATAAAGAAAAGCTAATTATCTTGGTTTAAAATACTATGTTAATGTACTGGTTGAATGACTATGAACATAAAACGATATATTTGGCTTGTGGTCAGTTAGTTCCTGCCTTCTAGGGAGAATGGGATTAGATACTTTAGTGTCCTATACATTTGTAGGACACACATGCACACACATTTACAGATATAAAATATATGCATATATGATAAAAAAAATAGCACTCTATCAGGAATGCAAAGAATAATTTTCTCTATATCCTGACACATTACTTGGAAAGTTAAAGAGAATCACCTAAAATCACTGTTTCTTGACAATGACGGCAATTAAAACTAATGTTTTAAAACTTTAGATTGACACTATGCAAAACCTTCAAATCAGTATTATTGTGATATAAAGTAAATAATCTGGTTAGCTTTCATAAATAAGTAATGCCAAATTAAATAGCAAAGGTAAAAGAAGAAAGTATACCATCCTTCCTAATGTATCACTGATTTATCCCAATATTCTCACTACTACTTGGCTTATATAGTCTGAATCTTAAATATGACATTTATTAATTATGGGCTAAGTATGGTTATTTTACTTGTTAATCTGGCTGATGATTCTGATTTCTGGATTAGAACCATGTGAGACAATTTCTTCACAAAGAAGATCTTTTCTTTGGTGTTTTTCCTCCTCGGTGTAGTCTTTCCTCCGTTTCTTGCTCATTTTGGCTCTACTTCAGCTTTACGGTTTGAATTGTTTCTCTTTTTCATATGAAATGCTGGTGGGCATATCTTTGCCTTAAATAGTCCCAAATACTCAAAGTAAGTAAATACCTCTCAAACACCATGCTTTAAAATGCCATGCTTATTTTGACTCAGGAAATCATACAATATTGTATCAACCACTTTATAAATGCTAAACACAATTTAACATATATTTATTATTTTTTGGTAGATATTTGGTAAATAATTTTTTTTTTTGGTGAAACTGTTACCACCTATGAAAAGAAATCTATCAGTATGGTTTTGAATCTGTCTCCTAAAGCAAAGGAAATAAACCAAAAATAAACAAATGGGACCTAATTAAACTTAAAAGCTTTTGCATAGCAAAGGAAACCATAAACGAAAACAACCTACTGAATGGGAGGAAATATTTGCAAATAGTATGGCCAATAACACAACAATTCAACAGCATCAATTCTTTGGCATTCAGCCTTCCTTATGGTCCAACTCTCACAGTTGACGCTTTTGACTGTGGTGTTGGAGAAGACTCTGTCCCTTGGACAGCAAAGAGATAAGCCAGTCAATCCTAAAGGAAATCAACCCTGAATATTCACTGGAAGGACTGATGTTGAAGCTGAAGCTCCAATACTTTGGCCACTTGATGTGAAGAGCTGAAAAAGACCCTGATGCTGGGAAAGACTGAAGGCAGGAGAAGAGGACGACAGAGGACGAGATGGTTGGATGGCATCACTGACTCAATGGACATGAGTTTGAGCAAGTTTCAGGAGTTACTGGCGGACAGGGAAGCCTGGTGTGCTGCAGTCCATGGGGTCGCAAAGAGTCGGACACGACTGAGTGACTGAACAACAATAAAATGGCCAACAAGGGGTTAATATCCAATCTGTATAAACAGCTCATATAACAACATGAAAAACAACTGGATTAAAAAATGGGCAGAAGACTTGATAGTTTTCAAAAAAAAAGAAATGCAGAAGGCCAACAGGCACGGGAAAAGATGTTTGCTAGCCATCAGGAAAATGCAAACCAAAACCACAAGGAGATTGCACCTCACACTTGTCAGAATGGCTACCATCAAAAAGAACACAAGTCACAAATGTTTGCAATGATGTGGTTGGTTGGTTGATTGGAATATAAATTTCATACTGTGAAAAACAGTGTGGAGTTTCCTTTGAATAACTAAAAGTAGTTACCATATGATCCAGCAATTCCACTCCTGGGCATATATACATCTGGAAAAGATAAAAACTCTAATTCTAAAAGACACACCCCAATGTTCACAGTAGCATTATTTACATTAGGCAAGACACAGAAGCAAGCTAAGTGTCCATCAACATGAATGAATAAAGACGTGGGGTGTGTGTGTGTGTATATACACACAAATAAGCATATAATAGAATACCACTCAGCCACGAAAATAATGAAGTTTTTACATCTGCCACAACATGGATAGACTTGGAGGGTATTATGCCAAGTGAAGTAAGTCAGAGACAAATACTGTATGATATCACTGTGGAATCAAAAAGTACAACACACTGGTGAACATAACAAAGAAGACTTACCAACACAGTGAATAAACTGGGCTTCCCTGGTGGCTCAGTGATAAAGAATCTGCCTGCCAATGCAGGAAACACAGGTTTGATCCCTGGGTCGGGAAGATCCTCTGGAGGAGGAAATGGCCACCTGCTCCAGTATTCTTGCCTCGAAAATCCCATGGATAGAGGAGCCTGGTGGGCTACAGTCTGTGGGGTCGCAAAAAGAGTCAGACATGATATGTGACTAAACAAACTACCAGTGGGGAGAGGGAGAGGAAGAGGTACAAACTATTACATATAAAATAGGCTGTAAGAATATACCGTGCACTGTGGGAACATAGCTAATATTTCATAATAACTAAACGGAGTATATCCTTTAAACACTGAGAATCTATACATGGTACGCTTGTAATGTATTGCACAACTATACTGCAATTAAAGAAAAGCTTAAAAGGCATTCCAAAAAGGAAAATCTGGAAACATTTCAAAGAAATAACCCAGTAATTTATATAACTTCCTTTGCTTAGATCTGTATTTTTCACTACAGTTACTTGACGTTTTAGGTTATGGCCAATTTCTTTTCAAGATTTGAATAAATTCCACTAGACATGAGAATACTTTTCTCAGGAAGTTTTCTATGTAATGCATAAAGTTTGATAACCAAAAGGGCTCTTTGGGTTAGAGTCAGAATCAGAAAAGGCAAGGAAAGACCCGGTCACAGCTCTGACTCGTTATAATAAGGTTGATGAATGAAAATGTGAAAGTTTTCAAAATCTGTTTTGCATCTGTTATTTCCTATCAACAGCAGGAATCCATGAACTAAAAGGAAAGAATGGACACTAGTCGGAATTACTTGAAGCCTGGGATGAAGTACGTGTATGAGAGAAGCAAGCTGTTTACCGTGAGGTCGCTTCCTTGACCAGGGGTCTGCGAGAGGCTGTAGAGGCAACTGCTCAGACACTGTCAGGGGACGGGAGACACGCCAGGCACGGATCCCGCGGACTGAGGACGCGGTGTCGGCAGGAGAAGGGATCTGGGTTGGAGACACCTGGTTTGAAAGCCTGCAGTGACACTTTCCACCTCTGTGACCCTGGGCTAGGTGTTTGACTTTCATGACTTTACATCTTTAGAAAAGTAATGATAACATCTACCTCGCAGGGCTGTTGGATTATATGAGATAATAAATGCAAGATGTCAGCACAATGCCTTATGGTCGGTACTCAACAGGCAACGCTATTAATACAGATCAGCATGGTTATTGTAGATCCGGGGAAGGATTCTCCAGTGGATGCAACAGTTGCTTTTGGCTATTCATAGAGACATGACATAACTACCCTTACTCTCCTTTATCTCCTAGAGTACGGTTTCCATGACAGGAAATCCTAGTCTTGTATTTTTAATCTTCACAGATTTAAGTGCTAACAGATTTCCTTATACATCAGATTATACTCTGATGGCTTTTTTATTCTTTGAAAAAAGGATAAAAATAGGGACTGAGAACTTCCATGATGCCATACTACAAGACTCAAGCATTTTAAATAAACGTAAAAAGAACAAACAGTGACTACTAGGATGCTACATGGATTTACTAAGAAGAAATTTAACTTATCTTTTCAGACAGGATTACTAGATTAGGTCTGGGAAGTATGACAGTTGTGGCATAAATGAACTTTCTTAGGTAGAAGCCTAGGTCTGTCTGGATGTTTTTATGAACATCCAGTGTAAAAGCAGCAATATGGGCTAGACTGAACACAGCTGACCATGCCTCATGGGTCCTGCTTACCATCTGTCACAGGAGGCAATGGTTGGTAGGCTCTAAGAGACTGACTACTCAGGTCTCTCTAGTTCTTATTTGTTCAGTGATTTTCATGAAAATATGGGTGGCATGTTCATCAAAGCTATAGATGGACTTCACTGTAAGTAAAAAAAAAATTGTCATGGATGCAAGAAATATAGCAGTAAAACAAAATTAAACAGATGCAGTTCCTGTGCTTATAGGTAACAAACTGGATGGCAGAATGAGGAGGTAAGATGATCTCAGCATGCTGTAGTAATATAATGAAACTTAAAAGGGATAGAGGACCAGTTTGGCTTCTGGGGCAAAGATCTGGCTAAGCAACAAAACCCTGGGAAGAGACTCAGGAGTTCAGTCAACAGTACGCTCGACGACTTTCTAACAGTGTCATTCAACTTCTAAAAAAAGCTAACATGATTTTAAGTTGCATTAACCGAAGTAGGTAGACACCAGAACACTGTGATTCCCACTTTTTTCACATCCTAAATATGAATGAGAAATCATAAGAACATTTTCCCAAATCACTAGCTACAGTAACTCTCAGAGCAGGCTTCCAGATCTCTTCTCAAAGGGGAGGGGTATGTACTGTGAAACCACAGCCATCCCCTGGAGATTCTAAAAAGCTGTCCCCTAACCCCCACTTCGGCAGGTATCACTCACCCTCTCCCCACCACTCTCAGTCATCACCCCAAACAAGGTAATTAGTAGTCCATACCTTGAACATAACGTTTGGCTCTGGGCATAAGACTGACGCATCCTAAGCACGCCTGGTCGAAGTAAGGTGCTCACGGTACCTAACGAACGGGTGAAGGACGACAGATGTCTTCCGAGATCAGTGACTGGCTGGCGCAGGGACTCAAAACCGCATTCTCTGAGGAAATGCAGATGCCTACTAAGTGCGAGGAGAACATGAGAGTTATTTTCCAAAGGCTGAAGATCCGCCACATGGAAGATGGTTGAGGCGTATGTACTCTGCTGCACAAGGTAGAACTATGGCAGGAGACACATTTCAGGTCAGAGCCTTCTCGCGGTCAGCGCTGCTGGGAAGTTTGATCGGGGGAACCTGCCACCTGGCCCAGTGAGCTTCAACAGCTGTGCGCATAACACCGCTAATGTGTTACTAAAAAATGGAGGACTGAACTTTAAGAACTTGTATTTAAAATGGAATAAACCAGAGCAGATTCAAAGTTATGTCTATGATGTGTTTCTCATTTGCTTACATTCCAATATACTTTCCGAGGGGAAGAAACAAGAGTAGGTTAGAGTGAGGGTGTTCAGAGCATCTACGGGAACATGGGGGCACATGGGAATTTTTGTGGTGAACTCTTGGGCTAGAAAACCACTCAGTGTAGATTTTTTTCTTGGTATTATAGTTGGGTGGGTGCCAGTGTTTAAAGAATTACTTTAAAAACATCTTTCCATTCTATGATTTTTGTTATCTAAGTAAACATATATTTACTTAGTTCTTCCTTCCATAAATACTAGGAACACTAATACTGTCACAAAAGCCACACTTTTTTTTTAAGCTTTAAGAGCTGGCAGGGGGACTTCTCTGGCAGTCTAGTGGTTAAGACTCCACGCCTCCACTGCAGGGACCATGGGCCCCACCCTGGGTTGGGGATCCCACCCTGGGTTGGGGATCCTGCATGCTGCACCAGACAGCCAAAAAAGAAAAAGGAAGAGTTGGTAGGGGACAGATTTCATAGGTTAAGACGCCACGCTTCCACTGCAGGGACCATGGGCCCCACCCTGGGTTGGGGATCCCACCCTGGGTTGGGGATCCTGCATGCTGCACGGGACAGCCAAAAAAGAAAAAGGAAGAGTTGGTAGGGGACGGATTTCATAGGCAGCACTTGGGCGCCACAGGGGCCATCTCCCCTCTGTATACATTTCTCGATGTATAGACACATTTTTAAGTAAGCTAAAAAAATTAGTCATTATTTTTGATTAAAGGGTTTATAAAAAAAGCTCATTACAGATTTATTTTGAGAAAATTGATAAAACACATTATGGTTAAAGAACAGAATTTATAATAAAATGTTTAAAAGTGTTTTTTTTTCAGTCTTCCCTGGTTTGTCTGAGAGTTGGCTTGGCAGGCTGTGCAGCTATGAAATATTCATATTTGCTGAATAAACGAATGACTGAATTGTTACTAATGTTCGCCCACAGTTCTCACACCAGAGGAGAAATTACAAGATTGTTGGCTGCCCCGAATTTGCATATTTGTATACAGAGTGAAGAAGAGGTAATCATATCTCTTTTCTTTCTCAGGGAGACACGAGAAAGAAACATGAATAAATAAAATGAACTAGCTATGTTAGCCCCAATTTCAGATTTATGCCATTTCTTTTCTCTCTTTCCTATTCATTTCCCCTGTCTCCTAAAATAAAGTTCACAGAGTAAATGATACTTACTATCTGTGAAGTCAAGGCTGACCAATATGAGGAATGTCAAAAACAATACCACATTTTTAAATTAAAAATCATTACCAAACAGACTTTTCTGGAAGAAAACACACCATACATGTTCAGTTTTGTTGCGAAACATAGCTTAAGTCTGTTCAAATTGAACAGAGATCAGAAAGGCCATTTACTGCATTTTAGTACCATATCCTTTCCTTGCAGAATATCTAAGCCTTTAAGAAAGACTGCCAACTGCAGTGGGGTCATTAGGATTAAAATGTGAAGAGTACATTTTACATTTACCTTTGGCCCAAAGTTTGGAGAAAGTGCTTATGCTGAAAGATTTTATCTTGAAGAAAAAAGTCTGGAAAGTTATATTGTCTTTTTAGAAAAAGATACTACTACTTATATTTCATTTGTCTAGATTGCTAGTTTCTGAGGTGTTTTCTCCTACAGTCTCATTTTTTCGTCAGATACAATTCTAACATTTTCTCTGATTAAAAGTTTAAAAAATAAACATCATATTCTAAATATAAATATGAACATAACTCTTATAACATAAAAACCAGTCTGTGAATGACACAGGAGGGAATTTAGAGATTCAAATGAAAAATCTTTTAAGAAATGGAAATAAGCTGAGCGCCTACCTGCCATTTAACTGTCATGTCTGTATTAATTTAGTCTCACTATTGCATCTGACACTACCAACCATTTGCTCCCTCCTGTCTAGAGTCCATCCATCCTTTAGTTTTTATCATACTGGATTCTCTTGGTTACCAGTCTCTCACTGCTCCTAATCAGTCTCCTCCAATGACATTTCTTCCTGAAATCATTCAACCAACAAAGACATTTTCTAAGGTCTCTCCTCTAAGACTCTTTTTCAGTTTTTAAGCAGACAGCTCTGAACACGTTCCGTGCTCCGGGAGCCATGCTGAGTGCTGAGGATACAATGATGAGTGACAGACAGTTCTGCTCTCAAGGAGCTTGCAGTCTGTTGGGGAGGAGATAATATTAAAGTAAAAAGCTTCAAAAAGAGTTACAGATTTTGTTAAGTGCTCCACAGGAAAAAACAGAGCATAGATTAAGAGCAATGCAACAAAGGCACCCTACTGAGTCTGGGGAAGGCAGAACGAGGCAGGTTTGTGGGGAGCTGCACACTTGAAGGATGTGCAAATGGCCAAGTGTGAGCAGAGACCCTGTGTGGGGAAGGAGGATAATGTAATGATGGGAGGGACAGAAGGGCATCGTCAGGACAGAGCACAAGCAATGGAGGGGAAGAGGCACTGACAGTACATCACACAGGGCCTCGAGGCCAGCCTCTACCCTCGTGGTTTCAAGTCTTAGCTCCAGGCCAAAGACCCCATGACTACCTCAATTTGTTGGCACCAGTCCTAAACTTCTGACTGCTGGTTGGACATTTACACATGCATGTTCTCATGCCACCTCATTGTCTCTGGACTACCACAATGGTCTCCTAACTTTCTGTCTGGGAGCAAACCCACCTACGCCGATCACAGAAAGCAGGGAGCACCACGTTCAAACTAGCAGCAGAGGGTGACTGACTACAATGGGTCTATGAAAATCAACAGGGTGGCAACAGGTCAGTACTACGCGATCTCAGAACTTAGGATGCCCTTTGATCCCTACTGCTTTGAGTAATAGCGAAAACAAAACAAAAGAAGAACACCTCAAAACCCAAAACCCCAGACAAACGAGAACCTTCCCAAATTCTTAAATATCAATATTTGATAAATACTGAAAATCACATAAGGTAAAAATGAATCACTACAATTATACATTAAAGTACATGACAGCATCATTTTAGGAAGTACATAATTTATTACATGTGAGTTCATAATAAAACAGATACTTGGGAACTTTAAAAATGAGTTATGAGTAACAGATGTGAAATTCTCAAATCCTGAAGGCTGAAATACTAAAATTCTTGCATTTTTAAAAAACTCTTTCTCATGATTAGCATAGTTTGAAAATTATGATGCTTTTCCAAGGGAAAAAGGAGAAATTAAAAAATAGACACGTTGATGAAGGCAATGCGTTCTTCCCAGCTGGCTTTATTCTCCACTGAAGCTCAATATCGGATTATCTTTTCTTTACTTACAGGAAGCTGTCACTCTTCTGTTTTCCAATAACCCTCCAAAGAGAATGGAAAACGCTTGTGCAAAATGACACTCTACGCAGGTTTTACCATTTTAATACACTTCTGGTCAACCGCTTCCCTAGTTGTAGGGTTCTGTGAGTGAACGCTGAATAACTTTACATATTTTCCAGATTCATCATGGAGGCTGCTTTTCTTCTCTGCACTGTAATTGCACTGAGCTGCAATTGAAATGAACAATCAGTGAGAAGTTAACTTTTTCTACGGGAAATCTTAGACTAGTACGAAGTGTAATGCATCACAACTTACAATTACTGAAAATAACTTTATTGTAAGGCCTCTTGTAAGAGGTCATTTTTTGTGTTCATTTCTCTTTTACTCTAGAGACTTTAAAATGATTACCCTAGAGATATGTGTGTCGAGTATGACTTTCCATAGCTCAGTGATATACTGACAATTCCAAAACATATTTAACGGATGGATGAAAGGCATCTAGGTAAACGTTAACCAGGAAAGAGACCAGAACACAAACTAAGCGCAAGCCAGCACAGTGCAGGGCTGATCATAAAAAGATGATGACAGGTCACAATAAGTCTACTGCGAAAATAATCCTTAAATATGAAGTTGGAACTGATGACAGAGACACAAGGTGAAAAACATCTAACAGTAAAAAGGGCGCACAGCATAAGGAAGTCTTCCCGTCTCCCTCCTTCATTCCACACCCCTCTTTCCAGATACAACCACCACTTCCAGCCTCGAAACAAATTTCTTAAAATATCCTATATGAGAATACACATACATTATTGCTTCACTTTTTTTTGAAGAATGATAAAGGACTATACACAGCTTTCATTTTCCCCCTACTGAACAGTCTACTTTATTCCATCTGTCTTTTCTCTTCTGTACACTCTGTTCCACTGCAGCACTTCTTTCTGGCTGTTGTTGATCAGTCACTCTGTTCAGAACATGAGCCTTTTATCATATGCAGCAACTATTTTTCTCAGTTTGTCACTGACGTTACTCTTTCATGCAGAAATTTGAAATCTTACATAGTCACATTAATTTATTTTCATAGTTTCCAGGTTTTGTGTCACCACACTGGTTTTTAAAAATCCGATACAGTGAAAAGAACACAATGTGGCATTCAGTAGTTCAGAGTGATACACTTAGAACATCTAACCATCATCCAAAGTGGATGAAGGCCGTATAAGAAACTGTTGATCAGAATAGCACATTTCCAGCATGACTGAATGACTACAGGGCAGGGTTTGTGCTGAGCCAGTGAGGCCCAGTGAGGCTGAGCTGGACTGCCTGAGTAAAGACATCATGTGAGAGACAACAATCATCTTTCAACCCCTTTACTTTACTAAATATCAAGCCCTTAGCAGGATATTATTTCTAACAGCAGTTCCCAATTTCTGGAAGAATATGGGAAAGTCAGAAAGGATTCAGAGAAGGCAAAGATAAAGATTTTAAAAAACTGAATATATGTCTTAGAAACAAAGTTTATGAGTTGAATACTTTTAAAATAGAAAAAAAAAATACTAACCTCAGGGAATGAATTCCTTTGTGTGTTTGGGGAAAATGGTAAATGATTACTTTCTGTCTTCAGATGAGAACAGAATGGCAGGAACAAAAAATTTAAGGAAAAATCTGTAAGGCAGTTACTGACAAAACATTTTAAAAAAGGCTCACAAAGAGATTAGGAGAATCTCTGCCATTGGAGAGTTTAAATAACAGGAGAAATATTAGTGTGGACTGCTGAGGCTTAATGCTGTTGGGAAGGGGATGGGAGTATATGCCAATTGAACTATATCATTAAGGTTCTGTAACTGGACCCTTGTTACTGTCCAACTCCAGGGAGCTGATTTTAAGTAGGCATTTTCTTTACCACAGGGTTTCCCTTGTGGCTCAGCTGGTAAAAAATCTGCCTGCAATGCAGGAGACCTGGATTTCATCCCTGGGTTGGGGAGATCCCTTGAAGAAGGGAACAGCTACGCACTCCAGTATTCTGGCCTGCCATGGACTGTATAGTCCATGGGGTTGCAAAGGGTCAGACATGACTGAGCAACTTTCACTTTCTTTACCACAGTCCTTAAAAAAGATAAACTTGAAGCTTTAAAGACTGTGATGTAGAAATTTAATTTCTATGTATCTAATTACCTATTTACCACTTAATGACCATGCTAAGAGCTTTATATGTGCTAACTCCTTTGATCTTTCAGTAACTATATCAGGGAAGTGTTATTATCCTAAACATGAAAAGACTGAGTCTTAGAGATGTTGAAACTGCCCAAGGTCACATGGCTAATTAATGGTATGAGGTTATTTGCCGGACACCAAAATACTTCCACTCAAGATACTGCCCTGAACATGTCGGCTCCTGTAACCTTATAATCTAAATGAATAAATGAATTCTTAAATAATTAGCTCATTCATCAGTCCATAATTTCATAAGAAATTAAACTTACCTGATAAAACTATAATTACTTTTAAGAAGGAAAGGTAACAGAAGGGCAAGTTATGATTGGATTTTAAGAGCCATGCCATGCTCATACCAGAAGTAGATTAAAAAAAAAAAATCTATAAATATCACAAACTGAATTCCGTGAGTATTTAGGGTTAATTGCTTTACTATATATGAAATTATCCAATAATGTTAGTTATTAGATTAATAATATCTAAGAATAATGTTAATTTTGATCAAAACAGTAAATTTATAACCAAATATAATTAATAATACACTTGGTTTGTTTCTATCTAAATTATCTGTTTCCAGCCTATCTTTATAATCACTAAACTCCTCTCATTTTGTTCCTAACAGGAGAGACTATTTGCTCCTACTTTAGAACAAATGGCCCATTTCATTTATATGATATGTGAGCATTATGAGTAATTGCCCCTTATTATTTCATGGATGTTCTGCATTTTCTACTCTATTTCCCATTGGACAACTTTTATGTGGTATTTGAGATTTATATGGTCACATACAAATGTGCATTAAATGAAGTTAAACCTATAAGCTAGGTAATTTTTTTCTATTTAAAAACTGCAATAAAAACAGTTAGTGCAATTTGGAACACTATATTCAAAGCAATGTAATTCACTTTCAAATCTCTCAGTGAATACCTGCCTACTTTTAGGCAGAACATAATTCTAGAGCAGTGCTTACCGTGAGAGCTGTTCTATATGATGCTGGCCAATATGACAGTCATGGCTTCACGCAGCTTTTGAGCATCTGAAGTCTGACTAGTGTGAGGATTTCAATTTAATTGATTTAAATTTAAACAGCTGCTAGTGGCTACAACTATCCATATTGGACAGTGCAGTTCTAGATTTAGGTGATGTTTATTTCTGTTTCTCAAGTTTACTTTTTCAATCTCAAATATTAAAGAGACTAATTTTAAGTAGCTTAGTCAAATAAAAGTAAAATTCTAGTTCTCTGGAAACTGTTAAGGAATTTTTTTATCTGTGACTTACTCAGACTCTCATCACCCAGGCATAATGAGGATGCTTCCTACCTGCTGGGAGGCCGAAGCAGCTCTCTGTTCGGCTTCACTCAGTCGCCTCTGAAGTCTGTTGGATTTTTCCTGATGCTCTAGGATTAACTTTTCATGCTATTAAGGGGAGATATAAGACAAGTTAGAAAACTGTACGTGGGATGGAGATGTTTCATGGAATTATTAATCAAAAATCTGAATATCATTTTATCACTTACAAAATGCAAAGACAATATATCTCCAAATTAATATTTTTCAAGTTATGAACGCCAAAGTTCAAAGCCGGTTTTACATTATGACTAAATCTGCTCCCCCCCACCCTCCACTGTCACAAACCACCAAAGAAAGTGAATTAAATCCAAAGCAAAGTGAACCTGAAGTGAAGACGAGGACGTTCAGTTTGAGATGCCAGAAAACTGCTCTGCCGTCACTGCTGAGCGTGACAGCACAGACCTGGGTCTCACAAGCAGAGGGTCAGGAGGGCCGGGCTGAGCCCGAGACTCCGCACTTTTGTCAGGTTCTCGGGTGATGCTGACACTGTTGGCTGCGGCACTCGGAACCGCTGTGCTCGCAGAGCTTACAGGGGAGTGGTGACATTGTGCACACATTATTGAAGTCAAGGAGCAGAAAATACTCACTCCAGAAACCCTGACTTTTACAGAATCAGACTTATCTTAGGGCTTCCCTGGTGGCTCAGCAGTAAAGAATCTGCCTGCAATGCAGGAGACTCAGGTTTGATCCCTGGGTCAGGAAGATCCCTTGGAGAAGGGAATGGCAACCCACTCCAGTATTTAGCCTAGAGAATCCCATGGACAGAGGAGCCTGGTGGGCTACAGTCAATGGGGTCACAAAGAGTCAGACACGACTGAGCAACTAACACTTGCACTATTCAGACTTATCTTAAATGATTTATGTGCTGAAAGTATTATTTAAAAAAGAGAAGGTGGGGCTTCCCTGGTGGCTCAGTGGTAAAGAAACTGCCTGCAATGCAGGAGACGTGGGTTTAATCCCTGGGTCCGGAAGATTCTCTGGAGAAGAAAATACCAACCCACTCCAGTATTCTTGTCTAGAACATCCCATGGACAGAGGAGCCTGGAGGGTCAGGCACAATTTAGTGACTAATACAACAACAAACAACAGTAATAAAAGAAGAAGAAATCTTTTCCAAGTTTCCCAATACATCTGCATACATCAGAGCGTATCAGAGTCAATGGAGTTATTAAGGCACCAGTAGGGGTTGCGTTATATTTAAAGAAACACCCTGAAGCCCTTATCCCCTCGGCTATGGATGTGACCTTACTTGGAGTAGGTTCTTTGTTGATAACTAAGTTAAGATGAGGTCATCAGGGTGGGTTCTGATCCAGTATGACCGGTGTCTTCGTAAGAAGGGGAAATTCGGCCATACAGACTGACATGTACAAACGGAAAAACACAGGAAAATACCATCGGCAAGACAAGGAATGCCTAAGGCCACTGGGAGTGAGGAGCGAGGCCTCAACAGACTGTCCCCTGGGGAGTCAGAAGGAACCAGAGCTGCTGTCTTCCTGAATCTGGACTTCCGGCCTCCAGAACTGTGAGACAGTCAGTATCTGCTGACCGAGTCACCCCAGCCTTTCTTCCTCTGTTAGAGCAGCCTCAGGCAACTACACAAGCATCACGACCGTCCATCTGTCACAACACGGTGTCATGCAGACAAGTGCAAGCAATCTATCAATTAAAAAATGTATTAGCCTTCTCCACGCTTACTAGCCTAAAAAAAAAAAAAAAGTCTGTGCACACACAGAATTATTATATAGTTTTTTTGAACTAGATAGTTCCTGTGTCCCAACATACAAGTAAGTGATAAGAGTGAATGTCATGCCTAGTAATACAAAATACTGAAATAACAATATCCTGTTAAAATGTGCTTATTCTATTTCTTATTGTGCCCAAAAGCAAAATTAAATTGTATGACGAGAACTCTATTAGCTGCTCCAATTTACCAAGATGTTTAAATATGTAGTCTTAAATTTAAGAGACACATCATTAACATTAGAGAAAACCTGAGGAAAAACTGCCATCCTCTATAACAATCATTTTCATAGTTACAATCAGATGATATATAAGGTACATATTTCTGTGCTGCTACCATAATGGTGAAGGCAGAGTCCAGATTAGATAAATCATAATATATGCAACTGTTCTTTTTTTAACTGATCATTTTAGTTGCTTTTGATCTTGCCCCAAAATTAACATTACCGTGTTGAATATTTTCCTTTAAAATTTTTTTCATATTTTAAATTATTTCCTTAGGACAGATTCCTGGAAGGGGGAGCTACATCAAAGAGTATTTTAATGGCTATGGTCTAATTGTTTTCTAAATTTCTCGTGTCAATTTATAATGCTATAACACTGAAGAGCAATGACTTCACTATGGCTCCTATGGAAGGCCACAGGGAGCTAGTCGGCCATACAGCCTATTAATGAAACTCCAAGAAATATGTTAGAAGTTAAAACATCAAATAAAGAAGTAGAGTTCTAGATAGTTCTAATCATAATCCAGAAATTGTTTAACCCGTTTTCTTCAAAGAAAACAATGATAAACCCTTGTTAACTTTAGTTCTAAAGCATTAATGTAAAGGAATGCCTTCATATATTCCAGTAGGCAAAAGTATTTCCTACATGTCTTTTCTGATGGATTAAAACAAAATTAGAGGAATTGGGTTAAAAAAACAGAAAGCTTAGACATGCACAGAAATAAAGAGGATCCTAACACTTCCGAAACAGCACAAGCTATGCTGGTGAAATTGAAATAGGAGCTCTGTCTTTGTCATTTAAATATGATGAATCACTGACTTCCAAAGCTTTTATTCACATTATATTATGTGTGGACTTTTAGTGTTATGTATGATTTCTGCAAGCAATACTCACATCCGCATGGTCATTTCCAAGTAGAGAATTAATCTGGACTTGGCTCAGGAAAGGTTCTATAACATGCACTTCCCAGGAGAGTCATTATCTTACCTCAACTACCTTTTCATTTGCCATTTCCAGCTGAGAAAGCAGCTCCTGGGTATGAAGTTTCTGTCGACTCAGCTCACTCCTATTAATCAAGAGAGAGGAAAAAGAAAAGAAGAAAAAACCATTAATATAACTGTTCAAAAACCTAATGAAATAGAATATTTACTAGTGAGGTACATGTTCATGTTCTGAACAAAAAATATTTTGTGTGCAAAATAAAAGTTGCACTAATAGGCTATATCTGGAATGACTCATTTCTTTGAAAAATACACATATATTCTGGAGAGTGGTAGTACAACAGCAAGAATACACTTAACACTACTGAACTGTTCACTTAAAACAGATTGAGACAGTAAATTTTACAATTTAAATAAAGGTTAAAATTGTCCATTTTAAATTAGGTATATTTTACCACAATAAAAAAACCAAACCTCCCCTCACATATTTCAAAAGTGCCAAAGTATCCTTAATATCACTATCTTGAGATATTATCTGGCATTAAAATAAAAGTTTATTCATATTAAACATACAGTATTTGTTGTTTTTAATGTTCATATATAGCACTTTTTAGGCTCAATTCTTGGAAATTTAAGGTAATGTTAATCACTCCAAACACCATTTCAGTGTAGTATATTCAGTATTAAAAGATAAGTTTTGGTTGTTATTTGCTTTATCTTATGCATTCATATCCTTTATGCTTTATTAGATAGAATTATGCACATAAGTGTCATCTTTTTTGGTTGCTGTTCAACATATAAGCATTGTATTGCCTTTAGCCAAAGATAATCTCAAGAGTCCCAGATTAGAAGCAGATACAATAGAGACTTTAAAATAACTTTTACGAGATCAAATTAATCTCTGAGTATTAAAATAGTTCATCCAGGACTGGTTTTTATCCTCTGACCTTACTTCTGCTTCTAAAGTAAATCAGTAGATTAACACTTCCAGTTATCAGCTTTGATTTTTTTTTCAAAGTGAGCCTAAAAACCTAGTATGTCCTGCAAGTGTCCTATATTTGAATGGATAGTTGTTAAAATCAGCAAGCTATTTGTTATAAATACATATAACAAAAAATGTCCACAAATCAATTTCACAAATATCTACTGAACACTCTTTATGGCCAAGTGCAAGCATGTGGTAGTAAACACATGGATGGTGCCATAACAGAACTTACAGACTAATGGGAAATGGCTTATTCCTACTCAGTGGCTTCATCAGTACAGGTCAGGTCACCGACAACGAGGAGCCTGAGTACTGGTGACTGAGTGCAAGACAGACAAACTCAGGCGTTTCACCTTAGCTAATTTTTGTGATAACAATACCAGGTGGCGCTAGTGGTAAAGAATCCACCCGCCAAGGCAGGAGACACAGGAGACGCCGGCTTGATCCCTGGCTCAGGAAGATCCCCTGAAAGAGGAAAGGGCAGCCTGCCCCAGTGTTCCTGCCGGGGAATTTCCACAGACAGAGGAGCCTGGCGGGCTACAGTCCACGGGGGCACAAAGAGCTGGCTACGACTGAGCATGCATGCACACATATGACAATAAGGTAGGATAAATTGTTGTGCTTAAAAGTATCTTGTGTAGCTTAAGGGCTTCCCAGGTGGCACTAGTGGTGAAGAACTCACCTGCCAATGCAGGTTAGATGTAAGAGGCATGGGTTAAATCACTATTACTCCTCACCATAACAAAGAAAAGGAAAATGACTAATGTGGCCAGCCTTCTGGGCTGAATGTAATTAAAAGGTATGCACATTAGTGCTAATGAGAAATAACCTCTGAGTACTATGGAGAGGAAGACGATACAGTGATCATATTTATAAAGCTGGCCAACACTCAGTTTATACAATACCTTTTCGGACAACACCTATGGCGTAATTTGATACCTATGCTATTTGCTTACCTGTGACAATGTATTTGAATAATACAAATAATTTCTAATAATTACTATTAGATAGCAATAATTTCCCATAAAATTTAGGATCACAATGATACAAATTATTAACTTTTTAAAAAATGCATTTATTTTTAATCAGAGGATAACTGCTTTACAATGTTGGGTTAGTTTCTGCCATATAACAACATGAATCAGCCATAGATACACATATATTCCCTCCATCTTGAACAAATCACTAACTTTAAGTTACTTTTCATCTGTGTAAATATCTATTCTATTGTGTATCAAGCAGTCACCTCCACTGGACAGTAAGCAACACTGCTCTCCACCAAGAAAGTGGAGATGATGGTAATGGCAGTAATAATAGCAAACACTCCCCTAGTGCCTACCCTGTGTGGTGGTGCTAGTGGTAGAAAAAACCCACCTGCCAATGCAGGAGATATAATAGACATGGGTTTGATCCCTGGGTTGTGAAGATCCCCTGTAGGAGGGCATGACAACGCACTCCAGCATTCTTGCCTGGAGAATCCAATGGATCGAGGAGCCTGGCAGGCTACAGTCCATGGGTCAGAGAGTCAGACATGACTGAGTGACTTAGTACAGCACTACTCTAAACCAAAAAGGTCAGTTTCCATTCCAGTCCCAAAGAAAGGCAATGCCAAAGGAGCTCAAACCACCACACAATTGCACTCATCTCACACACTAATAAAGTAATGCTGAAAATTCTCCAAGCCAGGCTTCAACAATATGTGAACTTTGAACCTCCAAATGTTTAAGCTGGATTTAGAAAAGGCAGAGGAACCAGAGATCAAATTGCCAACATCTGTTGGATCATTGAAAAAGCAAGAGAGTTCCAGGCAAAACAACTATTTCTGCTTTATTGACTATGCCAAAGCCTTTGACTGTGTGCATCACAACAAACTGTGGAAAATTCTTCAAGAGATGCGAATACCAGACCACCTGACCTGCCTCTTGAGAAATCTGTATGCAGGTCAGGAAGCAACAGTTAGAACCGGACATGGATCAACAACTGGTTCCAAATCGGGAAAGGACTATGTCAAGGCTGTATATTGTCACTCTGTTTATTTAACTTACATGCAGAGTACATCATGAGAAACGCAGTGCTGGATGAAGCACAAGCTGGAATCAAGATTGCTGGGAGAAATATCAATAACCTCAGATATGCAGGTGACACCACCCTTATGGCAGAAAGTGAAGAAGAACTAAAGAGCCTCTTGATGAAAGTGAAAGAGGAGAGTAAAAAAGTTGGCTTAAAGCTCAACATTCAGAAAATGAAGATCATGGCATCCGGTTCCATCACTTCATGGCAAACAGATGGGGAAACAGTGGAAACAGTGGCAGACTATTTTTCTGGGCTCGAAAATCACTGAAGATAGTGACTGAAGCCATGAAAGTAAAAGACGTTTACTCCTTGGAAGAAAAGTTATGACCAACCTAGACAGCATATTAAAAAGCAGAGACGTTACTTTGCCAACAAAGGTCCATCTAGTCAAGGCTATGGTTCTTCCAGTAGTCATGTATGGATGTGAGAGTTGGATTACACAGAAAGCTGGGTGCCGAAGAATTGATGCTTTTGAACTGTGGTGTTGGAGAAGACTCTTGAGAGTCCCTTGGACTGCAAGGAGATCCAAGCAGTCCATCCTAAAGGAAATTGGTCCTGAATATTCACTGGAAGGACTGATGTTGAAGCTGAAACTACAATACTTTGGTCACCTGATGCAAAGAACTGACTTATTTTAAAAGAGACCCTGATTCTGGGAAAGATTGAAGGCGGGAGGAGAAGGGGACAACAGAGGATGAGATGGTTGGATGGCATCACTGACTCAATGGACATGAGTTTTGTAAACTCCAGGAGTTGGTGAGGGACAGGGAGGCCTGGCGTGCTGCAGCCCATGGGGTCGCAAAGAGTCGGACACGACTGAGCGACTGAACTGAATTCTAAGTGCTTTATATAAACTTCTTTAGCTTTCATAATAACCCTGTGAGATCCCCATTTTTACACACAAGACAATTTAGACGCAGAGGAATTTACAAATCAAGTTAAGTAACTTGCCTGGAGTCACAGAGCTAGTCAGCTGAGAGTCAGGATTGGAAAACCAGGCCCTTTGGTTCCAGTCTGTGCTCTCAGCCTCTCCCCTGTACTGTGCACCACGGCAGGCAACGGCTGAGTGTTGGTTAGATGGGTAAGTAAAAGAGGATGTTTGTGTGTGTACTGGGTATTTTAAGGAGTATAGATACTTCTCTGGAAACCTGACAAATTATATTTTTACTTCTGATTTCTTCCCAAAGCTTCAGTCCTATACTCAAATTTAACATGACTAACATCAAACTTTTTGCACTATGCTGCCAATCTACATTCTCTCTCTCTCACTGCTGAGATACAACCTACTTCTCATCTTCCTACTCAGTCTTTACACTGACTACATCACTGCCTGGGTTAAAACCTGTAAAGCTGATACTACTTCTTGCTTTCTCTTGAATGCAACATCTAGTTCGCCCCCAGCAGATTCTCCTGTGCAGTATTTCTTGCATCTATTGTTCATTTCTATTCAGTGTGACCATCACAACAATTATAACTTAATTTTTAGATTTACTGCAGCTGCCAACCGCTTGGGCTTCTCAGTATCAGGTGAAAAACTGTATGCAAGGCATCCATCAGTGCATACAGAGGTACCCAATTAACAGTGTACTTTTCCGTAATGCACCCACCACTGAGTATTTCTCCTTCTAAAGCATGACTTTAATAATTGGCTTCCTCGAGCAGTAACTTTCAGTGGTTCTCTGCTACTGGACAAAACAGTGCAAATTCCTGAGAAGGGCATTCAGATTCTCCCAGAACTTTGTGGAATTTATCTTTCCAATCTTCTCTTCAATAGGAACCTTCCACTTCAATCAGTTCTCACTGTCTCGCCAACAAAACACATATGTGCCATCTCTAAGCTCATGTTCATGTCATTTTCTGTATCCTCTTTTGCGGATTTCCCATGAAAATCCTGCCTATTCTTTAAGATTCCACCCTTGCCCTACTTCTTTCTATGTCTCCTTCCTGGTTCACTTTAATCCAGATGGTTCTCTTCTCAAGTCAATGTGTTAATACTTATTTTATGTAGAAGACATTTAGCAATTGTGTATTGCAATTCTAATGGGTGGTTTATATATGTGTATATATGCATACAAGTATACACACACGTGCCCCCAATAATAATGGAAACTTTAAAAAAAGGGGATTGTTTTTAGTTTCTACCGTATGTGCCAAAGGACTTTACACATAGGAATTTAATAAATATTTGCAGATTTATGGCTAAATTTTCATAGGGAACTTAGCAGTTAGAAAATGTATTTTAGATAAAGATTTAAAAAAATGTACTTATAGTCTGCTACTTTCTCCAAAGGACTTGAAGAACCCAAGAAAAGGTAATTTTTTAGTTAAGCACTTCCTTTAAGTTTCACTCCTGAATGAAAGTTTAGAAGGTATTAAAGGTTGGGGAGAAAAGTGATTTCACCAGCTCTGTCCCTTGAGACCTTCCTAGAGCCTGCCTGTCAGTACACTGCAACTCCTTATTTCTCTGTCAGGATATTTCACTGCAGGGATAAAGGAAAGACCCAGGAGGATGATCTGACTCTGTATTATCTATGAGAAAATGTCTCTTCATTAGGGAATATAATTGAGAATTCCCTACATCATTAGTGATTTAGGATACACATAAAATAAAGCTTTCCAGAAAGTTTCACGGTGGTATTACACTTCAAACACTTGCCAAGTAAAGCTATATAATCTCTTCACTGGAAATCTTTAAAAACGGAAATGTCCATCTCTATCGGGGATGATTTAAGCGCAGCCGGTCAGGAGGTACGGAGATAGATGGCATTTCCAGTTTCTGTGTGACATCATGGCAGCGAAAGAGCACTTTATCCTAGCCACAGAACTTAAATGAAACTGTACCCAAGTTCTCTCTAGTTTCTGGCACAGTATATAACATGTTACAAGGTTTAAGGTAAAATTATCTCCTACCGATTTCCTCTAACTACAGAAGAAACAGGCATTCTCTATAACCCCAATGGGAACTGCTTAGTCCACTGGTGTCCTGAATAATTTTCAGCTCACATTCATGTGCATGTGAGAGAAAATCCTAGTCATGCCTACAAAACATAATAGAAAAACTAGTTGTAAAAGGTAACTGAATTACTACCTTCTGTGCAGATAAAATTTCACAAAATGATTTATAAACAAAGAAATGAATGCTGCATCTACTAAGAAAATAGAATCAACACTGGGAAGTCATCCAGTTCTTCGACTGGAGACAGAAGTCAGTGAAGAGTGAGCACCCGAGGCCAGGGCCCTTCCTCCGGCCCACGGCGAGGCTTTGGGGAGGTTCACAAACACCCTGAACTATACCCCAGATCTTCACATTTATCCCGTCTGGGAAGAAGATCCAGAGTCTTCCTCCGATTTTTAAGAGGTCTGAGGGCTAAGGAAGGATAAGGATTTTGGCTGAGCTTTTTGCCTGGAATATACAAAATTCTGAAATAATTTTTTTCCTTTTAAATTATGAGCACAGTGATTGGAGTGTTTTAATGTTGAATGTCTTTCTTACACAAGCCACATCCATAATGATATCATCTAATTATTTCCACTTTTGGTTTCATTACGGTGGTACAAGAATTTAAAGGCACTTGGCAAACAATCCAAATACAGAATTATTTTAGATTTTTACAGTATTCGCCCTATTTTACAGTTGTTTATCTAGACTTAATTCAACAGCATATTCTCCAAAGTATACAATTCCATTTAAAAAGAAACAATAACTTTTCCTTTCTACTCACATATCACTGGTTTAATTAATTATGTATTTCTGAAACTGGCATAACCTGGTTTGGGAACAATCACACTGATACCGACAGTGTCAGACAACACTAGAGTATCTAAGTTGATTAGACAAGAGCATGCAGAATGCCTTGGACATTGGTCAGCACGCTTTATACAGAAACTTCACTGGTTGATGATGCCCACGATCAAGTGGACATCAGCCAGGAGGGTTTTCCACTGCACCTTTTTATAATCTTGGGCTTCCTTTGTGGCTCAGCTGGTAAAGATTCCGCCTGCAATGTGGGAGACCTGGGTTTGATCCCTGGGTTGGGAAGATCCCCTGGAGAAGGGAAAGGCTACCCATTCCAGTATTCTGACCTGGAGAATTCCATGCACCGTATAGTCCATGGGGTTGGACATGACTGAGTGACTTTCACTTCTATTATAACTTCAATGCTGCAAAGTAGTAGTTATTCTCATCTTATAGATAAAGAAATTAAGACTCAGAAAAGTTAATGTTCCTAAGGTCAGACAGTGACTGACAGAAAAAATGAGTTTCATACTCAAGCTTTTTATCAAAATGTTCTCTCAACTAAATCACATTGCCTCTTACCTTAAGCCCAATCATTTACAAGAGGTATTATTGAAGTATGTCTGTGGCATAACATAATATCAAGATCTATAGGCGAAGTGAAAAAAATTTAATCCCAAGTATGCAGCAAAATGGTAACTGCAAAAACTGTGACCTCAAAAGACCTGAATATGAAAACAGGTTTCAAATCTCATTTAGTTACCTAAAAACACCACAGGTTTGCAGGCCAGCTTTAGCAATATCAGGGCACTGTTGGTCACAGTCCAGGTTCCTTCTTTCCCAATCTGCACTTAGATCCTCCTAAGTGATCTCATTTAGGCCATGACCCTGTCCAATATGCTACTAGAGAGGAGTGGAGAAATAGCACTAGAAGGAAAGAAGAGGCAGGGCCAAAGCAGAAATGACTCCCAGTTGTGGATATGTCTGGTGGTGAAAATAAAGTCTTATGCTATGAAGAACAATATTGCATAGGAACCTGGACTGTTAGGTCCATGAATCAAGGTAAACTGTAAGTGGTCAGATAAGAGATGGCAAGAGTGAACATCCACATTTTAGGAATCAGTGAACTAAAATGGACTGGAATGGGTGAATTTACCTCAGATGACCATCATATCTACTACTCTGGGCAAGAATCCCTGATAAGAAATGCAGAAGCCCTCACAGTCAACAAAAGAGTCCAAAATACAGTACTTGGGTGCAATCTCCAAAACTACACAATGATCTTGGTTCGTTTCCAAGGTAAACCATTCAATATCATAGTAATTCAAGTCTATGCCCCAATCACTGATGCTGAAGAAGCTGAAGTTGAATGGTTCTATGAAAACCTACAAGACTTTCTAGAACTAACACCAAAAAGAGATGTCCTTTTCATTAGAGGGGACTAGAATGCAAAAGTAGGAAGTCAAGAGATACCTGGAGTAACAGGCAAGTTTGGCCTTGGGATACAAAATGAAGCAAGGCAAAGGCTAACAGAGTTTTGCCAAGAGAACACACCGGTCATAGCAAACACCCTCTTCCAACAACACAAGAGACGACTCTACACATGGACATCACCAGATGGTCAATACTGAAATCAGACTGATTATATTCTTTGCAGCTGAACCAGGAGAAGCTCTGTAGAGTCACCAAAAACAAGACCAGGAGCTGACCGTGGCTCATATTAGGAGCTTCTTCTTGCAAAACTCAGACTTAAATTGAAGAAAATAGTGAAAAACACTAGGCCATGAAGGCATGACCCAAATCGACTCCCTTATTTATACAGTGGAAGTGAGAAATAGATTCAGGGGATCAGATCTGGTAAAGAGAGTGCCTGAGAGAACTACGGATGGAGCTTTGTAACCAAAACCATCCCCAAGAAAAAGAAATGCTACAAGGCGAGATGGTTGTCTGAGGTGGCCTTACAAATGGCTGAGAAAAGAGAAGTGAAAGGCCAAGGAGAAAAGGGAAGATAAACTCCATCTGAATGCACAGTTTCAAAAACATCTACTTCTGCTTCACTGACTATGCTAAAGCCTTTGACTGTGTGGATCACAACAAACTGTGGAAAATTCTGAAAGAGATGGGAATATCAGACCACCTTACCTGCCTCCTGAGAAACCTGTTTGCAGGTCAAAAAGCAACAGTGAGAAACGAACATGGAAAAATGGATTGGTTCAAAATTGGGAAAGGAATACGTCAAGACTGTATATTGTCACCTTGCTTATTTAACTTACTTGCAGAGTACATCATGTGAAATGCTGGGCTGGATGAAGCTCAAGCTAGAATCAAGATTGCTGGGAGAAATATTAATAACCTCAGATATGCAGATACCACCACCCTTATGGGAAGTGAAGAGGAACTAAGGAGCCTCTTGATGAAGGTGAAAGAGGAGAGTGAAAGAGCTGGCTTAAAACTCAACACTGGCTATTCGAGGTTTTTTGTATTTCCATACAAATTGTGAAATTCTTTGGTCTAGTTCTGTGAAAAATACCGTTGGTAGCTTGATAGGGATTGCATTGAATCTATAGACTGCTTTGGGTAGAATAGCCATTTTGACAATATTAATTCTTCCAATCCATGAACACGGTATGTTTCTCCATCTGTTTGTGTCCTCTTTGATTTCTTTCATCAGTGTTTTATAGTTTTCTATGTAGAGGTCCTTTGTTTCTTTAGGTAGATATACTCCTAAGTATTTTATTCTTTTTGTTGCAATGGTGAATGGTATTGTTTCCTTAATTTCTCTGTCTGTTTTTTCATTGTTAGTATATAGGAATGCAAGGGATTTCTGTGTGTTAATTTTATATCCTGCAACTTTACTATATTCATTGATTAGCTCTAGTAATTTTCTGGTAGAATCTTTAGGGTTTTCTATGTAGAGGATCATGTCATCTGCAAACAGTGAGAGTTTTACTTCTTCTTTTCCTATCTGGATTCCTTTTACTTCTTTTTCTGCTCTGATTGCTGTGGCCAGCACTTCCAACACTATGTTGAATAGTAGTGGTGAGAGTGGGCACCCTTGTCTTGCTCCTGATTTCAGGGGAAATGCCTTCAATTTTTCACCATTGAGGGTGATGCTTGCTGTGGGTTTGTCATATATAGCTTTTATTATGTTGAGGTATGTTCCTTCTATTCCTGCTTTTTGGAGAGTTTTAATCATAAATGAGTGTTGAATTTTGTCAAAGGCTTTCTCTGCATCTATTGAGATAATCATATGGTTTTTATCTTTCAATTTGTTAATGTGGTGTATTACATTGATTGATTTGCGGATATTAAAGAATCCTTGCATTCCTGGGATAAAGCCCACTTGGTCATGGTGTATGATTTTTTTAATATGTTGTTGGATTCTGTTTGCTAGAATTTTGTTAAGGATTTTTGCATCTATGTTCATCAGTGATATTGGCCTGTAGTTTTCTTTTTTTGTGGCATCTTTGTCTGGTTTTGGAATTAGGGTGATGGTGGCCTCATAGAATGAGTTTGGAAGCTTACCTTCTTCTGCAATTTTCTGGAAGAGTTTGAGTAAGATAGGTGTTAGCTCTTCTCTAAATTTTTGGTAGAATTCAGCTGTGAAGCCATCTGGTCCTGGGCTTTTGTTTGCTGGAAGATTTTTGATGACAGTTTTGATTTCCTTGCTTGTGATGGGTCTGTTAAGATCTTCTATTTCTTCCTGGTTCAGTTTTGGAAAGTTATACTTTTCTAAGAATTTGTCCATTTCATCCAAGTTGTCCATTTTATTGGCATAGAGCTGCTGGTAGTAGTCTCTTATGATCCTTTGTATTTCAGTGTTGTCTGTTGTGATCTCTCCATTTTCATTTCTAATTTTGTTAATTTGGTTTTTCTCTCTTTGTTTCTTAATGAGTCTTGCTAATGGTTTGTCAATTTTGTTTATTTTTTCAAAAAACCAGCTTTTAGCTTTGTTGATTTTTGCTATGGTCTCTTTAGTTTCTTTTGCATTTATTTCTGCCCTGATTTTTAAGATTTCTTTCCTTCTGCTAACTCTGGGGTTCTTCATTTCTTCCTTCTCTAATTGCTTTAGGTGTAGAGTTAGGTTATTTAATTGGTTTTTTTCCTGTTTCTTGATGTAAGCCTGTAATGCTATGAACCTTCCCCTTAGCACTGCTTTTACAGTGTCCCATAGGTTTTGGGTTGTTGTGTTTTCATTTTCATTCATTTCTATACATATTTTGATTTCTTTTTTGATTTCTTCTATGATTTGTTGGTTATTCAGAAGCGTGTTATTTAGCCTCCATATGTTTGAAGTTTTAACAATTTTTTCCCTGTAATTGAGATCTAATCTTACTGCACTGTGGTCAGAAAAGATGACTGGAATGATTTCAATTTTTTTGAATTTTCCAAGACCAGATTTATGGCCCAGGATGTGATCTATTCTGGAGAATGTTCCGTGTGCACTTGAGAAAAAGGTGAAGTTGATTGTTTTGGGGTGAAATGTCCTATAGATATCAATTAGGTCTAGCTGGTCCATTGTGTCATTTAAGGTTTGTGTTTCCTTGTTAATTTTCTGTTTAGTTGATCTATCCATAGTTGTGAGTGGGGTATTAAAGTCTCCCACTATTATTGTGTTACTATTAATTTCCTCTTTCATACTTGTTAGCGTTTGCCGTACATATTGCGGTGCTCCTATGTTGGGTGCATATATATTTATAATTGTTATATCTTCTTTTTTGATTGATCCTTTGATCATTATGTAGTGTCCTTCTTTGTCTCTTTTCACTTCCTTTATTTGAAAGTCTATTTTATCTGATATGAGTATTGCGACTCCTGCTTTCTTTTGGTCTCCGTTTGCATGAAATATTTTTTTCCAGCCCTTCACTTTTAGTCTGTATGTGTCTCTTGTTTTGAGGTGGGTCTCTTGTAGACAGCATATATAGGGGTCTTGTTTTTGTATCCATTCAGCCAATCTTTGTCTTTTGGTTGGGGCATTCAACCCATTTACATTTAGGGTAATTATTGATAGGTGTGGTCCCGTTGCCATTTACTTTGTTGTTTTGGGTTCACATTTATAAAACCTTTCTGCATTTCCTGTCTAGAGAAGATCCTTTAGCATTTGTTGAAGAGCTGGTTTGGTGGTGCTGAATTCTCTCAGCTTTTGCTTATCTGTAAAGCTTTTGAATTCTCCTTCATATCTGAATGAGATCCTTGCTGGATACAGTAATCTAGGTTGTGGGTTATTCTCTTTCATTACTTTCAGTACGTCCTGCCATTCCCTTCTGGCCTGGAGGGTTTCTATTGATAGATCAGCTGTTATCCTTATGGGAATCCCTTTGTGTGTTATTTGTTGTTTTTCCCTTGCTGCTTTTAATATTTGTTCTTTGTGTTTGATCTTTGTTAATTTGATTAATATGTGTCTTGGGGTGTTTCGCCTTGGGTTTATCCTGTTTGGGACTCTCTGGGTTTCTTGGATTTGGGTGGCTATTTCCTTCCCCATTTTAGGGAAGTTTTCAGCTATTATCTCCTCGAGTATTTTCTCATGGCCCTTCTTTTTGTCTTCTTCTTCTGGAACTCCTATGATTCGAATGTTGGGGCGTTTCACAGTGTCCCAGAGGTCCCTGAGGTTGTCCTCATTTCTTTTGATCCTTTTTTCTTTTTTCCTCTCTGCTTCATTTATTTCCACCATTTTATCTTCTACCTCACTTATCCTATCTTCTGCCAACATCACTCATTATTAGAGAAATGCAAATCAAAACCACAATGAGGTACCATTACACGCCAGCCAGGATGGCTGCTATCCAAAAGTCTACAAGCAATAAATGCTGGAGAGGGTGTGGAGAAAAGGGAACCCTCTTACACTGTTGGTCGGAATGCAAACTAGTACAGCCGCTATGGAAAACAGTGTGGAGATTCCTTAAAAAACTGGACATAGAACTGCCATATGACCCAGCAATCCCACTTCTGGGCATACACACTGAGGAAACCAGATCTGAAAGAGACACGTGCACCCCAATGTTCATCGCAGCACTGTTTATAATAGCCAGGACATGGAAGCAACCTAGATGCCCATCAGCAGATGAATGGATAAGGAAGCTGTGGTACATATACACCATGGAATATTACTCAGCCATTAAAAAGAATTCATTTGAACCAGTCCTAATGAGATGGATGAAGCTGGAGCCCATTATACAGAGTGAAGTAAGCCAGAAAGATAAAGAACATTACAGCATACTGACACATGTATATGGAATTTAGAAAGGTGATAACGATAACCCTATATGCAGAACAGAAAAAGAGACACAGAAATACAGAACAGACTTTTGAACTTTGTGGGAGAATGTGAGGGTGGGATATTTCAAAAGAACAGTATGTATACTATCTATGGTGAAACAGATCACCAGCCCAGGAGGGATGCACGAGACAAGTGCTCCGGCCTGGTGCACTGGGAAGACCCGGAGGAATCGGGTGGAGAGGGAGGTGGGAGGGGGGATCGGGATTGGGAATACATGTAAATCCATGGCTGATTCGTATCAATGTATGACAAAACCCACTGGAAAAAAATAATAATAATAAAAAAAAAAAAAAAACTCAACACTGAAAAAACCAAGATCATGGCATTTGGTCCCATCACTTCATGGCAAACAAATGGGGAAAAAATGGAAACAGTGAGAGACTTTATTTCCTTGGGCTCCAAAATCACTGTGGATGGTGACTGCAGCCATGAAATTAAAAGATGCTTGCTCCTTGGAAGAAAAGTCATGACCAATCTAGACAGCATGTTAAAAAGCAGAGACATTACTTTGCCGACAAAAGTCTGTATAGTCAAAGCTATGGTCTTTCCGGTAGTCATGCACGTATGTCCGAATTGGAATATATAGAAGGCTGAGTGCTGAAGAATTGATGCTTTCAAACTGTGGTGTTGGAGAAGACGCTTGAGAATCCCTTGGACAGCAAGGAGATCTAATCAGTCAATCCTAAAGGAAATTAACCCTGACATTTTGGAAGGACTGATGCTGAAGCTCTAATACTTTGGCTGGTTCATTGGAATCCCTGATGCTGGGAAAGACTGAAGGCAGGAGGAGAAGTGGACAACAGAGGATGAGATGGTTGGATGGCATCACTGACTCAATGGACATGAGTTTGGCAAGCTCCGGGAGTTGGTGGTAGACAGGGAGGCCTGGTGTGCTGCATTCCATGTGGTTGCTAAGAGTTGGACACAACTGAGCAACTGAACAACAACATGAGCCTAGAGGAATACGAATCAGCACCTCAAAGCAACCTGTCCAAAATGGCAACCACTTCTTATCTGTACCTTCCCAAGCTTCCTCCCTGCCTCGAAGGACATCATCACTGTCTACCCAGATGTTCAGGTTAAAGCTTCAGCATCATCTTTGATTCCTTCCATTTTCTCATCCCCTATGTTTGACTTATTGTAAGGTTTACCCTGCAAAAGTGAAAGTTGCTCAGTCATGTCCAACTCTTTGCAACCCCATGGACTATACAGTGCATGGAATTCTCCAGGCCAGGATACTAGAGTGTGTAGTCTTTCCCTTCTCCAGAGGATTTTCCCAACCCAAGGATCAAACCCAGGTCTCCTGCATTGCAGGCGGATTCTTTACCAGCTGAGCCAGAAGGTTAACCTTAAGCCTCCTTAAAATATTTCATAACTGCCCATTTCTCTCCATCTCCACCCACCATGTTCTGTACTAAGCCACTGTCATCTATTGCCTAGAATACTGTCACAATCTAATATCTGGTTTCCCTGACTCTCTTTGCCCCTTCTGTAGTTTATTTTCCATGTAATAGCTAGACAGGCCTTTTCAAGACCTAGAAATGACTAAAATTCTCCAATGATTTCCTACTGCTGCACTTTGGATTTTAACTTAAAATAGTCCTACTTAAATATCTTGCTTAAACTGAGTAAAAGCAGCTGACTTATAGCCTACAAGATTTGTAAGGTCTGATCCTTGGCTAGTTCCTCACCTTGACAGCATTCTCTCGCCTCACTCACTATATTTAACACGGGGCTGTTCCCTAACACTGCACCTTTGTACTTACTATTCTTCTAATTACCATCTGCCTGGACTATTTCCCTGGCTTTTTCATATAGTTGATTTCTTTCTATCATTTGAGCCTCAGCTTAAATATCACCTTTTTTGACTACTTTTTAGGAAACAGTCCAGCCCTTGCAGCTTCCAACCTGAGTTATCATCTATCACACTGCATTTATTTTTTTCATGCAATTTAAAATACAAAGAATCATTTTGTTTACTTGTTAGTTTACCTTCTTATTTCTTTCCCTATCCTGGAATGAAAGCTTTAAAAGAGAAAATACATCCACAAAGCTTAGAACAGTGCCTGGCACACAGAAGGTGATTTTTAGCCCAGGTAAATTTTAGTTAATTCCACAGAATCAGTTAATTAGTCCATTCAATCAGAACATTTCTAATATCCTTCATCTCACTTTTTCAAAGTTTTCGCCACTTACTCTCATATCACAACTAATTACATAATTCGGTGATTACATTTAAAGTAGCCATCAAGTGGTGTGATAAAGTGAGGAGACTACTGCTACAAAAACCAATGTGCTACCGAGCTTGATTTATAGAAATCATCCACAGAAAGCTTATTTTATTTGAAGAATGAACTCAGAGTTTCAAAGAACTGTGTGACTTTTCCTCACAACATATAATTTTAAATGCTGATCTTAGGATAAGATTGACAGAACTATAAAGTCTACTAATACTGAAGTGAGTGTCTTTGCTAGGTGCTATGGAGACGAGGAAGAACAAGATCCAATTCCCGCCACAGTGAAGCTTAGGAACAACCAGAAACTCTGAGAAGCTATGAGGTTTATGCTATAGGTAGTAAATGCTATAAAAAGTTCACAGTGCTATGGGAACACATATGGAGGATTAGGGGATTAGAGCTGTCTCTCAGAGGAAGTAGGTTTTTAAGCTGATATATGAAAGATAAATAGAAGTTAGATGGACAAAAGCGGGGTAACGAAGAGTGTTACAATCAAATCCATGTGTGAAGGCCAGGAAATAAGAAGGGATAATAAATTTAGAAACCTGAAAGGAAGCTCAGTGTGAATGGAACAGACTGTTACTAGGATATGGGGGTGGGGGTGAGAGAGCAAGAAGCTGGGAACAGAGAAATACAGCTTGGATTTTATATGTATAAGGTAATATAAGGAAATACAAGGGTGTTACATGTCTTGATGGGAAGTGGAGACTTAATTATCAGTCCACTGGGGAGGCACTGAAGTATTTTAAGGAGAGAAGTGACACAAAAAAATCAGAGAATCTTGCTGATTACAGCAGGAAAAATAGTAAGTAAACATGACTGTAGTGAATTAGGAGCTTTTAGTAGTAATCTAGGTGAGCAATGTTGATAGCCTAAATTGTTGGAGGGAAATGGACGGATTCAAGAGTTACTTAGGAGGCAGCATGAACAACACTTGATAATTAGGGGTGTGAGGAAAAGAAGGGGTTGACACCCAGAGTTCTGCTGAGCAAGTGGGTAGACAGTACCACACATGGAAAAATATGGGATGAAATAAAATACGGGACTTGGGCTAGGTGTGAAATTAGTTCACAAGGACTGAAAATACTGAGTTTGAGGTACCTACTGAAATGTTCAGTAGACAGCTGGAAATACAGATTATTTCAAAAAGGTTAACACTAGAAGCTGTTCTGGAGAAGGAAATGGCAACCCACTCCAGTATTCTTGCCTGGAGAATCCCAGGGACACAGGAGCCTGGTGGGCTGCCGTCTATGGGGTCACACAGAGTCGGACACGACTGAGGCGACTTGGCAGCAGCAGCAGAAGCTGTTTTATAACAATAATTAGCCTTTTTCAGTTAGTCTGTCATAGAAATAGAAATCTGAACTCATGCTGAAAGAGAACATTTCTACTCTGAATATACTTCAGTTCTCAACATCACTGGTATATACACAACTGAAGAGGTATGGCTGTGAGGTGAAGGGCAAAGCTCTTCCCACAACGCACTAGTCTCTTTGAAAATATCACAGATACTTTAAATAAGAGAAGAGAAGTCGTGGTTCCTGAAGGCATGGGATGAGAGTTTGAATGTGGGCCAGCATCTCAGGCATCATAATTAATTACTACAATTACTCAGATCATTTTGTTATTATTGAGACAGTTTAAGTTTTAAGGATGGGTCATGTGTATTTTGGTTGATACACCATAAGGGAAAATTTCTTCAACGCATGACATCCTTTAGTGATGACTAAAGATTAAATTGCACAAGGCTCCATTCTATACTATATGAGAGAACTGAAAACAAAAGGTGTACTATTCGTTTCAGGGAAATGATGGCTCTGCCAGCTGCAGCAAAGGCTTTCTCTGAAACTCTCTTATGACAAATTAACATAGCATGTGCCAGATGTTTTTTTTTCTGTTGAATTATACTATAATATGCTTCAGTTACTTTTAGTAATTATGCATTTTGTAATCTGCCAGTACCTGCAGCTGCCTCTCATTCTGCTAATTAAAATTAAAAAAAATTTTTTTTTTTTTTTTAGAAAAGCAGTTATGGCAGCCAAACATTACGCATATATAGCCAAGAATAATGTGTTAGAGACTGAAGAGAATTCCTTAGTCTCAAATGCTGTGTAATTCATATAAATATACATGAACTGTCCAGTCACTGGACAAGAGAAGAAAATATTACACATTGTATATTATTCATTCATCTATTCAATACAATTTCATTGAACAACTACATGCTGGGCAAGATGTTAGCTCATGGTTTGTAGAAGAGGTGAATATAAATGATAGTTATGCTACAATTCACTAAGTGTCATAAAGAAGAATGAGCAGAGTGGTACAGGAATCAGGAAAAAAAAAAGATTCACTCTGTCAGAGGGATAAAGAATGCCTTACAGAAAAAAGTGATATCTGAATTGGGTCTGGAAGGAAGAGAATTTATTTATTTACATGTATGTATTATATTTATTTATTCAATATTTTCTACTTTCCCATCAATACTCTTAATAGCTTCAAAAAAGATGGGGGGGAAACCTTGGGTTTTGCTGTTATCCTTAGTACTTTAAGAATAGTGCCACTCAATAAATACATAATGGATAAATGAAGTGAAGATAAGGCTTGGTAATAGGGCTGCCCTTACCAATGTTTGGCTTTTGGGGGCAGTTGTTCAGTGTGGCTGGAACATGCCCTTCACAAGGTAGGGACAGGCAGACCACTGACAATAAGGCAGAGGAAAGATTGCCAAAAAACCCCAAACCAAACCAAACATTCAGGCAACAATAAAACAGAAATATTTAAGTAAACAGGGCCAGGACTCTATTTGCTTTTTAGGAAAATACTTCTGAGAGCAGTATGCAAGATGGAATAGAGTGGAGGAAAAAAAATGATGGCGGAAACCAGGGTGATCCAGGCTACTTTACCAGCCATGGTTAAAGATATGAAAAGGCCTGGCTGATGGCAGGAACAAAATATGTTACTGCATGTTGACACATATGCAAGCATTTCTTCCGGACAGATTCTGGGACCCGGTGTTGCAAATGAATATGCATGGTTGAAATTTTTTTAGCTACTGCTACATTACCTTACACAAGGCATTTGCAAGTTTATAATTCCACCAGTACTGTATACCCCATTTCCGTTCTCTCCTGTGTTTGCAGATGCTGCATGTTAAGCATCTTTTATATTTTTGCCAATTTGCTGGGCAAAATTGTTTACATTTGCATTTCTTCATACAATACAATATTTCTTCAGTGTATAGTGTGGCTGAGTTGGTTTAAAGGAACTCTGTACGTCTGCCTTTGTGAGCTGCGTGCTCACATACTGTGTCCATCCATTAGGCTGTTACTCTTTTTCTTAATTATTGAACTCTACGGATTCTGCATGTCGATCTTTATTTTTTTTTGTCATTTGTATTTGCTTTTCTATCTTCGTTTAGCATTTCTTCACAGAGAATTTTAATTTCTACTGTGAAACAAATTAATTAATTTTTGCACTGTGGGTTTTTGTTTTGATTAGAAACACTCATTCAAAGATAACAAAAATAATCTAATTTCTTCTAATACTTTCCTTGTTTTGAATTTAGCTTTTTAATCCATCTGGAATTGACTTTGTATACTGAATAAAGAATATACTAACCTAGAGGGGTGGGATGGGAGGAATTGGAGAGAGGTTCAAGAGGGAAGGGATATATGTATACATATAGGTGATTTACGCTGCTATACAGAAGAAAGTAATACACTGTGAAGCAATTATACTCCAATTAAAAGAGACAAACTAAAAAAAGAGGGAGAGCACATAGCTACAAGAATAAACTCAGGACTATAAACCAGAAAAAATGGAATATACTAAATGATTTAAAATTTTCCCAACATCATCTTTTCATTTGAAGTGCTGTATTATCATGAACAAAATTTGTTCATGTTCCGTCCAAATTATCTATTCCTGTGCCAATACCACCATATAGCTTTATATATTTTGCTTCTTGTAGGGCAAATCTTTTTTCCCCATAAGAAATTTAAAAATTTAATCTATAAAATAACAATAATCTCTCATTCAAGTAAGATTAGTATAGATATATTATAGTTATATATCTTCTATGTTAATATGTAAACTTTAAATGGTTTTTAAATGGATCTCCTTGGAAGCTCAAAATTCTCTGTGTTGCATATATTTCAAGATAAAAGAGTAACTTTTATCAAGAGGAAGTAATTATAGATGAATTAGTACAATTTTACAAATTCAAACAAACTTCAAACTGAAAGAAGATACCACAGAGGAGCTCAAATTTTTAAAGAGCTTCTTATATTAAGCTTTTTGATATTAAGATAAAAAACTTCCTTCTGCGGGAAAATTATTTAATTATTTTGCATTGCATTTAATTATGGCTATACTTGCTTATGGGAAGATCTTAAGAAATCACAGGTGTCTGGTAATAGTATTTAATTGTCAGTTGTCAGAAGAAGCCGAGGTTTCCAAAGGCAGCAAAACTAAGGCAGAGGGGACTCTAGTATCCTAAGTGTTTTGAGGCTGTCCTGGTATTTAGTGTCTGATTTTGGTCTCTAATAGTCTCTTAACTGTAGTAAATAGGTGGACACACAGTAAGGAAGATAACAGTCAGTTTATAAGAATTCAATTGTTATGATGTAGAGAGAGGGCAGAGAAAAACAGCCAAGTGTTTCCAAGACTTGGTGAGGGCAGACCAACACTAAGTTTTAAAGGGAAGATTTTCAGAAGGAGAGCTTTGATGCTTAATATGGCACAATGAAGGTACACTAGGAAGCAGGGTGCTCGGATCGAACATGAGAAAGCTCATTTTTGACAGCTGTTAATAAATACTTTTCACCTGAATGGTAGGATGCACCAGTTGATGGCATATACAGAAAAATCCTTATGGGGAGAGTCAAACGCATAAAATGAGCCATTTGAATTTTTTAATGTATTGCTCTGTGTCTATTTTGTAACTTATTATTAATAAAAGACCTAACTGGTTCAAGACTTGGGATTGTATTGTTGAATCATGCTAAAAACAAAACCATTTCTAAGGACAGCAAATGAACCCTTCCCCAGAGATACAGAATCACCACTGAGCAGTCAGCCTGTGCACGACGGGTACAACACGGCATACATCTGTCAATGCCCAACATGGATGCTACTGCGAATATGTCCAGCACAGGCCATATTTATAACATTTTGTCACTGGAATAAGCATACATTTTAATATTCAACTTCAAAAAATATAAATTTATTATAGCTGCCATGTAATTCTGTATTATGACCTAAGGTGAGATTTGTCAGTGAAAATACTTCAGTGGCTACTTTCATATAGCAAAAACAACTTTAACTTGGGGATTTCCCTAGTGGTCCAGTGGCTCAGACTCCCTGCTCCCAATGCATGGGGCTTGGGTTTGTTGCCCCTTGGTCAGGGATCAGATCTCACATGCCACAACCAAGACCCAGCACAGTCAAATAAATTAAAAAAAAAAAAAAAAAAAGAACTTCAGCTTGATTTCATATATATTCCTCAGCATTATGTCTCCAAAGAGGAAGGAGATACAATTCATATATATAAATCTTGTATAAAATTTAATGCATTCTAGAACTAGTAATTTTTTTATCATTAAAAATGAAATAAGTATGTGTTTATTTCACATACATAAATCTCATGCATTATATAGCATAATTTACTTTGAATTTCAGCTAAACTATTTCAAATCCTAAAAGATGATGCTGTTAAAGTACTGTACTCAATATGCTAGCATATTTGGAAAACTGAGCAGTGGCCACAAGACTGGAAAAATTCAGGTTTTCATTCCAATCCCAAAGAAGAGCAATGCCAAAGGATGTTCAAACTACCACACAACTGTGCTCATTTCACATGCAAGCAAGGTAATGCTGAAAATCCTTCAAACTAGGCTTCAATAGTATGTGAACTGAGAATGTCTAGATGTACAAGCTCAATTCAGGAAAGGCAGAGGAACCAGAGATCAAATTGCCAGCATCCGCTGGATAATAGAAAAAGCAAGGGAATTCCAGAAAAACATCTGCTTCATTGACTATGCTAAAGCCTTTGACTGTGCGGATCACAACAAATGGTGGAAAATTCTTAGAGATGGGAATATAAGATCATATTATCTGCCTTCTGAGAAACCGGTATTCAGGTCAAGAAGCAACAGTTAGAAAAAGACATGGAACAATGAACTGGTTCAAAATTGGGAATGGAGTATGCCAAGGCTGTGTACTGTTCCCTGCTTGTTTAACTTACAAGCAGAGTACCTCACGTGAAATGCCAGACTGGATGAAGCTGAAGCTGGAATCAAGATTGCTGGGAGAAATGCAAATAATCTCAGATATGCAGATGACACCACCCTAATAAAGAAAAGTGAAGAGGAACTAAAAAACCTTTAGAAGAGGGTGAAAGAGGAGAGGGAAAAAGTTGGCTTAAAACTCAACATTCAAAAAACCAAGATCATGGCATCTGGTCCCATCACTTCATGGCAAATAGATGGGGAAACAATGGAGACAGTGAGAGACTTAATTTTCTTGGGTTCCAAAATCACTGTGGATGGTGACTGCAGCCATGAAATTAAAAGACATGTGCTCCCTCCAGGAGAAGCTACAACAAACCTAAACAGTGTATTAAAAATCAGAGACATAATTTTGCCAACAAAGGTCCATATTGTCAAGGCTATGGTTTTTCCAGTAGTCATGTGTGGATGTGACAGTTGGACTATAAAGAAGGCTGAGTGCCGAAGAATTGATGCTTTGGAGTTGGAGAAGATTCTTGAGAGTCCCTTGGACTGCAAGGAGATCAAACCAGTCAATACTAAAGGAAATCAATCCTGAATATTCATTGGAAGGACTGATGCTGAAGCTGAAGCTCTAATCCTTTGCCCACCTGATGTGAAGAGCTGACTCATTCACTGGAAAAGACCCTGATGCTGGGAACGATTGAGGGCAGAAGAAGGGGGTCATGGAGGATGAGATGGTTGGATGGCATCAATTACTCAATGGACATGAGTGTGGGCAAACTCCAGGAGATAATGAAGGACAGGGAAGCCTGGTATGCTGCTGGGGTCCACGGGGTCACAGAGTCAAGACACAATTTAGGGACTGAACAACAACAACTTTGGATACAACAATCTCTTAGCATTTATAAAGGCTGTTCTCTAAGCCCAATATTTGCTGGCTGCTTCCTAAACTTTTACTGTACACACCAGGCATGAATTTAATTCCTTTTATCTGGGTTTGTAGTACGTGTAAAGGGTTGGGGTTGCGTGGGATTCAAATTCAGGTCTGCCTGACTCCTGAGTCAGTGCTCTTTATAATACTGTGCTACTTTATGTGTTAAAAATATTAAACTGTTTTTCACTATTATTAAATATATATTTTTTTCATGAAAGGAAATAATCTTAATGTGGAATTTTGTGAAAATATTTTCTGTTTTGAGAGTCAACATTTTAGTTTTGACCTGTCACAGCATGCTAACATAATCCTAGTGAGATAGTAGAGACATGCCAAAAGACATTCTTAGTATATTGGAATGTATCTCCATTTTCAACCCTGTGACTTAAACAAACAAAATAAGCATATTAAGCAAACATTAACTATATCCTATGAAAACCAGATTTTCCCATGCAAAACCCTAAATATAAACAGTGAAGCCTTGTTAAAAAATATTTTCTCACATTTTAATAATTTTATAAAAATTATATAATCAAGAAATATTTAACTTAAGCATAATTACTCTTTTTAAAAAGATGTCTAAAATGTACGACTAAATCTAAATATTCAAAGCATGTGAAAAATGACCTACTTATTTTTGATAATGACTTTACTTTCAAGTAACCTTCCATAATCTACCAAAAATGTCACATGACATGGGGCCTTTTAAATTTAATAAAAACAGTGCTCTGATTCGTGGAACAAAGATCACAGCAGACTGCCACAAAAGGAGAGGCTGGGAAAATCTGGATCTTTTTTCTTATCTTTAATAAGAGCATTCAACAAAGGATTCTTTCCTTATATATTTACATGAATTTATTAAAAATTGTTACACTGAAGTAGATAGCAGAAGGAAAAGCAGTGACAATAATATCCGTTTAAATTTGAAAGGAAAAGATCACAAGAATTGAAAAGGATGTTGAAAATATCTCAAGGACAGTCAAGGACTAGCAATCTGGGGACATTAGTGTTAATCGCTCAGTCCTGTCTGACTCTTTGGGACCCCATGGACTGTAGCCCGCCAGGCTCCTCTGTCCATGAAATTCTCCCGATAAGAATACTGGAGTGGGTTGCCATTTCCTCCTTCAGGGGATCGACCTGGGTCTCCCGCATTGCAGTTGGATTCTTTACGATCTGAGCCACGAGGGAAGCCCTTGGGGACATTAAGTAATTAAAAAACACCCCCCCTTCCCCACCCAAAGAATCTGAGTATAGAACATGTCAAACTCGAATAATACGTATGTTTGCATGACGCTTTACAGCTTACAAGATTTGCTTTGTACTTCATAAATAACCTTAGCAAACTAGTTTTTATTCTTACAGATAATAAAATTGAGAATTGAGAAAATTGGTTTCTAGAAAATCACATATTTGTGGTACAGACCTTGGACTTGAACCTACTGTTCTAGCTTTTTCTAGACCCAATTAACTCCTACAACAAGATCTTCAGTCACTCACTCATGTTTAGGGGGAAATTTTTAGGTCTTTAAAACTGCTATTTCAGTAGCTCCTTATTTAACGCCATTGGTAAATATATGGTTCTAAGCTTATGTTTTTCAAAGTTTAAAAGTCAAATTAAGAGTTATACACAAACGATGGAGACTATTTTGGGACAACATACACACAGAATTTTTTAGGATTCTATGCAAACTGGAAATAAAATGAACATAATAATGACTTTAGTTATGTGCTAAATGGATGATTTGAAAAGTTCACATTAATTCTGAAACTACTTAATAAGATTTGAGAACAGTGTAAATTCATAGCAATGGCATAAAAATTTAGTTTGATACAAATTTAAATTCACTGAAATGGTAAAAGAAGGAAGGTAGATCTCTACTTTACTAAAAGTAGAGATCAAATTACTAAAAATGAAGTAGCAGAGCAAACGTCTGTTGTATAGCTCTTTATGATCTGACTCTCCAATTAGAATATAGTGTCTCTGATGGAATGGTGATGTTTGCTCACTTTCATACTGATGGTAAGAAACTATTTTTAAAAATACTGCATGATATTAGAAAAACAATAAACTTACTAATGTTTGGTATCAAGTAATGGTGTTATTAATTTTGAAGGAAATAGTCTATTTCCATTTTTTCCTTTTATCTAAGAGGTAAAAAAAAAAGTCACTAAATTACTGGAAATTTGGTAGTTTTAACTTGTTTAGGATTTGGAAGGCTATTTACCAACTCTTGGTATTTTAAGGCTGGACACAAAAGGTGGTAAGTTTTGAAACTGAAAAAAGTCCTTGTTATACCCACTGGATTCAAGAGTATACTTTAAGTCAAGATAGTAACTGAGTGACCAGGCTGGGCAAGGCCTTATCACCTAGTGTGATCTGCTGAGCACATCTGATCTGGGATCCCAGGACCATGGAGTCTATATAAGTCTACACTCTAAGATTTAAGTAGGAACGTTCTTAGAAGGTTGGTTGCTTTGTTTTAAATTGCTTATTCTGTGGGTTATTTCTACACACTGCTCTCTTAGACAGATAACCACTTCATATTGCTATGTTAGGCATTGTATTTTTGGGAAAAATGTTTTCAGTTGAGAATCTGATGAGATAGGATAGCAAAGTGGAGATGGAATCTATGAGACAAATGAAGAGCCTGGCCTCCTACTTAAGCAGGGACAGTTTATCTATTGTTACCATAAGATATGTGGGGAAAGATGCATTCAGGAAGATGAGTGCTGTGATGGGAACTGTGGAAGTTCTCTTCTGATTGCTTCTCTTTGCTCTGTGAAGTAGGGACTGAAGTTATCACATGGAGTGGTAATAGGGGAGGAGATGAGAATGGTTTGAGGAAAGATAAGAGGGTAGCAGAGATGATGGAATTCCAGTTGAGCTATTTCAAATCCTAAAAGATGATGCTGTTTCAGTGCTGCACTCATTATGCCAGCAAATTTGGAAAACTCAGCAGTGGCCACAGGACTGGAAAAGGTTAATTTTCATTTCAATCCCAAGAAAGGCAATGCCAAAAAATGTTCAAATTACTGTACAATTCCACTCATTTCACGTGCTAGGAAGACTGTGCTCAAAATTCTTCAAGCTAGGCTTCAACAGCAGATGAACAAGAACTTCCAGATGTACAGCTAGGTTTAGAAAAGGCAGAGGAAGCAGAGGTCAAATTGCCAACATTTGCTGGATTACAGAAAAAGCAAAAGAATTTGAGAAAAACTTCTACTTCTGCTTCATTGACTACGCTAAAGTCTTTGTGTGGATCACAACAAACTGGAAAATTCTTAAAGAGATGGGAATATCAGATGACATGACCTGCCTCCTGAGAAACCTGTATGCAGGTCAAGAAGCAATACTTAGAACTGGACATGGAACAGTGGACTGGTTTCAAATTGGGAAAGGAGTACGTCACGGCTGTATATTGTCACCCTGCTTATTTAACTTACATGCAGAGTACATCATACCAAATGCTGGGGTAGATGCCTCACAAGCTGTAATCAAGATTGCTGGGAGAAATATCTACAACCTCGGATATGCAGATAATATCAATGTATGACCAAAAAATAATAATAATAATAATAAAAAATAATTAAAAAAAAATAAAAATAGAACCACCAAAAAAAAAAAAAGGCAGAAAGTGAAGAGGACTGAAGAGCCTCTTGATGAAGGTGAAAGAGGACAGCGAAAAAGCTGGCCTAAAACTCAACATTCAAAAAGTAAGATCATGGCATCTAGTCCCATTACTTCAGGGCAAATAGATGGGGAAAAAGTGGAAACAGTGTCAGATTTCATATTCTTGGGCTCCAAAATCAATGTGGATGGTGAGTGCAGCCACAAAATTAAAAGACATTTGCTGCTTGGAAGAAAAGCTATGACAAACCTAGACAGTTTACTTAAAAAGCAGAGATATCACTTTGCCAACAAAGTTCCATATAGTCAAGGCTATAGTTTTTCCAGTAGTCATGTACAGATGAGAGAGATGGACCATAAAGAAGGCTGAAGAATTGATGCTTTTGAACTGTGGTGCTGGAGAAGACTCTTGAGAGTCCCTTGGACAGCAAGCAGGTCAAACCAGTCAATCCTAAAGGAAATCAGCCCTGAATATTCATCGGAAGGACTGGTGCTAAAGCTGAAGCCACCTGATATAAAGCTGAAGCTTTGGCCACCTGATGTGAAGAGCCAACTTAATGGAAAAGACCTTGATGCTGGGAAAGATTGAGGACAAGTGCAGAAGGGGCTGACAGAGGATGGGATGGTTGGATGGTATCACTGACTCAATGGACATGGGTTTGAGAAAACTCAGGGAGACAGTGAAGGACAGCGAAACCTGGAGTGCTGCAGGTCACGGAGTTGCAGAGTCGGACACGATTTAGGGACTGAACAATAACAACAACAAGAGAGTATGAACTAGTCAGCAGGGACTATCCAGGCTGATTGCCTGGCGGTTAAGGGCCCCTTTTGTGATCATGAATGTAGAGTAAGAGCACTGGCATGGTTGTGTTTTACTCCGGCCATCTTGAGCTGAATGGGTGAAATTACAGAGAGGGGAAGGAGTTGGATTTAACCAGGGCTTGTTTGGAAGAAGAAAAAGAGGGTCAGAAGAGCTGAGGATGGTTATCCCTACCGGCCCTTTCTAAAACTCCACTCCCCCTCAAAATACCTGCATTGCCTATTCCCTTTTCTGCTCTCTCTTGCACTTAAGCATATCTATTACATCATGTATTTAAGTTCTCCTGTTTACTGTCTGCCTCCGCTATTGGAATAAAAGCTTCACAGGGGTGAGAGCTTTGTGTTGTGCTCACAGCTATGGCCTTTTAAAAGGCACACCTCTTTGCTGGGTACCAGCTGAGCAGTTAGTACAGTATTTGCCCCTCCCCGCTTCCCACCACCGTCCTGCACTTTAACCAGAAGTGACTGGATGGTTTATTACCTAGTTGCTATTTTTAAAGGTCTGGGTGCTTCGGATATAATTTTGATCTTTAAAACTGACACGAGTAATTTCTTATTAAAAGAAGTGGTCCTTAAGGTGATGGGGATGTCTCTAAAATTTTCTTAAGTAGAAGAGAGTAATAAAAAGTGGAAAGTGATAAGAAATGAGATTAGAACACATGTAAGGGCTAGGTCAGAAAGTCCCTGTGGCCAACTTCTTCCTAACTGGAAGGTGGGAAGGGATGGAAGAGTGAAATGAATTAACAAGATTTATAATCTAAAAGGTTATCAGTGTCATAGCATGGGAAATGGATTAGAGGGAAGAGGAGCTTGGGGTTCCAGAAACCAATTAGAAAGCTGCTGCAATAATCCAGGCAGGAGAGGAGAAAGACCTGAACTAAGGAAGGAGTAGTGAACAAAGACAAACAGATTTGAAAGCCATTAAGGAGGCAGGATCAGGCTCAAGGACTGACTGGAGGTATAGGAAAGGAGTGAAGAGAGAGGAGCCAAAGCGGACGGCTCTTCCAAGTCATTCCACGGGCCATATCGAGGTTATCAAGTTCCCAACTCCTGGAAACCATAAGGCTACTTCTAAAGTGTCTAAATTTTAGCTAAAAACACCAAAACTCCCATTAAAACAATTTCCAATGTTCAGAAGCATTACATTACAATGGCCTGATGACAGGCAGCAGGACTGATGAGCATTGTTGGCATAGGACTCATTCTAGTAAACCCCTGTAGACTGGTCACATGCAGGGCTATGTACTGGGCTTCCTCCTAAAGCTGACACTGCATCCCAGAATTCAGGCTGGAGCAACTCTTCTTTGGTCCTGTGCTACTGGCTAGCAAAAACGCCCTTAAAAAATCTAATCTCAATAATTCTCAAATAAATCACCTATAAACATTTAAAGAATACTTATCAAGTGTCCAAAACTATACTATGGATTTTGAAAGTGAAAGTGTTAGTCACCCAGTCGTGTCCAACTCTTTGCAACCCATGGCAGCTTGCCAGGCTGCTTTGTACATGGAATTCTTCAGGCAAGAATACTGGAGTGGGTAGCCACCCCTTTCTCCAGGGGGATCTATCCGACTCAGGAATTGAACCCAGGTCTCCCATCCTGCAGGCAGATTCTTTACTGTCTGGGCCACCAGGGAAGCCCACTATGGATTTTATATTTACATAAATATTTATACTCATATATGCATATGCATTCACCAAATACTATATGTCAATAACTGCTAGTGGTGCCTGTGGATGTATGTGAACAGCTCACAGAGGTCTGTAATAGATGACCAATGTGCCAGATGTAGAGCAGAAGTTCAAACACGAGTACAAGTGTCACTGGATAAATAAACCTTACCACACTGTTCTGTGTAATATTTTCTCCTCTGGAAGTATGGCCTTGAATTATGAACAGTACTAATTTGTAAAAGTTCACTCAATCCTAGTGCCTGTGGGACTTCCCTGGTGGTCCAATGGTGAAGAATCTGCCTTGCAAAGCAGGGGACACGAGTTCAATCCCTGGTCAGGGAACTAAGATTCCACATGCCAAGGAGTGGTTAACCCCTCTCTGCAGTTGCTGAGCTTACATGATACAACTAGAGAGTCCATGTGCCACAACAAAAGACCCTGCATGACACAATGAAGATCCTGCATGCTGAAATTAAGACCCGATGCAGCCAAACAACATATATATATATATATACACACACACACATAAAATCGTAGTGCCTATATCCTGAACTATGCATTCCTTTATCATAATCTTCCCAGTAATTCTTAGAATGTAAGAGGATCCAAAGTGCTGACACTGCCTTTTTCTTAAATTTGATGCAAAATATCTGCCAAGTGACAAAAACTTTCTCTGAGTAGACTTACAGTTTCTAATCACCAAAGCATACTAACTGATGAAAAAGCTATCATGTTAGAAAATGAGAAGGTCAATCTTCACAGGGCACCCTCAGCATGGGCAGGCCCTCACTAGGTAATTCACAGAGTTACAAATTATGCTACATTTTCCAAAACTTTTCAAGATCTCAGCCAAATATGACACATACTTTTTCATCTCTCATTTCAACACTGTGATGCAAATAAATCACATTTAAGCACTTCTGCCCAGTTAGAGTAACTGTCTTTCACACACTGAGTGAAGTCAGACAGAGAAAAACAAGTATCATCTGATGTCGTTTATATGCAGAATCTAAAAAAAAAAGAAAAAAAAGATACAAATGCACTTACTTATAAAACAGAAACAGACTCACAGAACAAACTTATGGTTACCAGAAGGGAAGACTACAGGGGAGGGATAGATTGGGGCGTTTGGAATTGACATGTACACATTGCTATATTTAAAATAGATAACTAATAAGGACCTACTGTATAACACAGGGAACAGTTGCTCTGTAATAACCTAGATGGGAAAAGAATTTGAAAAAAAAATAGATATATGTAGAACTGAATCACTTTGCTGTACACCTTAAACTAATACAACATTGTCAATCAGCTATGTTCCAATATAAATAAACTTTTAAAGAAGTAAACAAAGAATAATTGTCCTTATATCCCAGGTTTAGGACTCCATATAATTAGGTGCTTTGAAACATAAGAGAGTTGTTTCTAAACGTTGTCTTGACTCAGATTTGAGGCCTAGTTAAAGGTCCATCAGTTTCCCTTCATGAGCAGTGGATTAGACTCACACTCACGACCACTTCCCCTACTGGGCTCTCACACTCTGGGCTGCTGCACATCTGCCTTAACTGGCCCAGGGCCCGGTATCCGATGACCAAGGAAAGTCCCTTATGCTTCAGAGCCCCCTGCAATCACTCAAATTAGCTCGTCCTAAAACTGCTTCCATGATGGTTCATTGGGTAACGAATCCGCCTGCAATGCAGGAGACATAGGAGATGCAAGTTCTATTTCTGGGTCAGGAAGATCCCCTGGAGGAGGAAATGGCAACCCCCTCTATTATTCTTGCCTGAAAAATCCCAAGGACAGAGGAGCCTGGCAGGCTACGGTCCATGGGGTTACAGAGTCAGACGTGACTGAGTGACTAAGCACACTTGAGCACAGACCTGCTTACCCTGCCTCACTCCTTCCAGCAGAAATCACAGTACAGGTTCTTGCCCACCAATCCCCACCAACTCCCTCTGCCCTGTGACTGACCCTGTGCTTCCTCCGAGTGGACCTGAGTTCACCCCAGGGAACTGTGAGTATAAGAAGCTGTAAAACTTATCTCAGCGTCTGTCTCTTCATCTGAGTATAGTCTCACTATATCTCACTGAAGGTAACAGATGAAAACAAACAGGTATATAACGTATTTCTTTTAGTTAAGAAATAATACCAAGATCAACTGCTAATGTTTATTAATTAGAAATAATATGTTGTGTAAGTGCAACATTGGTTCTAATGATCTGACAGTAATTCCTGGTAACAACTGATTAATTTACTTTGCAGCTACAGTCCATTTCAGCTTCTAGGATCTGTAACTGACCACAGACACATGTAAACTGCATAAGACAAAAGTTATCTAAAGCCTAGTTTTCACCAACATACGTCCATTACTATGCTACACAAGCAGGATAGTTTTAAAGAGTATATGTGTGGATCCAATAAAGGCACATTAGGTTATTCAGATTCATCCATCCATTAAAAACTCCACAACACTTTAAAAGCATTGAGACGAAAATATAGCAAAAACCTCCAAGACAATTTTTGAATGAAAGCTTGTAATGAGAAAAATAAGAAGACTATTGGGGCACCAATGCTTCTGGAGGGCATATTCATAATACTTGACACATTTAGGATCTGCTTCTACTTCCACTCAGAGTAAGGGGTGCTTTAATAGAGATCCTTTCTAACACTGATCTGGGACCCTAAGAGGTATCACCTCGGGATAAAGGTGAACCATATCTGAATCCACGCCCCTGCCCTCTAAGACACAGGACTACAAAGAAGCTATGTGGGGCATAAGCAAAACAGGAAGAGAAAAGGAAAAAGAAACATTCCTGAGAAATTGTGGCCACAGACTGGCCACCTTACAGGTTGAACTCAAAGAACCAACACCTAGGGCAGGTCAGAAACCTTCCTCTTGGCTGATGTGCTCAGAACTGGTAGAGCGCTCAGGAACCCAGAAGAAGTAGAGACAAAGACTCTCTGTGAAAGCCACGTTACAAAATTTTCCAGGGAGATTATTAATAAGCAGATAGAGAAACCAGACAAGCACAGAAACCAGCAGAAACACGACTGTCTGGTGACGATACTAGAGTTATCAGAAGCAGACTCTCACATAATGTTCACCACTTTAAAAGAAAAGCATGACAAACCTGAAAATATCAGCAAGGGACAGGAGGCTTTAAGAATGTAAAACAGTGGACTTGAAAAACAGCTCAACAGAAATCCTAGACATAAAAAAAATACCTCAGGATAAAAACTCAATGGGCATATACAGTAGCAGATTGAACATAAAAAAGAGACCTTATGAAAGATAAGATAAATTTCAAGTTACTGTCAAAATACAGCACAGTGAAAGAAAAACATGGAAATAAAGAAGGAAAGAATGTAATATAAAAGTCTTAAGATGTCTTACAACAGAGTCCCTGAAGGATGAGGGGAGAATTGATGAGCAAAGGCAGGATTTGTTTTAGAATCAACCTTACTGAGGTATAATTATGGAAAATAAAACGCTGCCACCTTGAGTGTAGACCTTGGTGAGGTTTGACAAATACATACACCCACATAACTATAATCAGTTAAGATAGAATACGTCTATCACCCCAACATGTTCCCTCATAACCCTTTGCAGTCACTACCCACCAAACCCAGCTCGAGGCATCCACTAAGCTGTTTCGTCACCATAGATCAGAATCATCTTTTCTAGAATTTCATATACATGCAATCATACAGTATGCACTTTCTTTGTCTATTTTTTGTTTCATCTCATTTTTGAGATTCATCAATGTTTGCTGCGTGTATCAGTAGTTTGTTTCTTTTTATTGTTGAATGTTTATCCACGTATCTGTGGATGGACATTTGGGCTGCTTCCCATTTTTGGCTATTATAAATAAAGCAACTACAAATATCTATTTGTTCATGAGTTTTTTGTGTGTGAATATATATTTTCACTTCTCTTTGGTAAACTCCTATGAGTAAAACTGCACATTCATATGGTAAGCACACATTTAAGTTTGTAGTAAGCTGCCAAATTGTTATTGTTGTTGCTGAGTTGTAACACTTTAAAAAAAAATAATGGGAATCCAAGTACTTAGTAGAATATACTAATTGCAAATCTTTTCACACAGTCTTGTTTCCATTTTCTTAATGGTGGCTTTTGAAAAGTAGAAGTTATTAATTTGATATAGTCCAATTTATCAATTTTTTTCTTTTATGATTTGCTGTTCTTGTGTCCTATGCAAGAAATTTTTGCTTATTGCAGATTTTCTTCTAGAAGTTTTTTACTATTTTCCTTTTATGTTTAGATCATGATTCACTTCAAGCTACTTTTATGTATGGTGTGATGTAATGGTGTGGTAGGTAGCCTCTACAGTGGCCCCTAATTTCCCGGTCCTGTGGTATACACCCTCCCACACTCAAGGGACTGTATCAACTTGCTTCTAATTACTGGAAAAAGGTTAAAGTGATGGGATGTCACTTTTAAGATTAGGTTAAAAAAGACCAGGACTTTTTAATTTTGTTTTCCCCCTACCTCCTTCTCTCTCTCTCTTTCTCTCCCCACCCTCCCTCTGAGGGAGGTAGGCTGTCATGTTCAGAGTTGATCTATGAAGAGGACTACAAGGCAAGGAACTAATGTGTCCTGACAATAGCAGTGAAGACCTGAAGCCTGTCAGCTAGAGAGCGAGCTTGGGAGTAAATCCTCCCCTGGTGGAGCCTTGAGATAGTTACAGCTTCAGCTAACACCTTGATCGCAGTTCCATGAGAGATCCTGAATCAGAGGCATTCTGAGGCAGACCTGCCTGTATTTCTGACCCACAGAAGCTGAGAAAATAAATGTCTATTGCTTTCAGCAATTAAGTTTTAGAGTAAGCTGCTAAGCAAGAGTAGATAATAGATATAAAGGCTTTTAATCAAATTTGGAAGATTTTTGGCCTTTATTTCTTAAAATACCTCTACTCCTACCCCACTTCCACCCATCTTTGTACTGCTTGATGTTGTCTTTCAAGTCACTGAAGTTCTGTCTTCATTCTTTTTCTCCCTATGCTTCCATTTTTGGATAGTTTTTTTTTCCTCCTTCCATCTTTAAGTTCTCCAATCTTTTCTTCTGCAGTGTATAATTTGCTGTTAATCCCATCTAGTAAATTTTAAAACTTCTGATATTATAATTTTCATTCCCAAGATGCCATTTGGTTCCTTTTTTGTAAATTTCATTTCTCTCCTAGTCATCTTTATGTGTTACTTTACATCACTAAAGATATTTATAATTGCTGATTTAAAGTACTTGTCTACTGGTTACATCACCTCTGTCATTTCTGGGTGGGTTTCTATGCACTGATTTTTCTTGGTTTTGAATACTAGTTTTGCTTATCTAGTATTAAAAGTGTTGAATTTGTCTGGCAGGCAGTTAAATTACTTGAAGACAGTTTGATTATTTTGAGGCTTGGTTTTAAGTCCTGTCAAGGTGACTTTAGGATATCTTTAATCCTGGACTGGATTAGTGATTCTGGAATTTTTACTGCATGCCCTGTGTGTTCAACAAGAATTCTCCATGCTAGTAGTTGGATGTAACCATAATATTTTCCAGCCCTGGGTAAGTGCTTCACATTTTCCAGCTTATAGCTACCCAGTCATTATTTGCCTGGCCTTCTGAAGGACTTTCACTCTAATGTATTGTGACTCAGATTTTAGAAACACATTCAAGAGGACCACTATGCAGATTTCTGGATCTCTTTCTCTGTGTAACTCTCATCTTTTCTGGTTCTCTGCTAAACTTCAGTTAGTTCAGGCATCAAACTCTGATCTCTGTTCTCAACTGAGAGGGATCACTCACTGGGAGGTGGCTGGAATCTCCCTTTTGAGGACTGTGGTTCTCAAACTACTTGTAGGCAGAAATCCAAGGTGATTCTGGATTTCACCTTGTTTTCTTGTCTTTCATGGATCAGAGAGTCAACTGTTTCAAATATTTTGTCTAGTTGAATAGTTGCTTCTGGTGGGAAGTTAAGTCTGGCACAAGTTTCTCCACTATGGCAGGAGGTAAAGATTGCCAGAGGACATATTTAGAGAGTTGACATCTGGCATTTTCCAGAATGAAAACCAAGCCACACTTTCATAAAGCACAAAATACAGTAACATGAAGCCTTTAATACACACATCACAATGAAATGATAGAAAAACAAAGAGAATATTTGAAGTCACAGGAAAAGAGATAACTTTCAAAGGACTGTGAACAGATTACTTCTCAACAGAAGTAAGAGCCAGAGATTAAAAGATTGTTGTTTTTAATTTTCTGGAAGAAAACAACAGTCAACTTAGAATTCTATACCCAGCAAAAATATCATTCAAATATGAACATAAGGTAAATATGGAGACTTTATTTTTCTGGGCTCCAAAATCACTGCAGATGGTGACTGCAGCCATGAAATTAAAAGATGCTTAGGCTTACTCCTTGGAAGGAAAGTTATGACCAACTTAGCATATTAAAAAGCAGAGACATTACTTTGCCAACAAAGGTCCATCTAGTCAAGGCTATGGTTTTTCCAGTAGTCATGTATGGATGTGAGAGTTGGGACTATAAAGAAAGCTAAGTGGCCAAAAATTGATGCTTTTGAACTGTGGTGTTGGTGAAGACTCTTGAGAGTCCCTTGGACTGCAAGGAGATCCAACCAGTACCATCCTAAAGGAAATGAATCCTGAGTGTTTACTGGAAGGACTGATGTTGAAGCTGAAACTCCAATACTTTGGCCACTTGATGGGAAGAGCTGACTCATTTGAAAAGACCCTGATGCTGGGAAAGATTGAAGGCAGGAGGAGAAGGGGACGACAGAGGATGAGATGGTTATGGCATCACTGACTCAATGGACATAAGTTTGGGTAAACTCAGGGAGTTGGTGATGGACAGGGAAGCCTGGCAAGCTGTGGTCCATGGGGTCGCAAAGAGTTGGACACGACTGAGTGACTGAACTGAAGGTAAATATATTTTACAGACAAACAGAAGTTGACATTTTATCACTAGCATATCTTCACTAAAGGAACTTCTGAATGATCTAATTTAGAAACTAGGAGGCCTTACAAATATCTGTGAAAAGAAGAGAAGTGAAAAGCAAAGGAGAAAAGGAAAGATATACCCATTTGAACGCAGAGTTCCAAAGAATAGCAAGGAGAGATAAGAAAGCCTTCCTCAGCCATCAATGCAAAGAAATAAAGGAGATCAATAGAATGGGAAAGACTAGAGATCTCTTCAAGAAAATTAGAGATACCAAGGGAACACTTCATGCAAAGACGGGCTCAATAAAGGACAGAAATGGTAGGGACCTAACAGAAGCAGAAGATATTAAGAAGAGGTGGCAAGAATACACAAAAGAACTGTACAAAATAGATCATCATGACCCAGATAATCACAATGGTGTGATCACTCACCTAGAGCCAGACATCCTGGAATGTGAAGTCAAGTGGGCCTTAGGAAGCATCACTACAAACAAAGCTAGTGGAGGTGATGAGCTATTTCCAGTTGAGCTATTTCAAATCCTCAAAGATGATGCTGTCAAAGTGCTGCATTCAATATGTCAGCAAATTTGGACAACTCAGCAGTGGCCACAGGACTGGAAAAGGTCAGTTTTCATTCCAATCCCTAAGAAAGGCAATCCCAAAGAATGCTTGAACTACCGCACAATTGTACTCATCTCACACGCTAGTAAAGCAATGCTCAAAATTCTCCAAGCCAGGCTTCAGCAATACGTGAACCATGAACTTCCAGATGTACAAGCTGGTTTTAGAAAAGGCAGAGGAACCAGAGATCAAATTGCCAACATCTGCTGGATCATCGAAAAAGCAAGAGAGTTTCAGAAAAACATCTATTTCTGCTTTATTGCCTATGCCAAACCTTTGACTATGTGGATCACAATAAACTATAGAAAATTCTGAAAGAGATGGGCATTCCAGACCACCTGACCTGCCTCTTTAGAAACCTGTACGCAGGTCAGGAAGCAACAGTTAGAGCTGGGCATGGAACAACAGACTGGTTCCAAATAGGAAAAGGAGTACGTCAAGGCTGTATACTGTCACCCTGTTTATTTAACTTATATGCAGAGTACATCATGAGAAACACTGGGCTGGATGAAGAACAAGCTGGAATCAAGATTGCTGGGGGAAATATCAATAACCTCAGATATGTAGATGACACCACTCTTATATCAGAAAGTGAAGAAGAACTAAAGGGCCGCTTGATGAAAGTTAAAGAGGAGAGTGAAAAAGTTGGCTTAAAGCTCAACATTCAGAAAACTAAGATCATGGCATCCAGTCCCATCACTTCATGGCAAATAGATGGGGCAACAGTGGAAACGGTGGCTGACTTTATTTTTCTGGGCTCCAAAATCACTGCAGATGGTGACTGCAGCCATGAAATTAAAAGATGCTTACTCCTTGGAAGGAAAGTTATGACCAACCTAGACAGCATGTTAAAAAGCAGCCATCACTTTGTTAACAAAGGTCCGTTTAGTCAAGGCTGTGGTTTTTCCAGTGGTCATGTATGGATGTGAGAGTTGGACTATAAAGTAAGCTGAGCACCGAAGAATTGATGCTTTTGAACTGTGGTGTTGGCGAAGACTCTTAAGAGTCCCTTGGACTGCAAGGAGATCCAACCAGTCCATGCTAAAGGAGATCAGTTCTGGGTGTTCACTGGAAGGACTGATGTTGAAGCTGAAACTCCAATACTTTGGCCACCTGATGTGAAGAGCTGACTCATCTGAAAAGACCCTGATGCTGGAAAAGATTGAGGGCAGGAGGAGAAGGGACAATAGAGGATGAGACGGTTGGATGGCATCACTGACTCAATGGACATGGGTTTGAGTGGACTCCAGGAGTTGGTGATGGACAGGGAGGCCTGGCATGCTGCAGTTCATGGGGTCTCATAGAGTCGGACACGACTGAGCAACTGAAGTGAACTGAGACACTAGGAAACCAGTTCCTGCTGGAATGCTTGAGAAAGAAGAAATTAAGAATAAAGAAAGTGGTAAATATATGGGCTAATATAAATGAACTGTAATTACACAAAACAATTAGTAAGGTGAAAGAAAAATATTACAAAGCAGACTTCAAAATCTGGCAACAATATAATTTCCAAATCTTAGGGGGAGAAGTGGAATGATGGGAAAAAAAAAAACACTAAGTCAATAAACAGGACAAGAAAGGAAACACAAAGAAAGCAATGACAGAAATATGGAGGTGGAAGTGTTAGTCACTCAGTTGTGTCTGACTCTTTGTGACCCATGGACTGTAGCCCAGCAGGCTCCTCTGTCCATGGAATTTTCCAGGCAAGAATACTGGAGTGGGTTGCCAGAAGATTCCCTTCTCCAGGGGATCTTCCTGATCCTGGGATGGAACCCAGGTCTCCTGCTTTTCAGGCAGATTCTTAACCATCTGAGCTACTAAAACAAGGAAAACAAATCCCAATATACTTTAGATTACACTGGATATAAATGAACCAAATGATCTAAAGCAGAACAACATATTGTTTCTAAGAGACATATTTGTGGAAAATAAGTAATTAACAATAAAGTAACTAAAATATCCCCATTTATTCAGGAATTTTAAAATGTAGTTATAAATAACATGGATTGAAAGAAGAAAAGATAAAAATTTAAAAATATTTAAAACTGATAATGGTGAAAATACTACATACATCAAAACATATGCTAAAGCTATGTCAGTATCTAGTGGAAAGTTTATAACATTTAAGAATACATGCATTAGGAAAAAATGAAAACCGGTGAGACATGCTTCTATTTCAAGAAGTTAGACAAGGGACTGCAACGTGAAAGTCTTATTTTGTCTGATTTAAGTACAGCTACCACTGCTCTCTTTCACTTTCCACTTTGAGCCTGTGTCCTTATAGTTGTAGTGAATCTCTTATAGGCAGTATATAAATGGGTCTTGTTTTTAATTCACTCAGCCACTCTGTATTTTTGAATGAAGACCTCAATCCATTTACATTTGGAGTAACTACTGATATGTAAAAATCTACTGATGCCTTCTCACTGACTGTTTTCTGGCTGTTCTGCATTTTTCGTGCTCCTTTTATCCTCTCTTGCTGCCTTCCTTTGTGAATTGGCGATTTTTCGTGACGAGTCCCCTCTTTGTCTTTTGCAAATCTGGTACAGATTTTTGCTTTGTGGTTACCACAAGGCTTACTCAAAACATCTTACAGATAGAAAAGTCTATTTTATGCTGTATACAAAAACTTGGCTTGAATACAGAAACTCTACCTTTTTAACTCTCCTGCCTCTTAAGTTTTTTAATGTCACAATCTACCTCTTTTTATATTGTGTATTCATTAACAATTGTATTCATTATGGTAGTTATAGTTATTTCTAATACTCTGGTCCTTAACCTTTATACTATAATTATCAGCACACCATTTTACAGTATTAAGAGTTGTCTGAACTTGATTATTTACCTTTATCACTGTGTTGTAAATTTTCATATTACATTTTTTTTAAAAATTTCAGCTTGACGAACTCCTTTCAGCATGTCTTGTAAGGCATGTCTAGTGATCATGAATTTCCTCAGCTTTTGTTTATCTGGGAAAATCTTTATTTCCCCTTCATTTCTGAGGGATAACTGCTAGATAGAGTGTTCCTGGTTGGCATTTTTTCCCCCTCCTCTCTCAGCACTTTGAATATATCATCCTGTTCTCTCCTGGCCTGTAAAGATCCTACTAATACCCTAGTATAGGTTTCTCTATATAGGTTACAAACTTTTTTTCTCTTGCTGATTTTAGGAGTCTTTCTCTTTCTCTTTGCTTTAAGCTTCATGACCTTGAACAGCTAAATCTCTCAGGTTTGGCAAGTTTTCAGTCATTATTTCTTAAATAATCTTTCTGAAGTTTCCTTTGGAAACTCTACTGATTTGGATATTGTTTCTTTTGATTGTGTTCTATAAATCACAATGGATTTTTTTTTTTAACTCCAATATTCTTTTTTTTTGTTCTTTTTTAACTGGATTATGTCTTAATACTTTTATGTGTCCTCCAAGTTCCCATCCTCTAATTCACTGACTGTCTCTTCTGTATGATCTACTCGGCTATTAATGTTCTCCACTGAATGTTACATTTTGTTCATTGAATTCTTTTGCTCCAGAATTTATGCTTGGTTCTTTTATAGGATTTGTATCTCCTTAAATTTCTCATTCTGTCCCTGCGTTGTTTTCCTGATTTCACAGAATTATCTTTCTGTGTTTTCTTATAGTTCACTGAATTTCCTTAAAACAGTTTTTTTGAATTTTTTTATTGGGTAAATTGCAGAGCCCGATGTTTCAGTGTCTGGTTACTGGAGGACAATTGTGATTTTTTTTGCTGATGTCATGTTTCTTTGACTTTTTATGTTCACTGTAGTTTTGTTACTAGTTTTGTATTTGAGGTAGCAGTCATCTCTTCCAATCCAGAATGTCTTCAGATGAGAGATACTTTTTGTTAGTTTTGCTCTAGGTTCTGGGGCTTTCTCTGACTTTGCATGGATACACCTACTTTATGCTCCTTGAGGCAGAATTCATAAACTTCCACTCCAGTGTGTCTAAATTCACACACACACACCCCTATATATATATATGTACTTTTTTTTTTTTTCCTCTAACAGAATGCTGTAATTTCTTCTCTGAATACCTGGACTTCTACAAAGGTTCTCTATCCATGGGTGACTGCCCAAATCAGTTACCTCCAGGTGCTCCCAGATTGTGGCTGAAAGGGGATAGAGCCAGTTGACAGGCTTTGGGCAGTTCCACAGCCCATAGAGAGGTCTGCATGCCTGATAACCAATGTGTGGCTGGGCAGGACTCCTCCTGTGTCCCTTCATGTACGAATAGTGCTAGGTCCCACAAACCCCATAGAGGCACTTTTGTCTGTGGATGGATGACAGTTTTGTTATTTAAGGGAGAGAAACAAAAAATGAGGGATATCTTAAGTACTATAATGTTAACTTCATTCCTCCAAGAGGATTCTAACTGGGAAATATGTGCATTTCTTGACTTGAGAGGTAGTTACATTGGTGTCTGCAATATACCTTTAAAAAAAACTGTACATGTTTTATGTATTTATACTGTATTATAAAAATAACAAATTTTTGTATTTATTTTAGGGTCCATGGAGGGTATGTCCATTGACCCTAATCTAAAAGAGGTAAGAAACTTAAAAAGAATAATAATAAAAAATAGTTTCAAACTCTAAGAACTTCAATGCTTCTAAAACAGGAAAATATTAGTATGAACTAGAGAAATAAAAGAAAATTGAGGAAATAATGATGCTTGAGCTGGAATGGAATGTGGGCAAATATTTATACAAGAGTATAACTATGCATACTTGCTTTCATGATGGTTATAAAATATGCCCCCAAATTCTCTGAGATTCTTCTCAAAACACAGGGCCTAATTCTCACCTTGAATATGGGCTGGACATACATTTGCTTCTAAAAATATGGTATCAAAACCAACGAGTGTGATAAGACAAGACTACAAATGCAGGAAATGAGAACTGCATCTAAAAATTAAGTGACCAGAAACTTAAAACAACCTTGTGTGTGTATATATGTGTGCATATATATGTATATACACATATATAGATATATATGTATATCTATATATATGCACACATATATATATCTATACATACATACACACACACACACACACACACACACATAAACTGCTAAATCATGACCATGGGAAATGCAAACCAAAAAACTACAACATATACACACAAAAAAGAAAAAGCAACTCAAACACAACACTAAAAATGGTCATCAAACCCAAGAGAACAAAAGAGGAAGGGAAGAAAAAAACACCTACAAAACCCAACCCAAAACAATTAAGAAAATGGCATTAGGAATATACATATCAATGATTACCTTAAATGTAACTGAATTAAATGCTCCAACCAAAAGACATAGACTGGCTGACTGGATACAAAAACAAAACCCATATATATGCTGTCTACAAGAGACCCACTTCAGACTTAGGGACACATACAGACTGAAAGTGAGGGATGAGAAAAAAATATTCCATACAAATGGAAATCAAAAGAAAGCTGGAGTTGCAATACTCATAACAGACACAATAGACTTTAAAATAAAGACTGTTACATGGGACAAGGAAAGACACTACATAATTAATCCTTATTCAATCAATCCTATAAAAAGATATAATAATTGTAACTACATATATATAATTAACATAGGAGTACCTCCTATAAGGCAAATGCTAACAGCCATAAAAGGGGAAATTGATAGTAACACAATAGTAATGGTGGACTTTAATGCATCATTTACAACCAACAGACAGATTCTGAAAGAAAATAAGGAAATACAAGTCTTAAATGACATTTTACACTAGATAGAATTAACTGATATTTACAGAACATTCCAACCAAAGCAACTGAATACACTTTCCTCTCAAGGGCACACGGAACTTTCTCCAGGATAAATCACATCTTAGGCTACAGGTCAAGCCTTGCTTGGTAAGTTTAAGAATATAGAAATTGTATCAAGCATTTTTTCTAACCACAATGTTATGAGATTAGAAACCAATTATAGGAAAAATTTGTAAAAAACAGAAACACACAGAGGCTAAATAATATGTTTCTAAACCGCCAATGGATCATTGAAGAAATCAGAGGGAAAATTAAAACAGTACCTAGAGGCAAGTGAGAATGAAATACAATGATCCAAAACTTACAGGATGCAGCAAAAGCAGTCTTAAGAGGGAAGTTTTTAGCAATAGAACTTTACCTCAGGAAACAAGAAAAATCTCCAATAAACAACCTAATATTACACCTAAAGCAAGCAGAGAAAGAAGAATAAACAAAATCCAAAGTTGGTAGGAGGAAAGAAATCACAAAGATCAGAGCAGAAATATATGAAATAGAGATGAAGAAAACAATAGAAAAGATCAATGAAACTAAAAGCTGGTTCTTTGAGAAGATAAAATTGATAAACCTTTAGCCAGAATCACTGAGGAAAATAAGGGAGGGGCCTCAAATCAATAAAATTAGAAAAGAAAAAGGAGAAGTTACAATGGATACCACAGAAATACAAAGGATCATAAAAGAGTACTACAAGCAATCATGTGCCAATAAAATGGACAATCTGGAAGAAATGGATGAACTCTTACGAAGGTACAGCCTTCTAAGACTGAACCAAGAAGAAATAGAAAATATGAACAGACCACTCACAAGAACTGAAATTGAAACTGTGATTTAAAAAGTTCTAAGAAACAAAAGCTTGGGAACAGATGGCTACACAGGTGAAATCTATCAAATATTTAGAGAAGAGTTAACACCTATCCTTTTGAAATTCTTCCAAAAAGTCACAGAGGAAGGAATACTCCCAAGTTCACACTATGAGGTCACCATCAATCTGATACCAAAACTAGAGAAATAAAAGAAAATTACAGGCCAATATCACCGATGAACATAGTTGCAAAAATCCTCAACAAAATACCAGCAAACTGAATCCAACAACACATTAAGAGGATCATACACCATGAGTGAGATTTATCCCAGGTACACAAGGATTCTTCAATATATGCAAATCAATGAATGTGATACACCACATTAATAAACTGAATAATAAAGATCATATGATCATGAAAATAAAATAACCCCATATAAAATAAAATAACTCCATATAACCCCTCAAACCCCATATGATCATTCAATAGAAGCAGAAAAATCTTTTGACAAAAATCAGCATTGATTTATGATGAAAACTCTTCAGAAAGTGGGTGTAGAGGAAGTCCATCTCATCATAATAAAGGCCATGTAAAACAAACCCATAGCAACGTTCTCATTGGTGATATACTGGAAGCACTTCCACTAAGATCAGGAACAAGACAAAGATAAACACTCTTGCCACTTTTACTCAGCATGGTTTTGGAAGTCCTAGCCATGGCAATCAGAGAAGAAAGTGAAATAAAAGAAACCCAAATTAGAAAAGAAGAAAAGCTGTCACTGTATGCAGATGACAAGATACCATACATATAAAATCCTGAAGATGCTACTAAAAAACCTACTAAAACTCATCAATAAATTAGGTAAAGTTGAAAGACACAAAATTAATATACAGAAATCACTTAAATTCCTATACACTAAAAACAAAAGATAAGAAAGAGAAATTAAAGAAACAACCCCATTTACCATTATGTCAAAAAGAATAAAATACCTAGGAATAAACCTATCTATGGAGATAAAAGACGTATCCTCAGAAAACTATAAGATACTGATGAAAGAAATCAAAGATGACACTAACAGAACCATGCTTGTGGATTAGAAGAATCAATATTGTCAGAATAACTATATTACCCAAAGTAATCTACAGATTCAATGCAATCCCTGTCCAATTATCAATGGCATTTTCACAGACAGAACAAAAAATTTCACAATTTGTATGGAAACACAAAGGACCCTGAAAAGCCAAAGCAATACTGAGAAAGAATAATGGAGCGAGAGGAATCAGGTCCCCCAGATTCAGACTATACTACAAGGCTATCGTAATCAAAACAGTATGGTACTGGAACAAAAACAGAAATATAGATCAATGGAATAAGATAGAAAGCCAAGAAATAGACCTAGGCACCTACAGTCAGTTAATCTATGACAAAGGAGACAAGACTATACAATGGAGAAAAGACAGTCTCTCCAATAGTGGTGCTGGGAAAACTGAACAGCTACATGCAGAAGAATGAAATTTCAACATTCTCTAACATCATACACAAAAACAAACTCAAAATGGATCAAGAAGTAAGTAAGGCCAGATACTATAAAACTCTTAGAGGAAAACATAAGCAGAATACTCTTTGATATAAATTGAAGCAAGATCTTTTTGGATCTACCTCCTAGAGTAACGAAAATACAAACAAAAATAAAGTGGACCTAATCAAACTCAAAAGCTTCTGCACAGCAAAGGAAACCATAAACACAAAGGAAAAGACAACACACAGAATGGAAGAAAATATTTGCAGATGAAGCAACAAGGGATTAATCTCCAAAATGTACAAAACAGCTTATGAAGCACACACACACAAAAACCTCAAACCAAAACAAAGACAGAAGACCTAAACAGACATTTCTCCAAAGAAGACATACAGATGGCCAAGAGACACATGAAAAGATGCTCAACACTGCTAATTACTAGAGAAATGCAAATCACAATTACAATGAGATACCACCTTCCACCAGTCAGAATGGCCATCATCAAAAAATCTACAAACAATAAATGCTGGAGAGGGTATGGAAAAAAGAGAACCCTTCTGCGCTGTTGCTGGGAATGTAAAGTGGGTACAGCGACTGTGCAAAACAGTTACGGAGGTTCCTTAAAAAACTAAAAATAGAGCTATCATATGATCTAGCAATCGCACTCCTAAGCATATATCTGGGGAAAACCATAATTTGAAAAGATACATGCACTCCAACATTCACTGCAGCACTATCTACAACAGCCAAGAAATGGAGGCAACCTAAATGTCCATCGACAGAGGAAGAGATAAACATGTGGTACATATCTATATACAATGGAATATTATTTAGCCATAAAAAGAATGAAATGATGCCATCCGCAGCAATATGGATACTTCTAGAGACAGCCATGCTGAATGAACTCAGAGAAAGACAAATATTATGATATCTCTTACATGTGAAATCTCAAAAAAAGGTATAAATGAACTTATTTATAAAACAGAAATAGAGTCACAGATGTAGAAAATAAATTTATGGTTACCGAGGGGGAAAAAACAAGGAGGAGGGATAAATTGGGAGATTGGGATTAACATATATACACTACTATATATATATACACACACACACACATATATATATATATATATATATATATATAAAATAGATAACTAATAAGGACCTACTGTATAGCACAAGGAACTCTATTCAATATTCTATAATGACATGGGAAAAGCATGTAAAAAAGAATAGCTATATATATATAACTGATTCAGTTTACTGTAAATCAGAAACTAATACAACACTGTAAATTAACTATACTGTAATAACAATAAAAAATACAGGTATAACTGGGGTAAAATTACTTTTAAAAAAAATCAAGTAGTATTCCTGAAGTCATGGTTTGTAAAGGGCATTAACAATCTTTCTAGCCCAGACTATAAGCAACAGACAGGGTTGTATTAAAACTACTTGGACAGACTCAAGGGAGTTAAATGCAACATAATATGTCTTTCCTTTTGGCAAGTACTTTGATCCATACCTCAGGAAATACAAACTAAAATAAAATACATTCACAATCAATAATCTACTGGGAGTGATTAGTTGGTTACACATACAATATAGCAAAAAAAGTATTTTATGGGTTAAGAGTATGACAGAGATGATTACAATCATAAATATTTTTCAGTAAAACATATTAATAGGCTTTACAAAGGAAAAAAATGTTTCTCTGTATTTATATACATTTGTGCATATATAGATACACATGTATCAAAAATAGCCTATCATTTCAAGTCAGATTTTGCCACAAAAGTGTAGGAAGATAACTTAGGAAAAAACTGGTTTCTGTTTTTTTTGAATTTAGAATTGCAAATGATGAACTGTAGACTTGTATAAATTTTTTTAAAGTCCAGAGCTTCCTCATGTATGACACCGGGAGTGTGATGGTTAATTCTATCTGTCAAATTGGTTGGGCCATAGTGTCCAGATGTGTGGTCAAACATTATTCTGGATGTCTCAATTACAGTATTTTTGGATGAGATTTACATTTAAGTCACTGAACTTTGAGTAAAGCAGAATGCCTCTCATAATGTGGATGGGCCTTATGTAATCGTTGATGGCCTGAGAAGAACAAAAAGCTGACTTCCTTCAAGCAACGGGTATTCTGCAACAGAGGACTTTTGGACTCAAACAGTAACACTGGCTTTCAGATTTCCAGCATGAATGCCTTTGGACTTGAAAAGAACAGCTTGACTATCTAGCCTGCCAGTCTTCTCAATCAGAGTTTGGACTTGCCAGGCCTCTACAATCACTTGAACCAATTCATTAAAATAAACCTTTACACACACACACACACACACTTGCCAGGCCTCTACAATCACTTGAACCAATTCATTAAAATAAACCTTTACACACACACACACACACACACACACACACACACACACTCTCTCTCTCTCTCTCTCTCTCTCTCTCACACACCTTATTGGTTCTGTTTCTCTGAAGAACCCTAATATAGGGAGCATAACAGCATTTACTTCATAAAGTTTTTGTGATGATTAAAGGAGTATGTAGAGTGGCAAACAGTGTATATTCAACATATAGCTACCTATTATAAATATGTATGTGGCTTCCCAAGTGGAGTCAGTGGTAAAGAACCTGCCTGCCAATGCAGGAGATATAAGAGACATGGCTTCAATCCTTGGGTTGGGAAGATTCTCTGGAAGAGGAAATGGTAACCCACTCCAGTATTCTTGCCAAGAAAATTCCATGGACAGAGGAACCTGGCAAGCTATAGCCCATGGGGTCACAAAGAGTCAGACAGGACTTAAGTGACTTAACACACACATCATAATTTGTAGACTGATGTTAAACCTCATTTACTTTATATGGTTTTGTTCTTCCTTATGTAAGTGTTGCGAACAACATCAAGAATTACATTATGACAAACACATGGTGGGAGCTTGGGACTGCATCAACTTAGTTAACCTGTAATTGTTTCCCACGATTCCTTGCCCTGCCTGGTCCTGGGCTGGTGTTGACCACAAGAGAAGTCTGTGCAGTAGCTGTGAAGGCTGGCAGGGTACCTGGCACCGTGGCAGCTCACGCACAGCTGCTGACATGTTAGGTCACTATAATGGTGTGGGGCACCACCTGAACCCACAGCAATTCCATTTTCTGCCTCTTGTTAGACCTCCTCTTTTGGCCTCTTGGGTCATGTACAGATCCACAGTGAAGGGCAGCAGCCTCTCCTGCAGGTCATCCACAAAAGTGGTTTGAGGTGGAGGTGATGAGAGACAGGTGAAAACAGGGTTTCAGTTTGTCCTTGTGAGCTGTTTTCATCTGCATCCAGCTGTCCTTCACAAGTGCTGGTTCAGAGACCCACAGTGACTTCAGGTTTAGCATCATTTGCAGAGACAAGTGCACTGAACTGAATTCTCTACCAGTGCCACTGCATAAGGTCTAATTCCTACAATAAATCCCATATTCTATTACTATTCAGTACTACCCAGAGTAGTTCTGTTTCCTTGAAGAAACCCTGATGCATAGAGAAACTGGTACCAGAAGTAGTTCCAGAGGAATATAACGTTATGAATGGGAACTCTAACTGGTTGTGAATTAACTAGAATTCGTTCTATGCTTTGCTTAAATTTAAAGGTCAGTGGTAAAGGGGGACCCAGGTAATCCATGGTAAAAGAGTTAAATTATTACCTGTATCATCAAGTGCCAGTATACCGTAACATTTTGAATGACTAATGACATGGAATGAAGAAAATAATGTAGCTTCCAGGTATAATGGAAAGCTCTGAAAATAAAAATAAAGGGTTTTAAATTCTTTTTTTTTTTTTAAAGACAAGATAAGAATGTTTTTATTTGAATTCTTTTTTTTTTTTTATTAGTTGGAGGAGAGTTTTAAATTCTGAGTTCAAAGTCTAGGTTAGGGGGCCAGAAGCTGCTATCTCTAGCAGTTGCAAAGCTGATTTTTCTGAAAATCAAATCCAAAGCCTAATCCCAGGAATGGCTGAATTACACCACAGGCTGAATGCATAACCTTGCAGGGTCTTTTTTCCTCTACAAGTTGAAATGGGGACATGTGAACAGACAGACTCCAGTGAAGCTGGGGCCTTGAAGCCCTAAATTCTGCAATGATTTTCTCTGAGAGTACAAGCAGTCCTTCCTCTCTATTTGGGAAGGTAGGTCTCCTCTGCCTGAAGAATTTGTAAAGGACTCACCTAAGGAGGTTGCCTTGCAACGAATAGGTGACTCCTTTCAGTAATTACCTTGCCATCATCCATTGCTTCTACATCTATAGCCAGACTGAAGTCTACTTAGCTATAGGACATGAGGTAGAAGACGAGACCTCTGAGGTGGCAGAAAGCACCATGACAATTACACGATTTTGCCAGTTTTACATAGAAATCAGAGAGTATGTGTGAGACTAGATCTTAAGGGTGCTTGAACAACACCTAAGGGTTGTTTAACAAAAACCACTGGATGAGGCTATGTTTACCAATATGGGCTCACAAAGCAGATATTCTATATCCAGTGAATTAGCTCAAGTATTTTGGTTTGCTTGGTTGGTTGAATCTGGATTCAAAGGTGACGTATAATGAATACTGAAATGTAAAAAGCTCCTTGTGCAGCATACAGCAGACTTTCTCAACCACGGCACTACTAACACCGCTGGCTGGAAAATTCTTTGTGGGGCTGTTCTGAGCGCTGCAGGATGGTTACCAGCACCCCCAGCCCCTATACACTAACTATCAATAGCGTCCCTGAATGTGTCTGAATATTTTCAAGACAAATGTTCCCAGGAAGAGAGGAGGACACACTCACCCCCACGTGAGAATCTGGTGTTGAGAAAGTTACCAGAGGTCAGGGAGACTGCCTCCTTCAGGAGGGTCTAGAGGACACTGCCTTCACCAGGACCATGAGAAATACAGTCAGAAGGGGTGTCTCATTATCCCTGAAGAGCTCTGTAGTGGCTATTCTCTGTGGGACAGAAATGACAGTGGGAACTGCTACCATGGAACTGGGCTACCCGAATTTAATGAAAATGATACAATTCTCAACAGCAAGGGCAAAGTAGTGGCCTTAAATCTCCAAAGCAAATGCAGTCATCATTACTGGAATGGCAGTAGAGTTCAAATAGTAATCAGCAGAATCTGATTTGCAGATATCTTTGGGGCTTGATAATTTTATCACTGTCATCCTAGAACTGAAATAGATGGGCAGTCTACTCAAGTTTTGTCTGATCTGCAGAAAAGCTCTAGATCTTGTGAATAGCAGTGTTTAATCACAATAAGACAGCGTCATGGCTCTTTAACCAGTTCTCAGACTTGAATCTGTTCAGATTCAGAGCCCCTTGAGTGAAGGAAGAAGTTGCAGGTTCCTTTAAAGGAAACTTTTATATATTCATATATACTTCCTCCTAGCCTTCCCCTAAAAAGGACCTGTGAAGAGTAGGCTGGGTAACCATGCAACAGGGAAGGGGAAATTCAGACACTTTAAGGATTACTGGACAGGACAAATTCCTAGAGATTCTAAATACCACTGTGGTCCATCAACCAGAGGAGAAGTTATTGCAGGTGGGTCATCAAAGGACTTCTGACTTGAGCTGTCTCAGTGGGCCCAGGGTGTCCATAATCCTACTCTGTGGTTGCTTCCTGGTTCTGAGATACATAATTGGGAGACATATTAAGCAACTAACTGGCAAAATCCATACACTGGTTTCCTAACCAATGAAGTAAGGGCTATTATGATAGGAAAAGGCCAAGTAGCATTTGATGAAGTACAGTGAATAGAGGAAAAGTAGAATAAATGCTGGATTTTAACTTCATCTTCTTTCCAGAAAAAGCTGTTTCTATAATATCTTCCAAAGGTGACCAAAGAATTTTTTCTTTAATATCATTCTGAAGGCACAGACTTTCAATATATTTGGTACGTTAACATTTACTGCAGATATTTTCTTTGATGAACTATCAATCTGTCACCACATAGGCCAGTGGGAGCTTCCTCAAGTTGGCTACTGGGTCCTTTTAATTTGATCCCAATAATCTTGATATCTTGCTTGCCTTTTGCTACCACAAAATGTTTCCTAGGCTCATCCTATACGTTCCTATCCCAGATCTGTAATCAGTCATTTATCTAAGGAGTCCTGGTTTCTTTTAGGATACCTCACCTGCATCTGAATACTGGCCACTATATCTGGGTCCTTTCACTAGTCAAAGCTAGTAAATACCCTGACAAGGGTAGAATAGCATATGCACTGTATACCTTCTTTTTTTTTTTTTTTCACTTAATATTTTGGATACTGCTCCATGTGTTAAGTATTTTGACTGAGATTACACTATATCTCTATTTCGTCAGGGCAGGGGGTATTAACAAATGTATAATATTGAGGATTCTGACCAATTAATATATCTCTATTTACTTAGACCTTCTTTAATAACTTTCATACCCTAGTTTTCACGTGAAAGTCTTATACATTCCTTGTTAAATTTATTCACAGACATTTGATATATTTTGATGCAATGTAAATTATACTATTTTTAAAGTTTCATTTTGAAATGTCTGTTGCTGGGATGTAGAAACACAACTGGTTTTTGTATGATCACCTAATAATCTGTGAATTACTCTGGATTTTCTACACATACAATCATTATGTCAGTGAAGAATGACTGTTTTCTTCTTTTCCAGTCTGTATACCTTTTATTTCTTTTTCTGGACATAGTGCACTGATTAGGACTTGTGCTACGAATATTAACAGAAGTGGTAACAGTGGTCTTGGTCATCTTTCCAGTCTTCAGAGAAAAGCTATTAAGATTTATGTTTTGCTATTCAGAATAATGTTTGATTTAGGATAGATACCTTTATAAAATTAAGTAAATTCTATTTCTAGTTTGCTAAGAGGCATATTAAAAATAAAAAATGAATACATATTAAATTTTCTCAAATACTTTTTCTATATCTATTGAGATAACCTTATGCTTTTTCTCTTTTAATAAGTAATGTGGTAAATTACATCAATTTTTTTCTATTGCTTTAATAATTTTGCATTCCTTGCATAAAGTGAAACTGGTAATAATTTTTTGTTAGTTATTTAATGCAAATAGATGCTTTTTATAATTCATGTAACTTCTTTAGTCATGAGAGGACAGGTCCAAATTTCCTAGCTCACCAATAATGGAAGCAAAATTTTCCCTTTCTTTCAAACTAATTCTAAATACATTTTCATTCTACCAAAACTGTTCTTATTTTTATTATTAATAATCAAAGCACCACAGGGTACCAAACTGAAAGATTCATTCTCAGTTCTATCTTACTCAACCAGTCACTAGCATTTTATAAAACATTATGGTTGGTGGTGGGGGCAGTGGGTTGGCCAAGCTGGCAGAGTAAGAAGACTCCAAACTCACCTCCTCTCAAAAGTAACAACTATCTGCAGAACAGCCATCAGTGAAAAAGCCCAAAACCTACCAGAAAAGATATACAACTAAAGACATAGTGAAGGAGCCCCAGTGAGATGGGTAGGAGGGATGGACTCCTGATATAATCAAGTGCTATACTCTCTGGTGGGCAACCCACAAACTGGAGGATGATTATATTCAGAGTGAGAGTTCTGAGCCCCATGTTGGGTTCCCCAGCCTGGAGGTTCTGTACTGTGAAAGCAAACCCCAGGAGATCTGGCTTTGAAGGCTAGTGGAACTTAATTTGAGGAGCCCCACAGGACTGAGGGAAATAGACTACACTCTTAACGGGCACACACAAAATCTTACGTGCACCAGGACCCAGGGCAAAAGCAGTAATCTGACTGAAGCCTGGGCCAGACTTACCTTGTTGGAGAGTCTCCGGGAGAAGTGGGGATGCCTGTGACTCTTCCTGGGGACACAGAGACTGGTGGGAGCCATACTTAGGAGCTATGTATCGCATAGCTACTGATGCTTGTAGCTGCCATCCTGAAATCTTCCCTCTGGCTCATTAGTGCCAGGACCTGACACCACCCAGCACCCTGTAGGCACCAGAATTGGGATGCCTCAGGCCAAAAAGTTAACTCATCATCACACAGGCTGCCTAAAGACACCCTAAGCCCTCAGGGCCCTGCCCAAGGGGCCAAGACTCAGCTCCATCCACCACTGAGCATGGCCCTGCCCAGAGGACCAAGGCTCAGCTCCACCCACCACTGAGCAGGCAATAGCCCTGCCATCCAGGAAGCCTGCACAAGCCTCCAGACCAGCCTCACCCACAAGAAGGTAGACACCAGAGGCAAGAAAACCATGATCTAGCAGCCTGCATATCCAGTCCACTAACAGTAGGCCAACACAAGCTTTGAAACACAGCAATACCCCATAACCAACTGGGTCAAGAACCCGCCCCGGCTCATCAGCAACCTGACATCAGCTCTGGGATCCCTGGGCCCTGCAGCCAGATTCCAGGAAGTGGCTCTGCCTGCCACTAGGATGGCATTAACCCCAGGACCTAGGATCACCAATCAGAGGGCAGGCAACAGCTCAGAGTCTTATAAATGCTGACTCTGACCACCAGAGAGCCAGCACTAGCCCTGAGGCCCCTGAGGGTTCCACAACGAGCTGCTTCATAACTGGGTCTCACTAACTAGTACACAGGAGCATCCATACAAGGTAGGGCCTGGCAACCAATCAGGCTATAGGACAGCAAGCCCACCAGATTGCCACACAGTCAGCCCGCCACAACAGAAGGACCCACGCAGCCCTCTTGGGGGAACCCCTAGAACCCATAGTTTGAGTGATGAGAGGGGAGAGTACCGCTGGGACACATAGGACGTTTCCTACAGAAGGCTGCTTCTCCAAAGTTGAAAAGTGTGACTAACTTACCACATATGTAAAGATACAAATAGCAACTTAGGCAAAACGAGGAGGCAGAGGAATATACTCCAGGTGAAGGAAGAGATAAAATCCTAGATGAAGAAATAAGTAAAGTGTAGACAGACAATATACCAAGAAAGGGTTCAGAGTAATGACTGTAAAGATGATCAAAGAACTCGGGAAAAGAATGTATACAGAGAGTAAGAAGCTAGTAGTTTTTGTTAAAAAGACAAAACATAAAAGACCAACTAAACAGAGATGAAGACTACAAATGAAATAAAAAATACACTAGAAGGAAACAGGAGACTAAATGATACAGAGGAATGCATCAGTGAGCTGGAAGACAGAGCAAGGGAAATCACTGCCACTGTACAGATAAAGAAAAAAAGAATAAAAAGAAATGAGGATAGTGTAAGAGACCTCTGGGACAATGTCAAGCATACTAGCATTAGCATTTCAGAGAGAAAGGGTCGGAGAAAATATCCGAAGTCATAATAACTCAAAACTTTCTAAGCCCGGGAAAAGAAACAGTCCAGGAAGTGCAGAGAATTCCAAAGAGGAACCATACTAAGACACATCATAATCAAAATGACAAAAATTAAAGATAAAGAGAGAATAGTAAAAGCAGCAAGGGAAAAGCAACAAATACCATACAAAGGAATGCCCATAATGCTTATTTTTCAGCAGATTTTTCAGCAGAAACTCTGCAGGCCAGGAAGGAGTGGCACAATATATGTAAAATGGTGAAAGGAAAACAAAAACAAAAACCCTACAACCAAGTATCTTCTATCCAGCACAGTTCTCCTTCAGATTTGACAGAGAAATCAAAAGTTCTATAGACAAACAAAAGATAAACTTGAGCACCAGCAAAACAGCTTTCCAAAAAATGTTAAATGAACTTATCTAGGAGAAAAAGAAAGGCCACAACTAAAAACAAGAAAATTACTGAATGGAAAAGCTCACTAGTAAAGGCAAACATAAAGGGAGGAAATCATCCACACAAAAAGCTAGTAGGGAGGTTAAAAGATCAAAGCAGTAAAACCATCTATATCCACAATAAGAAGTTAAGGGATACACAAGACAATCAGATGTAAAATATGAAATAAAAAATAGTAATCATGGAGGGAAGAGAATACAGGTATTTAAATTAAATTGTATTAAATTTAAATTTAAAAATGCAAGTATTTAAAATGCATTTGAAATTAGAGATCAGCAATGTAAAACAATGCTAAGATCATGGCATCCACTCCCATCACTTCATGGCAAATAGATGGGGAAACAGTGGAAACAGTGAGATACTTTATTTGTTTGGGCTCCAAAATCACTGCAGATGGTGACTGCAGCCATGAAATTAAAAGATGCTTGCTCCTTGGAAGGAAAGTTATGACCAACCTAGACAGCATATGTTAAAAAGCAGAGACCTTACTTTGCCAACAAAGGTCAGTCTAGTCAAGGCTATGGTTTTTCCAGTGGTCATGTATGGATGTGAGAGCTGTACTATAAAGAAAGATGAGCACTGAAGAATTGATGTTTTTGAACTGTGGTGTTGGAGAAGACTCTTGAGAGTCCCGTGGACTGCAAGGAGATCCAACCAGTCCATCCTAAAGGAGATCAGTCCTGAATGTTCATTGGAAGGACTGATGTTGAAGCTGAAACTCCAATACTTTGGCCACCTGATGCAAAGAACTGACTCATCTGAAAAGACCCTGATGCTGGGAAAGATTGAAGGTGGGAGGAGAAGGGGACGACAGAGGATGAGATGGTTGGATGGCATCACTGACTCAATGGACATAACTTTGAGTAAATTCTGGGAGTTGGTGATGGACAGGGTGGCCTGGTGTGCTGCAGTCCATGGGGTCGCAAAGAGTCAGACATGACTGAGTGACTGAACTGAACTGAATGTAAAAAAACAACTAAAACTGCTTTGTATCTAAAGCAATATGATTTACAAAAACCTTGTGGTAACCACAAAACAAAAATCTGTAACAGACATACACACACAAAAAGGAAAAAGGAATCCAAACACTAAAGATAGTCATAAGTCAAAAAGAAGAGAAAAAAAGAAGGGAAAAATCTACGAAAACAAGTCCCAAACAATTAACAAAATGGCAGTAAGTACATCTCAATAAGTATCTTAATTTTGAATTGTCTAAATGCTCCAACCAAAAGACACTGACTGGCTGACTGTATACAAAAACAAGACCCATACATATGCTGCCTACAAGAGACTCACTTCAGATCTAGAGACACACACAAAGCTAAAGTGAGGAAATGGAAAAAGGTATTCCATACAAATGGAAATCAAGAGAAAGCCTGAGTAGCAATATTTAGATAAAATAGACTGTAAAATTAAGACTGCTGGAAGAGACAAAGGAGGACAACACATAATAATCCAGGGATAAATTCAAGAAAAAGATATAACAAATGTAAATATATATGCACCCCATATATGAGCACCTAAATATACAAGGTGAATATTAATGGACATAATAGGAGAAACTGACAAGAAATAAATAATAATAGTCAGGGACTGTAACATCCCACTTATGTCAATGGACAGATCATCCAGACATACAATCAGTAAGGAAATCCTTGCCTTAAATAACACATTAGATCACATGAACTTAATTTATATACAGATAGAGTATTCCACCTGAAAGCAGCAAAATATACATTCTTTTCAAGTGCAAATGGAACATTCTCCAAGATAGATAACATGCTAGGCCAGAAAATAAGCCTTGATAAATTTAAGAAAACTGAGATCATATCAAGCATCTTTTTCAATCACAAATCTATGAGACTAGAAATCAACTACAGGAAAAAACTATAAAACCACAAACATGGAGGCCAAACTGTAGCTACAGAATCATCAATAGAGCACTGACTAAATCAGAGAGGAAATTTAAAAAACACCTAGAGACAAATGAAAATGAAAACACAACAATTCAAAACTTATGGGACACAGTAAAACCAGGTCTGAGAAGGAATTTTATAGTGACACCTGCTTATTTGACATTTTCCCAAAAAGGACACACAGATGGCCAGTAGGCATATGAAAAGATGTCCAAATCACTATTGAGAGGGTAACAGGCAGGAAGGCCAGGGGTCTCCAAATGGAGGAAATAGGCTGCAAGTGTCAGAAATTTTTCTCTCTCTTAAGCAGCAGGAGGAAACAAACTAGCGATATCCTTTTCCTTCTCTATACAAATTTAAAAGGAGGTTTCTCTTAAAATACTGTGTTGGCATGACACCTGGTTTCACCTGAAGCTAACTATTTTCAAACCTTGAATTAACCAATACATTTTTCTTATGGAAATGTTTGTCTTAAGCTATGTTAATGTACTGTGCATTTACCCTAGACTCTGTCTTCAAGTCGGTTCTGCCTAACGGCTCAGAACCTACTTGACAAACCAGTATGTTATACTCAGATACTGTTCCCCTAATCTATGTAAACGATACTATTTGTATGGTAATCTGCCCTTCTACAAGATTCAAGTCAATCGTTTTATGGTCTGGGATGAATCATCTGGTGCCAAGATTATCCCAAAATGCATTTTATGGATGAGGGGCCTGGTGCCATTCTGAGTTTTAAGACATTCCTTTCTTTTCATTAACAGACTGCTAGTGACTATGTAACAACCAGCTGAAGACTAGCAGGGGGGTACTCTTTCTGCCCCCTTCTGATGCCTATGTCAGAAGCTTTCTCTATCTCCTTTATAGTGTAATAAAACTTTATTACACAAAATTTCTGAGCGATCTAGCCTCGTCTCTGGCCCCGGATTGAATTCGTCTCCTCCAGAGGCCAAGAATCCTGGCGTCTTATCGTTCAGCAACAACCTTTCACTATCATCAGGGAAATGCAAATCAAAACCACAATAAGATATCACTACACACCTGCCGGAATGGCTAGCATCAAAAAGAACACAATTAACAAGTGCTGGCAAAAATGTGGTGAAAATGGAATGCTAGTATATTGTTGGTGAGAATGGAAACTGATGCACTCACTGTCGAAAACAGTATGGAGGTTTCTCAAAAGCTAAAAATAGAAGTACCAATTTCACCCTTGGGTATTCATCTGAAAGAAAAAACAAACAACCCACTAATTCGAAAAGATACATGCACTCCAAAGTTCACAGCAGCAATATTTACAACTGCCAAAAAATGGAAGCAACTTAAGTGTCCATCAATAGATGAATGGATAAAGAAGACATGAAATATATACACAATAGAATACTATTCAGCCAAGAAAAGAAACTAGTGAATATAACAAAAAGAAACAGCCTTGCAGCTACAGAAAACAAACTATGGTTACTGGTGGGGAGAGAGAAGAGGGAAGGGTTAGTATAGGGGTAGTGGATTAGGATGTACAAACTACTAGGTATTAAATAAGAAAAAGCATATATTGTGCAACACAGGGAATATACCCAATATTTTACAGTAACTATAAATTAAGATGTTGTGAATCACTATATTGTACACCTATAACTCATATAATATTGTACAGCGACTATACTTCAATAAAAAGAAATAAACTGGCAAAAAAACAAAGCACACTTTAATGGTTAGGACCATAATGACTATATCCAATTGACTTAAATTTGAAACCAGGATCTTTTACTTTGTTAGCTATGTGACCTTCAATAAATTTCTTTATGTCACTCAGACTCAGTTTATCTATCTGTAAAAAGTAAATATCATCTATGTTTATGTCATTCTTTTTGATTTTTTTTTTTTTTTTTTTTTTTTTTACTATTCTTTCTCTTGTTTGTCTCAGTATTTTTTCTCAGGCTCGGCTAAATTTTCATTTCTCCAAACTAGATTTTAGAAGTTAGTCCTCAGTAGCCTAATTTCCCTATCCAAACTTACTTTCTATACCTTCTAATTCCATGACTTTAAAAATTATGCATATGTTAATCACTCCTAAATTTATAGCTCTTGTTGCAATATCTTTCCTGAACTCCAAACTTATGTACCTAACAAGTTGATATTCTGATATCTTTTAGGTAGCTCATACTTAACATGGACCAAAGCAAACTTTTAAAAAATGATTTCTAGTCCTTCAAAACTTAATCCAAGTTATCATTTTATACTTGGATTATCACAGTACTGGTTCATCTTCTCTTTCCTTCTACCCTTGACCCTCTCCACACTCTTCATCATAGAGCAGTCAAAGTGATCTGTTGAACATTTAAGGCCGATCATATCATTTTGTTAAAAGCCCTTCATAGCTTCCCATTTCATTTATCATAAAAGTTCACGTTCTTCCTGGGCAAACGTCAGCAAATTTTTTCTTAAAGGGCCAGAGAACAAATATCAGGCTTTGCAGGCCAAATAGATTCTGTTGCAACTATGGAACATTACTATGCTATTCCTATACATGAATAGTATTAAGATTCTAAACTGCCGTGTCCAACAAAAATCACTGTATTTCCTGTGATATGCATAAAATTTATAAAACAAACAATATGAGTTTGATCTATAATTGTCAACATTTTTCATAGTAATTTAATATTTGCTGTAAAAAATATAAGGTACAGACTTACATATTTTTACAGAAAGATTATGGCAAGGACATTAAACTAAAGGTTAAATAATTTTTCTGTAAAATGTACCAAAGAATTAACAGTGGACTTACTTTAGATTACTGATTCTAATTTCTGCACTTTCAGTGAGTTTCTTCGTTTCTTCTTTCCACCTATTGGCTGCTTTCTGTGTAGTAGCTAAGAGATGCCTCAGTTCAACAGTGGAATTTCGATTACTGTCTTCCATCTCTCTTAACTGAACTTCAAATCCATGTTCCTTTATTGAAAATTCATGCTCCATTGTACTGATCTAAGGAATAAAATGAAAACAATATTTTCTTTTTCTTTTCTGTTATTCTTGGAGACAGAGTGATCACTGATAAATACAATAATTTATTGTGTGGTCTGTGGCACAGAAATGTTTGGATGAGAAACCTATATAAAAATTAATTTTACAATTTGTCTCCATCATAGATGAAGACTTATCCTATGTTATAGTATAAATTTAATAAAACCAGAATTAAGATGGAGTACAGATTTTTTAACACTTTCCCCAACACCCCAAATGACAGTTGGAAAAAAACATACCACAAATATAGACCTGCTTTCATCATCTATTTTTACTTTTGGTGCCTGAATGGACAATAAATGTTCATGCTCTTAGTAACTGAGAGCTGGGTTTAAATGGAAGCCATTTATGTTTTTTAAAACACACAAAAACTGTTTATTGGTTTATTATAAAGGATACAACTCCAGCAGAGCCAGATGGAGGTAGGTACAGAGCCAGAGCAAGGTACAGGAGGGTAGGGGGTGTGCAGAGCTTCCAAGCCCTCTCCAAGGATGTCATGCTCCCAGCACCCTGATGTGTTCATCAAAAGCTCCTCTGAGAGGCTCCCCAAACCACTTTTGATTTACATACTAAAGTTCAGGTTCTTTCAAAGAGCTTCGTAAAGTTTAAAAAAAAATTATATACGGGAATTCCTTTACTACCACAGTTACGGCATACATGAACAATTCCCCCTCCCTCCCAGAAAAGACTAAAATGCTTTTCAGAAACTTATATGGAAATGTCTTCAATTATTTCTAGGTTATTTATGTTATTACAGTAAAAAAAAACCTTAATGTAGAATGAACATACGAATAAATGCTCTTTGGATACCCTAAAGTTTTCTCAACTTGAGGTTTAGGGAGAGAATTAACCCTAATGCTCTAAAGTACCCAATGTATGTAATAAACTGTCTTTCATATGCATCTAGAATGAAACTACCTATTACCATATTTGAGGCAACTGATAAAATAGTTAAGTAGTTACTAGAACAATTTCTTTGGTATACTCTCAGGCTATTGTTATCTTGCTACACTCAAGAAATATTATAAGGAACACCTATCTTGTGATATTTTAAAGTAATGTGCTTTAAAAATGGTCATGGCTGGAATGGTTTCTAGTAAGTTATTAAATATGACTACTTTCAAACTGAAAAATGAATGAATAAGAAGCCTCAATTTTTTTGATTCAAAAAACACCAAAGAAAACTCAATAACAGCTAAACTCATGGCGGAAAACTACAAACATTCTGTCCTCATTATTTCTGCTCAATGCTGCATACTTTCTAAATCTCTTAAATTTGTTTTCTCAAATGGTACACAAGTAGAAGACTGACTTTATAAATACTGGCACTGGAAAAACTACCTTGGATTTATTAAATTTGTATTGTGTTACTCCTGAGCAAGCCTCCTGAGGCTCTGTGACTTCTGCTCTATTTAAAACATTTTAAAATTACTGAATTTTACAAATTTTGAATTGAATATCCTTCCTTGCCTCAATCTCCACTTTCTCTGGAGAAGCCACAATTCTGATATCTTAGGTGGAAGTATTTAATTCTGCCTCTGTCTCTCTCACACACATCATGTATTAAAAGCTGATCTATGCATCTACACAGTTTTATCACTCTTTCTGGCTAGTTAACTCCCCGTTTCTACTTGAAAAATCTATTTGCAGCTTGAAAAGCCTTATTCTAAGGTCCTTCATGATAACCTGCTCTCTACCTAATTCTATGAGACTGTGTTATACAACTATTCCCTTCTTTGTTTCTGTCACAATGCATTCTCATTCCTGGATCTTCTTATATGCTGCTCCCTTTGAAGAATAATCTTTCCCCTCCTGCTTATCTTAGTTATTTCTACTCAACTTTTAGAACTTAGCTAACTTCTTGCTCCTACAGGGAAATTCTCTCACTATCTAGAAAAAGCTCTCATAGTGTCCTATGCTTTTCCTAAAGAACATTTACTAGTTTGCAAAGATACAATTAAAGTTTGCCCACCTCCATGCAAATAATAAATTTTTAAGGATGGGAACCATGTCTTTTTCGTTTACTATTACATCTTTAGCATCTGAATCATAATAAAGGTATCAAAATTCAGTCTTTAAATGAACCCCAGATCCTTCAGTTGACACAATTCTGACTTAAACTGGACAGGTCTGCAATGATGCAGGATGGATAAGGGCCAAGACAACTTTGTCTTCAAAACAAGTCTCACTAATGATTCAATTCAGAACGCTGGGCTGGAAAAACAGATTTATGGTCTCCTTCCCCTCTTCCTTTGTGTCCTTCCTTTGCACAAAACTATTCACTCACATAGACAGGATTGGTAAAAACTAACCATCTCCTAATTTTATATTTTTATGAGGAGTATTTAGACCACAAAGATATGTAGATCCTTTGCAGAAAGAAGGAAGGAATTAGGAAAAGAGAAAACTGGGGCAGAAAGGACAGTAGTGGCTTTAAGATCAAATGAAAACTTCATAAAATAAGTTGTTATGGTTCTCAGCCAACTGCCCTCTGAATACCCAACTGTTTTGATCTTTCTGGCTCCTAAAGATCATACACTTTTTCATGGGGGAGAAAAGCTGCAAAGTGTAGCACTAGATTCTTATGTTGTCAAAGAAGGAATCAGCTACAAAGCAATTTATCTGACAGCTCTCCTCCATAAAATAGAATTACAGCTATCTAGTTAAGAGGTCCTGTCCCTTATTTAGCAATGATTCTTCTCTTAAGCTACATGCAGACTTGGCATAAAGGGAGCATTTCTGGTAGGAAAATTTTCTTTTTGTTTTTCCAAGAAACATCAGCTATTATTCTGAATTAAAGACAGAGTAAATGCAGTATCAGGTAGGGAAATTCATGCCATTCCCTTCTCCCCGTTATAAGAACCAATCCCCAAAACACAAGTATACTGTAAAATTTAGGCAAAATACAAAAAAATTAAAAAGACAAATGTATGGTCTCTGTAATCTACAACTCAGAGATAACCACCTCTAACTTTTACATCATTGTTACTTATGAATTTTAAAACTGAGATTAGTGGATATAGGATTACAACATACATAAATACATATGCACACTGTTCATTTTAAAAAATACTTAGGACATAACAGTACAAAACACATTACAAATTATTTGGAAACGTGATTTTTAATGACTCAATACAGCACTTTATAAATGGACCATAATTTAACTATTTCTAGATAGGTTGTTTTTAATTTATTACAAATAATGTGGCCATCAACTTCCTTAATTATAAGACACAGTAATTATTCTATTATGACTAAATTTTATAGGTTCTCAATGTGTACCATTTTACACCTGCAACTGCACATTCACTCAAACTGACAACTCTGCAGTTAATTAATACAGAGTTTAAACTTTTAAAAAACTTGTTTATTAGCAATTTGTTTTTCCTAGTTTGTGAATTCTGCTCACGTCTCATACATGTTTCCCTATTGGGTTACAATTTTTTTAAAAATTTTTTTCAAAGCTCCTTGTATGATCTTTGTCTTCTGTCATATTTATTAAAACTATTTCATCCAGTTATTTCTCTTTAAAATATTTTTAAAGTTGTTTTAAATATTTAAAAACCTTATATATAAATCTGTCAGTATATTTATTCATTTGCAATTCTCCCAGTTTTCAGTTTTGCTGAGAAAGTTCTTTCCCATCTATCAGTTAAATATTCAACTTCATTTTCTACTAATGCTATAAATGATCACTAATAGTTTTTAGTTATTAATCATATGAAATTTATAATGATATTTAAAAATAAGAAAATTTAAGATTTTTTCAAAGTACACTGTCTTTTTTTAATTACGAAAATGTTTCGGTATAGAAACTTTCAAGCATATACACAACAGAAAAACTTTACAATGAATCTCTATATGCTTATCACCTAGTTTCCATAATTAGTAAATTCACAGCCACTCCTGTTTGATCTATAATTCTACTTACCTTCCTCTGCCAAGATTTACTTCTCTCTCGCTTACAATGACATACTGTACATAAATTTTAAGGGTACAACTCAATTTTTATACATACAGTGACATGTGAGCACCACCACCCAGATTTAGCTACCTCAGAACCTGGCTCTCTCATGTGCCCTTCTAATCAGTATTCATCCACCTAAAATGCAGCCACTCTTCTGATCCCATCCGTACAGGCATTTATGCCTGTTCTTCATTAGCATATAATTAAATTAATAGACTATAAGTTTTTTAATGTCTGGCTTCCTTGTCCAATATTATGTGAGACTTGTTTGCCATTGCTTATAGATGCAGTTTATTCTTTTCATCTATTCCATATATGAACATACCATAATTTGCTTATGTTATCTCACATTGATGGACATTTGAATTATTTCCAGTGTTTTGATAAGATTAAAATTTCTATGAATGTTCTTGTACACATATTTTGATGAACAGAAGCATTCATACCAGCTGGGTATGTAGTTAGTGTTTTTATTATTATTATCTGGCATAGTATGTATGTATGTCCAACTTAAAAAGATACTACCAAATGGTGGCTGTACCAATTTATATAACCAAAATAACCTATAAAGGTACTGGATTTTTTACAACTTTGTCAACACTTGATATTGTCAGTTTTTAAAATTTTAGTCATTCTGGTATGCATGCTATAGTACCTCATTATAGTTTTAACTATATTTCCACAGTAAATAATGAAATTGAACATTTTTTCATATATTCTCTTTTATAGAGTAATTCTTTTGTTCATTTTTGGAAGTGGGGTGTCTGTTTTTTTCTTTTGATTAACTTTTTTTCTATTTCATTATTAACTGGTAAAAGTTTTTATATTCTAGATATGAGTCTTTTTTTTGGTTGTATATATTATAAATACTTTCTTCTACTTTTTACTCTCTTAATGGTGTCCCTTTTGATGACTTAAAAATCTTAAAGAAATCCAATTTATCTACCTTTTCATTATGATTAGCTCTCTTTTTGTTCTGTTTAAGAAATTTTTCCTTAGCCAAGATCATGAAGGTTCTCCTTGAAGCTTCATCATTTTATATTTCACATTTAGGTCTACAGGAAAGCTCAAATTAATTTAAATATATGGTGTGATATAAGGCAAGGTTTATTTTAAAAATATGGACCCAGTTGACCTCACAATATTTATTGTAAAGATAATTATTTCCCTACTGAACTTTTGTGGTGCCTTTGTTATAACGAGGTGATCATGAAAACTGGGTTTGTCCCTGGATTCTGTTTGTTCTATTGATCAGGTTATTTATTCTCCTGTTGATTACACACTGTCTTAATTAGTATAGCTTTATATCAAGTCTTGATATCTGGTAGTGTGATCTTTCCCCTTGGTTTTTCAAAGATTCCTCACAGATTAAAGCAAAAAAGCACAAGCTTCTTTGTATGATATGTAAGAGTGTCTTTTTCAGAGCTTAAGCTTTTATAAATAACTACAGTGCTTGACACTTGCAATACGAGGCATTCAATAAACATATGCTGATATGAATTAGGTTGGGATGTGACTTCTTATGAGTCCTCACAGTAATGAAAAATGAAGTGAAACACTGATGCTACCACCCCATGGCCTTACGATGAAAACGGAAGATACAGACCTTTCTCTAAAAAGTAAATGCCACTTTTAAGGACTCCCCCCAGACACAAATACAATCAATTGATACAGTTCTAAATAATTTTTAAAATTTTTAAATAGTATTCAAAATGCATATGTATTTAATATAAATAGCTATGTTTTACATATAAATGAAACATAATAAGGTCAACTAAAAAAAAAAAAGAGTTAATACCACTTTTACAAAAGTCACACAGAATGGGGAAAGGCAGGCAACATACTGATGGTGATACCTGTGCCTGAAACTCCCTCAACAGGTTATCAGGTCCCCACTGCCAAACCATATAAGCATTAGAGAAAGAAGCAGGTGGGGGGCAAGAAAGAAAAGGGAATTTTTTTCCAGAGGACACTTTTGCCCCTTGCCTTTTCCCTGGCATGGAATTTTTAGACTACCTATGAGCAGTTCTCAGAGCACATTGATGTACCATTATCTGCAGAGCTAGTTTTAAGAGTTCTATTTTCAAGTGGCTGTTAGGTGGTTCAGATGGTAAAGAATCTGTCTTCAATGCGGGAGACCTGGGTTCGATTCCTGGATTGGGAAGATCCCCTGGAAGAGGGCATGGCAACCTACTTCAGTATTCTTGCCTGGAGAATCCCCATGGACAGAGAAGCCTGGCAGGTCCATGGGGTCACAGAGAGTCAGACATGACTGAGCGACTAAGTACAGCACATTTTAGAGGGAAAAGAGAGGACAGCAGTCCGTAAAGTTATCTATAGTTTTGCTAGCACTGCTTAAATTGCTTTGGCAGGAATATCAGTGCATTTCATGGTTGGAAAAGCATTTTTTTGTGTGTGGATAGTGAAAGCAATCATTTTCAAGTATGCTTGCCAAGTTCTACAATACAGAAAAGACTGGTTAATGCTCTGCATTATGATTTAGTGCTATCTGATCAGAAGGCAAAAACTAAAAAAAAAAAAAAGGTCTTAAAAATGTTTTAATAGGTCTCTGTAAATATTCTCTATATTTTGAATTTCACAGGTACACATTTAATTCTAAATAGATTTGAATATACCTTTAATTTGGCTTTTTTTTGAACCTCGAGAGCACTCTTTCTCAAATCCTCAGTCTGTTTCTGTAACTCTTCATTTTCCTGCTGAAGTTTCAACCTTTGTTCATTGACAAATCCACAGTTCTCTCTCTCTGACTCCAATATATTTTGAAGCTTCTGAATCATTTCTTGGCAACGTGATATCTCTTCCGAGGAACTGATTTAAAAAACAAAACAAAAAGAATCTTTAAACTTAATGATCTGGAATAGAAGTCAAGAACTCTGTCCATATTTTATACTGCAGACTTGTTTTCTTTGTTCTGAGTCATTTCTCTTCACTGTAGACTTAAACTGTGTGGTTTCACAATGTTATGTTACACCAACCAAATATATTCCATTTAGCAATCTTAACTAATAACAGAAAATTGAATTGTTATCACTCACTAAGGAAGTCAACGTGAGACCTCTTTCCAACAGTAACGCTGAGAATCACTGTGTAAAGAGGACTTCAAGAGGACAAACAAAAGCTAATGATGCAGAAGGTGGACAGGTAATAATGAAAAACTCCTTTCATCATCAATCAACTCTATAGAAGACATTTGCTGACTATATTAAATTATGAATTATAATAAGACAATTCAAATTTAAAAAAATAAACTTCTAGTTGTATAAACTTATTTTATCACAGTTTAAGCAGGTTATATATCTTGAACTTTCTCAACAATGGATTACTGAGTGACAAGACCTCCAGACATGTATATTGTTTCAACATACTGCTAATTTTTTTCCTATCTTTTAAAATTTCCATCTTTTCAATCCCAGGTAATCAAGTACTATGAACATTCCCTAGCCATTGGGTGTCATAGGAAATATATAAGATCCTTTACTGCCATAATACTTGTAGCTCCTTTTTGCTGTCTCAAACTTGGCTAATAAAGTTCCTAATGAAATGATGGATCTAGGTAATGATCCTCAAATGATGCTCAAGTCAGAAAGATGCTAAGATCAAAAATAACAACACATTATGTGCCTCCAAACAGGAGTCCAAAATGTTACCATTTATAAACAATTCTTGCAAAAAAGTGAAAGCTGAATCAGATCAAGCCTCTTGATCTAATTTTTTAAAAAAATGCATGGGGCAGGAAACATGGTAAATGATATGATATATATGCATGTGGGTAGAGAAGACTCTGCAACACAAACAACCCAGATTTTCAACAAATTATTTGTAAGAAAAAAAACAGAAAGGAGTCCTAGAGAATATAGATGTATATCTCCATTCCCATACATACACACCTTTTCTTTATCCTTTTATCTGTCAACAGGCACTTAGGTTATCCCAATACCTTGGCTATTGTCGAGAATACTGACTTCAATGAATATGGGAATGCAGGTATTTCTTTGAGACAATCATTTTGTGGCCTTTGGATCTATACTCTGCAACAGGATTGCTGGATCATACGGTAGTTCTACTTTGAATTTTTTGAGGCACCTCCATACTGTTTTCCATTGTGGCTGCACTAATTTATATTCCTACTGACAGCATAGAAGGGTTCCCTATTCTCCACATTCTTGTCAACACTGCTATCTTTTGTCTTTTTGACAACAGACATCTTAACAGGTGTGAGGTGATACCTCCCCTTTTGATATACCTATTGGTCAGCTATGTCTTCTTCTGAGAAAAATTTGATCAGATCCTTTGCCCAATTTTTTCTTTTCTTTTGTCATTGAGTTGTTCAAGTTTATTATATATTTGAAAATTAACTCCTTATCAGGTGTATTATTTGCAAACATTTTTTCCTATACCATAGTGTCTCTGTACTCTATTGACTATTTTCTTTGCTGTGTAGGAAGGTCTCAGTTTGATGTAACTTCATTTGAATAGTTTTGCATTTGTTACCTGTACTTGTGGGGTCATATCCAAAAAAAAAAAAAAAAAAAAACCACTGCCAAGACCAATGTCAAAAAGCTTTTCCCCTTTGTTTCCTTCTAGCAGTTTCACAATTTCAGAATGTACCTTTAAGCCTTTAATACATTATGAGCTGATTTTCATATATGGTGTGTGCTAAGGGTCCAATTTTTCTTCCATATCTAAATGTCCAGTTTTTCCAGTACCATTTATTGAAGAGATATCCTTTCCCAGGGGAGGAGCCAAGATGGCAGAGAAATAGGACAGGGAGACCACTTTCTCCCCTACAAATTCATCGAAAGAACAACTGAACGCTGAGCAAACTTCACAAAACAACTTCTGATCACTAGCTGAGGACATCAGGCGCCCAGAAAAGCAGCCCATTGTCTTCAAAAGGAGGTAGGACAAAATATAAAAGATAAAAAGTGAGACAAAAGAGCTAAGGACGGAGATCCGTCCTGGGAAGTCTTAGGCGGCATTGCTTGGGGCAATTGGAGGGAGCTAATGGTGAGATAGCAACTTAAACTGTGCGATAGCAAGGGAGAGAAAATTAACCGCCAGAACACACTGCCGGCAGTTTGCCGAACAAAGGGACTGAGAAACTCCAGAGAAGAGCTAGCCTGCGGAGGACTGGCCCATCCCCGCCGGAGGCAGGGGGGAGGGGAAAGGGGCAAATTCGGCCCCAGAGACGGCACCCCCTACCACACTGCAAACAGGCCTCCAGTTTCTAACCAAAGACTTCCTGAGATTCTGGATGGTTGACACCCGCCTGGAGGGTCGTGGCTAAACACAAGGCGCACGCACCCGACAGGCGCGGGCGGAAACTAAGGCTGGGGCCGCGGAGGGGAGAAGGTGCACCGCACCCGGGGAGAGTGCGCCCCTCAAGCTCCTGGCTGCCTGAGCTGCTCCGGCCGGGGAAGGCACAAAACGCAGGCGCAACCGAGTCCGCACTTTTGTGAAGTACCCGAAAACTAGAATCGCAGGCAACACAGGGCACGCTCCATATAGAGCAGCTGGGAGCCTGAGCAGTGTAGATGGGGAAAGCACACACACCCGTGAGCGGGGGGTGGCAAACCCAGTGTGGCCGGAACACTGTGAGTGCTCCCCACACACAGCGATATCTGCCTCCAGCACCCCTCCCTCCCCGCAGCACGACTGAACTAGCGAACCTGAGCAAGAGACCACCTCCGCCCGCCTGTGTCAGGGCGGAAACTAGACACTGAAGAGACCAGCAAACAGAAGCCAAATAAACAAAGGGAACGGCTTCAGAAATGACTGGTGCAACAGATTAAAATCCCTGTAGGTAACACCAACTACACTCAAAGGGGCCTATAGGTATCGAGAAGTGTAAGCTGGAACAAGGAGCTATCTGAGACTGAACCAAACCCACACTGCCCCGCAAGAGCTCCAGAGAAATTCCTAGATATATTTTTACCCTTCTTTTTTTTAATTAAAAAAATTATTTTTTTCTTTTCTTTTTTATTTTTTCTATTTTATTTTCTTTTAAAATTCCCTATTACTCCATTACTCCTTAACTTTCATTTTCATATATTTTTACAATTTTTTTAATTAGGGAAAAAAATTCTGTTTCTTGTTTTTTTTTTCTTGTTTTTTCCTCTTATTTTCTTTTAAAGTCCTCTATTACTCCTCTATTACTCCTTCATTCTCATTTTCATTTCACTATAACCTTGAAAAAAAAAAAGAGAAGCCCTATTTTTAAACTGAACTTCATATATATTTCTAAAATTTTTTGCATTTTTGTTTTCAAAATTGTATTTTTAAGAGTCTAACCTCTACTTTAGACTTTTAATCTTTGTTTTTCAGTATGTGATATAAATTTTGGACATTTAAGAATCCAATATTCAGTTCCCATTTTTACTCAGGAGGGTGCTGATTACTCTCTCCCACTTTTGACTCTCCGTTTTCTATCTCAGAACACCTCTATTTCCTCCTTTCCCCTGCTCTTCCCAATTCAATTCTGTGAATCTTTGTGGGTGTCTGGGCTACGGAGAACACTTTGGGAACAGATAACTGCGTAGATCTGTCTCTCTCCTCTTGAGTCCCCCTTTTTCTCCTCTTGCTCATCTCTATCTCCCTCCTCCCTCTCCTCTTTTTCATGTAACTCTGTACACCTCTCTGGGTGTCCCTCATGGTGGAGAATCTTTAACCATTAACCTAGAAGTTTTATTATCAGTGCTGTATAGTTGGAGAAGTCTTGAGACTACTGGAAGAATAAAACTGAAATCCAGAGGTAGGAGACTTAAGCCCAAAACCAGAGAACACCAGAAAACTCCTGACTACATGGAACATTAAGTAATAAGAGATCATGCAAAAGCCTCCATACCTACACTGAAACCAACCACCACCCAAGGGCCAATAAGTTCCAGAGCAAGACATATTGGATATGACCCCACAAGTACAGGTAACAAATGCAAATTCTTTAGCAATGCAGGAACATAGACCTGAGTGTCAACATACAGGCTACCCAAAGTCACACCTAACACATAGACCCATCGCCAAACTCATTACTGGACACTCTATTGCACTCCAGAGAGAAGAAATCCAGTTCCACGCACCAGAACACCAACGCAAGCTTCCCTAACCAGGAAACCTTGACAAGCCAATCATCCAACCCCACCCACTGGGTGAAACCTCCACAATAAAAAGGAACCACAGACCACCAGAATACAGAAAGCCCACTCCAGACACAGCAATGTAAACAAGATGAAAAGGCACAGAAATACCCAACAGGTAAAGGAGCATGAAAAATGCCCACCAAGTCAAACAAAAGAGGAGGAGATAGGGAATCTACCTGAAAAAGAATTTAGAATACTGATGATAAAAATGATCCAAAATCTTGAAAACAAAATGGAGTTACAGATAAATAGCCTGGAGACAAAGACTGAAAAGATGCAAGAAATGTTTAATAAGGACCTAGAAGAAATAAAAAAGAGTCAATTAAAAATGAATAATGCAGTAAATGAGATCAAAAACACTCTGGAGGGAACCAAGAGTAGAATAACGGAGACAGAAGAGAGGATAAGTGAGGTAGAAGATAAAATGGTGGAAATAAATGAAGCAGAGAGGAAAAAAGAAAAAAGAATCAAAAGAAATGAGGACAACCTCAGGGGCCTCTGGGACAATGTGAAAGGCCCCAACATTCGAATCATAGGAGTCCCAGAAGAAGAAGACAAAAAGAAAGGCCATGAGAAAATACTCGAGGAGATAATAGCTGAAAACGTCCCTAAAATGGGGAAGGAAATAGCCACCCAAGTCCAAGAAACCCAGAGAGTCCCAAACAGGATAAACCCAAGGCGAAACACCCCAAGACACATATTAATCAAATTAACAAAGATCAGACACAAAGAACAAATATTAAAAGCAGCAAGGGAGAAACAACAAATAACACACAAAGGGATTCCCATAAGGATAACAGCTGATCTATCAATAGAACCCCTTCAGGCCAGAAGGGAATGGCAGGACATACTTAGAGTAATGAAAGAGAATAACCTATAACCTAGATTACTGCATCCAGCAAGGATCTCATTCAGATATGAAGGAGAATTCAAAACCTTTACATACAAGCAAAAGCTGAGAGAATTCAGCGCCACCAAACCAGCTCTTCAACAAATGCTAAAGGATCTTCTCTAGACAGGAAATGCAGAAAGGTTGTATAAACGTGAACCCAAAACAACAAAGTAAATGGCAACGGGACCACACCTATCAATAATTACCTTAAATGTAAGTGGGTTGAATGCCCCAACCAAAAGACAAAGACTGGCTGAATGGATATAAAAAACAAGACCCCTATATATGCTGTCTACAAGAGACCCACCTCAAAACAAGGGACACATATAGACTAAAAGTGAAGGGCTGGAAAAAAAACATTTCATGCAAATGGAGACCAAAAGAAAGCAGGAGTCGCAATACTCATATCAGATAAAATAGACTTTCAAATAAAGGCTGTGAAAAGAGACAAAGAAGGACACTACATAATGATCAAGGGATCAATCCAAGAAGAAGATATAACAATTATAAATATATATGCACCCAACATAGGAGCACCGCAATATGTACGGCAAACGCTAACAAGTATGAAAGAGGAAATTAATAGTAACACAATAATAGTGGGAGACTTTAATACCCCACTCACAACTATGGATAGATCAACTAAACAGAAAATTAACAAGGAAACACAAACCTTAAATGACACAATGGACCAGCTAGACCTAATTGATATCTATAGGACATTTCACCCCAAATCAATCAACTTCACCTTTTTCTCAAATGCACACAGAACCTTCTCCAGAATAGATCACATCCTGGGCCATAAATCTAGTCTTGGGAAATTCAAAAAAATAGAGATCATTCCAGTCATCTTTTCTGACCACAGTGCAGTAAGACTAGATTTCAATTACAGGAAAAAAATTATTAAAAATTCAAACATATGGAGGCTAAATAACATGCTTCTGAATAACCAACAAATCATAGAGGAAATCAAAAAAGAAATCAAAATATGCATAGAAATGAATGAAAATGAAAACACAACAACCCAAAACCTATGGGACACTGTAAAAGCAGTGCTAAGGGGAAAGTTCATAGCATTACAGGCTTACCTCGAGAAACAAGAAAAAAGTCGAATAAATAACCTAACTCTACACTTAAAGCAAATAGAGAAGGAAGAAATGAAGAACCCCAGGGTTAGTAGAAGGAAAGAAATCTTAAAAATTAGGGCAGAAATAAATGCAAAAGAAACTAAAGAGACTATAGCAAAAATCAACAAAGCTAAAAGCTGTTTTTTTGAAAAAATAAAATTGACAAACCATTAGCAAGACTCATTAAGAAACAAAGGGAGAAGAACCAAATTAACAAAATTAGAAATGAAAATGAAGAGATCACAACAGACAACACTGAAATACAAAGGATCATTAGAGACTACTACCAGCAGCTCTATGCCAATAAAATGGACAACTTTGAAATGGACAAATTCTTAGAAAAGTATAACTTTCCAAAACTGAACCAGGAAGAAATAGAAGATCTTAACAGACCCATCACAAGCAAGGAAATCAAAACTGTAATCAAAAATCTTCCAGCAAACAAAAGCCCAGGACCAGATGGCTTCACAGCTGAATTCTACCAAAAATTTAGAGAAGAGCTAACACCTATCTTACTCAAACTCTTCCAGAAAATTGCAGAAGAAGGTAAACTTCCAAACTCATTCTATGAGGCCACCATCACCCTAATTCCAAAACCAGACAAAGATGCCACAAAAAAAGAAAACTACAGGCCAATATCACTGATGAACATAGATGCAAAAATCCTTAACAAAATTCTAGCAAACAGAATCCAACAACATATTAAAAAAATCATACACTATGACCAAGTGGGCTTTATTCCAGGAATGCAAGGATTCTTTAATACCCATAAACCAATCAATGTAATACACCACATTAACAAATTGAAAGATAAAAACCATATGATTATCTCAATAGATGCAGAAAGAGTCTTTGACAAAATTCAACATCCATTTATGATTAAAACTCTCCAGAAAGCAGGAATAGAAGGAACATACCTCAACATAATAAAAGCTACATATGACAAACCCACAGCAAGCATTACCCTCAATGGTGAAAAATTGAAAGCATTTCCCCTAAACTGAGGAACAAGACAAGGGTGCCCACTATCACCACTACTATTCAACATAGTTTTGGAAGTTTTGGCCACAGCAATCAGAGCAGAAAAAGAAGTAAAAGGAATCCAGATAGGAAAAGAAGTGAAACTCTCACTGTTTGCAGATGACATGATCCTCTACATAGAAAACCCTAAAGACTCTTCCAGAAAATTACTAGAGCTAATCAACAAATATAGTAAAGTTGCAGGATATAAAATTAACACACAGAAATCCCTTGCATTCCTATACACTAACAATGAGAAAACAGAAAGAGAAATTAAGGAAACAATACCATTCACCATTGCAACAAAAAGAATAAAATACTTAGGAGTATATCTACCTAAAGAAACAAAAGACCTATACATAGAAAACTATAAAACACTGATGAAAGTAATCAAAGAGGACACAAATAGATGGAGAAATACACCGTGTTCATGGATTGGAAGAATCAATATTGTCAAAATGGCTCTACTACCCAAAGTAATCTATAGATTCAATGCAATCCCTATCAAGCTACCAACGGTATTTTTCATAGAACTAGAACAAATAATTTCACAATTTGTGTGGAAATACAAAAAACCTCGAATAGCCAAAGTAATCTTGAGAAAGAAGATGGAACTGGAGGAATCAACCTGCCTGACTTCAGACTCTACTACAAAGCCACAGTCATCAAGACAGTATGGTACTGGTACAAAGACAGAAATATAGATCAGTGGAACAGAACAGAAAGCCCAGAGATAAATCCACGAACCTATGGACACCTTATTCTCGACAAAGGAGGCAAGGATATACAACGGAAAAACGACAACCTCTTTAACAAGTGGTGCTGGGAAAACTGGTCAACCACTTGTAAAAGAATGAAACTAGAACACTTTCTAACACCATACACAAAAATAAACTCAAAATGGATTAAAGACCTAAATGTAAGACCAGAAACTATAAAACTCCTAGAGAAGAATATAGGCAAAACACTCTCCGACATAAATCACAGTAGGATCCTCTATGACCCACCTCCCAGAATATTGGAAATAAAAGCAAAAATAAACAAATGGGACCCAATGAAACTTAAAAGCTTTTGCACAACAAAGGAAACCACAAGCAAGGTGAAAAGACAGCCCTCAGATTGGGAGAAAATAATAGCAAATGAAGAAACAGACAAAGGATTAATCTCAAAAATATACAAGCAACTCCTGCAGCTCAATTCCGGAAAAATAAATGACCCAATCAAAAAATGGGCCAAAGAACTAAACAGACATTTCTCCAAAGAAGACATACAGATGGCTAACAAACACATGAAAAGATGGTCAACATCACTCATTATCAGAGAAATGCAAATCAAAACCACAATGAGGTACCATTACACCTCAGTCAGGATGGCTGCTATCCAAAAGTCTACAAGCAATAAATGCTGGAGAGGGTGTGGAGAAAAGGGAACCCTCTTACACTGTTGGTGGGAATGCAAACTAGTACAGCCGCTATGGAAAACAGTGTGGAGATTTCTTAAAAAACTGACCCAGCAATACCACTTCTGGGCATACACACCCAGGAAACCAGATCTGAAAGAGACACGTGCACCCCAATGTTCATCGCAGCACTGTTTATAATAACCAGGACATGGAAGCAACCTAAATGCCCATCAGCAGACGAATGGATAAGGAAGCTGTGGTACATATACACCATGGAATATTACTCAGCCATTAAAAAGAATTCATTTGAAGCAATTCTCATGAGATGGATGAAACTGGAGCCCATTATACAGAGTGAAGTAAGGCAGAAAGATAAAGACCATTACAGTATACTAACACATATACATGGAATTTAGAAAGATGGTAATGATAACCCTATATGCAAAACAGAAAAAGAGACACAGATGTACAGAACAGACTTTTGGACTCTGTGGGAGAAGGCGAGGGTGGGATGTTTCGAGAGAACAGCATCGAAACATGTATATTATCTAGGGTGAAACAGATCACCAGCCCAGGTTGGATGCATGAGACATGTGCTCAGGCCTGGTGCACTGGGACGACCCAGAGGGATCGGGTAGCGAGGGAGGTGGGAGGGGGAATCGGGATGGCAAATACATGTAAATCCATGGCTGATTCATGTCAATGTATGACAAAAACCACTCCAATACTGTAAGGTAATTGGCCTCCAACTAATGAAAATAAATGAAAAAAAAAAAAAGAGAGAGAGATATCCTTTCCCTGTTTGTGTTCTTGACACCCTTGTCAAACATCAGCTGACCACAAATGTATGCATTTATTTCTGTACTCTCTACTCTGTGCTGTAACTATACATTATTTTATAACAGTATTATATTGTTTTGATTACCAAAACTTTGTAATGTATTTTGAAATTAGGAAGCATGATGCATCCAGTTTTTGTTGTTGTTGTTGTTCCAGAATGGTTTGGCTATTTCAAGTCTTTGGAGGTTCAATACGATTTTAGGATTTTTCTCTACGTCTGTGAAAACACCATGGGAATCTGATAGGGATTTTATTGACTCCGTAGATGGCTTTGTGTAGTATGGACGTTTTAACATTATTATTTCATTCAATTTATAAACACACCTTTATATTTATTTGTGACTGTCAAATTATTTCCTCAGTGTTTTTCAGTTTACAGATTTTTCACTTCCTTGGTTATAACTTCATTCTAAGTAATTTATTCTTTTTGGTGCTACTGTAAATAGAATTGCTAATTTTTTTCCATATAGTCTGCTGCTGGTTTATAGAAATGCAACTGATTTTGGAATGCTGGTTCTGTATCCTGAAGCTTTATTGAATTTGTGTATTTGTTCTAATGGCTTTGAGGCTGAGTCTCCAGTTTTCAAAATATGAGATCATATCATCTATAAACAAAGACAATTTTACTTCTCTTCCATTTTAGATGTTTTATTATTTTTTTCTTATCTAATTTCTCTAAGACATACAGTACTATGGTGAATACAACTGCCAAGACTGGGCACGCCTGTCTTTTTCATGATCTTAAAATTTTTAGATCTTCACCACTGGGTATGATGTTTGTTGTGTGCTTGTTATAAATGGCCTTTACTATGTAGAGGTACATTCTGTCTGCACCTAATATGTTGAAAGTTTTCAATCATGAATGATACTATATTTTGTGAAATGCTTTCTTTGTATCTAGTGAAATGATCGTATGAATTTCATACCTCATTCTTTAATGTAGTGTTTTGTCACACTTATTGATCTGTGTATGTCAAAACATCCTTGCATCCCAGGTATTAATCCCACCATGATCCTTTTAATACACTCTTAAATTTGGTTTGTATTTTTTTTTTTTAGGAATTTTGCATTTATGTTTATCAAGGATATTAGCTTATTATTTTCTTATAGTATGTTTGCCTTGCTTTGGTATCAGAGTAATGATGGCCTTGTAAAATGAGTTTTGAAATGTTTCCTCTTCTTCAATTTTATGAAAGAGTTTGACATTAAATCTTCTTTAAGTGTTTGGACGAATTCATCAGTGAAGCCATTTGGTTCTGAACTTTTCAGAAATCCAAGGAGGTTTTTGATTATTGATTTAGTCTCCTTAATAGTAACTGGTCTGTTCAAATTTTCAATTTTTTATAAGGTTGCATATTTGTAAGAATTTATCAATTTTTTAATGGTTGTCCAACTTGTTAATATATTTTTGTTCACTGTAGTCTCCTATAGTGCTTTGTATTTGTGTGGTATCAGTGGTGATGTCTCCTCTTTTATTTCCGATTTTTATTTATTGAGTCTTCTCTCTTTTTTCTTAGGCTTCCCTGGTAGCAGAGCTGGTAAAGAATCTGCCTGCAATGCAGGAGACCTCGGTTCGACTCCTGGATCGGGAAGATACTGTGGAGGCTACCTACCCACTCCAGTATTCTTGGGCTTCCCGGGTGGCTCAGTTGGTAAAAAATCCTCCTGCAATGCAGGAGACCTGGGTTTGATCCCTGGGTTGGGAAGATCTCCTGGAGGAGGGCATGGCAACCCACTCCAGTATTCTTGCCTGGAGAATCCCCATGGACAAAGGAACCGAGTGGGCTACAGTCCATGGGGTCACAAAGAGTCAGACGCGATTGAGCTACTAGGCATAGCAAGGCTCTCTGTTTGATTTGTTTCTGCTCTAATCTTTGTCATTTTCCTCATTCTCCTAACTTTGGGCTTAGTTTTTTCTTCTAGTTTCTTTAGGTGTAAAGTTGGGCTGTTTATCGAGATGTTTTTCATAATGTACGCATTTATCACTGTAAACTTTCCTCTAAGAACTGGTTTTACTGCATCCCATTAATTTTGTATATTTTGTTTCTATCTTTGGTTGTCTTAAGATATTTTCTTTTTCCATTTTGATTTCTTCTTTGACCTACAGGTTGCTCAGGAGTGTGTTATTTAATTTCCACCTGTTCTGTTTATTTTTCAGTTTTCCTCCTGTTACTGCATTTCAGTTTCATATCACTATGGTTGGAAAAGATACCTGATATAATTTTAGTCTTCTTAAATTGGCTAAAATTTATTTTTGTGGCCTATCCTATGACCTATTCTGGAGAATGTTTGGTGTATACTTGAGAAGATTGTGCACTGTGTTGCCATTGTATAGAAAGTTATTAGGTCTGTTTGGTCTTTAGCATTGCTCAGATGTGCTGTTTTCTTACTGATTTTCTGTCTGGATAATCTACCTATTAGTGAAGGTAAGGTACTGAAGTTCCTTAGTATTATTGCTTGCTTTCTATTTCTCCCTTCAGTTCTTTTAATATTTGCTTTACTATACCTAGGTGCTTTGATTTTGAGTGCATATAGTTTTATGACTTTTCTTTTGACAAATTGACTCCTTTATCATTATAAAATGACTGTCTTGGTTCTTGTGACAATTTTTGACTTAGATTCTATTTTGCCTGATATAAGGCATCTCTGCTGTCTTTTGGGTACCACTTGCATGGGCTATCTTTCACCATCTCTTAACTTTTAGTTTGTGTGTTTCTTCATATTTAAAATCAGTCCCAGGTAGGCAGAATACAGTTGGAACTTGATTTTTAATCCACTGAGCCTACATCTTTTGACTGGAGAATCAATCCACTTACATTAAAAGTCATTACTAGTAGATAAGGGCATTACACTATTGCCATATGTCAACTGTTTTCTATTTTGTAGTTCCTTGGTTCCTTCACTACTACTTTGTTGTCTTCTTGTTGAGTTTTGTACTTTGCTTTCATTCCTTTATCTTTTGTATACTTATTACACACTTTTTCTTTGTTGATCAGCATGAGGATCAACATCTTAGATGTTACAGGAAACATCTTAGTTTATATTAAGCTGGTGGTAATTTGCTTTCAATCACATAAAAATCTCTGTAATTTCACTTCTCTCATATTTTTTATTATTGCTGTATAATTTATATCTTTTTATATAGTATATCCATTAACACATTATTGTACCTTTTGTTATTTAAAAATGTTTATCTTTTAACTTCTATACTAGAGTTAAAAATTATTTATGTACCACCATTACAGTGTTAGAGTATTCTGAATTTGACTATATATTTACCTTTACCACTAAAAGTTTATACTTTTATATGTTTTTATGTTGCTAATTAGTGTCCTTCCATTTCAACTTGAAAAATTCCCTTCATCATTTCTTGCATAATAAGTCTAGTGGTAATGAACTCCCTTTTGATTTCTGCTTGTCTGGGGAAGCTTTTATCTCTACTTTGTTTCTGATGGATGGCTTTGTGCGATATAGTATTTTTGGTTTCAGTTGTTTTTCAGCACTTTGAATATACATACTGTGCCACACACTCTCTCTTGGCCTGCAAGATTTCTTATGAGAAATCCACTGACAGATTTATGCAGGGGTTTGGGGAGTCCTGTATGTCACCTGTATGTGATGAGTCCCTTTGCTCTTACCATTTTCAAGTTCTCTTTTTTTGACTTCTGACATTTTGATTATAATGTGTCAAGTGAAGTTCTTGATGTTCACCCTATTTGTGCTTCTTTGGGCATCACAGATCTGGATGTTCATTACTCTCCCCAGATTTGGGAAGTTTTCCGTTATTTCTTTAAATAAACTTTCTACCCTTTCTCATCTTTGCTCCTTCTAGAATTTTCATAATGTGAATACTGATTCACTTCAAGGTGTCCCATAAGTCATGTAGGTTTTCTTCACTCGTTTTCATTCTTTTTTGTTTTGTTCCTCTAACTGAATTGATTTCAAGTGACCAATCTTTGAGTTAGCTGAGTTTTCTTCTACATATATGTCTGCTGATAAAGTGCTTTATTGAATTTCACTGTATCCTTTAACTCCAGGGTTTGTTTGGTTCTCTTTTTATGGTTTCACTTAGTTAAATTTTTCATTTTGTCCATGTATTGTTTTTTTCCTGATTTCATTTAGTTAACCATCTACCAAGCTACCTTAAGACAATTATTTTTAACTTTTTGTCAAGAAGTTCATGGATCCCCATCTGTTTGGGGTTGATTACCAGAGTCTTATTAGTTTGCTTTGGTGGTGTCAAGTTTGCTTGGCTCTCTGTTGCCATCTGTGCATTTGAACGAGCAGACTCCTCTTCCAGTCTTTAGACTGGTTTTGGCAGCTAAAGTTCTTTTCTTGCCTTGCCCCAGAACTGATGGGACTGACTCTGGGTTCTCAGCTAAGTGGAACTGAGGCCATGTCATGTGTCTGTTGCCAGGTCGATGATTGGCAGACCTGTAACCAGGGGTGTAGTCAAATGTTATGCCTTCTAGGATTCTAAGGGTGCTCCTATCATGTCACTGGGCTGGTTTATGGGCAGGCCAAACTGCTTCGCAACTGTGGTAGCGTGAAACTAGAGCTAGGTCACAGACTGACTCAGGGATCGTAGTCAGGTTCTGAGGCTGGCAGTCCTGCAATGGTGGCATCTACAGGCATTAGCTTCTGCTTGCCTTGGGTGAATTCCTGGCCATGTAAGACTACCTCAGATTGTGGTAGAACAGGGTTGGATCCACATAGTGTGGCTTTTGCTGGATCTGCAGTCATGTCAATGATTGGCAGACTCATTACCAGGGGAACGGTCAGGTGTGGCCTCCACTGGGTCCGTTAGTGCTCCCGTCTGGTTACTGGGCTGGTTCCCGGTAGGCAGCATTAGTTCAAGCTGTGGGAGAGTGGAACTGTAGCTGGGTAAACAGGAGTTCTTTGGGGGCCACAGTCAGGTCTGAAGTCAGCAGGCCTATTGATGAAGAGTAGCCAGAAGGGTTCCTTGGGAAGGGGCTAGGTGCAGGACTGGGCAAGCAAGGTTAGAGCCAAGCCCACAGGAAGACGGGGCTGCTTTGAGTTCATAGATGACACCATAGTTGGAGGGCTTGCCACTGGTACACAGGCCTGCCTCCTCATTTTGGGGCTCCACCAGGGTTTTACAACTTCCTACATGGATCTCAATGCTCCTGGAAAGGCACTTTTGTCTATGGATGCTTGTTAAATATTTGTTTCTGTGAGAGAAATGGGTTGGGACCTCCTATTCTGCCGTATTGCTGATATCACTCCTCTTTATTTTTAAAATATACATTAAACATATCGTATAACAGAGATTGAAATTTCATACAACTTAAGTAAGTTTTACTATATTAAGTAATACTCTGAATGGGGGTAAGGTAGAGGAATATTCAGAATGGATATGCCAGATTATAAATTTATCATTTTAACAGATAATGTAATATATAAAAATGGTAATTATTGAATATTCAGTACCTCTTAAGCTGAGTATAAAAGCAGTAATTATAAACAAGCTGCTCTAGGAGCTGTATAGTCAGTATGAAAAAAAAGGCCTTATGAACATCCTATATAACTGCCAGAAACAAGAAATTAAGAATAAAATGGTTCAGTACTGTATCTCTTCTTTCTGAAAAAATTAGCTTTCAAAAATAATCTTAAAAAAAATTCTGTTCAGTGCTAAAAGGTTTTTTTTCTACATAAGATATAATTATGAATCCTATAAAAAATATAAAAAAATCTGTCAAAAATTGTATGAATTCTGAAAATGCAAAAGAATAACTTACTTTATTTCAAGTTGTTTGATTTTATTTTCTGCTGTCTTAAGTCTCAGCTGAAGATCATCTTTTGAACGCTCGGCAACCAGGCATCTTTGGTGCATTTCTTCTAGTTTTCTGTAATCATTTTCATTTATTCTGCCTTCACGGTAAATCTGCAGAAGAGGCTTATATGTATATTACTTTGCAGAAAGAAATTATCTTAAGAAATTACACAGTTTAGAAACTGAAATAAATGATAAGAAATAAAAACTCATGATGTGCTCATCTGTTCTCACTATAACATTAAAACACATCGATAATTAACTTTGGTTGTCTCACATTTTCAAAATAAAATGCTGAAAACTGACATACAAAATAATTGTTTATTTTTAAAAGTTATTCATTGTACTATTCAAATAGTTTTAATACGTTAGTAAGAAATAGAAAATAGCTGAAATTAAAAAACACTCTAAGTGTCACCACTTGGAGATAACCACTTTGATTCTTTGATGAACACTTTCAGGACAATTCTGTATTGCTATATTCAAAAGTACAGACACATGCTATGGTGCAGTGAGAACTATCTGAAAGTGACTCCAGAATCTCACTCTAGGTTAACCAGACCCTGATCTAGCTGAAATGGAGGTTTTCCCTTCCCCAGCAGAAGTGGTTGTAGCGAAGTTCTGCTTCCTGTGAGACTAAGCTTCCACCTATGACACAGAGGCTATAACATTCCATGAACTGCAAGGTCTCCAGATGTGAGGCAGTTCACATTTTCAGACAAACCCTACACAGAAGTACTCTTCAAATCCAGACTGCTTGGCCAAGTAACCAATATCTTTTCCCACTGACCAGACTGCTTTGTTATTCCTGCTCCACAAAAAGACAGTATCAGCATGTCAATGTCCTGCTAGTAAAACACATACCTAATACTTCAGAACCAGTGGTTATTCATTGTGACTACAGCATACCTATCTGTAGAACAGTGGAAGAAGAGAAACCTGTGACTTTCCTTTACCTGTTGCCTTTAGTCTCATAGGTTTTACATTTCCCCAATAAAGCCTATTCCTTAACCTATGCCATGTGATATTAAAAAATTCATCCCAAACCCTGCTGGTGGGTGGCAATCTAAATGGGACCTTTTCCTATTCCATAACAGAGGGGAACTCAGAAAGGATCAATCTTGAAGGCACGGTGACAATGAACAGCCTATCTTGAACATGACATGCATATATGTTATTTTCCACCACAAATGGAATTATATACTATATTCTGCTTTGTAAATTACTCTTTTACTATCTGATGTTCTCATAATCTTTTCATGTCAATAATATAGATATATCACATGTTTTTGATGCTATATAGTTCCTCTTTGAAACTCAAACTCTGAGTCTACTATTTGCTATTTCTATTTTTTAACATTGGACAAGTTACTTAACTTCTCTATGAAAGTTCCTAATGCAGCACGTAAAGCACAGTATGTGCTGCATCAAATTCAGCAGGCTTTTTCCCCACAAGGTATTTTAAAAGAGTGGACTATTTACTGCTAATAAAAAAAAGTTATCTAAGTAAGAAGTAAATTTTAAACTATAGACTTCTTACAACATTCTTTCTTAAATGCCACTGGGGTAAATATTCTTTCCAAACTCTGAATAAAAATCTGTACTTTTAAAAGGTAAAAATCACAGCAATTTGTAATTTTTTGGTTATATATACCTGCTATGTTTACAGATGGCCTAAACCCAGTAAAAGTTGGCAGAAATTTAAAAAAAAGAAAGACAAAATAAAATTTAATATTGGGATGTGGTCTACGCAAGGAGTACAGTTGCATCATAAAAAGTTCAAAAAATGCGGCCACTCTTATAAAGAAATGTATATAGGCAATATCAGTATTCAAATGCAGATTCCAAAAATATTCGAAGCAAATAAAAGAACTCACCAGGAGAACACTTATAATATAGGGGTTGCTAGTAGATAGTATGATGAAAGCAGACAGTAATGTTGAATATTTGCAGTTGGGTTTAGGTAGTTATTTTTTCCTTTTTCTTTTTACCTTTTCTAGTTCTTCTTCCACTGCTTTTTTCTCCCTGATGGCTCGTTCGATTTGATCTTGTTTTTCAGCACACTGCTATAAATTCAAATCATATTTTAAATAAGCATATTTGTAAAACCTTAAGAAAAATGGGGCAAAATGGAAAAGGAAAACAATTTGTTTACAATAGAAATATCACACTTACCCTATCTATATAAGAAGACCATATTCATAATTGTTTTTTAAAAAGCTAAATCTTCAAAAGCTACCTATTTCAGGATTTCAGGAAACAACTCTGGTATAGAAAGCCAGGGAGTTCTAGGTAAGCATACTAGATGGAATACAGAGATTGATGGATTCCAGGGAGAAATAAATGAAACCCCTTTCTCATATTACAGTTTTCCTTTTCATATACTCTTATCACATATTTTAAAAGGTAACAGAACTAGACTGTGGCACACCACCATAGGGATAACATCTGGCCTAAAATGTACATGGATATATAAATTCTAGAATGGCTAATTTTCTTTTGCAAAACTTGTAAACAGCAAATTGATATGGTAAAACATTTTATTAACATGAACAGAAAACATTTCTGGCTTGAAAGTTTTTTTTTTTTTTAATTTTTAATTGGAGGATAACTGCTTTATAATATCGTATTGGCTTTTGCCATACAATTAACAGGAATCAGCCATAAGTATACACATGTCCACTGCTTTCCACACTTCTAGGAGGTCACAGAGTACCAGGTTACTGGCTTGAAAGATTTTAATCAGTAAAATCAAACAAGCTAATCAATAGTCAATACAATTTAAAGTTTTGCAAATGAGACTGAAACTAAGAACAATCATTCTAACAACTGGCTCTTCACAGCCATTCTCTATTTTTGAGAATGGGTATGGTTATTTTCTACTATTATACTATGAATGAACCTGCTTTGCTGACAACACACTGCTAATACTCAATTATCTTTATCATAATTATATTTTACAGAAGTACAACATACACTGCTATGCTTAAAATGGATAACCAACAAGGACCTATTGTATAGCACATGGAACTCTGCTTACTGTTATGTAACAGCCTAGATGGGAGGGGAGTTTGGGGGAGAATGGATACATGTATATTATGGCTGAGTCTTTTCCTGTTCACCTGAAACTATAATACAAAGTAAAAAGCTTAAATATGTTTTTAAGCTTCTAAAATAAATCAGATAATTAATCTAAATTTATCTTTTATTAAGAGAGAACTTACTGTGTAAGATATATTCATGTAGTAAGTTGCTAATCTATGAAAAGGTAGTATTGTGGCACGAAATTTGGGATTTCTCCTATGTTCATACCCATCTCATGTAATTTTTTAATTGACTATTTCTTAGAGCAATTTAGGTTCACAGCAAAATTGAGGGGAAATCACAGATTTCCCTCATACATAGATAACCTCTCCCATTATTAACATCCTGCAATGGTAGTGGTACATTTGTTAAAACTGATATACCTACATCACACAACATTATCACCTAGAGTCCATAGTTTAGAGTTCAACTTTGGTGCTGTATACTTTGTGAGTTTGAAAATATTTATAATGACATTTATCCACTATTATAGTATCATACAGAGTAGTTTCACTAATCTAAAAATTTTCTATGATTTGTCTATGTTTATTCATCTCTCTCTCTTAAGTCCCGTTAACCACTGATCTTTTTTACTGGCTCCATACTTTGCCTTTTCCAGAATGTCATGTAGCTGGAATCATATAGTATATAACCTTTTCAGACTAGTTTCTTTCACTTGGTAATATGCATTTAAGTTTCTTCCATCTTTTCATGGTGACATAGCTTATTTCTTTTAAGTGCTGAACAATATTCCACTCCCTGGATCTACTACAGTTTATTCATCACCAACTGAAGGACACCTTGGTTGCTTCCAAGTTTTGGCAAAGAAAAAGGCTGTTGTAAATATACATGTGTAGGTTTTGTGTGAACATAAGTTTTCAGTTCCTTGGGCTAAATACAGAGGAATGCAACTGTTGGGTCCTATGGTAAGAGTAAAGTTACTTTTGTAAGAAAACACCAAACTGCCTTCTATAATGGATGTACTGTTTTGATTTCCTGTGAGCAAAGAATGTGAGTTCTTATTTTCCTTATTAGCATTGGGTTTTAGCCATTCTAATAGGTGTATCTAGCCTTTATTTGGTGTAATGATATCTCCTTATTATTTTATTTGCATTTTCACATATGATTTGGAATATCTTTTTGGTTACTTATTTGCCATCTGTAAATCTTTGGTGAGGTGTCTGTTAAGGTTTTTGGCTCATTTTTTAATCAAGATTTTTGTTTTCTTTGTGTTGAGTTTTAAAGAGTTCTTTGTATGTTTTGGATAACAGTCATTTACTAGATGTTTTTTTGTAAATATTTTCTCCCCATTTCTGATTCCAATTTTCATTTTCCTGATATGGCTTATCACAGAGCAGAAACTTAGTTTTAATGAAGTCCATCTCACCAGCTGTTTCTTTCATGGATCATACCTTTGGTGTTGTATCTAAAAATTCATTGCCAAACTCAAAATTATCTGGATTTTCTCCTATCTTCCAGGAGTTTCATAGTTTTGCATTTTACATTTAGGTCTGTGACCCATTTTGAATTAATTTTTGTGTAAGGTCTGTATCTAGATTCATTCATGTGGGTGTCCAGCTGTTCTAGCATCATTTGTTAAAAAGACTATCTTTGATCCATTGTATTGTCTCTGTTCTTTTGTCAAAGATCAACTCACTGTACTTATGTGGGCTAATTTCTGGGTAATCCCACTGATCCATCTGTCTATTGTTTCACCAGTATCACCCTGTCTTGATTACTATAGGTTTAGAGTAAGTCAAGGGGCTTCCCAGGTGGCTCAGTGGTAAAGAATCAGCCTGCCAATGCAGGAGATGTGAGTTCGATCCCTGAGTCAGAGAGATGCCCTAGAGGAGAAAATTGCAACCCACTTCAGTATTCTTGCCTGGGCAATTCCGTGGATAGAGGAGCCTGGAGGGTTACAGTTCATAGGGTTGCAAAGAGTTGGACACAACTGAGTGACTGAACATGCACACACTGGAAATGTGGTACAGTGTCAGTACTCTGATTGTTCTTCTTCAATGTTGTATTGGCAATTCTGGGTCATTTGCTTCTCCATATAAACTTAAGAACCAGTTTGCCAATATTCACAAAACAACATCCTGGGATTTCAATTGATCTTTTTACTGTCTCCATAGTCTGCCTTTTCCAGATGTCATATAGTTGGAATCATATAGTATGTAAACTTTTCAGATTAGTTTCTTTTACTTGGTAATAGGCATTTAAATTTCTTCCATATCTTTTCATGGTGACATAACTCAATTCTTTTAAGTGCTGAACAATAATCCACTGTCTGCACTAAATCTTTAGTTCAAGTTGGGAAGAAATGACATCTTGACAATATTGAATCTTCTATGAACATGGACTACTTTCATTTATTTACTTCTTTGCAATCTTTCATCATAGTTTTGTAATTTTCCTCATAACTTGTTAGATTCACATCTAACTAATATTGGGGCGCTTATGTAAATGACAATGTATAAAGGACATTATGTTTTTAATTTCAAATTCCACTTGCTCATTGCTGGTACAGAGGAAAGCAATTGACTTTTGTACATTAGTTTTGTGGCATAAAACCTTTTTCTTTTTTCCCCTCCATTTTAAAACTCCCTCCCATCTCCCTCTGCATTCTACTCCTCTAGGTTGATACAGAGCCTCTGTTTGAGTTTCCTGAGCCATACAACAAATTCCCGTTGGCTATTTATTTAACATATGGTAATGTAAGTTTCCATACATCTCACCCTCTCTTCCCCTCTCCCCATGTCCTGTTCTCTATGTCTATTTCTCCACTGCTGCCCTATAAATTATTCAGTACCATTTTTCTAGATTCTGTATATATGCATTAGAATATGATATTTCTTTCTCTTTCTGACTTACTTCCCTCTGTATAATAGGCTCTAGGTTCATCCACTGTCAGGAAGCATTTAACAGGCGGCTTCCTGTGTGCTCTTTTGGATTTGTCATGAATCCTCTGTTCCTTATTAATTCCTGAATATTCAGGAATTTAGAGGAGTGGCACGCTACTCCCAGGGCTGAGGAATGCATGCATTTCCTTTGTTAGTTTCTCCATACGGTGATAAGTAACTATTTACGATCGTCTTCCTTTTTATGAACCATATGGTAAAAGTGATTATTTACAACCCTCTCTCTTTGATATGGATCACCTTATGTTCCTTGATAATTTGTAAGTCTGGACTTTTGATTTTTATCTTGGTGAAAATAGCTACCTTGTAAGACAGTATATATACCCACACTATGTTGAATAAAACACCTTTGCTCCATCAGAGCTTGGGTACCCGTGTCTTTCTTTCTTTCTCTCCCTCTCAGGCTAATTCTTTGGAGCATGGAAGCCCACTGAGCTCACTTTCTTGCCCAGGCTTCTAAGACGCTCTGGAGAGGGTGCCGGGTGCCTATGTGAAGCAGTGCAAGCTCTGTGTCAAGAGCTTTATTGGTTTTCTGCCTAAACCAAGGAATATCAGCCTCTTTCTCTCTCTCTTTTACTTTCTTATCGTCGACTCTGGACCACCAGGTTCCGGTCCATTAAAGGACCTCAACAATCCACCTTATCAGAACTGACTCAAATGTGTTCCTTTTTATGGCTGAGTAATATTCCACTGTGTATATGTACCACAAATTCTTTATCCATTCATGTGTCAATGGACATCGAGAATTCTTCCATGTTCTAGCTATTATAAATAGTGCTGCAATGAACAATGGGATACATGTGTCTTTTTAAATTTTGGTTTCCTCAGGGTATATGCCTAGGAGTGGGATTCCTGGGTCATATGGTGGTTTTATTCCTAGTTTTTAAAGGAATTTCCATACCATCTTCCATAGTGGCTGTATCAATTTACATTCCCATCAACAGTGCAAGAGCATTCCCTTCTCTCCACACCCTCTCCAGCATTTATTGTTTGTAGACTTTTTCATGATGGCCATTCTGCCAAAAATAAGGTACCCACAGGTGCATGGGTTTATTTCTGGGCTTTCTATCTTGTTCCATTTGTCTATATTTCTGTTTTTGTGCCAGTACCATACTGTCTTGATGACTGTGGCTTTGTAGTATAATCTAAAGTCCGGAAGGTTGATTCCTCCAGCTCCATTCTTCTTTCATAAGACTGCTTTAGCTATTTGGGGCCTTTTGTGTTTCCTTATGAACTGTGAAATTTTTTGCTCTAGGTCTGTGAAAAATGTTATTGGTAATTTGATAGGGATTGCACTAAATCTGTAGATTATGTTAGGGAGCATAGTCATTTTCACAATATTGATTCTTCCTACCCAGGAATATGCAATATCTCTCCATGTGTTTATGTCATCTTTGATTTCTTTCATTAGTGTTTTATACTTTTCTGTGTACAGTTCTCTTGTCTCCTTAGGTAAGTTTACTCCTAGATATTTTATTATTTTTGTTGCAATGGTGAATGAGATTGATTCCTTAATTTCTCTTTCTGGTTTTTCACTGCTGGTACATAAAAATGCAAGTGATTTCTGTGTATTGATTTTGTGTCCTGCAACTTTGCTAAATTCAGTGATTAGCTTTAGTAATTTTCTGATACTACCTTTAGGATTTTCTGTGTAGAGTGTCATGTCATCCACAAACAGTGAGAGCTTTACTTCTTTCCCAATCTGGATTCCTTTTATTTACTTTTCTTCTCTGACGGCTGGAGCTAGGACTTCCAGAACCATATTGAACAACAGTGGTGAAAGTGGACACTCCTGTCCTGTTCCTGATCTTAGGGGGAATGCTTTCAGTTTTTCACCACTGAGAATAATGTGTGCTGTAGGCTTATCATATATGGCCTTTACTACGTTGAAGTAAGATCCTTCTATGCCCATTTTTTGAATAGTTTTAATCATAAATGGGTGCTGAATTTTGTCTAAGGCTTTTACTGCATCTATTGAGATGATCATATGGTTTTTATCTATTTGTTAATATGGTGCATCACATTGATTGATTTGCATATATTGAAGAATCCTTGCATCCCTAGAATAAACCCAACTTGATCATGGTGTATGAGCTTTTTGATGTGTTGCTGGATTCTGTTTGCTAAAATTTTGTTGAGGATTTTTGAATCTATGTTCATCTGATATTGGCCTGTAGTTTTCTTTTTTAGTGTTGTCTTTGTCTGGTTTTGGTATCAGGGTGATGGTGGCCTCGTAGAATGAGTTTGGAAGTGTTTCTTCCCCTGCAATTTTTTACAAGAGTTTTAGGATAGGCATTAGCTCTTCTGTAAATGTTTGATAGAATTCTCCTATGAAGCCATCTGGTCCTGGGCTTTTGTTTTTCAGGAGATTTTTGATCACTGCTTCAATTTCAGTGCTTGCAATAGGTTGTTCAAAATTTCTACTTCTTTCTGGTTCAGTATTGAACTTTTCTAAGAATCTGTCCATTTCTTCCAGGTTATCCGTTTTATTGCCATATAGTTGTTCATAATAGTCTCTTATAATCCTTTGTATTTCTGCATTGTCTGTTGTAACCTATCCTTTTTCATTTCTAATTTTGTTGATTTGAATCTTTTTTTTCTCTTGATGAGTCTGACTAAAGGTTTGTCAATTTTGTTTATCTTCTCAAAGAAACAGCTTTTAGTTTTATTCATCTTTACTATTTTTTTTTCATTTCTTTTTTATTTCTGCTCAGATCTTTATGATTTCTTTCCTTCTGCTAATTTTGGGGGCTTTTTTTGTTCTTTTTTTTTCCAGTTCTTTTAGGTGTAAAGTTAGGTTGTCTGTTCGGTGTTTTTCTTGTTTCTCGAGGTAGGACTGTCTTGCTATAAACTTCCCTTTTAGGACTGCTTTTGCTGCATCCGATAGGTTTTGAGTTGTCTTGTTTTCATTGTCATTTGTTTCTAAAAATTTTTTTATTTCCCTTTTGATTTCTTCAGTAACCTGTTGGTTATTTACAAATGTGTTGCTTAATCTCCATGTGTTTGTGTTTTTTACTGTTTCTTTCTTCTAATTGATACCTAGTCTCATAGCATTGTGGTCGAAGAAGATGCTTGATAGGATTTCAATTTTCTTAAATTTACTGAGATTTAATTTGTGACCCAAGAGAATGTTCCACGTGCACTTGAAAAGAAGGTGTATTCTTCTGCATTTGGATGGAATGTCCTGAAGATATCATTGAGATCCATCTCATCTAATGTATCATTTAAGACTTGTGTTTCCTTATTAACTTTCTGTTCTGATGAACTGTCCATTGGAGTGAGTGGGGTGTTAAAGTCTCCTACTATTATTGTGTCACTGTCAGTTTCTCCTCTTGTGTGTTAGTGTTTGTCCCACGTATTGAAGTTTTCCTATGTTGGGTGCATAGATATTTACAATTGTTATGTCTTCCTCTTGGTTTGATTCCTTGATCATTATGTACTGTCCTTCCTTGTCTCTTGTAATATTCTTTATTTTAAGGTCGATTTTGTCTGATATGAGGATTGCTACTTCAGTTTTCTTTTGCTTCCCACTTGCATGGAATATATTTTTCCACCCTCTCACTTTCAGTCTATATGTGTCTTGTTTTTGTATCTATTCAGCCAGTCTGTGTCTTTTGGTTGGAGCATTTAATCCATTTAAAGTAATTACTGAAATATATATTCCTATTGCCAGTTTCTAACTGCCAAATTGCCAACTGCCAACAACTGCTGGTTGTCTGGGGTTGACTTTGTAGATCTCTCTCTTCTCTTGTGTTTCGTGACTATGTAAGTCCCTTTAACATTTGCTGTAAAGCTGGTTTGGTGGTCCCGAATTCTCTTAACTTCTGCCTGTCTGAATAGATTTTTATTTCTCCATCAATTTTGAATGAGATCCTTGCCAGGTACAGTAATCTTGCCTATATAGATTTTTCCCTTTCAGTCCTTTAAATATATCCTGCCATTCCCTTTTGGCCTGCAAAGCTTCTGCTGAAAGATCAGCTGTTAAACGTATGGGGTTTCCTTTGTATGTTACTTGTTGCTTCTCCCTTGCTGCTTTTAATATTCTTTCTTTGTTTTTAGTCTTAGTTTGATTAGTATGTGTCTTGGTGTGTTTCTCCTTGGGTTTATTCTATATGGGACTCTTTATGCCTCTTGGTCATGATTGACTATTTCTTTTTCCATGTTGGGGAAATTTCCAACTCTAATCTCTTCAAAAAATTTCTCATACCCTTTCTTTTTCTCTACTTCTTCTGGGACACCTATAATTCAAATGTTGGTGCGTTTGATATTGTCCTAGAGGTCTCTGAGTCTATCCTCAGTTCTTTTCATTCTTTTTACTATATTCTGATCTTCAGAAGTTAGTTCCACCATTTTATCTCCCAGCTCACTGATTCATTCTTCTGCTTCAGATATTCTGCTATTGATTCCTTCTAGAGTATTTTTAATTTCAGTAATTGTGTTGTCTCTGTATCTTTATTCTTTAATTCTTCTAGGTCGTTGTTAATTGATTCTTGCATTTTCTCCATTCTGTTCTCAAGGTTTTTGATCATCTTCACTTATTCATTATTTTGAATTCTTTTTCATGGAAGTTTGCCTATTTCCTCTTTATTTATTTGGACTTCTGTGTTTCTAGTTTGTTCCTTTATTTGTGTAGTATTTTGTTGCCTTTTCATTTTTATTATTTTTTTAACTTATTTTGTTTGAGGTCTCCTTTTCCCAGGCTCAAGGTTGAATTCTTTATTCCTTTTGGTTTCTGCCCTCCTAATGTTGGTCCAGTGGTTTGTGTAAGCTTCATATAGTGTGTAATTTGTGCTGAGTTGTTCTTTCTTTCTTCCTCTGATGTGCAAGGCTGACTGAAGTGGTAATCCTGTCTGCTGATGACTAGGTTTGTATTTTTATTTGTTGTTTAGATGAGGCATCCTGCAACAGGGTACTACTGGTGGTTGGGTGATGCTGGATCTTGCATTCAAGTGGTTTCCTTTGTGTCAGTTCTCACTATTTGATACTCCCTAGGGTTAGTTCTCTGGTAGTCTAGGGTCTGGGAGTCAGTGCTCTCACCCAAAGGCTCAGGGCTTGATCTCTGCCAATCTTAGCAAGTCTCCAGAAGAGGATGGAGTCAGCGTTTGGGAACACAGAGGCATATTTGGGGACTCGTTCTACATGTGTGCATGGAAGTCAAATGCCATGCTGGTGGCGCCAAGTGGATGACCCACAAACTGTTGGTCTTGGACAGTCTCCAGTAGAGGTTGGGGCAGGCGGCTGAACCTAAAACATTTTTATAATCAATCCTTTGGTTCAAGTGTTTTTCTTTTTAAAAAATTTTTATTCTTTTGGACTTTTTACAGACAGTCATGTTATCTGCAAACAAATTCTTCTTTCCCAATCTGTGTACCTTTTATTTCCTTTTTTGGGGGGTGTCAAATTGCATTAGCTAGTATTTCCAATATGATGTTGTAAAGCAGTGATGAGAGGAGACACTCGTGATGTGTTCCTGAATTTAGTGGAAAATCTTTCAGTTTCTATCTAAAATGCACTAAATACTAAAGTGAAGATTTAAAGTTACTATTAAAAGATTTTCACAGATATCTGCTGTTAATCACCACCAATATTCCTACCTTTTGGACAAGAAACAACCCAAATGATACTAGAAATTTTTTCAAGTACTCGTGGAGTATTTTCAAAATCATACCCCCATAGTGTATCATAAAGACAATCTCAACAAATATTAAGAATCAATATCACACTGATTATCATATAGGCCATGATCATGGATCTAAAAAATATCATAGTGAATGTCTCATTTTACTTGTATGAATTTGTGAATTCATAACCAATCCTCTCCCTCATTTGCTGTAGATTAACAAAAACCTCTGCTACTTGGCAGAGGTAAAACCTTGAGTATTTTGAGAGAAACTCTGTTACATTGCTCTTCAAAGGGATTACATGGCTTGACATAAAACTGGCTCTGGTTTTTTCTTCAGCTTAGTTCTGTTGCGTATAGCTCTTTGCAACCCCATGGACTGAAGCATGCCTGGCTTCCCTGTCCATCACCAACTCCCAAAGCTTGCTCAAACTCATTTACATGGAGTCAGTGATGCCTATCCAAAAAATCTGCACAATATCCTAAAATAAGGTTTTCTCCTTCCTGCAAGCGTAACTTAGGTTGGGTTAGCTAAAGTATGGTTAACTTCCTTCCCTAACTTCATCTTTATAGCATTAAGGGTAAAACTGGTAATGAAGAATAGAAACCAAAAGTCAGCATCAGGTTATTATGTCTCAAACTCCAGTCTGAGTTTCCTGAGAAAATGTGCTTTTTAAAGTAGTTGAATGTGTCATACTTCAAGCATACCTCTAAGTGTTTAATATTTTAAAAAACTCCAGTTAGTACAGTTTTTTTTCACCAAACCAATATGACATTAGATAATATTTAATATCTTCAGAAAAATCCACTTTGTTATGAGTTATGAATGTTTTACTATAAATCCTAAGAATAAATCTTATGACACATTGAAATTATAATTCTTTTTTACTCTAAAGTGAGTTTATATAGCTCTGATTGTTACACAGCTATCAATTATTTTTAAAATCTCTGCAGACTTTATATAGTATCTATTTCTAAATAGAAAGAAATAATGTTCCTGTCCCTGCAGAATTTACATCTATTAAATAATCCTAGACTGGAATGCAGAAAAATATGATCATTCTTTTAGAAGTGTTTAAATATCAATTAGTCAGTAACTTTATTGAAAATATATTGTGCAAAATACTGTATTAAGTAATGGAGAAAATAAAGTAAAGCATAAGACTTTGCTACTCTGAAGTACTTACAAGCTACTTGGAAAGATAAGACTTTCATGGAGAAAGACAAAGAATGGGAGGCAGGGAGCAAGAAGGAAGACAAGGAGATAGGAAAGAAGGCATACGTAATGTCTTACACTTATTACAAGACATAATTCACTGATAAATTTTGCAAGAAAGATTAAAAATGACATAGAGATTCAGAAAAGATGAGTTTGCAAAACTGGAAATGATAATCTTTCTAATCTCTGGAAACTGTTTTACTTTTATGCCCCTGTGAGCAAAGTTATTAAATTCCACTTCATCAAATCTTCATGTTAAATTTATATATTTAATCCCACCTTGAGTCACACAAGTAGTCTTTCCTCTTCCTTCTTTGCCTACCCATCCCCCAGTACTCATTTCTTTTTGGAAGACTGTCTTTCTTCCTTCCCACTGCTATGTATACTTTCTTTATTCTGACCTCTCAGATGAACCCAGCACATGGCAGCAACTGTACCCGGATGCTTCAGCAGTACCCTGTGCATTCTTTGTCCAAAAAAGGTAATCATAGTAAAATGTGATAAATGTCATCCATCTTTCTTACCAGACCATAAGTTCCAAGATTGCAGGCAGTATGTTTATCTTGATTTTTATTCTTTTCCTAGCATCTATCTCAGTCCCTGCATTAATTACTATTTTCTGAATAAATGGATGCTCAATAATGTGATCTTGACCTTTAAAATAAGCAATATTCAGAAGAAAATGTCAACATAGTTTTCTAACATACCATTTGAAGGGCTGAAAGTTCTTCTGTTAGTTGAGAAATCTGTACATTATATTGTTTTCTTGTGTTTATAATCTGTAAAGTAAGATACTTATGAATTAAGTCTACAATAAAAATAATTAACATCTAATAAAAACATGTATAATACTAATTCTGATTAAAAATAAAATTAAAATTTTTAAGGCATAAAGGATAAACACATAGTGTACTGAAGAGTCAAGAATTTATCATGACACTGAAAGTAAACGAACAAGATGATAAATCCTAAAGGACAGTGATTGTTAAATTTCCTGTCTTAAGATTCTTGTATACTATAAAAACAAAGATTTTTGTTTTTATAATGAGTTCTCTATTAAAATTTACCATATTAGAAAGGAAAACAAAATTTCAAAATATCTACTTATTAATCCCTTATGAGTGAAAGTAATTAAAGTTGTCACAGGTTAACATAAAAAAATATACTTCTTTGAAGATATGTATATTTTCCAAAAACTAAAAAAATATTTAGAAAAGTGGTATTATATTACATTTATGCAAATTTCCTTCATGTCTCTGGCTTAACAGAAGACGGACTCTCACCCTTTTCTAGCAACACAAAAGATGATTCTACACATGGACATGACCAGGTGGTCAATATCAAAATCAGATTGATTCTATTCTTTGCAGTTGAAGATGGAGAAGCTCTATATGGTCAGCAAAAGCAAAACAGAGAGCTGACTGTGGCTAAGATCAGGAACTTTATTGCAAAATTCAGGCTTAAATGGAAGAAAAGGGAAAACCACTAGCCATTCAGGTATGACCTAAATAAAATCCCTTATGATTTTGTAGTAGACATGATGAATAGATTCAAGGGTTTAGATCTCATAGACGAAGTGCCTGAAGAACTATGGTTGGAGGTCTGCAACACAGTACAGCAGGCAGTGACCAAAACCACTCCAAAGAAAAATAAATGCAAGAAGGCAAAGTGGTTGTCTGAGGAGGCTTACAAATAGCTGAGGAAAGAGAAGCAAAAAGCAAGAGAGAAAGAGAAAGATATACCCAACTGAATGCAGAATTCCAGTGAAGAGCAAGGAGAGATAAGAAAGCCTTGTTAAATGAACAATGCAAAGAAATGGAGGAAAACAATAGAATGGGAAAGACTAGAGATCTCTTCAAGAAAATCAGAGATACAAAATGAACATTTCATGCAAAGATGGGCACAATAAAGGAGAGAAACAGTAAGCATCTCACAGAAGCAGATTTAGAGATTAAGAAGAGGTGTCAAGAATACACAGAAGAACTATACCAAAAAAAGTCTTAATGATCCAGATAACCATGATGGTATGGGCACTCACCTACAGCCAGACATCCTGGAGTGTAAAGTCAACTGGGCCTTAGGAAGCATGAACTAAGCTATTGGAGGTGATAGAATTCCAGTTAAGCTACTTCAAATCCTAAAAGATGATGTTGTTAAAGCACTGAACTCAATATGTCAGCAAACTGGGAAAATAGCAGTGACCACAGAGCTGGAAAAGGTCAGTTTTCCCTGCAATGCCAAAGAACGTTCAAACTACCGCCCAGCTGCGCTCCGTTCACATGCTCACAAGGTTACACTCAGAATCTTCAAGCGAGGCTTCAGCAGTACATGAACCGAGAACCTGCAGACGTACAACCTGGGTTTAGAAAAGGCAGAGGAACTGGAGATCAAACTACCAAAGTCCAATGGATCATAGAGAAAGCAAGGGAATTCTGGAAAAACATCTACTTCTGCTTCACTGACTATGCTCAAGGCTCTGACTGTGGAGAAAAAGTGGAAATAGGGATAGATTTTCCTATCTTGTGCTCCAAGATCACTGAGGATAGGTGGCTGCAGTCATGAAAGTAAAAGATGCTTGCTCCTTGTAAAGAAAGCCATGACCAACCTAGACAGCATATTAAAAGCAGAGACTTCACTTTGCCAACAAAGAGTCAAAGCTATGGTTTTTCCAGTACTCATGTACAGGTGTGAGAGTTGGACCATAAAGAAGGCTGAACGCTTAACAGTTCATGCTTTCGAACTGCGGTGCTGGAGAAGACTCTTGAGAGTCCCTTGGGCTGCAAAGAGATCAAACCAGTCAATCCTAAAGGAAAAAAATATTCCCTGAATACTGGAAGGACTGATGCTGAAGCTGAAACTCCAAAACTTTGGCCACCTGATGCAAAGAGCCAACTTGCTGGAAAAGATCCTGACACTGGGAAAGATTGAGGGCGGAAAAGGGGGTGACAGAGGACGAGACGGTTGGATGGCATCACCGACTCAATGGACATGAGTGTGAGCAAATTCCGGGAGACAGTGAAAGACAGGGAAGCCCAGTGTGCTTGCAGTCTGTGGGGTCTCAAAAAGTCAGACATGACTTAACAAGAACACAGACATGGGAGGCTTCCTAAGTGGGTCAGTGGCAAAGAACGTGCCCACCGATGCAAGAGCTGCAGGGGACACAAGTTCAATCCCAGAATCAGGAAGATCCGTGGAGGAGGAAATGGCAACCCACTTCAGTTTTCCTGTCTGGATAATCCCACGGACAGAGGAGCCTCGAGGGCTACAGTTTATGGGGTCACAAAGAGTCGGACACAACTGTTCATGCATGCAGGCAGAGAGACATGGCAGTCAAATACAGTGGTGCATAAACATGGATTGGACCCTGAACTTTAAAAGCTAAACAGCTTTAAAGAATATTCTAGAGAAATCTGACTGAAATAATACTGATTTTTTTTAAAGATATGGCAATACTGCTGTGGTTGTGTAACAAAATGCCCTTTGTCTGGGGAAACAGATGTCAAGATGCAGTGTCTTATATCTGAATGTGTGGCAAAAGGGAAGAGTGTGTATGGAACATAAAGAGACATGGAACAGACAGCAAGACACTAAAAGTTTTCTGGGTGAGAGAGAAATAAGTGTTCATTGTACAATTCTTTCATTTTCATGGATGTGGAAATTTCTAAAAATAAAAAAGTACAAAATGAATTATAAAGAATTTCTCCTAGCTATTGAGTTGAGCTCATTTGCCTCTCAGTTATGCTACTTCCCAGAGGTGGAACCCTAAGAAAGTTAGCTAACTACTCTGTTTCTTAGTTTTTTCATCTTTAAAATGGGTTTTTGTGGTTTCTTACTCCTAAACTCACTTTAAGTTTTTTAACTTCATCCTCACCACTTATGAATTAACTCATATTCATAACAGAGGAAAAGACAAATATTATGTCTTCCCTATTTCTTCATATGTAGGCAAAGTTATATTTCCAAGATAGCTTATTCTTTAAAATTTTTTGTATTTATTTATTTGGTTGCTCTGGGTCTTCTTTGTGGCATGTCAGATCCAGTTCCCAGACCAGGGATCAAACCCAGGCCCTCTGCATTGGGAGTGCAGAGTCTCGGCCACTGGACCACCACAGAAGTCCCTCTAAGACGGTTTTACCTTTCATAAGGCTCAGAATTCAAACCAAGGAGCAACTCATTACTTTTAACACAAAAATATAAGATTTAGTTTTGATAATGGAAGTGTAAACAATAACACAATTCACAAACTGTACAGTATCAGCATGATGTGATTGAAAAGCCCTGGGCTCAGTACAGCAAGGAGAAGGTATGAGTCTAAGTTCTGGCTTTAATTAGTTTACAACTTTGAGTGAATCAATAACCTCTCATGGGTTTAAGCTTCATTACCAATGAAATAAGAGAGTAAAGCAGATTTCTCTAGTACTCTTGTTCTAAGATACTGCAAATAATACAAGGTTTTCTTCTTTTGCTTCTTATGTATCTCAAGATTCTTTTTGATCCTTCTTCTTGACTTAAGGTGAGTTAATCTTCACTATATTCCTAGTCTAAATCTCTCTCCTTCCCATTTACCCCATCCGCTACCTCTATTTCAGTCCAGCTCTAATGTTAGGGGCTACCATCATGAGATGATCTTTATGTGAAATTTAGTACAGCTGATACAACCAGTTGATAGCTACTTACCTAGGTCCATAAGACAAACACTCAGGTAGTCTCTAGTCTTAAGCTGTGAAATTCTGTAAAATTTTGAATTTAAATATAATTAAAACTCCTTACCACCTTCTTGGTTCTTATGGCAGCATCTTGCACAATCTGAGAAACTGTTTCTTTCATTTTCTCTATTTCTTCTTGTTTTTGCTTATCCTCAAGCAGAGCCTTCAGAAAATAATTTGATGTTATTAGAGACCACATCATTATTAAGATTATATAATAAGTGGGTAAAAACCTGTCCACTAATCACTTTCTTGAAAGCATACATCTTATTTGAAACTTCTGAGACATCCGCAGTTGGAGATCTTGTCTAAGTTATGAATGATATTTATTTCCTCTAACTTCCTCACCTGATCTTGTCCTCACTAAAAAATTATTATTCTCCTTTGATATTTATTTCAGTCAGTACCATCACTCTTCTGATCCCTACAGACGGAAATTTAGAATTATGTTTGAATTTTCCTTCTTCTTTATTCCCTATGTAAAATTTATCAAATTTAAATGTTATATTCTTGGAGAAACCTCTTAGGCTTTCCTATTATTTATTTATTATTCCATTCCTTTCCACAATTTGGTTTTATTCAAATTATGCCACTTGTCACCTCATACCTCCATCACCTCCATCACGCCACCCACTTCATCTCAATGATATTTCTAACCAACCAATCATCATAAGCCTAGTTCTGTTGTCAGTCACACCCCATTTCTTTGCTTTCTTGTGGAACAAAACTTTTCTAAAGTCTGCACTTGCTCATTTCCAAAACTTTCTCTTATGTTCACCCTAATCAGGCTTTCACCATCATCTCTACACTGCTAACTCAAGAATCACCTCTGAGTAATTATGTTATGTGATCTGTCAAGCACTTCTTGAGATAATGAATTTTCTTTTCCTTGTTTTACTTTCTTTACTTTGCTTTTAGCATATCATAATATTGGTTTTCCTCTTAACTCACTGATTATTCCTTTTTAGTCTACATCGCTGTTTCTTCCTCTTCCCTTGAACCTCTCTATTAATGGACTACCCAAGACTTAGTTCTTGGTCCTTTTCTCTATTCAAATCCATCTCTTGGTGGTCTAATCCAAACTCATGGTTTTAAATATCATTTATATGCTGACAAGTCCCAAGTTTATATCTCTAGTTCAAAAACCTTCCTGAGCCTGCATCAGGAAGCATTTAACAGGAGGTTTCCTGTGTGCTGTTATGGATCTGTCAGGACTGCTCTGGTCCTTATTAATTCCTGAATATTCAGGAATTAAGAGGAGAGGCACGCCTTTCCTGGGGCTGAGGAATCCAGGCATTTCCTTTGTTAGTTCTTCCATACTGTGAAAAGTAACTATTTACAACCCTCTTTTCATATGGATTTGCCTCTTGGCCTTATGGCTTCGCCTCTTGGCCTTATGGCCTCTATTGCTTCTTGCTTCCTGGGTAAACTTGTAAAGTCTGGTCTCTTGATCTTTATCTAAAGAAGCTACTGGCATATATACTCTTACAGAATTCAATAAAGCACCTTTGCTCCACCAGAGCTTGGGTCCCCGTGTCTTTCTTTCTTTCTCCCTCTCTCTCTATTTCTAGCTGATTCCCTGGAGCGTGAAAGCTGGCTGCGTAACCCAGGGAATATTAGCCTCTTTCCTTCTTTCACTCTCTCATCGTCGACTCCGGACCACCAGGTTCTGGTCCAATAAAGGACCAACAAGCCTGGAACTCCTAAAATTTTAGGTTTGAGTCATTTTTTTAAAATTAAATATCATTACTTACTAGTGGTTCTCTGTTCTGACCCCACTATCTTCCAAAGATACCATACACATTCCTATCTCTTTTTTTTGCTTTGTTTTAATAAATTTCCTCCCACTTATATAGGTAAGCTAGTGAGAAGTAACAGCTATTCTGATATAACAATCTTGTCAGGGAGAATGAGACAATGGGAAATGGGAAGTTTCATAAGAAAACTATGCTAAAGCTGTCTTTCATGCCTGTTTGTATGACTGGTTCAAAGAACTCTTGACTTCTTGGAACAAGCAACTGAAGGTGGGAACTCTCTGGTAGTTAAGCAGTGAGTCAAGAGGGAACTTAATACACACTACAGACATAAACGTGAAATTTGTGACTCAAGTCCAATTTGTAGACTTGAGACCTGGTTGAGAAAATTTAAGGGACAAGCACTGAGTATCACTACTACCTTCTCTGTCCACTGTGCTCCACACAAAATGATCATCTTTATGATCTGATGTTAAGAACACTTCAGAGAAGATAAATAATTTTGCCCTGCTCTTAATTTTTCTAGTTAACTTAGGTGTTTGGAGGAATTTTCAAGAATATTATGTATTTTGTGCCTTTCATCCTAGTTCTAATAGACAGTATTCAGATCACCATTCATTGATGACTACTGATGAATTCAGATGACCACTATATCTACTACTGCAGGCAAGAATCCCTTAGAAGAAATGGAGTAACTCTCATAAGTCAATATAAGAGTCCAGAATATAGTGCTTGGGTGCAGTCTCAAAAATCACAAAATGATCTCTGCTTGTTTCCAAGGCAAACCATTCAACATCACAGAAATCCAAAACTATGCCCAACCACTGATGCTGAAGAAGCTGAAGCTGACCAGGTCTATAAAGATATACAAGATCTTCTAGAACTAACACCAAAAAAAGATGTCCTTTTCATCATAGCAGACTGGAATGCAAAAGCAGGAAGTCAATAGATAATCTGGAGTAACAGGCAAGCTTGGCCTTGGAATACACAAATGAGGCAGGGCAAAGGCCAATAGAGTTTTGACAAGAGAACACACTGGTCATAGCAAACACCCTCTCCCAACAACACAAGATATAACTCTACACATTGACATCACCAGATGGTTGATACCAAAATCAGATTGATTATATTCTTTGCAGCCGAAGATGGAGAAGCTCTATACAGTCAGCAAAAACAAGAGCAGGAGCTGACTGTGGCTCAGATCATGAACTCCTTATTGCAAAATTCAGACTTAAATTGAAGAAAGTAGGGAAAAACACTAGACCATTCAGGTATGACAAATCCTTGACAATTATACAGTGGAAGTGACAAACAGATTCAAAGGATTAGATCTGATAGAGTGACTGATGAACTATGGATGGAGGTTCGTGACACTGTACAAGAGGCAGTGACAAAACCAATGGACTGGTTCCAAACTGGGAAAGGAGTACGTCAAGGCTGTATATTGTCACCCTACTTATTAAACTTATGTGTAGAGAACATCATGCAAAATGGCAGGCTGGATGAAGCACAACCTGGAATCAAGACTGCACGGAGAAATATCAATAACCTCAGATATGCAGAGGACACCACCCTTATGGTAGAAAGTGAAGAGAATTAAAGAGCCTCTTGAAAATGAAAGAGGAGAGTGAAAAACTGGCTGAAAACTCAACATTCAAAAAACTAAGATCATGGCATCCAGTCCCATCACTTCAGGGCAAAAAGATGGGAAACATGGAAACAGTGACAGACTATATTCTTGGGCTCCAAAATCACTGCAGATGGTGACTGCAGCCATGAAATTAAAAGATGCTTGCCCCTTGGAAGAAAAGCTTTAATCAACCTAGACAGCATATTAAAAAGCAGAGACATTACTTTGCCGACAAAGGTCCGTCTAGTCAAAGCTATGGTTTTTCCACTAGTCATGTATGGATGTGAGAGTTGGACCATAAAGAAAGCTGAGCACTGAAGAATTGATGCTTTTGAACTGTGGTGTTGGAGAAGACTCTTGAGAGTCCCTTGGACCGCAAGGAGATCCAACCAGTCCATCCTCAAGGAAATCAGTCCTGAATATTCATTGGAAGGACTGGTGCTGAAGCTGAAACTCCAATACTTTGGCCACCTGATACAAAGAACTGACTCATTGGAAAAGACCCTGATGCTGGGGAAGACTGAAGGCAGAAAGAGAAAGGGAGCACAGAGGATGAGATGGTTGGATGGTATCACTGACTTGACGAACATGAGTTTGAGCAAGCTCTGGGAGCTGATGATGGACAGGGAAGCCTGGCATGATACAGTCCATGGGGTTGCAAAGAGTCAGGTACTATTGAGTGACTGAATTGAACTGAATTCTGGTCACAGAAAGGAATATTATCTGAAAGACATAAAAAGCACCTTAGCATTCCCACAGCTTAGATTTGGATAATTATTTCTTTTTTATTTCCTAGTAGCTTCTTAAGATGCAATTTACAGCTTGTTTTGTTTTTAACAGTTCTCTTGGAAAACCCTCCATCATGTAAGAAAGAAAACAGTCACAAAGTATTTCCTTTGTATTCTGCATACTTCTCAGTGGAATACTATTCATGTCCTAGGTATTCAATAAATGTTACTTCAATGAAATAATAATTTAATGATCCTAAGTAAGGGAGCCAGAGACATTAAAAACAAATTTTGTGACTTCTATAAACTAAATATCTTTAAATGAAAGTGGTAAAAGACAACAGATATGATATGTGATAACATAGTAATCACAATTGTGAGAGGGTTAAAAAAAAAAAAAGAACAGTGACACGAAGCCTCCAGTTAAATCTTCATAACTAAATTTACTTCCTGTCAATTAAGCTTCTGCTCTATTAATTACAGAGGTAATGAAGAGGAAATAAAGATTAATAAGATTCATCTTATTCAAGTGAACAAAACATGGGGGTATACATACTACAGTAAATTGCTTCAAAAGATCTTTTTTTTTTAAGAATGAGACTACAGGGATGAAGATTAGTTACATAAGGATGGAGATATAAAAAAAGTCTGATATGAAAGTTTTAGGAGAGGGCTGACACTATCATATTTTATGATGTTAAGTCTTAACAATAAGGAAGCAGTATGTCTACTAATAGTGAGTGTAGCAATTTCATTTTCATGGGTTATTTCTGTAGTTACTGATTCCCATGGAGGAATGTTCAACATTCCATTGCTCTATTTATTATATATTTATTATTTAATACACTTGTTTACTAATTTTCTTACCTTATTTCTTTGAAGGTTAGCGTCTTCTAGGAGTTGCATGCTGTTTCTGGCTCTTACAATTGCTTCGTATTTCTCAGCTTCTAATTCACTGCACTTTGCTTGTAACGCTCTGGTCTGTTTCTCCAGATGTGTTCGTTCTGCTCTTAACTGGGTGGCTTCATTAATTGCCACAGATAATCTAAAAATTAAGTCACATTGAGAAAGTTAAAAATTTTTAAAAAGGAAGAGGGAGACAGGAGATTTTCAGAGCATCTATTACAGGATAAGCATTATTCCAGTTATGTTCACATGTATTTTCTCATTTAATTCACATAAAATTCTATAAAGTAGGTTTCAAATATTTCCATTTAAAAGAATAACAAACAGACCCAGGGAGCTTAAACATGTAATTATGGTCATATGAATAATGGGGGCTTAGACGATCCTAGATATTCTGACTCTGATTGCATTACACTTTGTACACTTTTCTACCCACACTAATGCATACCGTCTTAATAGTCACATGACAGTGTTATAAAGCAAATCCGTAAAGAATAAGTTATTCTGTTTATATGGTCCATTTTTCTTTTAGCTTTTTCCTTGGCTCCTTTCCTTATGCTCTATCTGGGTAACCCATGTTAAAATAATGCATCTATTTTAATATTTTTTCCATGTCCACAAAATCATATATATGATTTTTATATACACACATACACATAAATATGCATACACAGTATATACACATCTATCCATAGGTTTTAAAAAATAATTTTTCCTGTTATAAAAACTAAGATCATAGTATATACCCTTCTCTGCACTTGCTTTTTAATATTCAATAATGCCTTATAAAAATCTCCTCAAAAAAAAAAAAAAAAAAATCTCCTCAACCAATATAACCAGAAGCTCTTTTCTTTCCTGGTCTGATGGATTAACCTCTCTTGTTAATTTGTATCTCCCGAATTCCTGGAGAGTTTAAGCATTTTTAAAGTTTGTTAGCTAAATGAATTGTCTTCTTTGAATTCCCTCTTCATATCCTTTGCCCATTTTTTTTTTCTGATGGCTTATTTACTTTGCTTATTCCTTTATAAGAAGTTTTCGAACATTAAGATATTTAACCTTCAGTTCGTTCTATATGCTGCAAATACTTTTTCCCAAATCTAGTTTTTTGTTGTTACCTATTGACTCTATTTCAGAAATCTTTATTACACTAAAAATGCTCACTTTAATATAACTAAATTTGACTAATTTTTTTTTCCAACATCTGGGGTTTCAGTTTTTTTCAAAGATGATCTCCCTTATCAAGAGACTGCTAATGTAAGCGCCTAGATTTCTTCAAAAAAAGTTATGCCTTAACACTTTTACCTGTAAATCTTTAATTAATCTGGAAGTTACTTCTGAATGTGCTATGAGACAGGAGTCCAATTTAACTTTCTTCCAAATTGAGAGGCAGCCGTATGAGTACCTTTAGCAACTGATGAACTGAAATAATCCCTTATCATACCTAAAATATGCAAATATGACTTACTAATGGATTGTCATGATTCAGTAATCTATTTGTCTATTTGATGCCCAAATCATATTAATTTGATTATAGTGGAGTTACAGGATAGTATGTTCAGATCATCAGCTTCAGAATTTAAAGGTTTCCATAATTTTATAACATAAAAGATGTATTACTGTTGTTGTTATTCTCATATAGCACTTCTACATGCTCTGCAGCCAAATCTTACATGAATCTTTTCTTTCAGCTTACTAAAATTTGGTCAAGTTCCCTCTTTAGTTTATACTATATAAACTAAATGGGGTAGGTTAAAACATTGTATTTATTTTATAGATAGATAAACTGAAGTACAAAGAGGGTAAGCAGCCTGCCCAACATTATTGATCTAGTTACTGATGAAGCTGGAGTTTGAATCCAGTCAGTTTGGGCCCAGAGTCAGTGTTCCTAAAAACTATACTATACTGCCAAATAGAAACTTCCACTTAAATTATACTGATTCAACTCACAAGTCCATAACTATACAGCAAGAGGCTATCATTTCAAGTTAAGTTGGTTAATACTAAAATTCAGGGTACCAAATGAAAGTTTGCATACTGAACATTATCACTCCCCTCTGCCCCTGACTCTTCCGTTTTAGGACACACTCAGGTTTGTGTGCTTCAATTCCCAGCCCACATCAAAAGGCTGATGGACCCTACTTTAAACTTTGGAGAAACTAGGCCAAGAGAGAGCACCCTCAGGTTCTGGTATCTGAGGACTGTCCAAGGATAGCTCACTAACTCAACATAATACTGCCAGACTACAAGACCACTTATACATACCTACCTATCTATCTACTTTCTGGTGTCTTACTTTTTGGAAAAAATAACTGAGATATAACCGACATACAACATTACAGTCAACCCCCCATATCTGTGTTTTCCACATCACAGATTAACCAATCACAAATCAAAAATACTTCTAAAAAATCCAAAAAACCTCCAAAAAGTAAAACTTAAATTTGCTATGCATTGTCAACTATTTACATAGTATTTATATTGTATTTGTAGGTAATCTAGAGATGATTTAGAGTATACAGAAGGATGTGCATAGGTTATATACAAATACTGCAACTATTTTATAAGAGATTTGAACATCTATGGATTTTGGTATCCACAGGGGTCCTGAACCAAAACCCAGTGGACACTGAGGGACAATTATATATTAGTTTCAGGTATAAAACATAATACTTCAGTATCTGCATATATTTTGAAATAACCACAGTAAGTCAAACTCATATCTATCACCATGTATATAATTGATATTTTTTTCTTGTGATGACAACTTTTAAGATCTATTCTCTTAGCAACTTTCAAATATACAATACAGTATTATTAACTATAGTCACCATGCTGTATATTACATCCCCATGACTCATTTTTTTTATAATAGGAAGTACATACCTTTTGATTACCTTCACCTATTTCTGCCACCCCCTTCTCCTTGACTCTGGCAACCACCAATCTATTCTTTGTATCAATGAGTTTGGTTTTTAAAAATAAGATATGTCTCATGGTTTTGTGTATGGGCCATGCTAATTTTCTCTGTATGTTCCAGTTTTTAGTATATGTGATGGTGAAGCAAGCACTCCAGTATCTTACTTTTAAATATCAATGGATAGAAAGGATCACCAAACCTTTGAAGGAAGACAGACAGGCATACAGAAAAAAACAAATGCTCGAGAAAGCAGAGACAATGCAGATGGCAGAATAAAATCTTAAACAATATTTAAAAATACTTAATAAAGAGACAATGTAACATTTATCAGTACTAAGATACTATAGAAAAAGAAATATTCAAAGTGTAAGAAATGGCTCTTTAAAAAAATTATAATAGCTAAATAAAATATTCAACAAATGGTTAACTAGAAGAAAATTTAAAGAAACCTCCAATTGTCACCCCATGGACCATACAGTCCATGACATTTTCCTGGCCAGAATACTGGAGTGGGTAGCCATTCCCTTCTCCAGGGGATCTTCCCAACTCAGGGATCAAACCCAGGTCTCCCGCATTGCAGGTGGATTCTTTACCAGCTGAGCCACCAGGGAAGCACCCAAGAAAGGAGAAAATAAATGAACAAATGGAATATGGGACAGAAAAAATATGAAAATTAGGGAATCAATCCATTAGATTCAATATCCAGCTAATACTATGTTTTGAGAAAAAAATTATAAAAAAAGAATAAAATTATTCAACAACAAAAAAAATCCCCGAAAAATTCCCCCAAACTGAAGAATATCATTTCTATATTGAAATGTCCCCTGTAAAGTGAATGAAAAATAATTCTTACTAAACAGACACGCTGTGCAGTTTTAGAATATTAATTATGGCGGCAGTGGAGTGGATGACCCTGCAAGTTTCCAGGGGAGGAGGAAATAGGTCAAATAAAAAAATTTGGAATTTTGAATGAAAGGAATTTTTAAGGAAAAAATTATTTAAAAGCTAGAATTTCCAACATAGGATTCATTATTTAAACTATGAAACACCTTTAAAGGTAAAATAAAGGCATTTCTAAACAATGTTTTTAAGTACACCTTCCATGTGTAGTCAGGAAGCTGAGGGGAATGGCATCTATTAAAATGGGGTGGAGGCAACAAAATTTTAGTCTTATTGGCATATTCTTTGAAAGAAACACCAAATTTAAAAATATGAAGAGGTAATTTAAAGCAATTTTATTCATTTCACTCCAATCTTATTCAACAGAGCAGATACAAACTAGCGGTCTTTCCCAAAGAACTGTCATTCCCTAGAGATAATTCCAGTCCCCATGAGTTATCTAAAAATAGTGGGGTGGGGGGTGGAGTGGCTTTCTTTGGAAGAAGGTAGGGAATGATTTATGCTTCCTAGATGTCTGTGGCATTTGAAAGGATCACAAATAATAATTTTATAAATAAGTAATATGTGTTTAATTTTATAGGACAAAGATGACCATTAAAAACACAGCTTTTCAATCTGGTAGTTCCATTAAATAGGATATATTTACATCTAAAACAATGGCTGAACTTTAGACACATGCCAACTACACTAATAATTCTGCTTTGTCTTATATAAAATAATAGCAGTTTTTAAATAAAATAAAACATTTTTATCATAATAGAAACAATATTTAATAGTTCTAAAAGACAATGTAAAAATTTCCTCTTCAAAGGCAACTAGCTGAATGCTGAACTTTAAAAAATACCCTTACATTTTCTTACATATGCAGGAATCCCTTCTTTAGAAGCTTTCAATTAAGTTATAACTTTATACTAAAAGCCAAACAAAAAACCCTGAAAATCTCAAAGCCTTAAGTACTACAAACACCACGGAAAGCACTGATGAACAGTTTGATTCCTTATGAAGTACTATCAGAATCAAAGGAACTGAAATTCACTTTTTCAGATTTCACTATTTCAAGTCTCTACTAGCATTTATGTGCATAGCACAGAATGCTACTAAAACAGCAAATAAAAAAAATATACAACCACAGACTTTTTCTCTAAGGTTAACAAAAAATAAGCTCAAGAAAACAGTCAAATATTTGACCAACTACTGAAACGTTTAGAAAAATGAAAAAAAAAAAAAAAAAATAAATCCAAAATCCCAGCACTTAAAAATAACAACTTCTTTCATCAGAATCTCAAGATAGCAGTTAAAATCAGTTAGTTCTGAACCCACTGTGAGCAAAGAAATTACTTTCATTAACATTTTGGAGAATAAGAAACAGAAGTCCAAAAACACTAATTTTTTCTGAACAAACACAATCAGCCATGGATCTGTGACTAGAACTGAGATCTCAATTTTTGATGTGCTTAGATCAGTAGACTATTTCTGAGTATAACAGATTCCAATCTACAGAGTAGATTTTTTAGCTATAAAACATAATGTGATTTTATGGGCTGTAGTCACTGTATCTCTAATAGGCCACAAGTGACAATTTTAATGCTTCTTAAGGGAGTATGCCACAAGTATGCACTAAGATAGCAATTAAAGACAAAGCTACAAAATATATTTAAAAAGTAGTCTGCGTGCTCAGTCACTAAGTTGTGTCCGACTGTTTGCCATGTCATGGACTGTAGCCCTCTGGGTTCCTCTATCCATTGGATTCTCCAGGGAAGAATTCTGGATTAGGATGCCATTTCTTTCTCCAAGGGATCTTCCTGACCCAGGGATCTAACTCATGTCTCTTGTGTCTCCTGCATTCGTAGGTGGATTCTTTACCACTGCATCACCTGGGAAGCATCCTAAAAAGTAGCCCAGACCTTCAAAGGTAACTGAAAATTACTGTTTCATAAGACGTCAGGAAAAACATCAATAATGATTTCTCAAGTATTTTTTCTCATGCATCAGCATAATACATATCAGCTCAGGAAGGAATGCATTTTTCTAAATAATTTTTATCCAACTTCACTATCTCTTTTCCTGTTTTAAGGTGAAAAGGAACATTTTTAATTTTGGGATTAACCAAATTTGACTAATACTGTTTTGGAGAAAAAGCAAAGAGAGAAATGATCTTTGAGTATATGTTCAATCTTTTGAATATGACTTTCTAAATAAACAATATCCAATAAACCAGATTTTAAACCTATGATTTATAATTTGTTTAGCACTTATAAAACAAGTATAATAAATAAAGTTTAATATGGAATAACTTTTGAAGTTTGTAGATAAAGCCAGATGTATTTAACAATTTACCTTGTTTCTAATTGTTTTACACTAGATTGTAACTGCAGTAAGCGCCTATCTGATGCTTCTTCTCTTCCTTGGGCAGAAACTATATCCTCTTCCTAGAAAAGAAAAGAAACTGAATGTTTATGTTTAGTATGTAAAAATTCAATACATCATTAAACAGAATAAAGAAAACACTCTAAAGCTATTATATTGATAGAATTTCATATGTAAATTTCAGTCAGTCAGTTCAATCACTCAGTCATGTCCGACTCATTGTGACCACATGGGCTGCAGCATGTCAGGCTTCCCTGTCCATCACCAACTTCTGGAGCTTGCTCAAACTCATGTCCATTGAGTCAGTGATGCCATCCAACCACCTCGTCCTCTGTCGTCCCCTTCTCCTGCCTTCAATCTTTCCCAGCATCAGGGTCTTTTCCACTGAGTCAGTTCTTCACATCAGGTGGCCAAAGTGTTGGAGTTTCAACTTCAGCATCAGTCCTTTCAATGAGTATTCAGGACTGACTGCCTTTAGGATTGACTGGTTTGATTTTCTTGCTGTCCAAGGGACTTCTCCAACACCACAGTTCAAAAGTGAAGCAATACTACTTTGGGAACAGAGCATGCATATACTAAAAAAGGGGAAGAGAAAAAGAAAGTGAAAGTGAAAGTCACTCGGTTGTGTCCGACTCTTTGTAAGCCATGGACTGTAGTCCATGGAATTATCCAGGCCAGAATCCTGGAGTGGGTAGCTCTGTTCCCTTCTCCAGAGGATCTTCCCAACCCAGAAATCGAACCCAGGACGCACGTATTGTAGGCTGATTCTTTACCAGCTGAGCTATCAGAGAAGAGAACCTAACTATCAATTCTGTATAGGTAAAACAATAATTGAATCAGAAATTGTATATGGATTTTTACCACTATTCCAACTATTTCTCTATAGTGCAAGTCTAACAAAACAAGACAGTGATTTGTATGCAGATAATCTGCCTTTAGAGTATGTTCTCTTAACCAAGTTATGCTGCATTCCATTATAATCATAAACAGAGATTCTTGAAATAGTGATGCATTAAAATTAACAGGTTTTATTTATAACCATCTTTATAAAAATTTCCTGTTCATCCTTTCCTATCTTTTGGTGTGTTCTTCTATTGGCTTTATTTTGCCCTCAACTTTGAAGTACAGTTCTACTGGACACAGAATTCTTAATAAGCACTTTTTTCCTTCAGTACTTCAAGTGTACCACTCCAGTGTTTTCTGCTTTCACAGTTTCTTGATGACAGGTCCACCTATCTCTGTTCATTTTTCTGTTGCTGCCTTCGAGTTTTCTCTTTATAACTGGCTATCAGTTTTGTCCTGATGTGTTTAAAGTGATTTTCTTAGTGTTTATTTTACTAAGGGTTCATTGAGATTCTTCAATCTGCTAATATTTCTACCAAATTTTGGAAGTTTTCAGATATTTCTTTAAACATCTTTTCTGCCCCCTACTTCGGCAACTCCAATTATACTTCTCTTGGCTTACTTTATGTCCCACAGACCTGAGGTCCTGTTCCTTTTTTCTCCCATCTTTTAAACTCTATTCTTTGAACAGGAACATTTCTACTCATCTATCTTACAGTTCATTGATTATTTCTTCTGCTTGTTCTAATTAATTTTTATTGTTGTTGTTTGGTCGCTCAGTCGTGTCTGACTCTTTGTGACCCCATGGACTACAGCACGCCAGGGTTCCCTGTTTTTCACTCTCTCCTGGAGTTTGCTCAAACTCATGTCCACTGAGTCGATGATGCCATCCAACCATTTCATCCTCTTTCATCCCCTTGTACTCTTGCACTTAATCTTTCCTAAATCAGGATCTTTTCCAATGAGTTGGCTCTTCCCGTCAGATAGCCAAAGTATTGGAGCTTCAGCTTCAGCATCAGTCCTTCTAATGAACATTCAGGAATGACTGGTTTGATCTCATTGCTGTCCAAGGGATTCTCAAGAGTTTTCTCCAGCACCACAGTTTGAAAGCATCAATTTTGAGCCCATCTAATAAAATCTTTATTTGGGTTGCTGTACTTTTAAAATCTAGAATTTCTATTTTTAAAATTATTTTCTAGTTCTCAATTAAAAATTCTTTATCTTTTTTTTCACTGAAATCTTATTTTACTCTAATTTAAAAATATTTTCTTTAACTATTTGAACATATTATAACAGTTTATTTGAAGACTTTGCTTGCTAAATCCAAAAGACAAACCCAAACTCAGTGAAAATTGAGAAGTTTCTATCAACTACTACTTCTTCCCTCTCCCCCTACCAATTATACTTTAGTTTCTAGTAAGTTTTGATTGAGAACTGGATAATAAAGATAATGCATCACAGTTTCTCTAGATTCTATTTTGTTCTTTCGAGGATTATTAACTATTGTTCAGCTTAGGCAATTACCTTACCTAGATTCACACTCTGGGCTGTTTCCCCTACAGTATGCAGCCGCTGCCATCTGTTATTTCATTTTTTTTCCCTCTGTTGCTTTTCTAGCTAGGCTCCCTGGGAACTAGCTGTGCCTGCATAATTTAAGGATCAATCAATTTTTGGGCAGAGGCAGGGCTCATGCTCTTTGTGGATTCATTGCGCTTACAGATTCCCTGGTAATTTCCAGCTGCTCTGCTGGCTTTGGGCTCTGTCCACTGATACTTCAAATATTAGTGTTTCAGCATTCAGCTGCTCAAGCTGCACACACATCGGGAGTGTATTCAGTTATAAAAAGCAGCAAACCTAAACATCTAGCTTCATATGGCTATATCTCTCAAGAGGAGATGCCTCTCTCAGGTCTCTGCCTACTTTTTCACTGGGTTTCCTGGGACCCTCTCCCACCTCCCACATGCACAGTCTGACTATCAGCCACAGATTTGGTCAGCATTTACATTAAGGATTTGAATCTCAATTGTGTGTGTGTGTGTGTGTGTGTGTGTGTGTGTAGTTCTCTTGCTGCCAGTATTTCTTCTTTACTTTCAACTGCTTTTCTAGCCCTAAACTTTGATCTTGAGCACTATTATAGTGTTAGTCGCTCAGTCATTTCCAACGCTTTGTGACCCCATGGACTGTAGTCTGCCAGGCTCCTCTGTCCATGGGATTCTCCAGGCAAGAATATTGGAGTGGGTTGCCATTTTCTTCTCCACGAGTGCTACTATAGGAGCCTATAAAGCTTTTGCTTGCTGAGGCCATAGCTGCAGGGATTAGGGAGAACTCTGAGGCCAGAAAGTTAAAAACTCATGATTCTTATCTCTTTTGGTGACTGTTTTTGGGAGTGCTGCAGTGTTTCAAAAAACTCAATTTTTATAACTATTATCTATGAGAAGGTTTGCATAAGCTTTTCACAAATCTACCATTAATGGAAATCTATAACCAACTTTCACATATTAGGAAATAAGGCTTAGAGAAGTTACACAGCTAGTAAGCACAGTTAGAGTTTTAATTATTAGATTCATCTAAATCTAAAGCTTGACCTCTCCATAACACCTTCTCTATTAAAATCTTCTCTTTGTAAAACTCTATTACACATAAAAAGAACCAGTCTTTTATGCCAATAAACAACACAAAACGTAGTATTAAAAAAAAGGTAGTATTAAATACCTCTTTTCCATCTACATCTAACCAGTTCATGCAAACTGGATCTTACATTAACATGTACTTCAGCAACGATGTGTTAAGGGATGATTATGATATCATGTTTATTAACTTAAGGTATAATGAATAGGAATAAAAAGTTATTTCCAATGTTATAACTCAGCTTCCTAATTTCATATTCAGAGGACAATAAAATGATTAATTCATTTCCAGCAATCCTCTTTAACACCTAATTCAAAATAGATCGACAATAAAATACACAGAAAACAAAGCTACAGGCATCATGCCAAGTTGTCTTAGAAAAATGAACATACCTTCTTCTGCATCTGGCCTTGAAGGTCTTCAGTCACTTTAGTTAACTCTTCCACTTTTGCTGCTGCAACTCTCAAATCTAACTTGGCTTGCCTAAAATACAAAGTAAATTAACAAATACTGTTTTCATAGACGATAAAAATTTTTTTAATTAGAAAAGAAACCTAAATTTGGTAAAATCAGTACTAACCACAATACATCTAAAAATAAATCTAAGAGTTATATATTGAAAGATTCTTTTATTACTACTGAAAGACCTCTCTATGTGGAAGAGTGAAGAAAAAATAGAGCTGAAAGGATGAGTTCAAAGTGGAAGTCATTAATACTTTAATTGGATAAATTACATTTTATACTCAAATAATTCAACAGAGTTCATGAAGAACTTTATCATCTTGATAAATTACAAGAATGTCAGTGCATTATGTAGACTACAGCTATGTCTATAATTTCCTGAACAAAGTTAGAGAAATAATGCTTATTGGCCTTTCTATGAAAATTAACCCAAGTTTCAACACCTTGATCATTCCTTACACACTAGAAGTATAACAACCTCTTAACATAATGGACTGAAACATGTCTCGAGATAGTTTAATATTACTTTCTTTACAAAGGACAAAAAGGACAAGTTTCTGAATGCTTTAGCAGTATTAAATAAGTTTTAATATCTTCTTGACTCTCCACAAAAAAAAGATTTTAGAATAATAAGACTTTCTAAAACAAAACAAAAAAAAGATTTTTAAATTAAACACTAAGTGGAAATACAGAACATGTGGATTATGGGGAAAAACATACATTTTTAGGAAGGAAGGTATTTTAGTGTAGGAACTGCCAATATTTATTTCTTAATTATATTTTATGTATTATAAATACAAAGCATACAAGTGCTATTGAACCCAAAGAAATTATTTTATGCAAAACTCCAAATAAATGTTAATTAATTACTTTTGACTTTAACAATATCTATAATTACATAATTAATTAGCATAAAACAACAGGAAACAAAAATCTAATAATATCTAAAATGTTTCAGGTAGTTATTAGGTTCCAGGATCTGCCTTAAATGTTCTGCAGATATCGTCTCACTTAACAATAACTGTGAATAAGTACTATTTTTATATCAAACTGAAGTCAAGCCAGTATGTTGACAGAGGTTTGCCAACTTGCCTAGGGATTCAAAAATAAGTAATGAAATAGGTATTTAAAGAGTCCTCCAAGATATTTGTTGTTGTTGTTCAGTTGCTAAGTCGAGTCCAACTCTTTGCAACCCCATGGACTGCAGCATGCCAGGGTTCCTTGTCCATCACTCTCTCTCAGAGTTTGCTCAAACTCATGTCCATTGAGTCAGTAATGCTGTCCAACCATCTCATCCTCTGTCATCCCCTTCCGCTGCTCCCAATTTTTTCCAGCATTTGGGTCTTTTCCAATGAGTCAGCTCTATGATATACTGTTACCGAAAAATGGTATCAATAATGTTTCATAAGATTAAGCACTGAAGAATAAGCTTTGTTTTAAATGAACCGAATTTATAAAAATCTGACTTTATTAGCCATAAAATAAATTTTTTCTATGCAAACTGATTCACCAAATGACAAAACAAAAACAACTTCAAGACCACCTTATGCTAATGCACGTAAAAGGTAAACTAAGAGACAATGTCAGGAGTGCATCTACTATATCCATCAATCCACAAATCTACCAGTTATAAAATTCTCTATATTTTAAAAAGAAAAACTTCAGGAGTAAGATTTTATATAGTAATGATCAAATTGAGTAACGTCTGAACAAGCTTAGCACCCACTCTGGTTTGGCTTTCTTGCCCTCAGAAGAGGGATAATAATGCTTACTCTACTTATGCCATGAGACTGCTGAACAGGTCAAAATAGGTAATGTACATTAAAGTGCCCCATAAAGTATAAACGAATGGAAGGTCAGAGCATCATTATAGAAAAAAGAAAATGTGTTCGAGATACAGTGGGAATGAGATGCAATATGGAGAAGCTGCGAGTCAGGAACCCCATTCTGTGAGGAATCAGTGTTGTAGCTTAATTCAATTCACTTGACCACAAGAGTATCTGAGCAGTCTCATGTTCCACAACAGAGGGGCGGATTAGATAATTTTCCAAAACCAAGACTCTGTACTAGATGGTTTCCTGATTTCTATCTAATCTGCCTACTGATTCTACTTCTAAATGGTATCTCAGCTGTGTATTCCATTTCTACTTCCATGGCCCAATCACTGGCCTCATCATTATTTCTCAGGACTATCCCAATAGATTACAAACTGATCTCCTGACTTGTGGTCTCCCCTTTAATGCATCCTACCTGCCCCCCCCCCCCCGCCAAAAAAAAGTTATCTGATGATAAAAATTCTTGTATAATAATGATTTCTGGATTACTCACTTCTTTGGGCATATAATCAATACACCTCAGCATGGCTTATAAAGTTAGTCACCATCTGGCCTCAAAGAGTCTCATCTCTTGCTAGTTCCCCTCATGTGATTTATGTTCCTAGTATAACAGACTACTAACTCCATGTTTCTTTAACACAACCTTGTTTATTTTTTCACATTTGACCTGAGTAGACTTCTTTTGCTTTTACTGATACATTCCTTAACAACCTTCAAGACTTAGCTCAAAAGTCTCCTCATTTCAAGTCTTCTCTAACTTCTAGGCAAAAGTCTCTAGAATGTTAGCTCTTCATAATTCACAATACTTTACACACTGTTAACAGATACTCCTCTCATGGAACTGTGAGTTTATGGGAAAAAATATGGAATGTAAGATCATTAGAGGCAAGGGTCATATTTTATTAGTTTTCAAATCCTCATGGATCATTACCTGGCATGTGGTAGACAAGCAAATGGATCATAAATTAATCAAAGAGAGCACAAAAGGAAAGGAGACAAAGGGTCACAGGTATCATTGATATTTTACTCAGATCTCGAATGTTCAATTTTTTATTCATGTGTGGAAATTCTAAAAGAATAATTTTGTGAACAATTCTTCAAAATGTATCTTATTTGAAGCAGAGTCTTTCATTTGAAACAGAATCTCTTAAGTTATAGTCCCTAAAACATACAGTTATTATGCTTTTTGAGGAAAATATACAGTAACTTATATATACTTATTTATTCCTACACTGTTCTACAAGACAGAAAAGAAATAGATAGTTCTTTATATCTACTTCTGACATGAAATACTGAAAAATATTCTAGCACTAGAGTCATAAGATCTATCCTTTATACTTGGCTCTGTTAGCACAGAGGACTGTGAGAACTGAGCCAACAACTTAACTTCTCTAAGGTTCAGAACTGAGGCCATAAAATAAGAGATAAAAACAATTTTCCTGCATAACTCACAGAAATATCATAAAGTTCAAATAAGGCAATGCATATTAAATTACTTTATAAACTTTACTGTCAGTTCAGTTCAGTTGCTCAGTCGTGTCCGACTCTTTGTGACCCCATGGACTGTGGCATGCCAGCTTCCCTGTCCATCACCAACTCCCAGAGCTTGCTCAAATTCATTTTCATTGAGTCCGTGATACCATCCAACCATCTCATCCTCTGGCATCCCCTTCTCCTCCTGCCTTCAATCTTTCCCAGAATCAGGATCTTTTCCAATGAGTCAGTTCTTTGCATCCGGTGGCCAAAGTACTGGAGTTTTAGCAGATTATACAAATGTAAGCTATCATCATAATCTTGCCTCTTTTTAGATTTTGAGTTGTCAGGAATGGTGTGGTATTGCATTAGTTTATAGCTGGTTTGCAAAAGCTTGAGAGATGCCTGAATGTCTGGCCTTGCCTTTGAGCCAAAAAGTGAAAAGTGGGATTTATGGTATGCTGCTTAAAGTATAAATCTCCTCTGGTAACCCTCAAACATGATCTGTTTACCGATGGCTTTCACCTGGTGTAACTGGTTAGGCAGCTGGACTGGACTATGTGATCAGAGGGGCAAAGAAAAAAAACAAAAAACAAAAACAAACCCAAAACTTCTCTGAGCTTTCCTGAAGCCAAGATTCACTGTACACATCTTGGTGGGTCAACCTGGAGACAAAGCGTACCTCTGTGTGCATAAAGACCATAGAGCATTTGGGCCTAGATGTCACTTGGGCCTCCTAAGCTTCCCCTGTGCTCTTACTTATTATTGCACAATATCCTTGGCCTTTAAATAGAAGCTTATGTGAGTATGCTCTGTGGAGTCTTATGAGTCACTTCAAATATTCAAACTTGTGAAATCTTTAAAGTTTCAACAAAAATAATTCTAAATTTATTTTATGAAGGAGCTTTAATAACCAGTTATACTATTTTACATTTAAATGTTTTAGATATGTAAAGAAAAGTGAAAGTGCTAGTCACTCAGTCATGTCTGACTCTTTGCGACCCCATGGACTGTAGCCTGCCAGGCTCCTCTGTCCATGGAATTCTCCAGGCAAGAATACTGAAGTGGGTAGCGATCCCCTTCTCCAGGGGATCTTCCCCACCCTGGAATTGAACTCAGGTTTCCCGCACTGCAGGCAGATTCTTTACCGTCTGAGCCACAAGGGAAGCTTGTACATCCTTTTATAAAGGTCAAAGCAAGTTTGCATTAAAAAAAAAAAAAACTGGTAAATAAGAATAGTTACATTTTATTTTTGCTAAAAGGAATATTTTTAAAGGCACATTACTTTTAGGTATGCTTCTTTGTCAAGTAATTTAAAATTTCTGAGATTTTTCTTTAATGTGATTTTCATCACTCATTAAAGAATTTTCATCTTTGAAAAGCAAAGCTTTGCTCTGTTAAGCAAAGTATAACCAAATATAAAACATATGATATACCTCAATGTAGTTTATATAAGTATATACTTAAATTATAGCATTAGCTTGGACAGAACTTAAATGTTTTAACTATAAATATCTTTAAGATTTGAATCCATTTTAAGATAAGTTTTTATCTCTCTTTTGCAGGCTCAAGTCAAGAGAATTCTAGAAATGTGTACCATATTTGTTTCACACAATGAGAAGTGATAACATTCTGAGGGAGGAAAAAAAGAAAAAATGCATACTTTAGCAAGTTCATGTGCAATTATCTGTAAAATAAAGCCAATCACTTATGCTTAAAAATTAGAAAATCCCCAAACAATTTTAGACAAAGTTCTGAATTTCTAAGATCATTTTTGCTTTTAGAAAACTGACTACAAGTAGCAAAACTGGAAAAAGTTTAATTTTTTTCTCCTTTTAATCTTTAGTAGCACTCTAATGATTAAAACTTTACAAGGGACAGATGACTACAAAGAAAGATATTAATAATCTGTGTACTGAATTATCAAAACCTTAAAACAGAGGCTACTCAGTCTTGAAAACAGTTCATTTGTACATAATTTAAAATTATATATAATTCAAAGCAGTTCAAAATCCTAATTTCTACGTTGAAATCTAATTTTCCATCAAACTAGTCAGACACAACTGAGTGACTAACACTTTTACTTTTCAGTAGTAGTTCTCTATACTTTCTTTGCTTCATGAAAGCAAGCATTTTATAACTACATTATATACAGCCTCTGAGTCTTATTCATTCAGAATGTCAGAGCGGTACCTGCTCATCTCTGTTTTTCAGAATCTCTACAGATAATTCTGATACACAGCTATGGCCTTAGATTTTACCGAATAACTGTACAATCAGTATGTTTACCATTATAAAAGGACTGTAAACAATTATTTCAAATACAGTTTGAGAGTTATATGACTTTGGGCACCACTGACAAAGTGCATATTAATTCACTTTCTCTTATTAACCAGGCTTATGCAATGGGCCTACTCAAAAAATGTTTACCAAGGACCTGTGACATCTAGAACACAGAAGGTATTCTTTAAGATAATATAAAACACACAAAGATAGGTTAGGGACAGTAATCTTTAGGAGGGCCACAAAGCATGCTTTAAGCATCACAAAAGACTGAAATATTATGATTCAGAGTAGGTAGCACATTTGCATTTAGCTTAGAGAATATTAAAGCGGGAGGTATTGAAAGAAAGAATTGGCAGAGGCTGAACAGTAAATCTCACAAGCAGAGATCTCGCAAGAGCAAATTTACTCACAAGAGTAAATCTAAAAAGAACTTCAGGAAGGAACAAATAAGTTCAAGCATAAAGGTAGGCAGGTGTAGGGCTTATTTAGGGAAGAAGGGAAGGAAGACTGAAAAGGCAATGGGGGCTACAACGTAAACGACTTTAATTGACAAGTTAGGCAATCTGTATTAATTTAAGGGCAATGGAGAGCTACTCAAATATAACGTGATCAGAGCTACACTTTAGGAATTTGAATAAAAGGCAGGGAATGTCTACATGACTGATAGGAACAATAAGCAAGCAGTTCCACTGGGAGAGATGGCATAGATTTTACAGAGACAGAATTTAAGGGATTCTATCCATCCACTCTTTAAACAAATATTTACTGAATGTTTATAATATGCCTTGCACTATGAATGTAATTTGGACATGTAGTTTCACATGTTTGTGGCTAATTCAGCTTTTGTTTATTTTTAGCTATTTCAGGAGTCCTATGCTTATTTTTATTGAGCACCAACCCAAACTACTCCCTGATAGCTCAGTTGGTGAAGAATCCACCTGCAATGCAGGAGACCCCGGTTCGATCCCTGGGTCGGGAAGATTCGCTGGTGACGGGATAGGCTACCTACTCCAGTGTTCCTGGGCTTCCCTTGTGCCTCAGCTGGTAAATAATCCACCTGCAATGTGGGAGACCTGGGTACTATCCCTGGGCTAGGAAGATTCCCTGGAGAAGTGAAAGGCTACCCACTCCAGTATCCTGGCCCAGAGAATCACATGGACTGTATAGTCCATGAATCACAAAGAGTCGGACATGACTAAGCGACTTTCACTTTCACCCAAACTACAGTAAGCACTGGTGTCAGCACTGAGGATGTAGTTGCAAACAAGGGAGACGAAGCCTCTGACCTCATAAGTTTATACTGCTTTAGGGGGAGACAGACAAGAGATATGTAAACAAATAAGAGAGATAATTTCAGAATGTGATAATACAATGAAGCAAATGATATATAACAATGGGAGAGAGACTTGGACCATCAGTGACAACCTGTCTATAAGGAAGGAATATCTGAGCTAACCAAGACAATGGGATTGATTTAAGAAAATCTAAGGTGAAAAATGGAGAAGGCAATGGCAACCCACTCCAGTATTCTTGCCTGGAAAATCCTATGGACAGAGGAGCCTGGTGGGCTACAGTCCATGGGGTCGCAAGAAATCAGACATGACTGAGCACACATGCATGCACACAAGGTGAAGAAATTATAGGCAGTGAGAATTAATAATAAATGCAAAGAGTACGAGAAAGGTACTTAATAAAGAACAATTTGCTGGGATGTATCATAGAGAGAAAAGTGTAAGATGAAGATAGAGAGGAAGGCAGAGACATCAGATAATGTAAGTGCCTCTGGGCAAGGAAAGAATTTTGGAATTTGTTCTCACTGCAGTGAGATCCACTGAGTATATACGCAAGTGAGTGATGTGATTTGCTTTATGCTCTGAGATTTTCTGGGCTGGTGTGTGGAGAATAAATAACAATGGGGTAAGAGAGAAAGCAGGGAAAACAGAGAGGAGGCAAAAAGAAGAAAGAGAGAGTGATGGCTTGGGGTAGCAGTGACAGGGGTGATGCCTGGATTTATGATCACCTGGATCAGTGCAAACATGACTTGCATGTGAGGGTAAAGCAAAAGAGCAGAACCAAGCAAGATTCACTGGTTTGAAGATAGTATCAGTTAATAAGATGGGGAAGATTTCCCTCCTCACATCAATGACAACAATTCTACGTTTATCAATATATTAGGGTTCTATGATTAAGACTTTTTTTTTTAACTAAAAATAGTTTAAAAACCACTGCCCTAGTATTCAAGCATAGAGCTCAACAAAGTGATCAAGACCAGAGTACACATGTGGGAAACATTGTCATTGAGAGGAAAGTTTAAGTTGGGCAGGGTAAAGCTGATCATCCAAGGAGGGGGTGGGGCAGGGAAACTGTAACATGGCCAGAAATTAAAGAAATTTCTGGAGTGGGTTGCCATTTCCTTCTCCAGGGGATCTTCCCGATCCACTGATTGAACCCAGGTCTCCCGCGTTGTAGGCAGACGCTTTACTGTCTGAGCCATGAGGGAAGTCCCACTACTTTTAACAGGTAGGATGGAAATGGGAAAAGCCAAAAAAGGAAACAGTGACAAAAGTCAGAGAAGAAATCAGGAAACAAACAAAAAAGACCTAGTAGAAAAATTTTCAAGGACATAAAAGTCAACAGTTGAAAAGAATCAATAACCAAGGAGAAAGAAGGATTTTGTTTTAAGGCAAAAAAGGTACCAGTCAACTTGAGGAAGAGAATAGAGATAGGGTACCAAAGCCAAATTGAAAGAAATTCTGAGGAACAACTACAGCAAATACAGGTTTTCCCTCCAAGCAATTTTAAAGAATGGGAAGCAGAAAATACAGTTAGCTGAGCAATCATCAGGGGAGGTATGTATACACACCTGAGGTCTTAGAAGAAACAATAAGAGACTAAGATTTGTAAAAAGAGTGAATGTAACTGATGGAACAACATACAAGAAGAAACAAGTTTAGGGTTGTACAGTTGGCAAGACACGGGGATATAACAATAGGAAGGAAGGGAAAAGAAAGGAACGCTTCATCTAGTTCCAAGAAATTAACAGCAACAACAACAAAGGTAAGGCTGATTTCCACAGCAAGGGAGAGAATTTTTTTCTATTGCAGAGATTAAGATATTAGAAGACTGGAATTGACATATACAAACTATTATATACAAAATAAATAATAAGAACCGAGTGTATAGCACAGGGAACTCTACTCAGCACTCTAATATGGAAAAAGAGAGGATATATGTATATGTGTAACTGAAGTCACTTTGCTCTATACCTGAAACTAACACAACACTGCATATCAACTATACTTCAATAGACATTAAAAAAAAACAAAAAAACTAAAGTTCATTCAGTTAATCAATGTGGCCAAATCAAGAGAAAATTTAAAATAAGAATACTAATCTAAAGCTGTCTGACTTCAAAGTCTATGCTCTTTACACTTCATATCACACAGAAGTGTACTTTTGGGTCAGGTTTACAAATATGGAGTGCCTGCAAAATTATCAATAAAATATATATTTTGAAATAAACCAGTAATTACTTATTATTAGAGGCAAAAGTTCCAAACATGAAGTTATGAATTTCTTTCTGCTCTTGACTAGTATGTTCTAGAAGTAAAGTCTCATATTCTTTATGCCCCCTGAAAGTATAAATGATAAAGATACAAACATTTTTGATTAAGGGGTGACTACTAGTGGAGGTAATGGAATTCCAGTTGAGCTATTTCAAATCCTGAAAGATGATGCTGTCAAAGTGCTGCACTCAATATGCCAGCAAATTTGGAAAACTCAGCAGTGGCCACAGGACTGGAAAAGGTCAGTTTTCATTCCAATCCCTAAGAAAGGCAATGTCAAAGAATGCTGAAACACTACCATACAATTGCACTCACCTCACACGCTAGTAAAGTAATGCTCAAAATTGTCCAAGCCAGACTTCAGCGGTACGTGAACAGTGAACTTCCAGATGTACAAGCTGAATTTAGAAAAGGCAAAGGAACCAGAGATCAAATTGCCAACATCCGCTGGATCATCGAAAAAGCAAGAGAGTTCCAGAAAAACATCTATTTCTGCTTTATTGACTATGCCAAAGCCTTTGACTGTGTGGATCACAATAAACTGTGGAAAATTCTGAAAGAGATCGGAATACCAGACCACCTGACCTGCCTCTTGAGAAACCTGTATGCAGGTCAGGAAGCAACAGGTAGAACTGGACATGGAACAACAGACTGGTTCCAAATAGGAAAAGGAGTATGTCAAGGCTGTATATTGTCACTCTGCTTATTTAACTTATGTGCAGAGTACATCATGAGAAACGCTGGGCTGGAAGAAGCACAAGCTGGAATCAAGATTGCTGGGAGAAATATCAATAACCTCAGATATGCAGATGACACCACCCTTATGGGAGAAAGTGAAGAGGACCTAAAAAGCCTCTTGATGAAAGTGAAAGAGGAGAGTGAAAAAGTTGGCTTAAAGCTCAACATTCAGAAAACTAAGATCATAGCATCTGGTCCCATCACTTCATGGGAAGTAGATGGGGAGACAGTGCAAACAGTGTCAGACTTTATTCTTTTGGGCTCCAAAATCACTGCGGATGGTGACTGCAGCCATGAAATTAAAAGATGCTTACTCCTTGGAAGGAAAGTTATGACCAATCTAGATAGCATATTAAAAATCAGAGACATTACTTTGCCAACAAAGGTCCATCTGGTCAAGGCTATGGTTTTTCTAGTGGTCATGTTTGGATGTGAGAATTGGACTGTGAAGAAAGCTGAGTGCTGAAAAATTGATGCTTTTGAACTGTGGTGTTGAAGAAGACTCTTGAGAGTCCCTTGGACTGCAAGGAGATCCAACCAGTCCATCCTAAAGATCAGTCCTGGGTGTTCATTGGAAGGACTGATGCTGAAGCTGAAACTCCAGTACTTTGGCCACCTCACACGAAGAGTTGACACATTGGAAAAGACCCTGATGCTGGGAGGGATTGGGGGCAGGAGGAAAAGGGGATGACAGAGGATGAGATGGTTGGATGGTATCACCGACTCGATGAACATGGATTCGAGTAGACTCCGGGAGTTGGTGATGGATAGTGAGGCCTGGAATGCTGCGATTCATGGGGTCACAAAGAGTCGGACACGACTGAGCGACTGAACTGAAGTAACCCCATAAAAAACGTTAAAGTAAAACAGATTGAAGAGATAGGAAACTGACAGCAAAACCCTATTTCTTAAAACATGTTCTCTACTCTCAAAAAAACTAGCTGCCAACACATAAGGAACTGTCTGGCAATTCTTATGACTAAGCACATCTGCTCAGGGCCATTTCTCACACAGGATAGTTTCCAAGAGTCACTATGAATCAAAACTAGTGATTGACAAAATCCAGATTTCCATAGCATCTTTATAATAAAAGACCCAATATTATTCAAATTGGGACATAAAACACCTGAGAAAAATCTGTTATCTCAGCTAAAATAAAACCATTACCTGGCAGAGGTACATACACAGTAGTCCCCCCTTATCTGCAGGAGATATGTTCCAAGACTCCCAGTGGATGCCTAAAACCGTGGATCCTAGTGAAACTGACGTATACCATGTTTTTTTTCTATACAACCCATAAATCAAAGCTTAAATTAGGCACAATAAGAAATTAATGGCAAAAAATTAATAAAAATAATTTTAACAAAACAGAAGTTATGTGAATGTGGTCTTCTCTTATTGTACAAATTTAATGCCTTTTTCATCTTAACTAAACACTTATCACGAATTGTGGCTGTAACTTTTGCAGTTTGCAAAACTTTTGCAACAGTAAAATCAGGATGAATTTCTTTTTCCTTCTTCACAATTTCAGGCAGATTTGTTTTTACCATTGGTCTTAGCAACCTCAGCAGAAGCTTTTTTTCTTTATTAAACAGAGAATTTCCCCCATTTCATTAAAGGGAGCACTTTAAGGCTTCTCCTTGGCATATCTGAATTGCCAACATCACTATTCTTGTGCTTTGGGGCATTATTAAGTTAAATAAAGGTTATTTAAACACAGGCACTGCAGCAATCTGCTAAGTGACAGGATACGGCAGGATACAGTGGACAAAATTATGATTCACAACTGGGCAGGACAAAACACGACAGCAGGGGATTTCATCATACAGGACCGCTAAGCGGACACACATTACTGCATGGCTGAGGAATATGAAATGTACTTTTCTAAATAATGACAGTCTAAGAAAACAGTTGTGCCACCAAAGATTGGTGGCAAAATACACAAATAGAAAATCCACAAAAATGGATTTAGCTTTGCCTCTCTGATGAAATGCAATTTAATTAATTAACTGACTTAATGACTCAAAAAGTTGTTGTTTTTTTTTTTTCTTTTGAGCATTTTGCCAGGTGTCTAGCACTGTCTTAGATGATGGCAAGGTAAAAAGGGTACAAAAGATCCACACTTTTAAAAACTAGCAAAACGATTAATGTGTAAAGAATTAAGTACATTAAAGTGTTAAATACACTGTGACAGATAAAGGTGCAGCTTATGGCTGAGGCACATAGGAAGGCACATTTGGTTGTACCTGGGGAGGAAGAAATCATAAGATGCAGAAAATGATTTTTAGAAGATATTGCACTTCTGAACCTTGAAAGCTGAGGAGATATTTATCCGGAAAAGGCATTTTAGGCACCCTGAACAATTTGAGCAAAGGGAGGGATTTATGAAATAGCACAGCTTGTTTGGGTAACTGGGAATAGTTCAGGAAACCGAGATGAAGAGTGACAAGATACAGAGGTAAGTAGCCAGGGGTCAGGTCATAGAAGACTTCATGTCATGTTAAATGATTTCGATTATATCCCATAGGCATTTTGAAGTCACTGAAGGAGACTGACATGATCAGAATTTATTTCTGAAAGATCATTTTGATGACAGTATGAAAAAGGAAGATGGAGAAGAGGTAAGCCAATCTGGAGGTTACTGCAGAAGCTCAGATGAGATGACGGAGTGAGCAAAGACAATAACAACATAATGTTGTTATGAAGAAGTGAAGGATCTGCGAGACACTTAGAAGGTAGAGTTGGGACAGAAAAGAATTTAGGATGCCTCCTAATTTTCTGAAGCAGAAACTGAATGGTGCTATTTATAAACACAAAGAGAAGATTCAGGAGATACTAATAACATGCTAAGTTTATTACCTCTGACTTATCTTGGTGGCGATAACCAGGAGAAATGTGAGTTACAAAAATTTAATAAGGTCTTATCTTTAGAGATTATTGAAGCCACAAAAGTGTACATAAGATGAAACAGGTCAAATTTCAACAATTTAGAGGCTTTCACATCATACATAAACTTAATAAACACTGTTTCTACATTGAGAGCACACATATAGTATGTAAGTCCTCAGTAAATAAAAATAGATTGCTAAGTTACAGATTCTTTATATGAAAACATTTATGTATGCTTGCTAATGAGATCATTCCTCAATGGCTAAAGTTTTTTTTTAAATAAATACTCTGATAATGCCTCTCTAATGAAAAGACACTATGAACCCTTACACAAATGCTTTGAGTCAATCTTTATACTACATACTTTTACAAAGATAATATTGTTGTTCCTCAAAGACACACAGATGAAGTCCTTTCTTTCAAAGACTTCACAAGGCAGATATAAAATCTGAGCATATATGGCTTGAAAAGTAATTATTCTCATGACTCAGCTGGATATACATTACAAACAAATATATATGACCAAAAAATCACCTTAAAAAAAAAACTAGCATAAAATCTCAGTTAAAAGGAATAAATGCTCAGCATATCCACAAGAAAAGAACAGTAAAAAATCTGCTGGAATGAATGAGAGAAGTATTCCTGGAGAAGGCAAGCTTAAACCAGATTTAGAAAATTATAAATTTTCTACAAAACAGAATAAAGATCAAATGCAAAAAGGAAGGAATGGAAAGTTCTTCATGAGAAATAGCAAAATGATTATCGTATCTAACTGGAGGGTTGGGAAAGACCAGGTGAATGAAGGTTCTTTGAAACTAGGCTGACAAGTTTTGCCTGCTATGATGGGTATCATTAGAAACTCTTGAAAAGAAAAATGATAAAAGATTTAATTATAAGTTCACATGATTCTCATTTTTTTGGGTATCATTAACATCAAACAACAAACTGAAACTAGCAAATTTTCAGTTTAAGTATACACTTACACAAAGCTAGTATTTAAAGAGTTTCTAAAGTAGTTATTTTTGGCACAGATAATATACATATAGGGCATCTCAAAACCTAAATTCTGGTAATATCAATATGCCCATCATTCAGAATCTGTCAAACTTGAAAGCAACATCCTTTTCCCTAAAAGAAGCATCTGCTTATCCTTCTGTTCTTTCAAGCCTGTGGCAGGAAAAGCAAGCATAGTTTTATGTATACAACTCTGAATTGCTTAGTGTTAAGCTATGTAATATTGTCAGTAAATATTATGGCAAAGTTGCTCATGGACAGTTAAACACTTAAGATGCTTTAGGCTTTAGAAAACCAAAACTAGCTTTGTTAATCTGTAATCTCAATTTATAATCTTCAGACTCAGATGTCCAAAAACCAAATAACATAGTTGTCAAAAAACAATATATCCACTCATTACTCTTTAACGATCAACTTTCTTTCTTGACTTCCTTACTGCTGTGAACGCTGTTCGAGTCAGGTTTAGAAACTCACCAGAGGAGCAATTACAAAACACAAGTTCTAATTTGGCTTCTCTATGAATTTGTTGTGCAACCCCGGGAGACAATTTCTGAGACTCTGGTTCAGTTTGGTTTCTTCTAGAGATTCAGGAAGTTGAGCTAAATGATTATTAAGATAACTTTAGCCATAAAATTTCTTGATTCTTCCAATGTCCTTTAGCCCAGTATCAAAAGCCCAGTCTGTTTTTAAAGACTCTATATAGAGAATTAAACTAAAGACTCAATGTAGAGAAAATGGGCAGAACTTGGTGATATTGGGCTAAAGGGCATTAGAAGAATCATGAAATTTTATGGCTAACGATATCTTAATAATCATTTAGCTTAACTTCCTGAATTTATAGAAGAAATCAAACTGAGCAGAAGTCTCAGAAACTGTCTTACATTATCATCATACTGGGCTTCCTAATATGGTGGCTCAGATGGTAAAGAATCTGCCTGCAATGAAGGAAACCTGGGTTCAATCCCTGGGGTGGGGAAGATCCCTTGGAGAAGGGAATGGCTACCCACTCCAGTATTCTTGCCTGGAGAATTCCATGGACAGTGGAGTCTGGCAGGCTACAGTCCATGGGGTTGCAAAGACTGAGACACGGCTGAGTGACTAACACAACAACAATCATATTGTAGCTCTTTATGAACCGATTTTCTTATTCATTTTCCTTCCAAAATTTCCACAGCCTGATTCATCCTACTGATATCATAAACCTCATATTCTTTTATTCTTCCACTCTTTTCTGAACCTTGAATGCAGAGTTGAGTTAATCACACTATTCATTCTGTGACTCCATGATCTGCCCATGACTATTAGCTGTGAAAAATCTGCTCTTATTTGTTTATTTTTATTTTCCTGTTCATTACCAATCTCTCTCATTCCCCTTCACTTTGTAGGTTCATATTAAAATATGACACATCCCTGGATATATACATATACTGGTAAAATATATATTATATGCATGTATGTATTTTTGTGCCATACATCCATATTTTTACTTTCTTAACATAATCTTGTTTTCTAGCTCTACCCTATGATTCTGTTACTACATCTTTACATGTAAATATACGTTTCTAAATGATGAACAGTATTCCACAGGATACAATTACCATATTTTACTATCCTTTTCCCTATACTATTTCTGGACATGTTTTTATTTTATTCTTTAATAGTACATGTATGCACACATGCACAATATATGTGTGTGTATACACACACATGTGTATATATATTACACACACACTTTAAAATTATTTTACATATATGAATATGTCATATATAACTAAAACACACATGTCCATAATCTATGCATTGTTGTTTAAAACATTTGAAATGTATACGAATTGCATCATACTGTAATCATCTTTTACCTTGCTGTTATATTCCATAGTATTAACTTGCATTTTTCTGATTGCTGTATTTTTGAAATGTTTGTTCATATCCTTTGCCCAATAGTGTATGGATTTTTATTTATTTTTATTTATGCTTAGGCAATGTATGCTCAACACTAATGCACTGTCAGCGGCATGCTTTGCAATTGTCTTCATTTGACTTATATTAATTTTTATAACACAAATTTTACATTTTAACATACTCAAACAAATCAATTTTTACCTTTTTGGCTTGTGTTTAAATTTTGATTAAGAAGTACATCCCTGGCAAAATTTATTAAAGGGAGATTTTTTTGTTTTGCTTTGTTCTTCTCTAACACTTATTGCCTCTTAACATACTAAGATATCGTGTTTATTGTCTGCTTGATCCTGCTATATGTAAGTTCCAAAAAGACAGAGGTCTTTAGCTGTATTGTACATTGATGTACCCCATGTGTAGAGTCTGGCACATAGCTGATGCTTGCTAAATATTTACTGAAAGAATGGATTCAATGTTTTAGAGAGGTGTGTTAGAGCAAGTTGTTAATCACATAAGTCACATCTTTTATATCAGAGTTAAATCTTTATCAGATTTAACTTATACTTAACAGATAAAGATTCTATCAGTGTTAAAATCTTTACTAACATTATGGATTTGCTCTACCATGCCTTGTGTTTCTGTCAGTTTATGCTTTAGTATCTAGTGTTTTTATGATAAAACAATTTTAAAAAGATGTTTTAAAAAATGTATATAACAAAAGATTCAACCAAATTGGCCTTTCTTCTAAACAGCCTAAATTGGGTAAGATTCACTTTAGTTTCTTTAGTAGTATTAAAATTTTATTTAATCACTATAAATAATATCTAACACTAACTATATGTATTTACTGCTCTAAAACTGCTCTAATTGTAATGTCTGAAGAATAGGTAGCCTATAAAAAGGCTACTAAATATTCTATTAAATATGAAAAAGGAGTAAAAGCAGAAAGTGAACTTAAGAATTTAACTAATAAATATAGCACACCCATAGTAGTATATACTATACAATGTTATGGTTGATAATATTGATATGATATTCATATTATCTATAAGTTAAAAAAGTAGGCTATTAGTTGTGTATACCACTCCCCCTTTTTTCTAAAATATTTAAATACACAAACCTAAGTTATACATTTAAGAAGTTAATAACAGTTACCTTTAAATAATGGAATTATGAGATTTTTATTTTCCACTTGAGTTGCATAATGCCTTTGTCTGGTCTTTGTCTAAGCTTCTAGGATGGGGCACATAAACCCTTAACTTCCCAAGTAAAGGCAATGTCTTTACTTGAGACTACCCCTGAGTTCATGCTAATGAACTGATTCATGGTAGGCCCCTAGAGAGTTTCAGGATGGGAGGAGTTCCACTAGAAAGACCAACCATGTAATTACAGAGTTGGAGCTTTGACCCTTAGGAAGGGAAGGAGATCTGGAGATTAAGTTCAATCAAGTGTTCAATGATTCATTCAATTAGTCATAAAACTTAAAATTCGGAAACTGATTCACAGGGGATTTTGCACTTTGACGCAGTCATCATAAATTTCACTTAACTGTAATGTAAACTTGTCTACATTTAAGATAAAGCATGCTTAGCCACTCAGTTGTGTCCAACTCTGTGACCCTTTGCACTGTAGCCCACCAGGCTCCTGTGTCCATGTGATTCTCCAGGAAAGAATACTGGAGTGGGTTGCCATGCCCTCCTCCAGGGGATCTTCCTGACTCAGGGATCGAACTGTGTCTCCTGGATTGCAGGCAGATTCTTCACCTGCTGAGCCATCAGGAAAACCTGATATAAAGCATATGTGCATAATAAAACCTCAGTTAAAACTTAGGACACTGAGGCTTAGGTGAGACTCCTGGTTGGTAAACACACTGATGTCCCAGGAGGGTGAAACACACTGATTCTACTGGGAGAGGACACGAAGCTCTGCTTTTGGGATCTGTCTAGATCTTACCCAAAAGTCTCTTCTTTTGGCTGGTTCTGATTTATGTCCTTTGTAATAAAATGTTAATCACAAGTATGGTGCTTTCCTAAGTTCTCTGAGCCATTTTTGAGAACTATCAACCCTGGGGGTTTAGCGGGAACACCAACATATTTGCATTCAATTGACCAGAGGTGTGAGTGGCCTGGGGACCCCTGAACTTGTGGCTGGTGTCTGAGTTCACTGCAGTCACACTGGGGACTATGCTCTTAACCTGTGGAGTCTGTATTAACCTCCTGTCAGAATTTTATTGCAATTTGATGTTTCCATAGTATCCAAAGCATTTTTATAATGGATTTACATTACTTTTATAATTTAAAAAACTACTTTCATTTTGAAAAAAAAAGAGGAAGACGATATTGCAATTAAATAAATCATTACTATTTTAAATTGCAAAATCATTAACACTGAAAGAAATAAGAATTAAATAAAAGCCCACAAGTAAAACTGTCTAGGGAGAAAGAAGGTACACTTACTAAATTAAATTTTAAAAGTTCATGAAGTTAATAAAATAAAAATATAAAGAGTGGTATATAAAACTTTGTGAAGTAAGTCTTCCTTTAAAAAACCCAATTAATGTATTTGCAGGGCAAAATACATGATGGTAGGAAAAACAAAATAAATAGCAAGGTTCATTTAACAAACAATAACAATGTGTTTCTTGTAAAATATAAATATGCATTACAATTTAAAGATATTTCTATATGACAGCATCATAGTACAGAACCTTATATGACTAAGGGGAATGAAAAGTGAAAAAATGTTTTTTTTTTTGGTCATTTGGAGTTTATCCTCTGAAGTCTATTAATGCAACAACTATTAAACCACTGGGTCGTAATATATGTACAGTACTAAGCTGAGTGATTTTTAAAAACCCCTTACTAGCTGCTTTCTCCTCCCCTCCCCGGTCTCACTTTCCTACTTCTCTACTGCCGTTCACTGGCATTACCTCTAAATAACATACACACTTTGAAACTCTTCGGGTCTGCTTATGAGGGAATTCAAAGAAAAATATGTGTAGAAACAAATTTTTAAGAGGACTGATTTTTTTTCTATAAGCACTGGATTTGCCATCATGGGACATCCTTTCACATATACGTATTATAATTGCCTCCTGACTAATAGTCTTGATTTCAGTTCTCTTCAGACTCAAAAGGCCATGCACATAAGAAGTAACTGACAGAAATTTAAAAGGGAAGGGAAAGAAACCTTTCCCGTTCTTCATGGAAAGAACTATGAAATCATCACTTTCACTGAAGAAATTATATGTTATATAATTTATAACATATATATGTTATATATATATAATGTTATATAATAATAACATATATATTATTATATATGTGTATATATATGTATATGTATATATATATGTACACACAACTGAGTGGCTAAGCATGCTTTATATTAAATGTAGACAAGTTTACATTACAGTTAAGTGAAATTTATGATGACTGTGTCAAAGAGCAAAATCCCCTGTGAATCAGTTTCTGAATTTTAAGTTTTATGACTTAAAATGTACATTATATATATGACATATATTGTATATGTATATATATATATGTATATGTATATATTATATATAATATATATAATGTTATATAATAATAATTATTATTATTTTAACAAAAATTATTTTTGACAATACCTAAGTTGTTTTCGGAGCTGCTCGATTTCCGCACTTTGTTCAGTTACTGTTTTCAGAAAATGTTGATTAGTCTGCCACAAGAAAAAAAAAAAAGAAACATTTAGTATTAGAACATTTAAAACTCTATGTCAGACTAACTACTGGGTGTGTACACTCATGATAATGATTAGATTTTTTAATGATAAAATATAGCTCTAGCCCTCTTTCCTTGCCTTCCCTATTTCAGCAGACACCTGCTTTATTTCAAACTACCTGTATTTACATTTCTGCACCTTCTGATTTTTTCCGGCCTTCGAAGCCTCCTTTGCTCACCTAAAGAGCAAAGTCTTTCCGTGTAGTCTTTTTCTATGTAGATGACTACAGGTGGTGTAGAATTCATGTCCCCAGCCTGTTCCATAAGAGCCCAACAACAATGAATGAAGGAAATTGGTAGGTAAAAATCCCAAACTCCCATGCCCTATGGTAGAATAACTCTGAGCCTGTTTCTAAACTGGCTTCCAGAGTTCATTAGTGGGATTAAGTTTCAGTTACGCACAGGGTTAACTTGCTTGACTAATAAAAATCCTTTATTGGCTGCCTTCTTCTCCCTTCCTGGTCTTATTTCTCTACTCTCCTACTGGTTTTTCCTGGTATTACTGCCCAAATAAATTACATACTTTGGGACGCTTTCCTCAAGGTCTGCTAATGCTAAAGTAAGATATGAAACAGCTTTCCAAGTGTAGAAAAACTCTTTTTCTAAGGGAACTGATTATCTTCCATAAGTGCTGGTAATACCATGATGGTACAAATTCCTTATCATTACCATTAACTATATGCCTTAAAGGCAACGTCATATAAATTATTATTACTTTCTAACCGATAGTCTTGTTTTCAATCTCTTTCCATTTTAACAGATCATTCACACCTCTCTCCAACTAAAGTCCCTGAAGCAGTTTTCATTGAGCTTTTTTCATATTCTACACAATTTCATGGACTTCATATTTTAAATACACTTTTGTATATCATATTTTTTTTCATTTATTTTTATTAGTTGGAGGTTAATTACTTTACAATATTGTAGTGGTTTTTGCCATACATTGACATGAATCAGCCATGGATTTACATGTGCTCCCCATCCCGATCCCCCCTCCCATATATCATATTTTAAATCCACTTTTGTAATATCCCTCTTCTTGGGATGTCCTCATTCTGCCAGCATTCAGCACTGCATACCCCATATGGTCCACTCGCTCTTAAGGCAAAACTGTTTCCTTTTTGCATTTTGATAAAACTTTATATATACTTTCATAATGCACACTGCAGCACGTTTAAGTACTGAATTTAAAGTTTAATATTCCTTGCTACAACATGAGCCTATTTTTGAAGACCAGTTTCACCCAGAACTGCTAGCATCTTGCACATGATTCAGTACATTCTAAGTAGTTATACCTTTGAGGAGTGAATCAATTCCTAATTAAGACATGAAAGAGAGCCTGAGGACTACATCTTTACCTTGGGAAGTAGACAACTCCAGTACAGAATTTAGTATTTAATTCACAGGCCACAATTTAAGACACCATCAAGGCATACAGAGAAACAAGGATAGAATAATGAGAGGTAGGTAAATTAAATAGTTCAAACAGAAAAGTGGATGTGGCATAGGACATAAGCTATGCAAGACATATGATTATATGCAAATAACTGAAAGGTTGACTTGAAAATGAAATGATTTTGTTCTATGTTATTCCAAAAGATAAAATCATACATTGGTGGGAGGAAATCTGGTAGAAAGATTTTAGCTTTCTAATAATTAGCATTCAAAGGAACAGGCTCTGGGGGAAATGACACGATCTCTTACAAGGAAGGGATATTAAAAGCAGTGACTAGAGGATCATCTAAACGGAAAAGCGTTTAATAGAAGGATGCCTATATCATTTGAGGGACTAGATGATCTTTAATATCAATTCAAATTCTCCTGTGAAGCTATCTCAATGACTCAGCCCAAACTGATTCATATTTCTGAATTCCTTTATAACGTTTGTAATGTACCATTAATGTTTTACTATAAGATATATAGTCTTTGAATTGGCATAATTAATGCTTGTGTTTTTTACTCTATGTGAGCACCTTAAAGGTAGATTATGTAGAGTAATTAGCAGAAGTATACATTAGAATTGTGAATTTTAAGAAGCTAATATAGGGAACAATCACACATAACCTGCTAGCAAGCCTAGTAAGAACTCAACAATTGCATCTGAATATGGCTTTATGACGTTACATGTTTGTGATCACAAAGTAAATTATGTACTATATCAATAATATAGAATTTGGAGAGTCATAAAGGACCCTGGAAGTCTTCCTTTCAATCACCGATTATTTCCAGTGTCATTCCTATCCTACCAGTTAGACAGGGGCTCTGTGAACAGATGCACATTTCCCTTCAACTAGAGAACCCATGACAGTGGAAGGAACTTAGTAGGCAATTGACAAATATTTTGGGGTTACTTTACAGAGATGAATAAACCTCAAGAAAAATATGCTTTCAGTAAAGACAATCTGTAGGAAACATAAACTCTTATTGTATTTATAGTAATAAATAAATATAAACATATTTTTAGGTACCATTTAGTTCAGGGCATTTTACATTCTGCCTATTATTAAAGTACACTGGTTGTAAAAGATTTTATTCACTGTTATATACTCATCAACTTTCTGTACATATATAGGAATCTATTCATTTTAGAGTTTATTCATATAATCGGAAAAATTTTTTAATGGAAATTATTTGATTTTGACTCAAATTTGCTTCTATGACCATACTCTGAGTGCTCTTGAGATTTACAAAATCTTTATAATCACTTAACATTTACATTTAGTAGAGTCTTCTTTGGGCTTCCCTGGTGGCTCAGATGGTAAAGCGTCTGTCTGCAACGCAGGAGACCCGGGTTCAATCCCTGGGTTGGGAAGATCCCCTGGAGAAGGAAATGGCAGCCCACTCCAGTATTCTTGCCTGGAAAATCCCATGGACGGCGGAGCCTGGTAGGCTACCCTCCACGGGGTCGCGAAGAGTCAGACACAACTGAGCAAGACCTCCAGAGTCTTCTTTAAACCTTAATGTGTGATGTATTAAGACAAACTTTTAAACCACAGAATAGTCTTTTCTTTGTTCTTTATAACATAAATGCTTCATCCAACTTTCATTTCTGTATCTCTTTTATTATATCCATAGTTAATCATTCTTAGTTCTGGCCTGTTATTATGAACACCTTACAATTTTTTTCTTTTTTGGAATGGGAGGGGGGGCTTCCCTGGTGGCTCAGATGGTAAAAAATCTGCCTGAAATGCAGGAGACCTGTGTTTGATCCCTGGGTTGGGAAGATCCCCTGGAGAAGGGAATGGTTACCCACTCCAGCATTCTGACCTGGAGAATTCCATGGGGTTGCAGAGTCAGACATGACTGAGTGAACTTTACTCACTCACTAGAAATTTTTTAAGTATGTCCTATAAATATTTACATAGTTTTCTATGACTTTCATCAGAATAATATAGGGTTAAATATAATAAAATATGGGCACTGTGGTATAAAATTCCAAAGGATTATGTAATAGCACAATTTTAGGAAATACTGAAAGAAAGAATAAGCAATTGTGACGTTAGGTTAAATTATTTAATGTCATGTAGAAACAAGACTTCTTAATTAAGGAAATCAGTCATCATTTTATTTTGGAGCACTTCAATACTATTTTAAAACTCTAAGAAGCACATTATTAAAATAAGTGATTAGAAATTTCCAATATTAACATAAATATTAACATAGGGAGAAATTTAGTATTTTTTACATGGTTAAAGGAGAAATGTTTTAAAGTAGATAAAATTGATTGGATAAACTTACTTTTAATGGCACAACTCCACTCTTAGACAAAGACATTAGGAACTAACAAGGATTAGCAGGGTAACTAAGCAAAATGAAGAAAGGAAAGAGTGGAATTATCTGAGATGTCATAATCCTATTACTCAACAATCAGGTAAAATAAAATTCCAAGAAGGAAAACAAAAAAAAAACAATAACAACAAAAAAAGAAAAGTGTGTGTGTAGGGGTTAAAGAGCAGAACTGGGAAGGCTAATTATATTTCTTTTAGGAAAAATTAAAGGGAAATTTAGGTATAGCAATTCAGGTGATGGGTGGTCAATGCACTACCAAGTGGTCCTCAGTGTCCTGCTGTTTTTAAGCATTTGGGCTACTCCTTGGTCTAGCAGCTCTACCATTCTTAGTTGATACCTAACCATATTCTAGAAGAAATACTAAGAATAAAGAGTGAAACCTACTCTTGAGGCACTCACAGTCTAGATTACTCTCAGGAGATCTTACCAAGAACCCTAGGAGCATTTTCAGATTAGAATATATTTCAGATAGATGTTAGTTTTAGATCTCTAGAACCTACTGTAAACTCCCATGTTACGCTACTGAATGCAAAAGAAAAGACAGATAAAAAGAAAAGAGTAGGGCCTATTTTAATTTCAAGTTTTTTATCTTGTTGATTTACCTTAGTGAAAATACGACTACTTATAGTGACAATTTCTAATTTATGTAATAAGTGCACTAAATGGATATTTTTACTTACCATTTCTACGTTCTCATTCGTAACATGAAGATGCTTGGTCAGCTGCTGAAAACTTGTCAGCTTATCCTATAGCAGGAAGAAAGGGTACATAAATAACATTGTGTTTGAAACCCACATTTAAAATTAGACTAAAATCAAGTCTAAAATCATTATGCCTAAATCTAGATGACATCACTTGTATTTCTTCTAACAAGTACTGTGAGATCAATAGTCAAAGAAATAAAAAGAAACAAATGTTTAATGATTACAAAATTAAATAAGGTGACAATATGGAAACTAACATGGCTAATTATTTTATGTGAAACCATTACATCAAGTCTCTTATTCTTATCCATCAGAGGGCAGACAGAATTAAAACCACCATCTCAGAAAACTAACCAAACTGATCACATGGATTGCAATCTTGTCTAACTTAATGAAACTATGAGCCATGCCGTGTAGGCCAACCCAAGATGGACGGATCATAGTGGACAGTTCTGACAAAACGTGGCCCACTGGAGAAGGGAATGGCATACCACTTCAGCATTCTTGCCTTGAGAAACCCATGAACGGTATGAAAAGGTAGAAAGATATGACACTGAAAGACGAACTCTTTCATGAATCAATGAAAGATGAACCAATAGGCTGCTGAAGACCAGAGAAATAGCTCCTGAAGGAAGGAAGAGGCAGAGCCAAAGCAGAAACAATGCCCAGTTGTGGATGTTGTCTAGTGGTGAAAGTAAAGAAAACAACATTCCATAGGAACTTGGAATGTTAGGTCCATGAATCAAGGCAAATTGGAAGTGGTCAAACAGGAGATGGCAGAGTGAACACTGACATCTTAGGAAACAGTGAACTAAAATGGACTGGAATGGGTGAATTTAATTCAGATGATCACTGTATCTACTACTGTGGGCAAGAATCCCTTAGAAGAAATGGAGTAGCCCTCATAATCGAAAAGAGAGTCCAAAATGCAGTACCTGGGTGCAATCTCAAAATAGACAGAATGATCTCTATTCATTTCCAAGGCAAACCATTCAATATCACAGTAATTCAAGTCTATGCCTCAATCACTAATGCCAAAGAAGCTGAAGTTGAATGGTTCTATGAAGAACTACAAGACCTTCTAGACCTAACACCAAAAAAAGATGTCCTTTTCATCATAGGGGACTGGAATGCAAAAGTAGGAAGTCATGATGAGATACCTGGAGTTACAAGCAAGTTTGGCTGTGGAGTATAAAATGAAGCAGGGCAAAGGCTAATAGAGTTTTGCCAAGCAAATGCACTGGTCATAGCAAATACCCTCTTCCAACAACACAAGAGATAACTCTGCACATGGACATCACCACGTGGTCAATATTGAAATCAGACTGATTACATTCTTTGTGGTGGAAGATGGAGAAGCTCTATACAGTTAGCAAAAACAAGACCGGGAGCTGTCAATGACTCAGATCATGAACTCCTTATTGCAAAATTCAGACTTAAACTAAAGAAAGCAGGGAAAACCATGAAGCCATTCAGGTATGATCTAAATCAAATCCTTTACAATTATACAGTGGAAATGACAAATAGACTCCAGATTAGATCTGATAGAGTGCCTGAAGTAATATGGATGGAGGTTTGTGACATTGTAAAGGAGGTGGCCATAAAACCTATCTCCAAGAAAAAGAAATGCAAACGGCAAAATGGCTGTCTAAACAGGCCTTACAAATAACCGAGAAAAGAAGAAAAGCAAAAGGCAAAGGAGAAAAGGAAAGATTTATCCACTTGAATGCAGAGTTCTAAAAACAGAAAGGACAGATAAAGAAGAATTCCTAAGAGAACAATGGAAATAGAGGAAGAGAACAGAATGGGAAAGACCATAGATTTCTTCAAGAAAATTAGAGATACCAAGGGAACATTTCATACAAAGATGAAACAATAAAGGACAGAAATGGAATGGACCTAACAGAAGCAGAGGATATTAAGAAGAGGTGGCAAGAATACACAGAAGAACATCACAAAAGAGATCGTAATGACCCAGATAACCATGATCCTGTGATCAGTCACCCAGAGCCAGACATCTCTGGGTGTCAAGTCAAGTGGGCATTAGGAAGCATCACTACAAACAAATGTGGATGGAATTGCAGCTGAGCTATTGTAAATCCTAAAAGATGATGCTGTCAAAGTGCTGCACTCAATATGCCAGCATATTTGGAAAACTCAGCAGTGGCCACAGGACTGGAAAAGGTCAGATTTCCGTCCAACCCCAAAGAATGGCAAGCCAAGGAAAGTTCAAACTACTACACAGTTGCACTCATTTCACAAGCTAGCAAAGTAATGTTCAAAATTCTCCAAGCCAGGCTTCAGCATTATGTGAACCGAGACCTTCCAGATGTTCAAGCTAGATTTAGAAAAGGCAGAGGAACCAGAGATCAAATTGGCAATATCCACTGGATCATAGAAAAAGCAAGATAATGCCAGAAAAACTCTACTTCTGCTTCATTGACTACACTAAGGACTTTGACTATATGGATCACAACAAACTGTGGAACATTCTTTAAAGAGATAGAAATACCATACTACCTTACCTGCTTCCTGCAAAACTTGTATGCAAGTCAAGAAGCAACAGTTAGAACACGACATGGAACAACAGACTGGTTCCAAATCGGGAAAGGAGTACTCCACTTATTTAACTTATATGCAGAGTACATCATGTGAAATGTCAGGATGGATGAAGAACAAGCTGGAATCAAGACTGCTAGGAGAAATATCAATAATCTCAAATATGCAGATAACATTACTCTTATGGTAGAAAGTGAAGAGCAACTAAAGAGCCTCTTTATGAAGGTGAAAGAGAAGAGTGAAAAAGCTGGCTGAAAACTCAACATTCAAAAAATTAAGATCATGGCATCTGGTCCCATCACTTCATGGCAAATAGATGGGGAAACAGTGGAAACAGTGACAGGCTTTATTTTTGGGGGCTCCAAAATCACTGCAGATGTTGACTGCAGCCACAAAATAAAAAGATGCTTTCTCCTTGGAAGAAAAGCTATGACAAACCTAGATAGCATATTAAAAAGCAGAGACATCACTTTGCCAACAAAGGTCCGTCTAGTCAAAGCTACGATTTTTCCAGTAGTTATGTATGGATGTGAGAGCTGGACCATAAAGAAGGCTGAACACCAAAGAATTGATGCTTTTGAACTGTGATGTTGGAGAAGACTCTTGAGAGTCCCTTGGACTGCAAGGAGGTCCAACCAATCCATCCTAAAAGAGATCAGTTCTGAATATTCATTGGAAGGACTGATGCTGAAGCTGAAGCTCCAATACTTTGGCCACCTGATGCAAAGAGCTGACTCATTAGAAAAGACCCTGATGATGGGAAAGACTGAAGGTAGGAGGAGAAGCAAACGACAAAGGTTGAGATGGCTTGATGACATCACTGATAGCTTGACTTTGAGCAAGCATGGGGAAATGGTGAAGGACAGGGAAGCCTGGTCTGCTGCTGTTCATGGGGTAATGACTGAGAGGCGGACATGACAAAATTATTTCTAGAAACCAATCCATCAGGAGACAGGTATGATAGAAACAACTCATCCAATACTGAAAAACCACATTCAAACCTATTTAAAACCTATAATACAAACCACAGTACAGTTATTATTGTGCCTTTCCCTCTTCTTATAAGTCTCATGGTTTGATTGGCCCACAAGTTTTAAACCTTTTGATTATCTACTATGACCAAATTAAATGTCATATGTGCAGGTGACATAAAGTTGGGAGGAGCTGTTAATATGTCAGATGACAGATTTGAAGTTTCATAGATAAAGCTTTAAATAAAGACAAAGTATTATCTGTAAGGTCTCTGCAAACAGCAACAGTAACAACTAAAAACCCCAAAAAACCCTAACTTCAAAGCTGTACCGTAAGAATGATCTTATTCAGGTGGAAAACAAAACCTAATGGCTTAGTTGACCGACCTAAATGAAGAAACAGCCTTCAAAAACATACTTATATTAGAAATGATTTCTAGAACTCAGTGGTAAAAGTATTACAGCTCAGAGTACATGTGAGTAATTTTCAAACCAGGGCATGTTTGGAAAAATCATTTTGTAAACTGAAAAGCAACGTAAGTATTATTGTGACTTCCTTAGGTAAAAATACCCATTTGTAATGATAATAATACAAATGGTCATAAACTGGAATTTGAAAACTCTGTAAGAGTTGAAGAGAGACACAGTGATAGCTGACTGCTCAAAAATCCACAGGAAAGGAATCAGAATTGGAATTACTCCATAGTTTTAAATGTTTGTTGTTTAGATGCTAAGTCGTGTCTGACTTTTGTGACCTCATGGATTGTAGCCCACCAAGCTACGCTGTCCACGGAATTTCCCAGACAAGAATACTTGAGTGGGTTGCCATTTCCTTCCCCAGGGGATCTTCTCACTCAGGTATCGAACTCATGTCTCTTGTGTCTCTTGCACTGGCAGGAGGATTTGTTACCACTGAGCCACCAGGGAACCCTATAGACACATTCAAATCCTGAGTTACAACAAAGCATTCAGCAACTACAAATCATTTGCAAATAAAGACTGTTAGATATTATGCTAGGAATTATATATTATATACAACATAAACTGCAGTGTTACATATATGTATGGGGCTTCCCAGGTGGTGCTAGTGGTAAAGAACCCGCCTGCCAAGGAAGAAGAGGCAAGAGATGTGGGTTCAATCCCTGGGTCTGGAAGATCCCCTGAAGGAGGGCATGGCAACCTACTCCAGTATTCTTGCTTGGAGAATCCCATGGACAGAGAAGCCTGGCAGGCTACAGTCCATGGGGTTGAAAAGAGTCAGACACAGCTGAAGCAACTTGGCACACACGAATGCATATATATGCATAAATTACTATGAATTTCTCTGGGGAAAGTATGATCCAATACTATGGTGAGAAAAGTCAACCCCCTTCCTAACCAACATTTATACTAATAACATAGTCTTCATAAGGAGGAGAAATTGCTTTCTTTACTATATGAGAATATGGTCAGAAGAATCTTTATTCCACCAGTTGTTTTGATATTTGGCTTATTATTGTTCCTCTTTAAACACATTTTAAAGGACTTTATAATTCAGCACAACAACTAAACAGAATGAAATAAGAGACAACAACGCAGCATCTCGTGCACTCAAAGAGTACAGGCAGTCCATGTCCTGTAGTCTTGAAATGCATGATTTTCACTTACTATAGTACAGTTCAATTACATTAATTCTGTATAACATGATTCAAATTTCAGTCACCAATACATTAACTGTATAATACCTATATATAACATTGATTATATATTACTCAAGTATTTTAATTATTATTACATAAAACACAGACTTTACTGCTAACTCTTCAGTCTACAAGTGACTATGTGATAACAGAACATCGTGATCAGTGTCTATAATTACTTTTGAGGTCTGTCTCTGGTCCCAGAGCATGTTATTCAGTTCATGCACAGACAGCAGAGTGTGCAGCTGTGCTGTCTCCTTTTCTTCCAGGGATAATACACTCATGTAACATTTTTACAAAAATTGATAACTGAAAGAAGGAATTAGCCAATAAAAATAAAACTGCTGCAAAGAAACAGAAAGTGACAACTGTGGATGATGATGTAAATGAAGTTACAGGAGAAAATATCTGACTGTGAGAACATGGACACTGCCACTCTTCAGGAGACTACAGACACACCGGCAAGGGTAACTTAGTGAAAGTGAACCCAACATCAGTGAAGAAAGAAGTTCTGATGGAAATGATGAAGATGTCCCAGAAGTGGGACTAGCAAAAAAATTCACATTGCAGAAATACTAAGGTTATTTCATACATTGAAAGTTCAAAGGATAAAATGTTGGAAGCTGATCTGAACTTAGGAATATTCTAAGTTCACCAAAGCATAAAAAAGATACCTTTTCTGTGTCTTAAAGTTTCAATATACTTAGCAGAAAAAGAATCAACGGAAAGATAAGGGAGGTAGATTTTGCAATGGAATGGATGGTCTTGTGAGATAGTGAGTGCATTGTTAATAGAGGTATAAAAGTTAGATGCCCACTTTAAAAGAACATAAAATGATTCTTGCTTTGGACATAAAGAAATCCTTAATAACCATTAACATTCCTTCCTCTTTTAAAATCATATTCTGATGAATTTATGTTAGAGGCACTTGACATCTATTTCAGTAAAAGATCACATTTAAGGTTGTTAACATTTTCGTTTTACATAGTGTTGTCATCATATTTGAGTAGCTTTCTTCACTGTCCATAAACTAATGAACAGTTTTGGTCTTTTTTTTAATCAGGAAAAAAATCAGGACTACAAAAGTTTTAGAGATTCATTTATACATAAAATCTTATGGCCGCTTCTTAGCTCTAAATACAGCTTTCAGCGCTAATAACATTATAAAGCCCAATGTACACTAGGCACTATTTTGATCATTTAATGTGTTCAAAAGATTTCTAACCATCAAAGATCTATTTATTGGCAACATAAATACAACACCACAGACTTGGGCATTCTTCTCCAAAACTGAATTTCTCCAGAATGCAACTTATTGATACACAAGAAAACCATGAAATCCAAAATTACCTTTTGCTTTTGACTTTCAAGAACATGAATCTGGGCCTCAGTCATATGTTCCTGGTAAAGTTTCTGTAGATTGTAAAACTCCTGAGAAGCAGTCTGCCAGAGTTCCACAGCCCGAGCTTTCTCCTATAAAAGAAAAACATTTGCGAACTCATTATTAGCAGGCTACTGCACAGGATAAATGAATCACATTCTTTTACACAATGAGTTCTTGTATATAAAGTCACAAAATAAAAATAGAATTTATACAAGATGGTATGGTTGCAATATTTTTGATGATATAAAGTTGTATTAATAATTAGAGAGTAAAATGAAACATGAAAATTCTTTAGTTTGAAATTTTCTTTTGATTCAGATTGTATAGCAAAATGAAAACCCTTCAACCAGAGAGAGAGAGAGAGAGATTTAAACCACTTTCCTTGTTCCACAAGAAAGTGTAAGCCATAAAAATTCTACAAGTGTAAGCCAAGAAAACTATCCTTGGTAAAGCACAAGTGGTTTTTTGCTGATTGCAAAAGTAATGTTTGTCCTAAAAAATTAGGAAAATACAGAAAAATGAAGAAGAAAAAATTACCTGATTTTTTAAAACCACGTGATAATAAATACTGCTAACATCTGGACACAATCAACTTTATAAATGTTGGATGTATTCTTGTTTATAAATGTGATTTGAGGGGAGAATTTTGTATTTTTTTAAAAGAAAAAAACTGTGACTAATACAGTATGCTGATTGTATTGTACTATTTTCATCTGGCATTTTATAATAAGAATTTTATCAGGTCATTATTTTTTCAACAAGTAATTTTCAAAAGTGATACAGGGACCCTTGAAGACAAAATTATGTTCATAATAAAATGAAGGCATTATTCTCTTTTCACTCATCTGTGCATGAGTTTACACTGGAGTTTACCAAAGTTTATATCATGTAACCTGTGATATTGTCATTGCTCTAATGGCTACTGAAATGCACTCATAGGTTCCTATTTGTTCTAAAAATGTCCTAGCTTTGTATTCTTGCCTCCTTTGTCAGAGATAAGGAGCCCGTAGGTGCATGGGTTTATCTCTGGGCTTCCTATCTCATTCCATTGGTCTGTATTTGTGTTTTGTGTCAGTACCACACTGTCTTGATGACTATAGCTCTGTATCACAGGATGAAATCAGGAAGAACGATTCCTCCAGCTCTGTTCCTTTTTCTCAAGACTGCTTTGGCTATTCAGGGTCTCTTGTGTTTCAATATGAATTGTGAAATTTTTAATTCTAGTTCTGTGAAAAATGCCATTGGTAAATTGATAAGGATTGCACTGACTCTGTAGATTGCTTTTGATAGTATATTGATTTTTGACACCATTGATTCTGCCAACCCAGGAACATGAAATTACTCTCCATCTGTTTATGTCATCTTTCTTTCATCAAAGGAGGCAAGAACATGCAATGGAGAAAAGACAGTCTCTTCAACAAGAGGTGCTGCAAAACTGGACAGCTCCATTTAAAAGAATGAAATTAGAACACTTTCTGACACCACACATGAAGATAAACTCAAACTGGATTAAAGACCTAAATGTAAGACCAGAAACTATAAAACTCTTAGAGGAAAACAGAGGCAAAACACTCTATGACATAAATCACAGCAAGATCCTCTATGACCCACCTCCTCGAGTAATGGAAATAAAAACAAACAAGTGGGATCTAATTAAACTAAAAACTTTTGCACAACAAAGGAAACTATAAACAAAGTGAAAAGACAACCCACAGAATGGGAGAATAGCAAATGAAACAAGTGACAGAGGACTAATTTCCAAAATATACAAGCCGTTCATGCAACTCAATAACAGAAAAACATACAACCCAATTAAAAAGTGGAAAGTGGGCAAAAGACCTAAATAGACATTTCTTCAAAGAAGACATACAGATGGCTAATAAATATATGAAAAGTAGCTCAAATTGTACTTTATTAGAGAAATCCAAATCAAAACTACAAGGAGATATCAACTCACACTGATCAGAATGGCCATCACGAAAAAAATCGACAAATAATAAATGCTTGAGAGAGTGTGTAGAAAGGGAACTCCTTTTGCATGGTTGGTAGGAATGTAAATTGATACAGACATTATGGAGAAGAGTATGGAGATTCCTTAAGAAAACTAGGAATAAAACTATCATATGATCCAACCGTTTCACTACTGAGAACATACCCTGGGAAAAGCATAATTGAAAAGGATACAGGTAACCTAGTGTTCAATATAGCACTATTTGCAATAGCTGGGACATGGAAGCAACCTAGATGTTCATCAACAGATGAATGGATAAAGAAGCTTTTACATACATACAATGGAATACTACTCAGTCATAAAAAGGAAGACATTTCAGTCAATTCTAATGAGGTAGATGAACGAAGAACCTATTATATACAATGAAATAAGTCAGGAAAAGAAAAACAAATACTGTATATTAGCAAGTACATAGGGAAGCAAAAGGCAAAGGAGAAAAGGAAAGATATACCCATTTGAATGCAGAGTTCCAAAGAATAGCAAGGAGAGATAAGAAAGCCTTCCTAAGTGAACAATGCAAAGAAATAGAGGAAAACAATAGAATGGGAAAGACTAGAGATCTCTTCAAGAAAATTAGAGATACCAAGGGAACATTTTGAGCAAAGATGGGCACAATAAAGGACAGAAATGGTACAGACCTAACAGAAGCAGAAGATATTAAGAAGTGGTGGCAAGAATACACAGAAGAACATTATAAAAAAGATCTTAATGACCCAGATAATCACAAGGTGTGACCACTCACCTAGAGCCTGGCATCTTGGAGTACAAAGTCAAGTGGCCTTAGGAAGCATCACTACAAAGCTAGTGGAGGTGATGGAATTACAGCTGAGCTATCGCAAATCCTAGAAGATGATGCTATGAAAGTGGGGCACTCAATAGGCCAGCAAATTTGGAAAACTCAGCAGTGGCCACAGGACTGGAAAAGGTCAGTTCTCATTACAATCCCAAAGAAAGGCAAGGCCTAAGAAAGTTGAAACTACTGCACAACTGCACTCATTTCACATGCTAGCAAGGTAATGCTCAAAATCCTTCAAGGTAGACTTCAACAGTACATGAACTGAGGACTTCCAGATGTAACAGCTGGACTTAGAAAAGGCAGAGGAGTCAGAGATAAAATTGCCAACATCCGATGAATCACAGAAAATCAAGAGAATTACAAAATCTACTTCTGCTTCATTGACTACACTAAACCCTTTGATTGTGTGGCTCATAACCAACTGTGGAAAATTCTTAAAGACTGGGATACCAGGCCACTTTACCTGTCTCCTGAGAAACCTACACACAGGTCAAGAAGCAACAGTTAGAACCAGACATGGAGCAATGGACTGGTTCCAAACTGGGAAAGGAATATGTCAAGGGTGTGCAGTGTCACCCCGCTTATTTAGCTTATATGCAGAGTATATCATGTGAAATGCCAGGCTGGATGAAGCACAAGCTGGAATCAAGATTGCAGGGAGAAATATCAACAACCTCAGATACGCAGATGATACCACTCTAATGGCAGAGAGAGAAGAACTAAACAGTCTCTTGATGAGGGTCAAAGACGAGAGTAAAAAAGCTGGCTTAAAACTCAACATTCAAAAAACTAAGACTATGGCATCTGGGCCCATAATTTCATGGTAAACAGAGGGGGGAAAAATGGAAACAATGACAGATTTTCTTTTCTTGGACTCCAAAATCACTGAGAACGGGTAAATGCAGCCATGAAATTAAAAGATGTTTGCTCCTTGAAAGGAAAGCTAAGACAAACATAGACAGCATATTAAAAGCAGAGATGTCAGGTTGCCAACAAAGATTCAAAGCTGTGGTCTTCCCAGTACAAATGTATGGATATGAGAGTTGGACCAAAAGCAAGGTTGAGTGCCGAAGAACTGATGCTTTCCATCTGGTGTTTCCATCTTCTCAAGAAAAGACTCTTGAGAGTCCCCTGGACTGCAAGGAGATCAAACCACTCAATCCTAAAGGAAATCAGTCCTGAATATTCATTGGAAGGACTGATGCTGAAGCTGAAACTCCAATACTTTGGCCACCTGACGCAAAGAACTGACTCACTGGAAAAGACTCTGATGCTGAGAAAGACTGAAGGCGGGAGGAAAAGGGGTTGACAGAGGATGAGATGGTTGGATAGCATCACCAACTCAAAGGACTTGAGTTTGAGCAAACCGGGAGCTGGTGATGGACAGGGAGGCCTGGCATGCTACAATCCATTGGATGACAAAGAGTCAGGCACAACTGAGCAACTGGACTAAACTGAACTGAACTGGGAGATGGTGAAGGACAGGGAAGCCTGGCATGCCGCAGTCCATGGTGTCACAAAGAACTGTACATGACTGAGAGACTGAACAATAACAACACAGAACATAGGAAAACGGTACTGATGAACCTACCGGCAGGAATCAATGGATACACAGACACAGAGGACAGACCTGTGGACATGGGACTGGGGGGAAGGAGAAGGTGGGATGAATGGAGAGAAGCATGGAAACATATAAACTACCATGTGTAAGACAGAGAGCCAGGGGGATTTGCTGTCCGACTCAAGGAGCTCAAACCCGTTCTCTGTGACACCCTAGAGGGTAGGACAGGATGGGAGGTGAGGAGGACGTTCAAGAGGGAGGGGACACAGGTATGCCTACAGCTGACTCATGCTGAAGTACAGCAGAAAATAACAACACAATATTGTAAAGCAATTATCCTTCAATTAAAAACATTTTAGGGACATTGCAGATAGATTCTTTACCATCTGAGGAACCAGAAAAGTCCTCCACAAAGCAGAGCAAAAACTATTCATTCATTGAGGAACTGGGCTTTCCCAGTTCCTTGTTCTTTAAAGACCCCTTTTGCCTGGAGGAGGGAAGCAGAAAACTTTTAAGCAGTAAGAGTGTTATTTCTGGCCTGCTGGATTTAAATGCCAAACTAAGCAGCATTTTCTGAATGTGGGTCCCTACAGTCCCCTCCAAGGAAGGCGCACAGGGAAATCGGTTTCGGGGGACAGTCTGGGAACACCATTCAGCCTCTACCACATACACTCTACTAGGCTCAGCATGAATTAGAAGGATGGGTAGCATCTCTCAGTTTCAGATGCTGTTCTCTGATAGGTCAGATATGAGATCCAGAGCAGAGTTGGGGGTCTGTGGATGAAAAATCCTAAGAGGAAACATAATGGCATTCTGGCTAAACCAACTTGACAAGGGTCATTGAAGAGATCAATCCCTGAGCCTTTGGGTGGGAGCACTGATTCCAAAACTCTAGACTACCAGAGAACTAACCCTAGGGAGTATGAAGGAGTGAGAACTCACACAAAGGAAACCAGTTGAATACAAGACCCAGCATCACCCAACCATCAGCAGCACCCTCCAGTAGCACAGGACACCTCATCTAAACAACAAACAAAACAAAAACACAAACCCAATCATCAGACAGGATTACCACCTCACTCAGCCTTGCCCATCAGAGGAAAAACAAACAAACTAAAACTCAGCACAAATCGCACCCTATATGAAGCTTACACAAACCGCTGGACAAACCTTAGAAGGGCAGAAACCAAAAGGGAGAAAGATTTCAACCTTGAAGCCTGGGAAAAGGAGACCTCAAACACAGCAAGTTAAAAAAAAAAAAAATAAAAGGTAGAAAAATACTACACAAGTGAAGGAACAAACTAAAAACACAGAAGTCCAAATAAATGAAGAGGAAATAGGTAAACTACCTGAAAAAGAATTCAGAATAATGATAGTAAAAATGATTAAAAACTTTGAAAACAAAATGGAGAAAATGTGAGAATCAATTAACAAAGACACAGAAGAATTAAAGAACAAACATAAAAACAACACAATTACTGAAATTGAAAATACTCTAGAAGGAATTATAGCAGAATACCTGAAGCAGAAGAACGAATCAGTGACCTGGAAGATAAAATGGTGGAAATAACTTCTGAAGAGCAGAATAAAGTAAAAAGAATGAAAAGAATTGAGGATAGTCTCAGAGACCTCTGGGACAATATCACATGCACCAACATTTGAATTATAGGGGTGCCAGAAGAAGAAGAGAAAAAGAAAGGGTATAAGAAAATATTTGATGATATTATAGTTGAAAATTTCCCCAACATGGAAAAGGAAATAGTCAATCAAGTCCAAGAGGCATAAGGAGTCCCATATGGAATAAACCCAAGGAGAAACATGCCAAGACACATACTAATCAAACTAACAAAGACTAACAAGCACAAAGAAAGACTATGAAAAGCAGCAAGGGAGAAGCAACAAGTATCATACAAGGGAAACCCCATATGCTCAACAGCTGATCTTTCAGCAAAACTCTGCAGGCCAAAAGGGAATGGCAGGATATATCTAGAGTACTGAAAGGGGAAAATCTACAACCAAGATTACTGTACTTGGCAAGGATCTCATTCAAAATTGATGGAGAAATAAAGATCTATTCAGACAGGCAAAAGTTAAGAGAATTCAATACCATCAAACCAGTTTTACAACAAATGTTCAAAGGGACTTACATAGTCAAGAAACACAAGAGAAGAGAAAGGATCTACAGAATCAACCCCAAACAATTAAGAAAATGAAAATAGGAACACATATATCAATGATTACTTTAAATGTAAATAGATTAAATGCTCCAACCAAAAGACACAGTCTGGCTGAATGGATAAAAAAACAAGACCCATAAATATGCTGCTTACAAGACACCCACCTTAGACCTAAAGACACATATAGACTGAAAGTGAGAGGATGGAAAAATATATTCCATTCAAATGGGAAGCTAAAGACAGCTGGAGTAGCAATCCTCATATCAGACAAAATCGACCTTAAAATAGAGAATATTACAAGAGACAAGGAAGGACAGTACATAATGATCAAGGGATCAATCCAAGAGGAAGACATGACAATTGTAAATATCTATGCACCCAACATAGGAGCACCTCAATACAAAAGACAAACACTAAGAGACATAAAAGCGGAAACTGATGATAACACAATAATTGTAGGAGACTTTAACACCCCACTCACACCAATAGACAGATCATCAAAACAGAAAATTAATAAGGAAATACAAGTCTTAAATGATACATTAGATGAGATGGATCTCGGTGATATCTTCAGGACATTCCATCCAAATGCAGAAGAATACACCTTCTTCCCAAGTCCACATGGAACATTCTCCAGGATAGACCACATCTTGGGTCACAAATCAAACCTCAGTAAATTTAAGAAAATTGAAATCATATCAAGCATCTTCTCTGACCACAATGCTATGAGACTAGATAGCAATCACAAAAAAGAAACTGTGAAAAACATAAACATGTGGAGATTAAACAACACATTTCTAAATAACCAACCAGTTACTGAAGAAATCAAAAGGGAAACCGAAAAATTTCTATAAACAAATGACAATGAAAACATGACAACTGAAAACCTATGGGATGCAGTAAAAGCAGTTCTAAAAGGGAAGTTTATGGCAAGACAATCCTACCTCAAGAAATAAGAAAAACATCGAATAGACAAACTAATTTTACACCTAAAACAACTGGAAAAGAACAAAAAACCCTCAAAATTAGGACAGAAATCATAAAGATCTGAGCAGAAATAATTGAAAAGAAATGAAAGAACAATAGTAAAGATTAATAAAACTAAAAGCTGGTTCTTTGAGAAGATAAACAAAATTGATAAACCTTTAGCCAGGCTCATCAAGAAAAAAAGAGAGAAGAATCAAATCAACAAAATCAGAAATGAAAAAGGATAGGTTACAACAGACAATGCAGAAATACAAAGGATTATAAGAGACTATTATGAACAACTATATGGCAACAAAATGGATAATATGGAAGAAATGGACAGATTCCTAGATAAGTTCAATCTTCCAAGACTGAACCAAGAAGAAACAGAAATTATGAAGAACCCAATTACAAGCACTGAAATTGAAGCTGTGAACAAAATATCCTAAAAAATAAAAGCCCAGGACCAGATGGCTTCACAGGAGAATTCTATCAAACGTTTAGAGAGAAGAGCTAATGCCTATCCTTCTAAACTCTTTCAAAAAATTGCAGAGGAAGGAACACTTCCAAACTCATTCCACGAGGCCACCATCATCCTGATACTAAAACCAGAGAAAGACAACACAAAAAAAGAAAACTACAGGTCAGTATCACTGATGGACATAGATGAAAAAATCCTCAACAAAATTTTAGCAAAGAGAATTCAGCAACACATCAAAAAGCTCATATACCATGATCAAGTTGGGTTTATTCCAGGGATGCAAGGATTCTTTAATATATGCAAGTCAATCAATGTGATACACCATATTAACAAATTAAAAGATAAAAACCATATGGTCATCTCAATAGATGCAGAAAAAGCCTTTGAAAAAATTCAGGACCATTTATGATTGAAATTCTTCAAAAAATGGGCTTAGAAGAAACCTACCTCAACACAGTAAAGGCCATATGTGATAAGCCTACAGCAAACATTATTCTCAATGGTGAAAAACTGAATGCATTCCCCCTAAGATCACAAACAAGACAAGGGTGTCCACTTTCACCACTATTATTCAATATAGTTCTGGAAGTCCTAGCTTCAGCCATCAGAGAAGAAAAATAAATAAAAAGAATCCAAATTGGAAAAGAAGTAAAGCTCTCACTGTTTGCAGATGACAGGATTCTATACATAGAAAACCCTAAAGATACTATCAAACACTAGAGCTAATCAGTGAATTTAGTAAAGTTGCAGGTTACCAAATCAATACACACAAATCACTTGCATTTCTATATACTAACAATGACAAGTCAGAAAGAGAAATTAAGGAATCAATCCCATTCACCACTGCAACAAAAAGAATTAAATATCTAGGAGTAAACTTACCTAAGGAGACAAAAGAACTATAACACAGAAAATTTTAAAACACTAATGAAAGAAATCAAAGATAACACATGCAGATGGAGAGATATTCCTTGTTCCTGGGTAGGAAGAATCAATACTGTGAAAATGACTATACTACCTAATGCAATCTACAGATTCAATGCAATCCCTATCAAATTACCAATGGCATTTTTCACAGAACTAGAGCAAAAAATTTTACAATTCATATGGAACACAAAAGACCCCAAAAAACCAAAGCAGTCTTGCGAAAGAAGAATGGAGCTGGAGGAATCAACCTTCCTGACTTCAGATTATATTACAAAGCTACAGTGATCAAGACAGTACCGTACTGGTACAAAAACAGAAATATAGACCAATGGAACAAGATAGAAAGCCAAGAAATAAACCCATGCACCTATGGGTACCTTGTTTTTGACAAAAGAGGCAAGAATACACAATGGGGCAAGGACAGCCTCTTCAATAAATGGTGCTGCGAAACCTGGACAGCTACGTGTAAAAGAATGAAATTAGAACACTTCCTAACACAATAGACAAAGATAAACTCAAAGTGAATTAAAGGCCTAAATGTGAGACCAGAAACTGTAAAACTCTTAGAGGAAAACATAGGCAGAATACTCGTTGACATAAATCAAAGCAAGATCCTCTATGACTCACCTCCTAGAGCAATGGAAATAAAAACAAAAGTAAATAAGTGGGACCTGATTAAACTTAAAAGCTTTTGCTGAGAAAGGAAACTATAAGCAAGGTGAAAAGACAACACTCAGAATGGGAGAAAATAATAGCAAATGAAACAACTGACAAAGGATTAATTTCCAAAATATACAAGCAGCTCATACAACTCAATACCAGAAAAACCAACAACCCAGTCAAAAAGTGGAAAAGAGACCTAAACAGACATTTCTCCAGAGAAGACATACAGATGGCTAACAAACACATGAAAAGATGCTCAACACTGCTTATTATTAGAGAAAAGCAAATCAAGAACACAATGAGCTATCACCTCACACTGGTCAGAATGGCCGTCATGAAAAAGTCTACAATAAATGCTGGAGAGGGTGTGGAGAAAAGGGAACGCTCTTGTGCTCTTGGTGGGAATGTAAATTGATACAGCCACTATAGAAGACAGTATGCTGCTGCTGCTAAGTCGCTTCAATTGTGTCCGACTCTGTGCGACCCCATAGACGGGAGCCCACCAGGCTCCCCCGTCCCTGGGATTCTCCAGGCAAGAATACTGGAGTGGGTTGCCATTTCCTTCTTCAATTCATGAAAGTGAAAAGTGAAAGTGAAGTCACCTAGTCAAGTCCAACTCCTAGCGACCTCATGGACTGCAGCCTACCAGGCTCCTCCGTCCATGGGATTTTCCAGGCTAGAGTACTGGAGTGGGTTGCCATTGTCTTCTCCGAGAAGACAGTATGGAGATTCCTTAAAAAACTAGGAATAAAACCATCATATGATCCAGCAATCCTACTCCTAAGCATATAACCTAAGGAAACCAAAATTGAAAAAGACACATGTATCCCATTGTTCACTGCAGCACTATTTACAATAGCTAGAACATGGAAGCAACCTAAATGTCCACTGACAGATGAATGGATAAAGAAGTTATGGTACATATACACAATGAATATTACTCAGCCATATAAAGGAACACATCTGAGTCAGTTCTCATGAGGTGGATGAACGTAGAACCTATTATACAGAGTGAAGTGAGTCAGAAGGAGAAAGATAAATATCATATTCTAACGCACATATATGGAATGTAGAAAAATGGTACTGAAGAATTTTACAGGGCAGCAGTGGAGAAACAGACATAGAGAATAGATTTATGGACACGGAGTTAGGGGTGGAGAGGGTGAGATGTATGGAAAGAGTAAAATGGAAATTTACATTTACCATATGTAAAATAGATAGCCAGCAGGAATTTGTTGTATGGCTAAGGAGACTCAAACGGGGCTCTCTATCAACCTAGATGGGTGGGGTGGGGAGGGAGATGGGAGAGAGGTTCAAAAGGGAGGGGATGTATGTATACCTATGACTGATTCATTTTGAGGTTTGACAGAAAACAACAAAATTCTGTAAAGCAATTATCTTTCAATAAAAAAATATATTAAAAAGAAAAAAAAAAAAGAATAAATTTTAGGGTCTTCTCTGGTGGCCCAGGGATAAAGAATCTGCTTGCCAATGCAGGAGATATGCGTTCGATCCCTGGTCTGAGAAGATCCCACGTCCTAAGGAGCAAGTAAGCCCGTGCTCCACAACTATTGAGCCTGTGCTCTAGAGCCTGGGAGCTGCCAATATTGAGCTTGTGTGATGCAACTACTGAAGCCCTCAGGCACTAGAGTCCCTGCTCTACAACAGAAGAAACCACCACAGTGAGAAGCCCATAACTAGGGAGTAGCCCCTGCTCACCCCAACTAGAGAAAAAGCCCACTCAGCAACAAAGACGCAACACAGCCAAATAAATAAAATTATTAACAAATTTTAAAAAATAAAAAATGTCTTAGTTTTATTTTATTTTTTTTTAATTTTTTTTATTTATTTTTATTATTATTATTATTTTTTTCCAGTGGGTTTTGTCATACATTAATATGAATCAGCCATGGATTTACATGTATTCCCAATCCCGATCCCCCCTCCCACCTCCCTCTCCACCCGATTCCTCTGGGTCTTCCCAGTGCACCAGGCCCGAGCACTTGTCTCGTGCATCCCACCTGGGCTGGTGATCTGTTTCACCATAGATAGTATACATGCTGTTCTTTTGAAATATCCCACCCTCACATTCTCCCACAAAGTTCAAAAGTCTGTTCTGTATTTCTGTGTCTCTTTTTCTGTTCTGCATATAGGGTTATCGTTATCACCTTTCTAAATTCCATATACATGTGTCAGTATGCTGTAATGTTCTTTATCTTTCTGGCTTACTTCACTCTGTATAATGGGCTCCAGCTTCATCCATCTCATTAGGACTGGTTCAAATGAATTCTTTTTAATGGCTGAGTAATATTCCATGGTGTATATGTACCACAGCTTCCTTATCCATTCATCTGCTGATGGGCATCTAGGTTGCTTCCATGTCCTGGCTATTATAAACAGTGCTGCGATGAACATTGGGGTGCACGTGTCTCTTTCAGATCTGGTTTCCTCAGTGTGTATGCCCAGAAGTGGGATTGCTGGGTCATATGGCAGTTCTATTTCCAGTTTTTTAAGAAATCTCCACACTGTTTTCCATAGTGGCTGTACTAGTTTGCATTCCGACCAACAGTGTAAGAGGGTTCCCTTTTCTCCACACCCTCTCCAGCATTTATTGCTTGTAGACTTTTGGATAGCAGCCATCCTGACTGGCGGGTAATGGTACCTCATTGTGGTTTTGATTTGCATTTCTCTAATAATGAGTGATGTTGAGCATCTTTTCATGTGTTTGTTAGCCATCTGTATGTCTTCTTTGGAGAAACGTCTGTTTAGTTCTTTGCCCCATTTTTTGATTGGGTCATTTATTTTTCTGGAATTGAGCTGCAGGAGTTGCTTGTATATTTTTGAGATTAATCCTTTGTCTGTTTCTTCATTTGCTATTATTTTCTCCCAATCTGAGGGCTGTCTTTTCACCTTACTTATAGTTTCCTTTGTAGTGCAAAAGCTTTTAAGTTTCATTAGGTCCCATTTGTTTAGTTTTGCTTTTATTTCCAATATTCTGGGAGCATAGATGCAAAAATCCTTAACAAAACAGAATCCAACAACATATTAAAAAAATCATACACCATGACCAAGTGGGCTTTATCCCAGGAATGCAAGGATTCTTTAATATCCACAAATCAATCAATGTAATACACCACATTAACAAATTGAAAGATAAAAACCATATGATTATCTCAATAGATGCAGAGAAAGCCTTGGACAAAATTCAACACTCATTTATGATTAAAACTCTCCAAAAAGCAGGAATAGAAGGAACATACCTCAACATAATAAAAGCTATATATGACAAACCCACAGCAAGCATCACCCTCAATGGTGAAAAATTGAAGGCATTTCCCCTGAAATCAGGAACAAGACAAGGCTGCCCACTCTCACCACTACTATTCAACATAGTGTTGGAAGTTCTGGCCACAGCAATCAGAGCAGAAAAAGAAGTAAAAGGAATCCAGATAGGAAAAGAAGAAGTAAAACTCTCACTGTTTGCAGATGACATGATCCTCTACATAGAAAACCCTAAAGACTCTACCAGAAAATTACTAGAGCTAATCAATGAATATAGTAAAGTTGCAGGATATAAAATTAACACACAGAAATCCCTTGCATTCCTATATACTAACAATGAAAAAACAGAAAGAGAAATTAAGGAAACGATACCATTCACCATTGCAACAAAAAGAATAAAATACTTAGGAGTATATCTACCTAAAGAAACAAAGGACCTATACATAGAAAACTATAAAACACTGATGAAAGAAATCAAAGAGGACACAAACAGATGGAGAAACATACCGTGTTCATGGATTGGAAGAATTAATATTGTCAAAATGGCTATTCTACCCAAAGCAGTCTATAGATTCAATGCAATCCCTATCAAGCTACCAACGATATTTTTCACAGAACTAGACCAAAGAATTTCACAATTTGTATGAAAATACAAAAAACCTCGAATAGCCAAAGTAATCTTGAGAAAGAAGAATGGAACTGGAGGAATCAACCTGCCTGACTTCAGACTCTACTACAAAGCCACAGTCATCAAGACAGTATGGTACTGGCACAAAGACAGAAATATAGATCAATGGAACAGAATAGAAAGCCCAGAGATAAATCCACGAACCTATGGACACCTTATCTTTGACAAAGGAGGCAAGGATATACAATGTCTTAGTTTTAATTAGTATTATGATAAATGTCCCACCAAAAAAAAAAAAAAAAAAAAAACCTGCTTTTCGGAGTCCTCAATAATTTTTAAGTATACTGAAGAGGGGTTCTTAAACCAAGAAGGTTGAGAAACTAAGCCAGCATATAAAAAGCATTATTCTCTTTTTAGGGAGTGGAAACTAAGGTTCAGGCCATTTGCCTGGAGTCACTCAGCAAGCTGCTGACAGAATCAAGAAGAAATCTTCATCTCTTTGTCTCTAAAGCCCAAGCTTTTAAATTCCAGGTCAGAGCTATTCCTCTCTCAGTTTTAATAAGTAGGTAAGATGGTGTAGTGAAAACATAAGCATTTTTGGAACATAATAAGTATACAATTCAAATAAATAATACATTTATAAGTTCTAAAGAAACTTTCTGAGGTATAATATGCATTCAGAGACACACAAATCATAAATTTGTACAGTGACTGCACTCATGTGACCAGCAACCAGTTCAAGACAGAGAATGCTATTACCAGTACCTTGAAGCCAGTTGCCCCTTTCTACTAGATACTACAATCCTCCAAAAATAACCATTATCCTGACTTCTAAAATCTTTTATTAGTTTGCCTAAAACTTACATAGTTTAAAACTTGTAGACAAAAGTAGAATATGGAGCCAGAATTCGGGCTGTATTTCTAATTCCTGGCTGAATGACCCTCTACAATTCATTTTATTTTTTTAAGACTATTTTATTTTCAATGGAATAGTCATAAAAATACCTATCTCAAAACTGCATTTTTTTCAAATGTGTCTGATGCTAAAAATCATCTGGAATATTAGGTAGAAAGCCCAGATTCTCCTAGACCAGTGGTTCTGAAAGGACTAGCAGCAATACCTTAGAACCCGTTAGAGACCTAAGTTACTGACTTATATCCTAGACTTCTTGAATCAAAAACTTGGGGGAGAGGGTAACAATCTTTATTTTAATAAGCCCCCAGCTGATTATAATAAACACTAAAATTTGAGAACCACTGTACTAATATATAACCCATAATTTGGAAAAAAGAAAAACAACTGAAATTATTCCATATTTTAGATTTTTTAAAAAATACCTCCAATTTTTTACAAGCAAAACATTACTATAATGAATATATTTATTCATATATTTTTATATATAACAATTTCTTAGGACAGGTTCCTAGAATCTATGTAATGTCACCATCAAATTAACTGGTCAAAGGATATAAACATTTCTAGGCTTTTCCTGCCAAGATGCCCTCCAGAAAGATTTTTATAAATCATACTATTATGAGAAAACAAAATACTCCAAACTAAAAATATTTAGTTAGGTACTTGATATTGTACCAGTGTTACTGGATCCCAAAACAATTATACTTGAGATACACAGAATTTTTTTACACCTAATTTTAATTCTTCATCTTGCTGTTTAGCAATAGTAATAATAAAGATGATGAAAATAATAGATAAATTTATTTCACACATGTGATAGGCATTACACTATGTGCTTTATGGGGATTTAAAACTTTAATTATCTTAAGAATCCCATAAAAGGAGAATTACTATAATCTCTGTTTATAAATGAAGAAAGTGAAGCACAAAAAGATTTCCCAAGATCACAGAGTGAGAAGGTAGAATGGGGACCAAACTCAAGAAGTTTGACCAGATTTTTCTTTCAAAAGCTTGTGTGTTTCACAAAAACAGATGCCAACATTCTCCACTGCATGATCAACACTATGCACAGCGTCTCATATATAGTAGACACCTAATAAATATTTGTGAAATGGATGAAGATATTTGAATCTTATTAAATTATTAGACTTATTGCTTTAATAAAGCATAATATAATAAAGAATTCTCTCTCAATTTTCTACTATAAATTGCACTGTATTTAGTTTTCAATTTATTCAGTTTGGATTCACCTAGTCTTCATGCATGACACAAAAGTTTTTCAATCTAGTGATGGATACCAAAACAACTGTATGTAGAACTTTGTAATGTACATAAATATGAATGTATAAGTAATAAGCAGAACATTTAACGTTATTACTGTATGGATTCATTAACGTTTTATAAAACTGCTTGAACTGTCACTCAGTTAAAATTTCACATTTATATACAAAGTACATTGCAGATATTGTGGCAAAGTTTGTCTTTCACAAACTTTTTCAATTTTGACTGCTCAAAGCCGGACCTCATCAAACTTACTATGAAGTAATAACTCAAAATGTAGCAAAAAGGACCATCTTCAGAGAAATAATATGGGACCAAGCAAGATGTAGATGGAGAAAGGCAAAGACAGGGAGATAGGAGAAAGGGGTGAGGAATGAGAACAAATGTGACTAAAAAAAAAAATAAAATAAAATTGAGCGTTAGAAATTATAGCAACAAAAGTACTACAGAGAGATGCTTTTTAGAAGTAGAATTCGTCTTTTCTGTTTGTTGAAACTACAAATCTTATCTAGTTCTGCACTCCGCTTTCTTTTATAAATTAAATTTTTAAAATTTTATTGAGGTGTGGCTGACAATCACTGCCTATATTTAAGGTGTACAAGTGAGGGTTCTTTTACATATGTCTGTCACAGTATTTTTTAAGAGTAACAAGAAATTGCATATTCTGCTACAGTATTTAATGTCTGGCTAGAAAGCATTTTGAAGTCTAAATTAATTTTCATTTACTTATTTATATGTGAACATTAATGGGCTTCCCAGGTGGCACTAGTGGTAAAGAACTCGTTGTCAATGCAGGAGACATAAGAGACATGGGTTCAATCCCTGGGTGGGGAAGATTCCCTGAAGGAGGGCATGGCAACTCAGTCTAGTATTCTTGCCTGGAGAGTCCCATGGACAGGGGAGCCTGGTGGGCTACAGCTTGCAAGAGTCAGAGAGGACAGAAGCGATTTAGCATGCATGCATGCATGAACATTAATAAATTCTTCCTGAAATACTAGGCTAAAACAGAGCAAAGAACATGCTTTACTCATTATTCTTTTCCCTCTATTACTTTTCAAATTCCTTCCCTTTATACATTAAAGAAGAATTCAGTGCTACATAACGCTCCTTAACAAGGTATATATAGCCTATCTAATTAACAAATGATATCACTTTTGAAAGCCATGAGTTCCAAAATCAAATTTCCAAGGAATAAAAGATAATTCAACTTTTTACAGATAACTATAAAATCAAAACTTTAATAATGAATTTCTAATCCCCATTTATAAAAATGAAGAAACTGAGGAACACAGGAAGGTATAAAAATGGGATTCAAATCCATAAAAGATATGAGATACCTGGCATACAAAATTATAAATTAAAATAACATTCTCTTACATATAACCAAAAAAATTACAATGCTAAAAACAGGATATAAACAATATAGCTTCCCAAATATTTTGATAACCATAAAGGGAGAAAAAAGGAGGAAAAGCATAATTCTAAAAGAAGTGTAAGTTTAGAAAAATATAGTTCTATAATCTTTGAAAACTGAAGAAAATGGTATCAGAAGAAAACATGGGAAAAAATGTAAATTTAGGCAAGTGGATAATTGATTCTTTTCTTCAGAAATTTTCTTTTGCATTAAAATATTTTACAACACACAAAAAATCATGCCAAAAGAATTAGGATTCAATTAAAATATATACATGGCAACTGTAACATACAGCAAGGGTACATATTACAAGTTTTGTTACCTGTTAACTATTTTGCAAACTGTAGAAAATAATCATGCTAACAATTTCAATATTCTATTATCATTCATAAATAATGACTGATCACAGATTTTTAGAAATTCTGTTTATTCAGGATAATACATATATCACTCACCTGATTGGCCAGTTTTAGTTGTTCTTGAAGATTCCTGACTGTTTCGTCATCTGTATATATCTCATTTCCCATCTCTGTGCCAAAGGGAAGGGCCTCCAATTGTTTTTCAACAACAGCATCTTTGAATTCATTGCGCAACCTTTGGAACAAACAGTGAACACAGCAATAATTTAATTTTAGTAACAGTAGTTGTTGTTTCAGGGTCAACTAAATCAACATTTGGATCAAAAATCACTATTTACACAAAAATCATTTTTAATTCATCCCCTAAATGTAGAAGTATTTAAAAATGATTAAATAATGAGTCACAAGAAAAAATACATCAAAATTTTGAATGAGTTAAATTGATGAATTCAAAGATACATAATTCAGTTTGTCCTAGGAAGATTTTAATTTTTCAAAAAGATAAAATTCTGAAATTATACCTTATTCATTGATAAAACAAGTCATTCAGAAAAAATTTAAATAACTTCATCTAGTTAATGAAATGGAAAGGGGATTATCGAATTATTTGTTAATTTCTTCACTGTGTTTCACAAAACTCATTTGATTTCTGACTAGTTCCAGTTTATAAAGAATAGAATAAAATTCTTGATGGTTATGAAATCAAGACTAGAGACTTTACTTGCCAGCACTTTCTTAAGTAAGCTTGATGGTAATTTTGAAAGTCTTAAATTCAACTTTAATCTTATATTAAATATTTCATAAATGACAAATATTTCATAAATTTATTTCATAAATTACAAAATATTCATTAAATTTTGATAATTTAAAATTACCAAAAAATTAGATATATAATATACACACAGAAGGGAAAATGGTTTTTAACATCAGAAAAACTTGAAAATATTGAATTTGTATAATTATAACCAGAAAACATCATTTATACTAAATATATCTCAAGGTAAAAATTTCTCAAAGGAATTGTATCCATCCCTATAGAATAATCTAAACAGAATTACCTACTAATACTACAATCTCCACTGAAACTAGAAAAATACAATCCGAAATTTAAAAATATGTTTATTGAAAACAAAGTTCATCAAATACAATAAAACTCACAAGGCAATAATCTCAGTTACCAGTGGGGTGAAGGCAGGGGGGAGATGCTAAGTACAGGGGTAATGGATTATGAGGTACAAATTATTAGATACAAAGTAAGCTAAGAAAACATCTTGTACAACACAAGGAATATAGCCCATATTTTATATTAACTATAAATGACGTATGGGGCTTCCCTGGTGGCTCAGCAGTAAAGAATCCACCTGCATTGAAGGAGACATGGGTTCAATGCCTGGGTCAGGAAGATCCCCTGGAGAAGGAAATGGCAACCCACTCCAATATTTTTTGTCTAGAAATCTCATGGACAAAGGATCCTAGCGGGCTTATAATCCATGGGATCACACAAGAGTCAGATATGATTTAGCAACCGAACAACAACAAATAAATGAAGTACAGGTGGCTCAGTGGTAAAGAATACACCTGCCAAGCAGGAGACGTGGGTTCAATCCCTGGTTCAGGAAGAGCCCCTGGAGAAGGAAGTGGCAACCCACTCCAGTATTCTTGCCTGGAAAATCCCATGCACACAGGAGCCTGGTGGGCTACAGTCCATGGGTTCACAAAACAGTCGGTTACAACTTAGTAACGAGACAATAAATGAAGTATAAACATTGTGAGTCACCATATTGTTCATCTGTAACACATAATATGTACAGCAAATATACTTCAATATTAAAAAACAAAACCCTTATTGGTTAAGAGAAAATTTGCTGTTGTTCAGTTTCTAAGTTGTGTCTGACTCTCTGCGACCGCATGGACTGCAGCAAGCCAGGCTTTCTTTCCATTCTTCACTATCTCCCAGTTTGCTCAAACTCATGCCCATTGAGTTGGGGATACTATCTAACCATCTCATCCTGTGCCCGCCCCCTTCTCCTTTTGCCTTCAATCTTTCCCAGGATCAGGGTCTTTTCCAATGAGTTGGCTCTTCACATCAGGTGGCAAAAGTACTGGAGCTTCAGCTTCAGTCCTTCCAATGAACATTTAGATTTAGAATTGATTTCCTTTAGGACTGTGATTTCCTTGCAGTATATCCAAACTGCCTGAATGAGAAGCCAGGATCTGTCACTTTGTTAGCTATGTGACCTTGAACATGTTCCTTAACCTCTTTTGGCCTCAATTTCTTTATCCTAGTTGCCCCCTCCCCATCTAGGAGGCTCTATAAGATCAGCAAGTGGGTCCTAACAGGTTCCTTCCTAACTGTTTCTGTTCTGGGACTCAGAGCAAGTGAGAGTCTGTGTGTGCTCTTTAAGAGTGGAGTTTCTGTTTCCTCTGGCTCTCCAATATTCAAATCCTGCTGGCTTTCAAAGCCACAAGTTTTGAGGGCTTGGCTTTGTAGTGCAGGACCCTCAGCTCAGGAGTCTGATGTGTGGCTTGGACCCTTTGCTCTTTGGGGAGAACTTCTGTGCCTGTGATTATCCCCCAGTTTGTGGTCACCTACCTGAGGGTGTGCCTACATTATGTCTCTGCCCTCTCCTACCCTTTTTTCCCTTAATCTTCTGGCCACTCTGTGCAGCGTGCGACATCGAATACAAGCCCCCTGCAGTGGAAGCCTGCCGTCTTAACCAGTGGATTGCCAGGGAAGTTCTACCCATCTTGTTTTGGTTCCTTCATTGTATCTTTAGTTGTGAAAATATTTTCTGCTGTATTCAAGTGATTCTCATTGATAGTTGCTCTTCAAACAGTTGTAATTTTACCATGCTTATAAGAGAAGCTGAGTTCAGGGTTTTCCTATTCCATCAACTTGGACACACCTTGCCCTTGCAAGGTCATTTTCAGAGTTCTGCACTGATATGCAAAGCAAGGACTACCTACATGTAGTTTATTTTTATTTGTTTTAGTATCTGAAGTATTTGGAGAAAGGGTTTTAATCTCTCAGTTTGCAAATCCTGCTGTCTCTTGCCCAATATGCCCTAATTCTCCAGCTGTCTTATAATTTGGGGTTTCAGTACTTGCACCCAAGCAAGCATTTTGAACTCTTGTTGACGATGAGTGCTACTCCGTTTCTTCTAACGGTATCTTGCCTTCAGTAGCAGATATAGTGGTCATCAGAATTAAATTCACCATTCCAGTCCATTTTAGTTTACCGATTCCTAAAATGTGGATGTTCACTCTTGCCATCTCCTGTTTGACCACTTCCAATTTACCTTGATTCATGGACCTAACATTCCAGGTTCCTATACGGTATTGTTCTTTACAGCATCGGACTTTACTTCTATTACCAGTCATACCCACAACTGGGTGCTGTTTTCCCTTTGGCTCTGCCTCTTTATTCTTTCTGGAGTTATTTCTCCACTCTTCTCCAGTAGCATACTGGGCACCTACCGACCTGAGAAGTTCATCTTTCATGTAATATCTTTTTGCCTTTTCATACTGTTCATGAGTTCTCAAGGCAAGAGTACTGAAGTGGTTTGCCATTCCTTTCTCCAGAGGAGCACATTTTGTTGGAACTCTCCACCATGACCCATGTTAACCACATGGTTCAAATACTATTTTTTGAGTTTTTCTTTCAATTACTGAGGAACAAACTGTTTATATTTCCTTCCAGCTGGTGAAGTTGTCTGTTTTGCCATTCAATGCTATCACTGAATTTTTCGAAATAAGGAAAAAAAAAAAAAAAAAAAACAGAAAAATTGAAATTTTCTATTCTGAGGCTTTGTTACTGGGTTCTTGCAAATTTAAAACTGTCATATATTTTAACATTATGAAATATCACTATTTATAATATTCTCTTACATTAAGGTCTACTATTAACATGCCCGATTTTCTTTCCGTTTGCACTTGCATGGTTTATCTATTCTCCATCCTCTTATTTGCAACCATTCAATATTCTTATATTTTAGAAATCTGTCTGATAAGAAGTATGTAAGTGTCCTTTTTAATTGCTGATAAATCAGTCTTTTAACTGCAGCATGTAGTACACTGAAATTTGATGTAATTAGTAATGTATCTGAGTTTATATCTATTTCAGTATTTGCTTTCTATTTGCCCTGTTATTGATTGTTCTCTTCTTTCATGCTTTTAGATTATTTTTTATTACTCCATTTTTCCACTGTATTATCTGGGTTGGCAGTTATATGATCTTTTGCTTTACTTTTGAAGATGATAGCATGCATCACTGAATTATCAAACTCTAAAATAAATTAGCATTGCGTCTCTTTTGGGCAATGCTAGAACCTGAGAATATTTTAACTCCAAATACCCTTTTCCTAAATTTATCTTATTGCTATCATGTTTTGGCTTGGTGAGTGAGTGCCTCATGAGCTGATAGAAAATCAAAACACTGCCGTTTTGAAGTGTCTTCTCTTACTCTATGCAATGACAATGAACCATTTCTCGATCAGATTGTGACATGTGTCAAAAAGTGGATTTTATATGACAACCAGCCATGAGCAGCTCAGTGGCTGGGCCGAGAAGAAGCTCCACAGCACTTTCCAAAGCCAAACTTGCATCAAAAAAAAAAAAAAAAAAAAAAAAGGTCATGGTCACTCTTTGGTGGTCTGCTGCCCGTCTGATCCACTACAGCATTCTGAATCCCAGTGAAACCATCACATCCAAGCAGTACGCTCAGCAAAATCAATGAGATGTACTGAGAACAGCCATGCCTGAAGTTGGCATTAATCAACAGAAAGGGCCCAATTCTTCTGCACAACCAATGCTTCAGAAGTTGAACGAATTGGGCTATAAAGTTTTGCCTCAACTGCCATATTTCACCTTACCTCTCACCAACCATCTACCACTTCTTTAAGCATCTTGACAACTTTTTGCAGGGAAAGTGCTTCCACAAGGCAGAAAACGCTTTCCAAGAGTCTGTTGAATCCGGAGACACGGATTTTTATGATACAGGAATAAACAAACTTACTTCTTGTTAGCAAAAATGTGTTGATTATGATGATTCCTATTTTGATTAATAAAGATGTGTTTGAGCCTAGTTATGATGATTCAAAATTCACAGTTTGAAACCACAATACTTTTTCACCAACCTAATATTTAATTCTCTCTATATATTTTAGAGACATTATCATCACTTTAGAACAGCTGATATTCATTAGGGTTTTCACACAGTTACCCTTTCCTGTAGTTTTAAGCTTTCATCTGGGATTATTAATATTTTCTTTAGGTAGATTATCCATTTAGGATTTTCTTCAATTTTTCTACAGATAGTGTTCTCAATTTCTTTTCATCTGACCTTTCTTCTGAAGGATATTTCACTGGGTAAAAAAACTGTATATTAACAGTTTTTCTTTCAGCACTTTAAAAATATTCCACTGTCAATCTCTTTAACAAGCGGTGCGGGAAAACTGATCAACCACCTGTAAAAGAATGAAACTAGAACACTTTCTAACACCATACACAAAAATAAACTCAAAATGGATTAAAGATCTAAATGTAAGACCAGAAACTATAAAATTCTTAAGAGGAAAACATAGGCAGAACACTCTCTGACATAAATCACAGCAAGACCATCTATAAGCCACCTCCGAGTAATGGAAATAAAAACAAAAATAAACAAATGGGATCTAAGATCTAATTAAGCTTAAAAGCTTTTGCACAATGAAAGAAACTACAAGCTGGGTGAAAAGACAGTCTTCAGAACGGGAGAAAATAAGAGCAAACAAAGCAACTGACAAAGAGTTAATTGCAAAAATATACAAGCAGCTCATACAGCTCAATACCAGAAAAATAAATGACCCAATCAAAAAATGGGCCAAAGAACTAAACAGATATTTCTCCAAAGAAGACATACAGTTGGCTAACAAACACATGAAAAGATGCTCAACATCACTCATTATCAGAGAAATGCAAATCAAAACCACAACGAGGTACCATTACACGCCGGTCAGAATGGCTGCCATCAAAAAGTCTACAAACAATAAATGCTGGAGAGGGTGTGGAGAAAAGGGAACCCTCTTACACTGTTGGTGGGAATGCAAACTAGTACAGCCACTATGGAGAACAGCGTGGAGATTCCTTAAAAAAACTGGAAATAGAACTGCCATATGACCCAGCAATCCTACTGCTGGGCATACACACCGAAGAAACCAGAATTGAAAGAGACACATGCACCCCAATGTTCATTGCAGCACTGTTTACTAGCTAGGACATGGAGGCAACCTAGATGTCCATCAGCAGATGGACAAGGAATGGATAAGGAAGCTGTAGTACATATACACAATGGAATATTACTTACCTATAAAAAAGAATGCATTCGAATCAGTTTTAATGAGGTGGATGAAACTGGAGCCTTTTATACAGAGTGAAGTCAGAAAGAAAAGCACCAATACAGTATATTAATGCATATATATGGAATTTAGAAAGACGGTAACAACAACCCTAAATGCAAGACAGCAAAAGAGACACAGATGTAAGGAACAGACTTTTGGACTCCATGGGAGAAGGTAAGGGTGGGACGGTGTAAGACAATAGCATTGAAACATGTATATTACCATATGTAAAATAGATGACCAGTGCAAATTTGATGAATGAAGCAGGGAACCTAAAGCTGGTGCTCTGGGACAACCCAGAGGGATGGGGTGGGGAGGGTGGAGGGAGGAGGGGTTCAGGATGGTGGGACACATATGCACTCATGGCGCTTCATGTCGATGTATGGTAGAAACCACCACAATATTGTAAAGTAGTTAGCCTGCAATTAAAATAAACATATTAATTAAAATAAATATTCCACTGTCTGTTTTCTAGTACTTTTGTTGAGAAGTCAGTTAATATGTTATTGCTGCTACTGTGAAGATAATCTCTACCTGCTTTGATTTTTTTTTTTAATCTTTGGTTTTCTATTACTTCATAATAATGTACCTAGGTATAGTACTTTTGTATTATCCTGCTCATGATGCATGGTGTGTCTTTAATCTGTGGATTGTTGTCTCTCTGTCTTCTCTGGAACTCAAGTTATACAAATTTTAGTTCTTTTCACTATATCCCATATGTCTCTTAGTTTTTGTTTTGCATTTTCTATCCCCTTCTCTCTCTTCTGAATATTGTTTTCATTCTGAATATTTTCTTCTGACTTGGGTTACATTTCATTAACTCTTCAGTAATGTTTCATTTTCATTAACTGCATTTTTTTTTTTCAGTTCTACAATCTCTATTTGGTCCTTTAAGAGTTCTTAGTTCTTTTACAGAAATTCTCAAAACTGTGTCTTATCTCATTTAACATAATTCATAGTTATTTAAAGACCAACCTGTGAGCCTGTTTCTGTTGCATACTGTTTATGATTTTTTTCAATCATGTTGTCTTCAATCTTACTGTTACTAGCTCTTTTTCACCAGATATGAGCCAGACATCACCAAAAATTACAGAGATACTTTGAGGCCTAGCAATGATGTTATCTTTCTCTCAAAGACTTCCTTTTTTTTTTTTTTTCAGGTGGAGAGGGATATTATCAATCCCTGATTATGCTGTGCCAACATCAAAGCTTCAGAAAATTCAGAGTCATATTTCAGCTCTTTTTGGGAGTAGTTTATTTTGAGGGAATCACTCAACTTCAAAACCTGGATGTTCCTGAGCCACCCACCCTCAAGTCTGATGGGCCCTGAATTTCACTTTTTACTCTTGCTCCCTGAATTTGCTTCAAGCTCTGCTCAGTTTTCAACCTCTTCTCACTTCTAACATGGGGAGATACATCCAGTGAAAAGTAACCCCCAAAAAGATTAATATCCCTCCATTCTTTCTTTTCCAGGTCTTTGCTCTACAATGCTACAGTGACTTCAATTCATTTAAACAGATTTGATTTTTGTCAAATTTTTGTCAAGATCTTCTAGTATTTGTCCAGATTCTCTAGTTTTTCTCAGGAGTCTGATGCCACTACTGCAAACAAAACTCTCTAATTAACTTGTTTTCAATTAATTAAAAATGTTTTGAGCAGTAGTTTGGGTGCATCTCACTAGTCTGATATGCTGTTGATTTTATGCAGTTTTTAATTTTAATTTTCAATCCCTCTTTATATCAGGAGTTAGGTTAAAATGTAGTTAAGAGAAATTCTTTACACCCACATATTGTTATTTCTAATTTATGATGTAATTTATGCTTAATTTGCATGTATGCATTTATATGATGGACAGGGTTTGCAGTTCATGTTTATGAAAATGTTTTATGGGTCTTGAAAACACAGTATATTCCTGTTGGTTCATATATGAGTAACAGAAGCAGAAAAAAAAAAAAATATATATATATATATAACTCAAACTTGTTCTTTGTTCTTTGTATCTTTTATATATCTCTTATTTTTTGCCCTTGTTTTCTTTGAAATTATAATGTAATATATTTATGAATACTAAGTAAATACATGTTATCTAATTCTCCAAAGATCTCAGCAGTATAATTGAAAAAATAAAGCCATCTAAGTAATGCAAAGATTTTAAGGAATCTTTTTCAAAGCATTATTTCTTATGTATGGTTAATGAATCTTGAAAATTAGATATTAATAATTTAAGTAAGGGCTTCCCTTGTGGCTCAGTGGTAAAGAATCCACCTGCAATATAGGAGAAGTGGGTTCACTCCTTGGGTCAGGAAGATACCCTGGAGAAGGAAATGGCAACCCACTCCAGTATTCTTGCCTGGGAAATACCATGACAGAGTTGCCTGGCAGGCTACAGTCCATGGCGTCGCTAAAGAATTAGACACGACTTAGCAGCTAAACAGCAACAATTTAAGTGAGTTCAACAAACATTTGGGGGCTTCCCAAGGGAATCAGTGGCAAAGAACCTGCATGCCAATGCAGGATATGAGGAGATGCGGTTCAATCCCTGGGTTGGGAAGATCCAGGGAGGAGGAAATGTCAACCCACTCCAGTATTTTGCTGAAAAATCCCATGGACAGAGCCTGGAGGGCTACAGCCCATGGGGTTTCAAAGAGTCGAACACAAGTGAGCACACACACAGAAAACATTTGAAGAGATATTACGTACAAGACAGTAAGATGGCTCTGGTCCTAGGTGTATTTATTCAAATATACAACCAAGTCAAAATGTAAGAATGGTAGAAAAAAGAAAAAGGAGTAAGTTTCCTTGCATTTGGATGGTTTCACAGTAAGAGGAGAAATGAAATCACATAAAAGTTTGTGAAAATAAATAGTGTTATTAATAACAGCAGAACCACATTTCTCTGCATAGTTAGTTGCTTTGTCTGCAGTCACCATCAACTAGCTGCTCTCTATTTTCTTGTGCAAACGCTTAAAAAAAAAAAAAGTCAATCTTATTGGTTCATATTGCAGAACTGTTTTGCTGAGACCACACAGACCATGATTAGGAAGCTGGACAATCAGGAAGCAGCTATGCTGACTGCTGATTCTAGGATCACACCTCTTTAGCTGAGATCCTGGGATCAGGAAGTACTGCCAGTGGTAATGCCTTCAGGAACACCCTGACTTAGTTTTGACAGAAGCAGTTGCAAGAATTATTGGTGCTAGGGCCACACTACACTTGTTAGATTCTCATCCACAAAAACAGATTCCCAGATACTGCTTTTCCTCCTACTTATCTCCTGATTTAGGTCATTTACATGTGCTTATCATTAGCAGAACCCAATTCACATTCTGAACTAGATTTTGGTTTTCCAGACTCTGCAGTATAAGAAGGTATACTATAATAAAGGAGGGCGGAACAGATGTTACGCCAATCTACTATATCTGCCATAAACTGTTATTATAATTGTACAATGTAATTAAATATGACCTGAAATGAACAGAAGTACAAAAGAGCTGGGTTTTTTCCTATGAAACCTAAGCTGAATATGAAAGGCTCAATAAAGATGAGTTATTAAATAGCTGCTGTTAAATTAGAGGTAGGTAAAATAATTATAAAAAGTCAGAATTATTATCAAATCAGAGGATCAAAAGGATCTCTAAGTTCTCACTCTTCTTCAAAGAAACTGAAACTGGAAGTTATAAAGAATGAACTATTTTCCATGGTTTCTGTGTAAAAGACAACAAAGAACTGTAATCAGTAGTCTTACTCAAAGTAAAGATCTTAGGCATTATATAAAAAATTAAATAAGTGCACATTTATATGAAGTCAAAGTAAAAAATTTTAAAGTATGCATGTCTTAATGCATTTTGTTGTCTCTTTCAACCTACAGACTGCCTATTAATCTAAAAGGAAAAAGGGCTTGTACTATATTTTGTGCTAGGTACCGTATGACCAAATTAAAAAAGTAACTTGTTTCTGACTATGATATGGTGCTTTACATTAAATTACTATGTATCTGTGCCTCTTGAGTTATTTATGTTTTTTACTATTTTGCTATCTTACCACTTGCAGTATTAGTTCAAAAGATATTTAAAAAGCATGTAGTATAATCATAAAAATATATAGACAATAAAACTGAAATCCAGTCCCAATCCCTCATTTTATAGATTAAGAAACTGAGTTTTACCTCGTATGTTGCTGGTGGGAATGCAAGTTGATACAGCCACTACAGAAAACAGTATGAAGGTTCTTCAGAAAACTACAAAGAGAATTACCATATGATCTATCTATCCTGGGAATATGCCTGGACAAAACTATAATTGGAGAAGATACATGCACCTCTATGTTTATAGCTGCACTCTTTACAATAGACAAAACATGGAAATGACCTAAATGTCCATCAACAGATGAATGGATAAATAAAATGTGGTACCTATATATAATAGAATACTAATTGTAATACACACGAAGTAAAACTCAGTTTCTTAATCTATGAAATGAGGGATTGGGATTGGATTTCAGTTTTATTGTCTGTCTATTTTTATGATCATACTACATGCTTTTTAAATATCTTTTGAACAATACTGCAAGTAGAAAAAGAACTAAATAATGCCATTTGCAGCAACATGGATGCAACTGGAGATTACACTACATGTCAGAACAAGAAAGGCAAATACCGTAAGACATCATTTATATGTGAAATCTAAAATATGGCACAAATGAATCTATCTACAAAGCAGAAACAGACTCACAGACAAAGAGAACAGACTTGTGGGTGCCAAGAGGGAGAAAAGCGGGATGTCCTGGGAGTTTTGGGTTGGTAGATGCAAACCACTACATTTAGAATGAATAAACAACAAGATCCTAATGTATGGCACAGGGAACTGTTTGCAATATTCTGTGATAAATCATAATGGAAAAGAATATAAAGAAAGAATGTATGTATGTGTACAACTGAGTCATTCGGTTGTACAGCAGAGACTGCCACAGCACTGTACATCAACTACACTTCAATTAAAAAAAAAAAACAAAAAAACTGAGCTCCAGACAGATTAAAGTACTAATACTAGGAAAATTACCCAGTCAGAAACTGCAGTTCTGAAATTTTAACCAATTATAAATAGGCAAGATCACTTTCTAAATCTTTGAGTTCACAAAGATGAATCAAACAATTCTAACAGTTTGTTTTTGAACTGAATTTGTCCTTGATAGTAAGATGCACCATTTCTTTTACACAGTATTAAAAATAAAAATTGCTGCTTATTAATCTGACATGCCATTCCCTACAGCTACATCTCAATTTTGTTGATCTTAAAATAGGGGAGGGAACAGAGAATAGTGTTAGTGAATTTTAGAACTCTATATGAGAGAAGAGAGAGTAAGACAAAATATAATCACAAAACATTCTAGACAACTGCCTTGTACAACCCCTCTACATGCCTCCCCTCACCTTACAGACTTTATTCATCCTTAAGTCCAAGCTTCCTGGGTGAAGGTCCTGACATGGCCACCACGGTGCAGTGTTTCCTTTGGGGATTAATACAGAACAGCCTGATAACTACAACTGTTGCTTTCCTTCTGCTTCTACAGTGACTCATATATATTCTTTCCAGAAAAAAATGGAATTTTCAGATTCTGAAGTGCCACTGAGTACAGTCCTTCAACAGTACACTCTTCTCTGTTTAAAATCCCCGAAGAGCTCCCTACACCATCTGTAGGGCAAGTTTAAATTCCTTAACTGAGCATGTATTCAGCAGTGGCCACAGGACTGGAAAAGGTCAGTTTTCATTCCAATCCCAAAGAAAGGCAATGCCAAAGAATGTTCAAACTACTGCACAATTGCACTCATCTCACAGACTAGCAAAGTAATGCTCAAAATTCTCCAAGCCAGGCTTCAACAGTACCTGAACCGTGAACTTCCAGATGTTTAAGCTGGATTTAGAAAAAGCAGAGGAACCAAAGATCAAATGGCCAAGACCTGTTGGATCACTGAAACAGCGAGAGAGTTCCAGAAAAAAACATCTACTTCTGCTTTATTGACTATGCCAAAGACTTTGACTGTGTGGATCACAACAAACTGTAGAAAATTCTAAAAGAGATGGGAATACCTGACCACCTGACCTGCCTCCTGAGAAATTGGTATGCAGGTCAAGAAGCAACAGTTAGTACCAGACATCAAACAATAAACGAGTTCCCAAACTTGGAATGGAGTACCTCAAGGTTGCATATTGTCACCCTGTTTATTTAACTTCTATGCAGAGAACATCATACAAACTGCCGGGCTGCATGAAGCACAAGCTGGAATCAAGATTGCTGGGAGAAATATCAATAACCTCAGATATGCAGATGACACCACCCTTGTGGCAGAAAGCAAAGAAGAACTAAAGAGCCTCTTGATGAACATGAAAGAGGAGAGTTAAAAGGTTGGCTTAAAACTCAACATTCAGAAAACTAAGATCACGGCATCTGGTCCCATCACTTCATGGCAAATAGATGGGGAAACAGTGAAGAGATTTTGTTTTTTTTGCTCCAGAATCACTGCAAATGGTGACTGCAGCCATGAAATTAAAAGACACTTGGTCCTTGGAAGAAAAGTTATGACCAGTCTAGACAGCATATTAAAAAGCAGAGACATTATTACTTTGCCAACAAAGGTCTGTGTAGTCAAAGTTATGGTTTTTCCAGCAGTCACGTTTGGATGTGAGAGTTGGACTATAAAGAAAGCTGAGTGCCGAAGAATTGAGGCTTTTGAACTGTGGTGTTGGAGAAGACTCTTGAGAGTCCCTTGGACTGCAAGGAGAGCCAACCAGTCAATCCTAAAGGAAATCAGTCCTGAATATTCATTGCAAGGACTGAGCCTGAAGCTGAAACTCCAATACTCTGGCCATCTGATGCGAAGAACTGACTCATTTGGAAAGACTGATGCTGAGAAAGATAGAAGGCAGGAGGAGAAGGGGACGACAGAAGATGAGATGGTTGGATGGCATCATCGACTTGATGGACATGAGTGTGAGCAGGCTCCAGGAGTTGGTGATGGACAGGGAGGCCTGGTGAGTTACAGTCCCTGGAGTCCCAAAGAGTCAGATATGACTGAGTGACTGAACTGAACTGAAATGAGCATGCAAGGTCTTATACTATCTGGTCTCTGCCCACTATTCCAGTCTTGTGCATAATTCCCTATATAAATATGCTGGGATATGGCCACTGTAAATGATCTGTACTTTAATAAACATACAAATTTTCATTTGATGAACTCCTGCTCATTCTTAAAGGATCTGCTCAAATTTCATCCTCTCACTTAAGCCTTCTCCAACAAGAGTGATGTCATCACCAAGGATAACTGGATGTGTTATAGTTACATTGTCTGCTGTGCCCAGACTTAAGTAATCCTTGACAATAGCCCATGCTCTGGGGAATAGCATAGGGTATTCTTTACATAGAGAAGTTTACAATTAGACTAGAGTTTTGCATATTTCTTAAGGGTAGCCTTATCATAAACTGACTGACATCAAGTGCTCTGACAAATAGAAGTACTGACCATTATTTAAACCAACCAAAGTACCAAGAATGGGTACCTTCAGGATTTGACTAAAGAACAGAGAATCAGCTTTTTGGTTAAAAAAGTAGGAGCAGTAGCTATATGAGCGGGGTGCCACTACTGAGAGGGACCATGAAGTCTGTAAAGAGACAACTAATAAAAGAAGCATATCCTCAGAGATGGTCCTAATGTTGCCTAATTCTAGTTGTATTCCATGATCCTCCTTATCATGCATTCTCACTTACTTAGAATGAGTTGTTTCTATTTCTTGAAGCAAAAAGAGCCAAATGTATTCCCATATGTAGGTGCTTATAATCCTAATATTTGCAATCATCCATCCCAAAATATTATTTGAACATTTAATACATATCAAGCATTTTCAATGTTTGGTATACTGTGGTAAACAGAATAGACAAAGGCTGCTGCTCATGAAGGATACATTTTAGTAGAAAAATGACAGGCAAATAAATAATTTCAGGTAGTAATAGGTATCACAAATAAAATTGGGTAATAGAAAAATAGAAGTTGGGAGGAAAGAGCACTGCTGGATAACGTGGTCAAGGAATGCCTTCCTGACTGACGAGAAGGAGACAGTCCTGTGTACGTCTGGAGAAGAACACTCCAGGCAGAAGAACTACTGATAGGCGAAAGGGCTTCCAGTAGAAACTGGTTTGCCAGTTTTAGGCTTCCCTGACAGCTCAGCTGGTAAAGAATCCACTGCAATAATGCAGGAGACCCGGTTCAATTCCTGGGTCAGGAAGATCTGCTGGAGAAGGGATAGGCTACCCACTCCAGTATTCTTGGGCTTCCCTTGTGGCTTAGCAGGTAAAGATTCCGCCTGCAATGCGGGAGACCTGGGTTCGATCCCTGGGTTAGGAAGATCCCCTGGCGAAGGGAAAGGCTACCCACTCCAGTATTCTGGTCTGGAGAATTCCATGAGCTGTATAGTCCGTGGGGTCACAAGAGTCGGACACGACTGAGCGACTTTCACATTCACGTGCCAGTTTTAAGGAAGCCAGTAAGATTACCAGTGTGACTGGAGACTAGTCATTATGGGGGGTGTGGTAAGATACATATATACATAAATATACAAACAAAGACTTATCATAAACAGAGACATATACAGAAATTAGGATACCTCTGTGTTTATATGAGAGGTATACCTCTGAGATTATAGAAAGAAAAATATTAAACTTTAAGTAAAAAGGATGGTTTTTCTCACAGTATATAGACATAAATTAGCACCAGAAGAGCAGTGTTTACCATGTAATCCCAGAGATATCTTCTCTTTCATTGGAAAACAGAGCAAAGGTATTCATCTTTTGCTATTAGATAAATAAAGTTTTTGAGTACAGAATAACATTTTTGGACAAGTACTGAAAAACAGTGGCTTCCTTTTTTTTTTTTATAAATATACACAAGAACTCTTTCCTCAAAAATTTCAAATATGTAACATCTAGAACTTTGTGTTCATAGGCTATTATCAACACATACTAATGATATACTTCTCAACCTGGGGATCTGGCAAAGAGACTGGGAATGCCCAGGGAATCTAATTTGGAAAGACAGTGGGATTTGATAACAGAACTTCCACAGGACTGAGGGAAGCAGAAACCCTTGGAGGGCACAAACAAAATCTTGTGCATACCAGGACCCAGGGGAAAGGAGGAGCGACCCCACAAGAGACGGAGCAAGACTTGCCTGTGAGTGTCTGAGGGTCTCTGGGAGAGGTGTGGGTCAGCAGTGGCTTGCTGTGGTGATAGGGGCAGTGGCAGCAGCAGTCCTGAAAGGTGCTGAAGGTCCTGAAATTCTTTTGGAGGCTGCCAGTAGCCTTACCAGTAGCCTTACCGGGCTTCCCTTGTGGCTCAGCTGGTAAAGACTCCATCTGCAATGCGGCAGACCTGGGTTCGATCCCTGGGTTAGGAGGATCCTCTGGAGAAGGGAAAGGCTACCCACTCCAGTATTCTGGACTGGAGAATTCCATGGATTGTATAGTCCATGGGGTCGCAAAGGGTCGGACATGACTCAGCGACTTTCACTTTCACGCTAGTAGCCTTATCACAGAGCGTGCAACACTACGACTGAGTCACCTCAGGCCAAACAACTAACAGGGAAGAAGCACAGCCTGCGCATCAACAGACATTTGGATTAAAGATTTACTGTGCATGGCTCTGCCCACCAGCGCAAGACCCAGTTTTCCCCACAGCCAGTCCCTCTCATCAGGAAGCAAGATTTATAATCTCACAGCCAAGAGAATGAAAATCACAATCACAGAAAGCTAACCAAAATGATCACATGGGTCTCAGCTTTAACTCAAGCAAGCTATGAGTCACATCTTGCAGGGCTACTGAAGATGGATGGGTCATGGCCACATGACAAAATGTGGCCCACTGGAGAAGGGAATGGCAAGCCACTTCAGTATTCTTGCTTGTGAACTCGATGAACACAATCAAAAGGCAAAAAGATATGACACCAGAAGATGAGCCCCCAAGGTCAGCAGGTATCCAAAGGCTACTGGGGAGGAGCAGAGGAACAGTTCCAGAAAGAATGAAGAGGTTGACCTAAGCAGAAATGTTGCTCATCTGTGGATGAGTCTGGTGGTGAAAGTAAAAGTCCAAAGCTGTAAAGAACAATACTACACAGGAACCTGGAATGCTAGGTCCGTAAATCAAGGTAAATTGGAAGTGGTCAAACAGGAGATGGCAAGAGTGAACATCTACATTTTAGCAATAAGTGAACTAAAATGGATGGGAATGTGCAAATTTAACTCAGATGACCATATAATTACATTATAACTACCACTGTGGGTAAGAATGCCTTAGAAGAAATGGAGTCGCCCTCAGTCAACAAAAGAGTCTGAAATGCAGTACCTGGGTGCAATCTCAAAAATGACAGAATGATCTCGGTTCATTTCCATTCAGCATCACAGTAATCCAAGTTTATGCTCCAACCACGAATGTGAAAGAAGCTCAAGTCGAAAAGTTCTATGAAGACCTACAAAACCTTCTAGAATTAACACCAAAAAAAAAGTCCTTTTCATCAGAGGGGACGGTAAAGCAAAAGTAGGAAGTCAAGAGATAGCTGCAGTAAGGCAAGTTTGTCCTTGGAATACAAAATGAAGCAGGGCAAAGACTAACAGAGTTTTGCCAAGAGAACGCACTGGTCATAGCAAACACCCTCTTCCAACAACACAAGAGATGACTCTACACATGGACATCACCAGATGGTCAATACAGAAATCAGATTGATTATATTCTTTGTGGTAAAAGTTGGAGAAGCTCTATACAGTCAGCAAACACTTCTGGGACCTAACTGTGGCTCAGACCATGAGCTTCTTACTGCAAAATTCAGGCTTAAATTGAAGAGAGTAGGGAAAACCACTAGGCCGTTCAGGTATGGCCTAAATCAAATCCCTTATGATTATACAGTGGAAGTGACAAATAGATTGAAGGGATTAGATCTGGTAGACAGAGTGCCTGAAGAACTATGGATGGAGGTTCATAGCATTGTACGGGAGGTGGTAACCAAAACCGTCCCCCAAAAAAAGAAATGCAAGAAGGCAAGGTAGTTGTCTGAAGAGGCCTTACAAATAGCAGAGATTAGAAAAGAAGGAAAAGGCAAGGGAGAAAGGGAAAAAGATACCAAACTGAATGCAGAGTTCCAGAGAATAGCAAAGAGAAATAGAAAAGCCTTCTTAAGTGAACAGTGCAAAGAAATAAGAGGAAAACAATAGAATAGCAAAGACTATTACAAGAAAATTACAGATACCAAGGGAACATTTCATGCAAAGATGGGCACAACAAAGGACAGAAACAGTGAGCAGAAGAGATTAAGAAGATGCGGCACAAATATACAGAAAATTTAAAAAGAAAAAAGGTCTTAATGACCCTAATAACTGCAATCGTGTGATCACTCAGAGCGAGACATCCAGGAGTGTGAAGGCAAGTGGGTCTTAGGAAGCATTACTATGAACAAACCTAGTAGAGGTGATAGAATGCCAGCTGAGCTATTTCAAATCCTAAAAAATGATGCTGTTAAAGGGGTGCACCCATTAAGTCAGCAAATTTGGAAAACTCATCACTAGAAAAGGTGAGCTTTCATTCTAATCCCAAAGAAAGGCAATGCCAATGAATATTCAAACTACCATAGAACTGCACTCATTTTATATGCTGCAAGATTATGCTCATAATACTTCAAGCTAAGCTTCAGTATCACGTAAACTGAAACCTTCCAGATGTACAAGCTGGATTTAGAAAAGGCAGAGGAACAAGAGATCAAATTGTCAGCATCCGCTGCCTCAAAGAAAAATCAAGGCAATTCCAAAAAAATCTACTTCTGCTTCATTGACTACACTAAAGCCTTTGACTGTGTGGATTACAACCAACTGGAAAATTCTTAGAGATGGGGATACCAGACCACCTTACCTGTCTCCTGAGAAGCCTGTATGCAGAACGAGAAGCAACAGTTAAAACCAGACATGGAACAATGGACTGGTTCCAAACTGGGAAAGGAGTACGTCAAGACTCTATGCTGTCACCCGGCTTATTTAACTTATATGCAGAGTACATCATGTGAAATGCTGGGCTGGATGACTCAGAAGTTGGAATCAAGATTGCTGGGAGAAATATCAACAACCTCAGATATGTCACTCTAATTGCAGAAAGTGAAGAGGAACTAAAGGGCCTACTGCTGATGGGGGTGAAAGAGGAGAGTGAAAAAGTTGACTTAAAACTCAACATTCAAAAAACTATGATTATGGCATTCAGTCCCATCACTTCATGGCAAATAGATGGGGAAAAAGTGGAAGCAGTGACTGATTTTATTTTTGGGGGCTCCAAAATCACTGCAGACAATGACTGTAGCCATGAAATTAAAAGACGCTTGCTCCTTGGAAGGAAAGCTATGACAAACCTAGACAGTGTATTAAAAACCAGAGATAACACTTCACCAACAAAGGTCTGAATAGTTAAAGCTATGGTTTCTCTAGTAGTCATGTATAGATGTGACAGCTGGACCATAAAGAAGGCTGAGCACTGAAGAATTGATGCTATCGGGTTATGGTGCTAGAAGACTCTTGAGAGTCCCCTGGACAGCAAGGAGATCAAACTAGTCCATCCTAAGGAAAATCAACCCTGAATATTCAATGGAAGGACTGATGCTGAAGATGAAGTTCCAATACTTTGGCCACTTGATGCGAAGATCCCATTCACTGGAAAAGACCCTGATGCTGGAAAAGATTGAGGCCAGGAGGGAAACTGGTGACAGAGGATGAGATGGCTCGACAGCATCACTTGACTTGGACATGAATCTGAACTCTGGGAGATGGTGAAGGACAGGGAAGTCTGACGTGCTACAGTCCATGGGCTTGCAAAGAGAAGGACATGATTTATCAACTGAACAACAACAATTTAGTAAGTACTCAATAAATATTATGAATTATTGGATGCATGTCTTATGACTTCACTAAATATTAAATCTGAAGGTATGTGACTCCAGATTACTTTCAGCAGTTCAGTAATGTAATTTAAGGATGAAAGGTTTCCCTATCTTTCCCTTCTTCCCATCTCATTGCGTTTCTGATATCTACTATCATGGTTACAAATGTACAGCTACAGTAGCTTCAACATAACACTTTCTAAAATGCTGTAGTTCATGGGGTCGCAAAGGGTCAGACGCAACTGAACTGAACTGATCTGAAAATGACGGGAACTGAAAGGAGCTAAGTTTTCCTGCCAGTCTCTCTTCTTGGCAGTGAGAAAAATCTTCCCAGTGGCACTACTACAGACTGTCCCTTACTTCACTGGATAAAAGTGAATCTCATGTTTATACTTAAACCAATCCCTGACATGAGAAATGTGCATGAGTTTATAATCTAAGATTTATCACCTGAGATTGTGGAAGAAGCTCATATCCTCTGAGCGCAATGAAACTGGAACAAAATCAGGGTTATATGAACTATGAAAGAAGGGGAAAATAGCTCTTACAGTGGCAATGATTGTCTTTCAAACCCTCAATAATAAAATAAAAAATAATAACAATAAAAAGTAGTATTTACTTAGTGCCAGACAGTGCTGTACATATATTTACTCACTATATAACCCAATTTCCTTCCTCTGGCAAGTTATGAGAAGGAAATATGATACTGAAGAAAATAAGACAAAAACAAAATAAAAACTAGTATATTCTCAACATGAACTGCATTTCAAGGAATAGACTAAAAATGAGGATGATATAACGAATATTTTTTTCACCTCTTCCTAAGTCTCATAAAATGACTTCACTATTATCTATTTGTAATCAATTCCTAGGTAATATTCAGCTATATACAATGTAGTAGAATGTTTCCCAAACCCAAAAATGTGGAACTGCATACTACTGTATAATCCAAGCCACTGCCAGCTTCCATTATTCTGACCTGATCATATCTAAAATATGTTCTTAAAAACGATAAACTCTTTTTGATTTTGCAGCCCTTAACAGCAATGCTTAATTAAAAGCAGGATACTGCCCTAAAGACAGAGTTTACTTTAAAACCTGATAACACTGGGTTATTTAAAGTGCCTTTTAACAAGCTCAGGATCCATTTTTTCTCATTTCCCTCTTATACTCAGAATAAATACATTTATGAGCCACGACTGCAGCACTATTAAAACAGTAAAGGTAGATTTTTAGAGGACTGGTTTCAAAAGACCTGGACATACGGAAACGACTAAATCATTGTCTCATTCATGTAACACCGTATTATCCCCAAAACATTAAAATACAAACTTTACTTACATATACTGGTGATTCAAAAATCTTAGTAATACTCTTTACTAGGAAGATCATAGTCTGTCTCACAATTATTTTGAAAAAGAATAGTGCATCATAAAAAAGTTAGAAAACTTTTCATGGGAAAAAACAGAAATAAATGAGAAAAATGGAAAATCTAGTTAAGAGATTTACATAGAAGAATGCAAACAAAGGAATGGCAAATTTTAAAAAGATTTCTTAATTTTTTTGGTTTAGTTTTATGTCAACAACAAAAGTTCTATCAGATCTCAGTCCAGTTACATAACCTTCAAAAGTTAAACTTGGAATAGAATAAAACCCTGAACATTTTTAAAAGAAAACATGCGAGAAGATCTTTATGACCACAAGCTGAAAGGATTTGTTAGAGACACAAAGATCAACAACCATAAGAGAAAAGATAGATATATTCAACTACCTCAAGATTTTAAAAAAATAAAATTCTGTTGATCAAACATATCACAACCTGGAAACAGGAATCTGAAATGCACCTATTGTCTAACACAACAAATGGGCCACTGGCACTCATTATTCATTCTCATCCCTTTCCATTTTCTAGCATCTTTTATAGTAATTAAAATTCTAAAACTGTATTTCCCAAATTTCCTTGCAGCTGGTGTGCTGTATGGGATTAGTTTCAGCAGTGAGAGGCACTTGAGGGGGATATGGAAGGTAGAAGTAAGCTGAGAATATTTTCCTATAGGTATGATAGATGGCAAGCAAAACTGGTAGACTTGAGTGCTCTTGAAATCAGCAACCCATAGTCCACTTTTCAGTGTCAAGTTTTCAGCTTCGTGAAAATGATGTTGTAGTGGTGGCTATAGCAGCATAAATTCCTGAACACAGCATCTCAGCCTCTATGGTATGACTCTAAAACCAATGATCTTACCTACATTTTAACTGAAAGTGACTAAATCTCTTACTTGTTTGAAATGCCTACAATGGTTATGGTTAACACTGACTGGCACACCAACAAATACTGACAATACAGATTATATAAATTTACTAAGGGAAAGATAAACAAATAGAAAATGGGAAAAAGAAATGAATGTGCATTTCATGAGAAATCACATGGGTAAGGAAATACATGAAAAATGGTTGAACATATCGGTAGTCAGAAAATGCAAATTAAAACCACAATGAAATACTATTTAGGACTCAAAATAATAAAAATTAAGAAACCTGGTAAGGGCAAGTGTTGATGAAAGATATGGATCAATAAAAACTCATAAATATCACTTGTGGGATGAAAATTGGTATAGCCACTTTGGAAATTAAACTGGCAATATATTACAGAATTGAACACCACATGGCCTATGACTCAGCAATTTCATCCCTTGAAATTCTTCTATCTATGCATGATACTGAGTGAAAAAAAGTACTTCTCAGAAGACTAAATAATACTTTTTTATATAATTTAAAAAAAAAACATAAAAATAGTATATCATTAGGGATAGATGTATCTATAAAAATTTAAAAAGCAAGGGAATGATAAAATTTCAAGACAGTATTAACTGCTGGCAGAGGGAAGGAGAGGGATGATGTAGGGAAAGAAAACATGGATAGGTGCATCAGTATTGATAACATTTTAGCTCTTAAATGGATGGTGGGCTGACAGGCTTTCTTTTTATTGGTATGTTTCCTAACGTATTTATATATTACATGCTATTCTACTACTACTGATTGCTAACATTTATAAAGTGTTTATTATACACCCTATTTTAAGCATTTACTTTGTCCTTTATAGTCAGCTCTATGAAACAGGTTCTGCTATTATCTCCCATTTATAGATGAGGAAAAGCACAAAGAGGTTATAACTGTCCAAGGTCACATACCTAGAAAGCAAAGGAGCCAGGAGTCAAAGAGGACATCAGGCCCCAGAGCCCACATTCATAACCGGGATACTAAATAAATAAAATACCAAGTAACAATAAAAGTTACCTAAGACAAAAATAAAATAACAGTTAATTGATCTACCTTTCATTTTCCTTGATGACATTTTCAAACTGTAGTTTCATCTCACCCATCTGCTTCTGAAAGAATAAAATATAGCTGTAGGAAAATATCTTCAAGACAATTAGATCTATATTAAGTATTAACAGTTCTTTCATATGCAAGCAATCTGTGACACTAGTCTATAGATAAGAAATAATTATTCTTCACTTCTAACAATATTAGATATTTTAATGATATAGAGAATATTCTGAATAGAATATAAATAAAACTTTCTTATGTAATATATTAATAAATATTCATAAATAATTTGTAAGATTTATAGATGCTTATAGTAAAAGAGATGAAACATATTCCTCAATATGTCACTGTAAGAAATACTAGATGATCCCTAGACCTTGACTATATGTCTTGTTTCATCCTACTTTAGGTGGAAGTCCATATAAGTGTGCTCAAATTTTGAAATGTAAAATGGTGAAAAAAAGCAAATAAAGATCTTCTTTAGCAATAATTCATTCAGTCTCTGATTGACCTCTTTTATTAGTTGTTATTTATTAATTTTTAATGAATAATTGTTAATATAATTAATATAATTATTATTTATTAATCTCTCTGCATATACAAGGCTGCTACAGTAAACCAGTGTGGTTAATAACACACACAGTAGTAGGAAATACAGTTAAAAAAAAATAAATAAAATCACTAACTAAAATACCAGTAAGAATAAAATACACATTGAAAAGGGAATGAAATGAAGGTATTTCTAATTTTTTCTGAGGGGTTAAAGGGATTGTAAGATTTCAACAGAAAAGGAAGGACATTTCGAGCAGGGTGAAATATGAGTAAAAGCAAAGAAGCAAAAAATATTAGCCAACACAGTCAGAGTCGTCAGTTCTCAATAAGAGTAAATGAGCAAATGGAGATCAGGAAGGAGGCCATGTAAAACCATACTTAAAACAAAACTGCAATCAACTCATGATCTGCCCATTAGTCTTGGTTGGGTACCCACAGCTAAAGGAGAAGTGCCAAGCCTGGAGTGAACCTGGCAAGGGCAGGGTGGAACAGGCAGAGCTCCAAGCCTTTCTCTCTTCCTGTCAACCAGAGAAGCTCAAGGCAGCTTGGTCTAGGAAACCAGTAACAGCCAATTATAACTACAAAATTGGCTTGAAAGGTGAACCTTTCCCAGCTCCCTGCTGTGCCTGAATCACAATTGAATAAAAATGAATGAATTCACTACCAGATAATTGAGAACTGACCATACATGGAGCGAAGCAATGAGAGGTAAAATTGGAAAGGCAGGTGGCAGGTCTTGAATGTCATGCTAACTAAGAGGTTTAGACTTTATTGTAGCAATTATTCTTTCTTTGTATTTTTTTTTTAATTCTTTAAAATTTTCAAAAATGTTAGTGTATCTTGAAAAACTTTATTCATTAATCAGGTGGGGTATATGCATTAATATGGATTCAGGGTAAATTATTATAGTAACACTAAAGATTTTTTACTGTGAAATATTGCAAAATATTTAAGAGTTGGAAGGAAATAAAATTCAGCAGTATCTTTCTTATCATCAAAATTTCCCCAATTATTTACATTTTCTGGAAGAAAATCTTTCACATAGAGAATTATTAGGAAAATTTTCCTGCTTTTGAGATACATTATTTTTTGACTGGGTCACTAAAATAAACCATAAGGACTACTGCTAATCAATAATATCTATGTGAGCACGTGTTCTTAGAAGTACCTCTCAACATCTTTTTTCTCCCTAAATGTAGCAGCTATTCTTATCACAGACCCTTGGGCATTCTGCTAAACCTACCTCTTTGAAATTAATCCAGTAATCACTTTTAGATTGAGAATGACAAATGGAAAAATGAAGTTAAATATCTTAGTAAACTAGCAGATTAAAGAGATAAATGAGTCAGACTGATTATAGAAAAAATTGAAAATTTAAGTTTAATCTCCAGAAACTAGATATTCTATTTTACAACTAACAAACCACAAGTCATTAATTTTGAGAGAGTGAATTCAGCAGGAACTTTAGGCTCACTATCCTAAACACTGGAGAAGGAAATGGCAACCCACTCCAGTATTCTTCCCTGGAGAATCCCCCAGACAGAGGAGCCTGGCAGGCTACAGTCCATGAGGTTGCAAGAGTCAGACATGACTTAGCGACTAAAGAGAGAGAGAGAGAGAGAGAGAGAGAGAGAGAGATCCTAAAAATAAAAGCATCAATTCCTTGGCGCTCAGCTTTCCTTATAGTTCAACTCTCACATCCATACATGAATAGTGGAAAACCACAGCTTTGACTAGACGGACCTTTGTCGGCAAAGTCACGTCTCTGCTTTTTAATATGCTGTCTAGGTTGATTAAAGCTTTTCTTCCAAGGGGCATACGTCTTTTAATTTCATGGCTGCAGTCACCATCTGCAGTGATTCTGGAGCCCAAGAATATAGTCTGTCACTGTTTCCATGTTTCCCATCTACTTGCCCTGAAGTGATGGGACCAGATGCCATGATCTTAGTTTTCTGAATGTTGAGTTTACAGCCAGCTTTTTCACTCTCTTCTTGCATTTTCAAGAGGCTCTTTAGTTCTCTTCACTTTCTGCCATAAGGGTGGTGTCATCTGCATATCTAAGGTTATTGATATTTCTAACGGCAATCTTGATTCCAGCTTGTGCTTCTTCCAGCCCAGCGTTTCTCATGATGTACTCTGCACATAAGTTAAGTAAGTAGGGTGACAATATGCAGCCTTGACGTCCTCCTTCTCCTATTGGGAACCAGTCTGTTGTTCCATGTCCAGTTGTAACTGTTGCTTCCTGACCTGCATATAGGTTTCTCAAGAGGCAGGTCAGGTGGTCTGGTATTCCGATCTCTTTCAGAATTTTCCAGTTTATGGTGATCCATACAGGCAAAGGCTTTGGCATAGTCAATAAAGCAGAAATAGATGTTTTTCTGGAACTCTCTTGCTTTTTTGATGATCCAGCGGATGTTGGCAATTTAGTCTCTGGTTTCTCTGTCTTTTCTAAAACCAGCTTGAACATCTGGAAGTTCACGGTTCACGTATTGCTGAAGTCTGGCTTGGAGAATTTTAAGCATTACTTTACTAGTGTGTAAGATGAGTGCAATTGTGTGGTAGTTTGAACATTCTTTGGCATCTCCTTTCTTTGGGATTGGAATGAAAACTGACCTTTTCCAGTCCTGTGGCCACTGCTGAGTTTTCCAAATTTGCTGGCATATTGAGTGCAGCACTTTCACAGCATCCTCTTTCAGGATTTGAAATAGCTCAACTGGAATTCCATCACCTCCACTAGCTTTGTTCATAGTGATGCTTCCTAAGGCCTACCTGACTTCACATTCCAGGATGTCTGGCTCTAGGTGAGTGATCACACCATCGTGATTATCTGGGTCATGAAGATCTTTTTTGTATAATTCTTCTGTGTATTCTTGCCACCTCTTCTTAATATCTTCTGCTTCTGTTAGGTCTCTACCATTTCTGTCCTTTATTGGGCCCATCTTTGCATGAAATGTTCCCTTGGTACCTCTCATTTTCTTGAAGAGATCTCTAGTCTTTCCCATTTTTTTGTTTTTCTTTATTTGTTTGCACTGATGGCTGAGGAAGGCTTTCTTATCTCTCCTTGCTATTCTTTGGAACTCTGCATTCAAATGGGAATATCTTTCCTTTTCACTTCTCTTCTTCTCACAGCTATTTGTAAGGCCTCCTCAACAGGCATTTTGCCTTTTTGCATTTCTTTTCCACGGGGATGGTTTTGATCCCTGTCTCCTGTACAGTGTCACAAACCTCCATCTATAGTTCATCAGGCACTCTCTCAGATCTAGTCCCTTAAATCTATTTCTCACTTCCACTCTATAATCAATAAGGGATTTGATGTACGTCATACCTGAATGGTCTAGTTGTTTTCCCTACTTTCTTCAATTTAAGTCTGAATTTGACAATAAGGAGTTCATGATCTGAGCCACAGTCAGCTCCCAGTCTTGTTTTTGCTGACTGTATACAGCTTCTCCATCTTTCGCTGCAAAGAATATAACCAGTCTGATTTCGGTGTCGACCATCTGGTGATGTCCATGTGTAGAGTCTTCTCTTGTGTTGTTGAAAGACGGTGTTTGCTATGACCAGTGTTTTCTTTTGGCAAAACTCTATTAGCCTTTGCCCTGCTTCATTCTGTACTCCAAGGCCAAATTTGCCTGTTACTCCAGGTGTTTCTTGACTTCCTCCTTTCGCATTCCAGTCCCCTATAATGAAAAGGACATCTTTTTTGGGTGTTAGTTCTAGAAGGTCTTGTAGGTCTTCATAGAAGCATTCAACTTCAGCTTCTTCAGCATTACTGGTTGGGGCATAGGCTTGGATTACCATGATACTGAATGATTTGCCTTGGAAACAAATGAGATCATTCTGACGTTTTTGAGATTGCATCCAAGTACTGCATTTCGGAATCTTTTGTTGACCATGATGGCTACCCCATTTCTTCTAAGGGATTCCTCCCCACAGTAGTAGATATAATAGTCATCTGAGTTAAATTCACCCATTCCAGTCCACTTTAGTTCGCTGATTCCTAGAATGTCAACATTCACTCTTGCCATCTCCTGTCTGACCACTTCCAATTTGCCTTGATTCATGGACCTAACATTCCAGGTTCCTATGCAATATTGCTCTTTACAGCATTGGACCTTGCTTCTATGACCAGTCCCATCCACAACTGGGTATTGTTTTTGCTTTGGCTCCATCCCTTCATTCTTTCTGGAGTTATTTCTCCACTGATCTCCATTAGCATATTGAGCACCTACCGACCTAGGGAGTTCCTCTTTCAGTATTATTTTGCCTTTTCATACTGTTCATGGGGTTTTCAAGGCAAGAATACTGAAATGATTTGCCATTCCCTTCTCCAGTGGACCACATTCTGTCAGACCTCTACACTATGACCCGTCCATCTTGGGTGTCCCCACATGGCAAGAAAACATTATAGAGGTTCCTTTAAAAATGGAAAGCAGAATTACCATGTGATCCAACAATCCCATTCCTGGGCATAGTCCAAAAAATACTAATTCTAATTCTAAAACTCTAATTCAAAAAGATATATGCACCCCAATGTTCATAGCAGCACAATCTGCAACAGCCAAGACTTGGGAGCAACCTAAGTATCTATTAACACACGAACAGATAAAAAAGATGTGTGATATATATAAACACATACACACACATTTACGTATAAACACACACATACAGAATGGAATATTACTCAAGCCATACAGAATGAAATAATGCATTTGCAGTAACATGGATGGTCTTAGAAATTAACATCTAAGAAAAGTAAGTCAGAGAAAGACAAACATCATACAATATCACTCATATGTGGAATCAAAAATTAATACAAATTAACAGAAACAGACTCACTGACATAGAAAATAAGCTTATGGTTGCCAAAAGGAAAAGAGGGAAGAGGGATAAATTAGGGGCTTATAGATACAGACTATATAGGGGTTACAGATATAGGTATTTATAGATATACACTATTATATATAAAACAAACAACAAGGACCTACTGTACAGAACCGGGAACTATATTCAGTATCTTATAATAACTTATAATGGCAAATAGTCTGAGAAAGAATACACATATATACACAAACACAGAAATGTGGATGACAGAATCAGTTTGCTGGACACTTGAAACTAACACAATGCTGTAAATTGAGTATAGGTAAATGTCTTCTTCCTTATCAAAGGATTTTTGAAGAAACAATGTCTATTTACTTTTTCTTTTTTAAAGAAAATATTACCAAAGGGTTAACACCTATGATTTCATACCTGATAATATTTCAGCTGACCATTCAGTTCTTCCAAATGCTTATCATGCTCAGTTATAAGTGGAACTAAAAAGCTAAGAAAAAATGCAAAGTTAGAAAGATGCATATTCTGTTTAATCTAGTTTAATAAATATATAACATGAGATAAATAAACATCAGAACTTGTATGTTAATTTCCTCCATCAAAACTTTTATATTAATTTTCTCCATAGCAATCAATATGTTACCTTTTTCCTAAACCAGAGATTCTCAGAGCCTTAGCTCAATTAATATTTCAAGCTGAATAACTTTTTTTTATTGTAGGGGCTGACCTATGCACTGTAGGATGTTTCGCAGCATTACTGGCCTCTGCATGTTAGATACCAGTGCCCTTGCCCTCCACAACAGTGACAAGCAAAACTGCTAGCAGACATTGTCAAGTATTTGGGGAGGGAAGGGAAGCAAAATCACCCAGTCGAGAGCCACTCTTAGAGATGATGATAGCAGCTTTTTTTCCCTTGTCAATTCAATGACAGGTCATTTAAACCTCATTAGAGCAGACTAGAAAACAAACATTCCTAAAACTAAAAAAAAAAACTTTTTAACAATAATTAAACATAATTAAGAAAATATTTTCTGGTAACTCAACCTTACCTTTGGTCAGCTGCCGAGTTTTCTAATGTGTCATCTCCATCTCCTTTGAATACACCTTTCTGTAACAGAAAATAGTGCATCTTAAAATTTTATTTTCTCATATCATTCGAGCCTCAACTGACAGTAGTTTAAAATTAAATACATTTAAAAATGTTATAACCTTAGAAAATCTGTTACTGCAATTACAAAAGAGAAAGAAAAAAATAATTGATGCTGAAAATTTTCACTAAATGTTAACACCTGTATATAATAAAACTCTTGGTAAACTAGAAATAGGAAGAAAATTCTCAATTGATAAAGAATAGCTACCAAAAGCCTATATCGATTTCGATTCTTGACAGTGAAACATCAGAAGTGCTGCATAATATTCAGTAATAATACAAGGCTGCTCATTAGCACTGCTGAAATTCAATGTTGTACCAAAGGCTCCAATCAGTGGAATTTGCTACACGGACAGGGAGCTGGAGACCTAAAGCTGAAAAGGAAGATGCAACACTGTTATTCACAGACAATTTCTGTTAACCTAGAAAACTCTCTCTATAATCTACCAATTATAAAGACCGAAAATAGAGTATACCAAGTCGCCAGATATAACTGCATCTCCAGATCTGACTGGGGGTGGTTGGAGTTTTGATTAGGACTAGAGCACACGGGGCTAGAAATAAAGAGGAGGAGGAGGAGGGACAAACACAAAGGAGTGTCAAGAAAGGGTGAGTAACAAGAAAGGAGCAAGATGAACAATGCAGCAAACGGATGGTCTGGAAGGACTGGGGGAAGATCTGGGAACGAAAGTCCTTAAAGTAGGATGGCAAGAAGAGATGACACTTGTCAGAAGAGGGGAACAGATAACACTGAAAGAGGTGGACAATGCTGGGAAGTAGACTGAGGGCTAAAAGACTGGGGAGGCAGGGGAGGAAGGTGGGCTGGATAACATGGGCAAGAAGGACCAGAAACAGTAAGTGGAGGCAGGGATTGGAATGGAAAAATTAGAGGTAGCTTTCCTGTCATTGCTTTTTTTTTTAGTGGCATTTCTGTACTTATCTTGTGAAAATGAGTAACCAGCAGAAACTGAGAGCTGCTCCAGCAACTATCTCACTACTGCTGGCATCATCCTGTGTCGGAATGCCCATTATGAGATACAGAAAAACAGATATGATTTGTGGTTACCAGAGGTGCAGTGTAAAGGGAGGGAGAAATGGATGAAGTTGGTCAAAAGGCACAATTTATAAGATCCACTTAAAAGATAAACAAGTACTAGGGGTATAAAGAAAGAAAGAAAGAAAGAAGTGAAGTCACTCAGTCGTGTCCGACTCTTTGCGACCCCATGGACTGTAGCCTACCAGGCTCCTTTGTCCATGGGATTTTCCAGGCAACAGTACTGGAGTGGATTGCCATTTCCTTCTCCAGGGGATCTTCCTGACCCAGGGATCGAACCCGAGTCTCCCACACTGTGGGCAGACTCTTTACCATCTGAGCCCCCAGGGAATCCCTAGGGATAAAAAGTACACTATAATTAAGATTAACATTGTTGTCAGTGGGTCCTTCCTATACAATAAGTCTAGTTACCACCTGTCACCTGACAAAGATACATTATTATTGACCCTATTTTCCACGTTGTATATTGCATTCTGTGAGTCATATATTTTGAAAGTTAACTTAACGTCCCATACCTATTTCAAACATGCCCCAACCCTGCCTCCCTTCAGGCAAGCAGTTTATTCTCTGCATCTCTGGCTGTGTTTCTCTTTTGTTATTTTTATTCATCTGTTTTAAGATTTCATATATAAGGGAAATCATACAGTAATTTGTCCTCTGTCCGACTTATTTCACTTAGTATAATACCATCTAGGACCATGCATGTCAACACAAATGCAGAGATTTCATTCTTTTTTTATGGCTGATTATGAAGACCTAGAAGACCTTCTAGAACTAACACCCAAAAAGATATCACAGGGGACTGGAATTCAAAAGTAGGAGATCAAGAGATACCTGGAGTAACAAACAAGAGGTGCCGTGGAGTACAAAATGAAGCAGGGCAAAGGCTAAAAGAGTTTTGCCAAGAGAACGCACTGGTCATAGCAAACACCCTCTACCAACAACACAAGAAAAGACTCTACACATGGACACACCCAGATGGTCAATACCGATATCAGACTGATTATATCCTTTGTAGCCAAAGATGGAGACGCTCTACATAGTCAGAAAAAACAAACAAAAAAAAAGACCGGGAACTGGCTGTGGCTCAGATTATGAACTCCTTATTGCCAAATTTGGACTTAAGTTGAAGAAACTAGGGGAAAACCACTAGACCATTCAGGTATGACCTAAACCAAATCCCTTATGACTATACAGTGGAAGTGAGAAATACATTCAAGGGATTAGATCTGATAGACAGAGTGCCTGAAGAACTATGGACAGAGGTTCGTGACACTGTACAGGAGGCAGTGATCAAGACCATCCCCAAGGGGAAAAAATGCAAAAAGGCAAAATGGTCATCTGATGAGGTCTTACAAATAGCTGAGAGAAGAGAAGCTAAGGACAAAGGAGAAAAGGAAAGATATACCCATTTGAATGCATAGTTCCAAACAATAGCAAGGAGAGATAAGAAAGCCTTCCTCAGTGATCAATGCAAAGAAACAGAGGAAAACAATAGAATAGGAAAGACTAGAGATCTCTTCAAGAAAATTAGAGATACTAAGGGAACATTTCATGCAAAGATGGGCTCAATAAAGGACAGAAATGGTAGGGACCTAACAGAAGCAGAAGCTATTAAGAAGGGTGGCAAGAATACACGGAAGAACTGTACAAAAAAGATCTTGAACCAGATAACCACGATGGTGTGATCACTCACCTAGAGCCAGACATCCTGGCATGCCAAGTCAAGTGGGCCTTAGGAAGCATCACTATGAACAAAGCTAGTGGAGGTGATGGAATTCCAGTTGAACTATTTCAAATCCTGAAAGATGATGCTGTTAAAGTGGGTGCAATTATTAAGTCAATAAATTTGGAAAACTCAGCAGTGGCCACAGGACTGGAAAAAGTCAGTTTTCTTTTCAATCCCAAAGAAAGGCAATGCCAAAGAATGTTCAAACTACCGCACAATTGCACTCATCTCACAGACTAGCAAAGTAATGCTCAAAATTCTACAAGCCAGCCTTCAACAATACTTGTTAATCATGAACTTCTAGAGATTCGAGCTGGATTTAGATAAGGCAGAGGAACCAGAGATCAAATTGCCAAGATCCATTGGATCACTGAAAAAGCAAGAGAGTTCCAGAAAAACATCTACTTCTGCTTTATTGACCATTGCAAAGCTTTTGACTGTGTGGGTCACAACAAACTGTGGAAAATTGTAAAAGAGATGGAAATATCAAACCACCTTACCTGCCTCCTGAGAAATCTGTATGCCAGCCAAGTAGCATCAGTTAGTATCAGATATCAAACAGACTGGTTTCAAATTGAGAAAGGAGTACATCAAGGCTGTATAGTGTCACCCTGCTTATTTAACTTATATACAGAGTATATCTTGTGAAATGCCAGGCTGGAGGAAGCACAAGCTGGAATCAAGATTGCCAGGAGAAATATCAATAACTTCAGATACACTGACAACACCACCCTTATGGCAAAAAGCGAAGAACTAAACAGCCTCTTGATAAAAGTGAAAGAGAAGAGTGAAAAAGTTGGCTTAAAACTCAACATTCAGAAAACTAAGATCATGGCATCTGGTACAATCACTTCATGGCAAATAGATGGGGAAACAGTGGAAACAGTGAGAGATTTTAGTTTTGGGGGGACTCCAAAAATCACTGCAGATGGTGACTGCAGCCATGAAATTAAAAGATACTTGCTCCTTGGAAGAAAAGCTATGACCAACCTAGACAGCATATTAAAAAGCAGAGACTTGACTTTGCCAACAAAGGTCCGTCTAGTCAAACCTACGGTTTTCCACTAGTCATGTATGGATGTGAGAGTTGAACCTTAAGGAAAGCTGAGCGCTGAAGAATTGACGCTTTTGAACTGCAGTGCTGGAGAAGACTCTTGAGAGTCCTCTGGACTGCAAGGAGACCCAACCAGTCCATCCTAAAGGAAATTGGTCCTGAATATTCATTGGAAGGACTGATGCTGAAGCTGAAACTTCAAAACTTTGGTCACCTGATGAGAAGAACTGACTCACTGGAAAAGATCCTGATGCTGGGAAAGACTGAACACAGGAGAAGGGGATGACAGAGGATGCAATGGTTGGATGGCATCACCGACTCAATGGACAAGATTTTGAGCAAGCTCCAGGAGTTGGTGATGGACAGGGAAGCCTGGTGTGCTGCAGTCCATGGGGCTGCAAAGAGTCGGACAGGACTGAGTGACAGAAATGAACTGAACTGAATATTCCACTGGGCTTTCCTGGTGGCTCAGCAATAAAGAATCCACCTGACAATGAAGGAGGTGCAGGTTCAATCCCTGGGTCAGGAAGATTCCCTGGAGAAGGAAATGGTAACCACTCTAGTATTCTTGCCTGGGAAATGCCATGGACAGAGAAGCTTGGTGGGCTCCTCTGTCCATGTGGTTGCAAAGAGTTGCACATGATTTAGCTATTAAAGCAACAACAATATTCCATTGCACATATGTACCACATCTTCTTTATCCATTCATCTATTGATGGGCACTTAGGGTTTTTCCATATCTTGGCTATTGCAAATAACGCTGCAATAAGAAAATGGTGCATATATCTTTAGAATTAATGTTTTTCTTTCTTTGAAAATGCTCAGATGTGGAATTGCTGGTTTGTATGGTAATTCTATTTTCCATGTTCAGAGGAGCCTCCATTCATTTTCCATAGTGAATGTACCAATCTACATTTTTACCAACATTGTGCATGTGTTCCCTTTATTGCACATCCTACCCAACACTTGTTATTTCTAGTATTTTTGATAATAGCTGCTCTGACAGATATGCTTTCAGTTTTTCACCACTGAGTACCACACTGGCTGCAGGGTTTTCAAATATGGACTTAACCAGGTATAAGTGTGTTCCTCTATATACACTTTGTTCAGAGTTCTTATAAATGAATGTTAAATTTCTTTAAAAGCTTTTTTTTTTTTTGCATTGAGATAATCATATGATTTCTATTCTTCAATTTGTTAATATGGTGTTTTTTACTGACTAATTTGCCAATGCTGAACCATCCTAGAATCTATGATAAATCCCACTTGAGCACAGTGTATCTGCTCTCTTAGAACTGCTTTTGTTGCACTGCAACAAAATTATAATACAGTACTTCCCCCACACGAGTGAGGGTTCTAGGGCTCACGTTGGGCTCCCTAGTCTGGGGATTCCTGAACCAGGAAAAGGAGCTCCCAGAGTATCTGGCTTTGAAGGCCAATGAGACTTAATATTGGGAGAGCCAAAGGACTGAGGGTAATAAGACTTCACTCTCAAGGGCAAAAGAAATAAACTGACAGAAGCCTGGACCAGACAAATGTGGTTGTCTTGGGAAAATTCCTGGAGTGGTGCAGGATGGCTGCGGCAGACATAAGTGGGAGCTATCTACTTCATGGACACTGCAGTTGGTGGCCAGCATCTTGAGATCTTCCCTCAAACTCATCAGTGCCAAGAGCTGACCCCACCCAACAAGCTGTAGGCACCAATGCTGACACACTTCATCAAACAACTAACTGGGCAAGGTCACAGCCCACCCATCAGCAGACAGGCTGCCTAAAGACTTCCTGAGCACAAGTCACCTCTAGACATGCCTCTAGACATAGCACTGCACGTCAGAGACCCAAGACTCAGCTCCACTCACCAGTGGGCAGGCACCAACTCTCAACTCCAGGAAGCATACACTAGCCTCCAGAACAGCCTCACATACCAGAGGTAAGACAAGAGATGCAAGAAAACCACAGTCCTTTAGTATGCATATCTAGCCTGCCTACATCAGGGAAAACCCTACCCTAGGATCAGATGGGTCCCAGTCCTGCCACAAAGCAGGCCAAGGCAAACTTCAAGACACCACAAAGCAAATACCCAACTGTATCAGTAACCAACCCCATCTGACAGCAGGTGTGAGATCTCTGGATCCTTCAGTCAGACTCCAGGACCCAGAGCTCTGCCTGCCAGTGGTCTGGCACTAACCCCAGGACCTGGCTTCAACCATCAGCATGGGTAAGCAACAGCCCGGAGTCTTCTGGATGCAGACACTGCCCACCGGTGAGCCAGCACTAGCCCCACAGCTCCCTACGGCTCTGCAGCCAGCCACCTGTGACTAGGCCCCACTAACCAGCAGTCAGCAGCATCCACACAACACAGTGCCTGGCAACTATCCAGGCTAGGGGCCAACCACACCTACCAAATCGTCCACAGGGTCAGCCTGCCACACCAGAAGGACCCACACAGCCCTACTGGGGCAAGTCCTAGAACACACAGCTTGAGTGATGAGAGAGAGGGTTGTGTGCTGCTGGGACACAACATACCTCTCCTACTCTCCAAGGTCAAGAAATGTAACAAAACTACCATATACATAAAAATCTGAATAGCAACTTAGGAAAAATGAGATAGCAGAAGAATATGTTCCAGCCAAAGGAAAAAGATAAAATCCCAAAGAAATAAGTGGCATTATGATAAGCATCTACCTGAGGGAAGGTCAGAGTAATGATTATAAAGATGATCAAAGAATTCAGGAGGAGAATGGATGTACAAAGCAAGAAGTCAGACGTCTATAACAAAGAGTTCCAAAATATAAAGAACCACACAGAAATGAAGAATACAATAATGGAAACAAAACATACACTAGAAGGAATCAACAGTAGACTAGATGATACAAAGAAATGGATCAGAGAGCTGGAAATCACTGCTGCTGAACAGAAAAATGATGAAAAGGACAGTTTAAGAGACCTCTGGGACAACATCAAGCACATTAATATTTGCATTATAGGGATCCTAGAAGGAGCAGAGAGAGATAAAAAATCTGAGTAAATTTTAACAAATAGGTGAAAATTTCCCTAACCTGAGGAATGAAATAATCACCCAAGTCTAGAAAGTGCAGAGAATCCCATCAAGGATGAACCCAAAAGGAACACACCAAAACATATTGCAATTAAAACAACAAAAGTTATATACTAAGAGAGAATATTAAAAAACAGCAAGGGAAAGCAACAAATAATATGAAACAGAAGGCCCATAACACGGGCAGTGATGTTTCAGCAAAAACTCTGCAAGTCGAAAGGGAATGGCATGATATTTAAAGTCATGAAAGGACATAATTATGGCTGATTTGCACTGTTGTATAGCAGAAACGATCACAACACTGTAAAGCAATTTTCCTCCAATTAAAAAATAAAGTGATGAAAGGGAAAAACCTACAACCAAGAAAAACTATACCCAGCAAGGCTCTGGATCAGATTTGCTGGAGAGGTCAAAAGCTTTACACACAAGCAAAAGCTGAGAGAGTTCTCCACCACCAAATCAGCTTTATAATAAATGACACAGGAACTTCTCTAGATGAAAAAGAAAAGACCACAGTTAGAAACCAGAAAATTACTTAGCGGAAAAGCTCCCAGAAAAGGCAAACATGTAGTAAAGACAGGAAATCATCCACACACAAACCTGGTGGGGAGGTTAAAAGATAAATGTAGTAAAATCATCTGTAACCACAATAAGCAGTTAAGGGATATATACAATAATTAGATGTAAAATATCATATCTACAACAGTAATCATGAGAGGAGAAGAGTACAAATGTAAGGTTTTCAAAATGCATTTGAAATGAAAACATCAGCAACTCAAAACAATCACATACATATACATATATGTATGGACTGCTATACAAAAACCTCGTGGTAGCCATAAAACAAAAATCTATAATAGCTATACACACAAAAAAGAAAAAGGAATTCAAAAGTAACACTAAAGATAGTCATCAAATCACAAGAGAGGGGAACAAGAAAGGAAAAAAGATCTGTAAAAACAAATAGAAAACAATCAACAAAATAATAGTAAGAACATATACATCAATAACTATGTTAAATGTAAATGGACTAAATGCTCTAAATAAAGACATAGTGTGTGGATAAAAAACAAGACTTTCTGCCTACAAGAGACTTCAGACCTAGAGACACACACAAACTGAAAGTAAAGGGATCAAAAAGCTACTCAATGCAAATGAAAATCAAAAGAAAGCCATAGTAGCAATACCTATATCAGAAAAAAAGACTTAAAGACTATTGCAGGAGACAAAGGAGGACACTACATAATGATCAAGAGATTGATCCAAGAAAATATAACAACTGTACATATACACACACACAACATACAAGCACATCAACATATAAGGCAAATATTAATGGACATAAAAGGAGAAATCAACAGTAACACAATAATAGTAGGGGACTACTTACGTCCATGGATGGATCATCCAGACAGAAAGTCAATAAGGAAACACAGGACTTCAGTGAAACATTAGACCAAAAGAACAGAAGAACTTAAATGATAAAGGTATATATACACACAATCTTTTCAAGTGTATATAAAATATTCTCTGGCATGGATCACAAGCTAGGCCACAAAACAAGCCTAGGTAAATTTAAGAAAACTGAAACCATATCAAGCATCTTTTCTGACCACAATACTATGAGATCAGAAATCAAATACAGGGGGAAAAAAACTGCAAAAAAATCACAAACACATGGAGACTAAAGAATATATTACCAAACTAATTTATCACTAAAGAAATCAGAGGAAATCAAAAAATACCTAGAACCAAATGAAAATGAAAACAGAACCACCCCAAATCTACACGATGCCTTAAGAACAGAGAACAGTTCTAAGAGGGACGTTTATAGTAATAGCAGCTTACCTCAAGAAATAACAAAAATCTCAGATAAAACAACCTAACTTTATATCTAAAGCAATTAGAGAAACAAGAACAAACAAAACCCAAAGTTAGTAGCAGCACGTGGACTTGGAGGGCATTATGCTAAGTGAAATAAGTCAGACAAAGGAAGACAAATACTCTACAACATCACTTATATGTAGAATATGAAATAGGTAACAAACTAGTGAATATAACCTAAAAGAAGCAGACTCACAGATATAGAGAAAAAAATCGTGGTTACCAGAAGGGAGAGAGGATGGGGAAGAAGTAATATAGGGAAACAGAAGAGTATGAAGTACAAATCAGGTATAAAATAAGCAGAAGGGATATACTGTACAGCACTGAGAAGATAATCAACACTTATAATAACTATAAATGAAATATAACTTTTAAAATTGTGAATTGGTAAAAATGTACACCTCTGAATTATAATTGTTACTGTGTATCAATTACACTTCAACTAAAAAAGAAATAATAGAGAACTGTCATATAGCTTTTTACTAATTTTCCCCCAATAGTAACATCTTGCAAAACTGCAGACAATACAGTACAGTAAAACTTCCATAATAATGATATTAAGTTAAAACACAGAATAGGTCCATAACCCAAGGATCCTTCATGTTGTACCTTTAGGGCAACACTCATCTACGTCCCACCCATCCCCATCCCTGAACTCTGACAACTGCTAATTTGTTCTCCATCTATATGTTATTTCAAGAATCTTGTATAAAAGGAACCAATAAAGTATGTAATATTCTGTTATTGGTCTTTTTTTTTTCCTATCAGCATAATTTCCTGGGCATTTTTTTTACATGTATTGAAAATTAATTCCTTTTTAGTTGAGAGCAATAGTACATGGTAAGTATGTACCAAGGTTTGTTTAACCATTCACCAGTGGTTGCTTCCCATTTGGGGCTATTATGAACCATCCATGGGTGTACATGTGTCCCCCACCCTGAACCCCCTTCTAACCTCCCTCCCCATCCCATCCCACTTGAGTTGTCCCAGTGTATCGGCTCTGAGCACCCTGATGCATTGAACCTCGACTGGTGATTTCACATATGGTAATATACATGTGTCAATGCTATTCTCTCAAATCATCCCATTCTCGCCTTCTCCCACAGAATTCAGAAGTTTGTTCTTTATATTTGTGTCTCTTCTGTTGTCTTGCATATATAGTCATTGTTACCATCTTCCTAAATTCCATATATCTGTGTTAATATACTGTATTGGTGTTTTTATTTCTGACTTACTTCACTCTGTATAATAGGCTCCAGTTTCATCCATATTTTGGGATATTATGAACAAAACTGCTACAAATATTTCTGTATAGGTTTTTGAGTAAACAATGGCTATTTAAGTTGTTATGGTTCATTTAGGTTTCTCTATGATGAATGAAAAGGAATACAAAGGCTGACTTGTATGTTTACCTTTAGTTTATTTATTTTAATTGGAGGCTAATTACTTTACAATATTGTAGTGGTTTTTGCCATACACTGACATGAATCAGCCATGGGTGTACATGTGTTCCCCATCCTGAACTCCCCTCCCACCTTCCTCACCATCCCATCCCTCAGGGTCACACCAGTGCACCAGCCCCGAGCACCCTGTCTCATGCATCGAACCTGGACTGGAGATCTATTTCACAAATGATAATATACATGTTTCAATGCTATTCTCTCAAATCATCCTATCCTCACCTTTTCCCAATGAGTCCAAAAGTCTGTTCTTTACATCTGTGTCTCTTTTGCTCTCTCGCATATAGTCATCGTTACCATCTTTCTAATTAGAAGAAAGTACAAAATTCTTCACACAGTATCACCAGCAATGTCTGATTGATTCACTTTTTTCTGCATACTTTCCAGTATTTACTTTTCACTGGGGCTTTGTTTTCTTTTAACCATTCTGGAAGGTATGTTGTGACATCTCATCATGGTTTCAATTTTTTAAATTAACCTAGTAACTAACTGTTAGTAACTAACTCTTTAATTCTTAAAGAGATGGGAATATCAAACCACCTTACCTGCCTCCTGAGAAACCTGTATGCAGGTCAAGAGGCAACAGTGAGAAATGGACATGGAACAACAGACTAGTTCAAAATTGGGAAAGGAGTACGTCAAGGCTGTATACTGACACCCAGCTTATTTAATATATATACAGAGTACCTCATGCCAAATGCTGAGCTGGATGAAGCTCAACCTGGAATCAAGATTGCCAGGAGAAATATCAATAACCTCAGATATGCAGATGACAATACCCTAATGGCAAAAAGCAAAGAGGAACTAAAGAGCCGCTTAATGAAAGTGAAGGAGCAGAGTCAAAAAGCTGGCTTAAAACACAACATTCAAAAAACGAAGATGATGGCATCCAGTCCCATCACTTCATGTCAAATAGAGGGGGAAAAAATGGAAACAGTGAGAGACTTTATTTTCTTAGGCTCTAAAATCACTGTGGACAGTGACTGCAGTCATGAAATTAAAAGATGCCCGCTCCTTGGATGAAAAGCTAGGACAAACCTAGTTCAGCTCAGTTGCTCAGTTGTGTCCAACTCTTTGCAACCCCATGGACTGCATGCCATGTAGGGCCACCCAAGATGGATGGGTCGTGGTGGAGAGTTCTGACAAAATGTGGTCCACTGGCGAAGGGAATGGCAAACCACTTCAGTATTCTTGCCTTGAGAACCCCATGAACAGTATGAAAAGGCAAAAAGATAGGACACTGACAGATGAACTCCCCAGGTCGGTAAGTGCCGAATACGCTACTAGAGATCAGTGGAGAAATAACTCCAGAAAGAATGAACAGATGGAGCCAAAGCAAAACACCACCTGGATGTGACAGGTGATGAAAGCAAGGTCCAATGCTGTAAAGAGCAATATTGCATAGGAACCTGGAATGTTAGGTCCATAAATCAAGGCAAATTGGAAGTGGTCAAAACAGGAGATAGCAAAAGTGAACATTGACATTTTAGAAATCAATGAACTAAAATGGACTGGAATGGGTGCTTTTTTTTGCAATAGATGCAAAATAAATTAGTGATGAGTTTCTTCCCGATTACTCAGAAAGCCATTCTTCTAAAAAAATATTTAATAATCTTCTAGTATTTAAATCCAAACTATTCAACTTAACCATTCAAGGTCCTCTATAATGTGGGAACAATCTACACCTCCTAACCTTATTTTCAATTACTTCTTTCACACATGCCAAACACATTACAGAAACTGAAGTATGTTTTAGTCCCTAAACATAACTCTCATTTTCTCACCCACTTTGGCTACTCATCATGCCAGTGGGTCCAGCTACAATGCTCTTCAACACGCCCTCTTTTGGCCCCCCCCACTTAAGTTCTTTCAAAATCCTACCTATTTAGCAGTGCTCCTCAGATATACTACATGTCCTCCAGGAAACTCCCAGATCTCTCCAACTATACATGATCTCCTTTTTTGTCTTCTCTTATTACTAATAGCTGGTTTTAAAGTTCTTAAAAGATTCAACTATTATGCCTTTTATCCAATTATTTAATATTTCTCATCCCGTATTTTTATGTCTCTGCTGCTGCTAAGTCGCTTCAGTCGTGTCCGACTCTGTGCGACCCCATAGACGGCAGCCCACCAGGCTCCCCCATCCCTGGGATTCTTCAGGCAAGAACACTGGAGTGGGTTGCCATTTCCTTCTCCAATTTATAAGTCTCTATGTTCCTCTAAAATTGCTATTTTATATACCTTTACATTGCTAAAACCCCTGGCACAGTGCCTAACATAAAGATGGTGCTCAATATATACTAAGGTGAATTCAGTGAAGACACTGCTCCATAACTATTCTCTAAGGATAGCTGCTAAGGAGATACAAATGTAAGAATAAATGACTCAATAATATAAATGATAAAAGCTATAACATTCTGAAATAAAAGTAATAAATCAAAACATAAGATAAATATTTGAAAATAAAAATACAGATTCACCAACCCCTTCTTACTTACTAGTAAAACCTTAGGAATAAGAGACTGCATTGTTTCCTAATTAGAGACCTAGTAGAAAAAAACCAGGTTGGGAGAATAAGATTGAAATTGACTTATTATAAAAGTATTTATAAGACTTTATATTCCCTAAAATAAATTTAAACAAATTGAACAAAATTTAAACAAATTATACAAAAGAAATATTTACAGAATTCTAAAAATCTTGGAAAATGGATATTGTATAATTAATTTCTATCTATTTTGATCCCAAGATAACTTCCTGAGATGATGGTGATGATTTACCAAACGAAGAGAGGCAATAATACTGGACTGTGGTCAGGTCAACTACTTTTGTGGACACTTTTCTTCCTCTAAGACATACTACATACATAACTACATACTCTTTAAGTATTGTAATTACAGTTCTGAATGTTATTTTGTATTCCTGATTTTAATCAGCATCACAGGTTACCAAATGAGTAAATAGCATCCTTTCCTCTATCCTTTGGAAGAAAACAAAGTATAGGTTGATTAGTATTTTGTGAAGGTGTTCTTGCATATTTTAGAGGGCTGTAGCAAACTCTTACACCTTTCATTCTTATCAAGAGGAGGTTGATTTTCATCAATAAAGGCGACTGAATACGACCTAAGAAATTGATGAACTCCTAAATTCAGACTCTTTAAAGTCCTAAATTACTGATTTTCTATCTTCACTATGGGATGAGGCAAATCAACTCTTCACAGTTTTACTGAGTAATCCATCACATGGAGTGTTTAGAACTGCACTATCTAAAAAACAATAGCCATAAGCCACATTTCAGTTCAGTTCAGTCACTCAGTCAAGTCTGACTCTTTGCAACCCCATGGACTGACTGTAGCACACCAGGCTTCCCTGTCCATCACCAACTCCCAGAGCTTGCTCAAACTCATGTCCATCGAGTCAGTCATAACATCCAATCATCTCATCCTCTGTCATCCCCTTCTCCTCCTGCCTTCAATACCAAAGTATTGGCATTTCAGCTTCAGCATCAGTCCTTCCAATAAATATTTAGGACTGATCTCCTTTAGGACTGGTTGGATCTCCTTGTAGTCCAAGGGACTCTCCAACACCACAGTTCACAAGCATCAATTCTTCAGCACTCAGCTTTCTTTATGGTCTAACTCTCACATCCACATATGACTACTGGAAAAACCATAGCTTTGCTTTGATTAGATGGACCTTGGTCAGTAAAGTAATGTCTCTGGTTTTTAATATGCTGTCTAGGTTGGTCATAGCTTTTCTTCCAAGGAGTAACCGTCTTTTAATTTCAAGGCTGCAGTCACCATCTGCAGTGATTTTGGAGCCCAAGAAGACAAAAGTCTATCACTGTTTCCATTGTTTCCCCATCTATTTGCCATGAAGTGATGGGACCAGATGCCATGATCTTGGTTTTTTGAAAGCTGAGTTTTAAGCCAGCTTTTTCACTCTCCTCTTTCACATTCATAAAGAATGCATAACTCATTCACCTTGTTGTACACTTGAAATGAACACAACATTGTAAAATCAACTATACTCCAATAATGATTTTTTTTAAAAAGGGTAAATAACCCAATTTCTTAAATGGGCAAAATATTTAAAAAGGAACATCTCAAAACAAAACATCAGTCTAGCTCAGTCGTGTCTGACTTTTCGTGACCCCATGGACTGCAGCACGCCAGGCTTCCCCGTCCATCACCAACTCCCGGAGCTACTCAAACTCATGTAAAGAGAACATCCGGATGGCCAAAAAGCATATGAAAATATTCTCTACATATCTACTCATCAGAGAAATGCAAAATAATACCATCACACTGTTAAAAAAGAAATAACAAGCCCCAAATGGGATCATTTCCTTCCCCCCTTACCCATCATAGCAAAAACTAAGACGGTTTCAATCCCTCCCAGAGATGTGACCTTTAAAACAGTCCACCTGAAATTTCCTAATCAGTACTAATGAAGTAACTGCATGAAAAAGGCCCCTGGAGTGTCAGTCCCCCATTAGAAGACAGCCTGGCCTGAAACAATCCTTTCTTTTCCTTCGCTAATACCTTTTGCCACCTCCTCTCCTTCTATCCATAAAAATCTATTTTGTACAACCCCTCCTAGTGCAGCCGATTCTTCAATTTTTGAATAATGCTAACTAGTTCTTCAAAATAAAAAGAATGAAATAATGCCATTTGCAGCAACATGGATAGACCTAGAGATTATCATACTAAGTGACCAAGATGCAGAAAAGACAAAAATCACATGATATAACTTATATGCAGAATCTAAAAAGATAATACAAATGAACTTATTCACAAAAGAGAAACAGATGTCAAAACCCAACTTATGGCTATCAAACGGGAAAGGTGGTGAGAGGCATAAATTAGGAGTTTGGGATTAACATATATATGGTACTATACATAGGCAGTCAACAAGCACCAACTGTAAAGCACAGGGAACTCTACTCACTATCTCATAATAACCTATATGGGATAGGAATCTGAAAAAGAATAGATATATGTTTATGTATAACTGAATCATTTTGCTGTATTTGAAACTAACAACACTGTAAATCAACCATAACTCCAGTACAAATACAAATGATAATATCTTTAGAAAGTTATATAAAATTATAAGGGAAAAGTTTTTTTAAAGAATAAATTATGAAGGTATTATGAACCAAATATATTGAATATATAACCTAATAAAGACACTGGAAGACTTTCCATTTAAATCCACAGAATTTAAGTATTACTATTTATTATAAAGGTATTATATCCTGTATTTTCTCAAGAAACAATGTTATATAAAAAAATCTTAAGGCAATTCACAGAACTTATTTTGATCCAAAAGAAGTCTAAATGATCATTATGTGGTAACAGTACAAAAGAATTTTAACTATCACTTATAATACAGTTCCTATAAAAATTATCCTTGAAGTATCAACTTAAAATATAAGAAATATCAAACTACTGCAGGTTTTTTCAATATTGGAAAAAGGGTTTCGCAAAAATATGTCCATTAACACAAGTCCTAGCAATTTTACAGTACCTAGTATGAGAAAAAAGGACAGTTCACCAGGATTTTTACCTTTAAAAATAGAACAAAAAGCATGAACTATTTATATTTCTCAAGCTGATCATGACTTTTTACATCTCCACTTTCACTGTATCTGGCAACAGAGCTCACACAATGTTGGAAGAAGAGTAGGTAGGAAGGAAGAAGAGGAAGGATATAGTTCTTCCATTAATTCAACGGATATTTATTGAGTACATAACAAAAATTATTCTAGAAACTTGGGAAATGCAGCTGAACAAAATGGGCAAAAAAATTTATGAAGAATTTCTGTTGCTAGTAGTGACAACTAAAATTACAGGGACGAGATCTGAGCCAGTGCACCTGGGTCCCATTTACTCTTTGATAATGAACAGTTAACTCTTACCTCTCTCTTCCTTCACTACAAAACAAACAGAAAGCAAAAACAAAACAAAAAAACCAACAACTACAAAAGAAAACTCCTCCTGAGTATTTTATCAGAAACCAGAATAATGCTTCTGGGGTGAAAAATCCCCAAAGGTACACTGCATATGGCCAAGGATATGGACCTTTATGCTAGAAAGCAAATTAAACTCCCTCTCAAGCTCCCTATCACTCCCACTCACTAATACAAAGTATGTAGTGAAAGGCAAGACCCATGGGGACTGGAGTCTTGAGATAGCAACATGTTCTGAAGAGAAGGCATACTGTGCAAAGCAATCTTAGGCAGTAACAATATACTAATATGAAAAATAAGAAATAAAAATCAAGATTTGACTGTAAGACTGACGAGAGTAGTACATGTAAGAGTGTCAGGGAATGTTTGACGGGAGGATTCCTACGTGTGGTCTCTCATGAGTCCTTTGTCCCTCTTCAAGCGGAACAGCACGCTGCTCCCAGGGACTGAGGTCATGTGTGAGGCAGGCTTGGGTATCCTTTAGTAAACATTCTCTTTAGGACAAAACTGTTTAGTCTCGTTCCCCCTTCTTGAAATATGGATTGTCTCCTGACCTTGTGACTAACATTACCCCTTGTTCCCTTGGTAACGGTTGTTGTATGTTTGGTTTTCTGATCTCTATCATTCCCGAAAGAAGTTTCTTGTACCACAGCCTATATATACTCATAGAAAAATCATTAAAGCACCTTTGCTCCATCAGAGCTTAGGTCCCCGGGTCTTTTTTTGTTTCTATCTCTCTTTTTCTGGCTGATTCTCTGGAGCATGGAGACCTGTCATGCTCACTTTCCTGCCCGGGCTTCTAAGACCCTCGAGAAGGCACTTTATGCCTTCACCCCCTAGAGAGGGCGCCTGGTGCCTTCGTGAGTGATACAAGTCCTGTGTCAAGGGCTTTATTGGTCCTCTGCATAAACCAGGGAATATCAACCTCTTTCTCTCTTTTACTTTCTTATCATCGACTCCGTACTACCAGGTTCCGGTCCATTAAAGGACCCCAACAAGAGAGGGACATGCACCTTCAAAGAATTAAAGGAGCTACATAATTTCACTAAAGAGTACTCTATTAAGTAAGGGAAAACTTGTCCCTACTTAGTATGTTACTGTCAGCTTTAATTAATTATAATCACAGGATATGTAGACTTCCATGGTGACACAGTGGATCAAAATCTGCCTGCTGATGCACAAGCAACTAAGCCCATGTGCCACAACTGCTGAAAGCTGCCAGCTCTAGGGCCCGCACATCACAACTCCTGAGCCCACATGCTACAATACTGAAGCTTAAACGCCTAAAGCCTGTGCTTTGCAATGAGAAGCCACTGCCATGAGAAGACCACATATAGCAACAAAGAGTAGCTCCTGCTCACCACAACTAGAGAAAGCCCTTGCAAAGCAATGAAGATCAGTGCAGCCAAAAACAAGCAAAAAAAACTTAACAGTACACAGTGCAGGTGCACATAAAGAGCTATCTAGAGTCAACATTTTATTTGGTAAAACCATCTTTCGTAATCAAGTCAGCCACAGATTCCAGGAGATAGGGTGCAATTCCATACTCAGAGGTTTACTCAAGCTTTAAAATCAATCTTTTGTTTGAATCCTCCCTTCAGGGATATTTCCATATGACATCAAGCAGAAGTAAAAGAACCTAAGAATCTGAGCAAAATTTAGAGGCATTATGAGATTTTCTATCACCCAGTATCTTAAAAAAACAACTTCCTTTTAATACCTTAAAAGCAATTGCAGTTTTAATTATAAGATTTATTTATGTCAAAAGCAAAATATTTCTTTACTGATTCAGTACACAGCAACCATTTAACCTAGGAGCTATTTTTCTTTTAATATCCTATAACTCAGACTGTACCAGTAAGTATATTTTATTGGTCAAAAAAAAATTAATACAATATTTAAATAAAAATGTATACCTAAGAAAAAAATTAAAATAATGCCATGTATTATTTCTTATTCTGAGTTAGTTCATGCTTCTATTAAATTTATGAGAATTGAGAGTTAAAGTTTAAAACTGGATGTATCCTAAAAACAATTTTAAGATGTTTCAAAAGTCTAATGAATTCTCATTTTACAATTCTGACATTTTAACACCATATACATATATTGTAAGCTCCAACTCTGGTGGGGAAAATGGCAATTTCTATGGTCAAAGAATTTATAGTCATTAAACAAAAACAATTTTGCTTCCTTACAAGAATCAGAGTTGTAAGAAAAATTTTCAAGTACTATAGGCAACTTCACATGGAATAATCCTAAGTAGCATTTATTCTACACTTGTCAAATACAGATATATTTACAACAAAATTTGAACTTAATTTGTTAGACCCCAATTTAATTTACATACCTGTATGGTTGAATATTTCAAAATATTTTCCGTTTGATACCGCCTAAGCGTTTCATTTAGTCTTTGGTCTGAAACAAAAAGAAAAACCAATTTGTAATGTTCAACTTTGAAAGACAGAAATAAAGTAGATATTATTTGATATATCCAACGCAAAACTGTTAGTCTCCACTGCTGTTCAAAATAAATCAATCTGAAGACATCATTTTAGAATTTAGATATACTATCACCTAAGTCAAATAATTACTATCAATGGGGAAAAGAACAGCTATAAAGAACAAATTTCTCTGATTCTGAAAGTTTTAATTCTCAGTCTCTCTGGGCTTGCTCTTCAGATTCTTAGAAGTCAAGAAAAAGTATTTTCCACATTTATTTTTTTATTCCTGCTACTAGAAGTGAAAGGAGTTGGAGAGATAAAGCTAAACTATACTTCTTTAGAAGTTAAAAACTGCTGAAATTCTCTTTCAGGACAGAGGAGAAACTGCAAGACAAAGCATCCAAATTAAACAGGAATAGGCAAGACACAATGGAAAAGAAGGTCCAGAAGAGCCAAGGATTCTCGGAAACTACAAGGTAATATTTTTATTTGAAGCAAGAAAAGCAATACACAATAGAACATGCATGCATGCACGCTCAGTCACTCAGTCATATCCAACCCTTTGACCCCACAGACTGCAGCCTACCAGGCTTCACTGTCCATGGGATTATCCAGGCAAGAATACTGGAGTGGGCTGCCATTTACTCCTCCAGGGGATCTTCCCAGCCCAGGGATTGAACGTGCATATCCCCTCATCTCCAGGACTGGAAGGAGGATTCTTTACCACAACACCTAGGAAGCCCACAATAGAACCTGTGTGCATATGTGTGCTCTGTCTCTCACTCATGTCTGACTCTTTGCAACTCCATGGACTGTAGCACACCAGACTCCTCTGTCCACAGAATTTTCCAGACAAGAACACTGGAGTAGGTTGCCATTTCCTCCTCCTTCCCGACTCAGGAATTGAACCAGCTCTCTTGCATCTCCTGCATTCGCAGGCTGATTCTTTACCACTGTGCTATATGGGAAGCCCCACAACAGAACACAGCACCCAACAAATATACAAAACTCATTCTTTCAAGATCACATGGAACATTTAAAACTGATAATTTGCTGACGAAAGAGTAAGTCTCGAGTTTTTGAATATTTAGGTAGGATTCATCCCAAGGGTGCTTCAATATCCACAAAAATCAATGTGATACACCACATTAACAAACTGAAGAATAAAAACCATGTGATCAACACAATAGATGTAGAAAAACATTTCAACAAAATTCAACATCCATTTACGATAAAAAATCCTCAAAAACTAGCCATACAGAAAACATACTTCAACCCAATAAAGGTCATACATGGCAAACCCATGGCTAACATCACATTCAACATTGAAAAGCTTATAGCACTTCCTCTAAGATCAGGCATTCTTGCCACTTTTATTCAACATAGTTTTGGAAGTCCTGGCCACAGCAATCAGAGAAGAAAAATAAATAACAGGAGTCCAAATTGGAAAAGTAATAAAACTGTCACTGTTTGTAAATGACATGATACTATATATAGAAAATCCTAAAGATGCCACCAGAAAACTACCAGGATTCATTGATGAATCTGGTAAAGCTGCCAGATATAAAAGTAATATACAGAAATTTGTTACATTTCTATACACTAAAAACAAAGTATCAGAAAAAGAAATTAAGGAAACAATCCCATTTACCATTAGGAACCAGAGATCAAATTGCCAACATCCGTTGGATCATCAAAAAAGCAAGAAAATTCCAGAAAAACCTCTATTTCTGCTTTATTGCCTATGCCAAAGCCTTTGATTGTGTGGACCACAACAAGCTCTGGAAAATTCTTAAAGAAATAGGAATACCAGACCACCTGACCTACCTCCTGAGATATCTGTATGCGGGTCAGTAAGCAACAGTGAGAACTGGACATGGAACAACAGACTGTTCCAAATCGGGAAAGGAGTCCGTCAAGGCTGTATATTGTCACCCTGCTTATTTAACTTACATGCAGAGTACATCATGAGAAACGCTGGGCTGGAAGATGCACAAGCTGGAATCAGGATTGCCTGGAGAAATATCAATAACCTCAGATATGCAGATGACACCACCCTTATGGCAGAAAGTGGAGAAGAACTAACGAGCCTCTTGATGAAAGTGAAAGAGGAGAGTGAAAAAGCTGGCTTAAAAATCAACATTCAGAAAACTAAGATCATGGCATCCGGTCCCATCATTTCATGACAAATAGATGGGGAAACGGTGGCAGACTTAATTTTTGGGGGGCTCCAAAATCACTGCAGATGGTGACTGCCACCATGAAATTAAGACACTTGCTCCTGGGAAGAAAAGTTATGACCAACCTAGACAGCATATTAAAAAGCAGAGACATTACTTTGCCAACAAAGGTCCATCTAGTCAAAGTTATGGTTTTTCCAGTAGTCATGTACAGATGTGAGAGTTGGACTATAAAGAAAGCTGAGTGCCAAAGAATCGATGTTTTTGAACTGTGGTGTTGAAGAAGACTCTTGAAAGTCCTTTGGATTGCAAGGAGATCCAACCAGTCCATCCTAAAGGAAATCAGTCCTGAATATTCATTGGAAGGACTGATGCTGAAGCTAAAACTCCAATACTTTGGCCACCTGATAAATAAGAACTGACTCACTGGAGAAGACCCTGATGCTGGAAAAGATTGATGGCGGGAGGAGAAGGGGACGACAGAGGATGAGATAGTTGGATGGCATCACTGACTCAATGGACATGAGTTTGAGTAAACTCCGGAAGTTGGCGATGGACAGGGAGGCCTGTCATGCTGCGGTCCATGGGGTTGCAAAGAGTTGTACATGACTGAGTGACTGAACTACTGACCATTATATCAAAAATAATAAAGTAGGAATAAAAAAAACCTGTATCCTAAAAACTATATGACACCGAGGAAAGAAACTGAAGACATGAATATATAGAAAGATATACTATGAAGCTGGATTGGAAGAGTCAATATTATTAAAATCACCATACTACTCAAGACAATCTACAGATTCAATGCAATCCCTATCAAAAGGCCAGTGGCATTCTTCATAGGCCTAGAACAAATAATTTTAAATTTTGCATGGAAACACAAAAGATTCTGACTAGCAAAAACAATCTTGACAAAGAAGAACAGAGGTAAGGAATCATGATCCCTGACTTCAGACTATACTACAAAGTTACAATAGCGTGCTACACAAAAGCAGATGACAGAGCAACGCGACAGGATGGAGAGCCCAGAAGTAAACTCATCCTCTTACGTTCACTTAACCTAGGACAAAGGAGGTAAGACTACACGAGAGAGAAGAGACAGTTGCTTCAATAAATGGTGCTGGGAAAACTGGAAAGCTACATGTAAAAGAACAAAATTAGAACATCTCTTGACACCATATACAAAAATAAACTCAAAACGGATTAAAGACCTAAATGTAAGACTGGGAGCCATAAAACTTCTAAAGGAGATCAAAGTCAGACAGAACACAGTTGACATAAACTGAAGAGATATTGTTTTGGATATGTCTGCTAAGGCAAGGAAATAAAACCAAAAATAAATTAATGAGAGCTTACTGAACTTAAAAGCTTTTGCCCAGCAAGGGCAAAAATGAAAAGACAATCGACGAGGTGGGAGATAATATTTACAAATCATATGACTATTAAGGGATTAATATCCAACATGTATGACAGCTCAAACAACTCAACATCAAAAAACAACGTGATTAAAAAGTGGGCTTAAATAACGAACACATGTTTTTTCCAAAGAGGAAATGTAGATGGCCAATAGGCACATAAAAAGATGCTCAACATCACTAATTATCAGTGAATGCAAATCAAAACCACACTGAGATCACCTCACACCTGTCAGAATGACTATCATCAAAAAGAATGCAGATAACAAATGTTGATGAGGATGTGGAGAAAAGAAAGCCCTCTTACCCTGTTGGTGAGAATGTTAAATTGTTGCAGTCACTGTAAAAAGAAAAAAGGTAAAAAAAAACACAGTATAAAGGCTTCTCAAAAAACTAAAAATAGAACTACTGTGTGACCCAGCAATTCCACTCCTGGGGATGCATATCCATAAAAAAACAAAAACACTAATTTGAAAACATACATGCACCCCAATATTCATAACATGCATTATTTGCAATTGCCAAGATATATAGAAACAACCTAAGTGTCTATTAATGGGTGAATAGATAAAGAAGATAGAATACAACTCTGCCATAAAAAGAGAGCAATTTTGTCATCTGCAGCAATATGGATGGAATTGGAGATCATTATGCAAAGTGAAATAAGTCAGAAGACAACTGTTGTATGATATCACTTACATGTGGAATCTAAAACATACAACAAATGAGTGAATATAATCTAATAGAAGCAGACTCACAGATATAGAGAACAAATTTGTGGTTACCAGTGAGAAGAGGGGGAGGCAATACTGGGTAGGGGAGTAAGAGGTATAAAGCCTTAGGTACAAAAAAGCTACAAGAATATATTGTATAACATGGAGAATATAGTCAATACTTTATAAACAGAATATAACCTTTAAAAATTGCAAATCACTATAATGTACACCCATAACTTACATAATATTGTGCAGCAACTAGACTTCAGTTAAAAAAGGAAGAAAAACTAAAATTTCAAATAAGAGTAAATCTTAACTTTCAAAAGACTTAAGCTGAAGAGAATATACCACCCTAAAATACATCTCTTTGGTATAAGAAGTATTTTAGGCTGATAATTCTTAAGAAACAGAGTAGGAAAAGCTTTGAAAAATTGAGTAGAAGTTACTCTTTTGTTAAAGATATTCACATTTATGAGGAAAAACTCCATTTGTAAGCACGTCCCCCTCTTTTTACCAGAAAGAGAAAGTGTTAATTTCTCAGTCATGTACGATTCTTTGTGACCCTATATACTGCAGTTTGACAGGCTCTTTACTGAATGTGGAATTCTCCAGGCAAGAATACTGGGGTGGGCAGACATTTCCTTCTTCAAGGGATCTTCCCAACCCAGGGGTCAAATCCGGTTCTCATGCATGGCAAGTAGATTGTTCACTGTCTGAGCCAGAGGGAAGCCCTGAAAGTGTTAGTTGCTCAGTTGTGTCCGATTCTTTGTGACCCTATAGACTGCAGCCTGACAGGTTCCTCTATCCATGGAATTCTCCAGGCAAGAATGCTGGAGTGAGCGGCCATTCCCTTCCCCAGGGGTGTCTTCCCTACCCAGGGATCGAATCCAGGTCTTTTGCACTGCAGGCAGATTCTTCACCATCTGAGCCACTGGAGAAGACCAAGGTAATGACTTAAATCTGCATAACAATTTTACTCTTGTTTACTGTGCTTTTCTTGGTAACTTGTTGTAACCACTCACCCTCTTTTCCAACATCTTCTTTTGTCTTTATCTGAAGATGTTATTTAACACTGTAGCTTCGGTATTTAAAGGAGTCTTTCTGTTTTTCTGGGTCACTAATGTATACAGAAGGTAAACACGTTATTAAACTTGTTTGTTTTCTCCTATTATCTGTCTTTTACAATAGGCGGTCACAGGCAACAATCTACAAGGGTACAGGAAACTTATTTTTGCTCCCCTGCAAAGCCAAAGAAAGTACATTACCTGATAATAGCAAAATTAGGCCAGAATCGAGAGACAAAAAATATCGGAAAAATCTCCGTTATGTAAGAAATTACTTTTCAATAATCTATTGGTCTCAGGATGGATGACAGAACAAATTGAAAAGTATTCTGAACTGAATCATTGTGAAAATGCAGTTTCATTTGAAACTTCTTAGGAAAAAGCACCTGCATAGCAAAGAAAGCTATCAATAAAATGAAAAGGCAGCCTAATCAACGAGAGCAAATAACTGCAAATCATATACCTGATAATGGGAACATATCCAAAATATACAAACAACCTCACACAAATCAATAGCCAAAAAAAAAAAGACAAAACTGAATTAAAAATGGGCGGAAGACCTGAATAGACATTTTCCCAAAGCAAACAGATGACCAACAGACATGAAAAGATATTCAACATCACTAACCATCAAGAAAATGCAAATTAAACCACAATAAGATATCACCTCATTCCCACTAGAATGGCTATTATAAAAAAAAAAAAAAAAAAAAAAAAACAAGAATTAACAAGTGTTGGTGAAGATGTGGAGATGTGTATTATTGGTAGAAATGTAAATGTAAATGTAAATTGGTACAACTATCAAGGTCTGGAGGTTTTAGTTCCTCAAAAAATTAAAAGTAGAACTACAGTATGACCCAGCAATTCCATTTCTGAGTATTTATCTAAAGAAAATGAAAACAGTAATTTGAAAAGATATGCATCACGTGTTCACTGCAGCATTATTTACAATAGCCAAGATACGGAAACAACCTAAATTTCGACTGTTGGATAAAGAAATTGTGGTATACATACAATGGAATATTGCTTAGCCATAAAAAAGAAAGCAGCCTTGCCATTTGTGACAATATGAATGGATCTTCAGAGTATTATGAAGTTAAATAAATAAGAAAGACAAATATTAAATGAAAAGAAAGAAACCAGCTCACAGATACAGGGAACAGACTGGTGACTGTAAGAAGTGGAGGGTGGGGGTAGAGGGAGGCAGAGGAAAATGGATGGACTGATTCTTTCATTTTTTCAATAAATTGAACAATTTTCTTTTAAAGAAAAAAGATATGAAGCATTCCTGAAAGCAATAAAAAAATCAATTGAGATATATTCCTTGTTAATCACCAAAAACCACAATATTTACATGTCAATTCCTCTTAAATTGATTTAAAGACCAATACAATCCCAATAAAAATCTCAGCAAGTTATTTTGTAGATATGGACAAACTTGATTTAAACATTACATTGAGCAGTCAAGACAATACTGATGAATTTGATGAACTCACACTTTTTGATTTCAAGATTTTCTAGAAAGCTAAAATAATCAAGAGAGTATAGTATTTTAAACAAATAAAAACAAAGATAAATGGGACAGAATAGACAGCCCACTAGTATACCCACACAAACTCAGACAACTTGACCTTGGTCAAAGGAGTAAAAAGCACATTAACACAGAAAATACAGACTTTTAAGTCTTTAGTCATCATCAACAAATGAGGAGGATACAAACGGAGGACCATAAGAAAGTAAAGACACAAACTCTGCATCTTAGAAATTCATTAAAAATCCTTCATTGTCTTAAATACAAAATATGAAACTACCAAAATTATAGTGGAAAACTTAGAAAATCTACATAAGCTATACTTTGACAATTCGTTTTCATATACAACACAAGCAGCACAACCCATGAAAGAAAAAAAATATTCTCATATGGACTTTATTAAATGTAAACTGCTTACTCTGTGAAGGACAATGTTTAAAGATTGGAAAGACAAACCTCTGACTATGAGAATACCTTTTCAAAGCACATAACTGGAGAATGGTTTGCATGCAAAGTACTCAAAGAACCAGAAAAAAGTCCACAGTTAGAAAACAGACACTCCAAATTAAAATAAATAGGACTATGTGTAGCCATCTTTTAGAATAATATATAGAGATGGAAAATAAGCATGTATTAGTTGAACATTAGGGAATTACTGGAAAACAATAAGCATTGTGCATTAGGGAAAAGCAAATTAAAATAACACGATGCTCTACCCATAAAAAACATAAAAAATAAAAATATAGGTGGAGATGCAATGAGAAAAACAATATTTTGTGAAAGAAGAACAAGGAGGGAGGACTTGTTCAACCAGAGATCAAGATTTACTAAAAAGTTATTGGCATTTAGACTGTGTGATAGTTATATAAAGAAAACTAACCTATGAAAGAGAATACAAGATCCAGAAATATAACCATACATATATGAGCACTTGAGCTGTGATCAAAGGGCACGTCAGAGCAATAAAGAGGGGAGCACAATTTTTTTGTCAGTGGTTCCAGGTCAGCTAGATATGCTCGTGGAAAAGAACAAACCATTATTCATAAAAATCAATTCTATGTGAAATGAAGATCTAGGAAGAAAAACTGTCACTGTTTCCAGATGACATGATACAATACACAGAAAATCCTAAAGATGCACTAGAAAACCACTAGAGCTAATCAATGAATTTGGTAAAACTGAATACAAAATTAATGCACAGAAATATCTCGCATTCCTGTACACTAATAACAAAAGATCAAAAACAGAAATTAAGGAAATAATCCCAATTATCACTGCAGTGAAAGAATAAAATACCTAGGAATAAATCTACCTAAGGAGGTAAAAGATCTGTACTCAAAAAACTGTAAGAATGATGAAAGAACTCAAAGACTGATTCGAGTTGACAGAGAGATATACCATGTTCTTGGATTAGAAGACTCAGTACTGTGAAAACGACTATACTACCCAAGTTCAGTTGCTCAACCGTGTCCCACTCTTTGTGACCCTGTGAACTGCAGCACAACAGGCTTCCCTGTCCATCCCCAACTCTCAGAGCTTACTCTAACTCATGTCCATCGAGTCAGTGATGCCCTCCAACTATCTCATCCTCTGTCATCCCCTTCTCCTGCCCTCAATCTTTCCCAACATCAGGGTATTTTCCAATGAGTCAGTTCTTAACATAGGACAGAAAACATTGACAACAGCATTATTCTCAATGGCCCCCAAACTGGAAATCTCTGCAACTATCTATCAAAAGAATGGATAAAAATGATAAATTTATAAACTATAATATTCTACAGTAATGAAAATGAGTATACTACATCTACATGGAAGCATATGAAGAAATCTCAAAAACATAATATTAAACGAAAGACACCAAACGCAGAAGGAAACATAGTTTATGACTCCATTTACATAAATTTCAATCACAAGCAAAACGTTTTTACAGTGTAAAATTACAGATAGTATCTTCATCTTTGGGGAGCAGGAAATGGGTATAATCACAAGTGGTCATCTGGGGTGCTAGCAATGTTCTGTTTTTTGGCCTGGGTTATGATTATATGAGTTTTGAGCTTTGTAATAATCCTCTAAGCTTTATATTTGTTTTCTCTACTTTCTTGCATGTTACACAAAAGCAAATATACATATATATGCACACACATATTAACTATATATAAATTAATATATATATATAAAGTACACACACAAAATGTACACATTCTACACTGTTAACTTCAGATAATAGTTCCTTCCTAGAAAGCATACATAATTTAGTGAAGAAACATGACATGTATGTTGGAAAAGAAAATGGCAACCCACTCCAGTATTCTTGCCTGAAGAATTCCACGGACAGAGGAGTCTTGTGGGCTACAGTCCATGGAGCTGCATAGTATAGTACACAAATGAGCATGCACACGCATAAGACATTATTCTGATAAAGGAATAAGTAATTACAAAGTATTAACAATTTAAACCATTTTTAACTTTTATTAAGTTTAAAAAGAATTATTCCTTTTTATTGTTCTCCTCAGAGTTTTTAAGAGTTACCTGACACATGGCACTAAAATTAGAGTCTGGTCTCCAGTAGTAATACAAGCTACTACTTTTTTATAAGGTTTTAAGTAAGAAAAAATACCAAATCTGACATCTCAGGAAGTAAAATAGGTTAAGAAGTCAATTATGTATCAATGAGGGAAAACAGTCTTCATAGACTGCTTTAAACTGGAGGAAATTTTACTGTAATGTGAATCTACCATTTCCTTCATTCAACAAGCACTTATTTCACTTTCTAGTTTGCATTTTCTGGATTACTGATGAGATTGACATTTTTGTATTTTTAGTACCTCATCAGGTTTTATTTTTTGTAAATAATCTGTCCTATTCTTTACCATTTTTCTATTAGCGTGAATGGATTTTTGTTCATGAAAGACCTTTTTAAATTGTGGATGGTAATCAACTCTTCATTATATTTATTTTAAATATATTCTCCCTCCCTGTGGCTGAGGCAGTCATGATATTGATGATATTTCTTGTGATATCCAAGGTTTTACTTCTAATGCAGTCTAATCATATATATTTTCCTTTCAGTCAAAAATGTTTGCTGAAGAAGTCTACGATCCTGAGATCATAAAGACACCCTCTTAACTTTTTTTCTGAAAGTTTAAAGAGAATGTATTCCTTAAACCAATAATTTTTTAATATGGTGTGCGAGAGATATTATTTTTTCTTTCCCATTTAGATAGCCAACTATCCTAGCACCATTTGTTCAACAGCCTATCCCTCTCCCACTGATTTGTATTGCCTGTTCTTTCAGACAACAAGTGTTTGTGGATGTATGCATCTGTTTCTGTGCTAGCTGATCTATGTATTTATCTATCTAACAGTATAATAGGGGCTTCTCAGGTGGCTCAGTGGTAAACAATACACCTGTCAATGCAGGAGACGCAAGTTTGATTTCTGGATAGGAAGATCCCCTGGAGAAGGAAATGGCAACCCACTCCAGTATTCTTGCCTGGAAAATCCCATGGACAGAGGGGCCTGGCTGTCTATAGTCCATGGGGTTGCAAAGAGTTGGATTTAATAACTGGATTTTTATAATAAGTCTTAATAGTTGATAAAATAAAATTTCCCACCTTGATGTTCTTTAGAACTCTTCTGGCTATTCTCAGCTCTTCCACATAGATCATTGATGGATTCAATTTATTAATATTTTATTTAGGATTTTAGTTTCTGTGTGCATAAGGGAAACAGGCCTATAATTTTTCATTCAAGCAAGTGTCTTTGCCAGATAGAAAAGAACATAAAACACTGGGTTCAAGCTAGACTGCCTGGGTTCAAATCCCAGCCCAATTACTCACTAGTCATGAGTTAGACTAGAAACTGTGGTGGCATTTATCCAGGAGGTTTTTATCTATGGCTACTGAACAGATGGGTATGAGAGCTGTAAAAGCAAGCTATGGAAAAGGTGTCATTGAGTATGTGCTCCAGAAAAGCAGGGGCATGGTCACATTACGATTAATAACAAAAGAGCGGATGAATCAATGGGGAAACTGTTATAGGCTGTATAAGGGAAAAAAAAAAAAAAAAAAAAAGCTGCAAAAGAGTTAAGGAAATGAAAGAAAATGAAGAGTTCAAAGAATACAGGTCTTGATGAGGTCAAAGAACAGTTATAGTGGGAATAAGGTATTTGTGTTTAAGATTAAAAAGTAGGGCAAATTGAATAGGACTTCTGCTCATGCTCAAGATAAAGTAACATGGTCCATTTTTCCACCTGACACACCAAAAAGACAAAACAGTGGTTTGCCAGGTGCAAGAAATCAGGTAATGATAATGACAGACATGAAACAAATGCAGTGAGCACTATGCCTGCCCCAGCCTAGTGACCGGAGCGACAATTCATGCCAGAAAACAGGGAGGAAAACTGCAGGCAAAGAGCAGCAGATTCTCTGATTTAAGGAGATGAAGCTGAGACTCAGTGGAAACCAAGTAAACTAGAATTGGCAGGACAAAGAACAGGAGAGAAAGCCGCAGAGAGAACTCCATATGTACATGAGATCTGCGAAGGGTATGTCTTGGGTAAACAAAGTACTGACTAACTTCTTATCTATTAAAGGAACTGAATTTACAGTTTAAATCTTCCACAAAGAAAGCTCTAGGTTGAACTGTCTTCACTAGTAAATTCACCAAACATTTAAGGAAGAAATATCAATTCTACACAAACATCTTCCAGAAACCTGAAGAGGACAAAATACTATCTAAGTAATTCTGAGGTCAGCATATCTTGACACCAAACGAGACAAAGACACTAGGGAAAAAAAATTTTTACAAAGGGTTTATGAACACAGACATTAAAATTTTAAACAGACATTTTAGATAATCAAAATTAAATGGTATGTTAAAAAGATAATACATTATGATCAAGAGGAGTTTATTCGAAAATGGCAAGTTTAACATTTGAAAAGTAATCTATATAAATCTCGCTATTAAAAAACTAAAAATGAAAAAGAAAACCTGATCATCTCAAAAAAATGTAGAAAATGCATTTGGAAAAAATAATCCAATATTCATTCTGATTTAAAAAATACTCTCAGAAAACTACGAATAGAAATTAGTATCCTCAACCTAGTAAGGTCATCTATGGAAAAACTACAGCTAGTATCATATTTAATTTTGAAAAACAGATATTTTCTCCTAAAATCAAGAACAATACAAGGATAAGGATGTCTACTCCAACCACTTTGGCTCAACACTGTACTGGGGGTTTCAGTAAGTACAATAAGGCAAGAAAATGAAAGGCATTCGTAAGTGGAAAGGAAGAAGTGAAACAGTCTATTTACAGATGAAAAGACTGTCAATGTAGAAAATCTGAAAGACTGTAGACTAAACCTACTGGAACTAATAAGTGAGTTTAGAAAGCTGACAGGGTAAAGTACACACATACAAAGTATTTCCATACACTAGAAACAATAAATCGGAAATGGAAAGTAAACGAATAACAGTTTACTGTTATTTGCTGGTTATCAAAACCAGCAATATATAGAGATAAATCTGACCAAATATGTGCAAAGCCTATATACTAAAAACTATAAAATATTGCTGAGAAAAATTAAAGAAGAGATATCAGTTGAGAGATTTTTTTTCATTAGTCAGGGGACTCAGTATCATTAAGTGAATTCTACACACATTAATCGAGAGAGTCATACAATGCCTATCAAAATTCCAGCATCCTTTTCTTTTGCAGGACAAGCTGATCCTAAAACGTATATGGAAGTGCAAAGGACCTATGATAGTCAAAACAACTGTTTTCACAGTTCTTTTCAGAACAAATCTGAAAGGCCACACTGATTTATTATAAAACTGTAATAATCAAAACAGGACATTGGTTTCCACATAGATCAATGGAACAGAAGTGGATCTACACAAATATGTTTAACTGACTTTCTAACAAAGATGCAAAGGTAATTTAATGGAGAAAGGATCGTCTTTTCGACTGTGCATCCATATGTAAAAAAAGTGAACCTTGACCCTTGTCTCATACCTTGTACAAAATTTAACTCAAAATGCTTCATAGATTTTAAAATCTATGAAATTTAAAAATTCTAGAAGACTACATAGAAGAGAATCTTTGCAGCCTTGAGTAAGGCAAAGATCTTTAGATATGTGTGTACGCTCAGTCACTCAATTGTGACCAACTTCGTGCAACTCCATGGACCAGTCCACCAGGCTCCTCTGTCCAGGAAATTTTCCAGGCAAGAATACTGGAGTGGGTTGCCCTTTCCTACTCCAGATGATCTTCTCTACTCCAGGGATTGAACCCACGTCTCTTGCATCTGCTGCTTTGGCAGGTGGATTCTTTACCATTGTGCCACCTGGGAAGCCCAAGTTTTTATATATGACACATCCATAAAAGAAAAAATTGATGAAATGAACTTCATAAAAATTAAAAACTTCTGCTCTATGAAAGACACTCCTAAGAGAATGGAAAAAAAAAAAAAGGCTCCATCCCCACTGGTGAATAAACTCTTCACTCCTTAGCTTGATAACATGTCCCTCTTTGAACAGGTCCCTAAGGACTATCAGACCTGCCTTCTTAGATGGAGGTGGACGAATGGTGTACTGCAAATATGCTATAACAAATTAAAGGAGGCTCAAAATCAATAGAAGTCAATGAAGAGAAGGTCAGAGGTAGATGGGAGAAGGGAAAGCTTTCTGTATTTACCTGATGTGGTGTTTAGCTAATCAACTAATCCGGTCACCCACCAATTATAACTGGCATATGAGGTCTAAAGGAAAAAAGGGGAGATTCATAGACATCCAACACTCATTTTCATCTCTTCCTGCAAACCTTATTATTCCATGCTCCAATATCCTGAATAAGTAGTTATTTCAAGCCTCCGAGCCTTTGCTTCTTTTGGTCCCTCTGAAAATTCCCTTCTTCCACGCACTTCACTTCTGGTGAACTACCATTCATTTTTCAAGAAATAATTTACCATGGCTTCTATTGTTCTCTCTGGTATTTGGACTTCAGTTTTATTTAAGAATTCTGGCTGGTGCATTCCTCTAAAACATAGTTTATGAGTGTCTCAGGAACTCTCCCACCCCAACCAAACTTTTCAACACCAATTCTTGTCCCACACAACCCAGTTGGTGGTGAGCTAGTCCTCTTTATCGGGTGAAGGATATTCCCACATCAAACCTAACAATGGTAATGTTATAGTGTCATACATGTCATTAATGATTTTAGATAATATAAAGTGTGCACCTAAAATGTGCTAGACACCATGCTAAGTGCTTTATTTGCATCATCTCATTTAACCTTCAGAACTACACCACGTGCTATTATACCCATTTTACAAGTAAGAAAACTGAGGCACAAAGAAGCTCAGTAACTTGCCCAAGGTCAAAGACATACAAAAGAGACAGAGCTAACACAGAGTTTAGACAGACTGAATCCAGAGACAGAGTTCTCAACCACTGGCATACGGTGTTTCCAAAATGGAATGTACCATTCCCCCCCCACCCCCACCATTTTCCCTGCTGCTCAAGCAAGCCAAAAACCTTAGTTGCCCTATACCTTTCTTCCAAATCCTTTCATCTCCAATCTCACTATACCTACCTCAGTTCACTTCTTACCTGGATAATAACAACAATCACCTGACTGCACTTGCCATAATGCATGTTCCTCGTAACAGCCAGCTGGGTTTTTCAAATAAATCACAAACTGATCGAGTTACTCTCAATTGGATTCCTTTCAGTGATTCCTATAACCTGTACAAGGATTCCAACTCCTGAAAACACAGCAGAAAAGGCCCTTTGCCATCTGGCCAAATTCTTCCCTTTCAGCTCTACTTGCCATTTCCCTGTATACATCAAATTTCATTCAAACTAACCGTCTTCAAAGTTTTTAACAAAGCATATTCCTAATCCCTTCAATGTTGTAAATATTGTTCTCAATCACACAGTTCTTTATCTAGTAAATTTATATTTTACTTCAAGTCTCAGCCCCAATAGTACCTTCCTTAACCACAGTAAATTATAACCCTGTAATAGTTAATATTTGTTAGCACTACGTCAGATACTATTCTAAATCCTGCACATATTTTAACGGCCGCTTAATCATTCGACCAACCCTGTGAGAAACCTGAGGCAAAAGAGTTGACGGTTGCTGCTACTTCAGTGTATTTATAGAAACCATATACTTCCCTCCTCAAATTAAATTATTGGAGGGTAGAACACTCCTCCTTATCTTCATAGCAGCTATGCCTGTCTAGTGCCTGGCACATAATAGAAACAGGAGGAGCTCAATAAATATCTTTTGAACAAATAGCCAGAGCTGTGCCTCCAGGTTCTAACTGCAGACTTAGAAACTCTTCCTGGCAATTAGCCCTCTAATTCCTCCAGAGCATGTGAGGAGCATAACAAACATGCATCTAGTAGAGTGCCTCGTAGGCTTAAGTATTTTCCGAACGCTCCTGCTTAATGTATGCGTATCCTCATTTATACCATCAAGCTTTTTCTGCAGCTTAACTTCTTTTAAGTTTTTACAAATTACCATGTACCCAAAAGGCATTCAGATAGTAGTAGTCAACGATGACGACATTAAACATTACATATGAGAATTCTCAATAAAGGAATGTGGAGCTTACTTTGATCTCGCAGAAAGTCGATTTCTGTGGCCATTTGGATGCAATTTGTTTGGAGCTTTCACCACCTTTAACTTTTCTCAAAAAAACACAAAGCTCGCAGTGCGGGAAAGCAGAACTAAGGCAAAGCTCCGGAGGCTGTCTAGCACTCGAGCGGTGTGATCAGCATCCTACTCACGCGGCGTCAACAGCCCCGCCGCGCCTCCTTCTCCCGAGTCCCAGCCCAGTCCCTCGCTCAAGCGAGACACCAAATTTCAGGCTTGCTGCGGACCCGCCAAGTGAATTGTTTCACGTTCACCCGAATCCCAGCCAAACAGGACCAGGGACGCGGCTGGATATATTGGACGTCCCGCGGGTCACTCGGGGTCGTGTCGGGCCACTCAGGAGAGAGCCGAGAGAGCTGGCGGGCAGCCGGGGGGCGGCATCCTTGGAGGGGCGGGGAACGACGCCAGGAAGACCGAGAAGCCCGGGTCCAGCAGCGGAAGTCCACTCGGCCCGCCCTGCGACTTTGAAACCGGTGCCCCAGACCGCTCCTTGGAGACGGTGACGCCGCCTGCGTCATCACGCGGGCGTCAGCGCCTACGTCATCGCGCTTTCTGGCGTTCTCTCACATTATTGGCTGTTTGTCGAGCGACGGGCGGGGCTGTGGGAACTTGGATGACAGCGGGCTGAGCCACCTGTGTGGCCGCGGATGCGCTGGTGGGCCTGTGTCTTCAGAGGGAGGGAGTCACACAAGTTTTTTTGTTTTTTTTTCTTTTTATTCCTTCAAAAAGAAAAAAAAAATGTAAACATAGGTAGGTTATTAAATACATATTTTAAGTGCCCCAGTATCTTTGTTGCCAAGCACTTTTGATCTGGGAGAACCCACTCGCCAAAGCGGATGGTTCGAAGGTACTTAGGTATCTGCGTCTGGGAGCAGAATCCAGGCTGGCGTCTTCAGCATCTACCTCCAGAGTTGTACGGACGGAGGATTTCTGGGTGTGAATTTGGTAATCTCCAGAAAATAAGTATGTGGGTCTTTGAAGAAAGAACACAGCTGTTGTCTATATAGTTTGCTGTGTAGCAATAAGGCATGAAGTTAGAAGTACTTCAGAGATCCTGCAAACTCAGCAGTTATTTCTTGAGAGGGAACTTTGCTTCCTCAAAAAAGGAAGACAAAAGTTACAATTTCTGCAAGAAAAATTAGGCAAAACTTTACATTTGTAGACGGATTACAATCCTCGTTTAAAAAAAAAATGACTTTGTCTAGATTTGAACCTCATCACTGTTTAACAGTTAAGATTAAAGGAAATTTCAACCCCAGCAATAAAAATGTTAACTTGAAGTCAGTTCAGTAAATATGTTTTTTTATGAATTGAGGTAAAGTTTCTGAGACGTGTCATCGATGTTGCTTGATGAACAGTTCAAGATGTTTTTGTTGTCTTGTACTGATACTGTTACATAAAACCTCATGTGCTAAGTCGCTTCATTCGTGTTAGACTGTTTGCCACCCTATGTACTGTAATCCACCAGGCTTCTCTGTCCATGGGATTCTCCAGGCAAGAATACTGGAGTGGGTTGCCACGCCCTACTCCAGGGGATGTTCCCTACCCAGGGATCCAACCTGCGGCTCTTGCCTTGCAGGCAGATTCTTTACCGCTGAGCCACCTGGGAAGCCCAAAACTAATCATGGTGGTGGTTATGGTTGCTAAGTTGTGTCCGACTCTTGCGATCCCGTGGTCTGTAGCCCACCAGGCTTCTCTGTCCATGGGATTTCCCAGGCAAGAATACTGGAGTTGGTTGTCATTTCCTTCTCCAGGGGATCTTCCCCACCCAGGAATCGAACCCGGGTCTCCTGTGTTGCAGGCAGATTCTTTACAGACTGAGTTAGGAGGGATGAAGAAATTTTTTAAATGTGTCCAGCTGTATCCAGTTAGGTATTTGAAGTCCTATTACAGGTTTTCTCCATACTCACTATTAAGAGAATGAGATGGTCCCTTCCTCTACAGATTGGTTGTTAAATATGGAGGTATATAATATCTATAAAAAGTTTAGTTCAAGTTAGTGAATATTGAACTTGATCTGGTGTTTAGTGGCCATGAAGTTCAAACAAAAACTTGTTGGAAGAAGAAACTGAGAGTGCAAGCTCCAACACTTTATCAAAGGTCAACCAATGCGTTTTCTTCAGGAATGTCTGACTCCCCAAGGGTTTTCAACCAATGCGTTTTCTTCAGGAATGTCTGACTCCCCAAGGGTTTGCTTGTATCTTCCCCTATATTTCAACCTGGTATACTGTCATAGGGTGATTTAACTTGGCACCAAACAAGTAGTTATAAGCTTAACTCTACATCACTAGAAGTTGATATTAGTGTGGGTAAAAGCAGACAGTATTTTCTGGTTGTAAATGATGAGTTAGTCTTTATATTACATAACTTAAATATCTGAAATTGGAATTTTTACCTCTGCACTTGAATTCTCTGGCCTATACAGTCAATATCGATACAGACTATAGTTCTTGGGTTTTGAGGTGTGGTGGGGTATTTTGGTTTTTGTTTTGGTTACAATATTTTTTACTGGTTGAATTTTAATGGGTTTGAAAATAATTTTAATCTCTAAGAAACAAAATTGCTATGATTTCACGTATCTTTAAAGTATCCCTTCTAGTGTTTTCCCTTTTTAAAACTTCCCTTCTGATTTCTACTCACTTAGCCCAAGGTTGGTGCTTCCGTTTGTAGTTACTTCATGCTTCTTCCTGCAGTGTCTATCATAGTGTTTTATAGTTTGACTTCAGGCTCCATCATAGTATCTGGAACACAGTGAGCACTCAATAAGTATCTGATGAAGGAATTAATTTACAGAATGTGTGTGCATAAAAAATATCTATTACTGTAATTGAGTACAGTGAATGAGAAAAGGGAGAGAAAAATCCTTAGTATGTTTGTAACCATTATCTAGTCACTCTTTCATGTAATGTTAGATTTATTTCTGCAATAAGGAAAACCTTTGAGAGTCAATTGATTGCACTAATACTAATTTATGCAATAAACTAACATTGAGCACTGTGAGAAAAACATGAAGAATACAAAGTTGGAAATTTAAGCTAGGGTCAAAACTTTAAGTTTGTCTGATATTAAATGCCATATAAGGTGATTTTTTAACAACTCTTAATTATATTTTCCCAACCAAGAAGAGGCAATTCAATCTCTCTTTTTAAGCTTGTCTTTTTATTATTATAATTATTGTAGTAAAAAACACATAACATGAAATCTACTCAATCTTTAAGGTGTTAAACCTTAAAGAACTATTTCATCTTGCATGACTGAAATTCTACACCTATTGAACAGCACTTATTTCCCTCTCCCACAAAAAGTGATTTTTATAAAACAAAAATAATCATTTGGTAAAACAAACACAAAAGTTGTTTTCCCCCAAGAAAGTTTTTTAAAGCATAAGCTCCCCTGGAGAAGGGAATGGCTATCCACTCCGGTGGTTCTTGCCTGGAGAATTCCATGGACAGAGGAGCCTGTGGGCTACTTAGGTCGCAAAGAGTTGCACACGACTGGGCTACTAACACGCACATACACACAATCTTTTTTGAGAGTGTACTCTGCCCCATGTACATTAACTCATTTAATCCTCACAAAACCGTGTAAGGTAGGTGGTATTTTTAAACCCCTTTTTTTACAGTAACTTCCTGATAGCAGTTGAAAAGTGCCTGAATTTGGATTGGAACTCAGTCTGGTTCCAATGTTAGAACCGCCATGTTAAGACCTCCCAGTAGTAGAGGATAATTTACAGCTAGGATAATATTATTTACAGCTAGTGTAATATATTTAACACTTTTTGCTTACATAGCCAGTTAGTCTTTCGTTACTTTGAATTATTGCCGCGCATGTTCTATTATAATCTCAATGATATATACTTGGTCTTTAAGTTGCGCAACAATTGTAAATACTGCTGAGTTTCCCTTCCTTTTCTTTCTAGAAAACCGCTCAAACTTCCGTGGAACAATTGAAAGCCTTCATCGGTTCACCCGCGGTCCCACAACAGGTGTCTGCGCTTCATCCGCTAAGCCCCGCCCCCAAGACGTGCGGGCCGCGGGGCGGAGCCTAGGGGGCTGCGCGCTCCCTGCGACCTCGGCCGCCGGGAGCCAGCGAGTGGCGGACTGGGAGCCTGCGGGTCTGTGTTCTCTTGTTACGCTCTCTCCCCTCTTGTCACTCCTCTCACCCGCTCCCAGTCTTGTTGGCTTGTCTCTGGCAACGTACTTTTCAGCTGCTGGTTCTGGCGGCGGTTTCCTCCCACTCTCCGGGCTAACTTCCTCATTTCTCCGTTTCTCTCTTAAATGTGTGGAGGAGGTGGCAAGTGGTGGTGGGGTGAGGACGCAAACTGGAAAAAAAATCTTACTGTAGAAAACTGAAAAAAAAAAATTTCCTGAATAGAGAGTTTGGAAATTTTCCTTACAAAATGTTTTATGGAGAAAACACATTTCCCATAACTTCCTTCTTTTATCCTTTATGCAATTTTTTTTTTTTTTTTAAATCCTCCCTAGACTTAATGCTCCGGGGTTCTGTCTCCATTCTCATCGTTCATTTCCTTTTTAAGATCTTCGCGTAGTAGAAGTAAAGTATGAAAAGAATTATTTTTGACTTTCTTTTTGATAAGATTAATTTGAAGACTAGAAGTTAAAATGTGAGAAATTGCATATTAATAAACATTCTTTTTAAGAAAGTCTACACAGCCAACATTAAAATTGTATATTAGTTTAAACAAAATTGGAAATATGAAAAAGACACTTAGGAAACCAGTAACTCTAGGTGCTATAATATATAAAAGAATTCTTCAATTTGCAAAAAAAGAAAAAAAATTGTATATTAGGGTGATGTTCTGCTTGAATGAATGTATTCTTTCAATAATATTCCTAATATTCACTCTGAGTTTTTAGAAATGTTCAGCGTGCAAAACGTGAGGGAGACAAGAGGTATTCACAAAAACGTTTGAGAAATCCAGCCTTAAATTAGACTTTTTTTTTAGTATTTTAAATTATTTTTGAATAGTTATGGATGTCTGTTTTAGTATAAAACTCAAGTAGGTTAAAAAAGTGATACAGTGAAAGTAAAACTTCTTCAGCTATCTCAGGCAGATAATTCCCTCCAAAAAGGCAATTACTGATACACTGGTGTCTCATATATACTTCCTGACATAGTAGATGGATTCACAAGCATGTATGCAAATACTCTCCCTTTTTATTAAGTAAATGCATACTTTTTGGACCTTACTTTTTTAAGTTAATATATCTTAGTTGGTATATATAGAGCTGCCTCACTTTTTTTAACTGCTGTGGGCTATTACGTTGTATGAGATAGCATTATTTATTTACCAGTCCTCTACCTGTGGGTGATTAAGTTGCTTAACAATATTTTGTTATTCTGAACAATGTTACAACAAATATCTTTATAGCATGTCATTTTGAATGAGTACAGGTGTAATAACTCCTAGAACTAGAGTTGTTGAGTCAAAGGTTATTGGCATTTTTTGCTTAGATAGTTACTGAGGGATGCTCTTTACGGGGTCTGTGCCAGTTATGCCTGAATAACTTCTTGGTTGTTTCTCTGTGTCCTCATTATCACGGCATTATCTCAAACTTTCTGACTCTTGACAATATAAGTGGAAAATAGTAATTTATTGTTTTAGTTTGCATTTCTACCATTAATGAGATAGAGCATTTTGTATTTTCTGTGTGCTGGCCATTCATACTTTTACACCATTTTTCTGTTGATACGATATTTTCCTTATTGATTTCTAGACGCCCTTTAAACATTAAACAAATTAGTTATTTATCTCAACTATCAATTGCAGGTATTTTTCCCAGACTGTCTTTAATTCTGTAATGGCAAGTTTTAATTTTTGTGGTGGAGGAAGATGGACTTTTGCTTTTATTTTTTAAATGCTTGCATAGCCAAATGTATCGGTGTATCAGTCTTTTTTCAAAATGTATTCTGGGTTTGGGGTTATATTTTAAAAGGCTTCTTTTCTACTGTAAGATTATCTTTTAAAAACAAGCTCCTGATTTTTTCTTTCTTGTTTTTATGTGATTTGATTTATGTTTAGTTATTTTGGGTTTTTTGTTGTTTTTTTTTCCTGCTGTGCTTCGTGTTTTGTGGGGTGTTAGTTCCCCGAGTAGGGCTCAAACCCAGGCCCTGTAGTGAAAGCACAGTCCTAACCACTGGACCGCCAGGAAATGCCCTAGATCTTTGATTCATTTAAAATTTAGTTTGGTGTAGGGATCCAATTTTATTAAACTGAACTGCAAAATGAGCCAGTTGATAATGGATGAGTCCTGATTGATTAGCTACATGAGAACTGTTGCCAACTCCCCATAGACTTCTGTACACTATCCAGTACCTGCTTTGGTGCCTGAAACAAAATGAGTAACTAATAAACCTTTGATAAGCTAATTTGAAAGGAAGTTTCTAGATGTGATATATTATCTTAGTTATTTGCCATCATATTAATATACAGAGTTGAAAAAGATAATGATACCCCAATACAGTTGATTTCTCCTACATAAAATCTTAGAATCATGAAGTTTTAGCTCCAGAGACTAGAGCAGTTATTCACTCCACAAATAAATTAGTAAGTTCTTGTTATTTACAGGCATTCTAGCTTATGGGGAGAAATTAAACAAGTTGGTCATGTAGTTTTAAGTGCTGTGAACAAAAACAGAGTGGTGTATGGGCAATAGAGAATGACAGGGAGTGGAATGCTTCTCGGATGCCCACTAGCCCAGGTCGTGAAGGGCACTGAAAAATGAATCATCTCTACTTCATATGAACACATATGCAAACAAAGAAAATAGAAAGGTTGTGGGGTTAAGCCACCACAAGCCTAAGTGTTCCTAGGGAGTTGAAAGGAAAATCAATTGTCTGTGTCTAGGTCCAGTATTTTCTTTAGATTATAAACTAGTGGGCAGGACTATACTTTTTAGTTGATTTTGTTGTATTATGTACACTTAGATTCATGTATTCTTTAAGCAGATTAATAAATTTGTTGTTTTGATATGAAACTAACATCATTTTATGCAATTTAAGTCAAAATTGTATTCTGAGTTCAGTCACTCTGCCCTGTCTGACTCTTTGCAACCCCATGGACTGTGCAGCACGCCAGACTTCCCTGTCCATCACCAACTCCCAGAACTTGCTCAAACTCATGTCCATTGAGTTGGTGATGCCACCCAACCATGTCATCCTCTGTCGTCCCCTTCTCCTGCCTTCAATCTTGCCCAGCATCAGGGTCTTTCTAATGAGTCAGTTCTTTGCATCAGGTGGCCAAAGTATTGGAGTTTTAGCTTCAGCGTCAGTCCTTCCAATGAACATTCAGGACTGATTTCCTTTCAGGTGGACTGGTTTGATATCCTTGCAGTCCAAGGGACTCTCAAGAGTCTTCTCTAACACCACAGATCAAAAGCATCAGTTCTTCGGTGCTCAGCTTTCTTTATAGTCCAACTCTCACATCCATACATGACTACTGGAAAAATCATAGCTTTGACTAGATGGACCTTTGTCAGCAGAGTAATGTCTCTGCTTTTCAATATGCTGTTTAAATTTGTCATAGCTTTTCTTCCAAGGAGCAAGCCTCTTTTAATTTCATGGCTGCAGTTACTATCTGCGTTGATTTTGCAGCCCAAGGTAATAAAGTCTGTTTCTGTTTCCATTGGTTCTACCCTTGATCATATCAGCCATGGCTCTCTTCCCTGCTAATGGAAGTCTAGCTGATGTTTCTTGCAGTAATTTACAAATAACATTCAAAGAAACCTTAGAAGAAAAGGAAGAAGGAACCAGTGGAAAGACTTAGATGGTCACTACCTTATACTGTCAATGAGAGTAGCTCTGCTTTTATCATTTATTTATCTTCCAGCTAAGATGACATTTTGCAGTAATTTGAAGCCACAGTCTTACCACAAACCAGCATATGTGCTTGGAAGTGACAGGCTATTTTTAGGAGCACATCACTGCATATGGTTTAATTCCATTTATAGATAGAGATGATGGCCTACAAGAACTGGGAGTTGAAAATTCCCTGCTGGAAACCCACTGATTAGGATAGGCATCCCTTTAATGTATGCAACGTTTTGTGTGTGTTTGGATATGGTAATTATATGGAGAATGAGTGAATCTACCAAAACTTCCTAGCCACTGAGCTATGTTTTGCCAGGATTGTCAAAAATTGTCAAGCCATAAGTTAGGAGTATAGCATGTTAGTACCAGAATCAGATTTAATGAGCATTTCTAACATCTTGATTTATTCTTATTTCTTCCTCTGTGCTGCAAGAAGGTACTGGTACCAAAATTGGGAATAGAGGGTAAAATATTTATTTTTGAAGAATGTGCCTTCATATTTCAACAGAACAAAATAAAATTATTATTGAGGCATATTATCCCATGCAAATCAGGACTAAATTCCACATATATTAGAGTCAGTTTATACAGTCTTATCACTCACTGAGCTTATTTCAATGATGAATATAAATTGCTCAACATATCCTCTTCTAAAGTGCTATTAGCTGCAAATGGCTTGTGATACCATAACTATTTTTTAATTTTAGAAGTTATTAAAATTTGTTAGCATATGATGAAAATTGAGAAAAGTACATACTTTACAAAAAGGTTTTTGAAGCTCTTGGATTCGTTATCTGACACACAGCTTATATATTTGGATCTCCCAATGCTGGGCACATAGTAGGTACTTAATATATATTTGTTGGAATAAATTTATTCAAGTATAGTTTTTATGAAGCCATCACATTGTATACCTTAAATATATACATTTTTTTTTGTCAATTATATCTCAGTAAACCTGAAAAAAATGTCTTGAAGCAAATTTATTCAAAATGTGAAACTTTATTATTTGCAATAAAAATAACATGAAGCAAAGAAATGCATTCGAAGACTTCAGATAAGTCTAGAAATTCCATCATTTACTAATCAAGATTGTCTTTTGGGCAAGACATAAGGACCTAGTATAACTGGGGGGAGTCTGTCACTCCTAAATAAGGTTTCCCTCTATTTGCAGATTTCTGAAATGTTCATCTGGGAAAGCATGACTGACATTGGTTCAGTTTCTTGGTTTACTAGCTATTTGGTCTCGGACGTGTCTGTTTCTTCATTTGTAATATATAATAGTAGCTTCTCTACAAGTTTTTGTGAAGTTAAATATTTATAAAGTGCTTGATCCATAGTGTTCAACAACATAATTTTATTAATTTAACACTGTGTCCTTCTGTTTAATGCTTAGAGTAACAATTTAAAATGAAAATACTGCTTGTGTCAGATGTACTTTTTCTCTTTGAAAGTTTAATGATTGCAGATTTTGTTACCATATTTCAGTTGGAGAGAAGGGATTAACCAAGCACGTGGTCATTTAACACTTGAAATATCGAAGATTGAAAAGGCTAAGAAAAACCTTACTCTGAGACTAAGGATGACAGTGTTAAACTTTGCCAGTCTTGAAATGCTTGAAGCCCCTCCCTCCATTTTCACTGCAAAAAGGAAAAGAATTTTAGCCGAAAGAACAGTGTTAATAGCAATGCTTGTGTTCATTTATACAGATTTCGAAAAATCAAACTGAATTTTACTGTAAAGATTTTAATTCTCAGGCAATCCAGTAATTCGTCTGCACACTTTACAATAAGACAAAGAATGGCAGATAAACATATAGTGCTTATAGTTTTAAGTAAATGAACAGTTTGCAATGGATTAGTTACAGTTCTTAAAAATTATTTTGATACACTCTTTACAAGGTAACTCGAGGCAGATCTAGTCTTAACAATTTTAGCATCCAATCACCTATTATAATAGAATTCCATACCCGTAATTTACCACACCATGAATGGCCTTTTGACTCTGAGAATCATGTTCTTGTCACTCTGCTGCCTTCCTGCCTGCTATTTGGCTTAGAAATTTTTATTTCATTTCTTTCTAAAGGAAACATTTGTAAATTGTTAGTTTTTCTTTTTTTTTTCCCCCTTAGAGTCTTTAGATGGATTTTAAAATTGAACACACTTGGGACAGTTTTCCAGTGAAGCATGAGCCAGTATTTGTCAGGCTGAATCCAGGTGACAGAGGAGTGATGATGGAAGTCAGTGCTCCATTTTTCAGTGATCCTCCAGCCCCACCAGGAGAACCAGGAAAACCTTTCAATCAATTGTGGGATTATGAAGGTAAGTAGAAGTGCTGTATTTTATTGCAAACATAAATCTTTTTATAATAACCTCTCATAGACCTATTATTTTATCTTGCTCTAAGGAAGTGAGTGCTTCTGAGCCCCTGACATGTGCAGTTTTCTGATATTTCCTACCAATCTCTCATTCTGACTTTTTCACCATTACCTATGGACTTTGGCTATATAACTAGAACAGTGAAAAATGGCAATTACAAATCCAGATTTTTAAATTGCTGCTATATTTCCTTCCTTTACGTCTGTTACCTATTCTAAGAAAAGTTCAGCATTCCTGTTTTGTTTTTAAGTATCTTCAAATGGCTACTTTAACCTTATAAACCTTCTTTATGGAAGCTTTGGGGTGTTTTACTTATTATAAAAACATCATCAACTTCAACATGAAGTATAGTTTTTATTTTATACTGGCAAATAATCACACATCAAAGGAAGGCTAAGAGAACTGCCATGAAATCGCAGTTTCAGGTTTGCTGTATGATCACCTTCTAATGAATCCTAATTAAGCTACCAAACTTATCTTTCTGAAATAATCTTTATGATGCCATTCTCTAGATTACAGATCTTTACTGTCCCTAAGATAAGGTTCAAATCCTTCCCCTAAGCTTTCAGGGTACTCATGAATCGAGCTATCATATTAAATCAAAAGCTCTTAACTTCCTAAAGGCTGATAGTCTAACCTTTCGGTCATATTCTCACTTACGTACCTTTTCTCATTCAAGCCCCCACCTTTGACACATATCATTCACAGTCTAATTCAGGTTCCATTTCTTCAAAGAAACCTTTGATGACTCTTCTAGTCCACACTAACATCTACTTTCTCTATACCATCTGTATACCATGCATTTTGTTGGTGTTAATTTATCACATCTTAAACATATATTGTTTCTTATTGATATATAACTTTTACATACCAATTTCCTGATCATGTTAGTCACTCACACTAATGTGAGTTATATACTGGAGGTACTATAGACACTAAACTCAGCAAATCCTAAACTCAACTAGTTCACTTCTCTTATAAACCTACTTCTTTCCCTAATTGCTCAATCTAAGTCAATGGCGCCATAATACATCAAATCACCAAATATAGAAATATAGAAATGTGATGTCTTTTCCTTTTTTTTTTTTTTTTTTCAGTGGGTTTTGTCATACATTGACATGAATCAGCAATAGATTTACATGTATTCCCCATCCCGATCCCCCTTCCCACCTCCCTCTCCACCCGATTCCTCTGGGTCTTCCCAGTGCACCAGGCCCGAGCACTTGTCTCATGCATCCCACCTGGGCTGGTGATCTGTTTCACTATGGATAATATACATGCTGTTCTTTCGCAACATCCCACCCTCACCTTCTCCCACAGAGTTCAAAAGTCTGTTCTGTACTTCTGTGTCTCTTTTTCTGTTTTGTATATAGGGTTGTCGTTACCATCTTTCTAAATTCCATATATATGTGTTAGTATGCTGTAATGATCTTTATCTTTCTGGCTTACTTCACTCTGTAAAATGGGCTCCAGCTTCATCCATCTCATTAGAACTGATTCAAATGAATTCTTTTTAACGGCTGAGTAATATTCCATGGTGTATATGTACCACAGCTTCCTTATCCATTCATCTGCTGATGGGCATCTAGGTTGCTTCCATGTCCTGGCTATTATAAACAGTGCTGCGATGAACATTGGGGTGCACGTGTCTCTTTCAGATCTGGTTTCCTCAGTGTGTATGCCCAGAAGTGGGATTGCTGGGTCATATGGCAGTTCTATTTCCAGTTTTTTAAGAAATCTCCACACTGTTTTCCATAGCGGCTGTACTAGTTTGCATTCCCACCAACAGTGTAAGAGGGTTCCCTTTTCTCCACACCCTCTCCAGCATTTATTGCTTGTAGACTTTTGGATAGCAGCCATCCTGACTGGCGTGTAATGGTACCTCATTGTGGTTTTGATTTGCAAGAAATGTGATGTCTTTTCAAGATATCCATTTCTGTCTCTATATTTGGATTAAGTCCTATCAGTTTCACCTCCTAAGTGTTTCTCTAATTCAGTATCTCTTCTTCATTCTACTATCCTTGCCATAGGTAAAAGACTTTAAAAGGAATAATAAGACTCACTGAATTGTTAATGGGACCATATCTTATATATTTTATTATTATAAAAATAACACATGGAAAACTAGAAACAACCTAAATGTCTATCAATAAAGGACTGTGTTAATAAATCATAACATTCTATAGAAGAATACTATGCAGCAATTAAAAAGAATTAGTTGTTTGTATGCTGTGAACTTGCATGTGTGCATATATGTGAAGAAAGCAAATTGTAAGCAGGAAATGATTCTATAGATACATTTTTTTAATCTATGCAGGTAAAATAGATTGTGGAAAGGCAGAAGTCTGACAGGTTTTAGAGCAAAGTGGGAAGAAAAAGACTGACTTTTTACTTACATATATATTTATATTGTTTTGATAATAAGCGTATATCACTTTCATAATTCTCTAATTTTTTAAATAAGCATGCTCAGAAAATTCCAGGAAATTGTAAAGAAAAATCAGCCCCCTGTATTCCACTTGTCAGAAATAAACAGCTGTAACATTTTTGTGCACATTTTGCAGGCCTCTAAGCACAGGCATATGTGTACATTTTTGTTTCATGTACACTAGCTTATTGCTCTGCAGCTTACTTATCAAGTATCATTCCTTATATCTTTCCTGCATCAAAAATACTTAACTGTATATTTTATTTTAATGACTGAATTATATTCTGTTACATGGAGTACACAGATTTCATTATTTTTTTTAGCAGCTCTCCTACATAATGTGTGCTCAGTTGCTCAGTCATGTCCGACTCTGTGACCCCATGGACTGCAGCCAGCCAGGCTCCTCTGTCCATGGGGATTCTCCGGGCAAGAATACTGGAGTGGGTAGCCATTCCCTTCTCCAGGGGATGTTCCCAACCCAGGGATCGAACCCTGGTCTCCCACTTTGTAAGCAGATCCTTTATCATCTGAGCCACCAGGGAAGCCTCTCCTATATAATAGGTTTATTTATATATAACAGGAGGTAAACCATTTAGACCATTTCTTTTGAGTAATACTTTGATAAATAACATGTTACTTCTTTTCTCAGTTGTGTGATTATTTCTTTAGGATAAATTCCTTGAAAAAGATAACTAGCTCAGAGTCTGTGTGATAATGCTCATTTCTTTTCAACCTCACCAGCACTAGGCTTTATTAATATTTTTATTTAATGGCTATCTGATATGGTTTTTCCAGTAGTTATGTATGGATGTGAGAATTGGACTATAAAGAAAGTTGAACGCCGAAGAATTGATGTTTTTGAACTGTGATGTTGGAGAAGACTCTTGAGAGTCCCTTGGACTGCAAGGAAATCCAACCAGTCCATCCAAAAGGAAATCAATCCTGAATATTCATTGGAAGGACTGATGCTAAAGCTGAAACTCCAATTCTTTGGCCACTTGATGTGAAGAACTGACTCATTAGAAAAGACCCTGATGCCGGGCAAGATTGAAGGCAGGAGGAGAAGGGGACGACAGAGGATGAGGTGGTTGGATGGCATCACTGACTCAATGGACATGAGTTTGAATAAACCCCAGGAGTTGGTGATGGACAGGGAGGCATGGTGTGCTGCAGTCCATGGGGTTGCAAAGAGTTGGACACGGCTGAGCACCTGAACTGACTGACTGATATGGAGAAAAAAGATGATTTATTTTTTATGTATTTTTTCTTACAGGCAGTGTCTAGTTTTTATTTTCCTCATGGTGATATAGCTTTAATTAAAGATAATGTATTCATTCATTTATATTCTAAAGATATAAACAGATTATTTATTGTTGAAGCAAAATTAAATTTCTCTATTTGTCCTATCTCTGTTTTCAAAAGTTGTGGAAGCATTTTTCTTGAATGACATAACTGAACAGTATTTAGAAGTTGAACTTTGTCCGTAAGTATAAAATATTTTTTCTAACTCATTACTATATATTTTGAACACATTATTTTCTAATTATAAATCATATAGATTAATAAAAGCTCACTAATTCTATCTAACTAGTGGGAATGCTAGTCTGAATTTATCTGAATTATATGTAATTCTTTGTTTTCAAGTAGATGTGTAATATAGAATATGTTTTAGAAAATATTATGTTGATACTATTTTCAATTCACTAATGTTGTTTTCTAATAAATTTGAAGGTTGTTTTGCAAAATGAAAAATTCTTATAAAACAAACTCATTATTTACACTGTAAATTTGCATTATTATATATTAACTTTCGAAATAAAGAAGCATATAGATATAATGAATTGAACTACTTTATGAAAATGATTACTTTATGAAAGTGATGATTACTTTGTGAAAATGACTTTAGGGGATTCTTTTAATAACTAGGTTAAATTTTTAATCTTATATATTACATAACTATGTGTTCATTATTCCTCCTTTTATTCATCATTCATTTATTGAGTATATACTATGTCATTTTGTGTGCCACAGATTAAAACTAAATCACATGTGGCTTTTCCTAGACTCAAGAAAATTATTAACCATGGACTCTCTCTGTACAAATTTAACTGGTCCTTGGGAACTGTCTACCTGGTTGGCAGTTTTCTTTGCTCTAGATGTGAAAAAGTAAATTTATGCCTACCTGTTATCTAAATTGTAAGAAAAGTTAATATTTAGAAATGAAATATTTATTTATACACCATTACTATTTTAAAATGACATTTCAGTACTCCTCAGTATCAGTTATCTTGCAGTCTTTGTCCTTTTGTAGACTAAGCAGAGTCCCAAACAATTGATTTAAATGAGATTTTGGATACAGTTTTCTTTTACTTTGAATTCTTGCTCATATAACTATTTACAATTATAGTTTTTCAGAAGTTACTATATATCTTTGTTACCCTTCAAATAACATGTCAAAAAAATTTTTGAGAAATATGATTAATTATCATAAATTACAGTGTGAAGTAAGAAAATTTCCCCATATGCATCAGAAAGCTAAGGCAAATAGGTTTATAACTTGTATGGAAGATTAGTTCAAGAACATGGATCTGCTTGAATTCTTAAGCTACATCCTTAGCTTAAATTTGTCAGATAGTATCAGTTTATTTTCATAAAGTGATAACTTAGCACAAAATACATTGAATAGATTTATCTTTTGTTAGAAAATTATTCAATAACCATTGTGTATAAAATTCTAAAAGTTCAGTTTTAGATATATTAGGACGATTAATAATCAATAATCTTGGTTTTGCTTCAGGCAAGCAACTCCTATAACAGTTAACCTCTAGGAAAGCAATTTGAATATGTTTGAATTTGTAAGACCTTTTGTTGCTCTTAAGATATTCGTATGGTTGCATAATAACAATAAAAATAAGCCAAGAACTTTTAAATGGAAAAGAATACTTGTTTCTCTTTGACTCATTTCTTGAAGGAAATCCTTCTGGAAAACTCTCAATAGACCATCTGTGCCAAATGTTTAGATACAGTCTTTTACAAAGACGGTAAATTTGCTTCATATAGCTGTTTGAAATTCTTTGATTCTTACTGACATGGATAATCCCAATTATTCTCTCTTATTAGAATTTTCTTGTGGGGATATGTTGTGCTTCTTTTTTAAAATGGACATCAGTGTCAGAACTAATGGTAGAAAGCAGGAAAACACAACAGGCAGATGGAATGAGGGCAATTGTACTAGGAAGTGAAGTGAAGTCGCTCAGTCGTGTCTGACTCTTTGCGGCCCCGTGGATTGTAGCCTACCAGGCTCCTCCATCCATGGGATTCTCCAGGCAAGAATACTGGAGTGGGTTGCCATTTCCTTCTCCAGGGTATCTTCCCGACCCAGGGATCGACCCGGGTCTCCTGCATTGGAGGCAGATGCTTTAATCTCTGAGCCTCCAGGGAAGCCCCTAGTTACAAATTAAAGTCTTCAGCCTGTTAAGTAGTTTTAGACAACCTCGATTTTTATTTTCTATCTCCTTAATGAGCTTCAAGACAGTTTTCTTATAGAAATAACATTTTAAAAAGTTGTGGGATTTTGACCTGGAAATTGGTGCCAGCTTCCCTTAGAATACTTTAATTTTCAAAATAAGTTTTCTAATGAACTCCAAATATCCCACCCATTTTTCATACTGTGTATTGTCTAACCAATTGAAATATTTCATATTTCTTATTTAGATAATATAAAGGAGGAATCTGAACACGATGGCACTTGGCCTGGGAAATAAGTCATTTCTAAGTAATAGAACATGCTGACTCTCCCTGTAATTATCTAGTATGCATACTGCATCCTTTAATTATTTGGAAACTTAGTCACAAGCATGCACATGGAGGAGGTCATGGCAGGCGACCCCAGTGTTCTTGCCTGGAGAATCCCATGGACAGAGGAGCCTGGCAGGCTACAGTCCATGGGTTCATATAGAGTCGGATGTGACTGAAGCAACTTAGCATGTGCACACACACACGTGGACGTGAAAGATAGTGAAGAAAATAATGATAGTTTCAAACACTCATGAAGAATTTTAAATTTTACAGCCATGGACAGCATTTGGTGCTTTTACTCTCTGGAAGAAGAAATGTGTGGAAAGTAAGTAAATGAAAATATGAAACAAAATGCTTAAGTGTACAGGGTATATTGTTACTCTTGTTGTTCAGTTGCTCAGTTGTGTCCGACTCGTGGTTCATGGGTTGTTCACGTTACCCCCATGAGTTACAACCCACCAGGCTTCTTTGTCTATGAGATTTCCCAGGCAAGAAAACTGAAGTGGGTTGCCATTTTCTTCTCCAGTTTAAAGTCTAAATATGAATAGACCTTTTTGTGTTTCACATGTTGTTTCTGTAGCAAGGACTTGATCTGTCATTTAAAGTGTCCCGAGGAGAAACGAAATGGCAAGGCAGTGCTTGTATTCCCTGGAGTTATTTTCCACCAAATGTGACAAAATTCAATTCATTTGCAATTCATGGATCAAAAGATAAAAGAAACTATGAAGCTCTTTACCCTGTACCTCAACATGAGCTGCAGCAAGGACAAAAACCTGATTTGTAAGTAGAAAATAAATGAAAATATGCCCCAACTGTAAGAGTTTTTTTTTTTTAAATTAATTCGTGGTAGGGGAGCAGTAACATTTTTTGGTCGAAGAAGACACATATAAGCATAGTCTTATACGTGTCTCTCTCCTGCTGTTAGTAGAGCACTTAGATTTCCACAGTAGTGTGAGAAGACTCTTCTTAGTGAGTACTGTAGCAATTAGCATTGAAGTATAGTTGCAAATTTATTTATGATCCCTCTCAGAGGTAAATGACCAGAGGCATCTGTATTTCCTGGTGTGAGTGGTGGGTAAAAAATCGTTTCTTCTGCTGCTTTAGAATCTGACCTTAAGTTAACTCTGTAGTTCTGTTCTCCTGGTCACCTCGTGACGATAAAAATGTCAGCTGTTATTTCTAGGCAGCATATATGGGGACAGCAGGGCTTAGGGATTTCCCTTTAACAGTAATGTACCCTGTGGGGACCCTGGAAGCTCCTCCTAGAGAGTTATCACAAGAAATACTATCTCCTGTGGGGCAGCAGGCATACAAGCCAAGGAGTCACCTGCAAACTCTCCGTTGAAGTCTGATCTCTTTGCACCTGAAGCCGTCACTTAAGGAGAATGTAGCCCCCGGCCAGTCTTATGAATGCTTCATGGACTGCTGCAAACACTAACCACTTAGAAGGAGGAAAGCCAGACCCTGTTCTGGGGCAACCTGAGAGTACTCAAGTGGCCCCTGAGAGTCCCACTCTATTGAGTGTACTCAAGTGGCCGAGGTAGCCTGGTGAGTCTGCATGTTTAGAAAAGCCCAATGGAGACATCCTAGTGAGCTGTGCACCGTGGTAGACTGATTTCCCTCCCTTTCCACCCTTAGCAGGTGCTGCACTGTCTTTCTCCCTTGCCCTTCCTGTCTTGCTCTTTCTCTGCTCTACTTGGATTTTTATCTCTTCATGCCTGTTCCTTTATTCTGCCTGACATATTTTCCGCTTTCCCCCTTGCTTTTCTCCCAGGTCCTGACCCTTTCTAAGCAGCCTCTTTTCTCCCTTCCTTTCTCTCATCCTTCGATGTTGTTTCCTTAGCTGCTTAATCTGGATTGACAGTTGTGACTAAAACTGGTTCACTTGGTCAGGTGGGCAGAGTGGGACAGGAATCTGGATGCCACTCACTCGGGGCTTTCTTATCAAGATGGCTTGTTTCTCTTGGCTTCTCACAAGCTAATGCACTCCTGTATTTGGGCTTTTTGTTTATAGGTTATTGGATGCTTACTCTAGGTAAAAGTGTGATTGATTATGCTGTCGGCTAGCACAGAGGGATTTCCTTCAGAGCTGAGTTGCACTGCAGCATGTGAGCTAAACCTGTCTCTCCTCTTTGCATGCGCAGTCACTTCAGTCATGTCCAGCCCTCTGTGACCCTGTGGACTGTAACCCACCAGGTTCCTCTGTCCGTGGAATTCTCTAGGCAAGAATACTGGAGTGGGTTGCTGTGCCCTCCTCCAAGGGATTTTCCTGATCCAGGGATCGAACCCCATCTCTTACATCTCCTGCACTGGCAGGTGGATTCTTTACCACTAGCGGCACCTGGGAAGCCCCTCTCTCCTCATTAGGCCACAGTAAAAAGCTAATAGTTAAATGATAGTAAATCCTAATAGTTAAATGATTTCCTACAAAGAGAAAAAAAGAATTATATTTAATTCTTTTTTACATAAATCTGCCTTGCTTTGGCAAAGGAGTCTATCCTTTAATCTGTTGAGCTGAAACTTTTTAAAAACAATTGTTTGTATAACTGATATAAATCGTATCAGAGTTTGAATATGAAAATATCTGTGAGAATATAATGTGATTTGTTTAAGACTAGATGAAATGAGTCAGGTTTTGATGGTTGATTTTTATTTCTCTCTTCAGCTGTGAGGGAGCTATTTGCAGCATTGAAAGGAGAGTGCTTTGAGATATGGGTGAATATTTTCAGAGCTGAATGTTTGATAGCTAGAGTAAGAAAACTATACGTGTGAATACATCTTACCTTTGAGATTCTTAAAATAGAATGTTGTCCTATAATAGATATGACAAAATAAATAGACTCTTAGAACAAGTTTTTCACAAATATATAATTCATTTCAATTCTGACTATCTTTCTTTTTGCATGTAGCCATCGTCTGGAATACTTCAAGCCTTTCAGTTTTAACACACTGCTTGGAGAAAAGTGGAACCAACCAGAATCAGACCTGTGGCTAATCAAGAAACCTGATGTGTAGGAATATAGTGGATGACTGTATCAATCATTTCTTCTCTATACCCTTTAAGGTAAACCAATAATAATCTCTTTCACGATATCATGAACACATTTCAACAATAAATATTTTATAGAGGTCAGTGAAAATAGAGTATTTCTGTGGTAAATTGTGTATGAATTAACAGGAAAGTAGAAAGTTCAGATATGATTTTAACTGTAAAGTGAAAATGTTTCTCAGTCACTTTGTCCAGGAGCCATCATGTCAAGATTCTACCATCTGCCTTGCATCACCATTACCCCCCAAATATCCCTGACTCTGTCAGCCAAAATCATTATTTCTCTTCCCACTTCCCTAAACCTCAGCCAGCTTGCAACTGAACATCTTATTTGCACATTTTTTGAACTCCATCATAATATAAATTCTCGGACTTCCCTGGTGGTATAATGGTTAAGAATTCACCTGCCAGGGCAGGGGTCATGGGTTCAGTTCCTGGTTGGGGAAGATTCCACATGCTGTGGGGTAGCTAAGCCTGTGCATCACAACTACCGAAGTCTGTGCCTCCGAGATCGTGTGGTCCACAACCAGAGAAGCCACCACAATGAGACGCCCTCACCACTAAGGAAAAGCTGTGTCAGCACTGAAGACCCAGCACAGCTCAAAATAAATAAATAAATTTTTTTAAATTGGCACTTCCTTTTGAAAAATATTTGATTGATAATTCTTTACTCAGACTCCTCTGTTCATTCTTGAAATGAATAGAAAACAATGGTATATTTTGTCTGAACAGGAGGTGCACATCTGTTAAGGCATTATTAAAATACATGTGCTATTTAATCAGTGGTTTTTTCCTGTCTGATGATTACTTTTCTTCTGTAGAAGAAAACAGAATGAAGTTGTCTTGAATTCTAGCAACAGATTCTGCTTTCATTTGCAAATAAATGACATTTTCTTCATGCTGTTAAACAAGATGTCAAAATGTCTTCATTTTATTTTGTAAACATCAAACACCTCTGGTCCATAATTTTCAAATTTTGTTATAATTAATTGCTTGGAGCCATCTAGTAGATTATCTGTGAACTTTTCCACCAAACCTAGTCCTTCACCATTGTGCTTAACACGAGATTAGCAATCTTACAGAGGAAACTTTATTGCTTGTACAGACACCTATTTGCCTACCCAACAGTATACTTTTATTTCTTCTTCTTTGCTAACTCTTTTATATAGCTTCAATTTTTATTTTTTATTTCAGTTTATATAGCTTCAATTTTTAGAGGATCGTCTCAAAAACTACATTTTCCCCGATTCCTCTGCAGATAGAAAGGACATTATAAAACAGTTCAATGAGATTAAGTATACAGTGTTAGAAGGGGCTTCAAGAAAAGATGCCTTACAAGTGAAAGACTCAGCGGCCATATATCTTTTGTCCTTTGCCTTCTCTCTTCCTTTTTCTGGAATTGCAGAATTGATACCTGAGGTAACACACTAGCTCCTTGTTTTAATTAGGAGACAACCCATGGATAGGCCAGTAACAAGACAAAAGAAGCCTGGGTTGCAAACAGCACAATAAGGTCACATATCATATCAGAACTGCTACCTACGGACTTCTTTATAAAGAAAAAAATTAGCTTCCTAATTTGTTTCCACAAGTTGATCAATAGGTTGAATGCACTCCCATTAAAAAACCCAGAAGGCTTTTTTTAGTAGAAATTGACACAGTGATTCAAATTTTATGTGGAAATACAAAGGACCTGAAATAGCCAAAAAAATTTGAAGTAGTACAAGGTTGGAGGACTTATTCTATCTGACTTCTAGACTTATTAAGCTTCAGTGTTGAAGAAACTTTGACCTTGGCATAGATTTAGATAGATACATCAATGGAACAGAGTAGAGAAACCAGAAAAAAAGAACTACATATAGTCAGTTGATTTTTTGACAAAGGGAAAGGATCATCTTTTCAACAAATAGTTTTCCAGTTGGAATAACTGGAAAAATGTGAAAAAAAATATTCAGTTTACCTAACAACCTACAGAAAAAATGTGAATGGTGAAATAAAAAAAGTTCTAGAAAAAAAAAATCATATCCTGGGGTAGAAAAAGATTTTTTTCACACAGGATATAAAAAGCACTAACTGAAAAGGAAAAAAAAAAATGAGAAATTGAACTTCATCAAAATTTAAAATTTCTGTTCATCAAAAGTTTCCATTAAGAAAGCAAAGAGGCAGTCTAGCAAGTCCACTCCTGAGTATATATCCAAAAAAATAAAATAAGACATGGAAACATTAATTCATGCACCTCAGAGTTCATAGTAGCATTATTTACAGTTGCTGAGATCATAGGTACCCTAAGTGTCCATCCATGAATGGATAAAGAAGATATGTATAAGTGAGTACTACTCAGCTTTTAGAAAGGAAGGAAATTTTGCCATTTGCAACAACATGAATGGACTTACAAGGCATTATGCTTAGTGAAATAAGTCAGAGAAAAACAAATACTGCGTGATATCACTTTTATGTGGAATCTAAAAAACTAATGAATATAACAAGAACTAGACTCAGATCTAGAGAACAAACTAGTGGTACCATTGAAGAGAGGGAAGGGGGAGGATCAAGGTAGGGGTAGGAGATTAAGGGGTAAAACTATTTTGTATTAAGGTAAAAGGACATATTATTCAACACAGGGAATGTAGCCTATATTTTATAATAACATAATTGGAATATAATCTTAAAATAATGAATTACTATGTTATACACCTAAAACTTATGTAATATTGCATATCAACTATACCTTAATTAAAAAAAAAAAGAATTACTAAGAAAAAGTGAAGATGCAAGCCACCGATTGGGATAAAGTATTTAAAATAGGCATATCTGATAAAGGACTCTCCCCAGAATATATAAAGGACTCCTACAAGTTGATAATAAAAGGACAAGCTAGTTAACAAAGGTCTGTCTATTCAAAGCTATGGTTTTTCCAGTAGTCATGTATGGATGTGAGAGTTGGACTATAAAGAAAGCTGAGCACCGAAGAATTGATGCTTTTGAACTGTGGTGTTGGGGAAGACTCTTGAGAGTCTGTTGGACTGCAAGGAAATCCAACCAGTCCATCCTAAAGGAAATCAATACTGAATATTCACTGGAAGTACTGATCCTGAAGCTGAAACTCCAAAACTTTGGCCACCTGATGCAAAGAAGTGACCTCATTGGAATAGACCCTGATGCTGGAAAAGGTTGAAGGCAGGCGGAGGGAATGACAGAGGATGAGGTGGTTGGATGGCATCACTGATGTGATGGACATGAGTTTGAGCAGGCTCCGGGAGTTGGTGATGGACAGGGAAGCCTAGCGTGCTGCAGTCCATGGGGTTTGCAAAGAGTCGGACTTGACTGAGCGACTGAACTGAACTGAATTAAAGAGCAAAACACTTGATCAAACACTTCACAGAGGAAAATATACAAAAGGCCGATATGTATATAGAAAGGCTTTCAACCTAACTTATCACTAAGGAAGACAGAGTAAAATCACAGCAAGATACCACTAAATAACCAAAATTAAAAATTCACACAGTGGCTAAAATTGGAAACAACTGGCAATACCAAGTGCTAATGGGAATGTGGAGAACCTGGATCAACGGTTCAGATACAAACAAAAACTTTGTTTATATGGTGGCAAAGCAAAGCACAGACATCCTAGATGCAATCAAAATCGTAAAATTTGAATTTGGATGTTTCTAAACCTAAAACCTAAAAGGTTTCTTTCTAAAACCTAATTTGCATCTTCTCTTGATCTGTTTAGATGTTTTCAAAACATCTCTTAACATTCTTTTATCTAGATGAGAAATGGTTTCCTTCTTCTAATACCAAGCAAGCAAAAAACATGTTATATAAACATTTTCTTTTGAAAGGAATATACAGTTCCACCACAAAACTTTGGAAAGTTTGGTATCATTCGTAAGATACCAGTACACCCTATAGAAACTTAGTATTTGAGAGTGGGTGTTTGTCACTTTTCACTTTTATGCATTGGAGAAGGAAATGGCAACCCACTCCAGTGTTCTTGCCTGGAGAATCCCAGGGATGGGGTCGCACAGAGTCAGACATGACTGAAGTGACTTAGCAGTAGCAGTTTGTAGTTAAAAAAAAAAAAAAAATTGTTTTTCAACTTTAGACCATGTAAGAATATTGTTTTTAAGATATGCAGTAAGTGATTTCCTTGCTGTGTTATGAATTGTTCACTACAGTGCCACTCAAATTCACTCTTCTTGCCACTTAAATAGATTACACAATGCATGTATTTATTCAGGTGCTTTCTCATGCTTTTTCTCAGCTCCAGTAAAGTGTAAGTCACACTCCAGAGGGCAATATGCTTTTTATTTTTAGCCCCCAATCACTTTCTTTTTACATTAATTTTTTTTTTTTTGCTATAGAAAAAAATACTTAAGTTTTTCAACTCATTTCTTCTTTCAAAAATACTAGGCTTTGGGGGCAGAAGATGGTGAGTATAATTAATTAATCAGATATTTGTAAAGAAAAAGGGTGCAAGTGGTAGAGTAATTACAGTAAGCCCTCAACACTTCTACTTATGCCTCAAAACCCATGTATCACTTCTACTTTCCATTTAAGCTTCCATAATATATTAACATTGCTGTATTATGGCACTTTCCAATTTAAGTTTTCATAGTATATTAATGTTGCTGTGTTATAGCACTTACCCACTGTGCTTTAGGAAACTTTCCAGACCTATCTCCCATCTTCTCAGTCTGACATTTTACTCCAGCGACCAGTTGGACTCAGCACACTGCCAGCATCCCGCATCCTGGTTTTGCTGCTGCCCCAGCTCATGCGAACACTTGCAGGAACCCACTTAGCCAATTTCATGCGTAGGCTACTCCAGATGTGAGAGAGAGCTCACACCCTATGGGACTCTTCTTGACCAAGAAGGATGGGAGTAGGTGGATAAATCCCTCAGATTGACAGTTCTGAGGTCCTTTCCACATCGCTCTGTAGAAGACGCCTATAGGGATTGCACTCCAGTTGCTCACAGCAGTGACCAAATAATAGCACAAATTGCCTCATTTCCTGTTTTGCTCTTCCTTGTTCCTTGGTCCTGTTTGAGATTACTTTACCAAAATCAATCCACTTGCAAGCCCTTGTCCCAGATGTTTTACGGGGAAGGCAGGCTAAATCAGTTGTTACCTGAAGAGACCCTCAGAAGTGGCCCGTTGGGATGGGAATCAGAAACTATTACCGTTCACGGAGCATACAGTGATAGGGACCCCATTGATGTTAGTTATGACACCAGAGTAACATCACAATTATTACTAAGACTTTTTTTTTTACTGGTGGTAGACAGGCTTGAGGAGCAGGTAAAGGTCAAACATCAGTGTAAGTGATAGCACTTGGCATAGAAGCAGTGGTAATAGTAGGGACTAGGAGTTATTAACCACTTTTCGTTTTGTTTTTGAAAATTTGGACATTGAAATAACTTTATTTGCTATTTCTCCATTAATAAAAAGTAACCATTTGGAGGAGATTCTGAGAAGATGGTGGAGTAGGAAGAACCAAAAATGTGTCTTCCCACCTAGACAACAATTGCACCAGCAGAACTGTCTGATATAATGGTTTTGAAACTCTGGAGTCTGTTGACGGTGAAGTTGACTGCTGTCTGACAAAGGCTTTCAGTTCAGTTCAGTTCAGTTGCTCAGTCATGTCTGACTTTTTGCAACCATGGACTGCAGCATGCCAGGCTTTCCTATCCATCACCAACTCCCAGAGCTTGCTCAAACTCATGTCCATGCCATCCAACCATCATCCTCTGTCGTCCCCTTCTCCTCCTGCCTTCAATCTTTCCCAGCATCAGGGTCTTTTCCAATGAGTCAGCTCTTCCCATCAGGTGGCCAAAGTATTGGAGCTTCAGCTTCAGCACCAGTCCTTCCAATGAATATTTAGGACTGATTTCCTTTAGGATTGACTGGTTTGATCTCCTTGCAGTCCAAGGAACTCACAGTTCTTCTCCAGCATCACAGTTTGAAAGCATCAATTCTTCAGTGTTCAACTTTCTTTATAGTCCAACTCTCAGATCCATACGTGACTACTGGAAAAACCATCACTTTGACTATATGGACCTTTGTCAGCAAAGGAATGTCTCTGCTTTTTAATATGCTGTCTAGTTTTGTCATAGCTTTTCTTCCAAGGAGCAAGCATCTTTTACTTTCAGTCACCATCTGCAGTGATTCTGGAGCCCAGGAAAATAAAAGTCTGTCACTGTTTCCATTGTTTCCCCATCTGTTTGCCATGAAGTGATGGGACCAGATGCCATGATCTTAGTTTTCTGAATGTTGAGTTTCAAGCCAGCCTTTCCACTCTCCTCTTCCACTCTCATCAAGAGGCTCTTTAGTTCCTCTTTCCTTTCTGCCATAAATGGTGGTGTCATTCTGCATATCTGAGGTTATTGATATTTCTGCTGGCAATCTTGATTCCAGCTTGTGCTTCATCCAGCCTGGCGTTTCACATGATGCACTCTGCATATAAGTTAAATAAACAGGGTGACAATATACAGCTTTGACGTACTCCTTTCCCACTTTGGAACCAGTCCATTGTTCCATGTCCAGTTCTAAATGTTGCTTCTTGACCTGCACACAGATTTCTTGGGGGGCAGGTAGGATGGTCTGGTATTCCCATCTCTTTAAGAATTTTCTACAGTTTGTTGTGATTCACATAGGTGAAAGGCTTTGGCATAGATAAAGGCTTTAGAAGCCTTGAAAATAGAAAATAGCCAACTACAAACTCAAGACACACTGTGAGCATCAGAAAAATGCACATCAACGTTTGAATAAGCCCTGTTTCCAACAACTGAAAATAATGTAGAAAGTCAAGTTCCATATTTAGTGGTAAGTGTAGCTATACTGCAAAGGAGACTGAATGCTCGGCTTTGGCAGGTTGGCTGTGTCAAAACCAGGGGCCTCATAAGTAAAGTGTGTGACCCTGAAACCTAGAATGAGGATATTTGTGTGGATAAGCCTGTTCTGTCATATCTGGAACCCCAGGTTTTCCTTCACCCTTTGGGCTGGCAGAAGCAGCTCCTTTACCCTCAGTAGAGGGAATGATTCTCAAGTTGGCCTAGACATTCCCCCTAAAACCTCACCTGAGGCAGATGCCTCAGAAGCAATACCTGCCAAAATATACCATCTCCTCACCAGACTGAGAATGAGGGTCAGATTGCAGCACAGTTGAAGGGACAACAGGATAATAAGTACATGTCATGGGAAGAAGCACTGTGCATACCGAAAAGTTATAGGGCTGGGAACCGGGGAAGCACATGTTGGAGTGGATGTAACTATTTCATTAGAGAAGGCAATATATAAGGACAAGATTTATTGGCATGGGATGTTAAACTTGGGACTTAACAGCTTGACAAGACTAGTTTGGGGGAAATTATAAGGTAAATCTAGAGCATCTTCTAGGGCCAGAAAGTAAAGAAGCACTAAAGAGGAAAATAAATTGGTGAGCACTACCCATTTCACGTGTCCTAATTTTTATCTATAAGAAAAAATTTATAAAATTGACTATTATACCCATTTATTATCACCAACTGTTGTTTTTTCATGTAAGGAATAGTGAAAAGATTATCACTAGATCTAAAATGACATTTGTGAGGAATATAAGAAACTAGAAGTTATTAATCTATGAACATGAGGAATATACAAATTTTACCTTATGATTTCATGATAAATAGTATGTAAATTATTGTTTTCCATACAGTGTGATCCATAGGTAAATTTTATGCCTGATATTTATAAATCACATATATAATTTAAAGGAGAAATAGTAGAAATATTGTGAAATGATATTTCACTTTACCATTTGTGTGAATTCCAATAATATATAATCACACTATTTGCTATTGAGAGAGCTTTAGTGTTTTTCTGTTCATTTTTTACTTTATACTGAAAAACAGGGAATGCAGAGTTCATTTTCTTGTGACAGCTATCACTGAAATATCTGTTAAATAGTATATCTGATTCAATAGTACACTGAAAACCCATATTTCAAATAATGCCCTAAGGCACTGGAGTGCCTAAAGTATATCTTTTGAAGAGATAGCTTTGCAGATATAGGAAACCAAACTATAAATGAACAGTTCCAAGTGGTAAAAAAAAAAAGTGCCAAATTCAAATATATGTTTTTGAATGATCTTTTAAAAAAATATCCTGAGGAAAAAAAGATAATACCAGGAGTAGTAACCTTTAGTATATATTGTAGAAACCCAAGTGTCCTATATTCTTAAAATAGTCCTGGTTTTTCTCCTAACTGCCTGACTTTGTGCAAGTCTCTTCATTAAAATTTCTAATGTTTATTTTTCAGGAACCGTATATTTAGTTTTGACAGCAGCCTCAAAGAGAGTCATATGGAATGCTTGTTTTTAAAGTTAAGAAAACAGAGCTTCAGAGATTAAGCATCTTGCCCAAGATCATATAGCAATGGAACAGTGGATTTGAACCCAGAAAGTTTGATTCTGGAAACCAAGCACTTGTCAACTATTTTACAGCCTCTGTAGTCTTACCTACACATCTATAATGTAAAGTTACAGAACTAATTTCCTCCCTGATTCTATAAATAAAAATAACACAGGAGGAAAAAAGAGGTTCATAAGCCCTTCACTTTTTTGTGGTACACTCACAGAGAAGATGGGTTTTCAAGTTACTCCTTTTCAATAAGCCACTTGCTAAGAGAAACACATTTTTCACCCTGGGTTCCCCTAGGTATCATTTATTGTAGCATTATACCTGTCACAGCTGGTATACTTTGGTGGCTCATCTGAATGCAAATCTCAGGATTTATTCCAGATAAATAGGGGATGAGTCACGGGGTAGTAGAATATCAGAGAGGAGGAAAACCCAGCCCTCATCTATACTAAATGCTTTTACTAACTTGATTTTTGTCAAAGATCAAAAGAAAAACCTCAGAAGATATAAAAACTTTGGCAATAAAACCACACCCTTGAGTAACATGCAATAACTATAATAGTCTTTTATCTTTATGTATCAGAAACGAGAAATTTAGCAGTAATTCATTCTGTCAACAAATGATCTCATAGTCTACTTGTACAGAAAACCTAAAAGTTGTGAGTATCTGCTTTCCTGTCCTTAATATTTTACTGTTTGTTGATGCATGTTTTCCTTTCTGAGGAGATGATTATCTTGTCAATAATTTTGAAGTAAATTAATTTATATCAATGACTTTTTAAATTGCAGGTTGCAAACCCTTAGGGAGTACATTGTGTGTGTGTGTGTGTGTGTGTGCGCTTAATCATGTCTGACTCTTTGCAACCCCAAGGACTGTAGCCTGCCAGTCTCCTCTATCCATGGGATTTCCCAGGCGAGAGTACTGGAGCAGGTTGCCATTTCCTATTCCAGACTATCTTCCTGACCCAGGGATCAAACCCGCATCTCTTGTGCCTCCTGCATTGACAGGTGGATTCTTTACCACTGCACTACTGGAGAAGCCCTTTTTTGGAATCTATATAGTGAGTTGTAACCCATAAATAATTAAATAGAATTTGAAATAGAAGAATGAGTCATATTTATCAAGTACATATATTATTTCAGGGGTTTTGTTCTTATTTTTGATCTGGTCACAAAAGTTCAAAATCCATCAGTTTAGAGCATTTGTAGAACATAGACTTTTCTTTCCATTATGGTTTATGACAGAACTTTTTGATTTATTTTTAATTGGAGGATAATTAGAATATTTTTATGGTTTTTGCCATATATTGTCATGAATCGGCCATAGGTATAGGTATATCCCCTCCCTCTTGAACCCTCCCCCACCCCCTTTCCCACCCCATTTCTGTAGATTGTCACAGAGCGCTGGCTTGGGGTTCCCTGTGTCATACATCAAACTCCCACTAGCTCTCTGTTTCATATATGGTAATGAGTATGTTTCAATGCTGTTTTCGCAAATCATCCCACTGTCTCCTCTTCCCACTATATCCAAAAATCTGTTCTTTATGTCTGTGTCTCCTTTGCTGCCCTGCACATAAGATCATCAGTACCATCTTTCTAGATTGCATATATATGTGTTAATATATGATATTTGTCTTTATCTTTCTGACTTCCTTCACTCTGTATAATAGGCTCTAGGTTCATCCACCTCATTAGAATTGACGCAAATGCACTCCTTTTATATCTGAGTAATACTCCCTTGTGTATATGTACCACAATTTCCTTATCCATTTATCTGTCGATGGACATCTAGATTTCTTCCATGGCCTGGATGTTGTAAACAGTGCTGCAGAGAACATTGGGGTACATGTGTCTTTTTCAATAATGTTTTCCTCAGGGTATATGCCCAGTAGTGGGATTGCTGGGTCATATGGTGGTTTTATTCTTAGTTTTTTAAGGAATCTCCATACCATCTTCCACAGTGGCTGTATCAAGTTACATTTCCCCAAGGGTGTAAGAGCGTTCCCTTTTCTCCATACCGTCTCCAGTGTTTATTGTTTGTAGACTTGCATGATGGCCATTCTGACCAGTGTGAGGTGATATCTCATTGTAGTTTTGATTTGCATTTCTCTAATAATGAGCGATGTTGAGTATCTTTTCATATGTTTATTAGCCATCTGTATGTCTTCTTTGGAGAAATTCCTGTTTAAGTCTTCTGCCCACTTTTTGATTGACTTGTTTGTTTTTCTGGTATTGAGCTGTATGAGCTACTATATATTTTAGAGATTAATTCTTTGTCAGTTGTTTCATTTGCTATAATTTTCTCCCATTCTGAGGGTTGTCTTTTCACCTTGCTTATAGTTTCCTTAGTTGTGCAGAAATTTTTAAGTGTAGTTAGACCCCATTTGTTTATTTTTGTTTTTGTTTCTATTACTCTAGGAGGTGAGTTGTACAAGATCTTGCTGTGATTTATGTCAGAGAGTAGAACTTATATTTTAAACACTATGGTTGTTCACCATATTATCCTCTGGATAACTAGTAAACATCTAAAAGATGCTCAGTGATTAGTGACTGAAGAAGATATAGAGAGGAACCTCAAACTCAAATGTGTCTCTTATGCAGCTTAAAAAATAAGAAAAGGACTATGACCTACTTTACTCTTCGATTCTATTTATAAATTTAAAAAGATAGATAGGACTTGCAGAGATATAGAGCCTCATATATTAAGTATACTCTTTAAAAGTGGTCCTTTCCACAGCATGTAGCTCTTTTTCTAATCTCTAAATTAAGATGCTTTGGATTGTAAGTAAAAGTAAGCTCAACCCAGGTACCTTGAATATAAAAGAGGACGTGGCAGACTTCTGGTAGTTCTGATGTAGAAGCTGACCATCTCATGGTGTCATCAGGTTTTCTAGGTCTGTTTGTGGTTTTCTTGCTCTGCCATCTTTTAGGTTATTTCATTCAAAGATCGTCTTTCTGTTTTGTATATGAAATGACTGTGGGTGTTATAAGTATCACAATGACAAACCACAAAATCCAACACATGAGAAAACACTCAATGATTTGTGACACTATTCTAGATATTTTCCTCACTTTATGAATATTATAGAATTTTTTACAGTTTGAATTTTGATAATTGCATTCCCATGCTTGCATCTGATTACCGTATTGTGTGTGAATTACATTTAGAAGCTTGATTATGTCCAGGTTCAATTTTTGGTAAGAATATTTCATAGACAGTATTACAACATTCTTCTTTTTTTTTTTTTTTTTTTTTTTACAATATTCTTATCAGCAGATGCATAATGTCTGGTTGTCTCCATTTTGAGGTGTTAGAAGCCATGGATGAACGTTGTTTAAATCCATGAGTGAAATTCCAGTTTTGCCATTATTTACTTATTTTAATAGCTTTTGAATTGAATTGTCTCAGTTCAGCTATCTAGATACTAAGAACCAGAACAGAACTATTTTCATGAGATAAATGCTTGCTTTTCTTTGATTTAGCTGTTTTCTGAATACTTGGTCCTCTAGCAATACTGAAGATGACCAATGAGATTTTTAAAAGTATCTTTCTAAACTCATGGATTAAAAATTCTTTATATGTGTTAATTCACTGCAGCTTTCTCATTGATGTTTGGTGTGTTTCATCTTTGGTCAGTGGAGTCTCTTTAAGTCTCTAAGTCTTTGTGTCGTCATCAACAGCGTGTCTGCTTTCTGGTATGACAAGATGGTCCAGGTTCATCTTAGACATTGTCTGCTATAGACACAGAGCTAGCCATTTCTCCAGTGAGTCTTGGTTTCTGTTAGTGGCAAATGATTTAGAGACCACTGTTTGGGAACTAGGAGTGCCCATTGCAGATGGGTTGGGTACATTTTTCTAGTCCTTTTATAGAATACGTCATGGTTTCATATTGATACTTCCTACTTGATCTCATACATTTTGTATCTGTTTTCCTTCTCAGTTCAGTTCAGTTGTTCAGTCCTGTCCGACTCTGTGACCCCATGAACCGCAGCACACCAGGCCTCCCTGTCCATCACCAACTCCCAGAGTCCACCCAAACCCATGTCCATTGAGTCGATGATGCCATCCAACCATCTCATCCTCTGTCGTCCCCTTCTCCTCCTGCCCTCAATCTTTCCCAGCATCAGAGTGTTTTCAAATGAGTCAGCTCTTCGCATGAGGTGGCCAAAGTATTGGAGTTTCAGCTTCAGCATCAGTCCTTCCAATGAACACCCAGGACTGATCTCCTTTAGGATGGACTGGGTGGATCTCCTTGCAGTCCAAGGGACTCTCAAGAGTCTTCTCCAGCACCACAGTTCAAAAGCATCAGTTCTTCGGTGCTCAGATTTCTTTATAGTCCATCTCTCACATCCATACATGACCAATGGAAAAACCATAGCCGTGACTAGATGGACCTTTGTGGGCAAAGTAATGTCTCTGCGTTTTAATATGCCATCTAGGTTGGTCATAGTTTTCCTTCTAACATGACCCAAATTTGTTTTCAGTGATTTCAACATAATTTCTCAGTTTTCCCACAATAACAGACTCTGAGTAAATTAACACTATCAACAACAATATGATTACTAGAAAGAGTTTAAAGAGCATTTTTGTTTTTGCTCTTCTTTTTGACCTTAGAGTATATCCCAAAAGGATATACAGTCAAATTCCTGTGTTTAAAATCAGTTGAAAGTAGTTTATATCTTATGTTTTATGCCCCCAAATTCAATACAATTGAGTTCATTGGCTTCATTCCCCTTTCACTTTGAGGGAATTTTTTTTTTTTTAAATTTAGAATACTTCTGAGATTTAAGCTTCAAATCTATGGATCAAGATATACTCAGAGAAGTCTGGCCTCTATTCTGGTTCCCTCTAACTCACCACCTCTGTCCCTTTATAGCTATAGTTCACACTTCCATTTTTGATATAAGCAAGAAAGGAAACACCAAGATAGCCACACATGACAAATCAAATTTCTCTTTCATTTGCCTGAGCAAATAGACTTGTAACTATGGGGTCTAACTCAGTTTTACTAATAAATAAGAGATTCTTATCCAGATTTACTAATGATTTCAAGGATATAAAGCCAAAATGCTCAGGCAAATGAAAGAGAAATTTGATTTGTCATGTGTGGCTATCTTGGTGTTTCCTTTCTGCATTGGATGCATTCTCTGGCTAGTATTAGATGAGGTCTTTAAATGATATTTGTGTCTGACCTCACATAGCAAGAAAGGAATTGTTTAATGAAGCCTCCCTATTTTGTATTTAGATTGGTAAACGGCTTATGTGACATTTTCTCTGGAACCATGCCTTATAATTCCATAGATTTCCAGGGATAATCTTGCTAAGATAATTTCACAGATAAGGGCACTCCTACTAATAGATACCTTTAGCCTGAAGATATTTAGGCTATGTTTACCAAAAAATTGGACTAGGACACCTGTGTTTTTTTCTTTCCCAGAGAATGTCCCTTGGAAATCAGACAGAAACATATCACAGGCCAGCAGCTTTAACAAGGAGCCAGAATTCCCTCTATGGATTACCTTAACAATGACCACATTGCTTCATAGGTCTTTTAAATTTCTTTTAGCAACTCAGTTACTCCTTTTCCTTCTTTATTCACAGTTATTTGAACCTTTTTTCAATGTATTGATGGAAACATTTAACTTGAGTGTATAATTTTTCTAAGGCCAAATTCACTGCCTTCTCTGGCCAGTTAGTTTCCATAGGTGTTAGATCTATTGGGAGACTTAATTCAGCTTCCTCTAAATATTTTTTCATCATGGGAAATCATTGTTTACATAAATCTTGATTTTTTATTTAATGATATAAATAAACTTACAAATTCTCTGTTACACCATATAGCTGTAGAAGAGAGATTAGTATTTGATATACCATATATTATTCAATATTATAGGATAATTCTATTCTTCCTCAATAGAAATGGCTTCCCCTTATCCACATTTCACATTATACAGATGGCAACTAGAGTATACTGTTAAATAAATTCTGGACTGCATTTGGTTTGTTCCACATATTATGGTACAGGTTTTTTACAGATGTCTTTATGTACCATTTACTCTTGCTAGGGAAAGCACAGGTTGCTTCTATATCTAAATCTCCATACTTGTTGGTTTTAAGAACCCAGGTAGCTAACTCAGGAATCTGATGAAGGCATATACCTTAGCATTCCAGTCTCTTTTCAGAGATGGACACTGAATTTTTTTTGTTGAATATCCACATGACGCACTTTGTTGTTGTTCAGTCACTATGTCCGACTGTTTGCAACTTCATTGTCTGTGGCATGCCAGGCTCCTCTGTCTTCCATTATCTCCTGGAATTTGCTCCAATTCATGTCCATTGACTCTGTGATGCTACTTAACCATCTCATCTTCTGTCTCCCCTTCTCCTTTTGCTTTCAATCTTTCCCAGCATCAGGGTCTTTTCCAATAAGTCAGCTTTTTGCATTAGGTGGCCAAAATAGTAGAGCTTTAGCTTCAGCAACAGTTATTCCAGTGAGTATTCTGAGGCTGATTTCCTTTAGTTTGACTGGTTTGATCTCCTTGCTGTCCAAGGGACTCTCAAGAGTGTTCTCCAGCACTGCAGTTCAAAAGCATCAATTCTGTGGTGCTTAGCCTTCTTTATGGTCCAACTCTCACATCAGTATGACTACTGGAAAAACCATACCTTTGATTCTACAGACATCTGTCAGCAAAGTGATGTCTCTGCTTTTGAATACACTGTCTAGGTTTGTCAGAGCTTTCCTTCCAAGAAGCAAGTGTCTTTTAATTTCATGACTGCAGTCATTATCTACAGTGATTTTGGAGCCCAAGAATAGAAAATCTGTCACTGCTTCCACTTTTTCCTTTCTGTTTGCCATGAAGTGATGGGACTGAATGCCATGATCTTAGTTCTTTGAATATTGTTTCACACCAACTTTCTCACTCTCACCAAGAGGCTCTTTGGTTCCTCTTCACTTTCTACCATTAGAGTGGTGTCATATGCATATCTGAGGTTGTTGATAGTTCTCCCAGCAATCTTTATTTGTGTGTGTGTGTATTTCTTTTGCTTTTTTTTTTTTTTTTACAATAGTAAAAGATGTTTATCAGTTTTCACAATAATAGCCAGAAAATAAAAGATAATTACAATTGCAAGCCATAATGGGAACATGATTAACCTAACAATATAAAATAATTACATACAATTTGAGGGGTCAAGCAGAATGATGTGATAAGTGGAAGTGCATACATGCACATGTTTTCATCTGCTCAGCCAGTCTATGTATTTTGATTGGTGCATTTACTATATTTGCATTTAAGGTAATTATCAATATGTATGCTCCTGTTACCCTTTTCTTAATTGTTTTGGGTTTACTTTCTGTAGGTAAGGCTTTTCCTTCTCTTGTTTTCTGCCTAGAGAAGTTTCTTTAGCATTTGTTGTAAAGCTGGTTTGGTGGTGCTGAATTCTCTTAACTTTTGCTTGCCTGGAAAGCTTTTGATTTCTCCATCAAATCTGAAGGAGAGTCTTGGTGGGTAGAGTATTCTTGGTTACAGGCTGTTGCCTTTCATCACTTTAAATGTCATACCATTTCTTTCTGGCTTGTGGAGTTCTGTTGAGAAATCAGCTGGTAGCCTGATGGGAGTTCCCTTGTATATTATATTTCATTTTTTCCTTATTGCTTTTAATATTTTATCTGTCTTTAATTTTTGTCTGTTTGATTATTGTGTGTCTGGGTGTGTTCCTCCTTGGGTTTATCCTGCCTGGAACTTTCTGTGCTTCCTGGAGTTGGTTGATTATTTCCTTTCCTATGTTAGTTTCCCAGCAATCTTAATTCCAGCTTGTGATTGATCCAGCCCAGCATTTCACATGATGTCATCTGCATAGAAGTTAGATAAGCAGGGTGACAGTATACTCCTTTGTCGTACTCCTTTCCCGATTTTAAACCAGTCAGTCGTTCCATGTCAGTTGTAACTGTTGCTTTTTGACCCACATACAGGTTTCTCAGGAGACAGGTAAGGTCATCTTATATTCCCATCACTTTATAAGACTCTTCCATGATTTGTTGTAATACACATAGTCAAGGGCTTTAGCATAATCAATGAAACAGAAGTTTTTCTGAAACTTCCTTGCTTTCTTCATGATCCAAGGAATGTTGGCAGTTTGATCTCTGGTTCCTTGGCCTCTTTGAAACCCAGCTTGTACATCTTGAAGTTCTCTGTTCACCTAATGCTGAAGCCTAGCTTGAAGGATTTTGAGCATAACCTTGCTGGCATATGAAATGAGTGCAATTGTATGGTAGTTTGAACATTCTTTGGTATTGCCTTTCTCTGGGATTGGAATGAAAACTGATCTTTTCCAGACCTGTAGCCACTGCTGAGTTTTCCAAATTTGCTGGTATATTGAGCAGCACTTTAACAGCATCATCTTTCAGGATTTTAAATAGCTCAGCCAGAATTCTGTTACCTCCATTAGCTTTGTTCGTAGTAATGCTTCCTAAGGCCCACTTGACTTCACACTCCAGGAAGTCATGTTACCACACTATCATGGCTATCTGGGTCACTAAGATCTTTTTTGTATAATTCTTCTGTGTATTCTTGCCACCTCTTAATCTCTTCTGCTTCTATTAGGTCCTTACCATTCCTGTCATTTATCATGCCCATCCTTGTATAAAATGTTCCCTTGGTATATCCAGTTTCTTACAAAGATTTCTAGTCTTGCAGGAAAACATTCTATTGTTTTCCTCTGTGTCTTTGTATTGTTCATTTAAGAAGGCCATCTTATTGCTTGTTGCTGTTCTCCAGAACACTTCATTCAGTTGGGTATATCTTTCCCTTTCTCCCTTGCCTTTCATTTCTCTTCTTTTTTTTTCCAGCTGTTTGTAAATCCTCCTCAGATAACCATTTCGCCTTCTTTCATTTCTTTTTCTTTTGGAATGATTTTGATCACTGCCTTCTGTACAATGTTACAGACCCCCATCCATAGTTCTTCAGACACTGTTTACCAGGTCTAATTCCTTGAACCTATTTGCTACCTCCACTGTATAATCTTAAGGGATTTGATTTAAGACATACCTAGATGGCCTAGTGGTTTTCCATACTTTCTTCATTTAAGCCTGAATTTTCCAAAATTTTGTGGCTCATGACCGGAGCTACAGTCAGCTCCAGGTCTTGTTTTTACTGACTCTGTGGAACTTCTCCATCTTTGGCTGTGAAGAACATAGTCAGTCTGATTTTGGTGTTAACCATCTAGTGATGTCCATGTGTAGAGCTATCTCTTGTGTTGTTGGAAAAGGGTATTTGCTATGACCAGCATGTTCTCTTTACAAATCGGTTAGCCTTTAACCTGCTTCATTTTGTACTCCAAGGTCAAACTTTCCTTTTATTCCCGGTATCTCTTGACTTCCTACTTTTGCATTCCAGTCCCCTATGATGAAAATGACATCTTTTTTTGGTGTTAATTCTAGAAAGTCTTGTAGGTCTTCATAACTGGTCAATTTCAGCTTCTTGGTTGGAGCTTAAACTTGGATTACTGTGATACTGAATGGTTTGCCTTGAGAACAAACCAAGATCATTCTGTCATTTCTGAGGTTGCATCCAAGTACAGCATTTTGGATTCTTTTTTTGACTATGAGGGCTACTCCATTTCTTCTAAGGGATTCTTGCCCACAGTAGTAGATATAGTGGTCATCTGAATTAAATTCATCCATTCCCGTCCAGTTTAGTTTGTTGATTCCTGAGATGTTGGTGTTCAATCTTGCCATCTCCTTGACTTGACTATGTCCAGCTTACCTTGATTTGTGGAACTAACATTCCAGCTTCCTGTGCAGTGTTGTTTTTACAGCATCAAACTTTACTTTCACCTTCAGACATACCCACACCTGAGCATCTTGCTTGCGTTGGCCCAGCCACTTCATTCTTACTGGCATGCTTTGTGCTCAGTTGCTCAGTTGTGTCAGACTCTGTGACGCTATGGAGTGTAGCCTGCCATGGTTATTCTGTCCATGGAATATTCCAGGCAAGAATACTGGAGCAGGTTGCCATTTCCTGTTCCAGGTGATCTTCCTGACCTAGGGATCGAACCCAAATCTCTTGCATTGCCAGGCAAATTCTTTGCCACTGATCCACCTGGGAAAGTAATTGCCCTCTGCTCTTCTCTAGTAGTATATTTGACACCTTACGAGTGGGAGGGCTTATCTTCTGGCATCATATATTTTGCCTTTTCATACTGGGGTCCATGGGGATCTCTAGGCAAGAATACCGAAATGGATTGCTGTGTCCTTCTCCAGTGGACCTCGTTTTGTCAGAACTCTTCACTATGACCTGTCTTGGATGGCTTTGCATGGCATGGCCCATAGCTTCATTGAGTTACAAAAACCCTTTTGCCACGACAAGGTTTTGATCCATGAAGGGGTTCGTGGACTGTAGCACACCAGGCTCTCCTGTCCATGGAATTTCCCAGGCATGAATACTGGAATAAGTTGCCATTTCCTTCTCCAGGAGGTCTTCTTGACCCAGGGATTGAACCCATGTCTTCTGCATTGGCAGGCAGATTCTTTACTACTGGGCCAGTAGGGAAGCCTGTGACCCACTTTAATTCTTCCTAATTCCCACAGAGCTTTCCTTGAGTGCCACATAAGGATATTTTCTATTGTCTAATGATCTAGGACCCATTTGCAGTTGACTACAACCCAGAGTCTGCAAATATCCAAATGATCGTCTGAGATTAGGAGCCTAATTCCTCTCCCAACTGCTAACCTAACCTCTCTCAACTCTGCCAAATAACCAGATTTGCCTTTCCTTCTCCCCTCAAGGCTTTTTTCTATCAGCAAGGCAGATGGCTGCCAATTTCCAAACAGTAACATGGCCCTCGAGGCAGGAACTCCCATTAGTGAACCAGGCAGCTACTTATCTTGGCTAGGGAGAGAATCATAGGGCTTGGACCGCTGAGTAGTATAGGGAAGGGAGATCCTCAGAGGGCTTTCTCATTGGCTCTATGAGCAACTTTCTCTCATATTCAGTGCACTTACCCCAAACTTCCCACCTTCCATATAGCATTCCATATAGCACCCTCTTCCATATAGCATTGCCTGCTGGTCTGCTTTGCTGTGATGCCTTTTCTCTAGTCAATATCTCTCTGGCATCGTCCAAGGCAGGATTGATATCTAGCCTCAGAATTATTTGATGTCCTTCTTTGATGGAGAGCAGTTTGACCAAAACTGAGTAACAAGACAGCAGCTCTATTTCAGGTTTTAATGAGGAGCTACCTCTTAGTTTTCAAATCCAAATCCAAGAGGTCTTTGCTGAGTAGCCCTATTTGATTTCTCCCAAAGACTTCACATCTACATATATTCTAGGAGGCGAATATCCTTATATAATCTGAGCAGTTGCATTACGAGGTCTTAGTTGAGCTCCCTGCACCATTATCTTCTGCAAATTTTTTTTTTTGCTTAGGACCCCACTTAAAATGAGATTTATTTTTGATGACTTTGTGATAGGGGCTAGCAATAGTCTTACCGGAACAGTGTGATTTTACCAAAACTCAAATAACCCTCCTAGCTGTGGGTTGCTTGCTAGAGATAATAACTTGTTTCTCACAGTTTAGAGAATGCGTTTAGTTGCTCCTGGAATTTCTGATTGGGCTTGATTTAAATTTTAGCTGGATTTATCAGCTATCCTCTTTATCATAAAAGTGACTGTGGTTCTTAGCTCCTCTTGACCTTTTTCCTCTGAGGAGTCAATTAACATAATAGCATCTATGTAGTACATTAACTTGTTCTTAATGGTGCTTTACTATACATCCTGACTCACTAAATTTTGGCACTTTGCCAGGAAATGTAATTTGCAGTACAGTAAATTTACCCTGGTTTCCATTCCATGAAAATGCAAACTGTGTCTGGTTGGATTCTGAATTTGGAATTGATAAAAAGGCACTGTGTTAGATATTAAATTATATCTAATTTAATAGATAAATGGCATAACATGCTGCCTTGACTTATCACACTTCTTATATAGTTTTTACATATTAGAAGCAACCAGAGGAACCACCTTGTTTGATCCTTGATAATCTGTTATTTACCTTCAGGAACCTTCTGCTTGTATAGTAGCTAGGACTATTAAAAAGGGGGTTAGTGGGAATCAAAATTCCTTAATCAAAACGCTTTAACCTTTTCCCTAATTGGAACAATTGTTGCCCTCTATTGTTGCCCTCCTAGAATTCTGTACTGCTAGTGTTAGTACAATTCTAAAGGTTCTCATTTAGCATGACTAATTAAAACTGGCTGAGAAGTGAACTTAGGCAATGTTCCCTGTAAAAGAACAAAGGCAACAGGCTCCATGTTTTCAGCTACAGCAAAGGGGGGCTATATTTTAGTCAATAAACATCTTCCTTTTATATTCAGATTATTACATTGATTATGTGACATTTTCCAAGGACCCTTACCCCACAAATCCAAATCTATAATGTTTCATCATAAGCAATCTTAAACAAACCAAATACATCCTGCTAAAAGCATTCTGTGACAAGGAAACTCTTGCTAGCAAGTATAATTTCACTAGATTTTTTGTGATTTGATTTATAAGGAGATTTGACTGTTGTGGCTCAGATGGTAAAGAATCTACCTGAGTTCGATCCCTGGGTCAAGAAGATCCCCTGGAGAAAGGCATTACAACCCACTCCAGTATTCTTGCCTAGAGAATCCCATGAACAGAGGAGCCTGGCAGGCTGCCGTCCAGGGGTTACACAGAGTTGGACATGACTGAAGCATCCTAGCACGCACGCGCTTTCTTTTTACTTAGGACATCTTTCACCATATAAAAGAAGAAAGTGGATTGCTGTTTTGCTACTTAATTATTTATTTCATAAAGACTTTTGTATTTTTGCCAGTATATCTTTTGAATATGATCCTAAGAATAGTATTTTCTGAATCAAAGGGCAAATACATATACACTTTTGCTGGAAAATACAAATTATGTGCCATAGGGAAATTTGCATTTCTCCCATTAAAGTATGATAGTTCCTGTTATCCCACAGCTTCTCCAGCAGAGTATGCTATGCTTTGAAGATTTTGCTATTCTGATAGGTGAGAAACGGTATCTCAGATAATTTGCTCTTGTGTTATTATAATCTTTTTGGACATCATCTTGCTTGTATCAGAATTTGACAGTGTTGATCGTTCCCTCTTAGATGTCTCTCACTTGTCTTGGGGATATCACTTTCTCAATTCTTCTAATTCTTCTTGGCTAGTTCCTTCCCTTTGCAAACTTTAAAAAATGGACTTTGCCAAGCATCAATCTTTAGACCTCTTCTTTCTATCATTTTCTCCCTTGGTCACCTCAATCAGTATTGTGGTTTAAACTATGTATATTTACTAATGATTCCCGAGTGTATGTTTTCATCCTTCTAATGTATGCATGAACACATACACCTCTTCATATTGCCACTAAATTATTTAAATAAGCATCTCATATTTGCATGTCCAAAACTAACTCTTTTTAGCCACCGTACCTGATACTCCCTGAGTTATCTTAAATGGCAAGTCTTCCTGTAGTTCAGAACAAAATCTCTTTCTTATTTGACCAAAATCCAATTCATTGACACATCTCATCATCTCCGTTTTTTAAATATATCCAGACTCTCCCTACATCTTAACACCTTCATTACTACCACTCTAGCCCAAACCACTATCATCTAGCCTGGATTATTGTAACCGTGAGTTATCACTGTAATCTTTGAATTGGTTTCCCTGCTTTCCCCCTTGCCCAACTCCCCTGCATCTGCACCACCAAGCCTGTTTTTTAAAAAGAAGCCAGAGCCTTCCTTTTTAAGAGCAACATTATTCAGGTAAGGTTTACATAAAACGAAATGTACTCATTTTAAACGTACAATTTGATTCCTTTAAAATATACCCTGTGCCTATCTGTGATCAATCCCTGCTCCCATACCCAAGCAGCAACTACTGTATTTTCTGTTCCCCCTGTTTTGCCTTTTCTAGAAATTTCATTTAATTAATTACTTTGACTTCAGTCTTTTGGGTCTATGGTCTGTCACTGGCATAATGTTTTTGAAATTTATTTATGCTGTTGCACACATATGTATCTTGTTCCTTTTTATTGTTCAGAAGTATTCCATTATATGGATAGACTACAATTTATTGGTTTATCTGTTAATGGACATTTGGGTTGCTTCCAGTTTCTACCTATTTTGATTAAAGGTGGTATGAACATTTGCATACACATGTTTTTGCAGCCATAAGCTGTTAATTCTCTTCATTAAATATCTAAGAGTAAAATTATTAGATCACCTGGTAACTATAATGTTTAGCTTTTAAGAATATGGTAAATTATTTGCAAAGTGGCTTTACCGTTTTATAGTCCTAACAAAGAGTTCTAGTTGTTCCACATTTGCACCAATCTTGATATTGTCAGTTTTTTAAATTTTAGACTTTCAAGTGTGGGTGTGCTGGTTACTCAGAGTGGATGACCAGTGATTATGAGTATCTTTTCATGTGCCTATTGGCCATTCATATATTTTCTTTTATGAAGTGTCTGTTTAAATATTTTGCCTATTTTTGTTTGTCTTTTTATAATTGAACTGTTTTAAAAATATATTCTGGATACAAATCCTTAGACAAATATATGTGTTGCAAATACTTTCTCCTAGTCTTTGACTTGACTTTTTCATTTTCTTAAATGTGTCTTTCAAAGAGTAGATGTTTTATAACTTCTACTCATTGAATTCACAATATGCTACTAGAATACATTATTTTATTTTTCTACCCACAATATGTTGTTTTTATTTTTGCTTCTTTTAACTAGTTATATTAAGAATATTTTTAAATAGAGAAAAGTATTTGTTTTATATCTCAAAAGTATTTGTTTTATATCTCCCCCCATATTTACCATTTCTAGCACTTTCATTCTTTTGAAATCAAATATTTTGTTTTTCAATCTGTAGTTATTTTCTTCTGCCTCAAGAACTTCCTTTAGTATTTTCTAGAGTTTAAATATGCTGGGAGAAATTCTCTCCAAATTTTCTTCTCAGAAAAATCTTTAATTTTTGGAAGATAGTTTCATTGAGCATGGAGCTCTAGGCTGACTTTGTCTTTCAGTATGATAAAGACATAATTTCATTGCCTTCCTAATTGCGTAGTTGCTGATGAGATATGCTGTATTCTTATTTTTTTCCTCTTTGTGTAATCACATGTCTTTATTTGGTCACTCACTTCTGTGATTTTCCTTTTATCACTGAGTTTTGGCAGCTAGTTTTATAATATGCCATAGTATGGATTTCTTAACAGTTATCTTAACTGGGGTTTTGTTGAACTTCTTGGGTCTCTGAATTTGGAGTTTTAATAAAAATTGGGAAGATTTTAGCCATTAATTTTAAGTTATAGAATTTATTTTTTAATTTAAATTTATGTATATTTAATTGGAGGATAATCACTGTACAATATTGTGTTGGTTTCTGCCGTGTAGCAACATGAATCAGCCATAGTTATACATATGTCCCCTCCCTGATTTATTTTTAATTGGAAGATAATTGCTTTACAGTTAAGTGTTGGTTTCTGCTGTACAATGTGAATCAGCTCCAAGTGTACGTATATTCTCTCCCGCTAGAGCCTCCCTCCCACCACCACCCTGTTCCAGCCTTCTAGGTCATCACAGAGTACCGAACTGGGCAGTTCTATGGCTGTTTCCTGCTAGCGATTTTACATGTGGTAGTGTATATATGTCAGTGTCACTCTCTCAATTTGCCCACCCTCTCCTTCCTCCGCTGTCTCCACAAGTCCGTTCTCTACATCTGTGTCTCTATCCCTGCCCTGCAAATAGGTTCATCAGTACCATTTTCTTCTAGATTCCACATATATGTGTTAGTATACAACACTTGTGTCCTTCTTTCTGACTTAGTTCACTCTGTATAACAGGCTCTTGATTCGTCCATCTCACTACAGCTGACTCAAATTCATTCCTTTTTATGGCTGAGTAATATTAGCTGTATATAGGTACCACAATTTCTCTATCTATTCATCTGTTGATGGACATTTAGGTTGCTTCCATGTCCTTGCTATTATAAATACTGCTGCTATGAACATTGGGGTTCATATGTCTTTTTCAGGGTATATGCCTAGTTGTGGGATTGCTGGGTCATATGATAGTTTTATTCCTAGTTTATTTTTGAAGAAATCTCCATACTGTTTTCCATAGTGGCTGTATCAATTTACATTCCTACCAACAGTGCAAGAGGGTTCCATTTTCCTCACATCCTCTCCATCATTTATTGTTTGTATATTTTTTGATGATTTCTTGATGATGGTCATTCTAACCAGAGTGAGGTGTTACCACATGACAGTTTTGATTTGCGTTTCTCTAATAATGAGCTATGCTGATAGCCATTAATTTTTAAAAATACCTTTTTTCCTTAGTATTCCTTTCTCTCCTCAATCAAGCCTGCTTGATTTAGTTATGAGACCTTGAAATTCTTTTCATTTCTTTCCCAATCTTTTCTTCTCTATTCTCTGTTTTAGAGAGTTATTATGACCATGTCTTCACATTCACTAACCCTTCCTTCACAGTGTCTAAGCTGCTGTCAGTTCCAGCAGGTTTAATTTTCATTCCAGATATTGTAATAATTACCTATTAGTCCATATAAAAATTATTCCCAAAATTAGCATCTTAAAATAATATTTATTATCTCACAATTCCTATGGGTTAGGAATTTGAGAATGGCTTAACTGGGTGGTTCTGATTCAAGGTCTGTCACGAGATTGCAGTCAGGCAGTTAATAGGGGCTGCAGTCTTATCAGAAGGCTTGACCAGAGGGTGATCTTCTTCCAGCCTTACTCAACTGGCTGCCGACACTCAGTTCCAGACCACATGTGCCTCTCCACAGTGCTCTCTCATGATGTAGCTGCTGACTTCCCTGAGAGCAAGCTGTCTCGGATTGTAAGAGAGAATTGTGTACACAAGACAGATGCTGAAGTCCTTTTATAACCTATTATAGGAAGTGACATCCCGTTTCTCTACCAGATCAATCCTTTTGAAACTTTTAAAATCTCTCCCTGTGCTGAGTTCTGGAAATGCTTCCAGGCCAACACCCAGGGTAATTTTGGGCTCAGTTTGTTTCCCTTTTCTTATACTGGTGGTCCTCCATTTTCTGACAATGGTGGTTTCATATAATTTATTGTTTTTCACTTGTTCATGGCAGGACCCATTGCAAATCCCACATAGGAGTCCCATAGCAATTACCTCTTCATAGGTAGAAGCAGAACTACCGTCAGAGACTGTTGCAGAATGTGAGGTCTTGCCATACCTCTGCTCAGCAACAGCAGCAGTTTGCCATTTCAATTGTTGGTCTCCATCATTTCTCTCTCGGACCTCCCATGCGACAGTGCTCCTCTCATCTTCTCCATTTAAGCTTCATTAGTTCCACTATTCCCCAAATATAGTTAGCACTGTCTTGATGTAAGGACTTTGTTTTTGTTGTTAACACTGTCTAGAACACACATTCTGCAGATATATGTGGGACTGATTTCCTCATCTGAATTTAAATCTTTGCTTAAATGTTACTTGGGCTTACACATAGGCTTTTTCTTATCATGTCCTATAATATAGCAAATCCCCTCTTGTTCATTCTTTGTTTTACTTACTCTGATGTATTTTTATTAATAACACTTATCCCTCCATGTTTTTCTGGAACTCTCTTCCTTTTTCGATGATCCAACAGATGTTTGCAATTTGATCTCTGGTTCCTCTGCCTTTTCTAAATCCAGCTTGAACATCTGGAAGTTCATGGTTCATGTATGGTTGAAGCCTGGCTTGGAGAATTTTGAGCATTAGTTTGCTAGCGTGTGAGATGAGTGCGATTGTATGTAGTTTGAACATTCTTTGGCATTGCCTTTCTTTGGGGTTGGAATGAAAACTGACTTTTTCAAGTCCTGTGGCCACTGCTGAATTTTCCAAATTTGCTGGCATACTGAGTGCTGCACTTTAAGAGCATCATCTTTTACGATTTGAAATAACTTAACTGGAATTCCATCACCTCCACTAGCTTTGTTTGTAGTGATGCTTCCCAAGGCCCACTTGACTTCACATTTCAGGTCTGTCTCTAGGTGAGTAATCACACCACTTTGGTAATCTGGGTCATGAAGATTTTTTTTGTATAGTTCTTGTGTGTATTCTTGCCACTTCTTTTTAGTATCTTCTGCTTCTGTTAAGTCCATGCCATTTCTGTCCTTTATTGAGCCCATCTTTTCATGAAATGTTCCCTTGGTATCTCTAATTTTCTTGAAGGGATCTCTAGTCTTTCCCATTCTATTGTTTTCCTCTATTTCTTTGCATTGATCACTGAGGAAGGCTTTCTTATCTCTCCTTGCTATTCTTTGGAACTCTGCATTCAGATGGGTTTATCTTTCCTTTTCTCCATTACCTTTAGCTTCTTTTCTTTTCTCAGCTATTCAAAAGCCTCCTCAGACAACCATTTTGCCTTTTTTGCATTTGTTTTTCTTGGGGATGGTCTTGATCACTGCCTCCTGTACTATGTCATGAACCTCCATCCATAGCTCTTCAGGCAGTCTGTCTGTCAGATCTAATTTCTTGAATCTATTTCTTACTTCCACTGTATAATCTAAGGGATTTGATTTAGGTCATACCTGAATGGTCTAGTGGTTTTTCCTACTTTCTTCATTATTAGTCTGAATTTGGCAATAAGGAGTTCATGATCAGAGCCACAGTCAGCTCCCGGTCTTGTTTTTGCTGACTGTATTGAACTTCTCCATCTTTGGCTGCAAAGAATATAATCAGTCTGATTTCAGTAATGACCATCTGGTGATGTCCATGTGTAGAGTCTTCTCTTGTGTTGTTGGAAAAGGATGTTTGCTATGACCAGTGTGTTCTCTTGGCAAAACTCTGTTAGCCTTTGCCCATATTTAAAGGCAGAGACATTACTTTGCCGACAAAGGTCTGTCTTGTCAAAGCCATGGTTTTTCCAGTAGTCATGTATAGATGTGAGAGTTGGACTATAAAGAAAGCTGAGCGCTGAAGAATCAGTGTTTCTGTACTGTGGTGTTGGAGAAGACTCTTGAGAGTCCCTTGGACTGCAAGGAGATCAAACCAGTCCATCCTAAAGGAGATCAGTCCTGAATATTCATTGGAAGGACTGATGCTCAAACTGAAACTCCAATACTTTGGCCCCCTGATGTGAAGAACTGACTCATTGGAAAAGACCCTGATGCTGGGCAAGGTTGAAGGCAGGAGGAGAAGGGGATGACAGAGGATGAGATGGTTGGATGGCATCACTGACTAGATAGACATGAGTTTGAGCAAACTCTGGGGTTTGGTGATGGACAGGGATGCCTGGTGTGCTGCAGTCTATGGGATCACAAAGAGTTGGATATGACTGAGTGACTGAACTGAACTGATCCCTGCATGGCATATTAAATATTTTCTATTGTATGTTTATTCCCCTTATGCAAATATAAGCTCTAAGTGAGATATTCCCCAGAATCATGCCTGATACAGTAGAAACTAGATGCATTTTTGTTGATTATTTGAATATGTAGAAGATAGGAATTTTGCTTTTATAATATGGGTAAAGAAGTATTGCATTTATTTATTTAATTAAAACAGATATCTATTCCCAGACCACACCTACCTGGCTGACAGAATACTATCATGTTTCAAGGGTCTTCTCATCTTTCCTAGGTGTTTCAAGAGTTTTAAGAGTCTTGTTTAGTGTAAAATATTTATGGAAGGGTCTTCTATTCTTTCATCTACATAGGCTACCATTAGTATTTTGATAGTACAAACCACAGTTTTCCCTTGAACTCATGACTCAGCTGCTTTGTATCCAGGCTTGGACACAGAAGTCTTTTTTTCTCTGTGGTCAGCCTCCTCAAGTTCTGTCCTACCCAGTCAAAGACTCTGTCACATCCCAGGAGCTCTGCATAGGAGTGGCATGGGTTTCCACCTCCATGGAAAATCCTCCAATTTCTAAACCTTTGTCTATAGTTCTCATTCAGAAAACTCTCTGATCACTCCCTCTTTCCACAGATAGGCCACTTAAGTGTTTCAGAGTTTAGTCTTATCTACCTTTACACATGCTCACACATGTATGCACATAACCAAATGCAAGTGATTCTTGGGAACTTTTACTTTAGGCCCTACAATGTAAGAATAAATAAGTTCAGAACTATACCACATACCCTAGCTATATTCTGGTTGATGGGGAAGGAAATTACCACATTAAAAAAATTTTTTTTCTCTCACAGAGTGGACAAATCTAAATTAATGCACCAATAGAGTAATTATCTCAGACATGAGTGAATGAATGATTAAAAGACTTCTTAGAACATGCCCACATCCTATCCAACTTTTATTTTCTGTTGCTAGTAAACGCCTTTCCAAAAGTTTTATAAAACTTTGTTTCTGCATGCCTTTCTTATTGCACTTTGTCACTTTTGCATTTTGAGTTACATGTACAAAGACACATATATATGTGTCTTGTATATGTCAGTTGTTGTACTTAGTTGCTCAGTCTTGTCCAACTCTTTGTGACCCCATGGACTGTAGCCCGTCAGGCTCCTCTGTCCATGGGAATTCTCCAGGCAAGAATAATTGGAGTCTGTTGCCATGCCCCACTCTGAGGGATCTTCCCAACCCAGGGATTGAACCCAGGTCTCCCATATTGCAGTCGGATTCTTTACCGCCTGAGCCATCAGGGAAGCCCATATATTCAGTTACCTGCCAACTAAACTGTGAGTGTCTTTGGGACATAATTTGTGCCTAACTTGCCTTTTTCCCACTACAGCATAAATATTTTGTTTCAGTAGGCCCTAGAAGTAATTTTAAATAAATGAAAATAATTTAATTAATGAAGATATAGTTCCAGTTTTAGTGCAGGAGATATAATAAAGGTCATATTAAAGCTTAAGTCTGATTGTAAGTTAATTGTTGCTGAAAATGCTTCCTTTAAACTTACGCAAATGTTTTTAAAGAGAACAGAGTTTCCTTTTCTTTCCACTAACAACATTCTCATATTTTAAAAAAACACACCACCTTAAAAAAGTGCATTGTTTGTATTGACTATATGTGGCCCTGTCCAAGTTAGGCTATATGATATTGGTCTTGTCACCTTGTTCTGACCATATATTTGCTGCACTGATCTGTCACCATTATCAATAAACAAACACAACCAAAGACAGCACTACTAAGGAGAGTAAACATTAATCATAAATTTTCTAGTAAATAATGAAACTTAATGCCTTAACCTTGATAAGATATATTAACTTATAAATAATATTCAAAATATATTTCTCTTTTAAGTTTTTAAAAGTGAAGTTCATCCTGATCCTAACTCTTATTGTAGCATGCTGTGGAGGCCCTGCATGCTGCTTTTTACCAGAGAGGTGTTTGGCTCCTTGTTTTCATTTTCTAATCCTGTAGGGATGTGACTCTGTTGTGTGTGTTCTCAGTGACTCAGTCATCTCTGACTCTTTGAGGCCGCTTGGGCTAGAGCCCGCTAGGCTCCTCTGTCCATGGAATTTTCCAGGCAAGAATACTGGAGGAGGTTGCCATTTCTTTCTCGAGGGCATCTTCCTGACCCAGGGATTGAACCTGTGTTGCTTTCATCTCCTACATTGGCAGGTGGATTCTTTTTTTTTTTTTTTTTTAATTTTTTATTAGTTGGAGGCTAATTACTTCACCGCAGGTGGATTCTTTACCATTAGTGCCATCTGGCTATTTGTTGGGGAGGGTCATAGTTCTTCCTGTCCAATGAAAACTTTTCTTGAGTAGTCTTTTTTCTTTTTTACTGTGTGTTTCTAATAAAAATCAGTGCAGTAAAATTTCAAACAGATATACAGAAAAATGGAATCTACTGGTTATATTGGTAAATATTTCAAATGATTAGAGTTTGAAATAAAGTTTTCTTGTGAAAGGATTACATGTAAATGGTTGTCAATCTAGGATAAATTTTTTCAGGAGCTCCTGTAGGAAATTCTAAAAGAATTTTATTTCAAAAAATGAGAAAGAAAGCTGGATACCAGAGATCCTTTTGTTAGTGAATAGTTGTCACAACAATTTAGAACTGATAAAGAATGTTTAACATCAGACCTTGTGTCCATGATACATATGTATGGGTAAGTCAGAGAGGTTTGATGTTCTGTAAAAAAAAAAAAAAAAAAAAATTCTACATTAAAGTCCAGTAATTTGGGACTTCCCTGGTGGCACAGTGAATAAGAATCTGCCTGCCAGTGCAGGGGACACAGGTTTGATCCCTGGTTCAGGAGGATTTTACATGCTGTACACAGAGCAACTAAGCCCATGCGCCACATGTACTGGGCCTGCGCCCTAGGGCCGATGAACTGCAAGAATTGAGGCCATGTGCTGCAGCTGCTGAAGCCTGCATGCCTCGAGCCTGTGTGCTGCAAGAGAAGCCCACCTCAGCGAAGCCCACCTCATACATGGCAACAAAGAGCAGACCCTGTTCACTGCAACTAGAGAAAGCCCGCACAAAGCAACGAAGACCCAGTGCAGCCAAAAAAAAAAAAAAAAAGTAGTTTGAATCAAAACTGGAGCACATCCATTACTCTTGATTTTATTTAAGACCATGTGTAGACTCAGAAAAAAAAAAGCAAGTATGTAAATGCAAAAAAAGATCTTTCACCTAAAAGCCTAAAGTATTTTAAAGTTACCTCATATTTTTGTTGTGAGTCTTTCAGAAATATTTTGCATTTTAAAGATAATTACAGGTTGGCTTCAGAAGAGTAAATAAGAGTGAATGGACATCATTTGCATTTGTGTGCAAATTATGACAATTCCATCTTTTTTCTTCCTCAATTACAAAGAATCAAGTTTCAGTCTTGAATAGGCCTTCAGTATTGAGTGTATTCTGTCCCAATATGAAAACATGTCTCTGTTCTCTAAATATGTTTTCATAAAATTTTTTTACCATGTCACAGCCTCACTCCAACTCATATTCACATGGGACAGAAAAATTAATGGGGTGCTTTGGAGTGACTTTTTTCATTCTCTGGGCTCCTGGCTTTATATAAACAGGATGCAAGATTTCTCGAAATTCATGAGTTTCTATTCTTCAAAGATTAAAAGTTTTTAAATGATCACTTTATCTTCTACACTTTTTTTTTTGTAACAGATTTTTTTTTTTTATTATTCATCTGCCTTTTCTTTGTTTAAAATTTTGTGTTTTTAAATTTCCTTGCATTAATCTCAAGCTTTTCTCCTAAGATTTTCTAAGCAACATCAAAATGCAGGACACAAATATTGACACAATTTTAATTGTAATTGTTTATTGGCTACCCAAAGACTTGGAGACAGCCTTGAAAATTGTTTATAAAAATCCCCATGCCTATTTTTAAAGATTAGGTATGATAAGGAACCCTGGAGAAAGAAATGGCAACCCACTCCAGTATTCTTGCCTGGACCATCCCATGGACAGAGGAGCCTGGCAGGCTACAGTCCATGGGGTCACAAAGAGTCGGACATGACTGAGCAACTAACACACAAGATAAGAAAATATTTGCCCCAAAGGGAGCACTGTTGATTTTATTTTATAAACACATATAAATAGTGTTAGATACTTTAATATATCTGTTATTGGATAATGTACAAAAATTCTTAGTATATGTTAAGTACCCTGTATCTAATAATCTATTCATATCTGTTGAATAACTACTATTTGCCAAGTACTTTATAAGTGTATTCTTAGTTTTTATATAAGATAAAAACCTTATCAGAGGGATATTATCATTATCCCTATTTTATGGATGAGGAAACTGAGGCTCAAAGAAGTTATATAATTTGAGCATGGTCAAATAACTGATTGATAAATGTATTAAATAGAATATTAATGCCAGTGACTATGTATATAGTTTTCTGAAATTCACTTCTCAGAAACTGAACTTGTTCATTATGAAAGAAAATTTTAAATACCAAGGCCTCTAGTTTTAGCAGACCTATATTATAACACCATCAGAGAGATTGACACATTTCAATTGCCTATAATGTGGGAGCTCATTATGAAGTAAATGAATTGACAAGTACCAGACTAGGTTCCACCACCAGTGCCAGCAGTCCTGCTGGGTCACTAAATTCCATCCCCATCCTGTGTCACCAGATGGCAACGTTGTTTGTATTAATTTAATTATTGGGGGTGAGGCTTTGAGTCTTGTGGCTTTGACGATATCTAAACAATGACAATGGCTCCAGTAATCTGCCAGTTAATTGGCACCCTTTCCTTGGTCCAATCCAGAGAGACTGGTCACAGGAATATTGGGGAAATGGGAACCACCTTCTGCCTTGTTTGCCCACTGACTTTCACTATGATCCCATCTTCTTTACTTTTCCCTCTTTGTTATGTCATTGCTCTATTTCCCCTTCTTCTCTCCCATATGTAACAGAACAGAAAACCTTAACCTGCTTTCCTTTGAGCAGGGAGGATGGCGAGGGAGAGGAGAAAAAACCAACAGCCAATCCTTCTATACTAAAATTTGCTTTAGGGGTTGAGAGGGTTATGGCAGGGTTTTTCAGTTCTTGAAAATTAGGAAACAAAAAGTCTTCTTTTAATACAAAATACTGAATTTCAGGTTATCATGGCATTCACTAATACTTTTATTTTCCTTTATGTAGTCTTAATATATTTTCAGCTTAATATATTGACAACCCTTAATTTATATTACTATTAAACATTGCTAACTGGCTCATTTGAACAAGGGAAGGGGAGAAACGTGCTGTCTTGGAGAACATTTTATCCATTTCTTTTAACATTTAACTTCTAAAACATCTAGAACATTAATTACATTTGCAGTGAGGCAAACAGAAAGTGGTAGAAGGGCAGGCAAACCTCATATATTAGGTATTAGCTGGTGGCCTTTGAGAGTGCAGAGAATACACAGTTATGCTGTACATTGCATATTACTTTTTCATTAATCCCTTTGAATGCCAGTGAAGAACAGCTGATTGTAGCTCCTTTAAACTTTACCTCTTTTCCTCCTCCAGTTTGACCTCATACCTCAAGTCATAATGTATTTCACTGACTGTTATTGCAAAAGTATTTTAACTGGTAATTCCAATGGGATAGGTCACTTTTAGTGGCTCTCAATTATACCTCTTCAAACTAGTAATAGCACGGTATCACTGTGCCAATAGCTGAGGAAATAATGGAATTCTAAATAGTTATCCAACAGGTTGGTCTAGAAGTAAAACTGTTTATCCAAAACCAAATCCATTCCAATTTAATGCAGGGTGATATACACCTTTATATATGTATCAGAAGTCTTTGTTAAAATGTGCAAATACACTTATGAATTTACATAACTTTGGCAGTTATCTGAGCTGAACCCTGCCAATTTGCTAGAATTATTTTAAAATAATTATTGTATACTCATAACTTAAGCCTTGGATGTTGGACTCTCACCATCAAGTAATTCCTGAAACAGCATTTAGAACCATTTTATCACAGTGTTTTTCTAGAACATTGTTTCTTACTGCTTTTTGCCACTAGATGGAAGAAGCAGGTTAACAAAATGATATTTTTGGTGTTTTATTCAACTCTACCCAGAAACAACCACAACACTGCATTTTAAATAATGACAGTCTCAGCATTCTTTTTTATTTTTACTGAAGTATGTCTTTTCATGTACATACTAGATCTAAAAACTGTATTTCTTTTGTATTTTTATAGGGATTAATTTTCTTTTTATTATTTTAAAGGACTGAAATGTTCAAAAACAACCAAGAAGGAAAGCAACTACTACTGGAAGAGGAGAGGTAAGAATTATGTAAAGATATTGGTATATAAAAAATAGATATGTGGTAAAGTAATTCTTCATGTGCATTACTGTACAATAAATAACAATCCTCATTCATGTAATTATTCTTTTGTGCCACAAATGCTTACTGAGCAGTTGGCACATTGAAGACACTAAACGAAGTGCTGAGAAACGCACGTGGGATGACTTAAGTTCAGCAATTGCTTATAAAATTTTTACATTCTACAGGGGAGTTGAGCAAGATTCATTTATGCATCATTTAAAATAAGGTAAAAATGAATAAATACTAGAAATACGGGTGCAATATTTGGGACACAGAGGGAGTGTAGGTTTGGAGTGTCACTTTAATCTGAGGAGAGCAGGAATCACTTCATGAAGAAACTGGAATTAAGAGGGACAGTTGATGTGGAAGGGACAGAGGATGGTTTTCCTATGATAGAGGCAGAATGAGCAAAGGCACAGAGCAGGAAATAGCAGTTTAAAAACATGTATAATGTATAGTGATGAAAGGGCAGTACATTTTTAAAAAGCAATTTAAATGTTTATATAGATAAGACATTGTAAAAGGTCGTTTTTGAGCAAATGATAGATACAGGAAGGTGCTTAAGCACTGTGGAGGAGAGTAGGCATTCCGCACAAGTGAAGCTTCAGCTTAGAAACAGAAGATCGCTCGAGATGAAGTAGCCTGGTAATGAGAACACAAGCATCCATCTGATGCCGGTGTTTTATCAAATGTAGGCTTTCTGTGCATGTGGGTCTGTAAATTGGTGGGAAGACTCCATGAGGGAATGATGAATTCTGACGTATGAGGGCAACTTTCTGTGGCTTCTATTGTTCTTCACCACTCTACACATGTTAGAAAGGAGACCAAGGTGGTAAACAGTGTCATTTGACTCCAAAAAATAGCATTTAACGTTTGGAATAACACATAGTACTCCCTGCCTTCATACCTAGTGTCTACCAATGCGAATGATCCAAGATTTCTATTCCAGCTGTCGAAGGCAATGAGCTTGAACCCTGATGTTATGAGTGGCTATAAAATTATCTAGCTTTTAAATCCAACCACAGAATTTGATTTTATGACCTCCTCTGGAACTATAGCCACAGGTTAACTAAAGGTTATGAAGTAATATTTCCTTTTTATGGTTTTGAATTCACTGCCTTGTAATTTCAGAGATCACCTTATTCTACTCTAGGACAAGCTTCATGGTGTTATAATTTTGTACAGCTCAATGAGGCTCTTGTAACTGTTTTCTTTTCCAAATTCAGATTCTATATTATTCCTTTAATATTATTTGTATCTACTTCATCACTATTTTAATTGCTAGAAATGTAAATAGGAGACCTTAATATAGTTTTTAGCTTATATTTCCTATTTTGTCTATTTCTTATTTATAAATAAGGTATAATTAAAACTTAAAATTAAATATTGTTTTTTATCTTGATGGGAGTAAAAATGCTAAGCATTAAGTCTTATTTATATATGGTAAATGTGTGATAGTACATAGGATTACTAAATTACCTGGTATGTAATATACATATATACTTTTATATATTTATATTTCAGATGAATAAATTCAGATTATAAACAGCCTCACCATTTTATTCTACAAAGCAATATTTTGGTAATAGCTAAATATATTCATATTTCCCCAAATTCAAAATAGTAGCCTTGGTTATTTTAACACACACATAAAATATTAGCTTTGTTTATATCTTATTAAATAAAGCCAATAATTTTATTGACACTTAATGTGCTTTATGAAATATAAACTGATTCCCCTGCAAAGAGAATGATGTCAGTTTGATTTTATGACTTTTTTGCCCCTCTACAATTAAATCTTAAAAAAATTATAACTCAGTAGTAGTATTGGATCTGAAAAAAACAGAACTTCAAAAGTACTTATTAGAGGGATAAAAAATGGCTGTAGAAGCCTACATAAATTATTGGCTTTCTTTTAGGGCTGTGTCTACATAGGCAAGGTAGAGAATAGAGGTACTTATCTGAAAAGAGCTGGGCAAAAATTTTAAGTCCTGTAATTGAAGCAATGATACAGTAAGGAGTTTGCAGCCTGGTTATCCAGACTGTGTACTTATATTGATTTCATTGGCTCAGCATAATAGCATTTAACTCTCTGCAACTCTTTACCCTTATAGATATCTGACAAGAGAAGTTTATATGGCTCAATAAAACATGCCTGTTAAAAGTGTTATTTGTTCTTTATTAACTTTTAGAAGTTTATTTCTTCCAGTTTAGAATAATGTAGTTTTGCCTTTCAGGAGTTACAGCATTTTTGGCCAAATTACATCTCTTTGTTACTACAGGTAATATAATATTCCTTTGTGGAAATCTGATTAAAACAAAACTCATCAGTCCAAATTCTCTTCTTTGTAGTGCTGGCATCAAATGGGAATTTCATAAATTCAATAGAAAGAAGACTTTAAACAATTGAGAATTTGGTAAACATCAAGCTATTTTAGGAAGGGAGCTACATCATAATTATATCAGCAGTTGAGCATCAGGTACCTCAAACCGTAGTGTATGGTGTTGTGTTGTTTTGTTTTTGCATTTAAGTTTTTCTGTATATACAAAGTGGGTCTAACAAAATAGATATCTCACTTCAAAAGTTTCATACCGGAGAACGTTTGAATACTAGAATAAAAAATATGTGCTTCTTGTTCACGCATATTCATTTTATTTTGTCCCATAAATTTTCTTGTTGGCATTTGATATTTGTAAACTATGTAACAAAACAACTAAAATTTCCTACAAAATTATGATTATTTTGAAATTTTGAATTTTTACTAAAGATGATATTTTTTACTGAAATTTCCAAGTTGCCAGAATGCCTTTGACCATTTTTGGGATATTACAAAGAACATTGTTTATAAGAAAAGAAAAAAAGAAACTTCAACATAGTATGTTTAAAAATTTTTCTTTTTATTAAGCAAAAGTAGCTCAGCGATAGACATAGTTTGAGAATATTTAGGAGCAGAATAACAATGATATAACTGAATACATGGAGTTTTAAACTTTTATGCAGTTAAATTTCCTTTTCTTTTATGATGGGATAGTTTTCTAAATGGTTATTTAAACCTATAGCATTCAATTCTTACATTAATTTATGCCTGGCTCAAAATTTTGCTTTCTTTCCTTCCATCAGAATCACTTTGGCTAATTTTCTTTACATAATGAGGAATGAATAATTGAGAAGGTCTGAGTGTATCTAACATTAGGAGATTCAAGAAGTATTATGTTGTAGAGAGGGAATAAAGAGTCCCGTTACTGAATTGAGTTCAATTCCATTCTTTAAGATCCTTTTCTCTTACAGACATTTCACAAAATCATTTGAAATAAAGACTGTAACTTTGAAAACAGACTTACCAGTGTAGTTAGGGGAAACTGGAATAGAAAAATGAATTCTGAATAAGGCTTCAGATTTCTTAAAAGTATTTTTGTTCTTCTATATATTCTTCAGAGTGATTCTCCTAAAACACAAACCTTGTCAGTAAATTCTCTGCTTAGAATGTAAGGTTTCCGATGGCTTCAGCATAAACTCTAATGTTAGCCCCCAGGATCTGCACCCACTTCTATCAGCATCATTTCTCTCACTGTATCCCCCTACCACCCACCATGCACCTTACATTCCTTTTATATCTCATCTCTCATCTTCTTTCAGCTTTCACAGTGCTCTATGCTTTCATTCAAAGATTTTTCTCCATTCATAATCACCCTTGTAGCCTTTCCTTTTCTGTTCCTACATGTCTTTCAGTTGTATTAATAACGTCTGTGAACTTTGCTGGCACTCTCGACTCTTTCAGCTCCCACAGTCAGAACTCAAGGCTCTCTACTCTCTGCTCCCCTATTTCTGTTATAGCACTTTCACAGTTTTCTTGCGTGTTGTTCACAGCTCTCTTTGCCACTAGATTGTGAGTTACCTATGGGCAAGGAAAGTGTCTTATTTTTGTAGTTCTAACATCACAGAAAAGCAGATGGTGGCTACACAAGAAATGTTTGTATTATTAATTGATTAATACTTAATAAACATTTAATGTATACCCAGGTAAGAGGAACACCCTAAGATATTTTGGGGGGATACATATATTATTGGAGAAGGAAATGACAACTCACTCCAGAATTCTTGCTTGGAGAATCCTATAGACAGAGGAGCCTGGCAGGCTACAGTCCATAGGGTTGCAAGAGTCAGATATGACTTAGTGACTAAACCACCACCACATATATTATACATATAGTATATATTTATTATAGTACAATAAATGCTGACTAATTAATGTCATTGTTTTCTGTTCTCAAAAATCTTGAAGTAGACAAAACAAACATCCAGAATAAACTATCCAAGATAGTTATATATTCAACATGTATATTTTCCTTTCTTGTGCAGCTCAAGCCTTAGGAGGCATTTTCTGACTACTCCAACCTATATTTATCTCCGTGTTTCCATTACTTTTTATCTTATTCAGTCAGGTTCTAAGTGTATGCTTCATTGAACTGTTCATTGGGTTTTAGATGTGCATTTTGTCTTTCTTTGTGATTATAAAGATTATATGTTCTTTTAGGTCAGGGGTTACATCTGCTACTTTGAATTTTTTTTCCTGCAGAATCTAGTGAGAAGCTGCACACACAATATGTTCTCAAAAATTATTTGTGGAATGCGGAATGAGCCTCCTCAGAATGTGTCACTTTTGTATGGAGATTGTTTTGAGCTGGGGGCCGTTGAATCTCTGTAGGTTTGAGAGAAACTACTGCCTTTCCTTTAACTACCTATAAGAATTTGAATTAGGAATTTTTCATAGAAAAGAGTTTTTACCGGAGGTAAATTTTATCTAAGTGGCTTTATCTATATGGCAGGGCAAGATCTAATTATCAAACTTCTGCTTATCCTCTTATTGTCCTGTGAATATCCCTCCTATCCTTGGAAGCCCCAAGCGCCTATCCCAGTCTTCAGGTGAGGATGGCATCTGTACCTCATTTCACCTTTCAGTCTGTGAACCTCTCATGTATGGGGAGTTCCCATATGTACAAAATTTAATTTGTTTTTCTCCTATTAATTTGTCCCATGGCAATTTAATTCTTAGACCAATAAGAAGAACCTAGAAGGGTAAAGGGAAGTTTTCTTCTTCCCCAACAAATGAATAAAAGCAAATTCACATGTTTAAACATTGTAAATGCTACATAAATAAAGGTACCTGTGTGTTGAGTCACAAAAAGCAATTCCTCAAAGTATTTTTCTGTATAAATTTTGCTGTGGGTGAATACCACGCAAAAATATTTTACTACAATTAGTATAATTCCTTAAAATGTAATGGAGGTGTTGATTGCCCTGAGGTTATTAGTAAAAATAGTGTTATTTCAGTTTAATTTGATAAAGACCAAGGAGGCTAGAAAGACATTGCTTTACTTATATCATGGGATTTGGTCTTCTGTCTTGTTTTGACAGTTGGAACATGGAATTACCACAAAGTGGCACAATTTCCCCAGTGCTGCAGTTTCCCTGTGACTCTCAAGTTTAAGTCCAAGACTTACTGAGGGACCTGAATGTTCCTTTCTTTGATGATTCCCCCCAGCACCACCAGGTGAAGCTGGACAACCTTCTGATGGACTCTGGGAGTCTGAAGGTGAAAAATTTTCTATTTTGAGTGCCAAAGCTGAGAGAAATAGAGAGCACGTGGTGTGACATATGAGAGTGCTCTCTTACAGTATCTGTTAATCCTCTCAGAGTTTCCGAAGACCTAATGCTGTTCATCCTGAGTATCTGAACATTCAGTGACATGGAAAGCTGGAGTCAAAAATTGTGTGACCTAGAATTGAAATTTTTTGAGTAAACAGTCTGTATCTGATAGGCACTTAAGAAAATTATTTCTGAAACAGTACTAACAATTCACGTGAAAACGTTAGTTTAAGAAGTAAATATAGATAATTGATTTGTTCGGCTGTTGAGTGGCATTTGTAAAGCACACATCCTTAAATTTAGTTGACAGTGTTTAAGGTTCGTTGTTGCTGCTGCTGCTTAGTCGCTAAATTGTGTCCCACTCTTTGCAACCCTATGGATTGTAACCTGCCAGGCTCCTCTGGCCATGGGATTATCCTGGCAAGAATGCTGGAGTGGGTTGCCATTTCCCCCTCCAGAGGATCTTCCCGACCCAGGGATTGATCCTGGGTCCCCTGCTTGGCAGTCTAATTATTTACCACCTGGGAATCTTTTTTTAAGTTCTAAGAACTATGAAATTGTACCTTTAAAAAATTTTAGTAGTATTGTTACTCTTATTTCTAAAAAATGTAGCTGTATATTTTGAGAAAGATTTTTCCTCCAGATATTTTATGTTTTTTTTAATTTATACATTTCATTGGATAAGTTATGGAAAAACAAAGTGATTTTTCATTGAATCATAGTGTATTGGAACTCTGCATGTAGGAATCTAAAAGTCTGACTACCTTTGAACATATCTGTGTCTACATCTGAGATCTCTTGACTCCAAGTCTGGAACTTTCTGAGATATGCTATTGTCCTGTTTAAAAAATTCATTTCTTCAACTATTTAGAATTTAAAAGGGTAGAGAGTCTTTCTCTGGAATCTGTCTTGAAACCATATTTACAACTTTGTTGTGAACATGGAAACCTGAATATGTCCTTTCTTTACCCCAGACTTCCCATGCCTAAATCTGAACTTGTCCAGATTTGATTGTCCACATACACAATCACTTTTATTTCTGACTTTCCACTTTGTGTTACTCTCCAAGTTACCAGCCTTGAGATCCTGATGTCATTATCATTGACCTCTTCATTTTTTACCCCACAAACAGTTATCAAATCCTATAATCATTTTTTGGGGGTGTCCCTGAAATACGTTCTTTCATTCCTGTCCTCAGCATGACTTCTTGAGGACTATCTGGACTGTTACAGTCTGCTTTCCACTGGTGTTTCTGCTCCTAGGGTCTCTCTGGTCCTGCTTATCCCACATACAATGACCCAGCTGGTGATCCTAAACACCACTTTGATTATGTTACTCCATTTTTTTTTTTTAAAGATTAATAGCTCCATTTTCTTGCAAAGTTAAGCCCAAAATTGTTGGACTGCTGTTCAAGGCCTTTGATTGGCTGCTCCGCAAACTGTTCAGTTACTATTCTTCCAGAAACCTCTGCCTCAATCAAGCAGATCTGCTTATTTTAACTTAAGTTAGTTGAACCTTTGAAAACATAGAATTTTCCTTTCTTTCTGCTTACCCAAATATTTCCTTTTCAACCCTACCAAAATATCACCTCCTCTGTGAAGCCTTCTAAGATAATCCCATTCATGGTGATTACTCTACCTTTTGAACTCCCATAATGTATTTTGCTGTGCCATTCATTTAGAAATTTATTATATACTGCTTCATGGCATTTGCATAACCCCAAATTGAATTTTCTCTAATGTTTTTTTACTGCTGTTTAAATTCTTAGATAATGTCTTGTTTCCCTTGTCATATTTAAAACAAATAAAATTTAAAACAAACAAATAAAAAAATAAAAAGGAAAGAATGTGTATTTTCTGTCCCCTGAATGGATTTACTGTACAGCTAATGAAATTTTAGCACCTTACTTGCATGGATCTCTACTAAGATTCCATGTCTAGTTTTGTTTTCATAATTTTGAATTTTTTTCAGATTATATACATTTCTAGCTCCGTAAACCTTGGGTCTAACTCTGAATGGGAATGCTGTTGTTGTTGTTGTCCAGTTGCAAAGTCATATCTGACTCTTTGCGACCCCATGGACTATAACACGGCAGGCTCCTCTGTCCTCTACTCTCTTCCATCATTTGCTCAAATTCATGTCCATTGAGTTAGTGATGCCATCCAACCATCTCATCCTCTGTCACCTTCTTCTCCTTTTGCCTTCAGTCTTTCCCAGCATCAGGGTCTTTTCTAATGAGTCAACTCTTCACATTAGGTTTCCAATCAGAATGGCAGCTAACAGTTAATATTCATTTTGGGCTCCCCTGGTGACTTAGTTGGTAAAGAACCTGCCAGCCAATGCAGGAGACATGAGTTTGATCCCTGGGTAGGTAAGGTCTCTTGAGAAGGGCATGGCAACCTACTCTAGTATTCTTACCTGGAGAATCCCATGAACAGAGGAGCCTGGCAGGTTACAATTCATGGGGTCACAAAAGAGTCAGACATGACTTAGCCAGTAACCAAAAATCAACCAACAATATTAATTTTCTGCTAATGTTGAGGCACTGTTTTGCTATCGTATTTCTATTTAGCTACAAATAGAAAGAACTCCCCTCCTCTGTTCTATTCAAACTGCATTATAATAAATTATGTTAATTTCCAAATTTGCAAGAACAAAGAATAGGGAAATTAAGCAGAAGCAAGTGCACGCAGGGTAGGAGAAGATACATCTCTCTAAGCAACTTCCTTTGGCCCCTGATGTCTTGGCAGTGACACAGCCCCAGCAGGGGCTAAGTCATGAAGGCCCTGAGAAGATGAATGATTTTGTTATGCTGTGGCCTTTTATGATTAGGATTTATGATAGCCCTCAAGAGCTGATACTAGCAATGTGAAGTTCACTCAGTCATGTCCAACTCTTGGTGACCCCGTGGACTATAGCCCCCCAGGCTCCTCTGTCCATGGGATTCTCCAGTCAAGAGTACTGGAGTGGGTTGCCATTCTCTTCTCCAGGGGATCTTCCTGACCCAGGGATTGAACCCTTGTCTCCTGCGTTGCAGGCAGATTCTTTACTGTCTGAGCCACCAGGGAAGCATATACTAGTAATAATGTGTCTTTAACTAGAAATATTGGAGACATCTGAATTCTCCTACTTCTCAAGTCTTATGTGGCATCAGAAGGTCGCAGCCTTATTGGGGTGGAGGTGGAAGATTGGAGACACTCCAGTGTACAGGATGCCCTGAGCAGAATCTCTTTCCCCCACTTGACAGCATTCTGCAAGCACTTTGCAAGTATCAATCCATTTAATCCTCACTGCAGTCCTGTGAGACAGTTATGATTACTATCACTATTTTACAAGTGAGGAAAGTAGAGGCTCAGAGAAGTTCATTATCTTGCCTGTGATCACTCTGGGCATAAGAAATGGATCTGGTACTCAAAAGGCCAGGTTATCTGATTTTAGAACTAGACTTTTTAGCATTCCTTACTAGATTGATTATAGTAGATGAATTAGTTTGTATTTATAAAAATTCTTTTTGAAATTCTCTTTTTATTTACTTACATCCCTCAAGTCTGTTCACTGATATTAATTTTGAAAAATAGCTGAGGGGCAAAAAAAAAGGTTCCAGTGAGATAAGTTTGGAAAACACTGCAAACTCTATTGGTCCCTTGGCGAGTCACTATGAATATTAGCATATTAGTAATTCCCAAATCCTTCTGAAGATAAATGTTTCATATTATTAACCTGACATACTCACACATGTTTTCTACTCATATATATAAAAATATATGTATATACATAAATATATGTGATATATATATATACTTATAACAACAATGGCAGCTACTATTTATTGAGTACCTACTATGTCCTTGACACTATTCTAAAAATTTCACGTATTAGTCCTATGACAAAGACACTGTCTTTACCTCTGTTTGACAAATTAGGAAACTGAAGCATAAGGCATTTGACAGATTTGTCCAAGGTCACAAAAGTGGTTTAGGTGCCATTTGAAGTCAAATACTGTTCTGAACTTGTGCTTAGTCACTCAGTCATGTCCAGCTCTTTGCAACCCTGTAGACTATAGTCCATCAAGCTCCTCTGTCTGTGGGATTTTTCAGGCAGGAATGCTGAAGTGGGTTGCCATTTCCAGCTCTAGGGAATCTTCCTAACCCAGGGATCAAACCCACATCTCCTGTGTATCCTGCATTGCAGGCAGGTTCTTTACCTGCTGAGTCACCAAGGAAGCCCACATTTATTTATTTATTTATTTTTTCATTTATTTTTATTAGTTGGAGGCTAATTACTTTACAATATTGTAGTGGGTTTTGTCATACTTTGACATGAATCAGCCATGGATTTACATGTATTCCCCATCCCGATCTCCCCTCCCACCTCCCTCTCTACCCGATCCCTCTGGGTCTTCCCAGTTTACCAGGCCCGAGCACTTGTCTCATGCATACAACCTGGGCTGGTGATCTGTTTCACTATAGATAATATACATGTTTCGATGCTGTTCTCTCGAAACATCCCACCCTCGCCTTCTCCCACAGAGTCCAAAAGTCTGTTCTGTACATCTGTGTCTCTTTTTCTGTTTTGCATATAGGGTTATCATTACCATCTTTCTAAATCCCATATATATGTGTTAGTATGCTGTAATGTTCTTTATCTTTCTGGCTTACTTCACTCTGTATAATGGGCTCCAGTTTCATCCATCTCATGAGAACTGATTCAAATGAATTCTTTTTAATGGCTGAGTAATATTCCATGGTGTATATGTACCACAGCTTCCTTATCCATTCATCTGCTGATGGGCATCTAGGTTGCTTCCATGTCCTGGCTATTATAAACAGTGCTGCGATGAACATTGGGGTGCACGTGTCTCTTTCAGATCTGGTTTCCTCAGTGTGTATGCCCAGAAGTGGGATTGCTGGGTCATGTGGCAGTTCTATTTCCAGTTTTTTAAGAAATCTCCACACTGTTTTCCATAGCGGCTGTACTAGTTTGCATTCCCACCAACAGTGTAAGAGGGTTCCCTTTTCTCCACACCCTCTCCAGCATTTATTGCCTGTAGACTTTTGGATAGCAGCCATCCTGACTGGCGTGTAATGGTACCTCATTGTGGTTTTGATTTGCATTTCTCTGATAATGAGTGATTTTGAGCGTCTTTTCATGTGTTTGTTAGCCATCTGTATGTCTTCTTTGGAGAAATGTCTGTTTAGTTCTTTGGCCCATTTTTTGATTGGGTCATTTATTTTTCTGGAATTGAGCTGCAGGAGTTGCTTTTATATTTTTGAGATTAATCCTTTGTCTGTTGGGAAGCCCGCATTTAATACCTACCATCTGAGGCCGCAAAGAGTTGGACACAACTGAGTGACTGATACTTTCACTTTCATCTGTAGAAATGCTATGGAATGAGTTTTTCAGTGAAATCACCTTTGGAAACAATTGAAAAACAGTATTTTGTATGGACAAAAGATAAATTACTTTAGCATTTATGTTCACAGGTCTTGAGAATGTTGCATTGAATTTTCTAAAATAGTTTACAATAATGTTGAATATAAACTTTAATTTTATAAGGTACTAGATGTCCATTCTTCAGGATGTGATTCTTTATAAATGTTTACTTTCTTGACTCTTTTTGGATTAAATTTCTCAATATAATGATTGCTTTTTCTTTGCAGTTGTTGAATTATTTTTTTGAATAGCAAGGTTAAACAGTACCTAGATATGGAACTCTGCCTATAAGTTCTCTTTTAATACACACAGGCTGATTGCTGCTTTAGATTAGCTTTCCAAATAGTTTTTAAAAATCATTAATGTCTCAAACATTCTATTTAGTGTGCAAACTGTGTATGAGTCCCAGCCATATTTGTTACTGTAGACACCATACCAAGTTAGAAGCACTAAAGTAGATAGATTAAGGACTTTGTGAAACTAGACTCACAGGTCTCAAAATTATAGAGAGCTTCTGGTATACTTAAGATACCCAATTTTTTAGGGTATTTATGACCCTAATTCAACTCTGCTAAGTAAGTTCTGTATACACACACATACCTTACACTTTATAGACTTCATCTTTAAGTTAACAAGCAAAGTTTAGAAGGTAATTTCCTAATGAGATGAGTTCTGAATTCCAAAGTATTTGTTTTAAACTTTAAAATTTAAAGCCATCTATTTAACTCCATCCAGGGCATTACCATTTCTACACAAAGTCTATACAAGAGTATAGGGGTTCTTCTGGCCCTTGCTATACTGGACAAACAATGTTGATATCTGTAAAGATGCTCAGTCAAGCAGTATGGTTTAAGAGATGCATTACATGGAGATAACTTTAAAGAAAGAAAGAATTCTTTAGATAGTCATTTTGGATTGTAAAATATAATTTTACTACACTTAAAAAACACTTAACCACATTCAGTCTATTTGAAGAACTTAACATTCTGCCTGGTAAAAAGGCTGTACTGGACTTTTCTCTATGACAGCTAGTCATCTAAGGATGTACTTCACCTCTTCAGAGTAACCTCAGCCACAGATTTTTCTCTCTTTCTTTTGGTGAAAGTTGTTCCTTGAAGTGCTTATTCATTTCTGTCCTCTTATGTCAAGTCTTGTTTTATGATTTTCTTAGTTGTAACAAGTTAGCAAATTCAGTTAGGGTTGGCTGAGTCACTGAACCTGTAATTTTTTTTTTTTAATCACATTTTGTGTGTCTTTCTCATTTGATAATAAAAAGAAAGCATATACATTGTAAAACACTTAGGAAATAATATAAAGCACATATACAAATAAAAATAAACTGTAATACTACTACCCAGATAAAGTCACTGTTCACCTTTGGATGTATATAATCAGATATATAAGTAGCTAAATATTACCAGCAGGTTGTTTTTTTTTGTTTTTGCTTTGTTTGGAGGATCTTTGCTTATAGTGTGTTTTTACAATTTTGTATTTAACTGTTTATATTCAGAAAGCTTCTCATAGTCACAGTGCATGCCCGGCCTTCTAAATACTTGAGCATGATTTCTCTAGAGTCATAGTGCAGAATTTTTTTGGAGCCTATTATCATATTGTCATAGAAAATCAGCAGAAGCAGTCAGCGTTAGATTCTTTCTGTCTCAAGTCCTATATGCCCAGTCAGGTAATTTGCTCTCCATTGCCTCCTTTTCCTTAGAGGAAAATGGGCAAGCAGCAGAGGGAACCTACGCTACTAGAGGGAACCTGCCACGCTACTCTTGGCTTTAGCATCACTAACATTGCTAAAATGCTTCTTCGGTTTGGATGTGTGCACCTTAACTTTGGTGCATCTGGCAGGCAGTTCTGATCCTTATTTTTTTCATTGAAGCAAAGTGTGAGATGATGAAATAAGCCAATCAATGAGGCATTTTAAAGCACTGTATTGTTGTTTCCAAGTCATGCTGGTGAAACCTAAGATCTGCCAATTGCCACATCAGTTGTTAAAGACAATAACAGCAACAAAGAAAAATATAATGCTTAACTTGTGTCAGATGCTATCCTGAGCACTTTTCACATGCTAAATCCTTTAGCCATACCATAATCCATTTTACAGGTGAGGAAAGTGAAAGTGAAAGTCGCTCAATCATGTCCGACTCTTTGTGACCCCATGGACTATACAGTCTGTGAAATTCTCCAGGCCAGAATACTGGAGTGGGTAGCCTTTCCTTCCCCAGAGGATTTTCCCAACCCAGGGATCTAACCCAGGTCTTCTGCATTGCAGGCAGCTTCTTTACCAGCTGAACCACAAAGGAAGCCACATATCTATTGAATAACTTGACCAAGGTTTCACAGTTAGTAAGTAACAGAGGCTATACTTGAATCTGAGCAGCCTGGTTTGAAAGTCCATGCTCTTTAATCCCAATGCTGCTTCTGTTGATAACTTAAAAATTATATTAACTTGAGTTGCTAAGATAATTTCTTCAAAATGAATCACTTATTTTCTTTACTCTTATTGTGTGGACATTTTCATCTCAGTGAGAATAGTTTCAATGAGTAAAACCCATATGTTTTGCAGTTTTAATCATATAAATGCATAAAATATTAAAAACAGAAAACAAAAAAAATTATGCCCGATGTTGAAAATCTTGAGTATTTATAAGACTTTATATATTTTGATTCATAATTTATACTGTGCCTGTAGGTATTCTGTGACTAAGTAAATTGAAAATCTCCTGTTCAGCAAAATTCTTTTATGTACAAGTGAAAGAAATACAACTATAGGAAATTTGAGCAGAAAGGAAGAATTGTTGACTCAGATACTTCAGAAGATTAGAGGTGAACTAGCTGGCCTGTTTCAGTTTGCCTCAATCCAAAGATTAGAGTGATGTCAAAGAGTATTTCTGTTTTGCAGTTTTCTCTTCCTACACCTTCATGTCCGACCCACCACCAGCCCTTTCCATTCATCTCGAAATCCCTTCCGCATCTGTGTGTATCTGTGTCACTCTTTCATCCTGTAGAGAGGGGCTTCCTTTATGAGATGGTGTTGAGGGAGGTGACTCAGGTAGCTGAAAATCTGCAGCAGTCCTAACTTGGCCAACTTAAAGGAAACACATTTCTTCTTCTCACTTCAGTCTGTAAGGAGGCTGTGATACTGTCATTGTCAGCCCTGCCGGAACCACATAATTCAAGGTGTAAGGAATAGTTCTTCAAAAGCAAAAAAGGTTCTGGGGGAAATGGAGAAGGAAAATCTGGCAGAGTTGATTGGTGACTGTTTTATCTACACATCTCCAGCACAGTCATTATACAGTCCTCAAATATAAATCCTTATGGGTTATTCAAATTATTCATGTTTTCTTTCTTTTTTTCCCCACCTGGAACACTACCTTTTGGCAAATTTTCTGGAGTGCTGAATGGAGAAACAAATATACATAAGCTATTTTGCCATATATCATGAACTACTAAAGTATGTTGTTGGGAGATAAGATTGAAATTATTATCATTTTCTTCTGTTGAAAGAATATGTCTTATGTAATCCCAAGATTAATTAAAAAAAATCAAGAATCACTTTGGATTTTCAAGTTTTTATGTGTTAAAACTTCTGGTGCACTGGGAAGACCCAGAGGAATCGGGTGGAGAGGGAGGTGGGAGGGGGGATCGGGATGGGGAATACATGTAACTCTGAATTTTTTTTTAATAGGTATGCTTCGTTAACTTACCACACTTACTGCTACTTTAAAGATTTTATTATTCAGATTTTATAAAGGTAGACATTTTACTCTAAGTAGTTATTGCCTATGTTGTCTTTGTAAGGCAGCATCTTGGAAGGAGCTAGATTGCCTTGAAATACTAGAAGTCCTGCTTCATTTAATCTTAATATAGCATTCGTCCATGTAGTTGATAATTCTTGAAATGAAATAATAAAGAAAATGAAATTTTTTACTATAAAATATGTCTTTATTGCTGATTAATTTATTTTAAAAAATACTTTTTTCCTTAATACCTACTGTGTTTCAAGCATTGTTTTAGGCACTGGAGATACAGTAATGAAAAAATAGGCAAATCTTTCCTCATAGAATGTTCATTCAATGAATTATAGTACATAGGTTATAATATGAATGGTTGTATTATTGACATCATTTTATAGGTACTGGGGAGAAGGCAACGGAAACCCACACCAGTACTCTTGCCTGGAAAATTCCATGGATGGAGGAGCCTGGTGGGCTGCAGACCCTGGGGTTGCTAAGATTCAGACATGACTGAGCGACTTCACTTTCACTCTTCATTTTCATGCATTGGAGAAGGAAATGGCAACCCACTCCAGTGTTCTTGCCTGGAGAATCCCAGGGACAGGAAGCCTGTTGGGCTGCCGTCTATGGGGTCGCACAGAGTCAGACACGACTGAAGTGACTTAGCAGCAGCAGCAGCAGCGGCATAGGTACTGTGAACAGTAGCCACAGGACTGGAAAAAGTTTTCATTCCAGTCCCAAAGAAGGGCAATGCCAAAGAAGGTTCAAACTACTGTACAATTGAACTCCTTTCACATGCTAGCAAGGTTAACTCAAAATCTTTCAAGCTAGGCTTTAGCAGTACATGATCCAAGAACTTCCAGATGTTCAAGCTGGGTTTCAAAGAGGCAAGGGAATCAAAGATCAAATTGCAAACGTTCTTTAGATCATGGAGAAAGCAAGAGAGTTCCAGAAAAACATCTAGTTCTGCTTCACTGACTATGCTAAAGCCTTTGACTATGTGGATCACAACAAACCGTGGAAGATTCTTAAAGAGATGGGAGTACAAGACCACCTTACCTGTCTCTTGAGAAACCAGTATGTGGGTCAAGAAGCAACAGTTAGAAATGGACGTGAAACAACTCACTGGTTTAAAATTGGGTAAGGCACATGAAAAAGCTGTATATTGTTACCCTGCTTATTTAACTTCTATGCAGAGAACATCATGGGAAATGCTAGACTGAATCACAAGCTGGAATCAAGATTGCCAGGAAAAGTATCAACAACTTCAGATATGCAGATGATACCAGTGTAATGGCAGAAAGTGAAGAGGAACTAAAGAACTCTTGATGAGGGTGAAAGAGGAGACTGAAAAGCTGGCTTGAAAGCAAACATTCAAAAAACTAAGATCATAGCATCTTGTCCCATCACTTCATGGCAAATAGAAGGGGGAAAGTGGAAGCAGTGATAGATTTTCTTTTCCTGAGCTCCAAAATCACTACAGATGGTGACTGCAGCCATGAAATTAAGAGACACTTGCTCCTTGGAAGAAAAGCTATGACAAACCTAGACAGCATATTAAAAAGCAGAGACATCATTTTGCCAACCAAGGTCAAAGCTATGTTTTTTCTAGTAGTCATGTATGGATGTGTGAGTTGGACCATAAAAAAGGCTAAGTGCCAAAGACTTGATGCTTTCAAACTGTGGTGCTGGAGAAGACTCTCAGAGTCCCTTGGACTGCAAGGAGTTCAAACCAGTCAATCTTAAAGAAAATCAGTTTGGAATATTTATTGGAAGGACTGATGCTGAAGCTCTAATACTTTGGCCACCTCATGAAAAGAGCTGACTCATTGGAAAAAGCCCTGTTGCTGGGAAAGACTGAAGGCAAAAGGAGAATGGGGTGGCAGAGGATGAGATGGTTAGACAGCATCACCAACTCAATGGACATGAATTTGAGCAAACTCGGGAGATAGTGGAGGACAAAGGAGCCTGGCATGCTGTAGTCCATGGGGTTGCAAGGGTCAGACACAACTTAGTGACTGAGCAACAACAAATGTGATCAGCTTATAAATTACATTTGTTGAGAACTGCTCATATGCTAGGCTTTGTTAATCATGTACATATTACCTTATTGTCTTCACCTGGGCAGGAAGTATTATTGTCAATTAGAACTGACTCATTGGAAAAGACCCTGATGCTGGGAAAGATTGAAGGCAGGAGGATAAATGGGTGACAGAGGATGGCATCACTGACTAGATGGGCATGAGTTTGAGCAAGCTCTGGGAGTTGGTGATGGACAGGGAAGCCTGGTGTGCTGCAGTCCATGGGGTCGCAAAGAGCCGGACATGACTGAGCAACTGAACTGATGCGAAACTTGGTATTGCATAAAAATGATAACCAAAGGAAATATTTTCTAGTTACTCAGATGTATTTCCCAGTAATCTTCATTGGTTCTGAAAGTTGCCTTTTTCTTACCTTTTCCTTTTCTTTTCCTCATTCTCTCTGGCCATTTTGTCCTGCCTCCTACTTTCTCTTCCTTTTCCCAACTTTTCTTTTCCTGTCTTGCATAGAATTGTAGAATATTAAGGCTAGAAGAAACTTTGAGGGACATCTATTTAAAAGTTTTATTCAGTTTTGAAATCTCTTCCACCTTGTTGTTGGAGCAAAGATTTTTGTCTAGGCTTTGATAGAAAAGATGCAGTATTGGAAGGACAGTAGCCTCTAAAGACTGCCATAGTTAGAAAGTAATTTTCCATATTTAATTGAAACTCATTCTGTATACTTGCTAGATGCTGTTCCCATTTTTGCCTTTTAGATGAACAAAAGCAAGTTTTATTTCTCATCTATGTGATAAGTTGGGCCAAAACCTAATCACAGACCACATCTAGCTGCAAAGGAGGCTGGCCAGGCAGTCACAGGCCAGCTAAACCTTATTGCATCTATTTTTATTATTATTTTTTTTTATCTTTTTTTTTTTTTTATTAGTTGGAGGCCAATCACTTCACATTTCAGTGGGTTTTGTCATACATTGATATGAATCAGCCATGGATTTACACGTATTCCCCATCCCGATCCCCGCTCCCACCTCCCTCTCCACCCGATTCCCCCGGGTCCTCCCAGTGCACCAGGCTGGAGCACTTGTCTCATGCATCCCACCTGGGCTGGTGATCTGTTTCACCATAGATAGTATACATGCTGTTCTTTTCAAATATCCCACCCTCACATTCTCCTACAGAGTTCAAAAGTCTGTTCTGTATTTCTGTGTCTCTTTTTCTGTTTTGCATATAGGGTTATCGTTACCACCTTTCTAAATTCCATATATATGTGTCAGTATGCTGTAATGTTCTTTATCTTTCTGGCTTACTTCACTCTGTATAAGGGGCTCCAGCTTCATCCATCTCATTAGGACTGGTTCAAATGAATTCGTTTTAATGGCTGAGTAATATTCCATGGTGTATATGTACCACAGCTTCCTTATCCATTCATCTGCTGATGGGCATCTAGGTTGCTTCCATGTCCTGGCTATTATAAACAGTGCTGCGATGAACATTGGGGTGCACGTGTCTCTTTCAGATCTGGTTTCCTCAGTGTGTATGCCCAGAAGTGGGATTGCTGGGTCATATGGCAGTTCTATTTCCAGTTTTTTAAGAAATCTCCACACTGTTTTCCATAGCGGCTGTACTAGTTTGCATTCCCACCAACAGTGTAAGAGGGTTCCCTTTTCTCCACACCCTCTCCAGCATTTATTGCCTGTAGACTTTTGGATAGCAGCCATCCTGACTGGCATGTAATGGTACCTCATTGTGGTTTTGATTTGCATTTCTCTAATAATGAGTGATGTTGAGCATCTTTTCATGTGTTTGTTAGCCATCTGTATGTCTTCTTTGGAGAAATGTCTGTTTAGTTCTTTGGCCCATTTTTTGATGGGGTCATTTATTTTTCTGGAATTGAGCTTCAGGAGTTGCTTGTATATTTTTGAGACTAATCCTTTGTCTGTTTCTTCATTTGCTATTATTTTCTCCCAATCTGAGGGCTGTCTTTTCACCTTACTTATAGTTTCCTTTGTAGTGCAAAAGCTTTTCAGTTTCATTAGGTCCCATTTGTTTAGTTTTGCTTTTATTTCCAATATTCTGGGAGGTGGGTCATAGAGGATCTTGCTGTGATTTATGTCGGAGAGTGTTTTGCCTATGTTCTCCTCTAGGAGTTTTATAGTTTCTGGTCTTACATTTAGATCTTTAATCCATTTTGAGTTTATTTTTGTGTATGGTGTTAGAAAGTGTTCTAGTTTCATTCTTTTACAAGTGGTTGACCAGTTTTCCCAGCACCACTTGTTAAACCATTAGCAAGACTCATTAAGAAACAAAGAGAGAAAAACCAAATTAACAAAATTAGAAATGAAAATGGAGAGATCACAACAGACAACACTGAAATACAAAGGATCATAAGAGACTACTACCAGCAGCTCTATGCCAATAAAATGGACAACTTGGATGAAATGGACAAATTCTTTGAAAAGTATAACTTTCCAAAACTGAACCAGGAAGAAATAGAAGATCTTAACAGACCCATCACAAGCAAGGAAATCGAAACTGTCATCAAAAATCTTCCAGCAAACAAAAGCCCAGGACCAGATGGCTTCACAGCTGAATTCTACCAAAAATTTAGAGAAGAGCTAACACCTATCTTACTCAAACTCTTCCAGAAAATTGCAGATGAAGGTAAGCTTCCAAACTCATTCTATGAGGCCACCATCAGCCTCATTCCAAAACCAGACAAAGATGCCACAAAAAAAGAAAACTACAGGCCAATATCACTGATGAACATAGATGCAAAAATCCTTAACAAAATTCTAGCAAACAGAATCCAACAACATATTAAAAAAATCATACACCATGACCAAGTGGGCTTTATCCCAGGAATGCAAGGATTCTTTAATACCCATAAATCAATCAATGTAATACACTGCATTAACAAATTGAAAGATAAAAACCATATGATTATCTCAATAGATGCAGAGAAAGCCTTGGACAAAATTCAACACTCATTTATGATTAAAACTCTCCAAAAAGCAGGAATAGAAGGAACATACCTCAACATAATAAAAGCTATATATGACAAACCCACAGCAAGCATCACCCTCAATGGTGAAAAATTGAAGGCATTTCCCCTGAAATCAGGAACAAGACAAGGGTGCCCACTCTCACCACTACTATTCAACATAGTGTTGGAAGTTCTGGCCACAGCAATCAGAGCAGAAAAAGAAGTAAAAGGAATCCAGATAGGAAAAGAAGAAGTGAAACTCTCACTGTTTGCAGATGACATGATCCTCTACATAGAAAACCCTAAAGACTCTACCAGAAAATTACTAGAGCTAATCAATGAATATAGTAAAGTTGCAGGATATAAAATCAACACACAGAAATCCCTTGCATTCCTATATACTAACAATGAAAAAACAGAAAGAGAAATTAAGGAAACAATACCATTCACCATTGCAACAAAAAGAATAAAATACTTAGGAGTATATCTACCTAAAGAAACAAAAGACCTATACATAGAAAACTATAAAACACTGATGAAAGAAATCAAAGAGGACACAAACAGATGGAGAAACATACCGTGTTCATGGATTGGAAGAATCAATATTGTCAAAATGGCTATTCTACCCAAAGCAGTCTATAGATTCAATGCAATCCCTATCAAGCTACCAACGGTATTTTTCACAGAACTAGACCAAAGAATTTCACAATTTGTATGGAAATACAAAAAACCTCGAATAGCCAAAGTAATCTTGAGAAAGAAGAATGGAACTGGAGGAATCGACTTACATCTATTTTTAAAATATAGCAAGAGAGAATAGATATTGATGGATAGTTAGCAGTCATGCTGCATGTATGAAATATAGACATCATGTTCTGTGTTCTTTGATGTGATGGTCGTTAGATATGGCCACCAGAGGAGACCCAGGAGACGTTCAGAAAAATAAAGTTTATTATACTTATTTGTCCTAGAAACAGAGGACATGGCATGCCATGAAGATCAACATGGGAAAGCACTGGCATGGGTCAGGAGCCAGAAGGGGTGGGGAGTGGGTGTTGTAGACTGGGATTTCCTGAGAAAAAGTCAAGGCAGGGTACTGTAAACAGGTCAGGTTTGGCTTGTTTGAAAAACTTTTGCAGGCTGTAAGCTATAAAGGTGGTCCTTAAATACCTGATACCTGGCTCTGGGATGATTAAAGCAGAGGGATACTGCCTCCTGGGTGGTGTGACCAGAGAGAGAAAGCTAAGTCTCTAAATTGATTACTTTACATATCAAAGGCAAGCTGGGAGCAAAATGAGGTATTATTACCTCATATCTGTTAGAGTGGCCGTTATAAAAACGACTAGAAATAACAAGTGTTGGCAAGGATGTGGAGAAAAAGGAACCCTTGTGTACTTGTGGTGAGAATGTAAATTGGTACAGCTACTTTAAAAAACAGTATGGAAATTTCTCAAAAAGTTAAAAATAGAATTACTATATGACTTAACAATTCCACTTCCACTTCTGGGTATTTATCTGAAGGAAATGAAAAAAACTGATTTGAAGAAGATTATGCACATGCATGTATGTGTATGTCCCCATGTTCATTGCCACATTATGGTAGCCAAGACATGGAAGCGATCTAAATGTCCATTGATGGATGAAAGAAGATGTGGTATATATCTACCGTGGAATATTATTTAGTCATAAAAAGAATGAAATCTTACCATTTGTGAAAAGATGAATGGACCTTGAGGACATTATACTAAGTGTAATAAGTCAGGCAGTGAAAGACAAATATCTGATGATAAAATATTGACCTACCTATCTAACTAGATAGAAAGATGGAGAGAGAGATAATCTAAGCTCACACATACAGAAAACAGATTGGTGGTCTCCAGAGGTGGAGGTTGGGTGAGGTGGAAGAAATGGATGAACTGTTTTTTTGTTTTTTGTTTTTTTAGTTTAAATAAATTGATTGTTTTTTTTTTAATGAAGAAAAAGAACAAAATAATATTAAGATGCACTTTTGTATTTATTTTCTAAAAACTGTGGATTCATATACCTTAGACTGATTGTAGAGTGTCAGTGAAGTGGTGGAGAAATGTATAAAGCATATACAATTTTAAAGAAAACATTATCTTTACCAGTCACTATAAATAATTTCTGCTGGGCTTCCAGGTAGCTCAGTGGTAAAGAATCTACCTTCAATGTAGGAGACGTGTGTTTGTTCTCTGGGTTAGGAAGATCCTCTGGAGAAAGAAATGGCAGCCCACTCCAGTATTCCTGTCTGGGAAATCCTATGGACAGAGGAGCCTGGCAAACTATAGTCCATGGAGTAGCAAAAGAATCAGAAATGACTTAGCAACTAAGCAACAACAACAAATGATTTCTTAAAAATATAAATAGTACACATCAATATAAGAACTTAAACATGTAGGCCAAATAGTGCTAAATTGAGTGTCTTTCATTTTTGTCCATTATTATAAGTGAGCAAGTATGATAAATAATAAAATTTAAAGAAAAGTGTTAAAATTCTTTAATTTGTTTATGTTACAACGTTGAATACAAATAATCTAGTTTTAATTTCTAATTTTAAAGACATCATTATCAGGAACCTGAGTTCTTAAGAGATACTTTTAAGATATTCATTCCTGAACATTGTTGATGAGGCAGTTTCTCTTTTGGCCTTGTAAATACGACATTTGGCAAGTATGTACTTAATTCATACTTTGGTTGAAATGCACACATCTCTTGTATGAAAGGCAGTAAATAAAACTGAGGCCAAATTGATCCTGATACTTTACCATATCTGACTGTTTTGTGAGCAGAACACTTTAGCATATTTTGAACAGTGTGTTAAACATTATTAACATGAACCTATATACTGTTAGTCATTAGTGATGTCCGACTCTGCAACCCCACTGACTGTAGCCCACTAGGCTACATGGAATTCTCCAGGCAAGAATACTGGAGTGGGTAGCCATTCCCTTTTCCAAGGGATCTTCCTGATCCAGGGATCAAACCTGGGTCTCTTGCATTGCAGGCAGATTCTTTACCATCTGAGCAACCAGGGAAGCTCTGAATCTATATAACTGGTCCTGAAATTAATATTCTTTTATCTGACAATTTCTCAATTAATAGAAACAGTTGAAAATTTAGGTGAAGTTTAGAGTTATGGCCAATGTTTAGCATAGTTTTAATAGTAGGTTGAAGAAATTTATGTCAGGCGAGTGTGTGCTCCTTGGTTCTTGTCTCGTCACAACAAAGATTTGTAATGACGGACATTAAAGCCCCCTCGGCGTGTCATAGCTCTTGGGTCTTGGACAGACCGTGTTATAGCTCTTAGACAAATCAGTGTTACAACTCTATTTTATTTAGAAGATAGCAGGAAAATCCATCTTCAAGGCGTGAGGGCACGAAGATCCAAAGACGCGAAGAGAAGAGCGCTCCAGTGTGCAGGAGAGAGAGAGTGCGCACTTTGGCTCCTCTTTTTATATGTTTCTTTCTCCATGGGCCTGTCCTATGTAAACTGGGCCAGCCAGGAGTGCTGTTTGTTTTACCTGAGGTCCTCAGTCTGGTCCTCAGACCTTCCTTTGTTCTATTTTTGCGGGCTTTTCCCTTCCAGGTCTTTGAGCCACCGCCATTCTGGACTCCTTTTCCCTATTCTAACTACCTAACATTTATAAAGCCTACACAAATGGAGAAAGACAAACCTCTTTAAACTGTGTAAACATTAAGGGTTCTGGTTCTCACTGTCACTCATTTTTAGCTTTAGTCTATTAATTAGCCTGCAGTTTTATGAGAATGAGATACTGGAAAATAACAAATAAGATTAGATAAAAATTAAAATTGGATGACATTTTAATTTCAAAATGCCTGAACTATCAGCCTAATTTAAGCTCTATCATTATGATTCTCTTTTTGTTTGCTTAGGCAAAGACAGCACCTGGTCCTACTGCTCTCCAAAGATGATGCATTTGCCGTGAGTACTACAAATCTTTGCTCAATCAAATCAGCCTTTGTTTTTACAGTGACTGTATTTTAAAATGTAGGATTAAATGACTTTGGAGATTAGGATATTTATACATTTCATGTTTAACTTTTATTTTCTTCTCAAAGTTAGGAGAAGAGGAAGCAAATAAGAGAGTTCAAAGGTTTGAGTAGGGCTAAAGTGTATGAGGCTAAGGTTTGTGTGTGTCTGTATATATGTATATATGTATGTGTGTGTGTGTGTGTGTGTGTGTGTGTGTGTATATATATATAATGTCATATCACTGGTGTGGCTGGTTTATAGGTGGATAATTAATATGGATCAGTAATTGTTGTTTTACTTGTGCTCTTGCACATTGGGTTTAATAATGACCACTACTCTTCTGGAATTAAAGTTTCTACTCAGTTCTCTAAAAAGGAACAGCAGAGAATACTGTGTGTTTAATTAGAAAATTTTCTGTAAACTGAGGACACGTTCGAATGAAGAAGGAGAAATTTTTTTAGGTGAATAAATTTCAAAATAACTGAAAACTACAGAAAATGATGACACCTGCCACTGAGATTTAACATTTCCCATGTATATTTGACACATATTAAAAATAAATCTTTATAGACACAGCTGATACCCATCTCTTATCCCTTACCCTTCTTTCCCTCCTTTCTTCTTCCCATCTTTTTCAGTTTTTTTTGACTTTCACTATTCTAAATTTGGTCTATATCATTTTCATGCTTTTTAAATGTCTTATCCATAGAAAATCTTTTCAAAATATTTTAAAAGCTTAAAAAATGGTATATTCTTCTAACTAAATTGTGAAGAGGTGCTAATATGTTTTTGCAAATAAAATCTAAGGTAAAAGTCAAATATTTTTCAAATTCATATTTTTTGCAGTTGTTCACAGTTTTATTCTAATAGATAAAATCAACATGTTCCTCAATTGATGAACAATCAAATGGTTTCTCTTCATTTTTTAAAAGCAATTATATTAATAAAATAATTATTTGTAAAATGCACATGATTTAAAAATCTACTGAAAGGCTTATGGGACTGAATACAACATACCTTTGACCCATTTCTCACTTCAGTCTTATTCCATTGGCAACTGCTTTCAGGAATTTTAGCTCCTTTTCTTGTTTTCATATTTAAAATACTTGGTGTGTGTTTTGGTAATTCTTTTGAATCATTAAGAAAAGACACAATACATGATGTATCTCTTTTTTTTCCTAATAGAAATACATTCAGACATAAGCTTTTTGTTGTCAAAGATATCTCAGTCCAAGAGTGTGTGCTAAAAAGGCCATGATTAGAGGTTTGATGTGTATGTCGGCCAGTTATCCTGTGTGGTCCATGACTATAGATTACAACCCTAACTCTTGTAAGCTTTTCACCTGTGTATTCTATCGATCTGAAACTTCAGAAAATGGGGAGGCAAGGGAAAAACCAGAAGTCTGTTGTAAAATTGCTAACAGGGGTAGAAATACGGGACTTGGGAACTGAAATAATGACCCATCTATAAAAAGTATAACACACTACTGAGGAATTCTTCTCCAACTCTAGAAACGAAATTCTTAGCAAAGGACTGAATCAATCCACTGTAGAGACTGTGGTCTTATCACTGGATTTTAGAAAAAATTGCTCACTCTTATTAGGTTTTTCTGGTGGCTCAGATGGTAAAGAATCTGCCTGCAAGGCAGGAGACCCTGGTTCGATCCCTGGATCAGGAAGATACCCTGGAGAAGGGAATGGCTACCCACTCCAGTATTCCTGCCTGGAGAATCCCATGGACAAAGGAGTCTGGTGGGCTGCAGACCATGGGGTCACAAAGAGTCAGACACAACCAAGTGACTAACACTATTGGGAAGGCTGGTTTTACTTTGTTATTTAATTTTGGAGCAAGTGGAAATAAAAAGTGATTCAAGATCTAGTGTTTAAGAAAAAGTCATTGGAGACTTTTTGAATTAGAGGACATTTGCATTATTGATCTTTACATTGTAAAATATTTCCAAGATTGTTATTTAAAAGTGGTAGTGAGTAGCAAAATTTATAAAGACTAATGGTTAGCAATTTTTTAAAAAAAGTTAAGGAGTAATAATCTTTTTTTAATGGTAAAAGAACAATTTATTATTTGTCATTTGTTTCCCTCAGAACCATGCCCATACATAGCTCTACATTATTTAAACAATCATTTTATTGTGGTAAGAACAAAAAACATAGGGTCTACTCTCTTAAATTTTTAAGTGTATAATATGTTATTGTTGACTGTAGGTACAGTAGACCCCTGGAACTTATTCATCTTGCTAAACTGAAACTTTATGCTTATTGCTTAGTAATTCCCCATTTCTAAATCTCCCAGCACCTGGGTTTTACTCTGTGATCCTATGAAGTTGACTATGTTAGATACCCCATGTAAATGGAGCCATATCACATTTGTCTTTCTGTGACTGACTTAGCATTATTTCACTTAGCATAATGTCCTTGAGATTCATCCATGTTGTCACATATTGCAGACTTTCTTTCTTTTTAAAAAGAAAGAAATGTGGTATGTGTATATACCACATTTTCTTTATTCATTCACAGAGAATTATCTTAAAAGAAACAGCAAGACGTACAAAAGATTGACTTACCTTTTGAATCTTCTTAGATCACCTCTGTCCAGTAGAAATTTCTGTGATGTTGGAAAATGTTCTGCATATGCTCTGCCCTAAATGTTAGCTACTAGCCTCGTGACATGTGCCTAGTGCAACTGAGAAACTAAAGTTTAACTTTAATTTTTAATTAATTCAGATTTAAGTTTAAGTTGCTAGGTATGGCTGATCTCTACCATATTGAACAGTGAAGTTCTAGGAAGAGTATCACATAGATAGAGGTATGGCATCTTCTCTTTTCTTTTAAATGTAATTGTGCTTTTTGATCTTTATTATGTCTGAAAAGATATGAATATAGCTAGCATTCCAGTTGTGAAAGTGGAAAGGAGAGATAAGTTCTAAATAAAGTGTTTTTAAAAAATAATCTATGAGTTGTTTGAGAAATACTTAATACAAAATATGCTGCTGGTTTAACACCCTTAAATTACATATATATGTGCATATAAATGTATTGGTAAAAAATTTGAAACTTTGTATTCATACTGTTATATAATATAAAGATATACTACTAACTTAATACCATTAAATTGTGTGTGTCTATACTCATAGGCACATGATGTGTATTATATCTGATAGAGAATATAAAAACTAAAATCAAATCTAAAAGATGTGGGTATCATTAATGAAAATTAGAGTAATTTGAAATTTTGGTGATCTTATGCACATTTATATTCTCTATCAATAAAGAAGAATTCCGAGTAATTAGAGTAGAGGTAAAAACAAGGGGGAGTGGCGGAGGGAAAGACCCATGAAGCAACTTGGGTCTTCAAGACAGGATGCTGATTGATAAAGTGTGAAGAAAGGATAAAAGGAACAAAACAACCTTGAAATCTATCCTTCTGAGTATTTTGAGTTAGAACGAACCAGAATTGACAGAGGCCTGTTTCACTAATGAGAACTTAATTTTTTTTTTTGCTGTGTTCCAAAAATGAAAATGCATTAATTGACCATTGGCAGTCTTATAAAGAAAGACCAAAAGGATTGAGGTAGAATTTTCTACAAGGTAAATGATGAACATTGGAGTCAAATGGACATGGGTACGAGCTCCAGCCAACCCTGTTGCTTCCTTGCTGTGTGACTTTAGATTAGTGACCTAACCTTTCTGACACTCAGTTTCCTAATCTGTGGATTGGAGAGAATAAAACAATCACTTCAAAGGCTTTTAGAGATGATGAAATGAAACAATGAATGTCAGGCACTACATTAGATGTTTAATACATAGAGTAAGCCTTCAAATGGTATTAACTATTGATGAAAATATTAAAAGGAATATAAATGAGAAGAAACAGCATTGCATGTTCCATGTGTTGCATTTCAAGTATGGTGATGAAAATGTGACTTAGAAAATACTTTCGGAAAAAAGATACTATCCAAATACAGAGGAATGGAGGTATGGGAAACTCCTGAAGGAAAAGTGTGAAATTTATGAATTTGAAGTAAGGAGGTTATTAAAGAAAATGTGAAATTTTTATTATAATTTAAAATCTCAGGAGAAAAGTTACTGAAATGGAGAAAATGATGCTTTAAAAAAAGAAGATTTATGGACTGGGATGGAAGCCTGAGTTGATGGGAAGTAGAAATGGAGAAAATGCTTGGTTGTAGAATGCCCAAATGCTTTTAGGCTTTCTGGGAACAAGGCAAAGATAAAATAATCCATCATGATCACTGAGGTCCTACTACATAAGGGATTAACTCCATAAAAGACCTGTTTGAAGGGTTTTTTCATATACTATAATATCCCAGTGATAAAAGAAGAAATTTTTAAGAAGTGGCAGGAAATAAAAAATCTGTAAGACACATGTATGCTTTATACCTACTGTGAAAGAGCTTTTTCCTAATTCTCTCCATAATGTGTGGAGAGAGCTCCTTTTTCTTAAATGTGTTTCTCAAAATCTTGTATTTTGGTTTTTATCTATTGAAGCTACCTTGGTCAACAGATTTAATGGAATTTTCTCATTCTTCCTGATTTCTGTGCAGCATGTGACACTAATGATCCTTTCTTTCTTCTTGAGATTCTTTTCAGAGTTCTTCTAGTTCTTTGATTAGTCCTTTGTGATCTCATTGTTTTCTTTTATCCTGGTCCTCCAAGTATGTCTTCTCTTTGTTTCTGCTGTTAGATCTCTTGTGTTTTACATTACCCCCTATGACCATGTGATCCTTTTCCATGCCTTCAACCTTAATTTCTATTCGGATTTCTCTAATATCTGTATACCTGTGCCTAACTTTTCTCTAGAGCACTAGTCCTACATTCCTAGTAAAGTTCATTGTGTATTTGCATGTGGATATCCTGACAGCAACTCAAACTTAACATTACTGAAACTGACTAATGAATTTCTAGGTTTTGGTTGAACATCTCTATCTAAAGTTGCCCCATTCTCTTCTAAATCAAGCAGACAGGAAACTTCTGCCATCTTTGTTGCATCTCTCTCGCTTATTATGTACCATTAGTTGTCACGTCTTGTAACCTTGCAGAGTCTTGCTATTCAGCAACTGTTAAGTAGTGTGAATGACCACTGAACGGAATTGCTATATAGTGAACCAAACAGCAAATAGTGACTAGAAGGTCCATTAGAACCCTAAGCATTCCCTGACAGTAGGTCAGTCATGTGAGGGGATGAGTATTGGAAATAAAACTTGGCTGGACCTTTAAAGTAGAAAGTATAGAAGACAGAGAGAGGACAGGGCCACGGCCCAGGAAAATAGGCATCCACATAATCTCCACCCTCTAGACAACTGCAGTGCTTGAGCATGCCTCTCAGAATAGGGTCCTCTGTATAGCTTTGTTAGAGTTCTGTGGATAGCAGTGTCTCTGTAAACATTTTTGAATAACTTAACAGACTCTCAGTGCTATTTGGATATGAATAGGATAAGAGGAAAACATTCAATTAAAAAGTTACAGATACGATTTCTTTAATTTTATCCCACCCCCACTATAAAACACTTGAAAGGAAGTGATTTAAGGAGCAAGCTGGGCCTCGTGAGTGGCCCAAATAACGTATAGTGTAGTGCAGTATTTCGTTACCTCCCTACTTTTTATAACTAGTGACTGCATTTTGTCAGCTATTTTCCTATACCATACTTCCTGGCATCTCAAGGTTACATTTTGGTCATTTGTTTTTTTGAACTGCCTGTCCTTCCCCAATGGATTGATAACAATATAGAAAGGCCCATTTGTGCAGTGTCTTTTTTTTTTAAGTAAAGCAAATGAATTTTTGCATGTTGCCTTACTGACAAGTTTGCAAATTGCCAATCTTTGCTCTTTTTTCTCCCTCCCAATTTTTCATGGTAGTAATTAAGGACTGTAAATTTCACTTTATCACTTGTGTTAGGAATAGTAGCATAAATCATAGTAATAGCACCGTTTATTTCAGTAATGCCAGCCTGCCTGCAAATCACTTGTAAATTGGTTCCATGGATGTACCTCTATCAAATTAATCAAAAACCACCTACTTACATTTCCTGAGCTTATTTCAAAGGCCTAGTAACAGTGAAAGAGAAAGACCATTGCTGACCTTTCCATTTTTATTTGTTTGTGAATTCTGAATGGCTCGTGCATGTATTTTCATTTTGAATCTTGGCGAACATCTAACTGAGCTTTTTATATAGTGTTTTTTTTTTTTTTTTAATCGCAGGTTGGGATTTGTGCCCCAAGTAATTTACTTGCAAGATGGTCCTACTGTGGTTTATACACAGTCATAATAATGTTTGATTGGACATAAAATTGTTAACCATTTAAGAATTTTTGAGAAGTAATACTTTTCTGCTGGAAAAAAGATTTTTCAATTGAGCATAATTGTTTTCAACTTAGGGAAGCTAGGCAGCAGTCACTTATGTTTGTCCCATAGTACCCAAGAAGGTGGTATCAATGTATTATTTTGAATTTGGAGGGAAAAAAGGAATCTTTCCTTATGTGTTTTCCTTATATTCCTGCTTACACTTTCTGGACAATAGCTAGGACAACTCGAGTTCACATGAGACTGCCTCAGGTGTACTGTTTACATAACATGCTGAGTTCTATCCTGGATATGGTGTCTTCTTTGGGAACTTCCCGATGTACATTATTCATGTCCAGCTTACTTCTTATTTATTGATCCTACCCTAAGAGGAGAAAGGGAAGTTTAAATTTAGTAATAGCTTATTCTTACCCTAAGTCAAACATTCTTAATGGAAAAAATACAGATTATTTATTTTAATTTTATATTTGGAATTACAAGGATGAGGTAAAATCAAGTTCTAGGGCTCAGATAATAAAAATATAATAATAAACTTGATCTATAACTTTATATTTATATGCATACTTTCCTTCTATTTCTGTTTCTGATATATAACTTGGTTTTGAGAAATTATTATCTGTATGCAGATTCAATATTTCAGTGAGTTTTGTATTGTAGAGTCTTTAAGGTTAGCATAAGAAATCAAAAATAAGTATAGGGATCTTAACTTTCATAAACAGTTTGCTTTTGCATCTAATTTAAAAGATAATGACAAATTTCCTATAAATTCTTATAGTTTTAGTATCTAGTTTTAATCTCTGTATATTTTCCACTCTAGTTTTTACTGTTAAATAGTCTATATTGAAGATTTCACACTTGGGAAGTTGGAATAATCTTTAAAGCAAATCCACTTGCTATTTTTTCTCTTATCCTTGGATGAACATGTAATTGGCAATACTTTACTTCAAAGAATTTCTTTTATTAGAAAAAGAAGAGAGAAAAGCAACAGATGGCCTTGAATCTTGCTATTCTCTAAAAGAAATTAAATAAATAAAGAAATAAATATTTTATTTCTATGTAGAAAAATCTGAAAACCCAGAGTGAGTTTGATACATTTTGAAATACTGTTAAATAATTCTTTCAGTAACTATTTTATCATTTAGTCCTGTGTATGTACATATGCAGTAATTCTCATGGAGAAAAAATCTTTGGAGAGCAGTGGATTAAAATATCAGAATATTAAGTAGAGATTTTAAAGAGTGACAATTATAATTATTATGAATTCTTTCATGTGTGTGGAAGCTAGTATTGAAAGCATCTGAAAGCATACCCACGAAATAAATATTTATTATCTGTAGATCCATATATTAAAACCATATTTGTAAATTTATTTATAAATATATATGATTAAAGCATATTTTCATTGTCTATGTTTCAGTAACCCACTTATATAAGTGTGAGAGAGAATAAATTAAAATAATTTAGACACAGGAAATTTTTTTTAGCCTGTTAGATTTACTTTATTTATGAGACTTTAAGATATTTCAGTGTTGCTTCTTAAAGATAAACTCAATAAAATTAAATCTTGAAAGCCATCACATTTAACAATAAACCAGTGATTAACTGATAAGTTCTCAAAGATGGTGAAATAATGATCTTTCCTTCTATTCCTTTCACCTCTATCCTCTTCTAAAATAAATCATTTCCAGACTGTCAACAAGCATGAGAAATTTCTAACTAAAGACCTTTCTCTCTCGAAGACACTGAAAAGAGAGGCTTAAAGTGAAAAGTGCCATAACTACAATAGTAAGTGCATTCTACCAAGAATAAATAAAAATTGCAAAGCTTGACAGAGAAGAGAACAGAGGGGAATTCAAGTGACTAAACCTCAAATAAAGGATTATCCTTGTTTGTGAGGAATCTGTTCCAGTAAGAAATCGATCTGGAAACCTGCATACAAAAGGAGCTGGGCAGTTTTCTCAGCTGTAGGGAAACTGCCACTGGGACCAGTCATCCTAACTGGACAGTGATCTGCCCACAAGTCTTCAGGTCCAGCAATAGACATCTGCCTTGGCCTTTTTCTGTACAGTTATTAGGCCTTAGGTCTATTTATTTAGACAGCAGCTGTCCTAAATCAATGACACTCACACAGTGATTAAAATAAATTTGGTACTATATTTTTACAGCTCTATTAACTTTACCATTTGACTTTCTGTTTTGTAAAAGGGGGAAAATGAAAATTGAGAACTGTGCGTATACTGTGTAAGTGCATGCCAACCAGATTAAAATCCCATCAGCAGATGTAGAGATAACTGAACCAAAGTGACAGATTTAACACTGCTGTCTGTTTATGTGTCAGATAGAGTTAAATGTTTTGCTGAATTCTTAAAATGGTTTGGCTCTGTAATATCTAGCATAATCAACACTGAAAACTGGAGCACGATTTTGTCTTACTATGTGGAAAAGGCTATGTGCACTTGAGGATCAAGAAAATGCTATTGAAAGTGGTATGTTTAAAAAAATGGGTTTGATTAATGAAAAAAAGCTGGCTATTTGAATATATTTGTTAGGCAGAAATGAAATCATTCATTCATTTATTTACCAGACTTTCACTGAGTACTTTTTATGGGTCAAACTCTGTTAGGGGCAGAAGAGACAAAGTCAAATAACATGTAGTCTGCTCTTTTGGAGCTTTTGCTACAGTGACATGTATCCACTTTTTCAAAATGTTTTGTTAATTTAGTTAACATTGATTGGATTTCTTAAAAACAAGTTTTCTCTGAATTTTTTTTTTTTTTTGGTATATGTTTTCTTTACATCTACTTTAAATATCTCTTCTTCTGTTTGGGAATAAAAAATAAAAATAGAGCAAAACAACAGAACAGAAAATAAAGCAACAAACAACGCCAAGCCATGCTGCTACACTGAGAGTCTATAAAGTAAGGAATCCCATTAACTCTGAAAGGAATAAAAATTTTTTTCTTCTATATTAAAGACTGTACTTTTTCTTTGAGGATGGTTCTTTATGTTAGAAGTTCATTGATATATGAGTGTCACCTGCAAAATCTGCTGTATTGTTTAATGCATTTCACATTTTTAACTGTAGGTGTATACAGTTTTTAGCAGAGAAGGCAATGGCAACCCACTCCAGTACTCTTGCCTGGAAAATCCCATGGGCAGAGGAGCCTGGTAGGCTGCAGTCCATGTGGTCGCAAGTGTCGGATACGACTGAGCGACTTCACTTTCACCTTTCACTTTCATGCATTGGAGAAGGAAATAGTAGCCCACTCCAGTATTCTTGCCTGGAGAATCCCAGGGACAGCGGAGCCTGGTGGGCTGTCGTCTAAGGGGTTGCACAGAGTCGGACACGGATGAAGTGACTTAGCAGCAGCAGCAGTATACAGTTTTTACAGGCTTCCCAGGTGACTCAGTGGTAAAGTGTCTACCTACCAATGCAGGAGATGTGGGTTTGATCCTTGAGTGGAGAAGATCTCCTGGAGGAAGAAATGGCAACCCACTCTAGTATCCATGCCTGGGAAATCCCATGGATAGAGGTGCCTGTCAGTCTTCATTTCATAGGGTCGCAAAGGAGTGAGATATGACTCAGTGATTAAACAATAACAATACACTATTATGCAGATTTAAATAATAAGAATTTGATGTCTTTATGAGAACCATTACAATCCTTCCCAAATTGTAAACACTATTTTTGAGGAAAGAAAATAGGCTATTAAACTGCACTGAAGTCATCAATGTCAGCTTTCATCTTTGCTGGCTTGGGTTTACCTGTATTTACTATTATGAGTTCTACTCTGATTGAACACCCCTGATATCATATATGGGGTTTGACAAATAGGAGGATTCACAGGCTAATTCAGTTATTCAACAAGTATTTTGTGAGTATTTACCATGTACAGGGTGTTATTCTTGTGACTGGGGTTATATGTGTGATCAGGAGTCTAAGCTCTTTTCTTCAATGAGCTCATATTCCAGGGAAAGTCCTGACTAGCAAAGAGTTCATGTGGGGAAATTCCTAATGATTCTGTCCAACAGAATGAGTTATCTGTCTTCAGGAAATAAAACACTGCAGTGTAGGACTTAGTATCTCATACATTTACTCTTTTAACTTAGGGTGCACCTACTGTGTCCAAGGCTATATTCTAGGTATTGGATCCTCTCTTAATATTCAGATTTAGGAGATCTTGAATGTACTACTTTAATCAGTTCATTTTGAATGTAAATAATCTTAGCTAGGCTTGTAGTAAGAGCTATGTGGCAGAAACTTCTAAGTACACTATGATGATGCCTTCTATTATATGTTGCTAATTGATAAAAGACTGTTGTATGTATTTTTCTGTTTTAGCCATGCCGCTCGGCTTGCAGGATCTTAGTTCCCCAACCAGGGATTGAACCCTGGGTTCCTGGCAGTAGAAGCATGGAGTCCAAACCTCTGGGCTGCCAGGGAATTCCTTATTGTAATCTTAATCAAGCAAAGTTGATGGCCAGGATGGTGTTTCAGGGGGAATACTGGAGAGCTTTAGTGATTTTCTTGCTGAAATGATAATTCCTTACTTAAAAAGAAACTGCAGGAAGGAATGCCTCAGTTTTGCATCTCTGGTTCTACTCAGATGCTTAAACAAGGACTTCCTTGAAATTATAGAAACAGTCACCATAAACCTTGAAGAGATTGGCCTGAAATATTTTTGAGGACCAGATTTTAATGTGGTTTCTGAATCAAATTTAAATTTTTCAATTAAAAAAATTAAACCATGAGAACTTCAGTAGGAAAAACCAGAATTTGAGAGGGTAGGTGGCAAACTGATGATGTTGAGGTTTGAGATATCAAGGGAATGCCTTTTTGATAGCATATAAATAGTACATCTGTTCCCTCTTCCAGCTAGTACATGGAATCTTTTGCTTCACCACTCAGAGCAAAATTTAAAGAATTTAGCAGCAGAATATCTAAATATTGGGAAGTAGCACAAGGGACAAGGGAGGAAGAGCACAGAAATGCCTACCTCAATCTCTAAGTGTCTTCACAATTTTTCTTAGAGTCTTGCCTTCTGCCTAATATAACAGGAAGAGCACTTAAAAGAGCCACTTGTGGGAAGCAAGAAAGATGATATTGTGAACAATTAGGATGTTAAATCAACCACAGTCATGTGGTTTTCCCTGTGAATAGGTATTTCAATTCAGTTGCTCAGTCATGTCTGACTCTTTGCGACCCCGTGAACTGCATCTTGCCAGTCTTCCCTGTCCATCACTAACTCCTGGAGACTGCTTAAACTCATGTCCATCTAGTTGGTGATGCCATCCAACCATCTCATCCTCTGTTGTTCCCTTCTCATGCCTTCAATCTTTCACAGCATCAGGGTCTTTTCCAATGAGTCATTTCTTTGCATCAGGTGGCCAAAATAATGGAATTTCAGTTTCAGTATCAGTCCTTCCAACAAATAGTCAGGGCTGATTTCCTTTAGGATTGACTGGTTGGATCTCCTTGCAGTCCAAGGGACTCTCAAGAGTCTTCTCCAACATTCAAGTTCAAAAGCATCAATTCTTCGGCACTCAGCTTTCTTTATGGTCCAACTCTCACTTCCATACATGACTACTGGAAAAACCATAGTTTTGACTAGGCGGACCTTTGTTGGCAAAGTAATGTTTCTGCTTTTAATATGCTCTCTAGGTTTGTCATAGCTTTTCTTACAAGGAGCAAGCATCTTTCAATTTCATGGCTGCAGTCACCATCTGCAGTGATTTTGGAGCTCAAAAATCTGAAGTCTCTCACTGTTTCCATTGTTTCCCCATCTATTTGCCATGAAGTGATGGGACCAGGTCCCATGATCTTAGTTTTCTGAATGGTGAGTTTTAAGCCAGCTTTGTCACTCTCTTCTCTCACTTTCATCAAGAGGCTCTTTAGTTCTTCTTCTCTTTTTGCCATAGTTCAGTTAGTTACTTCAGTCGCTCAGTCATGTCTGACTCTTTGTGACCCCATGAATCGCAGCACGCCAGGCCTCCTTGTCCTTCACCAGTGCCTGGAGTCTACCCAAACCCATGCCCATCAAGTTGGTGATGCCATCCAGCCATCTCATCCTCTGTCATCCTCTTTTCCTCCTGCCCCCAAGCCCTCCTAGCATCAGGGTCTTTTCCAATGAGTCAGCTCTTCGCATCAGGTGGCCAAAGTATTGGAGTTTCAGCTTCAACATCAGTCCTTCCAATGAACACCCAGGACTGATCTCCTTTAGGATGGACTGGTTGGATCTCCTTGCAGTCCAAGGGACTCTCAAGAATCTTCTCCAACACCATAGCTCAAAAGCATCAATTTTTCGGCACTCAGCTTTCTTCACAGTCCAACTCTCACATCCATACATGACCACTGGAAAAACCATAGCCTTGACCAGATGGACCTTTGTTGGCAAAGTAATGCCTTTGCTTTTTAATATGCTCTCTAGGTTGGTCATAACTTTCCTTCCAAAGAGTAAGCATCTTTTAATTTCATGGCTGCAGTCACCATATGCACTGATTTTGGAGCCCCCCCAAAATAAAGTCTGACACTGTTTCCACTGTCTCCCCATCTATTTCCCATGAGGTGATTGGACCAGATGCCATGATCTTAGTTTTCTGAATGTTAAGCTTTAAGTCAACTTTTTCACTCTCCTCTTTCACTTTCATCAAGAGGCTTTTTAGTTCCTCTTCACTTTCTGCCATAAGGGTGGTGTCATCTGCATATCTGAGGTTATTGGTATTTCTCCTGGCAATCTTGATTCCATCTTGTGCTTCCTCCAGCCCAGCGTTTCTCATGATGTACTCTGCATATAAGTTAAATAAGCAGGGTGACAATATAAGCCTTGATGTACTCCTTTTCCTATTTGGAACCAGTCTGTTGTTCCATGTCCAGTTCTAACTGTTGCTTCCTGACCTGCATACAGGTTTCTCAAGAGGCAGGTCAGGTGGTCTGGTATTCCCATCTCTTTCAGTATTTTCCACAGTTTATTGTGATCCACACAGTTGAAGGCTTTGGTGCAGTCAATAAAGCAGAAATAGATGTTTTTCTGGAACTCTCTTGCTTTTTCGATGATCCAGCAGATGTTGGCAATTTGATCTCTGGTTCCTCTGCCTTTTCTAAAACCAGCTTGAACATCTAGAAGTTCATGGTTCACGTATTGCTGAACCCTGGCTTGGAGAATTTGGAGCATTACTTTACTAGCATGTGAGATGAGTGCAATTGTGCGGTAGTTTGAGCATTCTTTGGGATTGCCTTTCTTAGGAATTGGAATGAAAACGGACCTTTTCCAGTCCTGTGGCCACTGCTGAGTTTTTCAAATTGCTGGCATATTGAGTGCAGCACCCTCACAGCATCATCTTTCAGGATTTGAAATAGCTCCATAAGGGTGGTGTCATCTGCATATCTGAGGTTATTGATATTTCTCCTGGCAATCTTGATTCCAACTTGTGCTTCATCCAGCCTGGCATTTCACATGATGTACTCTGCACAGAAGTTAAAATAAGTAGGGTGACAACATACAGCCTTGACTCTTTCCCCATTTGGAACTATGTTATTCCAAATGATGTTTGGAACAACATTGTTCCAAACAATGTTGTTGTTCCATGTCCAGTTCTAACAGTTGCTTCTTGACCTGCATACAGATTTCTCAGAAGGCAAGTAAGGTGGGCTGATATTCCCGTCTCCTGAAGAATTTTCCACACAGTCAAAGGCTTTGGCATAGTCAATAAAGCAGAAGTGGATTTTTTTCTGGAATGCTGTTGCTTTTTCAGTGATCCAGTAGATGTTGGCAATTTGATCTCTGGTTCTTCTGCCTTTTCTAAAATCAGCTTGAACATCTGGAATTTCACAGTTCACATACTGTTGAAGCCTGGCTTGGAGAATTTTGAGCATTACTTTGCTAGTGTGTAAGATGAGTGCAATTGTGTGGTACTTTGAACATATTTTGGCATTGCCTTTCTTTGGGGTTGGAATTAAAACTGCAAATTAAAAAACAAATTTGCCGGTATATTGAGTGTAGCACTTAAAGAGCATCATCTTTTAGGATCTGAGATAGCTTATCTGGAATTCCATCACCTCCAGTAGTTTTGTTTGTAGTGATGGTAGGATCTTAGCCACAGTCAGCTCCCAGTCTTGTTTTTGCTGACTGTATAGTGCTTCTCCATCTTCAGCTGCCAAGAATATAATCAGTCTGATCTTGGTATTGACCGTCTGGTGATGTCCATTTGTAGAGTCGTCTCTTGTGTTGTTGAAAGAGGGTGTTTGCTATGACCAGTTGTTCTCTTGGCTAAACTCTGTTGGCCTTTGCCCTGCTTCATTTTGTATTCCAAGGCCAAACTTGCCTGTTCTTCCAGGTATCTCTTGACTTCCTGCTTTTGCATTCCAGTCCTGTATGATGAAAAGGGCATCGTTTTTTGGTGCTAGTTCTAGAAGGTTTGGTAGGTCATCATAGAACCGTTCTACTTCAGCTGCTTTGGCATTTGTGGTTAGGCCATAGACTTGAATTACTGTGATATTGAATGGTTTCCCTTGGAAATGAATAGAAATCTTTCTGTCATTTTTTAGATTGTATCCAAATACTGCATTTTGGATTCTTTTGTTGACTATGAGAGCTACTCCATCTTTTCTAAGGGATTCTTGCCCATATTAATAGATATAATGGTCATCTGAATTAAATTCACCCATTCCAGCCCATTTTAGTTCACCAATTCCTAAAATGTCGATGTTCACTGTTGCCAGTCTCTTGTTTGACCACTTCAACTTCTAAGATACTTCAGTATATTCGTTTATTCATTTACTATTTGGCCTAATGCTCATTAGTCATTCTACAAATGTTAAGTATTGTTAAGTGTTAAGTATGCTAGACAATGGGAACATGCTGGTGTACAGGGTAGACTTCCTCTTTAACCTCTTAGAATTGTATTTTTCTCATACAGAAGGGAATAACAGATTATAGATAAAAAGCTTATTCAGCTGAAAAATGGTTTACTGATGTAGTCTGAGTTCTAAACATTAATTTGCTTTTCTGTAATACTTTCAGAAAATAAAAAATGGCATCCTGTTCTTCTTTTAGTAAATGGTAAAGAGTCTCTTCAATGAATGTAGCTAAAATGTCAGCTCTATGAGGGCAAGATTCTCCAAGCCAGGCTTCAGCAATACATGAACCACGAACTTCCAGATGTTCAAGCTGGTTTTAGAAAAGGCAGAGGAACCAGAGATCAAATTGCCAACATCTGCTGGATCATCGAAAAGAGAGTTCCACAGAAGCATTTATTTATGCTTTATTGACTATGCCAAAGCCTTTGACTGTGTGGATCACAATAAACTGTGGAAAATTTTGAAAGAGATGGGAATACCAGACCACCTGACCTGCCTCTTGAGAAACCTGTATGCAGGTCAGGAAACAACAGTTAGAACTGGACATGGAACAACAGACTGGTTCCAAATAGGAAAAGGAGTACGTCAAGGCTGTATATTGTCACCCTGCTTATTTAACTTATACGCAGAGTACCTCATGAGAAACGCTGGGCTGGAGGAGGCACAAGCTGAAATCAAGATTGCCGGGAGAAATATCAATAACCTCAGATATGCAGATGACACCACCTTTATGGCAGAAAGTGAAGAAGAACTAAAGAGCCTCTTGATGAAAGTGAAAGGGGAGAGTGAAAAAGTTGGCTTAAAGCTCAGCATTCAGTGCTCGCTTCGGCAGCACATATACTAAAATTGGAACGATACAGAGAAGATTAGCATGGCCCCTGCGCAAGGATGACATGCAAATTCGTGAAGCGTTCCATAAAAAAAAAAAAAAAAGCTCAGCATTCAGAAAACTAAGATCATGGCATCCAGTCCCATCATTTCATGGCAAATAGATGGGGAAACAGTAGAAACAGTGGCTGACTTTATTTTTCTGGGCTCCAAAATCAGTGCATATGGTGACTGCAGCCATGAAATTAAAAGATGCTTACTCCTTGGAAGGAAAGTTATGACCAACCTAGAGAGCATATTAAAAAGCAGAGACGTTACTTTGCCAACAAAGGCCTATCTGGTCAAAACTATGGTTTTTCCAGTGGTCATGTATGGATGTGAGAGTTGGACTGTGAAGAAAGCTGAGTGCTGCAGAATTGATGCTTTTGAGCTATGGTGTTGGAGAAGACTCTTGAAGAGTCCCTTGGACTGCAAGGAGATCCAACCAGTCCATCTTAAAGGAGATCAGTCCTGGGTGTTCATTGGAAGGACTGATGTTGAAGCTGAAACTCCAATACTTTGGCCACCTGATACAAAGAGCTGACTCATTGGAAAAGACCCTGATGCTGGGAAGGACTGAAGGCAGGAGGAGAGGGGGACGACAGTGGATGAGATGGTTGGATGGCATCACTGACTCAATGGACATGGGTTTGGGTGGACTCTGGGAGTTGGTGATGGACAGGGAGGCCTGCCGTGCTGTGATTCACGGGGTCGCAAAGAGTCAGACATGACTAAGTGAATGAACTGAACTAAATTGATGAGGTCAAGGACTTTGTTTTGTTGACACCATATGCTCAGTTCCTTGAAAAGAGTCTGTTGCCTGGTAGGCACTTATTAAATACTCATTGTATGACAATCAGTAGCTTGATAAAGTCAGGAATTAATTTAAGCTTCTTGATACAGAAGCGGGTGGAATGAGAACAAAAATGGTATTCTATTTAGATCCCAGGGGCTTCCCCAGTGGCTCAGTGGTACAAGAATCCACCTGCAGCACAAGAGACGTGGGTTTGATACCTGGGTCAGGAAGATCTCCTAGAGAAGGAAATGGCCACCCACTCCAGCCTTCTTGCCTGGGAAATCCTATGGACAGAGGAACTTGGTAGTCTTCAGTCCCTGGAGTTGCAGAGTCCGACAAAACTGAATAGCTCAACAGTTTAGATCCTAACATTTGTTGGTGTTCAGTGGGCTCAGATCTTTATAACAAATATATTTTTTTAATTGGCTTTTGGAAAAATGACATCCCAAACAGTTAATGCTTGGTTCCTATGGCACACTTCTCATCTTCAAATGAATCAAGAAATTACCGTCACAATGGAGAACTTTCAGAAATTTCTGTTTTGAAAGGAGGTCAGACAAGTTACCTGAGATTGTCCTAGCAGAAGAATAGTATGTTGAATTCCAATAATTTCACAGTGGACCCTTTATCTTAAAAGTTCTCCTTAAAAAAAATTCTGAAAGGGAGACAACTATTGGCAGCTCTGTGGAGTTACAATAGAGCCAATTCCAGAGGGGTAAAATTCCTCACATACTTTCTTCTCTAGATGCAAAATAGATTGTCAAGGGAAATCACTATGACCAGCGGATTGTGTTTATCAGACACCATAGATTTTGGTTTATGGATCTCTTCATAGAAATTGTCAGTTGTCCTGTGGACAACATTGTTACAGCAGTTCCCGGAAGAGTTTTTTTTTTTTTTTTTTAATTGAATTGTCTTGATCTCTGAGGGAATGGAGTTGGAAAGCAGAGAAGGTAATTTGGCTCTTGACTATAACTGTTTTCCAAATGGGTAATTTTAAAAATAGGATTGTCAGTGGTTCTGGCTGACTTAAGTTAATATTAGATTCTTCATTAGGGTTGACAGGAACTGTCTGGGAACAAAGGAAGTCTGTGGAGAGATAATCTGTGTTAAAAAGGAATCCAATATTCTCTATTTGGGACATGGATTGTTTCCAAAGCCTATCTCTGTTTTGCCTTATCCTTGTTAAAAGATTATATTAATACACATTAATGAGATGAACCATTTAAAAAGGTAAAAATTGATGTCAGTAGAAAATTACTAAAAATTGCGAAACTGATAAAATAGTTGTTGATGAATGTGCGAATATAGCCAATATAATAAATATAATCAGTTTCTGAAATGGTGACAAAGAATGAAATGACTAACTCAAACAGGTAGGGGCATATAAAATCCATTAAAGGTTATCTCCTGACCTGAATGTCAGGTTCATTTGGGAATGGTGGCTGCTACAGATCTCCATTGTCTAGGTTTGCCTGCCAGGGATCTGCATAGATATTAACGACTAAAATAAAGATAGGACTAACAAAAGTAGTGTCCCTTACTTTTCCTTAGAACTCCAAGCATGAAGTACCAATACCTAGGTCTTCAGTATCATTATGCCCTTATAAAAATTAGCTGTTTGTTGTGATCTGACATTTTATATATTAGTGAAAATGAATGTTAGTTGCTCAGTGGTCCCCTGACTCTTCGCGACCCCATGGACTATAGCCCACCAGGCTCCTCTGTCCATGGAATTTTCCAGGCATGAATACTGGAGTGGGTTGCCATTCCCTTCACCAGAAGATCTTCCCAACCCAGGGATCAAACCCAGGTCTCCTATACTGCAGGCAGATTCTTTATCATCTGAGCCACCAGGGAAGCCAATAACAGAAAATAAGTATTTTCAACTTTTTCTAAATAATAAAACTATGAATGGGGTGAATACTCAATGGCATTACTAATGGGCTTTCAACTTAGGAACCATGAGTTACAACTTGCTTTATAAAAGGCATATCATTTTTGTCTAATTTAAACTTAGGTTCTATTTGTTTAATACATTAAATCTGCCAGTTGAAAATTATTGCTTTTTTGATTATTAACTCCAAATTATGAAAGAAAGAGATGAGTTTACAATTTAAAATCAGCACTACCTGGAAGCAGTGGAATGGGATTTTATTTCTTCCTTGGGAATATTTTCCACCTGGTATGGATAAAATGAATTCATATGCACTTCATGGATCACGGATTAGAAGATTCAATACCACATGAAGAAATTGAGGACAGACAAGGCCTAACTTGTGAGTATGCAAATAATTTGATTATATATTTACTTTCAGATTTTATCTTTACTGAATTGTGAGAGGGAGATATGAGCTTTAACTACAACTCCTTAAATTTTTTTTTTAATATGCCAGAAGGATTTTCATTGCATTTCTGGTGATTAAAATAAGTAGCTCTATTCACATATACTGAGATTTTTTCCAGATTTATTTAAAAACATTTTCTGGTTTATACTATGAGAGCTAATTGGAACTAAAAATGCCAAGGAACAATTATAAATTATTTAGGCTTTCTAAATATAGAATTAAATCTAACTAGTAACCTTTATGTTTTATATTATTTTGTTTTATTATATATTTATAAACATATTTTATATAATATGATTATATTATTTTCTCAACCCTCCACAAGGGAAGCCCAACCCTTCATAACTCCAACCCAATTCCAAATATGGTTTACTTTTTGCAAATATTCCCTGTGTATTATATTTTATAGATATTTGAAATTTTTGGTTTGATACCTGCTCATTTCAGATGCTACACATTTTAGGGGAAAGAGACTTTAAACATTCACCATTTTTTCACAGTGCCTAAAATTTAAAAACTACACGTACATGTAAAATTATAAATATTTGAGTATATGTAACATAATATATATATATATATATTTGTATTCTTTATGTATAACACAATTGAATTATTTTTAACATTTTTGCTTGACCTGCTTTTTATACTCTTTAACAACTCCATTATTTGCTTCAATTCCCACCTAATTGGAAATGAATCTACATAGCAGTCAACTTGAATCAACTTCCTTCAGGCTGTACTAGGCACTCTATAGGACTGTATGATTTCTGTTTGCTTTTATGAATGATAACAGTAACATTGCCACTGGTAGTAAAAGCTTGCATAGTTTGATAATACATAGGTAAAGCTCATTCTACAGGAGTGTTGTATGAATGAAACTATTGGATTGGCCAAAAAGTTCATTACGGTTTTCCATACAGTATGAAAAACCTGAACAAAGTTTTTGGCCAATCCAGTGCTTAATTAGTATACAGTATGTCTGTGTGAGTTGAGTGAACGTGTTTTGTAGTAATCAGGGATTCACAGAAACTGCCAATAAAACATGAGAGGATACCTTTGTTGTTGCATGGTAAACCTCAGATTCAGACCCTCCTGACATATCTTAAAATGTGAATTCAACAAACTGATCATATAAAATTTTTTAAGTGAGATTTGAATTGAAAAATGTATGTATGTAATCATTAATTAGCATAGAAATAGTGATTTCTTACTCCTCAATGAATACTGTAGCAAGTTCTGTACATGTATACATGAGAAAAATATAAAAAAAGATCTAATTCATTATTATATTATTTAAAAATAATATAACCAATATATTAATGAACAATTTTTTAATTAATTTATTTATTTTAATTGGAGGCTAATTACAATATTGTGGTGGTTTTTGCCATACACTGACATGAATCAGCCATGGGTGTACATGTGTCCCCCATCCTGAACCCCCTCCTACCTCCCTCCCCCTCCCACCCCTCAGGGTTTTCCCAGTGCACCGGTTTTGAGTGCCCTGTTTCATGCATCGAACTTGGACTGGTGGTCTTGTGTGCATTTTTCTTTAAATTTTATTTAATGAATAATAAAAACATGGTGGTGTCTTTAATACTTAAAATTTGACTTTTTTTTTTCTATGTGGCCTGAAGCCATCGCCTTGAGTATTTTAAAACTTTCAACCTGAAGTGGATTATGAGAGATGACTGGGGAGCAGCCAGACTTGGAGCTGTGGAAAGAGCTTTGCTGTGATCCTTTACCTTCTGACAACACAGGTTATAACTCATGAAGAAAGGCACTTAACACTCCATGTACCACCACCTTTTGGCCTCAGCTGGACGGCTGAAGTAAAATCATTGTCTGCTACCACTGTAAACGTTCCAACAACATGCCAGAAATAAATCATTTAATTGAACATGGCTTTTACACTTTATCTTTTACTAATAATGATTTTTTAAAAAATAAATGATAAGAGAAAATAACTGTTTGGGTATTTCTTTCCCATCAACTCGTCCTTCCTGGCAAGTTTTCTGTTCCCTGAAATAGAGCTTTTGAAAATCAAGAAACATTATGATATGTTTCTGTTAAAATGCCAGTCATACATTGCATAGTGCTGAGACCTGAAGTAGAAAAATGAACTGCTGCAAATTTTGCCCTTAAGAAAAATAGTGCTTTTCTCAGTGCTTTGAAAATACTTCTCAGTGTTACCCTTTAATATATTATTTATTTTCTAAATATGGCAATTTTCTTGTAGGGATGGCATTGCAGGTCATCTGTCAGAATAAATGCTAACCTAGCCTAAAATACTCTGAGAAATATTGGTTTAGTGGACTAGAGTGAGTCCACTAGTCATTACATTATTAAGTTATTGGGCACTTGTTGGATTCAGAAATGTTTTGTATGTTAAAAGTATATCTAATCTTTCTCCAGCCTCCAGCACTTTCACTGAGTCTCTGAGGAATCAGTTTATTTATGGCGGCAACAATAGTTGATTCTGAGACCTTAAGCTTAAAGATAAACTATTTCTTTTTTGCATCAGTCTTTGAATTTGGATGTCATGGAAAAGTAGAACAGGATAATAGTACCACACAGTTGCTCATGTTACTGGTGGGCAGATTCTTTGTTGCCTTGGAGAGAAGCGAAATCTGATCCTAAGAAATTTGCCTGTTCTCTCGTTTGCCTCTCTAAAAACAGTTTGGGGTTATTTATCAATTAAGTCATTGTTTAGTTAAAACTTGTTCTAAATAACACAGTGTAGTTCTAATCTTGTGGCAACTTCATAATCAGTTCTGGGGATTACAGAAGTGAATATTCTTAACAATACTGAGGACAATTCTTAACAAAAATGAGGACAATAACAAACAAAAAAACTCGAGGAAATTTAATGAATAACAGCTTCACTTGGAAAACTTAAATGTAGTAACTCACATCCTGAAAGAATGAATGAAAAAATAAACTCCATTATTTCTGAGCTCTTAATTATGGTAAACCAGTTCAGATTATAAATTCAAAATTCCAAGCACTTCATACTTAAGTTTGAAAATGTACTACAGTTTAAATATATGGTGCAGTGAAATTTAAGTGTGAATCCACCCCTCCAGACCTCCAGCCTTAGCTGGAGGGAAAATAGCATATTCTCATGTCCCGATTCATCAAAGTCCAGTTTTCAGGTGTTTTGATGGTTAAATCTGTCTAGTGAGTGTCCATCAATTTTATACAAAGATTTCTGTGTAGGCTGCCTTGCTTCTGCGAATGGGAGTTTGGGAACTTTAAATGAAAGAGTGTATAAAGTTTTCTTTGCTGAGTGTTATTAACTGAGGGACTCTGGATTAATTTAGCAGCCAGGTCTGTTCTTTCAGCCATAAGCCATGCTGTCAGAGAAACTTAATTACACTTTAAGTGGGATGCAAATGAGTTGTGACACTACATCATTTCACATGAAAGGTTCATTACTTACGTTAACTTGCACAATGCCTGCTCCTAAACCTAGACTCATTGCAATATTCCTGGGATTATTTTTTTTTAACATAGCTAAATACAAATAGGGTTTTAACTTTTAATAGTCTGTTTCCTTTTTAATATTTAAGACTACAAGTGTTTGCTTTATTAAATGATTATGAATTGAACTTCTAGATACATAAATATATTAAGGCTGGCAGAAAAAAAAAAGTGTTCTATCATTTTGCTGCTCAATAGCATATTCTCAGGATCCGATTATGCTTTAAAGTAACTTTATATCAGTAACTTCTTTAGCACTGATATCCATGACTTGAAACAAGAAATTTAGCAAGCTTTAAAATCAGAAGTTTGAGGAGTTTTATTCTTAGAGCTTAACAGATTTTTCTGAGGATCTGTTGGGTGATTTGGGGTGAGGAAACATAAACATAAACTTAAACATAAAAATATGTTTTATATTGATAATTAAAAGCTTGAGTGGTGGGGATAAATCAGTCATGACTATCTGACAATGTATTAGGACAAGTAAAACAATATATTTGATCCTATTCTGAAGAAATGGTTCTGGAATTTAAGGGGAGAGAGAGTTCATTTTAGATTCATACCTCTATTCTTTGATGTGGTAATAAGAGTTTTAGAGAAAATAGTTGTTTTCTTCCTAACATAATCAGTTACTATAATCAATCTTTGGTGCTTGACAAGTTTGTCCTCAAGGATTGGTAGTAGAAAAAAACAACAGTAGCAAATTTTTGTCACTTACACTCTTGGCAAGGTCCTAAGCACTTTACTTGTATTAGCTCATTTAATACACACACATAAGAGCTCTGTGAGGCAGGTACTCTGTCCCCATTTTACAAATGACAAAACAGAAAAAGAGAGGGATTAAACAAGTTGCCCCCCCCCCCCAAAAAAAAACAAGTTGCCCAGAGTCTCAACAGTGTGAGAGCCAGGGTTCAAACCTACTCATTCTATTTGTAAAGCTCCTGCTTTTAACCACTATGGCATACCACCTACATTGTACAGGGATTTTTATATTTATTAAATATAATAAAAATATTTTAAAATAAGTAGATGACAAAGTCCACAGATATCATAATGGAATACAGATCATTCTGTTAAGTGAAGAATGTGATTTTTAAAAAAATTGAAGTACAGTTGATTTACAGTGTCATAGAGGAACATGATATAATTCATACTGTGTCTGTTTATTCAAGTAAATCCCTAGGGTTTAGAGTCAAAAGTTTTGTTATAGTTTTTGAAGATTTTTATTTTTTTTTTGATGTAGACCATTTTTAAAGTCTTTTTTGAATTTGTTACAATATTGTTTCTGTTTTATGTTTTGATTTTTTAGGTGTGAGGCATGTGGGGTCTTAGCTCCCTGACCAGGGATCAAACTTGTACCTCCTGTATGGGAAGGAAGTCTTAACTACTGGACTTCCAGGGAAGTCCCCAAATTTTATTGTAATTGAATATACCAACCATTAGATGCTGTTTCATTTTAAGGCACAAGTCTGTCTTTTTCCTAATGAATAGTTCATGGTATTTATTACAAATAGACTTTGATATCAAACTGGAACAGATATGGAAAGGTGAATTATATTCTTCATTGCAAATTTATAGAGTAAGGTAAAACCATGTAATGCACTGAGCTGCTTCACTATAACTTAATATACTGGAATTGTAGTTAGTTTACTAGTAGTTTGGTGTTTGAGGGAATTATGCAGTTTTGAAATCGAAATTTACCTCCTCATAACATGATCATTCCATCTTTTAAATGATAGGAAATATGCTCCTAAATTGAGGATAATATGTATGCATTGAAATTGATATTCCTTACTGTGCCAGTCATCAGTTTGCTTCAAATTCATCCTGTATTGCCTGCTCTGCAGTAAAGAAACTGGATCCTGTAATCATTTCTCTTCAACAGGCGCAGCCATTCAGCTATGACAATAGAGGGCAGTGGAGAGACATTGTAAGAGAAAGGAGCTTCTGTTCCTCTTTCTGGTGCTGTCTGTCTTTTATTTGGTTTCTCCTGCATGACTTTTTTTGGAGAAGGCAATGGCACCCCACTCCAGTACTCTTGCCTGGAAAATCCCATGGATGGAGGAGCCTGGTAGGCTGCAGTCCATGGAGTCGCTAAGAGTTGGACACAACTGAGCGACTTCACTTTCATTTTTCACTTTGATTCACTGGAGAAGGAAATGGCAACCCACTCCAGTGTTCTTGCTTGGAGAATCCCAGGGATGGGGGAGCCTGGTGGGCTGCCGTCTATGGGGTCGCACAGAGTCGGACACGACTGAAGCGACTTAGCAGCAGCAGCAGCATGGCTTTCAGCAATGCATGAAGGGAGTAAGCATCCAGGTGTAACCACCGCCCCTCCCCTCCCCGCACTAGCACCACTGTTTCTTGGGGAAAGTGCATTACTGGCTTTCATCAGGTGACTGTCTCATTGCCAGTATGAACACTATGCCCCTTGACCACAATGTTCATGAAAACACATCTTAAGTTGGAGAAGAATATGAGCATTTTAGAAGTAGGAGAAACCTTAGAAATCATCTAGTCTAACCCTTCCTTTCTGTAGGAATCCAGAGAGGTTTATTCCATGTGTTTTCACACCTTTTATGTAGCTTGTAACGCTTTTAAATCTTCCCTTTCAGAGTTTATATTTTAAATAATGACACTACTTATAATTATTTAAAACATTCAATTTGAATTGCAAAGGAGATTTATTTATCTTGAATTTCATTGAGTACTTATTGGCTTTCTACAGTTTCTCGAAGTGTTTTATAGACTATAAGAATAAAAAAGAGACACTTTCAAAGCTAAAACAAAATATAAAAAACCCCAATGAAGCAGTATACCAAGGTAGAATATGGTAAAACCCACAAGAGTTATCCTCCAATTGAAAATTACTTTATAAAACCATAAGAGTTACGCAGAAAGAGACTGGAAATCATATTTGGGGCAATAAAGACTATTTCATGAAGACTATAGACATAAAAAGAGGATGGGTAGAGTCAAAGAGTTAGACTTGAGGAGTGGGGAATAAGAGTATATGGATAATTTAAAGCATAAACAAAGTTACAGAGGCAGAAAAATGTTTCACATTGGGATGCAAAATGCCCTCTAGCTTGTTTTATTGTGGGAATAGGCTAGTTACAGGAGAATAATGGAAAAACTTGGCAAAATTACAAATTATTGAGTTTTAGTAGATCATGACACATAGTATTTCAATAAAAATCAAGAAAATGTAAGATGGGATGAATAAATGAGTTAATCATGATTATATTCATATAAGTTCAAATTGCATGAATTAAACAATAGAACTTTGAAAGAAATCAAATTCTTCATCTTTGATCTCTGAAAAGTTAAGAAAGAGCTAAGAAAGAGTTAAATTGTTTGGATATAATATAAAGATTTCTCACTGAATTATATATGAAAAATTTGGTTTCATAATCCTAAAATTATCTTCTCCATCATTGAATGTTAAACATAATATCCAGTATTGACTTATATTGAAGAAAGCTAAAGGGCTTCATTTTCTGGATGGGGGGATTAGATAACCTAAACAGCTTTCAATTATTATAAATCTAGAAAATTTTTTGGAGAAGGAAATGGCAACCCACTCCAGTATTCTTACCTGGAGAATTCCATGGACAGAAGAGCCTGGAGGGCTACAGTCCATGGCACAAAGAGTCACAAAGAGTCGGACACGACTGAGCTACTAACACACAGAATATTTTTAATACATATAATAGACTATAAAAACTGTTCATAAAAAAAAAAAAAACTGTTCATTTAAATGCCCAAACGGTAATTTGAAAAATTCCAAAGGAGATAAATGATGAGGAAACAAAGCCCCAGATCAAAAACTAATGTGGAAGCTGCCTTGGGAGGTGGGGATGGGGTTGGGGTTGATTCCATCTCTCAGTTCTCAGGAGCTGAAATTTAATAGCTGTGTGGGGACAGAAAATGACACTGTGGATACATGAATCAGGGAGTTGAAAATGAAATAGAAAATAAAATGAAAAACTATTGAAGATTTGCAACACCAGTGAAAAAGTCAGGGTTGAACTTGAAAAATATCTACTCACTGGTAGAGACTGTCAAATAAGCAACTTACCAGTTTCAGCCTGAGCTGGGAGTTAGTTGGGGTAGCAGAATTTTCCTCTGAGAGTTTACAGATGCGGGCCTACCTTCACATTCATTAAAATTGAGTTACAGTCAAATAATGTAGATAACTCAAAAGTATAACTTTGCATATATATACATACAGAGCATAAATATAGTATACTGTGGTGGCTGTTTAGTTGCTCAGTCGTGTCCGACTCCTTGCGACTGCATGGACTGTAGCCCGCCAGGCTCCTCTGTCCACGGGATTCTCCAGGCAAGAATACTGGAATAGGTTGCCATTTCCTTCTCCAGGAGATCTTCCCAAGCCAGGGACTGAACTTGGGTCTCCTGCATTGCAGGTGGATTTTTTACCAAATGAGCCACCAGGGAAGCCCATAGTATACTACTATTTTATAAAGAATAGACATATGCAAGATGGTAGTTATTGTATACACATATAGAGTTTATAGGTAAAATTATAAAACCATGATTAGAAGTAATAAACATCAAACATGGGAGAAAAAGGGAGATTAATGAATTTTTCTTAAGCTGAGTGTGTTAAAAAATGCTTTAAGGATACAATTTAGGTAATACAAACAAAATTCTTAACACTTGAGGAGGCAGTCTCTATTCAGAGAACTGCAAAATGAGGTGGAAGGCAGGAAGCTGTGATAGGATAAAAAAATAAAGGACAAGGAAGTGAAAAATAGAAAATATCTAATTGGCTATGGCCACATAGTCAACCTTGTTTGAGATGAGAAGGGAAAGGAAAATAACTATAGAGCCCAGAGCTGGCTTCATTTTGGGGATTGGCTGACTGACTATCCTGCTTTTCTAGTCAAGTGGAGCATTTATAGGAACAGGAAAGTTCACCTTAGTTTCAGTTTGCTGACTTGATACCATAGGCAGGAGCACTCCGTCTTGGGCCTAGAAAGTTATACAATAGGTGGTAGATATTTATTATATCTCTACTTTAAAATATAGCTGAAATATTTATAATGTTAATTAAAACAACTCACAGAATCTTTTTTTTAAATTTATTTTTTAATTGAAGAATAACTGCTTTACAGAATTTTGTTGTGTTACGTCAAACCTCATAGTGAATCAGCCATAGGTACACATGTATCCCCTCCTTTTTGAACCCCCCCGCCCATCTCCCACCCATCCCACCCCTTTAGATTGATACAGAGCCCCTGTTTGAATTTCCTGAGCCATACAGCAAATTCCCATTGGCTATCTATTTTACATATGGTAATATAAGTTTCCATGTTACTTTTCACATACCTCTCACCCTCTCTTCTCCCCATGTCCATAAGCCTATCCTCTATGTCTGTTTCTCCATTGTTGTCCTATAAATAAATTCTTCAGTACCATTTTTCTAGATTCTATATACATACATTAAAATATGATATTTATCTTTCTCTTTCTCACGTCACTCTGTATAATAGGTTCCAGTTCATCCACCTCATCAGCACTGACTCACGTGTGTTCCTTTTTATGGCTGAATAACATTCCATTCTGTGTATGTACCACAACTTCTTGAGCCATTCATCTGTCAATGGACATCTAGGTTGCTTTCATGTTCTAGCTATTGTAAATAGTGCTGCAATGAACAATGGGATACATGTGTCTTTTTCAACTTTAGTTTCCTCATGGTATATGCCTAGAAGTGGGATTTCTGGGTCATATGGTGGTTTTATTCCTAGTTTTTTAAGGAATCTCCATACTGTCTTCCATAGTGGCTGTCTCAATTTACATTCCCAGACACAGTGCAAGAGCGTTCCCTTTTCTCCACATCCTCTCCAGCATTTATTGTTTGTAGACTTTTTGATAACAGCCATTCTGACCAGTGTGAGGTGATATCTCATTGTAGTTTTGATTTGTATTTCTCTAAAATGAGCAATGTTGAGCATCTTTTCATGTGTTAGCCATCTGTATGTCTTCTTTGGAGACACGTCTATTTAAGTCTTTTCCCCACTTTTTGATTGGGTTGTTTGTTTTTCTGGCATTGAGTTGTATGAGCTGCTTGTATTTTGGAAATTAATCCTTTGTCAGTTGTTTCATTTGCTATTATTTTCTCCCATTCTGAGGGTTGTCTTTTTACCTTGCTTATAGATTCCATTGCTGTTCCAAAGCTTTTAAGTTTAACCAGGTCCCACTTATTTACTTTTGTTTTTATTTCCATTACTCGAGGAGGTGGATCATAGAGGGTCTTGCTTTGATTTATGTCATCAAGTGTTCTGCCTATGTTTTCCTCTAAGAGGTTTATAGATTCTGGTCTTACATTTAGGTCTTTAATCCATTTTGAATTTATCTTTGTGTATGGTGTTAGGAAGTGTTCTAATTTCATTCTTTTACACATAGCTGTCCAGTTTTTCCAGCAACATTTATTGAAAAGGCTGTCTTTGTCCTATTGTATTTTCTTGCCTCCTTTGTAAAAAACAAGGTACCCATAGGTGCATGGGTTTATTTCTGGGCTTTCTATCTTGTTACATTGGTCTATATTTCTGTTTTTGTGTCAGTACCATATTGTCTTGATGACTGTAGCTTTGTAGTATAATCTGAAGTCAGGAAGGTTGATTCCTCCAGCTTCATTCTTCTTTCTTCAGGACTGCTGTGGCTATTCAGGGTCCTTGTGTTTACATTTGAATTGTGAAATTTTTTGTTCTAGTTCTGTGGAAAATTCCATTGGTAATTTGATATGGATTGCATTGAATCTGTAGATTGTGTTAGGTAGTATAGTCATTTTCACAATATTGATTATTCCTACCCAGGAACATGGAATATCTCTCCATCTGTTTATGTCGTCTTTGATTTCTTTCATTAGTGTCTTATAATTTTCCATATACAGTTCTTTTGTCTCCTTAGGTAAGTTTATTCCTAGATATTTAATTCTTTTTGTTGCAATGGTGAATGGAATTGATTCCTTAATTTCTCTTTCTGACTTTTCATTGTTAGTATATAGAAATGCAAGTTATTTCTGTGTATTGATTTTGTATCCTGCAACTTTGCTAAATTCACTGATAAGCTCTAGTAATTTTCTGATACTATCTTTAGGGTTTTCTGTGTACAGTATCATGTTATCTGCAGAGAGCTTTACTTCCTCTTTTCCAATCTGGATTCCTTTTTCTTTTTTTTTAATGGAAAGACATTCTTTAATCATGGCCTGCAAGACTTAATGTTGTTGAGATGTTCAGTTCAGTTTAGTCGTTCAGTCGTGTCCGACCCTTTGAGACCCCATGAATCACAGCATGCCAGGCCTCCTTGTCCATCACCAACTCCCAGAGTCTACTCAAACCCATGTCCATCGAGTCGGTGATGCCATCCAACCATCTCATCCTCTGTCATCCCCTGCTCCTCCTGCCTCCAATCCCCCCCAGCATCAGGGTCTTTTCCAATGAGTCAACTCTTCGCATGAGGTGGCCAAAGTACTGGAGTTTCAGCTTCAGCATCAGTCTTTCCAGTGAATATTCAGGATTGATTTCCTTTAGGATGGATTGCCTGGATCTCCTTGCAGTCCAAGGGACTCTCAAGAGTCTTCTCCAACACCACAGTTCAAAGGCATCAATTTTTCAGCACTCAACTTTCTTCACAGTCCACAGTATTACATAAAATGATACACAGATTCAATGTAATTTCCACTAAAACCCCAATGACATTTTTTGCAGAAATAAAAAACCCATTCCAAAATTCATGTGGAATGTTAATGGGCCCCAAATAGCTTAAATAATTTTTAAAAGGCAAAGCTAGAGACTTACACTTCCAGATTTCAAAGTTTACCGCAAAGTTGAAGCAATCAAAATATTGTGTATTGGCTTATGGAAATATAAATAACAAAGATTAGAATAAAAAACCCACAATAAACCCTCTCATATATAGTTAAATGATCTTGACAAAGGCGCTAGAGCCATTGTGTGGTAGAACAGACTCTTTTCAACAAATGGTCCTGGAAAAACTGGATGTCTACATGCAAAAGAATGAAATTGGTCCTTTTTCTTATACTACGTTTAAAAATTAATGTAGAATGGATCAAAAACCTATATGTAAGCTATAAAAGTACTGAAGAAAAGTTTATGGCAATACTTTCTTGTGTATGACAGAAAAAGCACAGGCAACAAAAGAAACAAATATATCAATTGGACATTACCAAAATTTAAACTTTTGTGTAAAATTCAAAACTATCAAGAGAGTGAAAAGGCAGTCCACAGAATGGGATAAAGTATTTGCAAATCCTTTAAGAGATTAATATCCAGAAAACACAAAGAACTCCTAAAACTCAGCAACCACCACTGCAATTAAAAACTGGGCAAAGTAGCTTCCCCAACTGTATAGGACACAGCCAATGATACCCGTTTACTTATCTTATCCAGAGTACTGATAAGTACATCACTGTAGAGGCTGGGGGAGTAGCAGATAGAACTCCTGGATAGTATTAAAGAGATACAAATCCCAACCACACCAGGGACTACATCAAAAAGCCCACCCATGAGTCACTGGTGATACCTTGCCCACTGATCCCCCCAACTCCAGCACTCTGCTTGCTTTGCTCATATACTACCACACCCTGTGTCTGGCTCCTGGTGCACATTCCTGATGGTGACTGGAGTGAGCTCTGGCAGATGACTAGTGGGGACTCACAGAAAATCAGACTGACTCTGCAGGCCAGGGAGAGACCAGAAACTTTAAGATGTCTTTTTTTTTTTTTTTTTTTTTAAGTTTTAAGTCTGTCCTTGGTTAAGCAAAAAGGTGGCTGTCAGCACCTGTGTGTATATTGCAGCAATGAGAGAAGGCATATGAGCTTAAGAATTCAGCCAAAAGAGGGAGCAGGAAGCTTGGAGCAGATCTAGCCAAAGAATCTGATAAACCCTGAAAATTCCTAGCAGGATGATGGAAGGTATTTCTCTCCAAAAAGTGAAAGTGAAAGTCGTTCAGTAGAGTCTGACTCTTTGTGACCCCATGGACTGTAGGAATTCTTTTTTTTTTTTTTAATTAATAAATTAATTTAAGGGGCTAATTACTTTACAATATTGTGGTGGTTTTGGCCATACATAGACATGAATCAGCCATGGGTGTACATGTGTCCCCCATCCTGAACCCCCCCTCCCATCTCCCTCCCTATCCCATCCCTCAGGGTGGTTCTGTTTTTGGCTTTGAGGGCCCTGTTTCATGCATCAAACTTGGACTGGTGGTCTATTTCACATATGGTAATATACATGTTTCAATGCTATTCTCTCAAATCATCCTACTCTCACCTTCTCCCACAGAGTCCAAAAGTCTGTTTTTTATATCTGTGTCTCTTTTGCTGTCTCTCATATAGGGTCATCCTTACCATCTTTCTAAATTCCATATATATGCGTTAATATACTATATCGGTGTTTTTCTTTCTGACTTACTTCACTCTGTATAATAGGCTCCAGTTTCGTTCACCTCATTAGAACTGATTCAAATGAATTCTTTTTAATAGCTGAGTAATATTCCATTGTGTACATGAATCATATATACAATTTTCTTAAATTTCTTAAGTATTTCAGTTTTCTTAAATTTACTGAGGTTTGATTTGTGACCCAACGTAGTCTATCCTGGAGAATGTTCTGTGTGTACTTGAGAAGAAGGTGTATCCTTCTGCATTTGGATGGAATGTCCTGAAGATATCCATGAGATCCATCTCATCTAATATATCATTTAAGGCTTGTGTTTCCTTATTAATTTTATGTTTTGATGATTGGTCCATTGGTGTGAGTGGGGTGTTAAAGTCTCCTACTATTATTGTGTTACTGTCAATTTCTCCTTTTATGTTTGTTAGAGTTTGTCTTATGTGTTGAGCTGCTCCTATGTTGGGTGCATAGGTATTTACAATTGTTATGGTTTCCTCTTGGATTGATCCCTTCATCGTTATGTAGTGTCCTTCTTTATCTCTTGTAATACTCTTTAAGATCTATTTTGTCTGATATGAAGATTGGTACTCCAGCTTTCTTTTGCTTCCCATTTGCATGGAATATATTTTCCCATCCTCTCACTTTCAGTCTATATGTGTCTCTAGGTCTGAAGTGGGTTTCCTGTAGGCAGTGTATATATGGGTCATGCTTTTGTATCCTTTCAGCAATCTGTGTCTTATGGTTGGAGCATTTAATCCATTTACATTTAAAGTAATTATTGATATATATGTTCCTATTGCCATTTTCTTAATTGTTTGGGGTTGATACTGTAGATCCTTTTTCATCTCTTGTATTTCTTGACTATATAAGTCCCTTAAACATTTGTTGTAAAGTTGGCTTGGTGGTATTGAATTCTCTTAACTTCTGCTTGTCTGAAAAGCTTTTTATTTCTCCATCAATTTTGACTGAGATCCTTGCCAGTACAGTAATCTTGGTTGTAGATTTTTGCCTTTCAGTACTTTAAGTTTATCCTGCCATTCCCCTCTGGCCTGCAGAGTTTCTGCTGAAAGATCAGCTGTTGAGCATATGGGGTTTCCCTTGTATGTTACTTGTTGCTTTTCCCTTGCTGCTTTTAATATTTTTTCTTTGTGTTTAGTCTTTGTTAGTTTGATTGGTATGTGTCTTGGCGTGTTTCTCCTTGGATTTACCCTGTATGGGACTCCTTACGCCTCTTGGATTGTATTGACTATTTCCTTTCCCATGTTCGGGAAATTTTCAACTCTAATCTCTTTAAAAATTTTCTCATACCCTTTCTTTATCTCTTCTTCTTCTAGGTCCCCTATAATTCGAATATTGGTGTGTTTGATGTTGTCCCAGAGGTCTCTGAGACTATCCTCAGTTCTTTTCATTCTTTTTACTTTATTCTGCTCTTCAGAAGTTATTTCCACCATTTTATCTGCCAGCTAACTGATTTGTTCTTCTGCTTCAGGTATCCTGCTATTGATTCCTTCTAGAGTATTTTTAATTTCAGTAATTGTGTTGTTTGTCTCTGTATGTTTATTCTTTAATTCTTCTAGGTCTTTGTTAATTGACTTGTGCATTTTCTCCATTCTGTTTTCAAGGTTTTTGATCATCTTTACTATCATTATTCTGAATTCTTTTTCAGGTAGCTTGCCTATTTCCTCTTCATTTATTTGGACTTCTGTGTTTCTAGTTTGTTCCTTCACTTGTGTAGTATTTCTCTGCCTTTTCATTATTTTTTAAAAACTTATTGTGTTTGTGGGCTCTTTTCCCCAGGCTTAAAGGTTGAATTCTTTCTTCCTTTTGGTTTCTGCCCTCCTAATGTTGGTCCAGTGGTTTGTGTAAGCTTTGTATTGGGTGAGATTTGTGTTGAGTTTTTATTTGTTTGTTTGTTTTTGCTCTGATGGGCAAGGCTGAGTGAGGTGGTAATCCTGTCTGCTATTGATTGGGTTTGTATTTTTGTTTAGAAGAGACATCCTGCACAGGGTGCTACTGGTGGTTGGGTAATGCTGGGTCTTGTATTCAAGTGGTTTCCTTTGTGTGGGTTCTCACTATTTGATAATCCCTAGGGTTAGTTCTCTGATAATCTGGGATCTTGGAGTCTGTGCTGCCACACCAAAAGCTGAGGGCTTGATCTGTGGTCAGGAACAAAGATTCCACAAATGGTTTGTTATGACATTAAGTGAGATTAAAACAAGTATCCAAAAATGGGAAACCGAAGATGAACCCCAGAGAAATGGCAGTTACAAAATCAGGCAAATAATAATTAAAATGATAGAATATACACATATATACCCATGAGCAAAGAGAAAACAGTCCAACAAAAATAAAGTACAGTACATTGACCCAGTGAACAAAGTAAATCAAAAATTGTATTTACTAGTTAAGAGCAAAACTAACTAAAGCACAAACTGGAAAACGAAACTAGAGCAAGGTGCCAATTGGGGAATAATTCAATGAAAATAAAACTAACAAATATATTGAGAGGAAAGGAAAGGAAGAAAAGAAAGAAAGAATAGATATGCAAATTTAAATAGAAGAGGTAGATGAAGAAGATTTATATACATTAAAGATTAACTGCACAGGGAAAAGAACAGTAGGAAAAACAAAGGAATAAATGTAGAAAAAAACAGGTTTAAAAAATTAAAAATTAAAATTAAAAAAAAAGAAAAAATAAAACTCCACAGAACTGCAAAAGCCCAACATAGAGGCAGAGGTTTAAAACAGCAATAAAAAATGTGACTGAGGAAAAAAACCCTCAAAAGCTTAAAAAGATTTCATAGTGCCAGTAAAATCAACAACTACAACAGAAGGGGAAAAAATGGGGGGAAAAAAAGAAAAAAAATCCAAAAGAATCTACAGAACAAGTCAAAACATAAGAATAATAAATGTTTTTCTTTAGTCACTGCTGTCAGGGTTCTTTCCCTCGCTGGGACTCACAGTCCACCTCACCTCCCCAGGATGCCCTCCAACACTGTGCTGATATCTGGACCTGCTGTGGGGGTAGCTCAGATTCTAATCTGGTCCTACATCTGTGTGTTCTTGCCTCCAATGCCCACAGCTATCAGAACTAGTGTGTTTTCTTTTGTGGGAGCTCTCAATGATCTTTTATATATTCCATAGACATAGAGTCTGCCTAGGTGATCGTGTGGATTTAATCTGCAGCTTGTACAGCTGGTGGGAAGGTTTGGGGTCTTCTTCCTTAGCCACACTGCCCCTGTGTTTAAATTGTGGCTTTACTTCCACCTCTGCGTGTGGGTCATCCACTGGGGTTTGCTCCTGAGGCTGCCCTGGAGGACTCGGGTTTGCCCCTGTGAGGGCCAGATGTGGAGGTGGTGCAGCTGCTTGGGTCACAGGGGTTCTGGCAACATCAGGTACTCAGGGGGGTTGGCGGCTAGGCAGCAGGAAATACAGTGCTCTAGAAGGGTATGGCAACCAGGATTGGCCAATACACTCCAGTATTGTTGCCTGGAGAATCCCCCTCCCTGACAGAGACACCTGGCAGGCCACAGTCTACAGGGTCGCAAAGAGTCATACACGACTTAGGTGACCCTTCGCGCATAGATGCAAGACATTTTTTGCCCGTTGCAGCTCTGCCCCAGTGAGAGTTGAATGTGAAGGTGGGGCAATGTGAAGCTCTGCTTGGCTTGTGGAGACCCTGGCAGCATCAAGTGTGCTGGGTCACGGACTGCCTCAGCCGCAGGAGTTATAGCCCTATCAGAGTCTGTTTTTCAAGCCTCTTGAAGCTGGTGATGAGAAGGCCTCTTTGGCCAGCCTTTCTCCGTCGCTCTGCCCTTTCAGGCACTTAGAGGGCTCCCTTGCCTGGGGTCCTTCTCTGCTGTTCAGTGCGTCAGGCACATAGAGGCCCCCTGGCTGGGGTCCTACTCTGTAGATCGTTGTGTCATGCACCTCAAGGGGCAGCCTGGATGGGATCCCACTCTGTAGTTCCCCCCATCAGTCACTTAAAGGAGCACCCTGGGTGGGGTCCTACTCTGTAGTTCAGTGCGTCAGGCATTTGATGGGCCAGCCTCTCTGTTGTTCAGCTGCCGATGCTGGCATGTGGGAGAGAGAGGCTATGGTGATGGCTCCACCCCTTAGGCGTGACTCAGCAGTATTGCCTTGCTTCTGTGGCTGCCCCAGCTTTCCTCCACAGCCATTTCCCACCATGATCTCCTCCCACACATCCTCTCAACCCATCTCTCCACATTCAACAGCACCCCTCACTCTGGGATCGATCCACATTCCCCAAACTCCAGCTCCCAACTGCGGTGCCTTCCAGGGGCCTCTTGTCCTTGTCTGGGGTATGTGTGTCTGTGGCAAGGACTGTCTGATTCTTATTCCATTTAGGCTGCCACAGATCAGCTGTTTCACTCTCAAGCCTTAAATGTTTCTCCTCTGACTCAGACAATTGCCCTGATGTGGGGATCGGATCCCTGCTTCAGTTCCCCCACCCACCGAGAGCAGGTCCAGTCCTACTCACACTCCTATTTCCCCTCCTAGTTCCTTCATCCTACCGAGTTTTGCATGGGTCTAAGTATTCTTTTCCTCTGCTCAGGTCCTCCTGTCTGCTCTCAGCTGGTGTTCTGCATGCACTTCTGTGTCTGAAGGTGTATTCCTGATGTATCCGTGGAGAGAGATGTAGTCCACATCCACCTGCTCCTCCACCATCTTGTTCTTGTCCTTAAAATTGAAAAATTTTAAATGTTTTTTATACTTTTTAATTGAAGTATTGTTGATTTACAATGTTGTACTAATTTCTACTGTATAGCAAAGTGACTCAGTTATACCTATATAGATATATTATTTTTTAATATTCTTTTCCATTATGGTTTATCCCAGGAGATTGGATATAGTTCCCTGTGCTATATAGTAGAACCTTGTTGTTTATCCATTCTAAATGTAATAGTTTGTATCTACCAACCCCAAACCCCCAGTACATCATCTCTCTCCTTCTCCCTCCTCCCCCTTGGCAACCATTAGTCTGATTTCTATGTCTGTGAGTCTGTTTCTGTTTTGTAGATAGGTTCATTTGTGTCGCTTTTTTTAGATTCCACATATAAGTGATATCATATGACATTTGTCTTTCTCTTTCTGACTTCACTTAGTATGATACTCTCTAGTTGCATCCATGTTGCTGCAAATGGTGTTATTTCATTCTTTTTTATGACTGAGTAGCATTCCATTTTTTATATGCACTACATCTATTTTATCCATTCATTTGTCAAGGGACATTTAGCTTGCTTCCATGTCTTTTTTATTTTTATACGTATATACATCCTCTTTAAATATTCTTTTCTATTATGGTTTATCTTAGGAGATTGGATATAATTCCTTGTGCTATAAGGTAGGACCTTGTTGTTTATACATTCTAAATGCAATAGTTTGCATCTATTAACCTCAGATTCCCAGCATCTTAATTAATGTTATAATTTTAATATCAAATAAAAAGATTTCATATTGCTCTGCACACAATAGATTTTCCCAATATCCCTTATGGATGTGATGTAACACTATGTAAATCAAAAGATTAGCAGTAAAAGTAAGAAAGAAATTATAAAGATATAGGTAAAATATTTAAATATTCTAAGTAGATGATATCTTAGATTAATATCCTATGAAAATGATGTTGTGAAAATAAAACCACTTTTGGAGTTAGCCTTCTAACTTTTTAGAGTTAATGTCTCTCTCTCTCTCTCTCTTTTTTTTTTCACTTTATTTTTTGATAGATGATAAAGCCCTAGATGCACAAAGATGAAGTAGTTTACTCAAACCACTTAGTAAAGTAGTCAGAATCCAATTCTTTTGTTCCCTAATCTAAGGTTAGATATCAATACTTCAGACTCCTTTTGCTAGGTTTTATGTTCCAAAATAAAAAGCAACCTGAAACCATACTGATTGTTATCCTTAATAACACAGTCTTCCTTTTATTTTTTTCCCCATTTCATGCATACACAGTTCTAAGTTTTAGTATGTAACAAAATTGCAAAGGGCAATCAATAATGGACAATGCACTAGAGTGGCAGTCTTTCAGAACTTTCATTTTGTGCATCTCCAGAACACAGATAAGGATGGCTCATTAACCAGGAAATCTGGGCAATCTGTCAAAAAGATATCAGTGTTGCAAAAGCACCATTTGACTCAGCATTCTAATCCTCCCAACCAACTCCCTACCTGAGAACTGAATAGTAATTTGTGACTCTTAAGCAGTGACCTGGAGTAGGGGTCTTTCTCTCCATTGGAGAAGAACATTAGGAGGAAAGGTTCTGAAATGCTTTGTTCTTATTTCAGAACTTCAGGAAAACTGCTTGTTTATTGGTTTTTGAACAACTACTGTCAATCTCACCTCCCCGAGGGCAAGGAAAACACACAGCAGGATTTCCGGCCTGAAAAATTGCACATACAGAACCATCACATCCTACTATTGGCCTTTGGTCTGCTCCCTACATCCTTAAATATCTGGAATCCTATTTTAAAGTAACTTTCTCTTTTAGCAAGAGTATTTGGTTCCTCATAAAATGATTTTTTTCCCAAAATAAGATTTTAGAAAGCAGATTTTGGGAGAAATGTTAGAATTTGCCAAGCCTTTTGATTTCTTTTAGACATCCAAAAAAAAAAAATTGCCTAAATAAAGCTGTTTGGGCATGCAATGAGGCAGACCTCCATTTGTGGAATAGCACTAGCAAAATGAGTATCTTTAGAATGGAGAATGTTAGTGGTTTTTTTTTTTTTAATAATCGTCCAAATGTTTATAACCCTGTACATGCACTAAGATGAAAAATCAGTGCAATTGGAGAAAAAAAACAATGGTTTAAACAGTTTGGAAGAAAAGAAAGTATCCCAATAAATCACTTGTCATTGTGGATAATAGAATACTGCATCATCTTCTATCAGCTAGAATAAAGGTTAAAACACTGTGCTTGCTCTTTAAACTCTGTGATCTCGCTGGCATATTCAATAGTGGGTTCCATCATTATTGCCTTTTTGGTAATGGAAACACTTTTCTTTCCTATAATTGTTTGTAATTCCTGAAAACTCTTAAGAAATGCATCTGCTTTATAAGTAATAAATTCTCTGCTGAAAGTGTCGAGAGATAGCAATAATAGGAAGGGAGAAGAAAATTTCTTTTCTCAGCAAGCATAAAATGTTGACAGAATGCTTCACAAATTATTTAAAGCATTTTGCATTAAAAAAAAAGGAGTTTCAAGAAGAAAGGTTGTCCTGCTCTGAAAAATGATGGGTTTAAAATGCAAGGGTATAGCATTGAAAACTTAATTTGAAAAGCTTGAGCTATTCCATCTAGACCATGATCAGCAGCAATCTATCACTCAATCCAACCATTAGTCCTTCTGAAGTTCATCTCCTGACTGATCACCTCTTAATCTCTTTTGCATCACTCCCATCCTCTATGAAAAATTTTGAAGTTCTTATGTAAGTAAAAATTGTGTATGCACATCATTTATGGAGTTGAAATATGCTGCCAGGTTAGCTACAAAAATACCCATCTCCAACTATGCCTTTCTCTGTTCCCTCCACCCTAGAGGAAACAGTTACACCCCTTTAGCTTATTATTTAACCCCTTTTTATTTATGCTATAGTTGATTAGATGTTTAGTGAATATGATTACAACCAGGTAAATGCTGTCCAAAGAGCCAAGTTAATTAATAAACTCTGTTTACCTTAATTTTCCTATATAATTTCTGGGTTTCCTGGAAAAAAAAAAAGACTTGTTTATTGTTTTTCTTCTTCTCTGTACCTTTCATTAATTAAACCTCAAATTATCTACAGTTGTCTAAATCTCCTCTTTGTATGATTAGATGTAGCAGGTTTCTCTGGTGACTCAGTGGTAAAGAATCTACCTGCTATTGCAGGAGACATGAGTTCAAGTCCTGAGTTGGGCCTGTCCCTTGGAGAAGGAAATGGCAACACAACCCAGTATTCTTGCCTGGGAACAGAGGAGCCTGGAGGGCTATATAGTCCATCAGTTCAGCTCAGTTCAGTTCAGTTACACAGTCATGTGTGACTCTTTGCGACCGCATGGACTGCAGCACACCAGGCTTCCCTGTCTGTCACCAACACCTGGAGCTTACTCAAACTCATGTCCTTCAAGTCGGTGATGCCATCCAACCATCTCATCCTCTGTCATCCCCTTCTCCTCCTGCCTTCAATCTTTCCCAGCATCAGGGTCTTTTCCAATGAGTCAGTTCTTCACATCAGGTGACCAAAGTATTGGAGTTTCAGCTTCAGCATCAGTCCTATCAATGAATATTCAGGACTGATTTCCTTTAGGATTGGCTGGTTGGATCTCCTTGCAGTCCAAGGGACTCTCAAGAGTCTTCTCCAACACCACAGTTCAAAAGCATCAATTCTTCAGTGCTCAGCTTTCTTTATAGTCCAACTCTCACATACATACACCACTACCAGAAAAAGCATAGCTTTGACTAGATGGACCTTTGTTGGCAAAGCAATGTGTCTGCTTTATAATATTCTGTCTAGACTGGTCATAGCTTTTCTTCCAAGGAGCAAACGTCTTTTAATTTCATGACTGCATTCACCATCTGCAGTGATTTTGGAGCCCCCAAAAATAAAGTCTCTCACTGTTTCCATTGTTTCCCCATCCTTTTGCCATGAAGTAATGGGACCAGATGCCATAATCTTGGTTTTTTGAATGTTGAGTTTTAAGTCAACTTTTTCACTCTCCTCTTTCACTTAAATCAAGAGGCTTTTTAGTTCTTCACTTTCTGCCATAAGGCTGGTGACATCTACATATCTGAGGTTATTGATATTTCTCCCAGCAATCTTGATTCCAGCTGGTGTTTTATCCAGCCTGGTATTTCTCATGATGTACTCTGCATATAAGTTAAATAAGCAGGGTGACAACATATAGCCTTGACGTACTCCTTTCCCGATTTGGAAGCAGTCTTTAGTTTCATGTCCAGTTCTAACTGTTGCTTCTTCACCTGCATACAGATTTCTCAGGAGGCAGGTCAGGTGGTCTGGTATTCCCATCTCATTAAGAATTTCCCACAGTTTATTGTGATCCACACAGTCAAAGGCTTTGTGGGGGAATGTTCAAACTATCACTATAGTCCATGGCATTGCAAAAAGAGCCAGACACAACTTAGTGACTAAACAACCAACAAGCCAGACATTCTATCAAATTAATCTTTTTGTAATCATGTCTCCCAGAGCTTGCTCTAGTCTGCATTATTCTCCCTCCTATCTGGGGTAGAGCTGACATTCTTTATTTATACCATCATGCTGGGGATTCTTTCACTTTCTCTCCTTGGTTTGATCTATTTTTTTTCTATCCCAGGTCTTCCTCATTGTCAGTTTACCCTCTCACTTTGTAGAATACATCCTTAAACAGCTCTTACCGAAAGCATATTTGTGACATTACATGTCTAAAGATATTTTTATTCTACCCTGAAATGTAAATTAAGCCTTTCAAATTGTATCAAGGTAAAATTACATATAATAATTGCACAAATCTTAAATGTGCAGTTTGATGACAGATACACACATACCTATACATACCACCTAAATGAAGTATACAACATTTCTGTCAGTCAAAAGGCTTCTTAGTGCCCCATACTAGTTAATACTCTCTCTTTAGGAATTACCATTATTCTGAGTACTATTACTTGAATTAATTTTTCCTTCTTGAAAATCATAAACATGGAATCATATAATACATACTTTTTTGCACTTATTTTTTCACTCCATATCTTTTTTTGGTGTGAATTCATTCATATTATTTACTTTACCAAAGTTTTCTAAATTGTCAGTGCTTAATATTACATTGTATGAATAGATCATAAATTGTTCTTATATTTTCTTCTATAAGTATAAAACATTTCACAGTTAACATCTAAATTTATGATCTACTTAAAATTAATTTTTTGAATAGGATGCAAAGTATGGACCAAAGTTTGTTTATTTATTTTTTCCATATGAATACTCAGTCTCCAGTATCCTTTATTGAGAAAAGCATTGTGTGCCCCACCGAATTGGAGTGACACTTTTGAGTAAATCACATGACTGTATATGTGTGGGACTCTTTCTGAACTCTGTTCTGTTCCATTGATCTATTTACTCATCCTTAGGCCATTAACATAGCCTTGATTGCTGTAGATTTACAGTAAGTGTTGATAAGTACTCCAGCTTTCTTCTTCTTCAAAGTTGTCTTGCTATTTAAGATCCTCTGCATCTTCATATAAATTTTAAGGTCAGTTTACCAATATCCACCAGAAAAACAAAACAACCCTTTATTGGATTGAGAAATTTCTTTTGTCTTGCTAGTTTGCTGGGTCTTTATCATGAATAAATGTTGAGTTTTATCACTTGCTTTATTTTAGTCTGTTGATATATTTATATTATTTTTTTCCTTTATGAATGTAGTAATTTACATTGAATGTGATTACATTCAGATGTTCAACTAACTTTGCATTCTGGGAATAAATATATACTTGGTGTTGATATCTTACCCTGTTATTATAATACTGGATTTTATTTGCTAATATTTCATTTAGGATTATTTAAATTTTGAGAAATATTGAACTTTAATTTTTTGTTTCTTGTAGCATCTTTGTCAGGTATGGCTTCCAGGGTTGTACTAACTTGGCACTTGAATAGTAGTTTAGTTGGTTATGAGATACTAGGTTGGAAATAATTTCTTTCCATTGTCTTCTAATATTTAATATACTCTTGAGTAGAATTATGTGATTATGGTTTACACTGTAGTGTATAGGATCTTCATATGTTTCTGATAGTTTAAAATTTACTGCACTGAACTTTATTGTGTATTCATTACTGTGCTGGGAAGTAAGTTGTATTTTTAATCTCTAAACTTAGATCTCAAGTTGTGGGACGTTTTCATGAATCGCTTTATCCACAGTCAGTTCAGTTCAGTTCAGTTGCTCAGTCATGTCCGACTCTTTGCGACCCCATGAATCGCAGCATGCCGGGCCTCCCTGTCCATCACAAACTCCCAGAGTTTACTCAAACTCATGCCCATCGAGTCGGTGATGCCATCCAGCCATCTCATCTTCTGTCGTCCCCTTCTCCTCCTGCCCCCAATCCCTCCTAGCATCACGATCTTTTCCAATGAGTCATCTCTTCGCATGAGGTGGCCAAAGTATTGGAGTTTCAGCTTCAGCATCAGTCCTTCCAATGAACACCCAGGACTGATCTCCCTTAGGATGGACTGGTTGGATCTCCTTGCAGTCCAAGGGACTCTCAAGAGTCTTCTCCAACACCACAGGTCAAAAGCATCAATCTTTTGGCACTCGGTTTTCTTCACAGTCCAACTCTCACATCCATACATGACCCCAGTAATTACTAAGTCATATTAAATTTGCTTTCTAAACATCTTTCACTATACTTCACTCATCTCCCACATACTTCTAGTCCTCCTGTCTATTTCAGACTTTCAACATTTATTATTTTATAGGATATCATAGTAACCTAACTTGATACCTTTCTCTGACCTCTTTAAGCCTCAGATCTATTGATGTAAATTAAGCATTCAACAGCATTTCTTAAGTATCTAAATCTTTTTCAGGTATGGTTTGACCCAAAGGTACCACTGAGAAAAATACATGGTTACTCTGTGTTAGTGGAAAAATTAGTTTACTGGGAGAATAATACATTAATGGAAAATTATAAAACAGTATTCTCAGTGTGGTAAGAGAAATATAGGGTACTAGAGAGCCACAAAGAAGGGAGTCTAACTTACACTTGGGGACAGTTGGAAAGACTTCCTAAAAGGTCATGTAAGTAAACACCACACAATTAGGGAGTATCTTTTGTACAGAAGACATGCCAGGCTCTGAAGTGGTGGGCACACTTTTTTTTTTAAAGTATTTATTTACTTATTTTGGCTGTGTTGCTATGTACAGGCTTTCTCTAGTTGTGGTGAGCAGCCTCTAGAGCAGGGGCTCAGTAGTTGTGGTACCTGGGTTTAGTTGTCCCACAGCATTTGGGATCTTAATTCCTGTAACTGAGATTGAACCCATGTCCCCTATTTTGGAGGTGGATTCTTAACCACTTGACCACCAGGGAGTCCCATGGTGGGCACATTTGCTGAAGGGATTGACAGAGGATGAGATGGGTGGATGGCATCACTGACTCAGTGGACATGAGTTTGAGCAGGTTCTGGGAAATGGAGATAGACAGGAAAGCCTGGCATGCTGCAGTCCATGGGGTCTCAAAGAGTCGGACACGACTGAGTAACTGAACTGAACTGAAAGTTCAATATGGCTGAAATGGAGAGTGAGAAGGAAATGGGTGGAAGCTGGAGAAGTAATTAAGAGTCAAATCACTCAGAACCTTCTGAGCCAATTTTTGGAGCCTGGAAATTTCTTCTAAGAAAAGCAGGAGACAAAAGGGAAACCTTAGGATTTACATTGCTTTTTAGAAAAATTTATATTCCTTGGAGAATGGTTTGAAACTAATCAAGATTGAAGAAGGAGACCAGTTGTAATAATCGAGAAACGGTAAAGTCCTGAAATAGGATTAAGGAAGTGGAGAGTGGGAAAAGTAGTTAGTCTTATAGGACATTAGTAAGTAAGTTTGAGAGGATAAGAGTGGGAGGAATTACGACACAAAGAAATGGCAGATTTGAAGGAATGGTTCATTGTTGAGTTAAACTTTGATCATACTGAACTCAAGGTGCCTATGGGACATCCAGGTGAAATCTGATCATTATTCTCAGGCATAAATACACTCAGTAGTTCCCTACTGTGTTCAACATAAGACTAAATCCCTTTGCATGGTACACAGGGTCATTTCCATTCTCATCCCAGCACTTCTGCCTGGCTTCATCCCTTAATAACAACTCTTAACTTCTTGAGCTACTTGTTCACACCCTTTCACATCTCTTTGTCTTTAATCATACTGTTATGCATTTTACCAATGCCACATGGGTTCTTCTGTGAAGTTCAACTTCGTTGTTTCACACAGATCCCTCACACCAAATATTTGTGCGTCTTATATCTTTAACTGAAGATTGTGAGAGGTTACGGGAGAAATTGGATTACATAGTACACAAGTGTTTGCCTGCTCATTGCTTACTTCCTCTTCTCTCACCTATTAGATTTGTGTTGTTGGATACTGTAGCCACTGACCACCTGTGGTCACTGTTAAGCATTTGAATTGAAGTTAATTTGAGATCAGATGTGCTGTAAGTGTAAAATACAAACCAAATTTGGAAGCCTCTGAGAAAAGAAAATAAAATATATTGATAATAATTTTTAAATTATTGAAGTGACAATGTTTTGGACATACTGAGTTAACTAAAGAATATTATTAAAATTAATTTCCCCTTTTCCTTGTTTTAAAACTATGACCACCAGAAACTTTAAAATTATATATGTGGCTCATAATATGTTTCTATTGGACTGAGCTGCCTTAGACCTCTCCCGTAAATTGTCAAATTCGTCTTATATTTTGCAAAGCAATTAATTGAACTCTTGAGATTTTATTTAAACTTGCATACCCAATCCCATCAAGCACTTTCATTTCATTAGATCTCCTTAGGAAGAATGTATTATTAATATTATTTATAGAGAAAAGAAAAAATTCAAAACCCCAAACATTCAGTTTTCTACTTTGGCACTCACTGCATCGTGTGATTATTTGAAAAATTTCTTTTCCCCCCAACTAGGTTGTGAGCAAAGAGCATGTCTTTCTCATCTTTTCCTCCCCAATGCTGTTGGGAACATAGAGTAGGTACTAAGAAATGCTTATTAAATGACAGGATTTGGTTATTATCTGAAAAGAAAATATTAGCTGAATTTAGTAATTACATTAATGGAAATTGGTTTTTATAAATTAAGACTAGTGGTAAACACATCTTGATGTACTTCTATCTCTCCATTTCTCCTTGACCTTATAGATTAATCCAGTAATGATGACTTGAATCCATTCATTGCCTCTGTGTGACAAAGTCTGTGCTAATATCATTCTCCTCTAGACATGTAAGAAGAAGTAGAGAAGGAATTTAAATCAATAAAGCTAACAAATAAATAACAAGCTAGAGAAGTGGAACGTGTCACTTAAGAACATGTGAGGTGAAGGGCGTATTGACAATTTCTGGTAACTAAGTAGATTGAGTATTGACAGCAGAAGTCATTATGAAATGAACCCTTGCTTGAAATCATGTTTACATAAGGGTGTCATAGCAAGTAAGTATTATATATATACCATTATAGCATTGTCCTTGAACCTGTTAGGCAGACTGAGGTTTTAGAGCTTTACTGCAATTACTGACTCCAACTATGATGCCTTTAATGCATATTTCAAATTTTGAAATGCTCTTGCTGACTTCACATAACAGTAGTCCCCTAATGATAGAAGCTTTGCCTGCACTTGAGAAGAAAATTTCAAGAGAGGCCAAGCATAAAGTGATATGGTGAAAAATGATAATACAAATTGAGCCAGATTTCCCTAGTGGTTTAGGTACACCTTGACTTTAAATTTAAAACTTTTGGAAGTTGCATTCACTTTTAAAGGCCATGCATTCAGTAATCCCAAGAGGTATCTCATGATTTCTGTCCATGGGAGACTCTAGGTTCTACAAAATGTCTTACTTGTTGTTTACTTGTTGTAGATTGAAAGGGAGAGACAAATGGAGTGTCTCAAGTTTGATCAAGTTCGATGTAATAAAATTTGCTCAAGTGAAAATCAGTCACCCCTTCACTCAATTTTTCAAAAGACTTCTCTAAAGAGATGAACTGTACCACAGCACAATGGTTTCTTCATTAATATAGAGGATTAGTAAAATCACTCTCCTTATTTGTCATTCATTCCTAGAGATTACAAACCTAAACATGTTCAAACTGAAGCCAGTCTATGCAGGGGAAAACTGTTGATGACACGGGAAGTATTCTAGTCATATGCATACTTATTCATTTAATCTACTAGTTCTCTACCTTTTGTTTTCTTCTTTATCTGAATAAATAGGACTAAGCAACTAACTTATTGCCTGCAACTGTTAATATTTCATAAGTCTCTGCTAGTTTGACCAGCATATTTCTATGTAGCCTTTTGGTTATATAGTCTATAATAACAGTAGTATGGTAATGAATATCCAAGTTTCAAATTGTAGTACAGTTTTTAAAAATCCTATATTGCATGTGGAGAGAGAGAAGAAGATGAAAATAGTTAATAGGAAGTTTGAATGATAAGTGGACTTTGTATAGCAATGGCCATGAGAAGAATATCTCAAAAATATGAAAACTGGCCAGTGTAGCAAAACTGTCATTTATCATATAATGAGAAAGCAGAGTAAGAGGGAAGAGTAATTCCATCCTAATGCTTCTCTAACTCAAAGCCATTTTTCCATTAAGAAAAGCTTTTAGGTATTCATAATATTCATTCTCTCTGAAATTAACAAACTCTTTAGTCCTTAAAACTTTAAGATTTTCTCTAGTGGATCACTTTTGGGGTTGTGATCCAGCAAAAACCCAGAGTAAACATTTTTTCAAAGTATTTTTCTGCAGGCATACTATAGTGGAAAACAGAGCAAGCTGGTGGACTTAGCATAACCCCATAGGAGCCAGAAGCTTTACTGGTTTTCTGGAGCAATTCACACAATCTTCTGCACTGCGTGAAACAATACTTACCAATAGCGCCATACTCCCACTTACACTGAGTGGCTATCATTCAGTATTATTTCTGCTTTATAGATCTATTAATAACTGAATATTTTATATTTAAATATTCAGTCTTTTCTTTTTTTTTGTACTGTCTTCATGTATTCAGTATTGCTGAAGCACAGTGTTGCACACTGATTAATATTTATAGAAGTTTCCAGATTTGGGATTAGAAATAGAAAATCAGAGGAACAAACTATAGCTTCTTAAGGTGGGTGACAAGGATAAGTAGAATTATGATTTCAGTCCCTGTGGGTAAAAAAAGGATATCAGAAGATCAAATCTGCATGCAGTTCAAAGAAACTGCACAGAAAGCGTACGAACTGAAAAACAAGATGGTGGTGTGAAAAGGATCAAGTTTTCAGAAACATGGGAATTCAAATGCTTAAAGCCACGCTGATGGACTTTGTGGAGAAGATGGAAATTGTGGGGAATAACAGGTTTTTGTTAATAATTAATATAATGATTTTTTTATAATGATCTTAAAAGGTAAGCTGCATATAACTAAAACATCTCCAAGTCAAGTAAAAAATAAAAATTTCATTTTGATGGCAATTCAGATTATTCTTACATAGAGTAGGTGCAGTTTTTTTTCTTGGCTTTCCTGTTTATTTTTTTTGCCTTTGGCATTTTTTTCAGTTTTCTTTGTTGGTTTTAGACAGAAAAGGCAAAAGATCTGATCCATCTTCAAAGGAAAAAAGAACAGTCATGAGCTCTGCAAAGAACTTTAATCTCTTGCCCAAATGAGGTCCTACCCAACTCAAAGGACCTGACTTGACTCCTTTCCAGAATAAAATACATTCCAAGATAGGTCTCTGAAAAGAAACACAATCTTTGTGTCAGTTGTTTTATGATAATTACACCCAGTGGAATTAAGGCAGGTACCAGGAGGTGAAGGAATCTAGATTATTGTCTGATATTGGTGTGCTGAGATCACTAACATTTGAGACAAAAGACACTGATTTGCTGCATAATCCTGGAGGGAAGAAGAGAGAGTTTGGTCAGAGTTAGAAATGTATCCCGGAGGTCAGTTACCTGGGCTGAAAGAAAATCGTCAGAACTGATAGCCTCATCTATATCCAGTGGGCATTACTGCTACACAGTCCAGTATCCTCTTCTCCCCTCCCCCAACCTGAAGCTCACTATTTCTTCATCCTGTTTTGTTATCTCCTCCTGGCACTAAGTCTTCATTCAGTTCTCTCTACCTTTACTTGCTTATCTGTTTACTGACTTTCTCTGCATGCTAGCATGTAAGATCAGTGAGGGGCCAGGGCTTCCTCTTAATCATCACTGTATCTCTTGTACATTGTGGGTCAATGTTTGTTGAGTAAATGAATCAATTATATTTGACTTAGGTGTTTAGAATGTGGTTCAAATGTATCTTTTGAAAAATAAGTATGAATGCCTTAATAGTTATTCTGCATAAACAGCGATATGAATACACAGATGGAGGTTTAACTGATGCCTAAAGATAGTATTCAAGTATGAAATTTTAAGGTTATTTTAGTAGAGAATATCAAAGTGAAATTGCAAATAGGCAGTGACATGGCATGTCACACTTTTTAAACTGTATTAGGCACGGAAAATAACAAATGCTATTTCTAAACAAATATCTCCAATTGTAAATTATATTTCAAGGTATATCACTTTTGCACAGAGTCCATGTATAATGGAGACCAAGATTAAGGAAATACACTTGAGAAATAATATTCATTTATCTGCAATGGCTCTATTTTTAGCAAAAAGAATCACTGTGATGATTTGGTTACGTCGTTCAGCTTGCTTTGGGTATATGAAATGAACATTTCAGAAATCTGTTTGAAAAGACAGAAGTATATCCATTTTCATTCTATTTATCATAATGAATCAGGGCCAAGGTTATAATAAGAGCACAAAATGAAACATGAATAGCAATTTTTAAAATAGAAGTTATTCTCTAGAAAGCTAATTGTGAGTTCTATCAAATTTAATAAAAGTGATTCTTCTTTATCAAACTACTTTGAGGTATAGTTTAGAAGATGATTATACTCTATAATTGAACTTGCCAATTAAAATGTTGATTACTTTAAAACAGTATAGCTTTAACATGGGATAGAAAAGTAAAATATAAAACAATATATTGGAAATATTCCTGGTAACAAATTGTAAATTGGTGGGACGTAAGGTACAACCCTAGGGAAATTTTTTATTCTGTTTTATAGACAAGTGAATGAAGCACTGAACTGTTAAACTACAAATCATTACTGAAGTGATAAGTACAATTCAGTTGCTTTGATTTTCTAAGCAACTTTAGAAATACTTCAAAAGTTTAACTTAATCCTTCCATTATGTCTTTTTTAAAACTTTCTTTACATTTATTTTTTTAATTGGAGGAAAGTTGCTTTACAATGTTGTGTTAGTTACAGTGAATCAGCCATAATTAATTCTTTTTTATGGCTAATAGTCCATTGGATATGTGCACCACATCTTGTCCATTCAACTTAGATGGACATGTAGGTTGCTTCCATGTCATGGCTATTGTAAGTAAGGCTGCAGTGGACGTTGGGGTACATGTGTCTTTGAGAATTGTGACTTTCTCAGGGAATATGCCCAGTAGTGGGCATATAGTAGATTTATTTGTAGTTTTTTTAAGAAATCTCCATACTGTTCTCCATAATGACTGTATCAGTTTACCTTCCCACCAACTGTGTAGAAGGGTTCCCTTTTCTTCACATCCTCTTCAGCATTTATTATGTGTATATTTTTTGGTGATGGTCTTTCTGACTGGTGTGAGGTAATACCTCATGGTAATTTTAATTTGCATTTCTCTAATAATTAGTGATGTTGAGCATATTTTCATATGTTTATTGGCCATCTGTATGTCTTCTTTGGAGAAATAAATTAGGTTTTTTACCCATTTTTTGATTGGGCTGTCTGTTTTTCCGATATTGAGCTGTATGAGCTGCATATGTATTTTGGAGATTAATCCTTTGTCAGTTGTTTCATTTGCAATTATTTTCTCCCACCCTGAGGGTTGTCTTTTAATCTTGTTTATTTTTTCCTTTGCTGTGTAAAAGCCTTGAAGTTTCATTAGGCCCCTCTTGTTTCTTTTTGTTTTTATTTCCATTACTCTAGGAGGTGGGTCAAAGAGGATCTTGCTGTGATTTATATCAAAGAGAGTACTGCCTATGTCTTCCTGTAAGAGTTTTATAGTTTCTGGCCTTACATTTTAAGTCTTTAATCCATTTTGAGTTTATTTTTGTGTATGGTGTTAGGAAGGACTTTCCTGATAGCTCAGTTGGTAAAGAATCTGCCTGCAATGCAGGAGACCTCGGTTCATTTCCTGCGTTGGGAAGATTCCCTGGAAAAGGGAACAGGTACCCACTCCAGTATTCTGGCCTGGAGAATTCCATGGACTGTATAGTCCATGCAGTCACAAAAAGTTGGACATGATTGAGCAACTTTCACTTTCACTTTACGATTATATGGTGAAAGTGACAAATAAATTCAAATAGTGGCAAATAGACAAATGGTGTTAGGGAGTGTTCTACTTTCATTCTTTTACATACAACTGTCCAGTTTTCCCAGCACCACTAATTGAAGAGGCTGTCTTTCTTCCATTGTATATTCTTGCCTCCTTTGTCGAAGATATGGTGCCCGTAGGTGTTTGGGTTTATCTCTAGGCTTTTTATCTTGTTTCATTGGTGAATATTTCTGTTTTTGTGCCAGTACAATATTGTGTTAATATATCTTTGTCATATAGTCTGAAGTCAGGAAGATTGACTCCTCCAGATCCTTTTTTCTTGGTCAAGATTCCTTTGGTCTTCTGTGTTTCCATATAAATTATAAAACTTTTTGTTTTAATTCAGTGAAAAATGCCATTGGTAGTTTGATAGGAATTGCACTGAATCTGTAGATTGCTTTGAGTAGTATAGTCATTTTCACAATATTGAGTCTTCCAGTTCAAGAACATGGTGTAGCTCTCCATTTGTTTGTGTCATCTTTGATTTCTTTTATCAGTGTCTTAAAGTTTTGTAAATACAGGTCTTTTGTCTTTTTAGGTAGGTTTATTCCTAGATATTTTATTCTTTTTGTTGCAGTGGTGAATGGGATTGTTTCCTTAGTTTCTGCTTCTGATTTCTCATTGTTAGTGTATAGGAATGCAAGGATTTCTGTGTATTAATCTTATATCTTGCATTTTTATTATATTCATTGACTAGCTCTAGTAACTTTCTGGTGGTGTTTTTAGAGTTTTCTATGTATTATATCATGTCATCTGTAAACAGTGAGAGTTTTTACTTCTTTTCCAATCTTTCTTTCTTTTTCTTCTCTGAATGCCATGGCTAGGACTTCTAAAACTATGTTGAATAGTAGTGACAAGAGTGGGCATGCTTGTCTTGTGCCTGATCTTAGAGGAAATACCTTCATTTTTTCATCATCAAGAATAATGTTTCCTGTGGATTTGTTGTTTATGGCCTTTATTATGTTGAGGTAGGTACCTTCTGTGCCTACATTCTGTAGAGTTTTTATCATAAATGAGCATTGAATTTTGTTGAAAGCTTTCTCTGCATCTATTGAGATGATCATACGGTTTTTATCTTTCAATTTGTTACTATGGTATATCACATTAATTGATTTGCATATATTGAAAAATCCCTGCATCCCTGGGATAGAGCCCACTTGATCATGATGTATGATCCTTTTAATGTGTTGTTGGATTCTGTTTGCTAGAATTTTGTTGAAGATTTTTGCATCTATGTTCATCAGTGATATTGGCCTGTAATTTTCTTTTTTTGTGGCATCTTTGTCTGGTTTTGATATCAGGGGGATGGTGGATCTTGTCTCTCTGAAGGACAATACTGTGTTCAGTGGTGTGTTTTGGGGGTGTCTAAGGGCTTAGTATGGCTTTGGGCAGCCTGTCTGCTAATGGGCTGGGTTCTGTTCCTGTTTTGCTGAAGATTTGGCATGAGGTGTCCAGCACTGGAACTTGCTGGCCTTTGGGTGGGACTTGGTCTTAGTGTTGAGATGGAGTCCTTTGGGAGAGCTCTTGCCAGTTAATGTTCCAGGGGTTGGGAGTTCTCTGGTGGTCTAAACTCCTGGACTTGGTTCTCCCACCTTGGATGTTCAGGCATCACCCCTTGTGGTAGCACCAAGACTTCACAAGCCACACAGCACAGATGACAAAACCCTAAGACAAATGGTGAAAGCAACACTCACAGACAAGAACACCCAAAGAAACTCACACACACTTACAAAGAGAAAAGAAAAGAGAAAAAGAAGAATATAAACAGGAATCAAAAATGAAGAGTGCATTCAAGCCAATAAACAAACCTGTAGGTGAAAATGAATACTAAAAACTAGACTAGCAAAATACAAAATCAAAAACATGGGAAGAATGCAATATAACTATAGAATACTGTAAAAATAGGAAATAAACTTTATTTAAAAATAAAATGTTTTAAAAAAAGGAAAAAGTAAGTTAAAAAATTAAAATTAAAGGACTAATAAAGAAAAATATTAGAACAATACAGAAAAAAAAAAAAAAAAGAATAGGTATAGAGTAGTAGTAAGAAGAATGTCCGCTTGAGTCCTCAGTTGTCCTCTCCACACAGGGAGCACCAGCCAATCTGCCTTCTCAGAAAGTCCTCTAATATTTCTAGGAAGGTCTCTGAACCTGCTGAGGGCTCTGTGGGGTCCGCTCAGACTCAGATCTGGCCTTATTCCAGCTTGTACTTGCCTCCAAAGTCCATGGTTTCAGGCTAACTGCGGGAGATTTAATCTGCTGCACCTGCAGCTGCAGGAGCGCATTCCCTTCCTCTTCTTTGCTCACACAGCCCCTGCTGCTCCACTTTGGTTTTGGACCCACCCCGGCTTGGCTTGTAGCCCACCCTCTGGTGTCAGTTCCCCGCTCAGACTAGAGGGGGCGAAAGTAGTGGCTTGTTAGGGCTCACTTTCTCAGTCGGGCTGGGGAGAGAGAGAGGTACGGAAGCCACAGTTGGGGTGTTTGGGGAGTGCCTGCTGCAGGGAGACCTGTGGGAAGTTGCTACAGTCTGAGGTGGGTCTCTCCCCACTCTCAGGGGAATTCCGCTCTCCCAGGGGAATCGGCCCCAGGTGATGTGTCCCTCATCAGAGCAAAGCTGCTTAGGCTCCCAGGAAGGTGTCGGCAGTAGTAACCTGTGCCTGCTCATGGCTTGGTGGCAGCTGTTACCTCTGAGGTCGGGATCACAGTGACGGCATTTTTTCCCCTGCCTCAGGCACTCGCCCTGGCTTTGATAGTGTTCAGTTGGCTTGCGTTCTTCATTCTTGGATCATAAACATCAGTCACGCCTAGTTCTGCCTCTGGTGCTCATTCTGGCTTTGGAATGGCCAGGAGTATCTATTTCTGGGGTCAGGCAGTTCATAGCCATGGCTCATCCCACCTATGACATTTGCGGAGATAGGTTCCTAGGGTTATGCCAGACACATTGTATCAGCTTGACAGGAGGAGCAAATAGGAGCAAATATGGGGGGGGGGGGGGGGAGGGGGGAGGGGTGGGCAAAAGTGTGAGACAAAGCAAGAGGTCAGGAGTTGGAGAAATACTGTATCAGTCTGGGAAGAAGTCATGCAAAGGAAGGGTGAGCAGATGGAGTCTAGGAGGTTGATTACTGATAGGGCTCAAATTCTTACAGTGTGTTGTAAAAGATGCTGGTCTCATGGTGCCTTGGTAGGTGGTAAACTAACTATGGATACAAATTTTAGATATTGGATTTTGGAGTGCTGTGATTGGATGAGACTTTTCTGGGTTCTTGAGAGGGTGAGTAATTTTGCACCTGTAGGGGTTGTAATTGTGACCAGAAGGTAGCTACTGCTGCTGCTGCTAAGTCACTTCAGTCGTGTCCGACTCTCTGTGAGCCCATCCCTGGGATTCTCCAGGCAAGAACACTGGAGTGGGTTGCCATTTCCTTCTCCAGTGTGTGAAAGTGAAAAGTGAAAGTGAAGTCGCTCAGTCTGTCCGACTCTTCGTGACCCCATGGACTGCAGCATACCAGGCTCCTCTGTCCATGGGATTCTCCAGGCAAGAGTGCTGGAGTGGGATGCCATTGCCTTCTCCAGAAAGTAGACTGGGCCAAATTCTCTGCGGCTCTTCACTTCCAGAGTGGAGTGCGTTGCACCATCCCTGGAACCTGGTTGGTTTTGTGTCTCTCTTTGACCAACATTTGTGGCAGAGGTAATGCTGTGTGAGTTTCAAAGCTTAGGACTCAAGAGGCCTTGCAGTTTTTATCTTCACCCTCGGAATGCTGCCTAAAGAGTGTCATGTAAAGAAGCCTGTCTAATTTATGAGAAGATGAGAGGCCATGGGAAGGAAAACCAGGGCATCCCAGTTGACAGTTAATACCTATTATGGGACATCTAAATATGGCAGTCTTGGATCTTTTATGCCTGCTGATCCTGCAGCTAAATGCAGCTCAATGAATGAGCCAAGGCAAAACCAGCAGAAAATCTACCTAGCCAGTCTTTAGATTCCTAAGAAATAGCATATCATTTCCATTTTAAGTATTAACTTAAACAAATGGGTCACAGTGTGTTTATTCTTTTATTTATTTGTTCATCCATTCATCTATTCATCCCATGTTTCTACAGTGTCTACAGTGTGCAAGATGCTAGGAACACAAAAGATCCAGAGAGACATGTTACCTTTTATCATTTCTGCTTTTGTTGCACTTTTCCAAGGCTATTAGAACTCTACACATAGTTAGGTATTTACATTAGATACAATTCTTATAAAAATTCCTAATTCTGTCCCAGCCTTTTTTTTTAAGTTACCTCTTCTATAGTAGGGACTTCCCCACTGGGTCAGTGGTAAAGAACCCGCCTGCAATGCAGGAGATGTAGGAGATGTGGGTTTGATCCCTGGATCAGGAAGATCCCCTGGAAGAAGGCATGGTAACCCACTGCAGTATTCTTCCCGGGAAAATCCCATGGATAGAGGAGCTTGGCGGACTGCAGTCCATGGGGTGTTCAGCCACGACTGAAGTGATTGGGTGGCAGCAGCAGCTTATGTAGTAGAGCTTGCGCTTATATTGAAAATAATTTCCACGAGTCAGTACTTAGATGTTCCATAACAAAACTAGTCTTGGTAAAATGTGAAAGTTTAAATCACTCAGAAAACAGGGCAGAGAATTGTAAAACGGTGGCAGAGTTCTGGTGCTTCTCTACAATAAAAATTCCTTTGGGGAAAAAGGAGACAATTCTTAAATAGAGTAACACAGGCAAGGAAATACTTTCTAAGGTTTTTTCTCTAAGAATCTATAATTGAGAGCAGAAAAACTCAAAGAAATCAATTTTTTTCTTTAAAAAGAATGGCCAAACTCTAAGATTAATTGAGTGGTGCTTAATTCATACATGTGCTTGTACTTTCAGAAGGCCCCTGGAAAGTTTAAGTTCTGTCAGATTTAAGCCTAATACATTGGGGGAACTAATCAAGTAAATATGTCTTTCATCCTTGTCTTAGTCTTTTGGGGCTGCTATAATAAAAAACCCACAGTACTAGGTAGTTTATAAACAGCAGAAATTTATGCCTCACAATTTAGAGATTGGAAGTCCAAGATTAGGATGCTGGTTGGTTTCTGATAAAGGCCCTTTTCTGGGTTATAAACTGCTGATTTCTCTCTGTGTCCTCACTGGGTGAAAGGATGGGCTAGCTCTTTCAAAATACACTAATCCCAGTCATGAATAAAGCATAAATCCACCTTTATGAATAAAGACTGTATATCTATTTACTTACTGTTTCCTTGTGTCAAAGAACTGTCTTAAGTTTGTACACTTTAGTATTTTTGAAAAAAGAGTAATAAAATTTATATAATTCTTTAAATTCTGGAAAGGATGTGGAGAAAAGGGGACCCTCTTGCGCTGTTGGTGGGAATGTAAATTTATACAGCCACTATGCAAAACAGTAAGGAGATTCTTTAAAAAAAACTAGGGATACGAAGCAACAAAGGATTAATCTCAAAAATATACAAGCAACTCCTGAAGCTCAATTCCAGAGAAATAAATGACCCAATCAAAAAATGGGCCAAAGAACTAAACAGACATTTCTCCAAAGAAGACATACAGATGGCCAACAAACACATGAAAAGATGCTCAACATCACTCATTATCAGAGAAATGCAAATCAAAACCACAATGAGGTGCCATTACATGCCAGTCAGAATGGCTGCTATCCAAAAGTCTACAAGCAATAAATGCTGGAGAGGGTGTGGAGAAAAGGGAACCCTCTTACACTGTTGGTGGGAATGCAAACTAGTACAGCCGCTATGGAGAACAGTGTGGAGATTTCTTAAAAAACTGGAATTAGAACTGCCATATGACCCAGCAATCCCACTTCTGGGCATACACACTGAGGAAACCAGATCTGAAAGAGACACGTGCACCCCAATGTTCATCGCAGCACTGTTTATAATAGCCAGGACATGGAAGCAGATGAATGGATAAGGAAGCTGTGGTACATATACACCATGGAATATTACTCAGCCATTAAAAAGAATACATTTGAATCAGTTCTAATAAGATGGATGAAACTGGAACGATTATACAGAGTGAAGTAAGCCAGAAAGATAAACACCAATACAGTATACTAATGCATATATATGGAATTTAGAAAGATGGTAATGATAAACCTATATGCAAGACAGAAAAAGAGACACAGATGTATAGAACAGACTTTTGGACTCTATGGGAAAAGGCGAGGTTGGGATAATCTGAGAGAATAGCACTGAAACATGTGTATTGTCAAGTGTGAAACAGATCGCCAGTCCAGGTTGGATGCATGAAATAAGTGCTCAGGGCTGGTGCACTGGGATGACCCAGAGGGATGGGATGGGGAGGGAGGTGGGAGGGGGGTTCAGGATGGGGAACATGTGTAAATCCATGGCTGATTCATGACAATGTATGGCAAAAACCACTACAATATTGTAAAGTAATCAGCTTCCAACTAATAAAAATAAATGGAAAAAAAAAAACAAAAACAAAACTAGGGATAAAACTACCATATGACCCAGCAATCCTACAACTGGGCATGTGCCGTGTGTGTGTGTGCTAAGTCGCTTCAGTCATGTCTGACTCTTTGTGACCCTATAGACTGTAGCCCGCCAGGCTCTTCTGTCCATGGGATTCTCCAGGCAAGAATACTGGAATGGGTTGCCAAGCCCTTCTCCAGGGGATCTTCCCAGCCCAAGGATTGAATTCGCATCTCTTGCATCTCCTGCATTGGCAGGCAGGTTCTTTACCACTAGTGCCTTGTGGGAAGTACCACACATGCCCTGAGAATACAATAATTCAAAAAAAACACGTATACCACAATGTTCATTACAGCACTATTTACAATAGCTAGGACATGGGAGCAACCTAAATGTCCATCAGCAGATAAACAGATAAAGTTGTGGTACATATATACAATGGAATATTACTTAGCCATAAAAAGAAATGAATTTGAGTCAGTTGACCTGAAATGGACAAACCTACAGCTTGTAATACAAAGTGAAGAAAGTCAGAAAGAGAAAAACAAACATCATATATTAACATATATGGAATCTAGGGGGCTTCCCTGCTGGCTCAGTGGTAAAGAATCCACCTGCTAATGCAGGAGACATGGGTTTGATCCCCGGGTCAGGAAGATCCCCTGGAGAAGGAAATGGCAACCACTCCATTATTCCTGTCTGAGAAATTCCATGGACAGAGGAGCCTGGCAGACTAGAGTCCATGGGGTTGCAGAAGAGTTGGACATGACTTAGCAACTAAAACAATAACAAATGTAATCTAGAAAAATGGTACTAATGAACCTACTTGCAGGGCAGGAATAGAGATGCAGACGTAGAGAACAGACATGTGGGCAGAGATGGGGATGGAGAGGGTGGGACGAACTGAGAGAGTATCATTGACATACATACTCTACCATGTGTAAAATAGCTAGCTAGTCGAAGTTGCCGTATAACACAGGGGGCTTGGCCTGGTTCTCTCTGATGACCGGGAGGGGTGGGACTAGGGGGAGGCGGTGGGAGGCAGGCTCCAAAGTGAGGGGATATATGTATACTTATGGCTGATTTGTGTTGTTGTATGGCAGAAGCCAACCAAAGTTGTAAAGCAATTATCCTCCAATTAAAAATAAAAAGATTCAAATTTAAAATAATACCGCTATAGAGGTTGTCTTTTTTCCATTGTATATCCTTGCCTCCTTTGTCAAAGATAAGGTGTCCATAGGTTCGTGGATTTATCTCTGGGCTTTCTATTCTGTTCCATTGATCTATATTTCTGTCTTTGTGCCAGTACCATACTGTCTTGATGACTGTGGCTTTGTAGTAGAGTCTGAAGTCAGGCAGGTTGATTCCTCCAGTTCCATTCTTCTTTCTCAAGATTACTTTGGCTATTCGAGGTTTTTTGTATTTCCATACAAATTGTGAAATTCTTTGGTCTAGTTCTGTGAAAAATACCGTTGGTAGCTTGATAGGGATTGCATTGAATCTATAGACTGCTTTGGGTAGAATAGCCATTTTGACAATATTGATTCTTGCAATCCATGAACACGGTATGTTTCTCCATCTGTTTGTGTCCTCTTTGATTTCTTTCATCAGTGTTTTATAGTTTTCTATGTATAGGTCTTTTGTTTCTTTAGGTAGATATACTCCTAAGTATTTTATTCTTTTTGTTGCAATGGTGAATGGTATTGTTTCCTTAATTTCTCTTTCTGTTTTTTCATTGTTAGTATATAGGAATGCAAGGGATTTCTGTGTGTTGATTTTATATCCTGCAACTTTACTATATTCATTGATTAGCTCTAGTAATTTTCTGGTAGAGTCTTTAGGGTTTTCTATGTAGAGGATCATGTCATCTGCAAACAGTGAGAGTTTCACTTCTTCTTTTCCTATCTGGATTCCTTTTACTTCTTTTTCTGCTCTGATTGCTGTGGCCAGAACTTCCAACACTATGTTGAATAGTAGTGGTGAGAGTGGGCACCCTTGTCTTGTTCCTGATTTCAGGGGAAATGCTTTCAATTTTTCACCATTGAGGGTGATGCTTGCTGTGGGTTTGTCATATATAGCTTTTATTATGTTGAGGTATGTTCCTTCTATTCCTGCTTTTTGGAGAGTTTTAATCATAAATGAGTGTTGAATTTTGTCCAAGGCTTTCTCTGCATCTATTGAGATAATCATATGGTTTTTATCTTTCAATTTGTTAATGCAGTGTATTACATTGATTGATTTGCAGATATTAAAGAATCCTTGCATTCCTGGGATAAAGCCTACTTGGTCATGGTGTATGATTTTTTTAATATGTTGTTGGATTCTGTTTGCTAGAATTTTGTTAAGGATTTTTGCATCTATGTTCATCAGTGATGTTGGCCTGTAGTTTTCTTTTTTTGTGGCATCTTTGTCTGGTTTTGGAATGAGGGTGATGGTGGCCTCATAGAATGAGTTTGGAAGCTTACCTTCATCTGCAATTTTCTGGAAGAGTTTGAGTAAGATAGGTGTTAGCTCTTCTCTAAATTTTTGGTAGAATTCAGCTGTGAAGCCATCTGGTCCTGGGCTTTTGTTTGCTGGAAGATTTTTGATGACAGTTTTGATTTCCTTGCTTGTGATGGGTCTGTTAAGATCTTCTATTTCTTCCTGGTTCAGTTTTGGAAAGTTATACTTTTCTAAGAATTTGTCCATTTCATCCAAGTTGTCCATTTTATTGGCATAGAGCTGCTGGTAGTAGTCTCTTATGATCCTTTGTATTTCAGTGTTGTCTGTTGTGATCTCTCCATTTTCATTTCTAATTTTGTTAATTTGGTTTTTCTCTCTTTGTTTCTTAATGAGTCTTGCTAATGGTTTAACAAGTGGTGCTGGGAAAACTGGTCAACCACTTGTAAAAGAATGAAACTAGAACACTTTCTAACACCATACACAAAAATAAACTCAAAATGGATTAAAGATCTAAATGTAAGACCAGAAACTATAAAACTCCTAGAGGAGAACATAGGCAAAACACTCTCCGACATAAATCACAGCAAGATCCTCTATGACCCACCTCCCAGAATATTGGAAATAAAAGCAAAACTAAACAAATGGGACCTAATGAAACTGAAAAGCTTTTGCACTACAAAGGAAACTATAAGTAAGGTGAAAAGACAGCCCTCAGATTGGGAGAAAATAATAGCAAATGAAGAAACAGACAAAGGATTAATCTCAAAAATATACAAGCAACTCCTGAAGCTCAATTCCAGAAAAATAAATGACCCCATCAAAAAATGGGCCAAAGAACTAAACAGACATTTCTCCAAAGAAGACATACAGATGGCTAACAAACACATGAAAAGATGCTCAACATCACTCATTATTAGAGAAATGCAAATCAAAACCACAATGAGGTACCATTACATGCCAGTCAGGATGGCTGCTATCCAAAAGTCTACAGGCAATAAATGCTGGAGAGGGTGTGGAGAAAAGGGAACCCTCTTACACTGTTGGTGGGAATGCAAACTAGTACAGCCGCTATGGAAAACAGTGTGGAGATTTCTTAAAAAACTGGAAATAGAACTGCCATATGACCCAGCAATCCCACTTCTGGGCATACACACTGAGGAAACCAGATCTGAAAGAGACACGTGCACCCCAATGTTCATCGCAGCACTGTTTATAATAGCCAGGACATGGAAGCAACCTAGATGCCCATCAGCAGATGAATGGATAAGGAAGCTGTGGTACATATACACCATGGAATATTACTCAGCCATTAAAAAGAATTCATTTGAACCAGTCCTAATGAGATGGATGAAGCTGGAGCCCCTTATACAGAGTGAAATAAGCCAGAAAGATAAAGAACATTACAGCATACTGACACATATATATGGAATTTAGAAAGATGGTAATGATAACCCTATATGCAGAACAGAAAAAGAGACACAGAAATACAGAACAGACTTTTGAACTTTGTGGGAGAATGTGCGGGTGGGATATTTCAAAAGAACAGCATGTATACTATCTATGGTGAAACAGATCACCAGCCCAGGTGGGATGCATGAGACAAGTGCTCGGGCCTGGTGCACTGGGAAGACCCAGAGGAATCGGGTGGAGAGGGAGGTGGGAGGGGGGATCGGGATGGGGAATACGTGTAAATCTATGGCTGATTCATATCAATGTATGACAAAACCCACTGAAATGTTGTGAAGTGATTGGCCTCCAACTAATAAAAAAAAAATAAAGAAAGAAAGAAAAAATAAATAAAATAATACCACTATACCAAAGCACTTGAAAAAGAGAACAATTGAAAGAAAAAAATTAAAGAATAAAGAGACAGATATCAAGGGAGAACAGAAAAATGTATCAGGAAACTAGAATAATAAGTATAATTGGATGTTATGTTTATTTCTGACCCCTCTAGAATTTTCCCTCTGCCCCTAAAAGTGAAGGAATGGAGGCATTAATAGAAACAGAGAGCCTTGGAGAGTCTAGAGGAGTGGCTACATAATACACTTCTTATAAAGCCTCTTATATTAGTGGGTCTCTCAAGTCAACATTTGGCAGCTATTAGCTTCAGTTTCCATGAATTGAGGAGCCTGGCAGGCTACAGTTCACGGGGTCACAGAGTCAGACATCACTGAGTAACTAACACACACACACACCCCTTCAATTTTTTTGTGACTTCTCTTAGGAAAACTTAATGAGTTGAACTTCTGGGCTTCTGATAAATGCAATAGCTACCCAAAGTGCAGGAAGGAAATTTACAGTCAAGTATGAGAATTTAGATTTATATTTTTGTCTTGAGGTATGTCTTCCCATAAGATGGGATCCATAGAGTAACTGAGGTAGAATATATATTAAAAGAAAAACTCCTGAATCTTGTCAAACACAGAGTATTTGGGTTTGTGTCATATAGTATAGAATAAATAACAATATTTTTCATTGCTGTACCCATGTTACTAATTTGTGTTCTAACCACAAAACTACTGCAATAAAATTTTAAGCCTAATGGATGAGTAAAACTAATTGAATGATTGCACTGTTGCAAAATATATCCCAAACAGCTAAGTGATTTTGCTTGTTGATTTAGTTTATTTTGAATTTTTTAAAGGAATTACACAATTTTAGTTTTAAGCTTAAACATCAATAAATATTTGTTGAATAAATAATGTAATTAATTAAAGTAAGGATAAAATATAAGAATCAGCAGCTACTTCCAAAATATGCTTAAGTTTTTAAATTAATGTGCTTATCATAAGCATCCAAACAATACAAAGGTATATGAAGGAACAATTCTTAGTTTCCCCTTCTATAATGCCTCTAATCCTATCTTCCTGGAAAAAAAAAACAATATTAATATTTCGTGGGTATCCTGGTATTCTTCCATTTAAAAAAAAATATGTATGTGTATCTACACATGGACATATTCGGTTTGCCGAAATGTCCATGTGGGTTTTCCTTTAACAACGTATGGAAAAAACTGAACAAACTTTTTGGCCAATCCAATATATGCATCAGTTCAGTTCAGTTCATTCGCTCAGTTGTGTCAGACCCTTTGTGACCCCATGGACCACAGCACACCAGGCCTCCCTGTCCATCACCAATTCCCAGAGTTTACTCAAACTCCTGTCCATTGAGTCGGTGATGCCATCCAACCATCTCATCCTCCCGCCTTCAATCTTTCCCAGCATCAGGGTCTTTTCAAATGAGTCAGTTCTTCACATCAGGTGAAGAACTCCAAAGTATTGGAATTTCAGCTTCAGCATCAGTCCTTCCAGTGAATATTCAGGATTGATTTCCTGTAGGATGGATTGGTTGGATCTCCTTGAAGTCCAAGGGACTCTCAAGAGTCTTCTCCAACACCACAGTTCAAAAGCATCAATTCTTCGGCGCTCAGCTTTCTTCACAGTTCAACTCTCACATCCATACCTGACTATTGGAAAAGCCGTAGCCTTGACTAGATGGACCTTTGTTGGCAAAGTAATGTCTCTGCTTTTTAATATGCTGTCTAGTTTGGTCATAATTTTTCTCCCAAGGAGTAAGTATCTTTTAATTTCATGGCTGCAGTCACTATCTGTGGTGATTTTGGAGCCCTCAAAATAAAATCTGACACTGTTTCCACTGTTTTCCCATCTATTTGCCATGAGGTGATGGGACCAGATGCCATGATCTTAGTTTTCTGAATGTTGAGCTTTAAGTCAACTTTTTCACTCTCCTCTTTCATTTTCATCAAGAGACTCTTTAGTTCTTCACTTTCTGCCATAAGGGTGGTGTCATCTGCATATCTGAGGTTATTGATATTTCTCCCAGCAATCTTGATTCCAGCTTGTGCTTCTTCCAGCCCAGCATGTCTCATGATGTACTCTGCATGTAAGTTAAACAAGCAGGGTGACAATAGACAGCCTTGACGTACTCCTTTCCTGATTTGGAACCAGTCTGTTGTTCCATGTCCAGTTCTAACTGTTGCTTCTTGATCTGCATACATATATGAAAATATATACACATTGATAGAGGTTTTTCTTTATATCATAATAAGATTGTATTATAAATATTGGCCTACAACTTGCTTTTTCCCCCCACTTAATTACATATCAGATTTTCAGGTCAGTACAAAACCACTCCTCTCTAACAACTGCAGAATCATCTATCATGCCTTATTATACGTAACCACTACTTTATTTATAGCCATTCAGGTTGTTTCCAGTCACTGGTGTTTCTAACAATGCTTCAGGAAATATTTTCCTATATGCATCTTGTTGTATTTGTGATTTTTTCCATATGATGAAGTTCTAGAAATAGAATTACTGAGTCAAAGGCTGTGCACATTTAATATTTTAGCAGAAACTGTCAGATACTTTACAAAAGAAACAGTTCAGACTCCTATCACCACTGCATGAGATTGCCTGGGTTCCACATCCTCATTAGCACTGGAAATACCTGTCTTATTTGCAACAATAATGGGTGAAAAAAAATCTGGTTATTTTCCTTTTGTATTTTTCTTGTTATTGTCAGGTTGAGCATTTGTTTCTCTGTAAATTGCATTTCTTCTTCTTTACATTGCCATTTGATTTTGTTCTTCCCATTTTTCTATGGAAATACTTGTTTTGCTTATTAGTCAGTAGAAGCATTTTGCATTATAGGAATAGAAGTATTTGTTAGCCATGAATTTTTTAGAGTTTTTTTTAGAATATAATTTTCTCCTTGATCTTGTTTATGGTGTTTTACACAAAGCTGAATTCTTTTTGTTTTACTACTTTAAAAAATTAATTATCTTCTTTGGGGCTTCTGGGTTCCCTTTATTGCTTAAGAATTTCCCTACCTTGAGGTTGTGTAAATAATCTCCTATTTTAAAATATTTTTCATAGTTTTTTTTTCAGGTTTAGGTTATAAACCCATCTGAAATTTGTTTTTATATGAAGTGGAAGTCTGTCTTTAATTTTTTCCATTTATGTACACAATTATACAAACACCCTCTTTTCCAACAGATTGAAGTGCTTCTTTTATCGTATATCATTATCATGCATACTTGGATCTGTTTGGGATTTTCTCTTCTGTTTCATTTCTCTATTTGGATCTTTCTATGCCAATATTATACTGATTTCATTGTGAGTGCTCTGTGATGTCTGACTTTTTGCAACTCCATGTACTGTAGCCCGCTAGGCTCCTCTGTCTGTGGAATTTCTCAGGCAGGAATACTGGAGTGGGTTACCATTTCCTTCTCCAGGAGATCTTCTCCACCCAGGGGATCAAACCTGCATCTCCTCCATCTGCATTGCAGGCAGATTCTTTTCCCCTGAGCCTCTTGGGAAGCCCATACTGATTTCATCAGTGTAGTTTAATCATTTAAATGTTTTCTAGGTACAATTTCACTATTCTTTTTTCCCTCTCACCCCCAAGTATCATGGCAACAATCACATACTGATTCTTCTTTCTGAACTTTAAAATATTTTTCCAGTTCTTCAAGAAACTCCTTGGTAATTGAATTTATGTAATTATTGGGGAAAATCATTATTATTATGTTACAGTTTGTCCCTCTCTTCCTTTCCTCAGCTTTGAGAGGATAATTTGTTCCTGAAATATCCCTCGAGGATGAGTTCTCCTAAATCTAAAATGTAATTTCCACAGAAAACTTTGATGCTTCATCATTTAACTGACAGAGCATTCTTGATTTTATGTAATTGAACTGTTAAGGCAAAACACAGCAATAAAGATAAAGGAATAAAGCACTGCAAACAGTGCCGAAGATCATCACCACTGTAACCACAAAGTCTTGAGCACTTGTAGGAAAGAATGAGAGGCATCGTGGGCCAAGCACATCATTGCCACGTGCCACAAGCAAAGGTTGCAACACATTGCTGCTCCTCTCCAGGTGCTTGACTGCTACCGAGGATAGAATCCAAGTGCATTCACATGATTGCAAAGAGATTCTTCATTTGCTGAAATAGGGTGTAAGATGAAATAACTCACAAAGTCACATTCCTTTTCTTTTTTTTTGGTTTATTTTTTAATTGGAAGAAAATTGCTTTTCAATGTTGTGTTGGTTTCTGCCATACAACAATGCAAATCAGTCACAATTATACATATGAGCCCTCCCTGTTGAGCCTCCCTTCCCTCCCCTGTCCCACATTCTTGTAACTAGAATAGGCTTTCCATGAACATGGTAGACCTCTATAAACCTTTTCAGCTTTTTTTGTGTTTCCTCACCCAACACTCAACACAATGCTTCTACACTGTAGGTTATTAAATAAATGTTTACTAACATTGTGAATTGATTCACTCAGTAGAAAAAATTAAATAAATTGATTTCTAGAAAACTGGCAGGCATTTTTTTTTTTTTTTTGCAATTTTTTGCAATTATGCAGTTCCTTTTGCACCATCCATAATGTAGGAGATAGTGTTCCTGAACTAACATTTATTTTTGGCAATGTCAGCTGTCCTCCATACTTTCCATTAATTTATTACATGTTCATGATTGCATCTGACTTCTATTTGGTATGCTATCCCCACCGGGATTTCTTGGTTTCTAAGCAGACTTCATGCACAGCTTCAGGATGTGGGCAATTCAGAATGAAGTGTCCATTAAGGTATGAGCAAATATGAGAGGTTACATGGTTCCTAGTGGGTGTTCATTATAATTTTAATGGCCTTCAGAGGTATCATCTAAGCAGGCAGAATTCTGATTGGCGATCTGAGTGAACTATATAGAGGAAAGTACTAGTCAAAAATGAACAGTTGGGAAATACACAGATACATGGGTATTTTTAATTCAGTAGGATAGAACTCACTGGAAAGTGAGCACTAAGTGCCATAGGCATGTAAAGAAGGCATCCGACTAGTTATTTTGTGAATCAAGACAGGATCAGAAGAATTCTGGTGAGGGCCAAATAAGTTATAGAACAGGCAGGAAATGAACGTCAAGATGGTTTAAAGACAAAATATATTCCAAAGGGCTGTGGATATCTAGACCCTCAAAGATTATTTAGTGGAGACTGTTTGCTCCTACTTCCTCTTCTGCTTTGTCTGTACTAATTTCTATTTTAAGACTCCAGCTGAGGCTCCTAACCAGGTTAGCAGAAAAGATGCAACCTGCTGCAGTTGCTGTGGGTAAAGCGGGGCAATGAGCTCACAGAGTGGCTATGGAACGACTTGGTTATGATCTGTCAGCTTCATGACTCATCTGGACAGAGATGTTAACCGCGGTGCCACCTGCTAGAGTCCGGCTCTTACCTAGGTAACCCCCTGTTCTGATAAAACATTGTGCTTTCTCCCCAAGACTGAGCCTTCCTGGGTCCGGGCTGGTTCCCTTAAGTCTGTGCTAGTAGTAGAATGATTTAGTGTCAGGTTCCCCATGCTCCAACCAGCCAACCTTGAGAAAAAGGTGCTTTCATTCTCTTTTGAAACTTTTATCTCATAATGCCATCAATTTAAATATGTACATCAGTTTATTTTGGTATATGTTTATATTTGAGGCACATTTTGAGAGCCTGAGAAGTGTGGGGAGAAGTCTCTTTCTACTCAGTAAAAATAAAAACAAATTTTTTATACCTCTTTTACATTTATAAGCACTTTGTGTATATATTATTTCATCCTCCCAACAAGTCCATGAAATTATTGCATAAAAAATGACTAATATTATAGCCTATAGAAGGGGAAATAGCCTGAAGGGATAGTATAATTAATGAAAATTATTTTCTGGGTTGAATATTGCTTTTTTGCCATTAGTTTTGGGGCAAATTTAGGGTTTAGGGGAAATTATCTTGTGGAAATATGTTACAAACCCTGAGCATTAGCACATGCATTCATTGGGCACGTTGGGGTGTGCCAATGTATCTTCAGAGACATATTTCTTATAGTTTAGATGTATAAAAGTGTTGGTCAACAGGTTCTGTTATGCAGCTGATCCACTAAAAATTTTCTTTTCTCATGCCTACTAAAATCAGTATTAAGATATCAATTTTCTTTCTGTAATAATTAGGACAGCTGGTATATTAGAATTATGGGGCTTTGCCTCTTCTTGTGTCTTGTGCTTAATGGGATGGAGGCTACTTATCAGACTAGGTCAAGGACTGGCCCCTTCATTTTTTCAGCATGGGTCCATTTACAGAAGGCAGTGCATTGGCAGCTCGGCTGGAAGAGCTGTTTTCTGGGCAGATGACAGCCAAGAGCCTGATTACCTTTTAGACTAATTTACAGTGAAGGGAAATGCCTTTTCCATTCCTTTGGTCTAATCTAAAGACGATGGTCAGAAAAAAATATATAAACCTTAAGAATTGCTTGTTTTCCTGGTCTGGGTGGTGTAGACCATTTTATTTATAAAGTAAATTTGATGATGTTTATGGCAAACCAAGCTTGTGTAGTTTTCAAATTTATGAGCCACCAGTCTTTTATTCTTCAAAAAAGTTCAAAGTTTTCTGGTAAGTCTAATTGGTCTCCCTTTTGAGTATTCTGTGCACAGTGGAGTCACTGCCTCCCATTTGTCTGTTACCTCTTGTATACTGTATGTGCTGAAATGACATCTTTTACCTAGTTTTCCCTGGTTTGCTTTCTGAGTCAAGGCTTCTTTTCTATCAAGGAATCTTTAATTGGCTGACTCATTCTGTTGATATTTTTCTTATGATTGTTAATTTTTTATCCTTAATATTTTCAAGAAAATTGAGTCCATTGTTAGACATTTTTTCAGTATTAAAAAAAATAGGATTAGAAAAACTATTAGTATTAACTTGTACTACTCTCACATTTATTTGTACATTGACTGTGGCTTAGTTTCCATAGAGACGTCTGCTTGTGAGCTATCTTTCCTTCCTCCAAATGTGTAGCAGTTTGCTTCAAAACAATGGCAGTTGTCCCAAGGATTGGAAATGTTATTTTAGAAGTTTTAAAAGTCATCATCAACAAATAACCTTTAGTGACATGTTTATTATATTTATTTCAGTTCAACAAGCATTTAAAGATTGTCTATAGTGCCATACATTTTGCTAGGAACTAAGATTATAGATAAATAAGACACTGTCCCTTTTGTAAAAGATATTGCCATTGAAGAGGGGGGAAAGATGATGTAAATTCTGATCTCAAGCATAGACTACCTAGACTTCCCATGTTAAGAATTCCTTGACTATATACCAGAGGTCTATTCTTTTCTCCTGGGCATTGAAGATACACCTTTTACCAGAATACCTAAAGATTAGTGCAGGGTCTTTTTTTTTAAAGATGAAAAGCATGGTCAGATATCCATTACTTTATCTTAAGTGTGGACATGTATGGTTCAGATATCAAATGTCATCTATGAAATAGAGTTGTTCATTTATTATATCGTACATTTTTGACCAAACATACGTAATTAAAGTCAGAGCAGGCACTCTCTCTTTCCCAAGTTGGTCAGTCACACGCTAGCATTCCCTACACTGACACTGTGAAGAATCTCTGTCTTGTCATACATGACATTGAACCTCAATGTACTTGCTGTCTATTCCTGGCTGAAAAGTACCTTCAGTTTTCCCTGAGTGCTTAAAGAATTATTTCCTTTTTCTTTATATGCCAGTGAAGGGGGCCTGTCTGGCAGTAACGATCCTACAGGTAGAAGTTTACCGAATTTAAAATCCTTAGCCCTGCTCCCCAACCTCCCTGATTTAGAATTTCTTTCTAGAAATCCACAAATTCCTGCCTCCAGCTTTTTTATTACCCTCTTTTATGGTCACTAGCAAATGGAAGTTCAGTGTGCGCTATCTCCTTTAGAGAACTTGTTCACTAAAAAAGGATTTGAATTTACAGTAATTCAATATAATCAATGTGACCAATTTGCCATTAATTCTTTGGCCTCTTATAGCAATAAAGATATTCACAACAAAGTAATTTTCTATTATCTTTAACACTATGGGAATTAGACGTGTTATTTTAATGGGATTTCTTGTGAATTTGGCATTTTGCTAATGGAACTTGTTTTAAAGTGTGATTTTTAGTTACAAATAACCAATATATATTCTATCTGTGGTCAATACCATCGATAGCTGCAAATATTTTGAATTTCCAAAGGTCTTTCTATTAAAGATGCTTTCAAATGCAGTCACTTTCAAAAACACCAAGACTTTTTTCTAGGGCTGTAACAGCCTTCTAGTTTGGACTGTTCTTGTCATCACAGTTTCCTGGAGATGGCAGCAAAGTACACAGAAGCAAAGGGACCAATCATAATACGTAGACAAGCGGTAAGATTAACGGCGCTGCGCAGTTCTGGGGGTGACTGACGAAAGACATCGGCTCTCCTGCTCTCCAGTGACAGGGCAGGTAACTAGAGAGCTGGTGTATATCCTAATTTGATTTTTAATTGTGTTGGAGAGCTTCCAAGAAATGCGGTACAAACTGCTGGTTTTATTTTATTCCTCGCCTGTGGTCAAGTCAATGATTCTCTGGTCTCCCTGCTTGTTTGTTGCCCTTGTTTCTTTTATGGTTAAAGTATTGAGAGATCTCCAGAACAAACATTTTTCGAAGCCTTTATTTTATGTACCAATCTAAAACATTTGTTATCCTTACTTCATTTCCATATAGCTATTTCTAATCTTGTAGCACAGTGCATTTCAATCCCTCTGGGTTGTCAGATTTTCAAATTCTGTAATGGGATGATTAACTGGCAAGGCGATGCACAGGCTAATAACAGATTGCAAAGGACATCATATTAGACATTGTAAAAGCCCCCTTTATTCCAAAGTATACATCTAATAATGCCCCAGCAGACATGAGTAATGAGCATTGTACCCAGAATAACAGGGACCCTATCGTTTTGGAATTTGTGCAGAAATGTTATTAAAATGAAAAAGAGAGAACTTCTTTCTACTGAATTGCAACTGTTAGTTTCAATGCTAAACTTGTTTGTCAAAATGTTGTTGCCTAGAATCAGTGAAAACTTATATAAAACCAAAATATTTAACAAGTTGGTTGAGTACTTTAAAAAATTTTGCTTTGGAAGAAGCTCAGTGAAATATTTTTTGAATTTAAAGATCTAATGCTTTTCAGCTGAAATGAATAACTATCTTTGGAAAGTATCTTTGAAGTAAATTTTATTTATGAGAAAAATAAAAGAGCCACCTTCATGACAAGTAAAGATTTCTAACATCAGATCTTGAACATACAGTTAAAAAAAAAGAAGGATATTTACTTTCTCATATAGTAGATAAATGAGATGGATTGATTAAAATGTTGGGTTTGGTCAGATTATTTAATGAGTACAATACATTTTGGTGCAATGGGTGGTAGTGGTGTAGTTGCTAAGTCGTGTCTGACTCTTGTGACTCTATGGACTGTAGCCCACCAGGCTCCTCTGTCCACGGGATTCTGCATGCAAGAATACTGGAATGGGTTGCCATTTTCTTCTCCAAGGGATCTTCCTGACCCAGAGATGGAACCCACGTCTCCTGTGGCTCCTGCATTGGCAAACGATTCTTTACCACTTGATCCACCTGAGAAACCCTTGGTACAATGAGAACCTGTTTTTAAACTGGAAATATACCAGAAACATTATTCTATACTTATATACTGTGGTGACCCAAGGATGAAAGAGCAGATAAAACCAAGGAGGGTCTTGGAATGCAGGAACAGAAAAACCAGACCCTTATCATCCTTCCCTCCCCCGTGTTGTAACTATTAATGGAACAGTATAACCTGTCTCCCCTCCTACCCCATAGGGAGAAGGTATTTGCCCTACTCTTCCCCCACCCAGTATACATGCCTCATCCATCAGCAAATGACCCACAAGACCCCTGTCCCACTCCTCGTACCCTGGGTATAAAAGTGGACTAAGGACCCCTGTTCAACATCGGTTCTCCCTTGAGCTGGCCCGCTGTTCTAACAGCGTCTCCCACTCTAATAAACTTTATTTCCCTCTCATTCTGTCTCATGTCTGGAAATTCTTTTCCAGCCTGTGCACAGACCACGACATACACTGTAAGTATATAAGCTCTGAAGCACTCATTTACATTTAAATGATTAATAGGCTAGATGCAAATCATCTCCATCTATTCACTTGAAGGTGACAACTTATGATAAGGTAAAGGAGCACTAAAAAGAAAGACCTGGATGCTTGACTTCAAATTTGGGTGCTAGGTTTTATGTGCAGTCATTTATTCCAAAGATACTATTTCTTTTGTTGTGTGAGCGCTGGTCAACCCCTGAGCTTTCCTGAGCTTCATGTTTCTTCATCACGTTGTAGTCAAGTAAACTAACAGACTTGAATAGACATATAAACCTAAACACTGAATGGTAAAAGAAAAAGACATACTAAGGGTATGCATCGTCTTAGTGTAAATGAGAGTTTGTTTAGATTTTTAAAAACATTAACTGGCAGTAGTATCTCTTTTCCCCATTCTTACTCTATGGAAAAATCTCAAGGAAAGACCTTTTGAAAGGCCCACATTTCCCTTCTCTCTCTAGAGATACTTTTGCTTCAGAATCTTTGAGAAGGTCATGCATGTGGACAAGCCTATGGGCAATGACTCAAGTACCAGTTCTTGACAGCAGCATGGAGGAAAAGAAACAACTATAATGCTGGGCTCCTCATAGAGTAAGGACGTGTCCTTCCTGGTTTCTGGCTTAATGTAAGCCTGTGATCCTAATATCCAGTGGAGAGGAAAATTACCCTGATAATGACTGAGGTTGGATTCCCTGCCAGCCAGGTGGATGGCAGCCTACAGCTGAATATGTCTCCAAGCCATATATTTAAGTGGCTTCTTGATGTCTTTAATTGGCTGCATAATAGGCATTTCAAGCTAAACATATCCCAGACCGGGCTCTTGAATTTCCATTATAGTGATTAATTTTAAGAAATGTATATTTGGTCTTTGGTCTTTGTCCCCATTTCTGGCCCAGAGTTCTTAAAGCCCTTCAGTTCAGTTCAGTTCAGTCACTCAGTCGTGTCCGTTTCTTTGTGACCTCATGAATCGCAGCATGTCAGGCTTCCCTGTCTATCACCAACTCCCGGAGTTTACTCAAACCCATGTCCATTGAGTTGGTGATGCCATACAACCATCTCATCCTCTGTCATCCCCTTCAAAACCCTTAGGACTTCCTAAATGATGAGATAGAAAGGCCTTTTGTTATGCAAATGAGGTGACTGGAATGCACCAGAGGGTAAGGGCTGGTTGCCAGAACCAACTTTGTGATTAGAAGTTGAAACTCTGTCTTACACCCTTTACTTCCAGGGAGTGGATAAGGGCTAAATATTGAGTTCAGTTGCCAATGGCCAATGATTTAATCAATTAGACCTATGAAATGGAGCTTCCATTAAAGCCCCAAAAGAAAGAGTTCAAAGAACTTCCAGCTTGGTGAACACGTGGTGATTTGGAAACAGTGGTGTGCCTAGAGATGGCATGGAAGTGCCTCACTCTTTCCCACCTTGCCTCATGTATCTCTTCCTTCTGGCCATTCCTGAATTATATCCTTGCATAATAGACTGGTGATCTATTGAGTAAAATCTTCCCTGAATTCGGTGAGCCATTCTAGCAAATTAATCAAACCCAAGGAAGGATGGGGTCATGGAAACCTCTGATTTATGGCCAGTTTGTTAGAAGCACAGGCAACAACTTGGGCTTGTGACTGGCACCTGAAGTTGGGGAGGGGGATTCTTGTAGAATTGAGCCTGCCGTTAACCTGTGGAATCTAATGTTATCTTCAGGCACATAATATCAGAGTTGAGTTAAATTATAGGACACCAGCTGGTGTCCCCACAATTGGTTGGTGATGTGTGGGGAAGGAACCTGCCCCATTCCCCAAGGGCTGAAATTGGTGCCCAATACACTTTGACCTCACAAATCAGTTTTTCCTACAGTCTTTTCCATCTCAGTTATGACAACTCCATTTTCTGAGTTATTCAGCCCCAAACCTTAGAGTAATTCTTGATTCATCTCTCTCTCACACTCAAATCTAGTCTTCCAGTAAACCCTTTTAACTCTTCTCTGTCAGAATTTGACCATTTTCCCCCACCTCTACTGGCACCAGCCTGGCACAAGCCACCATCATTTCTGGATTATTGCATAGCTCTCAGGCTGGTTCCCTAATTCTGAGCTTACCCTCCTTTAGTTTCAATGTTGGGCCAGACTGACCCCATTGAGCATGCATCAGATTATGTCATCCCATTGAAGTTCGGAATACTTGAGTGCCTTTGTATTTCATTCAGAATAAGTCATAATCATGACCTACACACTCCATGGCATCCGCTTCTCATTTTACCTCTGATTTGATTACTGTCACTTCCATCTTTCTCTCTCAGCTCCCACCACTGACTGACCTTCTTGCTTCTAAGAGCTGTCCAGGATCTTTGAAATTTCTATCCCCTTTGTGTGGAATGCCCCTTTTCTAGATAGCTGCATGGCTAATTGATCTCACATATTTTCTATCTTCCCTAAAGGTCACCATTTCAGTGATTCCTTCCTTGACTACCCTGTCCAAAATATAACCTCCTCATACTCTCGAGAGTTCACATCCCCTTGTCTGCTTTATTTTTCCTGCTTTATTTTCCCCTTAGTGTTAGAACATAACACTACCTAATATATCTCTTATTTTTTTTTTTATCATGTGCACTGTCTATGTTCCTCACCAGAATGTTAGCCCTCTGTGGAGGCAGGGGTTATTATCTTTATATATCTAATGCAGTGCTTGGATAAATAAATAAATGCTTCCTGAATTTACAAATTTATAGAACTAAATCTTAGGGATGTGCACAACATTCATACTTATTGAAACAGTGTTTGGATTATAATGAATGTTCCTTAAATTTTTATTTAATTTTACCAGCAGACTGATAAAATAAATAGGATTGCCTGCCAATTTAAGTTTCCAAGGCATTTAAAATATGTAAAAATCAAGATCATTTGTCACTGATCCTGTCAGTTTGACCTACAGCACACAGTATTGTATTATGTTGTGTTTATATAAATTCATCCCAGCTGATATGCAGTTAGGTGATGACCCCATTGATTACTCATTATCTGTTAGTTACTCTGTCATCTATGCTGACATATTTAATTTCTACATATTCATCGAGTAGGTGTGACCAGTTGTTGGGGGACTGGTATTGGATTGGTATTCCTCTCTAGGAATATTTATCCAGGATTATAGTTTATCTTCCTACTCAGGAATTTTTTTCTGTTGTGGAACTTATATCCTTATTTCATTTCTGACACTTATATGAATACCTTTTAGGGAAACAAAATGTACACTGAGATACAGAAACACAGAAGAACATTTATTTCTGGCTTAACTTTGCTCAGTTTATTATTCAATCTGCATTCAGTGAGGAAGGGGGAAGTTTGGAATTGCCATGGACTCCAGCCTTTCCTGGAGGGGCATCTACGAAGAATGAAAAAAATCTCATAGAAGGGGATAAGGGACTTCAGAAGATCTGCGGTAGGAAAGTCAAAAGCTTGGATGCTCAGGGAAAAGAACCTAATGGTTATGTCAGTATATGGAGGCAGGTAGAAGGTAACAAATGGATTTTAGTTTATTTCATTTAGGAACCCCTGGAGAAGGGAAAGGCTACCCACTCCAGTATTCTGGCCTGGAGAATTCCATGGACTATGTAGTCCATGGGGTCGCAAAGAGTCAGACACGACTGAGCGACTTTCACTTCACTTCATTTAGGAATACACATCTGGGTGCATGTTTTCTTGGTGCTGATATTCATGTTGGACCATTGACTAGGCAGCAGTAAAAACTGAAAGAAGTAAAAGCTGGCTCTGTAATAGAAATCTTAAACATGCAATTTCTGACATTTTTTGGCTCTATAAAAATTGAATTAATAGTGATTGACTTCTCTTCAGAAACTATCGATGTTTTAAAAAAGTGGAGGCAGAGGACTCCTCTGCCTCCATTTTAAGATAGAAAAAGAAGCCTTATGGTAGGCAGAATAAGGGGCCCCCCTAAATGTCCCCATACTAATCCCTAGAACCTTGTAACTATGTTACCTTATATGGCAAAGAGAATTTGCAGATGTGACAAAGTCAATGACTCTGAGACAGAGATTATCCCGGATTATCTGGATGTGCGCAATGTAATCACGAGGGTCCTTGTAAGCCTGAGGCCAGATGGTTGGAAGAGATGCAGAGGCTGGAGTGATGTGACCATGAGTTAAGCTGGAAAAAGCAAGGAGGCAAATTCTTCACTAGAGCTTCAGTAGGTATGTAGTTCAGTGGACCCTAGACTTCTGATTTCCATGGCAGTAAAATAATAATAACTTTGTATTGTTTCAAGACACTAATATTGTAGTAATTTGTAAGCCATAGGGAACTAATACAGGCCTAGACAGCAGATCTTCAGAACTGTCAAGTGACTGAATCAAGACAATTTCCCCAATTTTATTTGTATTTTCCTATCATAAAGTTTGCATAGATTTAATAAAGTATATACCACAGCTCTTCTGATTGATGATACCAAAAAACTGTGATACCAATAATTACCTGGATTTACAAGATACCTTTTACTCCTAAGAAAAAACTGGATATATTAGATATATGTTTTGAACGACCATATATTCGGTGTTCAATTGGTAGCTACTTAACCTCTGTTTAGGTGGCTAATAAATGAATAAATAGGCAGCATAGCCTACCAATTAAGTTTCCAAGGTATTTAAAATACATGAAGTTAAAAGAATGACAGTAAGCTTCTTTCAAGTCTTGTCATTTTCAGAATGTTTAAAGCACCAATCTTTTAGGCATCGTTCTTGTGATGAATAGTGTAACAAAACCAAGATAAATGGAGCTGTTTTGAATCCATTTTGAGTCAGAGACTAGAATAAGAATGGACAAACAGTATGAAACCTTTGTACTATTTTTACAAGTCATCCTCATTAAAGTCTGAAGACTGTTAAGCTATTGGGCTCCTTCTAGGATAATGTCCCCCCTACTGTTATATTTCTTCCAATGAAACCCATCTGTGAGTTTTTGCAGGATGCTCATGACATGCATTTAAATTGCCTGTTGTGTTCCAGAAGCCTCTTCTTCCTGCAAACAAGTGGTGACCTCTGTGCTCTATGTTCATTCAAGGGACAGCCACTGTACATCATCCCAGGCAGGCAGCCAAATGATGGCCACATCCTGTTCATTGCAAAAATACACATTTTCATTAAACCAAGATAATTAGAAAAAGTAGCATAGAGGAATATGAGTAATTCCATCAGTAATTACAGCAATTATACCCTAATTGCCATGCCACCTCCAGTGTCACATTATATGTATGTACTGGCATTATACAGAGAAAACACTCATATGTTTTATATTAAAGATGTACCTGGTTACATCAGGTACTTCTAGTGATTAAAAGATAATTGAGATGGTATTGTTTCATCCTCACAATAATCAAATCAAAATGTACTATATTGTCCTCATCATTGTCATTATGGAGTGCTTTTTCAAGACATGAATTTCTGTATATTCTAGAAGCACAGAGAAATGAGAACTAGTGTGTTAGAAACCATTTTTTCTTTAGTTTCTTTCTCAAATTTCCCAAAAAAGAGAAGAATACTTGCCATTAGATGTTTTTTTCACTTTTTCCTAGACCATATGCTTACAGTTAACCTATTAAAATCGTAACTATTTACTTCTAGATTTGACTTTGCCATCCTTCATTTCTCTACTAGTATATCAGAAACAAGTTCTTATGTTCAGTCAGTGTTCTTGGAGGAGGAAAGTCAAGCAAGGCTGCATTACTTTCTCTGCCTACTGAGTTGATACCTCTTCCTCAGCCTGCAGCCTAGAATAAATGGTAAGGAAAAAACTTGAAGTTCATCTGCCTTCTTGCTCAGCTATTAGGAATAACTTGGGCTTGGATCCTTCTGCTGTTGTGCTTCCTGACACATGTCAAGGCAGGAGGCAGAGCTGAGCTGCATGGGGAAGCTGACTTGTTTTGCATTCCACTAAGGAAGATTTTCATAGCATTTGCTCTTTTGACTCAAAATTTTGAAGTTGGGATGATTTTATAGTCTTACAGTAAAAGACATTCTTATTTTCATATCTGTTTCCCAGACTACTAGCCTCATCCCACTGAGTGGTCTCAAGTTGCCTTGGTGGCTGCAAGGCCAGGGACAGAGTCCTGGCAGCCACAAACCCAAACTGCCAGCCACCACATGGGGAGAACGTGTTTTACTGTTCCCTCAACTGGGGTTTCACTTCACGTAGCAGTAGAAGTTATGTGAATTCACAAACACCTGGCTGTTTTACATTAAAACCTAAGACCATGTCTGTTTGCACTACAGTGGCTTGGTGATACCTCAGAAATTCTTGCAGGCAGAGATAATTTAATCATCATGTGTAACTGAGCCCAGCCTCTTGTGGGAACATCCTTTAGCTGATGCACAAACCCCTGTGTAAAGTCTTCCCTGAAGGTGAATATAGCTGGAACATGTATTGCTCCATCCCTGATTACTCTCTACTCACTCTGCCTATAGATTTTCTCATTATGACATTCTTAACATGGCTAGTTTTCGCCTGTGTTCTTGGGTGACACCATCTCACTTTTGAGTTTTCAGGAATGTAAACATCCTACTGATTCCTTCGCTTTATTTTGTCTGTTCTTCCTATCTTGTGGATCTTTGCTACTTACTTGACTGAATGACTGAAAATCTCCCCTTTCAGTTTCCTCATCTGTAAAAGCAAGGATTATAATGCCTACTTCACAGAGTCATTTTGAGGATTCGATGAGTTAAAATTTAAGTGCTTAGGTGATGTCTGACATATAGTTAGTGTTCCACAAATCTCAGCAATCTTTATCATCATGATTAGTGTTTTGGTGAATTCACTAAACTTATGCATTCTTATTTTCTTAAACCTTCACCTCTTGGATAGAGCATATCTTTTTCTGATCAAGATTTCTCATTGATTGAAGTGTTGGTATTGAACCCATCTTAAAACCCTAAATGAGTGCTTTTCAAATGATCTGAAGATCTTATACATAAGAGCTTAGTTTCTGTAGTTAGTGAGGTACAAATATGTCTTTACCTGTTAGCTCTGTGATCCAGAATAAATTACTTAATCTCTGAGCCTCAATTTTCTCATCTGTAATGTGGAGGTAATGATAAAAAATGTGCTTTCATATGGTTACCATGAAGATAAAATGGGGAAAAAATCCATTAAATATGCCCAACTGTGGATGAACCTAGAGCCTGTTATACAGAGTGAAGTAAGTCAGAAAGAGAAAAGCAAATATCATATATTAACACATGTATATGGAATCTAGAAAAATGGTACTCTGTATGCTAAGTTATGTTCAGCTCTTTGTGACCCTCCAGACTGTAGCCCTCCAACACTCCTCTGTCCATGGGATTCTCTAGGCAAGAATACTGGAGTGGGTTGCTGTTTCCTTCTCCAGGGTATCTTCCCAGGGGTCGAATCTGTGTCTCTTATGTTTCCTGCATTGGCAGATGGGTTCTTTACCACTAGCATCACCTGGAAAGCCCAGAAAGATGGTACTGATGAACCTATTTGTACATAGCAGTAGAGATACAGACATAGAGAATAGACTTGTGGACACAGCAAGGGAAGGATTAGGTGGAGTGAATTGAGAGAGTAGCATTGAGACATATATATTACTATATGTATTAATAAAATGGATAGCCAGTGGGAATTTTCTGTAGGACTCAGGGAGCTCAACCTGTGTTCTGTGACAACACAGAGGGGTGGGATGGGGTGGGAGGTTCAAGAGGGAGGGGACATAAGTGTACCTATGGCTGATTTAAGTTGATGTAAGGCAGAAACTACCATTATGACAGAAAGCAAAGAGGAACTAAAGAGCCCCTTGATGAAAGTGAAAGAGAAGACTGAAAAAGCTGGTTTAAAACTGAACATTCAAAAAACCAAGATCATGGCATCTGGTCCCATCCCCATAGATGGGGAAACAATGGAAACAGTGACAGACTTTATTTTGGGGGGGCTCCAAAATTACTGCAGATGGTGACTGCAACCTTGAAATTAAAAGACACTTGCCCCTTGGAAGAAAAGCTATGACCAACTTAGACAGCATATTAAAAACCAGAGACATTACTTTGCCAACAAAGGTCTGTCTAGTCAAAGCTATGGTTTATCCAGTAGTCATGTATGGATGTAAGAGATGGACTACAAACAAAGCTGAGCGCTGAAGAATTGATGCTTTTGAACTGGAGTGTTGGAGAAGACTCTTGAGTGTCCTGTGGACTGTAAGATGATCAAATCAGTCAATCCTAAAGGAAATCATTCCTGAATATTCATTGGAAGGTGAAGCTGAAGCTCTATTACTTTGGCCACCTGATGCAAAGAGCTGACTCATTGGAAAGGACCCTGATACTGGGAAAGATTGAGGGCAGGAGGAGAAGGGGATGACAGAAGATGAGATGGTTGGATGGCATCACTGACTCAGTGGACATAAGATTGAGCAAGCTCTGCAAAATGGTGAAAGACAGGGAATACTGGTGTGCTGCAGTCCATGGGGTCTCAAAGACTTGGACACTACTGAGCTACTGACCAACAACAAGAACAAGGCAGAAACCAACACAACATTGTAAAGTAATTATCCTCCAATTAAAACTAAATAAAATAAAAAAAAATGTGCCCATCCAGAAAAGTTCCTAGTATATAGGAGGTATTTGATGAGTATTTTAGTATGTTATTAGTTTGCAATTAGATTATAGATGACCCATTATGTTTTGGGTCACGGGCAATATAAAACTGATCCTCTGTATTTTCCATCTGACTACTTTTCTTTCTTCCGTTTTATTGAGGTAAAATTTACATACAGCAAAATGCACAAATCTTTAAGGTATGAGGCAATGAGTTTAGACAGACGTGACCACGATTCGCCCATGTGACTAACAACCCAAACAAGATGTAGAACATATCCACAGTTCCAGAAATTTCTACTGAGCCTCCTTCTGGTCAGTCTCTACCCCCTGACAGGCAACCACTGCTCTGATTTCTAAGATCATAGATCAGTTTTGTCTGTTTTTGAACTTCATTCATGTGATGGATTAATAGAGTCTTTTTTGATGAAGCATGATGTTTTGGGGTTTATTTATGTTGTAGCAGGTATCACTGTATGTATGCTCAGTTGCTCAGTCATGTCTGACTGTTTGTGACCCCATGGACTGTAGCCCATGAGGCTCCTCTGCCAGTGGGATTTCTCAGGCAAGAATACTGGAGTGGGTTGCCCTTTATTATTCCAGGGGATCTTTCCAACCCAGGGGCCTGCATTTCCTGCATCTCCCGCATTGGCAGGCATATTCTTTATCAGTAGTTCATTTTAAAAATATTGATTAGAATTAGAAAAATATTAGAATATTGTATATATATATAATCTTTTGTTTATCTATTTTCCTGTTGATAGGATGTAGGTTGTTTTCACTTTTTAGTTGTTATTAATAAAGTTGTTATGAATATTTCTACAAAAATCTTTGTTTTCATTTCTCTTTCATAAATATCTAAGCATGGAATAGATCATAGGGTATGGTACGTGTTTATCTTAAGACATTGGCATATAGTTTTCCAATGTGATTGTACCATTTTACACTCCTGCTACCAATCTATGGGTCTTTTAATTTTAGCTGCTGTTCAGTTCAGTTCAGTTCAATTGCTCAGTCATGTCCGACTCTTTGTGATCCCATGAATTGCAGCACACCAGGCCTCCATGTCCATCACCGACTCCCAGAGTTTACTCAAACTCATGTCCGTCGAGTCAGTGATGCCATCCAGCCATCTCATCCTCTGTTGTGCCCTTCTTCTCCTGCCCTCAATCTTCCCAGCATCAGGATCTTTTCCAAAGAGTCGACTCTTTGCATGAGGTGGCCAAAGTATTGGAGTTTCAGCTTCAGCATCAGTCCTTTCAATGAACACCCAGGACTGATCTCCTTTAGGATGGACTGGTTGGATCTCCTTGAAGTCCAAGGGACTCTCAAGAGTCTTCTCCAACATGACAGTTCAAAAGCATCAATTTTTTTGGTGCTTAGCTTTCTTCACTGTCCAACTCTCACATCCATACATGACCACTGGAAAAACCATAGCCTTAACTAGACGGACCTTTGTTGGCAAATTGGCAAAGTAATGTCTCTGCTTTTTAATATGCTATCTAGGTTGGTCATAACTTTCCTTCCAAGGAGTAAGCGTCTTTTAATTTCATGGCTGCAATCACCATATGCACTGATCTTGCAGAAAAATAAAGTCAGCCACTGTTTCCACTATTTCCCCATCTATTTCCCATGAAGTGATGGGACAGACGCCATGATCTTAGTTTTCTGAATGTTGAGCTTTAAGCCAACTTTTTCACTCTCCCCTTTCACTTTCATCAAGAGGCTTTTTAGTTCCTCTTCACTTTCTGCCATAAGGGTGGTGTCATCTGCATATCTGAGGTTATTGATATTTCTCCTGGCAATCTTGATTCCAGCTTGTGCTTCTTCCAGCCCAGTGTTTCTCATGATGTACTCTGCATATAAGTTAAACAAGCAGGGTGACAATATACAGCCTTGTTGTACTCCTTTTCCTATTTGGATCCAGTCTGTTGTTCCATGTTCAGTTCTAACTGTTGTTTCCTGACCTGCATACAGGTTTCTCAAGAGGCAGGTCAGGTGGTCTGGTATTCCCATCTCTTTCAGAATTTTCCACAGTTTATTGTGATCCACACAGTCAAAGACTTTGGCATAGTCAATAAAGCAGAAATAGATGTTTTTCTGGAACTCTCTTGCTTTTTCAATGATCCAGCGGATGTTGGCAATTTGATCTCTGGTTCCTCTGCCTTTTCTAAAACCAGCTTGAACATCTGTAAGTTCATGGTTCACTTATTGCTGAAGCCTGGCTTGGGGAATTTTGAGCATTAATTTACTAGCCTGTGAGATGAGTGCAATTGTGCGGTAGTTTGAGCATTCTTTGGGATTGCCTTTCTTAGGGATTGGAATGAAAGTGGACCTTTTCCAGTCCTGTAGCCACTGCTGAGTTTTCCAATTTGCTGGCATATTGAGTGCAGCACCTTCACAGCATCGTCTTTTAGGATTTGAAATAGCTCAACTGAAAGTCCATCACCTCCATTAGCTTTGTTCGTAGTGATGCTTTCTAAGGCCCACTTGACTTCACATTCCAGGATATCTGGCTCTAGGTGAGTGATCACACCATCGTGATTATCTGGGTTGTGAAGATCTTTTTTGTACAGTTCTTCTGTGTATTCTTGCCACCTCTTCTTAATATCTTCTGCTTCTTTTAGGTCCCTACCATTTCTGTCCTTTATTGAACCCATCTTTGCATGGAATGTTGCCTTGGTATCTCTGGTTTTCTTGAAGAGATCTCTAGTCTTTCCCATTCTGTTGTTTTCCTCTATTTCTTTGCATTGATCGCTGAGGAAGGCTTTCTTATCTCTCCTGGCTATTCTTTGGAAGTCTGCATTCAAATGGCAATATCTTTCCTTTTCTCCTTTGCTTTTCGTGTCTTTTCTTTTCACAGCTATTTGTAAGGCCTCCTCAGACAGCCATTTTGCCTTTTTGCATTTATTTTCCATGGGGATGGTCTTGATCCCTGTCTCTTGTACAGTGTCATGAACCTCCGTCCATAGTTCATCAGGCTCTCTGTCTATCAGGTCTAGTCCCTTAAATCTATTTCTCACTTCCACTGTATAGTCATAAGGCATTTGATTTAGGTCTTACCTGAATGGTCTAGTGGTTTTCCCTACTTTCTTCAATTTCAGTCTGAATTTGGCAATAAGGAGTTCATGATCTGAGCCACAGTCAGCTCCTGGTCTTGTTTTTGCTGACTGTGTAGAGCTTCTCCATGTTTGGCTGCAAAGAATATAATCAATATATTTGAAAAAATCAAATATAATCTGATTTCAGTATTAATCATCTGGTGATGTCCCTGTTCTTTTAGTTGTTCTTCTAAAGTCTTTAGGATTTTAGCTTTAAGTTCAGGCCTATATCCATCTCTTTGTGCATGGTGTGAGGAAGAGGTCAATTTTTTTTTCATATATTTATAGTTATTCTGGTTTTATGTGTTGAGAAGACTTTTTCTTTCTCCATTGACTTGCTTTGCATTTTCGTCTAAAACATGTTCACCATGTGTGTTGCTCTGTTTTTGAATACTTCATTCTGTACCGTTTATCTATTTGTCCATTGTTACTTCAATACTACACTGTCTTGATTTTTTATACTATTGTAAATGGTATTGATTTTTGAATTAGTTTTTCCAATTGTTTGTTACTAGTATATAGAAACATAGTTTTAATATCTTGATCTCATATTCTTACTTTGCCAAGCTTACTTACTAGTTCTAGAAGTAGCTGTTCTGTAGATTCCTTATGATTTGCTGCATTCACTATCATTTAGTGTGCAAATAGAAAACATTTTTATGTCTTCCTCTTTAACCTTGATACCTGTCTTCATTCAACTCAATTGATGATTTTATGATAATTTGAATTCAGTTTACCTGAGACAAAAAATGTTGAACAAATGATTGCTTCTATTGCTTAATAATCTAAAAAAGGGTTTTTAGAGGCATACCTGATTAGGACATACTCCAGAAATCATCTTCAGGAATGTTTTAAAGAAAGAAAATTCCTTAAGGTTGTGAAAGTCTGGAAAGATTAATTCTGTTGCATATAGGGTTATCGTTACCATCTTTCTAAATTCCATATATATGTGTTAGTATGCTGTAATGTTCTTTATCTTTCTGGCTTACTTCACTCTGTATAAGGGGCTCCAGCTTCATCCATCTCATTAGGACTGGTTCAAATGAATTCTTTATATGCAAAACAGAAAAAGAGACACAGAAATACAGAACAGACTTTTGAACTCTGTGGGAGAAGGTGAGGGTGGGATATTTGAAAAGAACAGCATGTATACTATCTATGGTGAAACAGATCACCAGCCCAGGTGGGATGCATGAGACAAGTGCTCCGGCCTGGTGCACTGGGAAGACCCAGAGGAATCGGGTGGAGAGGGAGGTGGGAGCGGGGATTGGGATGGGGAATACGTGTAAATCCATGGCTGATTCATATCAATTATGACAAAACCCACTGAAATGTTGTGAAGTAATTAGCCTCCAACTAATTAAAAAAAAAAAAAAAAAAACAACAACAAAGCAACAACAACAACAACAAAAAAGATTAATTCTGTTGACTTTGTTCTTTAACTATTGAGTTGGCCAAGAAATTCATTCGTATTTTTTCCATAATCATCATGTGGAAGAACCTGAATGAACTTTCTCGGCCAACCCAATAGTTTACCTAGGGAGTTTGCAAGTAGCCATTTATTTCATGGACAGCTGTGACTGAAGATATTTTATGATTCTGTTTTCCAGGGTTAGGATTTCATGTTACTACAAAATTTCATTGAACTTCACAGTTTTTCCTATCATCACGCCTTCCTGTCTTTCTACATTACCTCATTTCAGACTGAAGTAAACTTGGCAGAACATCCTGAAATAAATCAGCAGCACTGCAAAGAAAAAGATTGATAAGAATTTCTCTCCTAGGCTAGTTCCTCTTTTACCAGATAGTATGGGTTATCTAAATTAATCCAAATGATGACTCTCCCCCACAGAAGAAGGAAATTAAAACTTTAAATCAACCCATCATGTTTTCTGCATGTGTGCTTAGGCTCCAATGGATAAGGTCCCTTGGATGTTCTTTCATTATCTTAGGCAAATAAGCAGCAGGGGCGTCTGTGTAAATATGCAAATGCACATGCTGAATTAAGGCGTATTGTTTGCTCAGTTAATATGTGCTTTGGAGGAGGCATTATTTGCTTATAAAGCTCTGAAATCCCTTTGTAGATACATCATCTTGGGTTGACAGCTTGGAGAGGTGGAAGTTGATGGAGTACTTACTCTAACAGCCCTGCTTGAAGTGCCATTGGCACGGCTGGTAGGGAGGGGGTTGCTGAAGGGTGATGCTTCTTTCTGTCACCCCAGCAATGGCATGACCAAAAATAGCAGACAGCATATGAAGAGACGATGATAGAGTATGAGGGATATACAGAATGAAAATTCCTCAGAATATGACAGCCTTCTCCCTGAATAATTGAGAACTGACTGAATGGTCGCTCACAGAGAGGCACAAAGTGGGGATTGTTCTATGGGTGTATGTGCAGAAAGGACTCCCCATATTCAGCAGAGAGTGTGTATTTGAAGGGAAGAACTAATGCTTACCTTATGTCTCTATTCAGCTCACAGTTTCTCAAAGAATGACAGAGAAGAGAAAGAGCTGTTGTTGTTTTTTGCTGAATTATGGCCATCTGGCTATTATAAGTATAGATGATTACAGATAATCACAACTTCCTTTCTCCTTTCTTCCAGAAGTTGACATGCTGAAATTTGGGCTTGTGGTCTTGTATCTGGAAGCCCAGCAGGTGCATTATGAGTCCTTCTGTGTAAAGAAATGTCATCTCAGAATAGCAGTGCATATATTCAACCCAGATTAATGACCTGTAGGTAATCAAAAACTTGGCCCCACATAGTTAAAAGTCACCTTGACCTAAGTTAGGAGCACTAGATTTTCTTTTAATGACAGGACACTTGAAATCAAGAAGTGCTTGGACAAAAGCCCTCTTGCCGGTCGTCTCCGGTGGATGTGGGTCTTACGGCTGATAGTGCCATTAAATGAGTGGTGCAAACATCTTTAGTCTCAAGCTTCCTTTTTACTTCTACCTCTGGTAAGTGCTCAAGAATGCAGAAGTTATCATAAGACAGAAGCAATGTGAATAAAATGTTAAGGGTAAAATGAGTGAGCTTACTCACTTTGATGAATTTGCTAAGGAAGGTATATCTGACTTTGACACATTTTCTTTTCCCTGGCCAATTTGTTTGAGAGGAAGTAATAGAATCAAAAGTTTTGAAAAGTGTGACACACCAAGTGAATTCATCAGCTAACTTTCTCTGTGAAACAAAGCTCAAAGGCACAAAAGCACAAAGCAAGGTTTCTGTGCCTGCCACAAACTCACTCCCTTGAAGTTGCCCTATTGCTTTTATAAGCTAAATTGCAGCACAGCCAATGGGCAGATAGAAGCAGGTGGGGTCCCACTGTGGACATATTCCATCTGTAGGCCATTAGGAGTCTGCTCTGGCGGCCCTGTGTCATTCTCATTAAACACTAATCAAAAGGCTAGGGCTCATCTTTTTTCAGTGCTCCCTATTTCTTTTAATGCACCTGCAAATAAAACGAAATGGGCTTAATGGACTGAGGCTTTGACTGATTCTAGCTCGGCTGCATGGTCACTGGTTGCTTCTCTTGGTAATTTACAAGGTTTCCTGCTGTATGATAAAACACAGGTGCTCAGGCTGTCATCCAGACCGATGATTTATTAGCTTTAGTGGTACCACAGACCTCAGGCAGCAGGCACTAAATCAAGAGAATATATACTGAAATAATATGTTTTCCAATGATGACCCATGGAGGCTCTTTAGCTGTTCATGCCCTTTACCCACTGCTGTTGGTTTTGCCATTTCTCCTCATTATTTTAAAGCCCGCAGGATTCACTTCCTGTCTTAATTTCTCACCTGCCAGGATGGCCTCACCACCAGCTTTATTGCTATAGATTTCTAGTTGATCCTTCACACCATCAAAGAGTTCCAGCTAATGAGGAGGAGAAAGGGAACCTCAGGGGCTTTTTCAGGCCTCAGGGACTCTCAGAATTCCTATTCCTGGCTTCACTTTCATTTGGATCCAGACAGCAAAAGCTCATGTTGTCCTTTAAAGAAAACCCTGTTTTGAGGTTAAATATGTCTGGACATTCATTTGGAACATTTCATCTCTTGAATATTTCTTCATGGAAATTTGTTCAGAGGTCCTGCCTTCCTATTTTTGTGACAGTGACTATCAATCAAAGTGACTTCTTGTTGATTATCCAAGAGCCCTATGAGCAGATCAGAGAAATCTTTAATTACTATTAAATGCCTGCCAAACATGCGCACAGAGAAGAATCACTCAGTCAATCAAAGCAGAAGCCTGGTGTGAATTCTGAATTTTAATGAGAGGACAGATCAGAGACGTAAAGGGAGTCCTAATAGATAAGAAAGTGAATATAGGGAGCAAAAAGTCTGAAATTACACTGAAAACTGAGAAGGATAGGACTAGAACAGAAAGGTTGATGATGTAAAGTATTAAGTAAGATAACAAAAATGAACATTACTTTTACACAACAGATAATGAAATCCAGAACTTTGCACTAAATAGCATAAAATAGGGGGGATCCAAAGCGTCATCCAAACCTGTGGGGAGTTACTGATCATTGCCTTGCATGTGTAGCTGTGGATGACAGGTGTGGAGTGGGCCTGACTGAGCAATGGAAATAGGGACATGTGAGAATGTTCATGATGGAGGGTACTGGGGATTTGCAAACACCAAAGTAAGGCAGCTGAGCAGTGAAGATGGTGAGAATGGTGACCTCTCAGGAAGTTTCTGAGTACCCTCAAAGGAAGAGCTACCAATTTTTTTTTTTAACTTTTTATTTTATACTGAAGTATAGCCGATTAGCAATGTTGTGATAGTTTCAGGTGGAGAGCAAAGGGACTCAGCCATTCTTATTCATGTATCCATTCTCCCCCAAACTCCCCTCCCATCCAGGCTGCCATATAACATTGAGCAGAGTTCCATATGCTGTACAGTAGGTGCTGGTTGGTTATCCATTGTAAATGTAACAGTATGTTTGTGACCACACCAACTCCCTAACTATACCCTTAAAGGAAAGAGCTACCCAATTTGTTGAAAGGAAAAAATGGAAATGTATATGAATTCTTCAAGGTGACATTCAAAATGTTCAACAATTGGTAAGGCATGACCCTGATCCTTCAGACTGGACACTAGTCATGCTCTGGGGGCAAGATCCTGAATATTTCTGTTGGGACAGACATTAGGCCCTTACTAGGTGTATCAAGAGGAGGCCAGGGAATCCTGGGACAGGGCTGGGCAGCCAGGAATGTGAGCAGCTCTTGTAGGCGTCAGAGCAGAGGCTTCCTTCCAACCATGATTTCAGTGTGTTGACAACATTTTGAACAGAACCAGCGCATCTGGCTGATTTTCAGCCCTGTCAAACTTCTCTGTTATGAACGTTAATTCATGATGTTGCAGAAAATCTTCCTTTTATCTTTTCCTCTTAAGTTATATCATGAGAGAAAGAACTGAGATTTTAAAGAGCAAATAAACATGATGAGGCAGTGACTTCCCTCTTTCAAGTCTCTTCATGCCCAACAACAACAACAAAAATGCAATGCGAGTACTGAAAGAAACATGGCAGCAGTGAGAAACAATTCTCTGGCATTCCCAACCAACTCTGTAACCAACCTGTCACAACCCCCCCTTTAACTGATCTACCTTTCTTGCTTCTGTCTGTTGGTTTTTAGAATGAAAAAATTATTTCTCCTGTTAAATCAGATATACCAACTTTTCAGGTTGTCTTCAGTTCAGTTCAGTCACTCAGTCGTGTCCGACTCTTTGCCACCCCATGAACCGCAGCATGCCAGGCCTCCCTGTCCATCACCAACTCACGGAGTCCACCCAAACCCATGTCCATCAAGTCGATGATGCCATCCAACCATCTCATCCTCTGTCATCCCCTTCTCCTCCTGCCCTCAATCTTTCCCAGCATCAGGGTCTTTTCCAATGACTCAGCTCTTTGCATCAGGTGGCCAAAGTATTGGAGTTTCAGCTTCAACATCAGTTCTTCCAATGAACACCCAGGACTGATCTCCTTTAGGATGGACTGGTTGGATCTTCTTGCAGTCCAAGGGACTCTCAAGACTCTTCTCCAACACCACAGTTCAAAAGCATCAATTCTTCGGTGCTCAGCTTTCTTTATAGTCCAACTCTCACATCCATACATGACCACTGGAAAAACCATAGCCTTGACCAGATGGACCTTTGTTGGCAAGTAATGTCTCTGCTTTTTAATATGCTATCTAGGTTGGTCATAACTTTCCTTCCAAGGAGTAAGCGTCTTTTAATTTCATGGCTGCAATCACCATATGCACTGATTTTGGAGCCCAGAAAAATAAAGTCAGCCACTGTTTGCACTGTTTCCCCATCTATCTGCCCTGAAGTGATGAGACTGGATGCCGTGATCTTAATTTTCTGAATGTTGAACTTTAAGCCAACTTTTTCACTCTCCCCTTTCACTTTCATCAAGAGGCTCTTTAGTTCTTCTTCACTTTCTGCCATAAGGGTGGTGTCATCTGCATATCTGAGGTTATTGATATTTCTCCCGGCAATCTTGATTCCAGCTTGTGCTTCTTCCAGCCCAGCGTTTCTCATGATGTACTCTGCATATAAGTTAAACAAACAGGGTGACAACATACAGCCTTGACGTACTAGTTTTCCTATTTGGAAACTGTCTGTTGTTCCATGTTCAGTTCTAACTGTTGTTTCCTGACCTGCATACAGGTTTCCCAAGAGGCAGGTCAGGTGGTCTGGTATTCCCATCTCTTTCAGAATTTTCCACAGTTTATTGTGATCCACACAGTCAAAGACTTTGGCATAGTCAATAAAGCAGAAATAGATGTTTTTCTGGAACTCTCTTGGTTTTTCGATGATCCAGCGGATGTTGGCAATTTGTTCTCTGGTTCCTCTGCCTTTTCTAAAACCAGCTTGAACATCTGTAAGTTCATGGTTCACTTATTGCTGAAGCCTGGCTTGGAGAATTTTGAGCATTAATTTACTAGTTTGTGAGATGAGTGCAGTTGTGTGGTAGTTTGAGTATTCTTTGGGATTGCTTTTCTTTGGGATTGGAATGAAAACTGACCTTTTCCAGTCCGGTGGCCACTGCTGAGGTTTCCATATTTGCAGGTTGTCTTAAGTACTAACAAACACAGTCTTTGCTGTATTTAAGAAAGGAAACTGACTAGAAGACCTGGAAGGGAACTTGAGACACCATTGACATAATTTTCTAATGGGGCATTGCAACAATGCAATGGGCATGCAAAAATATTTGTTGAATAAATAAATGGATAAGGGGAATTCCCAGGTGGTTCAATGGTTAGGACTTGGTGCTTTCACTCTGGTGGCCTGGGTTCAATCCGTGGTTGGGGAACTGAGATCCTACAAGCTTCAAGGCACAGCCAAACGAAAAAAGGGGGTAAATCAATCAGTGGACTTATTTTTAATTCTACAGTCAGAGGGAATGAGAGAATATAATCAAGACAGGGGAGCCTGGTGGGCTTCCGTCTATGGGGTCGCACAGAGTCGGACACGACTGAAGCGACTTAGCAGCAGTAGCAGCAGCAGCATATTGTTATCCTTAGTATTATGAAATCAATATGAACAAGTTATAAAGCTATGAGCAGTACAGAAATATCCTTTTTTCCCCCCATGCATGGTTTCCCATTGAACAAAAGAAATGTGATTTATGTAACCTGCTTCTTACTGGTAGACATTTGAATGTTTTCTTTTTCACCCTTCTCAAAAATGCTATAATGTTTATTTTCAAAAACTCATTCAAGTATTTCTGTAAGATAAATTCTGCTAAGGAAGCAGGTGAGAAAGGTGTACACATTCAAAATTGTAATACTTATTGCCAGATCACTCTTGAAAAAAGTTATGCTGGTTTATACTATAACCAGAAGTGTATGACAGTACTTGTTTCTTCATATTCTCAACAAATACTGGTGATCCTATTTTTAAAAATTGCCAATCTGAGAGGTGAAAAATTATACCTCTATTTTTTAACTAAGTGTTTCTAACTATTAGTGAAGCTGAGCATCTTTTCATATATTTAGTGATGTAAGGATTTCTTTTTTTTTTTTTTTGCCATTTTTCAGTTGCAGTGTTTACATTATTTTTCTTATTGATATGTAAAATGATTATATAATAGGGAAATCAACCTTTCACTTTTGATCTATGTTGCATTTTTGTTTATTTTTAACTTTATGTCATATTGTGTCTTACTTTGTTGTATCAAAGTTTATAATTTTCATATAAAATTTACTATTTTTTTCTTTAGGGTTTTGTGTCATGTTTAGAAAATATTTTCTCACTATAAAATTAGTGCAAAATATGACTATGAATTTCTTCTAAACCTTCCATATTTTTATGATTTAACATTTAAGTCTTTATTCCATCTAGAATTTTCTGATTTATATTTAAAGATTTTTAGAGCACGATATCCTATGGCCTTTCTGGTTAACACATTCTAATTATTAGCCTCTACAATGCTTAGAAGACTCTTAGAAGGAATATTCTTTTACTTTAAAAGAAAGAAACTATGATCAAGAGATTAGTAAACAGTAATTTAGGGGCACAGCAAAGAGTAGACCCCAAATCTTTGATTTCTAGTTTAAGAATATTTCTGGCCTAAGAACCTTTTCCCTGTGTTTTGCAGACATTTAAAACATTTAAATAAATCCAAAGCTCAGACATCTCCTTTTTGTTTGTGTCTTTAGGAGGAACATATTTTATTCTAATTTGTCCATGAAAATCATGATTATATTAATTTTCTATTTAGCCATTTTCTTCCCCAGATTAAGTGAGTGGGTAAGACACTATACATTTGAGAATTATGTTTAAATGTGATGAAAGACAGTATAGTGGAAAAAATTTAGGATCTCAGGAGTGTTTGACCATGACCACTATTATTGACATCTGACTGTGAAAATTTAGTTTTGAGGAATATCAGTGATCCCTTAGGAAACAACAGAAAACTTTCTCAAACTGAATGTTTTGTATCATTGGTCATTTAAGAAAGAAGAAAATGGACAGTCAAGTGTATTGTTTGTATTTACTAGATAGTATATTCAATTATGCAAAAAGAGAAAACTTCAGAATTCAGCATTAGATGGGTTATACTGTTAGAATCAGTATTCAGTTTCTGCTACTTTTGTGCAGAAACAGACACACATATGTCATACATTTCAGCATGCTTAGAAATCTGTTTTCTCACCTGCTCTGTCCTGTCCCTTCAATCTCTATGGAACTCCTCGTTCTAACCTGTCTGTTGCGGGCTCGCACCACCTGTTTTCCTTTGCTCTGTGATGGTTTTACCTTCTGCTTTTGGTCTGCCTACTTGATTTCTGACCCGTGTTTGCCTCATCTCTGGGAGGTGTGAGAGTCTGCCTTCCCCAGGCTTGCCCGATTCCTAACTCACTCCTCTTGCCTGCCCTTTGATGCTAGTCCTTCTGGACTCCTGCCTACCTGCCTCTAACTCAACAGTTAGCTCACAACTTCTCAACTGGGCTGAATAACTGGCTCTCCTACATTCAATTTCTCCACACTAACTCTGCACTTCTGTAATAGCCACCATTCCAGCATTTTTAGGGCTTCCCAGGTGGCGCTAGTGGTAAAGACCCTCACTGCCAGTGCTAGACGTATAAGAGACACGGGTTTGATCCCTGGTTTGCGAAGATTCCCTGGAGGAGAGCATGGCAACCCACTCCAGTATTCTTACCTGGACAAAGGAGCCTGGTGGGTTACAGTCCATAGTGTTGCAAAGAGTTGGACTGACACTAGCATTTATGCCAAGGATTCAAGATTTCTTTCTTCTTTTTTCTTGCTTTTACCTACCATGTAGGAGAATATATATAACATAAATACAACCTCCCTAACCTCAAGAAGACACTAGGACATTTTGGAATGGGGTCAAGTCTCACTGGAATGGGAAAATTTAATTTAATTCAGATGACCATTATATCTACTACTGTGGGCAAGAATCCCTAAGAAGTAATGGGGTAGCCCTCATAGTCAACAAAAGAGTCTGAAATGCTGTACTTGGGTGCAATCTCAAAAATGACAATGATCTCAGTTTGTTTCCAAGGCAAACCATTCAACATCACAGTAATCCAAGTCTGGGACTTCCCAGGGGGCTCAGTGGTAAATAGTCCACCTGCCAAGCAGGAGATATGGGTTCAGTCTTTGGGCTGGGAAGATCCCCTGGAAAAGGAAATTATAGCCCACTCCACTATTCTTGCCTGAGAAATCCCACGGACAGAGGAGCTTGGTAGGCTATAGTTCATGAGGTTGCAGAAGAGTCAGACACACCTTAGCAACTAAACAACAAAAATAATACAAGTTTATGCCCCAACCACTGATGCTGAAGAAATTGAAGTTGACTGGTTCTGTGAAGACCTACAACACCTTCTAGAACAAACACCAAAAAAAGATGTCCTTTCATCATAGGGGATTGAAATGCAAAAGTAAGAGGTCAAGATACACCCGGAATAACAGACAAGTTTGACCTTTGAGTACAAAATGAAGCAGGGCAAAGCAAACATGCTGGTCCTAGCAAACACTTTTTTCCAACACAAGAGACAACTCTATACATGGAAATATCACCAGGTGGTCAATACTGAAATCATATTGATTATGTTCTTTGCAGCCTAAGATGGAGAAGCCCTATGCAGTCAGCAAAAAGAAGATCTGGAGCTGACTGTACCTCAGATCATGAGCTCCTTATGGCAAAATTCAGGCTTAAATTGAAGAAAGTAGGGGAAACCACTAGACTATTCAAGTATGACTTAAATCAAGTCCCTCATGATCATACAGTGGAGGTGACAAACAAATTCAAAGAATTACATCTGGTAGACAGAGTGCCTAAAAATTCTGGATGGAGGTTCGTAACATTGTATCAGAAGCAGTGACCAAAACCATCCCAGAGAAAAAGAAATGCAAGAAAGCAAAGTTGTTGTCTGAAGAGGCTTTAGAAATAGCTGAGGAAAGAAGAGAAATGTAAAGCGAGGGAGAAAGGGAAAGATATACCCAATTGAATGCAGGGTTCTATAGAATAGCAAGGAGAGATAAGAAGGCCTTCTTAAATGAACAGTGCAAACAGAGGAAAACAGTAGAATGGGTAAGACTAGAGATCTCTTCAATAAAATCAGATATATAAAGGGAAAATTTCATAGCAATATGGACGTGATAAAGGACAGAAACAGTAAGGACCTAATGGAAATATAAGAAGAGGTGGCAAGAATACACAGAAAAGGTCTTAATGACTTGGATAACCATGATGGTGTGGTCACTCATCTAGAGCCAGACATCCTGGAAGGTGAAGTCAGGTGGACCTTAGGAAGTGTTACACGAACAAAGCTAGTGGAAGTGATGAAATTCCAGATGAGCTATTTCAAATCCTAAAAGATGATGCTGTGAAAGTGCTGCCCTCAGTAAGTAAAAAAAATTGGAAAACTCAGCAGTGGCCACAGGACTGGAAAAGGTCAGTTTTCATTCCAATGCCAAAAAAGGGAAATGCCAAAGAATGCTCAAACTACTGTACAGTTGCACTCACTTCACATGCTAGTAAGATTATGCTCAAAATCCTTCAAGCTAGGTATCAGCAGTATGTGAACCAAGAACCTCCAGATGTAGAAGCTGGATTTAGAAAAGGCAGAGGAACCAGACTGGAGGAGGGCATGGCAACCCACTCCAGTATTCTTGCCTAGAGAATCCCATGAACAGAGGAGCCTGGAGGGCTACAGTCCATGGGGTTGCAAAGAGTTGGACACAATTGAGCGACTTGGCACGAGGAACCAGAGATCAAATTGCTAACATTCATTGGATCATGGAGAAAGCAAAGGAGTTCCAGAAAAACATCTACTTTTGCTACGTTGACTATGCTGAAGCCTTTGATTGTGTGGATCACAGCAAACTGTGGAAAATTCCTAAAGAGATGGAAATATCTGACCACCTTACCTGTCTCCTGAGAAACTTGTATGTGAATCAAGAAGCAAGAATTAGAACTGGACATGAAATGACTTACTGGTTCAAAATTAGGAAAAGAGTACATCAAGGTTGTGTATTGTCACTCTGCTTATTTAACTTATATGCAGAGTACATCATGCAAAATGCTGGAGTGGGTGAATCACAGGCAGAATCAAGATTGCACAGAGAAATATAAATAACCTCAGATATGCAGATGATACCAGCCTAATGGCAGAAAGTGAAGAGGAACTAAAGAGCCTCTTCATGAGGGTGAAAGAGGAGAGTAAAAAAGCTGACTTAAAACTCAACATTAAGGAAACTAGAATCATGGCATTTGGTTCCACCACTTCATGGCAAACAGAAGGTGAAAAAGTGGAAGCAGTGACAGATTTTATTTTCTTTGACTTGAAAATCACTATGGGCGGTGACTGAAGCCATGAAATTAAAAGACCCTTGCTCCTTGGAAGAAAAGCTATGCCCAATCTAAATAGCATATTTAAAAAAATACAGAGACATCACTTTGCTGACAGAGATCTGTATAGTCAAAGCTATGGTTTTTCCACTAGTCATATATGGATGTGAGAGTTGGACCATAAAGAAGGCTGAGCGCTGAAGAATTGATGCCTTCCCCTTGGACTGCAAGAAGATCAAATCAGTCAATCCTAAAGGAAATCAGCCGTGAATATTCATTGGAAGGACTTATGCTGAAGCTCCAGTACTTTGGCCAACTGATGAGAAGAGCTGACTCATTGGAAGAGACCCTGATGCTGTGAAAGACTGAAGGAAAAAAAAGAGGGTGGCAGAGGATGAGATGGTTAAATAGCATCACCGACTCAGTGGATATGAATTTGAGCAACTCCAGGGGATAGTGAAGGACAGGGAAGCCTGGTATCTTGCAGTCCTTGAGGTTGCAGTCGGGCACAACTTACCGACCGAACAGCAACAACAACAAGTCAGGCACAAGTCTGACAATTCACTGGTACGATTTCAAGTAGTTTGTTTAGCTAGATGTAGACTTGACAATGGAGAAGGCAATGGCACCCCACTCCATTGCTCTTGCCTGGAAAATCCCATAGACGGAGGAGCCTGGTAGGCTACAGTCCATGGGGTTGCTAAGAGTCGGACATGACTGAGCGACTTTCACTTTTCACTTTCATGCACTGGAGAAGGAAATGGCAATCCACTCCAGTGTTCTTGCCTGGAGAATCCCAGGGGTGGGGGAGCCTGGTGGACTGCCATCTCTGGGGTCGCACAGAGTCGGACACGACTGAAGTGACTTAGCAGCAGCAGCAGCAGACTTGACAAACATCAGTATGATTTTTGTAGTTTCCTTTGTTTATTTCCACTAAGTCCTGGGAGTATTGTCCTTTTAAAAGAAATTTCATCCTAATTTCTCCTGAAACTCAGGATGTGTGATTTCTTTAGGCAGTATTCCAAGTTCCTGGACAAGGCATCTTGGTACCAAACTAAAACAGTTCTTTTTGAATCTTATCTGACTCATGCCTCGGTCAGTGCTATGTGTGTTCTGCCCAGAAAAGAAGAGTCAGTGTCCCCTCTGCATTTTTCAGAAACCTGAGATGCAACGTCAAATTCTACTTATACATCCTGTCTCTTTTCAGTTCTTCTTTCATACCTTTTTGAACTCACAAATCCTATAAGGTTCTAGGGTTTTTATAATGTGAATTTGGTTACATTATAAAATTCCTAGATAAGATGGGATTTCAAGATCTCCAGGCACTTTAGCTAATTAAAAGCTGTCTCTTGCTTTCCACATGCCACGTACTCTTTGTTAGGATATTACTGACCTTAATTTCTTCATCTCCAATTTGACAACAGCAACAGTAAAAGTGTCCTACATGTACTGAGCAGTCCGTAAGTGCTGACTTTTATTATTACATTTGCTGTCTCCATGATGGTTTATTTTTTAAGGAAATGAGCTAAATCTAAAAATAAAGTTTTTGTTTTTGCATAACATATGTCTTTTCCTCTTGTTAAGTGATCTATTCAAAATGTACTACATAATAACATAAAAAGCTACAGAGGAGGGAAAAGTTAAAAATCAAAACATATTACTGTGAATAAGATGTTATAAATGAATAGTGAGTGTATTATACCCATTATTGCTAATTTTGGATGTGTAAAATACCAGTGGCATTGTATTTGTTTGCATGTTGGGTTTTTTTGTCGTTATGAGTATAATAAGCGTTTTTATGGGTTTCCTCATAACTTCAGTTCTCTCACTTTGATTTCCTTTAAGGCTTATGTTTTTCAAGCCATTAAAAGGTAGAATATCTCTGACAGCTCTAGGAGTCCTATGCCCTCTGTCCCTTAGGCTTGTTTTAGGATATTAGCACACTCCAGAAGTGAGTCTTCCTGCCCCTGAGATCTTCAGGGTCATTCAGTGTAATTCAGAGACAAGTCTGTGACTGAGGTGTTGTGGAAAGCAGTCTAGTCTGGGGGGCTGGAGGAGTGGGGTCTGCTAAGGGGATCAAGTGTATAGTACTGAGTCAGTGCATTCTATTACTGATCCTAGAGGAAAACTAGATAAAACCAGGGCAGAAGTCAAGTCAGGTAGGTCTACTTAAACACCACACATAATGAGACTGTAATAGAGTGACTGCATCCCAGGGGGCAAGCTTTGTTCCACGCTGACTACTCACCAGGAAGGAGACAGCAACCTGTGTCCAGACACTCAGACTGGAGCCCACTGGTTACACTTCTCTGCAGAATGGAGCAAAGAAAGTTATCAGAGCCGGGTTTCAGCCTTGTTCTGTTTAGTGTCTTGGACAAATATTTTCACTGTGCTTTAATTTCCTACAAATATGAGATTAGCCGTACCTTTCTCATATGAACTTAAATTTGGTAGCATTGCAATTACATTCAGTAAAGTAAGAAAAACACTTAGAACAGTGACTGGCACATAATAAATACTCAATAAGTGGCAAGATACTCTTATTGTTGTTATCATTACTATTGTTATTTTTATTGTTATTTAAGGCCTAGGATAAGGACCAGACAAAGGCAAGCAAGAAGCCTTACAGTGACTTTTAACTGTGAGATTTTGCCACTTGTGTTCTATAGAACAACTCATTCTCGTAGTAGTTTAGGCTTTAAAAGTAAAACTTTCCTATAATGGAGTAAGCAGTGACCTTATCAATACCTTCTCAGAGAACCTAAGTTTTTATATTAGATCTCCTTCCAAAAAGATCAGTGATGTTGGGAAAGGATATATAAAGTAGAGGAGTTACCTGAAGAGCTTCTGGTCTTTTAAATCAATAAACCAGTTACATTCCAGCTCATCTGATCCTGGACCCAGATTGGAGGAGTTCTGTCTGGCAGCTATAAGGGCTCAGTACTCTAGAGCAAGTAGGGAGAAGTACAATAAAACTTAAGATTATTTTAGTAACTTTTGTACATATATAATTTCTTTCTCTTTATCTAACATTAATTGAGAGGATGGGATGTGGTGTACAGATCTGTAAGAGGTTCAAAAGGGACGGGATGTATGGCTGATTCATGTTGAGGTTTGACAGAAAACAACAAAGTTCTGTAAAGCAATTATCCTTCAATAAAAAATAAAAAAGAAATTGGGTCTGCCCTTAAAGATCATATACTATAGAAAGAGAAGGAATATACAAATTCACCAGAAAAAAATTATTACTTCGGCTCTCCACCCACCACTATGGCTAGAGATAAAGTGGTGGGCATAACTAGAAGACTTTTACAAGAAACAGAGAAGTCTAATGGAATATTTTGTTAGGCTATCATCAAAGAACATCAGGATAAGCATTATATTTACTCTTATTGTTATATTTATTGTTATTTAGGACTGAAGCAGGGGAGCCAGGCAGAGATAAGCAAGAAATTTATACACTATGACTTACAGAGTGAGGAAACAGTCCATTCTATTTCCCTTATAGAAAACATCTGGGGGAAGAAAGCAACAAAGAGTGATTATGAGGACCATCACGTTCAGGCAGACTCCTTGTTGAATCTGTCTCCTGCTTTAAAAGGCTGGACAGGAGTTAGTCACATAGAATCAGGAGCATAAGGGTTTTGGAGACAGTGCTAAGCAGCTACCTGACAGCGTTCATGGACGCCATATTTAGCAGGCATTAGGCCAGGTCTGTGTGGCCTGAAACATATGAAGGGAACCATGTTCCTTTTCTTTTTGTGAATCCATAAATAAATTATATGGATTACTCACTGCCAGTGCTTTTGGAGTTGGATATTTTGGGGGAATTGTTAGGGCGGGTAGGTGAAGAGTACTGACTCTGGCCTCAAGTCAACATGGAGTATAAATAGAGGCCGCCCTAAGGATCCCAGGACACATTTGGATTACTACTCAATAACCATAATAAAGCAAAAGACTGAGAAGCACCTGAAAATAGAACAAAAGACACATTGTCAGGGATGTGGGTAATGAAAAGTTGCTTCTAGCCTACGAGTAGAAAGGAGAGAAAGAGGAAGAGGGAAGGTTTGCAGAAGAGTTCTTTGGCTTGGGCTCTGGGAGTTGCTCTAGTGGACACTGTGGCTAGTTCTCTAGTATCCACTCCACTTCAGATGATTTGTGTAAACTGACTATGGTGACTGCAGGCTCGTTGTCTGGGATTCATTCAGAAATGAATAGGCCTATGCTAATCTGGACCATTAAGAGGTATAAAGAGTTTTGGGACTTTTGGGAAGAAGTGACTCTTTCTGCTCTTGATGAGAACAAGGATATGTTTAGCCTCAGTTGCTACAGGCAGCACTCTTGCTACCACTGGAAAAATCAGTCTACGAAGCCATAACCAAGAACAAACTGGAGGGATAGAAAAAGACTGCCTCTCTACTGACAGTGGTACAGAGGGTAGGATTTGAATATATGGAGTTATAGAAATTTTGTAGAACTATGAGTGAAGGTGAGGAAGTTTAGCATATGCTATATGGAGAGCAGTCAGGAGCTCTAATAACCCTCTCCCCACTCACTAGCTCTGTCTATCCAGCATTCAAAAACAGTATGCAACAAACCATTTTTTTGTTGTTTCAAAAAAAAAAATATTTTGTGGTTTAAACTTCAAGAGTGTGCTTATTACTGCTTTAGAGCTTTATAAATTTGAAATTTGGTAGGAAACATCAGTTGTTTGGTGATTGGTCACCTTCCTTAATGGTTACTTAATTTTGATGTGTTTTAAGAAATTTTTGTGGCAGTAGTTTGTTTGAGTTTCCATCACATTCTGCTGGCCAGCTACTTCCTGCCATAGTGAGATGTTCTGGGAAGAGCTTTGGAGAGTTGGCTTTGAATCTCAACTTATAATAGTGTGACAGCTAACTATTGAACTGCATTTTCTTCTACTATGCTTGAATAATCTTTTCATGAAGATAAATGCATGTTCTAATGTAGTCTAATTTTAGTCCCTGGAATCAAGATGACTTTTTAAGTCTCTACAGAAACAATGGGCACTCTTCCAGGGATTTGAGGAAGATATGGCTTTGAAAAGAGTCAATTATATCACAGGATAAGGAGAGTTTTTACTTTGGTACCCTGGCCAAATTCCATTTGGAATATTTATATTCTACCTTGCTAAAATTTATACATTAAAAAAACTGACCATTTCTAGGTAGTTACATAATTCTTTTCTTATTTTGTATCCCTTGTCGTGCTGAATGTTTGGCTGGAATGTAAGAAGCTCAGTGAACAGAGGGATATCTTAGGATGGAGTCATTTATTGTGGTATAACTAATATTCAGAAGATTATGTGAAGCATAGTCAGATGACAATAAATGTTTGTTGAATGAATGAATGAATTACTCAGCACTGTTATATACCACGTGAAACCTAGATATTTTTCATGTTGGGAAGAATGATTTCTTCATCGCTATTTTTTTATTAATTTTGTTAATTGAAATTTGGGCTTCCCTGGTGGCTCAGATGGTAAAAACTCTGCCTGTAATGTGGGAGACCAGGTTTGATCCCTGGGTTGGAAAGATTCCCTAGAGTAGGGCATGGCAACCCACTCCAGTATTCTTCCCTGGAGAATTCCATGGACTGAGGAGCCTGGTGGGCTACAGCCCATGGGGTCACAAAGAGTTGGACACAACTGAGCGACTAACACGTTTACTTCATTTTCTCAATTGAATTTAATTGTTGTTCTTGGAAATTTATTTTCTAGGTAATAATCACATAATGTATTTAAAATTAAGCTATGTAAACTTCTGTTTGTTGTTGTTGTTTAGTCACTGAGTTGTGTCCGATTCATTGCCACCCCCATGAACTGCAATACACCAGGCTCACCTGTCCTCCATTATCTCCTGGAGTTTGCTCAAATTTATGTCCATTGAGATGGTGATGCTATCTAACCATTTCATCCTCTGCTGCCCACTTGTCCTCTTGCCTTCTATCTTTCCCTGATGCAAAGAGCTGACTCATTGGAAAAGACTCTGATGCTGGAAAAGATTGAAAGCTTCTGTTCACTATATTTTAAAATAAATTTAAAGATGATAAAACAATGCTATACTCTATACATACAGAATATCTCCTTTGTTAAGAAGATGCAGATGAATAGCTTGATTTAATCAACACTATCTTATTGATGAACTTACTCTTTGACATTTCAGTTTAGAGCAAAATAAAAAGAAAAATTTTTAATTCTTCTTTATTTGCTTAATCTAGACATACTTAATTTAATTGGCTGCTGTCATTACCTTGATATTGGGGTTCAAAAGTATCAAAGAAGAGGAAAATGTCAATTCAGCAAAATGAAAACTTCTTCCACTTCTCCCAACAAAGGAAAAAAACAAAAAGATTAAAAAAATAACTAATTTTCCAATGGCAGTTAACTGAAGCAAATATTTGAAATAATAAATGTCTCTAGACACCTAGATTTACACTTTGTTTGCCCTGCTATAAATAAATGGCTGCTATAAGTAAGAGCAGGTGTAAATGACTGTGACTGCACTGTGTGGATAGTGAAAGCATATGTCTTGATGGGAAAAAAGGGACAAGGAGCATAATGAGATTCAACTGAGAGGGATTTGGGACTTAACTCCTCTTCACGTTGGAGTGAAACCAGATTCATAGCAGTAGAAGGACTCCATAAACATAATTCACTGAAATGAGAGGGTGATAAAAGGCCTCTTTTCTTGCCTTTTGCAGGGATAAATTACACCCGAAGCTACAGAAATGTTTTCTTCCAGCTTCAGATTAAGGGTGCTTGTATAATAAACATTTCCTTAACATTCAGCTTCTTTAACATAGACAGCTCAATTAGGGCTGTACTATAAAATACAACTTTCATGCACTTTGTGAGCACTTAATGTGACTAAGGGCCTGTTAGCAAGAAGTCTTGCAGAAAATAGGTCTTGTCAAGCATTTAAGGAAATTGAATTAGCATTGTGTTTAACAAATATATTTGTAATATACATATTCTTGAAGATTATCTGTAATTTAACTATATTGATGTATTTTAGCCTCCTTGCTGAGGTGAAAACCTCTTGTTATCTCTCCTATTTGCTGGAAAACTATAGGAAACTTGGAAAGTTATTACATGTATGCACAAATGTTTAAAGAAGGTGGAAACTCTGAAGACTCACAAAGACTACAGAGAAAGCTTTAATCCAAATCTTGAGTGGATGATAAAACCAGTGATCTCCTTGGCTAGGAGTAGTAGTGCTTGATTAATTTACTTGGTTCTTTCCTGGAGGAGAGTAAATATCAAGCCTTCTTGCAGGTTTGGTTGAGAAAAAGAGCTCAGATGGTCAATGTTCTACACTGTGTACAGGAAACTTTGAACCATCAGCCCCATCTATTCATCTGTGATTAGCCTTAGATGCTCTTTCCAGACTAAAATTGTAGCCTTTGTATGGCACCATTACAGTGTCATAAAGATTTATCATTATTACCTACCAAATAAAAATTCAGTTTCTTAGACTGGTTTCCAAGGACCTCTGAGCTAGCCTTGTTCTAGTTGACCATAGTTTGTGTTCAGATTTCTATTTGCTAACATGTGTATATTCCCTGTTTCAGGCCAGTGACTTTCGTGTGATTCATTTATTTTTAAAAATTTATTCTTAAAAATATATTTATTTATTTAGTTGACAGTGTTACGTCTTAGTTGCAGCATGTGGGATCTTATGCTGTGGTGTGGGGGCTGTTCTAGTTGTGGAGTGGGCTTCCCTCTAGTTGTATCATGTAGGCTCCAGAATGTGTGTGCTCAGTAGTTGCCATGGGAGGGATTAGTTGAGATTTTAGTTTCCCAACCAGGGCTGAAACCTGTGTCTCTTGCATTGGAAGATGGACTCTTAACCACTGGACCACCAGGGAAGTTCCTGGTTCAATTTTTTAATTGGAATTTATTTTCTGCCCCACTACCTCATGCCTCTGACTTTTTGTGACATACCAGTCTTTATTGTCCCTTGTTTCTTCACCTTTATCCTCTCATTCTTATGCCCTCTACCAAGAGTGGCTCTATCTCCCTAGTTGTTGAAATACTTTCTGCTTCATGTTCTCAGATGGATCCTCTTGTGAATCCTTCCCTAGTTTCTCGGTTAGGAAGAGTGTCCCCTTGAGTTCCTTTATTGCCTCGTTTTTACTTAAGTGTTAGTTGCTCAGTCGTTTCTGGCTCTTTGTGACCCCATGGACTGTAGCTTGCCAGGTTCCTCTGTCCTTACTGGGGTAGGTAGCCATTCCCTTCTCTAGGGAATCATTCTGACCTAGGGATTGAGCCCGGGTCTCATGCATTAGCAGGCAAATTCTTTACCGTCTGAGTCACCAGGGAAGCCGTAAATGATACATAGATTTCTACTTGTATCATCATTATTTTTGTACCTATCTCCACTCCCTTGAGGGTAGTTTGGTGATGGATTCTGTGTCATGCTTGGGACTGGTGATGTATGTTGTTGTACTTATTCAGTTGCTTTGTCATGTCTGACTCTTTGTGACTACATGGACTGCAGCACACCAGGCTTCCCTATCCTTCACCATCTCCCAGAGCTTGCTCAAACTCATGTCCATTGAATCAGTGATGCTATCCAACCATCTCCTACTCTGTTGTCCTCACCTTTTCCTGCCTTCAATTTTTCCAAGCATCAGGGTCTTTTCCAATGAGTCAGTTCTTCACATCAGGTGGCCAAAGTATTGGAGTTTCAGCTTCAGCATCAGTCCTCCCAATGAATATTCAGGACTTTAGAATTGACTGGTTTGATCTCTTTGCAGTCAAAGGGACTTTCAAGAGTCTTCTCCAACACTACAGTTCAAAAGATCAATTCTTTGTTGATTAGCCTCCTTTATGGTCCAACTCTCACATCTGTACATGACTACTGGAAAAACCATAGCTTTGACTGTATGGACCTTTGTCGGAAAAGTAATGTCTCTGCTTTTTAATGCACTATCTATGCTTGTCATAGCTTTTCTTCCAAGAAGCAAGTGTCTTTTAATTTCATGGCTACAGTCACCATTGGCAGTGATTTTGGAGCCCAAGAAAAGGAAGTCTCTCATTGTTTCCATTGTCTCCCCATCTATTTGCCATAACATAATGGGACAATATGACATGATCTTAGTTTTTTGAATGTTGAGTTTTAAGCCAAGTTTTTTACTCTCATCTTTTACCTTCATCAGGACTCTCTTTAGTTCCTCTTTGCTTTCTGCCATAGGATGGTGTCATCACACATCTGAGGTTATTGATATTTCTCCTGGCAATCTTGATTCCAGCTTGTGCTTCATCCAGACCAACATTTCACATGATGTACTCTGCGTATGAGTTAAATAAGCAGGGTGAGAATATACAGCCTTGATGTAGTCCTTTCCAAGTTTTGAACCAGTCTGTTGTTCCATGTCCAGTTCTAACTGTTGCTTCTTGACCTGCATATAGGTTTCTCAAGAGGCAGGTCAGGTGGTCTGGTATTCCCATCTCTTTAAGAATTTTCCATAGTTTTTTGTGATCCACACAATCAAAGTCTTTAGGATAGTCAGTGAAGCAGAAGTATATGTTTTTCTGGAACTTTCTTGCTTTCTCTATGATCCAGTGGATGTTGGCAGTTTGATCTCTGCTTCCTCAGTCTTTTCTAAATCCAGCTTGAATATCTGGGAGTTCTCAGTTCACATACTGTTGAAGCCTAGATTGGAGAATTTTGAGCATTACTTTGCTAGCATGTGAAATGAATGCAATTGTGTGGTAGTTTGAACTTTCCTTGTCATTGCTCTTCTCTGGGATTGAAATGAAAACTGACCTTTTCCATTCCTGTTGCCACTGCTGAGTTTTCCAAATTTTCTGGCATATTGAGTGCAGCACTTTCACAACATCATCTTTTGGATATGAACTAGCTCAGCTGGTATTCTATTATTTCCACTAGTTTTGTTTGTAGATGCTTCCTAAGGCCCATTTGACTTCACACTCCAGGATGTCCAGCTCTAGGTGAATAATGACACCATTGTGATTAGCTGGGTCATGAAGATCTTTTCTTGTATAGTTCTTCAATGTATTCTTGCCACCTCTTCTTAATATTTTCTGCTTCTGTTAGGTCCCTACCATTTCTGTCCTTTATTGTGTCCATCTTTGCATGAAGTCTTCCCCTGATACCTCTACTTTTCTTGATGAGATCTCTAGTCTTTCCCATCCTATTGTTTTCCTCTATTTCTTTGCATTGTTCACCCAAAAAGACTTTCTTTTTTTTTTTTTACACATGAAAACATTTTATTTTATTTTTATTTTTTTAATTATTATTATTATTATTTTTTTGTCATACATTGATATGAATCAGCCCCAAAAAGACTTTCTTATCTCCCTTTGCTCTTCTCTGGAATTCTGCATTCAGTAGGGTATATCTTTTCTTTTCTCCTTTTCCTTTCACTTCTCTTCTTTCTCAGCTATTTTTAAGGCCTCTTTAGACAACCATTTTGCCTTTCTTTTTCTTGAGGATTGTTTTGATCACCGCCTCCTATACAATGTCACAAACCTCCGTCCATAGATCTTCATGCACTCTGTGAGATCTAATCCCTTAAATCTATTTGTCACTTCCACTGTATAATCATAAGGAATTTGATTTAGGTCATACCTGAACTGTGTGGATCACAACAAACTGTGGACAATTCTTAAAGAGCTGGGAATACCTCATCAGACCACCTCACCTGCCACCTGAGAAATTTGTATGCAGGTCAGGAAGCAACGGTTAAAACCAGACATGGAAAAACCAACTGGTTCAAAACTGGGAAGGGAGTACATCAAGGCTATATATTGCCACCCTGCTTATTTAACTCATATGCAGAGAACATCATGTGAAATGCTGGGCTGGATGTAGCACAAGCTGGAATCAAGATTGCCAGGAAAAATATCAATAACCTCAGATATGCAGATGACACCACCCTTATGGCTGAAAGTGAAGAGGAACTAAAGAGCCTCTTGATGAAAGTGAAAGAGAAAACTTAAAAAGCTGGCTTAAATCTCAACATTCAAAAAACGAAGATCATGGCAGCCGGTCCCATCACTTCATGGCAAATAGATGGGTAAAGTATGGAAACAATGACAAACTTTATTTTCTTGGGCTCCAAAATCACTGCAGATGGTGATTGCAGCCATGAAATTGAAAGACGTTTGCTCCTTGGAAGAGAAGTTATGGCCAACCTAGATAGCATATTAAAAAGCAGAGACATTACTTTGCCAACAAAGGTCTGGCTAGTCAAAGCTATGGTTTTTCCAGTAGTCATGTATAGATGTGTGAGTTGGACTAAAAAGAAAGTTGAGTGCCAAAGAATTGATGCTTTTGAACTATGGTGTTGTAGAAGACTCTTGAGAGTCCCTTGGACTGCAAAGAGATCAAACCAGTCCATCCTAAAGCAAATCAGTCCTGAATATTCATTGGAAGGACTGATGCCGAAGCTGAAACTCCAATACTTTGGCCACCTGATGTGAAGAACTGACTCATTGGAAAAGACTCTGATGGGAAAGATTGAACATGGGAGGAGAAGGGGATGACAGAGAATGAGATTGCCGGATGTCATCACCGACTCAATGACATGAATTTGAGTAAACTCCGGGTGTTGGTGATGGACAGGGAAGCCTGGCGTGCTCCAGTCCATGGGGTTCCAAAGTGTCAGACATGACTGAATGACTGAACTGAACTGAATGGTCTAGCGCTTTTCCCCATTTTCTTCAATTTAAGTCTGAATTTTGCAGTAAGGAGTTCATGATCTGAGTCACAGTCAGCTCCCAGTCTTGTTTTTGCTGACTGTATAGAGCCTGTCCATCTTCTGCTGCAAAGAATATAATCAATCTGATTTCCATATTGACCATCTGGTGATGTCCATGTGTAGAGTCATCTCTTGTGCTGTTGAAGAGGGTCTTTGCTATGACCAGTACATTCTCTTGGCAAATCTCTATTAGTTTTTGCTGTGCTTCGTTTTTTTACTTCAACGCCAAACTTGCCTGTTAACTCCAGTTATCTCTTGACTTTCTACTTTTGCATTCCAGTTTCCTATGAGAAAAACGACATCTTTTTTGGTGTTAATTCTAGAAGGTCTTATAGGTCTTCATAGAACTGTTCAACTTCAGCTTTTTTGGCTGTTGTGGTTGGGGCATGGACTTGGATTACTGTGATACTGAATGGTTTGCCTTGGAAACAAACAGAGATTATTCTTGAGATTTCACCCAAGTATTGCATTTCAGACTGTTGTTGACTATGAGGACCACTCCATTTCTTCTAAGGAATTCTTGCCCATAGTAGTTGATATAATGGTTATCTGAATTAAATTGGCCCATTCCAGTCCATTTTAGTTCACTGATGCCTTAAATGTCAGCATTCACTCTTGCCATCTCCTGTTTGACAGCTTCCAATTTGCCTTGATTCATGGTGCTGTATATTCAACTCCTATTTTTCCACTTTTATTGAACATATTTATAGGCAAATCTTGCTTTTTGAGAACACTAACAGTACTTTTTTGAATATGCATAAATACCATGTAGACACATACTTCAAGTACTTTATAATAATGTAAGGAGGTCCTGAATGGTGATGAATCCTTAAGCATAGTTTACTTGTAGAGGAAAAGGATCATAGTGTCTTCCAAAAATTTTGTTACTTCTTGCTTAGAAGAGAACGCTTGCAGCCTAAACAGAGAGAAAAAGTTTGGGGAACATCAAAAGGTAGAGAGATTAATTTTTAATGTTACATGATGTCTCTCAAAGGAGCTAATTCACATGTCAGTTGCACTTCTTCTTTACTAGACTGGTTTATCATCATGGTGAGGAAGAGTTGGGAGAAAGTGCCAGAGCTATTCAGAGGAATTGTTTACCAGGGCTCTGATCACACAAGATAAGTGGGCCTTTAGGGAATTCTTTGTTTGCACTTCTAATTGTTTTCTTAAATGTGTTCATAAAAATTCATTCAGAAAACTGCTGCAGATTTAAGGAAATAAAATAAGACCTCAGATGGCTGTTAGTAATACAAATAGCTTAAAGTGTTTTTGCAAATTACATGTCAACCACAATTAACAATATGATGTTTATTTTGGTGTGGATGGATACCCTTGATAACTCTCCCAGTTATCAGTGGTTCCTTTTATAATGTCATCGTAATTGAAGCATTTTGCCTTGCGTAAGACAGATGGGTGTGTAGCAAGTGTGGTTGACTCTTTGTGCCGATACAGCGGTCAGACAGTTGCCAGCTCCACTTTGTTCTGTGAGCAGCGGCTGTCCACTAGGTGAGAGGATACACACAAACATTGGAGCTGGGATCACAGTCCCCAGACATGGACAATTCTGCCAGGTTGCAGCAGTTTTGGCATTGCCTAATTCACATGCAGGGTGATGGTGGGGAAATTTCAAACAAGTATTGATTGGTGAGAAGCAGATGAGTGTCACGATGACTGTTTAGTACTTCCCTTCTTACTCAGTGTAAAAATCATCTACCCTCTTGAGAAGAAGTAAATACGATATGGAAATGTCGCTCTCCTGTGTGAGACCTTAGACAAATATTTTCTTTTCTAGCACAGAATGTTTTCTAGTGCTTGTCAAAATTTCTTGTGTGTGCTGTGATTCTACACTCTACCGCAGTGCTTGCTTTCTGATAGCACTGAGCTTGCGCTTGGTTTTAATAACAGCCATATTTGGAGACTTATTGAAGTGGATTTAAAAGCCAGTCAATTAATCTGCCAGTCCTCTCCTCTTGCCTTGCCATCACAGCACTCACCATAAACTATGACTGAACCAGCAATAGCCCTTTTCTGATGAGGCACGGCTTGATGATAACAATGCTGTCTCTTCTCGGGATGTTTTTGTGCCTACACTCCATCATCTTGATGGCTTTGTTTTTACCATAGGCATCAAATGGCACTATATTAGGAACATTATATAACAATTAACTACATTTTAATTTGCCTGACAATTATGGAGATGTAGTGCTGTCATGGAAATGGACTGCTTCACTGCCATAATAAAGATGCTGAGTGTAATATCTTTTCTGTGTGAAACTTATATACAGAGATGTTGCTCCCATCAGTTACAAAGAAGGTGTTTGGCTGCAAATAATAGAAAACCCTGATGTCAGAGTTGGACCATAAAGAAGACCGAGTGCTGAAGAATCGATGCTTTCAAACTGTGATTCTGGATAAGACTCTTCAGAGTCCCTTAGACTGCAAGGAGATCAAACCAGACAATCCTAAAGGAAATCAGTACTGAATATTCATTGGAAGGACTGGTGCTGACGTTGAAGCTCCAATACTTTGGCCACCTGATGCAATGAGCCGACCCATTGGAAAACACCCTGATGCTGGGAAAGATTGAAGGTAGGGGGAGAAGGGGACAACAAGATGGTTGGATGGCATCATTGGCTCACATGAGTTTTAGCAGACTCTGGGAGATAGTGAAGGACAGGAAAGTCTGGCGTGCTGCAGTCCTTGTGGTCCCAGAGTCAGACACGACTTAGCGACTAAAAAACAACATTACATACAGAGTTTGAACAGGCTCTGTCATTCTTAGTATGTAGAAGAACAGAAATTTTGTTTGCAAGTTCATTGCTATAATTCTAGAATCCTCTCTGTGTCCCAGGCAGGAAGAAGACAGCAAGAAGCTGAGAGAGCCATTGTCTATATCAGGAAACCATAACTTCCCAGAATTCTCAGTTTATGCCTTATTCAATTCAGTTCAGTTGCTCAGTCATGTCTGAGTCTTTGTGACCCCATGGACTGCAGTTAATTATGCCTTATTAACCATTTAGAAATCCCTTGCTTTAGTGAATTCTGGGGAAGACTGCACCAAGTTAGATTGATTCTGCATCAAATCAAGAGAGGATCATGATTGACTCAAGAGAATAATCAGTCGTACTGCTCACATATGATTTTAAAATAAAGGAATTGGGCTTCCCTGGTGGCTCACTGTTAAAGAATCTGCCTGCCAGTGCAGGAGACACAGATTCGATCCCTGATCTGGGAGGATCCCATGTGCTGCAGAGCAACTAAGCTCGAGTGCCACAACCATTGAGCCTGTGCCCTAGAGCCCGTGTTCTGCAATAAGAAGAGCCACTGCAATGAGAAGCCTATGCACAGCAACTAGAGAGTAGCCCCTGCTTGTGGCAACTGGAGAAAAGTCTGTGCAGCAACAAAGACCCAGTACAGCCAAAAATAAATAAATTAATTAAATTATATACACATATATAAAAGAATTGAATACTTATTGGCAGTTAGCTTTCTTTGTTGTGGAATCTCACTCTGTGGGACTGAATATTACTGAGGAGTGGGCTGGGTTGGGAAGAGTTGGAGAGAAGAAAACTGAAACAAATCTTCAATTTCAGTTTCCAGGTCATTTGGTTTAGAAACCAGGGAAACCTAAAGAAAAGTTCTCTGCTGACTGAAATATGGCTCCTTACTTTCATCCTTCTTTCCCCTTTATGCACTCTAACCTTATCCTTGATATGGAGAAGCTTATAAAAATTGCCACTCCATTGCTCATGACCTGCCCTACAAAGACAGATATTTTGAGAAGATAGATAGTATTCAGGTAAGAAAAGCCTAGACTAATACCTGCATGAGAGAGGAAAAGAAAGGAGAATATAAGGAGAAAACAACCCAAAATGCTAGCAAATATCTGCCAGGAAATTGATGTTGGTAAACCTTTGCCCAGTTTTATTTTCAATATTTATGATTTTGCTAAGATTATGGGAGTCCTTGACATTTTATTGTATCTTCAGTAGTTTCTGAGGGAGAGGCAAATAAGTGATCAGTTGTTTTAGGCAAAAGTCATTCACTGGTGTCAGACCGGATTTTCACAGTTAATTTTATATTCTGACAATTATATAAATTAATTCAGTAAATCCAACAAAGCCTACCAAGATTTGTCTGGATTTGTCATGAACATTAAAATGTCATCAGCATACATGATAATTTATACTGCCTATGATTAGTGGTAATCCTTCCCATCTCCTGTGAGAATCTAATAACCAGAGCTAATGGCTTTAATGCTAAAATAAACAGCAGAGGATCTGAGCAACATCTCCTCTTTGTAGCTTTTGGAAGTGGTGTGGTGTGTGTAGAATATTTTCATGGTGTACTTTTTTTTTCTGGAAGAATATCAACTGTTTATTCCTATTCTAAATCAAAGGGTTTCAATGCATCATTTCATTTGATGAGTTGTACATCTTGTATTCAATAAAATGGTAATTAGAGTTCTTACGGTACATATTTAGAATGCTCTAACAGGCCTATGTGTGAAATTTTTAAAAAGATGTTCCTAGGTAAAGCTTGGGGTGTACAGGTTGGCAAGCAAAAACTGGGCTGCTTTTTAGTCTCTGACTTGCCACTTCAGCTAGGTACTGTTACAGAGCACTGCCTACCCATGATGTGAATCTACCCTAATAGTAAAAGTCTACATATATAATGAATATAAGTGGCATACTGTAGATGATTTTTTTTAGGTACCAATACTTCTGGATCACCGCCCTGAAGAAACAGGATTGTATGAGAACCAATTAATTATCTGCTTATTTAATATGTAAAACCATGCAGATAAAAAAATTTTTTTTGACTGAACTGAGTCTTTGTTGCTGTCACAGGCTTTTTCTAGTTGTGCCAGGCAGGGGCTAGTCTTTGTTGTGGTCCGTGGGCATCTCATTGCAGTGACTTCTCTTGCTGCAGAACTCAGGTTCTAGACAGGCAGGATCAACAGTTGTAGAGCTTAGTTGCCCCACAGCATGCGGAATCTTCCTAGACCAGGGATCAAACCCATGTTCTCTGTCTTGGCAGACAGAGTCTTAACTACTGGATCACCAGGGAAGTCCTTCAGATATTTTGATAATGCAAAGGCTAAAGTCCTTTTTCTTTTGGGGGGATATTATATATGTATACATATTCCTTATCAGTTATATGCCAGGCACTTTCTGTATACATAATCATGAACAAGCCTCACTTTATAAATAGTGAAACCTAAACTCAGGGAGGGGTGCAGAAAAGGACGAATCAGCAGGTCTGGGCTGCTGTGCATTTCCTAAGTCTGTCGGTTTGTGGGAGATGACCTCCGAGCGTTCGGAAACCAGCCTGCTATGAGTGTCTTTCTAGGTTTGAGGGCCCTACACCACATCAGAGAGTTTACACCAACACTTTGATTTTTAGTGAAAAACTGTTTTTGTATGCCTGAAGATTTAGGCCATTCTAGCAATTTGACCTCCGGGAGGCAGTTTTCTGAGAGTCTGAGGTCAGTCACACAGATGTTGTGTTGTCCTTTATGACCGATACCCAATAAAATCTCTGGACACCAAGATTTGAGTGAGCTTCCCTGGCTGGCAACACTTCATGTGCATTGCCACACATTGTTGTTGGGAGAATGAAGCACTGTCTGAAGCACTGTCTGTGTGACGTCAGTAAGGGGAGGACAAATGGATGTTTGTACTTGATTTCTCTGGGACTCCTCCCTGTATACATTCACTCTTTGATGATTCTAGTATGTTCTTTTCCCCTATGATAAAGATATATAAATATAACAGCTTTTCTGAGTGCTAGGAGTCCTTCAGGAATTTATTGAGCTTGAAGTGGTCTTGGGGCTGGATCCCTGACACTGAAGGTTATGTGACTTGCCTTGGTCATGCAGATAATTGTGGCAGATCAAGGATGTGAACAGGCTCTGAATCAAGGGTTCAATTTGTGTTGATTATCGAAAACTCTACATTCTTTCTGTGCTCTCCTTTCTATGCTCCATTGAGAAGCATTCCTGAACTATATAGAAAGATACTACATTTTTTTTTTCCTCTGGTGGTGGGAGAAGCTGCATGGGTTTTAGTAGACATGAAATTTGCAGTGACCTTCAGGCTTTATTCTGAAGTCACCTATGTTTGTGGTGGAGGTGCATAAATGTATTGTCTGCAGTTTTCTATAGTTCTGCTACCTCCTCCCTTTCTCAAAGTTAATAATGGAGTTTAGATATAGTGGTGTCCTTCCTGGACATTGTTCTTTCAAAATTCCTGATTGTTTAATAGTCATCTGTTTTCCTGTATTGAATCCATTACTATTTGAAACACCTAAATGATATCTATTTTTCTAACTGAACACTGAGAAGTTGTTCCAGAAAATGAACTACAAGCTAGGATTGCAGGAGAAGAGAGACAAAGAAGATGAGCTTTGATTGCTCTGCCTTCCTTCTCGGAGACAAAGAGTGAACCATATTGTAGGGACAGGAAACCCAAGCAGAGGATAGCAGTTTTACAAGGTTGAAAGGACAGAGGTTGGAATTAAGTAGGTTGATACAGCTGGAATTTGTGAGTCCTTGTCCCAGAGAGGAGGGAGCTAGGTACAGAAGGGTTTTCTTGAGTCTTTGCTGAAATACTAAACTTTTCTGTATACATGAGTGAGGCTACTTGTGCTGGGCAATGAAAAACTACTTGGCATCTCTAAGCTGGATAATTCCCAGAGTTCACACAGGGTCTAGAATAGTTTATGGAGTGAGAAATGAAAGAGGAGAGGCTATATTGAAATTTTTATTTTTATTCATGCTGCTATTAGGTTGTTTGTGCAATAAATTGACAATTATAAACCACTTGTGTTTACCCTGTAGATATGCAGCCCCTAAACAGTTGCAGGGATCTTTGTAGCCACACTGAACCCTCCCATTCTCCTCTTCTCAAATTACCCACTACCATACAAAAATAATGGGTGAAGAATCTGCATAGACACTTCTCCAAGATATGCAGATGGTCAACAGGTACATTATAAATGGTGCTCAGTATCAGGAAGCATCAGGGAAAGGCAAATCAAAACCAGTGATACATCACCTCACACCTATTAGAAAGGTTATCAAAAAGACAAAAAAATAACAAGTGTTGGCAAGGATGTAGAGAAAAGGGTACTCTTATACACTTTAGCAGGATGTAAATTAGCACAGCCATTATGGAAAACAATGTGAACATTCTGCAAAAAAATTAAAACTAGAACCATCATATGACTCAGCAATATGTCCAAAGGAAATGAAATGTGGACCTCAAAAAGATACCCACACTCCTATGTTCATTGCAGTATTACAATAGCCAATACATGGGAAAACCTAAATGTTCATTCAAAGATAAGTGGATAAAGAAAACATATATGTGTACAATGGAATTGTATTCATTCTTTGAAAAGAAGGAAATCCTACTGCTTGCAAAAACACAGATGAAACTGGAGGACATTAAGCTAAGTGAAATAAGGCAGACCTGGAAAGGAAAATACACGATCTTACTTATATGTGAAGGCTAAAATAGTCAAACACATGGAAGCAGATGGTAAAATGGTGTTTGCCAGGATCTGTGGAGAGAAGTGGGGAAGTATTAGTCAAAATATACAAAGTTTTGTTCTACAAGATGAGTAAGTCTTAGAGATCTATTATACAGCATAGTTAGTGTCTATAGTTAACAATAGTGTCTTGCTTAAAAATTTGCTAAAAGGGTAGATCTTATGTTAAGTGTTATCACAAAATAATGACAACAACAATGATAATATGAATAAATAAGAAGGCAGGAGGAAACTTTTGGAGGTGATAAGTTAATTGCACAGATTGTGGTGATTGATCTATGGGTTATACTTATCTTCAAAATCATAAAGTTGTATATATTATTTCTACACAGGCTGTCAAAAAAATTTTAAAAATTAAGACAATTTAAAATATGTTCAAGCATTTAAAGCAAAGATAAACATATCAATAGTTATGAGAGAAATACATATAAAATAAGAAAATAGAAATTCTAAGGCAAAAAATACATTATCAGAAATTCTAAAGATTCCCATTTGGACTTAGGAGGATATCAGATACTGAAGAAATAAAAAGCAGTGAGCTTGAAGATATAACAACAGAGACAATACAATCCAAACTGAAACATAGAAATATAAAAGTGCAATAAATGAATAGGGCCTTGTGGCATGTGAGACAACATAAGGCAGCATAAGATACTGTAACTGGATTTCAGAAATGGAAAAGAAAAATACTTTTTAATAATAAGAAATTTTTTTCTATATTTGATGACTGTAAATCTACATACCCAGAAACTTGATGAACACAAAGCAGCCTTTTTAAAAAAAGAGAAAAGAAAAACTACTCAATATGACATAGCACAATTAAATTTCTGGCAATCGGTGATAAAAAATAAATCTTGTAAGTACCTAGCAAAAAAAGGACCTATTATATGAAATGGAAGGACGACAGGAGTGACCTGTCACTTCTTGTTAGAAGCACACATGCCAGAAAACTATGGAGTGATATCTTTTGACTACTGAAAGAAAAAATACCCCTGAAGTATAAAATTTGCTGTCAAAAAACAATCTTCAAAGTGGAGATTAAAGCCATTTTTGAGAGAATTAAAGACATTTTCAGAGAAATAAGCTGAGAGATTTTGTTATAGCAGACCAGCAATGCAAGAAAATTTAAAGAAGTTCCTTTATAAGATACATAAGATTTTTTTCTTGTTTTCTGATTTTTTTAAAAGGATAATTTATTCCTCAAGAAAAACATAATAATTGTACTATGACACTTGTAAAGTATTTGGAAATAAAGTACAACTAAAATAGTTTAAAAGTGAGTGAGGAGGGTGAATCTTATGTATGACAGTGTGATATTATGAAGGTAGACTGTGATATAGTAAAGATGGATTAGTTAAATCTAGACACACCACTATAAAAGAAGAGAGATTGCTACTTGGCAAATGAAAGAAATGGAAAACTTAAAAAAAATTACTCAGTCTGAAAAAATTGAAGGGGAAGAGCAGGAAAATAGAAACCAAAACAATAGCATGGGATAAATAAAAAAAATATATATCATGATGGCAGATTTAAATCCAAGTAAAATGACAGTTATATGAACTGGTTTAACCACTTAGTGAAAAAGCAGTGATTGTCAGAATGGGGAGTCAGGGGAAAGCAAGAATCAAGTAGCTTAAAAGAATAGAAAAAGGTATGTCATGCAACCACTAATGCTAGAAAGCAGGAGTACATACATATATTACTTTAAGGAAAAAGAGACTTCAGGAGTAGGGATATTTATAGACATAAAGAGGATCATTTCATAATGATAAAATATTCATCAAGAAGATGTACAATTCTTTTTAATTTTATTTTTTTAACACCAAAAACATTTTGTGTTGGGGTATAGCCAATTAACAATGTTGTGATAGTTTCAGGTGAACAACAGAGGGACTCAGACATGTATCCATTCTCCCCCAAACCTCCTCCCATCCATGATGGCACATAACATTAAGCAGAAGTCCATGTGCTATACAATAGGCTTTTGTTGGTTATCTATTTTAAATATAGCAGTATGTGCATGACCTTAGGGGAGAAATTGTAGCTAAAGTTATAAATTTATGTCATCAGCCTATAATTGTATTAAATGACATGACACATGACCTTCCCTAAGAGTTAAAGACTCTTTTTCTTAGAGTCTTTAACTCTTAGAGTTAAAGAGTTAACTCTTAAAGAGTCTTTAACTCTTAGACTCTTTAACTCTAAGGGTTAAAGATTTAAAGAGTCTTTAACTCTTCCTTAGTCTCTTTCTGTTTTATAAGTTCATTTGTATCATTTCTTTTTAGATTCCAACATAAGGGATATCATATGATATTTCTCCTTCTCTCTCTGACTTACTTCACTCAGTATGACACTCTCTAGGCCCATCTATGTTGTTGCAAATGGCTTAATTTCATTCTTTTTAATGGCTGAGTAATATTCCACTGTACATATGTACCACAGTACCATATCTTCTTTATCCATTCCTCTGTCAATGAGCATTTGGGTTGTTTCCATGTCCTAGCTATTGTAAACAGTGCTGCAGTAAACATCGGGGTGCATATGTCTTTTCAGGCCATGTTTTTCTCCGGATATATACCCAGGAGTGGAATTGCAGGGTCATATGGTAGCTCTATTTTTAGTTTTTTAAAGAACCTCCATATTGTTCTCCATAGTGAGTGTACCAATTTACATTCCCACCAAGAGCACAGGAGAGTTCCCTTCTCTCCACATCCTCTCCAGAATTTGTCGTTTGTGGATTTTTTGATGACAGCCATTCTGACCAGTGTGAGGTGGTATTTCATTGTAGTTTTGATTTGTGTTTCTCTAATAACTAGCAATGTTGAACATCTCTTCGTGTGCCTATTGGCCACCTGTGTGTCCTCTTTAGAGAAATGTCTACTCCATTTTTTGAGTGGGTTGATTGTTTTGATGCTATTAAATGTCATAACTTGCTTTTAAATTTTGGAGACTAATCCCTTATCAGTCAAAAAGAGATATACAATTCTTTATGTTTTTTGGGGGGTCAATTACAGAGCTTTAAAATACATGAAACAAAAACTAACAGAACTGAAAGAAAAAATTGGCAAATGCAAATTATCATCAGTTGTTTCATTAGCCACTCTTAGTAGTTAACAGAACCAGTAAATCAATAAAAATATAGAAAACTTAAGCAAGAGTATTGGCTAATTTTACCCAATTGACAGTTAGACTAACATTTTAATTAGAATGATCAAGGATAAAGAGAAAATAAAAATTATCAACTACAGAAATGAAATTGAAAGAGTGAGCACCACTACAGCTTCAGGAGTATGAAAGTACAATAAGAGGTTTTTATGAGCATCTCTATGTGGTTAAATTAAACAACCCAATAAATTCTATGAAAAATGCAAGTACTAAATCATCTCAATAAGAAATAGAAAATCTAAATAGTCTTATATATATTAAAAATGAATTTATAGTTAAAATATTTTTCTCAAAGAAAACTGAGGATTTAGATGGATTCAAGAGAAATTTTATCAAACATCTGGAGAAGACATAAAACAAATCTTACACTAATTCTTTCATAAAATAGACAACTCTTCTTTGTGATACCAATACTAACCTGGTACAACTAAATATATATACTACAAGAAAATAAAATTAATGATCAAAATCATCTTAAATATGGATTAAAAATGCCCCCTAAAATAATAGCACATCAAATTCAAATGTTATAGAGAAGTGATAATAAATTATGATCAAATGGAGTTTATCCCAGCAATACAAGTTTAAAAATATCAATCAATGCAATTCATCATATTAAGAGAGTAAAGGAGAAAACACTTATGATCACCTTGATATATGCAGGGGAAATACTTTGATATACCTCAACCACCATCCATGATAATCCCATAAACTTAGGAACTAGTGGGGATTTCCTCAAATGGATAAAGGAAGCCTATGAAAACCTACAGCTTAAGTACTGCTTAATGGTAAGACTGAATGGGTTCCCACTGATAAACAGGAACATGTCAAGGATGTCTACTTTTACTATCACTTTTATATAACATTATACTAAAAGATCTAGTGTATTTAAGTTAGAAAAAGTAATCGAAATCATATAGATTGGAAAAGAACAAGTGAAACTCTATATTCATAGATGACATGATAGCAAATTAGTAAATTTTCAAATAGCCATAGAAAAACCACTAGAGTGAATATGTGAATTTAGCAATGCCTTAGAATATAAGGCCAATATGTAAAACTCAGTTGTACTTTTTATATATTTGCAACAAAAATTGGAAATTGGAATTAAAAATATCACCTACAACAGCATCAAGTTATACCTAAGGATAACTTAAACAAAATATGTGTAAAACCTGTATACTGAAAGTTACAAGGATGACCACTTTTACCACTGCAATTCAGCATTGTACTGGAAGTTCTAGCAAGAGCAATTAATCAAGAAAAATAAATGAAAAACAATCAAATTGGAAAGAATGAGTAAACATACATTAACAGATAATATGATCCTATATTTAGAAACATCCTAAAGAATCCTCAAAAATACTATTAGAACTAAAACAAGTTCAGCAAAGTTGCAGGACACATGACCAACACGTAGAAATCAGTTGTATTTCCATACACTAGCAGTAAACAGTCACCCCCCCCCCCCCAAAAAAAAACAAATCATTAAAAAAAGAGATTCCATTGACCATGTGGTGGTAGTTTAGTCACTAAGTCGTGTTCAACTCTTGTGACCCCATGGACTACAGCCTGCCAGGCTCCTCTGTTGATGGGATTTCCCAGGCAAGAGTACTGGAGCGAGTTGCCATTTCCTTTTCCAGGGGGTCTTCCTGACCCAGGGATCGAACCCTGGTCTGTTGTATTGCAGGCAGTCTCCAATCTCCAGGAGAATGGCATCACAGATCTTCAAGGTTTGGAAGGAAAGCTATACCTTTTTTTTTTCCACAAATAATTATTCTCTTTTAAAGACAAAATTTGATATTGGGCCCTTCCCCATGGAACAACAAATGACATGAAACCTAAGCTGCATGCTATGAACTGAGTGTTACTGAATCACTAAGCAATAATAGAATGTGCAGCAATTTCTGTTATGATGCAAAAGTTCATTTGTGTGACAATAGTCTCTAGTAGCCTGAAAGACACATCAATTTCAAGAGCAAGTGCTTAAGCTCTTCATAGAGCTGACTCCTGATGCCTTGACATCTTTCACTCAACCTACATCTATGCCTCATGGAGAATACCTATTATTATCTGATTTGGGAAGAAAAAAAATTCAGATTTGACCTAGAAATTCAGATTCTGTATAATATGCAGGCACCAGCCAGAGTTTGATGCTGTACCATTACAGTCTAACATAAGAGTGGTTAGGAAGGACAATGGGAAACAGAATCATTCCGGTGGACAGAATATCAAGCTGTATATCTTGTCCTATTTGTCTAGAAATAAGATATGGATAGAAAAAAATCTACATGGATTCAAGGGAAATAACTAACAGTTTATCAAAATGGTCAAGGACCTGAAAACAACACAATTGTGAAATTAGTGACAAGGAGGCATGGGGAAGAGATTGTGATTGCAACTTTGAAATGGACACAGAATGTGAGGATATTTGTGACCCACATTAACACTTACCAAATCACACCTACTACAGAGGTGGCTTTCAGTAATCAGGTGGATGAAATGACCTGTAAGTTTCTTTCCCTAGCATGCTATTACTTGCTTGATGGGATTATTAATAAAGTGCTCATGATGGCATAAAAAGGAATTTTGCATGTTCAGAAGAAGAGTTTTTTTTTTTTCCTCCACTGGGGCTGGTCTTGCCACTTGGATAGTATGTCAACAGTAGAAGCCAATGTTAAGTCTCAAATATGGCACAGTTCCTCTTGAGAACAAGCTTGCCCCACTGCCGCAGGTTGTTTATTTTGATATTCTTCCATCTTTGAGGGATCAGTGCTTTATCCTTACTAAAATATTCTTTTTTTTTTTTTGGTCTACAATGTTTTTGTTATTATAACACACAGAGACAGGAGATATACTTTGAACCAGTGACCGGTAGATAGTGCTGTTTTCCCCAGGGCCAGAACACATGGAGTGGGAATCAAGGTGCAAAAGTGAGAGTGACGCCATTCAAATATTACTCCATATAACTCACTTGGCAATGTCTTTTTTTAAAAGGAATACATGTCAAAACTTATTTATCTTTTTAATAAAGGAACCAGTGAGATAATACATCTGACTTACTGGAGAAGAGGAAAAGGATTATGTAGTTTATACTAAAATAAATTTTCTGAATTTGAGACAGAATTAGTGTATGCCCTTATGGGGGACTAGAACCATAACCTACTTTTGGATTAAAAGTAATGAACTAGATCTTATTTATTAACAGAGAAATATGTCTACAATGGAGTCTTATATGAAAAAAACAATTAGCAAAATCCTCTACAAGTGTTTATAAAATGTATTTGCCCAGATCTCTGTGTACATATGCATGGAAAAACATCACTGGCAAATTTATCTTCCTATCTCCATGTATTTGGCCTCTATTTGTTGAGAGGTCTTAGTTCCCAAGGGAGAAATGGTTCCCACAGGGAATGCAATGTTGATCCATTGGCCTGGAATTAGAGTTTTCCTTACCTACCTTGGTATTATCATGCCAATCAACTGGTGTGAGGTTGTCAATAATTGACAAAAAAGGTTGTCATTACATTGACTGGATTACTGATTCTGATTAAAGAGTAGTATGTTGCAACCTATTGACTAAGCATATCAGCGGTCTGGGTTTTTTTTAAATCACAGAGTGAGTGACCTAAACCTTTGCCCCTGACGTATATGAGCCATTAGTAGTCCTGTTTAAAATTGAGTTGCTTTTATTTTCCAGTAAGTTTTACTACTGGACATAGAGTCTATTGGGGAAGATAAAAATTATATGAGTGCAAAATAAATATGTAATTCAAAAATATGTTAAGTGTTACAAGAAGATAACATGGAAATTTAGATCAAGGAATCTGGGAAGGACTGAAAGAACAAAAACCTTGGATGAGATCTTGATGATATGCTTGGACTAGCATGGGGGAACAATGTGGGAAGAGCATTCCAGGCAGAGTGAAATGCTGTGGGAAGAATTTCTCTTGGTTGAGGTAGCGTATGAGGGCTGATATGGCTGTATTATTTGTACCAGTGTGACAGTGGTAACAGATGGGGCTAGAGAAGTAGGCAAAAGCCACATCATGCAGGGAGTCATACAAGATGGTAAGGAGTTGGAATCTCTTTTGTTAGCTAGGAGAAGACTTCAGTGATTTAAAATAAAGGGATTGTAAGAAGCAGTTTATCTTTTATAAAGATGTTTTCTGCTGAGGATGGCAATTGGATTAAAGATAGCAAGAATAGATAGTAAGTTGATTATGAGGTTATTGCAATGATACAACTAATTGATAATGGTGATGGAAGAGGGGATGGAGAAAAATGACAAATGGATGGATCAGAAATATATTTACAGGGAGACTGGACCAAACTTGGTGATGGACTATGTACCGCAAGTGAGGAAGAGGAATGAATCAATAACCATTTCCAGGCTTATAGCATAAAAAACTGGGTGATGGGAGGATCATTTACTGAGATGTGGTGACAGGAATTCAAGCAGATTTTGTATTGGGTTAGCTTCTGGGCATGCTATTTTTCATATGCTTGGTGAGCTACCAAGTAAGATACCCAATAGACATATTTGGATCTATGAATTCTAGTCTGTTTTATTGATTGCCGGTCTCTGGCAAAAATAATCTTTGAATATCTGAAAATGATAGAGGTCAGCTAGGGAGACAGAAAAGGAAAAGAAAGTAAGTGGACTCAGGACAGAGCCTTGGGGAACTCTTAACATTGAAGAGGAGAAGAGACAAGTAAAGAAAAATTGGAGTGAAAACTTTGGCTAAATAAATAGTAATACTGTACTTATATAACTTATGTCAGTAACTGATAATTATATAGCATATACTACATTAATTATTAAAGTTTTACATAACTATATAATTGCACATAATGTACGACTATTGATTCAGACCACTGCACGATAAACATTCTTGCTAGTGTAATTTTTCCTTTAAGAGTTAAACATTCTGAGTTAGAGTCAGGAACTTGAGTTCAAATTCTTCCTCCACCACCCAGTAGCTATGTGATCTTGCAGTTGATTAACCTTTAGGCCTCAGTTTCATTGTATGTAAAAGCAGATATACTAATATCTCCTCTGAGAATTAGAAGAGTTAATTTCTAACATGTGCCAATCAAATTGACAGGTGGACAGCAAATACTATAAAATTGGTTTTACTGTTATCGTGTTGTTATTGCTGGTACTGTTGTAATCTATAGGATCTTGCGCTTGCCCCAGTTTCTCTTCTGTTTACAGGGAATCACTATACTATTGGCTCCTCCTCTCCACTGACATTTTTTGTCTGGACTTGGGCAATAGAAGAATAGCAGGTTTGCTACATCCCAGCTGCCTTCTTTTTTTTCTGTGTGTATCAATCAACCTTCTTAAAATATACATTGGTTCACTTTAATCATTTGTTTAAACATTTTCCGTGCCTTCCATTTCCTACTTAACTTCCTGAATTGCTCTTTATCTCATCAACTTTATTCCTTGTTTATTTTTCTGTCTGTCCACTCAAATGTGAACTCTGTTTGGACAGTATTCTAACTTATATTCACTCAACTGCTGTATCTCCTGATTTAGCATAATGCCTGGCACATTTGGCTCAGACAGTAAAGTGGCTGCCTGCAATTTAGGAGGCCTGGGTGTGATCCCTGGGTTGGGAAGATCCCCTGGAGAAGGAAATGGCAACCCACTCCAGTACTCTTGCCTGGAAAATTCAATGGACGGAGGAGCGTGGTAGGCTACAGTTCATGGGGTCGCAAAGAGTCGGACACGACTGAGAGACTTCACTTCACTTCTTCACTTCTGGCACATGTTAGGAGTTTAATAAATACCTTTTGCTGTATACACAGGGCTTCCCTGTCCAGTAAAGAATCTGCCTGCAATGCAGGAGATGCAGGAGACATGGGTTCAATCCTGGATCAGGAAGATCCCCTAGAGGAGGGCATGGCAACCCACTCCAGTATTCTTGCCTGGAGAATCCCGTGAACTGAGACTGCTGAACTATAGTCCAAAGGGTCGCAAAGAGTCGGACATGACTGAAGCGACTGAGCACGCATGCATGCACTGTATATGCATTATTAATTGTCAGCCCTTGGAATTGCTGAGGGCGAAGACTGTTAATCATTTTATTGTTAGCATCTAGCACATTGACTACTCAATATATATCTGCTGAGTAAAACAATGCATGAATTAATGCATCAAAAGTGATTCTCCAGTCTCAGCATCTCCAATAATTAAGACTACATCCTTCATCACAATATGTGAATATATTAGCACATTGGAAAGTAAAAAATGATGCCATGGGTACTTAAAATCATTGTGTCAAATGTTTAAAATATGAAATCAAGTGTCCTAATATAAGCTCTTTGAGAACAGAGAGAGCTTTTGTCCTTTCCATAACTATGTTCCAGCTCCTGGCACACGGTCACATATAGACTTTCCCTCATCAGCTGATCTGTAACTAAAGAGGAAATAAAATTAATCGCAACACAGTTTTAGATGGGTTTCCTCCAAAAATGCCTTTGAACTGTTGCTTCTGAGAAATCAGGAAATACACTGATCCACATTTCTGGGTGGCATGTTTTTCTTCCTCCTCATCTATGACTGTCATTCAAATAGGCTGATTCATCCATAGATTGGTAGACAAATCAAAACGGGAAGTTAATTAGAGAGCTCTCAGCTTGAATGTTTGACTTGCCACACATATTCCTACACCTAATGGGGATTAAGTTATTTTTATAAATTGCTAGTGTGAAAGACAAATTTCTAATAAAAAAAACTCATGTGTATAGATCTAGATTAAGTCCCTTACCAATTCATACTTCCTGACATCTCTTGGGACTATTGTAACCCATGTTTCTTGATTTAATAGAAAGGCAAAATCTCATGTATGTGAATTTATATTACACCCCTGTGAGGTGCACAGTTTCTTTCCTCTCAAAGCTAAGTTCAGGTGTGCTCTGGGATTTCTTTGACTTAAAAGGCTTGAGTGAGTTAAAACTTTATAGCTACTGCTGGGATTTTAGGATTTTCTGAGATTTAAGTCTCTGATTCTAGACCCCCATGTCTTAAGAGTTTTTCCTTGTTTTGATAAGATCACCCAGTCCTAGACCTCCCTGCAGTGACAGGTGTGTTCTGAGGATTAGCACCAATGTTAGAAAAAAAAAATGCAGAGTTCTGTAGATGAAATATGCTTCTTTGGTTGAAAACATTAGTGATCTAGCTGAGTCCTTTCAGTTATAAAAGTCGAATCAAATGTGTTTACCAGAGCATCGCTTTCAGTGTGAATGCTCCCTACAAGTTTTTCATATATCTAGCATATGCATAACTTATTAAAATATCTTATAGATGCAGTTGGATGAAAATAATGCACTTGAAATTTAATAACATTTAATTTACCAAGTACTTCATCACAGCCCTGGCATTAAAAAAAAAAAAAAAAACGCTCAAATTCTGTTTGGTAGATTTAGCAATAGAACTGTAGTAATAGAACTGAATCTTCTAGATAATTTACTTCTTTCATATCAATCTGTCCTCCTGGTGGAAATTGCATCCTACCTTGCCAAATTTTTTTACTCAACTTTAAGACCAGTCTATATGATAATAACTGCCTGAAGTCTTCAACTTGACATACCCTTTCTGTGCCTCACCTGTGTTCTTTTAATTTATTAACTGCTCATGTTTTGCTTCATTGATTCAATGTTTTATTTCAGGTGTACCACAAAAGATTGTTTTTCTTTAGACTCTGAAAATTGAGTCACTCTTTTTGATGTTTAGCAAAGTATCATGTATGCAAACAGGGAGGTTATTAGCATCTTACAGATTACAAATTAGGCACAGCTGGAGACTGCATGAATATCCTCAGGCTAATTAATATAGAGAAGCAGTAACTTACTACTAATAGTGCTGGACTTTGTCTACTATTAAATAGGCATAGAGTAAAATGTTCTAGAACCATTTTCTTCATATTCTATGTGTTTTCTGTATGTTAGAGAGGGAGACTTTTATAATCTGAAAGAACTCACTTAGCTTTTTTTAATATTTAAAAAAATATTTAAATTAAATATGTAATATTTAAAAACATATTTATTTATTATTTATTTGACTGCACCAGGTCTTAGTTTCAGCATGTGGGATCTAGTTCACTGACCAGGGATTGAACCTGGGTTCCCTGCACTGGGAGCTCAGAGACTTAGCCTACTAGGGAAGTCCCACTCACGTACCTTTTAAAGTATGAAATATCTTAGGGTAGGAAAGTCAGGCTCTATAACTACTATTCCAATGGGCATTTTGGATATTAGATAACAAAAAATATATATATATATGAATTAATATTAAAGAATGTAAATATACACAAACAAGAAAATTACTTAACAAAGAAGTTGTTATCTTTCATGGAAATAAGTCAAAAGAGATAAAAATCTCATTTCAGTCCTTTGAAAAGATAGTGCATAGCTGATTTGTATTTGATGTTGACATAACAAGATCTTTGGTTAGCTTTTAATAAAATGTTTGCCTTGTACCTGTAAGATAGTTTATCTCACTGAATATTATTATCATACTTATTAATAATGTTATCAAATATTTATTGAGTTTTTGCCTAATGCTTGGCACATAGTAAGCATTAAACAAACCATTCTTGGATTCATTAAATCATATTGAAGAAAATTAATTTTTAATAAATTCTGTATTAGCACTGAGGTGTTTATAGAACCAAATGCAAACAATACATCTGAAATTAAAATCTAACTAGTCTGCTTATTCTGGACCACATGCTATTGAGAACAGTTGTATTTTGGATCCAAATATTACACACTTTTTTCCTATTACTTTAGTCTTATATGTCAGCTTAACATACATAAGGAGAATCAATTTAGGAGCTTGAGTAAAAGACTGCTGGATGCATGACCACAGCAACAGGAGCTGGTAAAACCTCAGGGTGGAAGACCCATCAGCAATCTAGCATACTTTCCTTTCCTGGGATTTCTTAGAATGGCTCCCTGAGAACTCAAGATCTCCTTAGTTGTTCCAGAAAAAAAAAAATTCTATATCCAGATAAGTTTCGGCAATGTTGTCTGCTATAGCTCTCTCCTGGTGAATCATAATGCATGGTATTAGAATTCTAAAGCTCCAAGAGCTTAAAAAATAAATAAATAAAAAAAATTGACACAACATTTCTTAAAATATATTTGACCATGAGATCTTTTCTCAAATAAGTTCCATTAATATCCCAAGGATATAATTCCTCTTCAGCATATTTTAGGCAATGGTGTCTTAAGCTGCTATCAATAATTTACATGAATTGTGAAAGCAAGATGATGAAAAGGAAAACATGAAAGTTTTGAATATTGGAAAAAGTTGAAGGGGATGTCCTTGGGGGAGGAAAAAAGGCAGAATAGGTTTCTAGGGGGGTGATGGAGACTAGCTTCCCAATTCATCAAATGGAGGTCTGTCTGTGATTTTGTATTATTAACAAGTACCATATGTAAAAGTTAGGAGTCTCTTTTGATGCTGGGACTGTTGTCCATAGTGATTCAGAAATAAAATTCATTTGAACCAAGAGGCAAAGATGATTAGAACATTTTAACTTCTAACACAAATGGAATCTAAATGGAGATGAAAACAAAAAATCATAAATGTGGCTTGAAGCCTTGAAAGATTCTATCTCTATTCTGTTTCTGAAATCCTTTATTGAAAATAAAGCACATCCAATTACTCTGTTGATAAATTTTCCCAATTTTCATAACTATTATGTCATTAAATTCTTTATAACATCAAATCTAAATCACATCTCTTACAATTTGAGCCTATTCCCTCACATCTTGCCTTTTGAGCATATTGTTTTACTATCAGTTAATGGAATTTTGTCTTCTTTCGTCTGAATTTTTAAACTAAGCCCTTCTCATCCTTAGAAAAAGGAATTTAAAATGTGTTCTGAAGCTAGATTTCTGCCACAGAGAAAATGACAGGTACGTCTTCTTCATTTCTGACTGAAGTGTTTTCAGAGCCTCCTAGACAAAATAAGAGACAACTATACATAAGTGCCTGTTTTCTGGGAAGAGGACAAACGAGGTTTTCAGTAACGTATTTGAGAAAGAGCTAGGATTTCTCTCTATTTGGCACTTGGAAACACAAAAGCAGTTTATGTGAGGATAAGTTACTGCCTTAATAACCGTCTAGATAAATAAAGTTAGGCAGCATGTGGATTTTTCAATTCTCTTTCAAGTCATCTCCAGTAAAAATGAGGGACTTTGTTGGCATCAGGTGGGGCTTCAAGGGCAGGGAAAGCACCTTGGAAACAGGCTCAGGTGCTCAGAAGGGATTCAGGGTTGAGCCTCTACTCCCAGAGTGCTTTTGAACACCGTGAAGAATGCATTCATCTATCTTCAGTTCAATAATTAATGTCGCTATTCCTACAGCTACTCTTGGAATAACAAATACAGGTGTCTCAAGCTTTTAAAAGGATGTCATTTAAGATGCTTCATTTCATGACATATTTTGGCCTCAACAAGTGTATTATTGTAGCTTTAGAGTGACACAGAGTAGTTTTTTTAAAAATTAGGAGGATTTTTATGATCACCACAAAAAAAAAGATAATGGGCTATTAGGATATATATATATTTTTTTCATAAAAAGGAGAGCAAACTCTTCAAATCATTGGCATGGCACTATAGAACCAAACTCTAATTGGAAACCAAATGATTATTTGCCCTTGATGTGGAAGGTGACTTTGACTTCAGAACCCTGGAATTGTTTCATTCAGAGGTTGGTGCTCCTGAAAGGAATTTCAGTCCTGAGTCTCATCTATTTCTAAGGAAATTCTGAAATCAAAGCAACTTCATGGAGAAAAGGAAACATACACAGACACACACATAGTATCTGTCTCATTTTCCTGGGGTTTTGAGGGATAGCCTGTTGTGGCTGACATGATGTGGCCGACATCCTGTGACATGAATGGGACAGCTGTTCTCTGGGTTTTTCTCTGGAATTCTATTTCTGCCAGTCTCTGCCTCAATGGTGGCTGTTTCTAACCAGCATCTTGCATGCATTTTCCTTTGTATATAAAGGATATTTTACTTTGCGTACAAGGGTGTAGTCATCAGATGTGGCATGCGCTGCACATGATTTTCTACCACTTCTCAACATTTTCACCATAGTATCATATTTATTTTCATATTTTGTATAAGAAAATTAATTATAATCCTACAATTATACTTATAACTCGATTTTTAACTTACTTATCCTCGCATTCACTGATGTACAGGATACTGATTCTGAATAACGATGATTTAAAACATGAGTTTTGTATGCTTCTTTGTTTTGTTTAATATTCTAAATCATCCTTTACCCATTTATTTTTTCTGCATAAGTTAATAAACTCACTTTCTGCATAAACCTATAAATTTGACTTCTGCATGGAGACGAAAGTGTCAACCACAGTCTTTTCTTGATTCAAGTTATTTCTTTAATGTCCATGATATCTGTACTGGCTTATTTGGCAAGACATATTCACTTATAAGTACAGAAACAGCCTTCTCTGAGTGGGAGATAATAACCTTTACAAATTTGGAGGTGTCTATTTGCAAATGGAAATATGGAAAATAACTAAAATGACAGCTAGTTTTGATACTTAAAATCTTGCCCAGTCTCTATCAAAAATTTTATATGCATCTCAAATAAGGATAATAAGAAAACTAAATCAGAAATTTATATATTTGGTTCAAAAAAGTTTATAAAGTTTTTTCCTCTTAAGCAATTATAATCTACACTAACGTGGCAGAGTCACTCATAGGAAAACAATGACATCTGTGATTTAGACAGGCCTCTTAATAAGTAGATGTTACATAAAATGGGAAGGTTTATTTTACTTGTCTATTTGTACATGTATCCTATATGTCAATTAGAAATACAACATTTATTATTTAAATAAAATCTAGCTGAACTGATGATACAAGTGAGAGGGTGGAATCTTTTATCTTTTGTGTTAGTGGCTTTATGATGACACTATACATGGAGTGACAGAGATGGATAATTAAAGGCATATTGATTTCAATAATATTTTAATGGAATGTAATCAGTCTTTTAAATTTTGTATCATTCCTGATTCTTAATTTTTTTCTTATTTTAAGTATCAAGATTGTTCATTAAATAACCCACTTTTATTGCTCTTTGCCTTTAAATTATGAAAATGCCATAATTAACTTCTCTCAAAACTGCATTTATTGTGTCTCTAAACCCTTTTTTATGACATCCTCAGCATCATCAATTTCAAAACTGAGATGCACCATCTTGTGTTTAATTTGCTATTACTCAGTTGGTTATGAACACTATTACCGCTTTTAAGTCCTTTATGCCTTACTCTGCTGTTCGCTCTCATTTTCACATAAACTGGTGTGTGAGCTGAAGTAGATCCTGTTATGTGGAAAGAGTCAATTAATTCACACTTTGATCTAATAAGATAGGCTCTATCCTTGGATAGGATTTATGGGCATGACAGTAAAGTCTCTCACTCTATACTGGTAGAATCCTCCAGGTTCAACAAGCTGTTAGGCATTTGGAAATCTTTGCTGATTTTTCTATATATGGCTTCTCAGTCTAGCTTTCCAAACTTCCACAGTGTAAATTATCCTTTTTAAAATCTAAAACGTGCTTGAGATATTTCTGAAAATTGTTCTCAATATAGACAGTATTTAATTGAAGATGGAACTGTAGTTCAAATGCATTCTCCTGAATTGTCATCAGGTGTCTAAAACAGCATGCAGTAAACTATCTTCTTTTCAGCTAAGCACCTATTAAAGTTACTGGCTGTATTTGTTATAATACCAGCCAGTTGGAATGAAGCCATTCCAGGCTGACTAATCAATCATATGTACTGCAGTTTTGACCCACTCTTTCCATGTAGTAATCTCATTTCAGTTTCCCTTTAAAAATTAGCCAACATGTCTATTTTTAATCCACAAGTTCTTTGAGCTTCCCTGATATACTTAGTGGGAAAATGTATAGAACACTGTTCCTAATTTATAGAGAGATTATATTCTGAAAGGTCATTTGAAAACTAGTTTAAAGTAACACTCATTTCCCCATAGACAATGCTATATTGTTGCTTAGGTTTGGATAGCAGTCTTCAAGTCTTTATCCTTATAAGTTACTATAGCACGTGCTTGGTACATGTTGTTCAGTTGCTAAGTCGTGTCGGACTCTGTGACCCCATGGACTGCAGCACACCAGGCTTCCCTGTCCTTCACTATCTCCTGCAGTTGGCTCAAATTCATGTTCATTGATCCAATATGCTATCTAAACCTCTCATCCTCTGCTCCCCTCTTCTCTTCTTGTCCTAAATCTTTCCTAGCATCAAGATTCTTTTCCAGTGAGTCAGCTCTTCATATCAGATGGCCAAAGTGTTGGAGCTTCAGCTTCACCATCGGTCCTTCCAATGAATATTCAGGGTTGATTTCCTTTAGGATTGACTGGTTTGATCTCCTTGCAGTCCAAGGGACTCTCAAGAGTCTTCTCCAGCACCACAATTCAAAAGGATCAGTTCTTTGGTGCTCAGCCTTCCTTATGGTTCAACTCTCACATCTGTACATGACTACTGGAAAAACCACAGCTTTGACTATATGGATCTTTGTCAGCAAAATGATGTCTTTGCTTTTTAATGTGCTGTCTAGGTTTGTCATAGCTTTACTTCCAAAGGGTAAACATCTTTTAATTTCATGGCTGCAGTCACTGTCCACAGTGATTTTGGAGCCCAAGAAAATAAAATCTGTCAATGTTTCTACTTTCTCCCCTCTGTTTGCCATGAAGTGAAGGGACTGCATGACATGATCTTGTTTTTTTGAATGTTGAATACATGGTAGCTGCTAAATAAAATTTGTAAAATGAGTGAATATAATGTTAAAATTATAAATTCTTACCATGATGTAGAAAACCATTCCTATGAGAAAATGCTTTCAGAGTTTCATTTTGGAGTAATGCCAGCTACAAAGTTTTAATACACTGTGGTAAGTACTCATTACTGATTTCCCCCAATTCTGAATAGAAACTTCTCAGGCTCCAATAGGTCTGTCTTCCTGGGAGGCCTTTTAAGTCCTGCAAAGGTTGTGTGCCATCCTTTTTTTCTTCTGCTGGTTCCATTAATTGGTTTCCATCTCCCTGATCCTCCATATGAAATATGTAGTTTCGTATATATTTTAAAACATGACTTGCCCTGACATTAAGGAGAAAACAATCCTGTTCTTTAGGGGTTTTCTTTTTGTGTTGTCTTCTTCTTTGTGCTAATGACAAGAAAATCAAGTGTACCAAATATTTAAAAAGAAAGAAAACAATGCAAAGAGCCCCCCAAACTCTCTTCTATATTTACTTTTCATATATTCTTTTTTGATTGCTCACAATAAGGAAGCAGACTTTTATGTAAATACTAAAAGGCAGAGATATTTTACTCCCAAAGGACAATTAAAATATTTTTTCTATTTCGAATGTTTGTGGTTAGGTTTTTCCTGGAGCAGAGTCTGATAGTAGAAGGATGGGCTATAAAGCCTCATGGGTCTTCAGCAGAGTTTATCAGTTAATTTTGGCCATATTGATGCGATTAAAAACCCCTCTGAAAGTCAGTGACAGGCAGCAGCAAAAAATTCTCTCTTGCTCTTGCATCTGAGATTTGGCAGGGCTCAGCTGAGGTCCTAACACTTCATGGCATATAGAAGGAGAAAAGGTGGAAGAAGTGATAGATTTCCTCACTCTGGCTCTAAAATCACTGTGGATGGTGACTGCAGCCATGAAATTAGAAGACTGCTTCTTGGCAGGAAAGGTTGACAAACCTAGACAGTGTGTTAAAAAGCAAAAGCATCACTTTGCCAACAAAAGTCTGTATAGTCAAGGCTATGGTCTTTCCAGTAGTCATGGACAGATGTGAGAGCTAGACAATAAAGACGGGAGAGCACCAAATAATTGATGTTTTTGAACTGTGGTGTTGCAGAAGACTCTTGAGAGCCCCTTGGACAGCAAAGAGATCAAACCAGTCAATTTTAAAGGAAATCAACCCTGAATACTCTTTGGCAGGACTGATGCTGAGGCTGAAGCTCCAATACTTTGGTCACCTGATGCAAACACCTGACTCATTGGAAAAGACCCTGATGCTGGGAAAGATTGAAGGCAGAAGGAGAAGAGGGTGACAGAGGATGAGATGGTTGGATGGCATCACCAATTCAATGGACATGAACTTAGGCAAACTCCAGGAGATGGTGAGGGACAGGGAAGCCTGGTGTGCTGCAGTCCATGGGGTCGCAAAGGGTTGGACACGATGTGGTGCCTGAACAACAGTGACATCTGAGGGAGACTGGGATTGACCACAGACTGGAGGTGAGGCTTCGGTTTGTTCCAGGTGTCCCATGCTTTGGGGGTCACAGGGCTACTCAGGCCATGTTCTTTTCATGTCCGGGGCAGAGTGTAAGAGGACACATCCAGTTGGATAAGCACTCTTCAAGCCTCTACTTGTTAATATCCCATTGGCTACAAATGTCACATGACCGGACCCCAAGTCAAAGGCCAGGAAGTAAATTCCACATCTTTTTTTTTTTTTTTAAAATTGGTGTTTCAGATAACTTTTCTTTTTTTTTTTTTTTATTTATTATTATTATTATTAATTTTTCCAGTGGGTTTTGTCATACATTGATATGAATCAGCCATGGATTTACATGTATTCCCAATCCCGATCCCCCCTCCCACCTCCCTCTCCACCCGATTCCTCTGGGTCTTCCCAGTGCACCAGGCCGGAGCACTTGTCTCATGCATCCCACCTGGGCTGGTGATCTGTTTCACCATAGATAGTATACATGCTGTTCTTTTGAAATATCCCACCCTCACATTCTCCTACAGAGTTCAAAAGTCTGTTCTGTATTTCTGTGTCTCTTTTTCTGTTTTGCATATAGGGTTATCGTTACCACCTTTCTAAATTCCATATACATGTGTCAGTATGCTGTAATGTTCTTTATCTTTCTGGCTTACTTCACTCTGTATAATGGGCTCCAGCTTCATCCATCTCATTAGGACTGGTTCAAATGAATTCTTTTTAATGGCTGAGTAATATTCCATGGTGTATATGTACCACAGCTTCCTTATCCATTCATCTGCTGATGGGCATCTAGGTTGCTTCCATGTCCTGGCTATTATAAACAGTGCTGCGATGAACATTGGGGTGCACGTGTCTCTTTCAGATCTGGGTTCCTCAGTGTGTATGCCCAGAAGTGGGATTGCTGGGTCATATGGCAGTTCTATTTCCAGTTTTTTAAGAAATCTCCACACTGTTTTCCATAGCGGCTGTACTAGTTTGCATTCCCACCAACAGTGTAAGAGGGTTCTCTTTTCTCCACACCCTCTCCAGCATTTATTGCTTGTAGACTTTTGGATAGCAGCCATCCTGACTGGCGTGTAATGGTACCTCATTGTGGTTTTGATTTGCATTTCTCTAATAATGAGTGATGTTGAGCATCTTTTCATGTGTTTGTTAGCCATCTGTATGTCTTCTTTGGAGAAATGTCTGTTTAGTTCTTTGGCCCATTTTTTGATTGGGTCATTTATTTTTCTGGAATTGAGCTGCAGGAGTTGCTTGTATATTTTTGAGATTAATCCTTTGTCTGTTGCTTCATTTGCTATTATTTTCTCCCAATCTGAGGGCTGTCTTTTCACCTTACTTATAGTTTCCTTTGTAGTGCAAAAGCTTTTAAGTTTCATTAGGTCCCATTTGTTTAGTTTTGCTTTTATTTCCAATATTCTGGGAGGTGGGTCATAGAGGATCTTGCTGTGATTTATGTCGGAGAGTGTTTTGCCTATGTTCTCCTCTAGGAGTTTTATAGTTTCTGGTCTTACATTTAGATCTTTAATCCATTTTGAGTTTATTTTTGTGTATGGTGTTAGAAAGTGTTCTAGTTTCATTCTTTTACAAGTGGTTGACCAGTTTTCCCAGCACCACTTGTTAAGAGGTTGTCTTTTTTCCATTGTATATCCTTGCCTCCTTTGTCAAAGATAAGGTGTCCATAGGTTCGTGGATTTATCTCTGGGCTTTCTATTCTGTTCCATTGATCTATATTTCTGTCTTTGTGCCAGTACCATACTGTCTTGATGACTGTGGCTTTGTAGTAGAGTCTGAAGTCAGGCAGGTTGATTCCTCCAGTTCCATTCTTCTTTCTCAAGATTACTTTGGCTATTCGAGGTTTTTTGTATTTCCATACAAATTGTGAAATTCTTTGGTCTAGTTCTGTGAAAAATACCGTTGGTAGCTTGATAGGGATTGCATTGAATCTATAGACTGCTTTGGGTAGAATAGCCATTTTGACAATATTAATTCTTCCAATCCATGAACACGGTATGTTTCTCCATCTGTTTGTGTCCTCTTTGATTTCTTTCATCAGTGTTTTATAGTTTTCTATGTATAGGTCCTTTGTTTCTTTAGGTAGATATACTCCTAAGTATTTTATTCTTTTTGTTGCATTGGTGAATGGTATTGTTTCCTTAATTTCTCTTTCTGTTTTTTCATTGTTAGTATATAGGAATGCAAGGGATTTCTGTGTGTTAATTTTATATCCTGCAACTTTACTATATTCATTGATTAGCTCTAGTAATTTTCTGGTAGAGTCTATAGGGTTTTCTATGTAGAGGATCATGTCATCTGCAAACAGTGAGAGTTTTACTTCTTCTTTTCCTATCTGGATTCCTTTTACTTCTTTTTCTGCTCTGATTGCTATGGCCAGAACTTCCAACACTATGTTGAATAGTAGTGGTGAGAGTGGGCAGCCTTGTCTTGTTCCTGATTTCAGGGGAAATGCCTTCAATTTTTCACCATTGAGGGTGATGCTTGCTGTGGGTTTGTCATATATAGCTTTTATTATGTTGAGGTATGTTCCTTCTATTCCTGCTTTTTGGAGAGTTTTAATCATAAATGAGTGTTGAATTTTGTCAAAGGCTTTCTCTGCATCTATTGAGAGAATCATATGGTTTTTATCTTTCAATTTGTTAATGTGGTGTATTACATTGATTGATTTGTGGATATTAAAGAATCCTTGCATTCCTGGGATAAAGCCCACTTGGTCATGGTGTATGATTTTTTTAATATGTTGTTGGATTCTGTTTGCTAGAATTTTGTTAAGGATTTTTGCATCTATGTTCATCAGTGATATTGGCCTGTAGTTTTCTTTTTTTGTGGCATCTTTGTCTGGTTTTGGAATGAGGGTGATGGTGGCCTCATAGAATGAGTTTGGAAGCTTACCTTCATCTGCAATTTTCTGGAAGAGTTTGAGTAAGATAGGTGTTAGCTCTTCTCTAAATTTTTGGTAGAATTCAGCTGTGAAGCCATCTGGTCCTGGGCTTTTGTTTGCTGGAAGATTTTTGATGACAGTTTCGATTTCCTTGCTTGTGATGGGTCTGTTAAGATCTTCTATTTCTTCCTGGTTCAGTTTTGGAAAGTTATACTTTTCTAAGAATTTGTCCATTTCATCCAAGTTGTCCATTTTATTGGCATAGAGCTGCTGGTAGTAGTCTCTTATGATCCTTTGTATTTCAGTGTTGTCTGTTGTGATCTCTCCATTTTCATTTCTAATTTTGTTAATTTGGTTTTTCTCTCTTTGTTTCTTAATTAGTCTTGCTAATGGTTTGTCAATTTTGTTTATTTTTTCAAAAAACCAGCTTTTAGCTTTGTTGATTTTTGCTATGGTCTCTTTTGTTTCTTTTGCATTTATTTCTGCCCTGATTTTTAAGATTTCTTTCCTTCTGCTAACTCTGGGGTTCTTCATTTCTTCCTTCTCTAGTTGCTTTAGGTGTAGAGTTAGGTTATTTATTTGGTTTTTTTCTTGTTTCTTGATGTAAGCCTGTAATGCTATGAACCTTCCCCTTAGCACTGCTTTTACAGTGTCCCATAGGTTTTGGTTTGTTGTGTTTTCATTTTCATTCATTTCTATACATATTTTGATTTCTTTTTTGATTTCTTCTATGATTTGTTGGTTATTCAGAAGCGTGTTATTTAGCCTCCATATGTTTGAAGTTTTAACAATTTTTTTCCTGTAATTGAGATCTAATCTTACTGCACTGTGGTCAGAAAAGATGACTGGAATGATTTCAATTTTTTTGAATTTTCCAAGACCAGATTTATGGCCCAGGATGTGATCTATTCTGGAGAATGTTCCGTGCGCACTTGAGAAAAAGGTGAAGTTGATTGTTTTGGGGTGAAATGTCCTATAGATATCAATTAGGTCTAGCTGGTCCGTTGTGTCATTTAAGGTTTGTGTTTCCTTGTTAATTTTCTGTTTAGTTGATCTATCCATAGTTGTGAGTGGGCTATTAAAGTCTCCCACTATTATTGTGTTACTATTAATTTCCTCTTTCATACTCGTTAGTGTTTGCCGCACATATTGCGGTGCTCCTATGTTGGGTGCATATATATTTATAATTGTTATATCTTCTTCTTGGATTGATCCTTTGATCATTATGTAGTGTCCTTCTTTGTCTCTTTTCACATCCTTTATTTGAAAGTCTATTTTATCTGATATGAGTATTGCGACTCCTGCTTTCTTTTGGTCTCCGTTTGCATGAAATATTTTTTTCCAGCCCTTCACTTTTAGTCTGTATGTGTCTCTTGTTTTGAGGTGGGTCTCTTGTAGACAGCATATATAGGGGTCTTGTTTTTGTATCCATTCAGCCAATCTTTGTCTTTTGGTTGGGGCATTCAACCCATTTACATTTAGGGTAATTATTGATAGGTGTGGTCCCGTTGCCATTTACTTTGTTGTTTTGGGTTCACGTTTATACAACCTTTCTGCATTTCCTGTCTAGAGAAGATCCTTTAGCATTTGTTGAAGAGCTGGTTTGGTGGTGCTGAATTCTCTCAGCTTTTGCTTATCTGTAAAGCTTTTGAATTCTCCTTCATATCTGAATGAGATCCTTGCTGGATACAGTAATCTAGGTTGTAGGTTATTCTCTTTCATTACTTTCAGTACGTCCTGCCATTCCCTTCTGGTCTGGAGGGTTTCTATTGATAGATCAGCTGTTATCCTTATGGGAATCCCTTTGTGTGTTATTTGTTGTTTTTCCCTTGCTGCTTTTAATATTTGTTCTTTGTGTTTGATCTTTGTTAATTTGATTAATATGTGTCTTGGGGTGTTTCGCCTTGGGTTTATCCTGTTTGGGACTCTCTGGGTTTCTTGGATTTGGGTGGCTATTTCCTTCCCCATTTTAGGGAAGTTTTCAGCTATTATCTCCTCGAGTATTTTCTCATGGCCTTTCTTTTTGTCTTCTTCTTCTGGAACTCCTATGATTCGAATGTTGGGGTGTTTCACAGTGTCCCAGAGGTCCCTGAGGTTGTCCTCATTTCTTTTGATCCTTTTTTCTTTTTTCCTCTCTGCTTCATTTATTTCCACCATTTTATCTTCTACCTCACTTATCCTATCTTCTGCCTCCGTTATTCTACTCTTGGTTCCCTCCAAACTGTTTTTGATCTCATTCATTGCATTATTCATTTTTAATTGACTCTTTTTTATTTCTTCTAGGTCTTTATTAAACAGTTCTTGAATCTTTTCAATCTTTGTTTCCAGGCTATTTATCTGTAACTCCATTTTGTTTTCAAGATTTTGGATCATTTTTATTATCATTATTCTAAATTCTTTTTCAGGTAGATTCCCTATCTCCTCCTCTTTTGTTTGACTTGGTGGGCATTTTTCATGTTCCTTTACCAGTTGGGTATTTCTTTGCCTTTTCATCTTGTTTAGATTGCTGTATCTGGAGTGGGCTTTCTGTATTCTGGAGATCTGTGGTTTCTTTTTGTTGTGGAGGATTAACCCAGTGGGTGGGGTTAGACGATTGGCTTGTCAAGATTTCCTGGTTAGGGAAGCTTGCGTCAGTGTTCTGGTGCGTGGAACTTGATTTCTTCTCTTTGGAGAGCAATGGAGTGCCCAGTAATGAGTTTTGAGATGGGTCTATGTGTTAGGTGTGACCTTGGGCAGCCTGTATGTTGGTGTTCAGGGCTATGTTCCTGCGTTGCTGGAGAATTTGCGTGGTATGTCTTGCTCTAAAACTTATTGGCTCTTGGGTGGTGGTTGGTTTCAGTGTAGGTATGGAGGCTTTTGGACAGTCACTTATTACTTAAAGTTCCATGTAGTCAGGAGTTTTCTGGTGTTCTCAGGTTTTGGGCTTAAGTCTCCTGCCTCTGGATTTCAGTTTTATTCTTCCTGTAGTCTCAGAACTTCTCCAACTATACAGCCCTGATAAGAAAACTTCTAGGTTAATGGCTAAAAGATTCTCCCCCGTTAGGGACACCCAGAGAGGTTCACAGAGTCACATGAAGAAGAGGAGAGGGAGGAGGGAGATAGAGATGAGCAGGAGGAGAAAAAGGGGGACTCAAGAGGAGAGAGACAGATCTACGCAGCTGTCTGTTCCCAGAGTGTTCTCTGTAGCCCAGTCACCTACAAAGATTCACAGAATTGGATTGGGAAGAGAAGGGGAAAGGAGGAAATAGAGGTGTTCTGAGGTAGAAAACAGAGAGTCAAGATTGGGAGAGAATAATCTTCGGTTTAAAAATAGGGCTTCTCTTCTTTTTTTTTTTTTGTAAGGTTATAGTGTATTGAAAATGAAAATTAAGGAGTAGTAGAGGAGTACTAGAGGACTTTAAAAGAAATAAGAGAAAAAGAAAAATAGAAAATAGAAGAGAAAAAGGAAAGAAAAAAAAGAAAAAAAAAAGAAAAAAAATTTTTTTTTCTTTTTTTTTTTTTTCCCCCTAATTAAAAAATCATAAAAGTCTATGGAAATGAAAGTTAAGGAGTAATGGGGGAGTAATAGGGGATTTTAAAGGAAAATAAAAGAGAAAAAATAAAAAAGAAAAAAGAAAAAAAAGAAAAAAAGAAAAAAAATAAAAGAAAAAAAAAAGAGAAAAAAGTAAAATTGTATCTAGGAGTTTCTCTGGAGCTGTTGCGGTCAGTGTGGGTTCGGCTCAGTTTCAGATAGCTCCTCGTTCCAGCTTACACTTCTCGATATCTACAGGCTCCTCCGGTGTAGTCAATGTTTCCTAGAGGGATTTTAATCTGTTGCACCTGTCCCTTCTGAAGCGGTTCCCTTTGTTTATTTGGCTTCTGTTTGCCAGTCTCTTCAGAGCCTCATTTCCGCCCTGACACAGGCGGGCGGAGGTGGACTCTTATTCAGGTAGCTAGTTCCGTAGCTCTGCGGGGAGGGACTTGCGCTGCAGGGAGAGGCTGGCGCTGTGGGGACAGGCTTGCGCCGCGTGGATGGGCTGGGGCTGCCGGGAGGGGCTGATGCTGCTCTCTCCATCTGCGCTGCTCAGGCTCCCAGCTGTTCTATATGGAGCGCGCCCCGCGCTGCGCGAGGTTCCAGCCCTCGGGTGTTCCACAAAAGTGCGGAAGGAAAAGCTGCGCCTGCTCTCCGTGCCTTCCCCGTCAGAGCAGTCCAGGCAGCCAGGGGCTCGGTGGGCGCACTCTCCCCAGGTGTGGCGCGCCCCCTCCCTTCCGCGGACCCAGTCTCAGTTTCCGCTGGCGCCAGTCAGGTGCGCGCGCCTTCTGCCCTCCGCGGCCCCAGCCCCAGTCCCCGCCGGCGCCGGTCGGGTGCCTGCGCCCTGTGTCTCGCCGCGACCTTCCCCTCCCCCCTGACTCCTGCCTCCGGCGGAGCTGGGCCGGTCCGCAGCCTGCGAGCTCCTCTCTGGACCCTCTCGGTCTCTTTGTTCTGTGAACGGCCGGCAGTGTGTTCGGGCCGGTTAATTTACTCTCTCTCTTTTGGTCTCCCACAGTTCAAGTTGGCAACTCACAGACGCTCCCTCCGATTGTCCTCAGGGCACTCAGGCCCGGACCCTACCCCAAGCAATGCTGCCTAAGAGCTCCCGGGACGGATCTCCGTCCTTAGCTCTTTTGTCTCACTTTTTATCTTTTATATTTTGTCCTACCTCCTTTCGAAGACAATGGGCTGCTTTTCTGGGCGCCTGATGACCTCAGCTAGCGATCAGAAGTTGTTTTGCGAAGTTTGCTCTGCGTTCAGTTATTCTTTTGATGAATTTGTAGGAGAGAAAGTGGTCTCCCCGTCCTACTCCTCCGCCATCTTGGCTCCTCCTCCTAAACTCCACATCTTGCAGGAGGAACTGTAGAATCACATGACAAAAGATAGATTCAAGGAAAGGTATAGAGTTGAGAACAACAATGCAATCTACCACTCAGGACTAAATAGAGAACATGTGCATGCCTCAGGGAGACTAAAATTTTTGTACCTTCTAAAGCCAATTTTCTTTAAATAGTTGTTTAAATTAAATAGTTCTTTATTTAAATATTTAAATAGTTCTTTAAATAGTTGTTTAGTATTTCTTTCTGGGAGATGGAAAGAAAATAAATGTCTATTGCAACAAATTGTGCAAAAAGAAACATTTACTCAGTAATTTAGTTTTGCTTGCCAAACCAGTGCCAATATTTTGAGGGGAAAATGACAAAAAAGTGGTATAATAGTGAAGAGTTCAGGTTCTAGGCCCTGTTGCCTGGATTTAAATATCAGTTAAATCATTTAATCTCAAGTTAGATATAAATATTATTAACATGCTGCTGCTCTGTCTCCAGGTTTATTTTCTTTTTTAATAAACAAGGTAATACAACTTCTTAGGAGGCAAATAATTTAAAATTACTTAAAATTTAGACAGTAAAATAAAATAGCATTTCAATAAACAAGCATCATTCAGTTTTTGGAATTTCAGCTAATTGCAGTTGACTTTATCTGCCTACAAAGGCAAATATTCATCCAAAAAATGCTCAGTAGAGCTAGATCTGCAATAGAGAGATGTGTTTAATTTGAGGACATTATAAGCTTGTGATAGAGGATGAATTTAAAATATGACCATTCATTCCAGTGTTATTTTAACACCTTTATAGATTGACCTCTCATGCATCTGTTGGCATGACTTTTGCCTTAATCCTCCTCTGGTTCTTCTGGTACCTGATGGGGAGAGAGCTAGACTGGTTGAAGAAACTGACTGCTCAGGAAAAATACTGAATGCTGATCTGTGAGAAGTTCTGAAACATCACTGGTCATTTAAGGACATGTATTCAATTAAGTTGCAAGAGATGTGTTTATAAAGTACTTGGAGTTGGAGGTAGGTGAGAATGCAAAAGACATAGTTGTATAATGAAGCTAAATTATTCTACAAGAAAACAGAGTTTGGTTAACACAGGGACTTTAATTTGTGTGTGTGTGAGAGATGAGCATTTGGAACTGGGGTTGAATTGCTAGGGAACAGAAGAAGCTGACTATGTTCTCCACAGAAGACAGAGGAGGACCTATCCTCTACAGATTCAGTGTCTTTAGAGGAATGTCCTCTAAAGATGCAGTGTCCTCGCCTCTAAAGATGGTAAAGTGATCACAAAGTTTTTGTTGAGAACAACACCAAAGCTTAACGCTTCCCTGAGTCATCTTTATGTCTTCATTCATCTCTGATATGTGGCTCACTTTCCCCTTTTCATGTCAATTCTGCTAAATTGATCTTGGGCTAAGGGGAAAATTAAGAACAGAAACTATGGGAGATGGCTTATCAAACATTTATTAAATAGCTATTATGCACTAGACATTCTTTTAGACATTAAAGATAAAAAAATAAAGAGCGTCTATTTTTAACAAGCTATTAGTTCAATAGTAGAGTTTATCATGTAAACCAGTTACTTCTATGTATCATTTATTGAAAACTTAGCATGTGGCTAAAAGACTTCTCTCTCTTAAACTCCTTCCATCAGTTTGATACTAAACAGACAATCCACCCATACTTTTGCCAGTCGGTGCTGACTTCCTAACTTCCAATGGTCTTGTCTTTCTCACTGTGCACTTCAGAATCATACCCTAAACCTTGTCTTAGGCAATATCAGTCTTATCACCAAAATATCAATTCCCAGCATCCTGTGTGAACCTGTTACTCTCTTTAGTCCCATTTTCCGTAGTATTCCACTTTATTTGTTCTTGACTCTATCAGGATCTTCAACCCATTCAACTCTCCCCCACTTCCACACCTCTTTTTCACAGTTCATTTCATCCCATCCTCACTAACCTATATCCTCAATTCTCTCTTTGACCAGCTTAGAGTCAATAGCCTTTAATCATTCCTTGGCATACACCCTTAACTCCCCTACTTTTCTTTTACTGGTCAAATTCTACCTTATTTAAATATAACTCTGGGCTTCCCTCATGGCTTTGTCAGTAAAGAATCAGCCTGCAGTGCTGGAGAGTCGAGTTGATCCCTGGGTTGGGAAGATCCCCTGGAAAAGGAACTGGCAACCCACTCCAGTATTCTTGCCTGAGAAATCCCACCGACAGAGGAGCCTGGAGGGCTACAGTCCATGAGGTCACAAGAGTATGACATAACTAAGTGACTAAACCACCACCACCACCTGCTTTATTACATATCTGGAATCAAATAGCTGAATGTGTCTGGAGGGAAATACTCAACTATTCTAGAGTCCAGTTCAGTCACTCAGTCATGTCCAACTCTTTGAGACCCCATGGGTTGCAGCACACCAGGCTTCCCTGTTGATCATCAACTCCTGGAGCTTGCTCAAACTCATGTCCATTGAGTCGGTGATGCCATCTAACCATCTCATCCTCTGTCGTCCCCTTCTCCTCCTGCCTTCAATCTTTCCCAGCATCAGGCTCTTTTCCAGTGAGTCAGTTCTTCATATCAGGTGTCCAAAGTATTGGAGTTTCAGCTTCATCATCAGTCCTTCCAATGAATATTCAGGACTGATTTCCTTTACGATTGACTGGTTTGGTTTCCTTGCAGTCCAAGGGACTCTCAAGAGTCTTCTACAACACCATAGTTCAAAAGCATCAATTCTTTGGCACTCAGCTTTCTTTATGGTCCAACTCTCATGTCCATACACAACTACTGGAAAAACCATATCACTGAATGTTTGGACCTTTGTTGGCAAACTAATGTCTCTGCTTTTAATATGCTGTCTAGGTTTGTTATAGCTTTTCTTCCAAGGAGCAACCATCTTTTAATTTCATGGCTGCAATCACCATCTGCAGTGATTTTGGAGCCCAAGAAAATAAAGTTTGTCATTGTTTCCATACTTTACCCATCTATTTGCCATGAAGTGATGGGACTGGCTACCATGATCTCCGTGTTTTGAATGTTGTTTTAAACCAGCTTTTTCAGTCTTCTCTTTCACTTTCATCAAGAGGCTCTTTAGTTCCTCTTCACTTTCTGCCATAAGGTTGGTGTCATCTGCATATCTGAGGTTATTGATATTTTTCCTGGTAATCTTGATTCCAGCTTGTGCTACATCCAGCCCAGCATTTCACATGATGTTCTCTGCATATGAGTTAAATAAGCAGGGTGGCAATATATAGCCTTGATTTACTCCCTTCCCAATTTTGAACCAGTTGGTTTTCCCTTGTCTGGTTTTAACTGTTGCTTCCTGACCTGCCTACAGTTTTCTCAGGCAGCAGGTGAGATGGGCTGGTATTCCCATCTCTTTAAGATTTGTCTATAGTTTGTTGTGATCCACACAGTCAAAGGCTTTCATCTAGTCAATGAAGGAGAAGTAGATGATTTTCTGGAACTCTCTTGCTTTTTCTGTTATCCAGCAGATGTTGCCATTTTGATCTCTGGTTCCTCTGCCTTTTCTAAATCCAGCTTGAATATCTGAAAGTTCTCTGTTCATGTACTGTTGAAGCCCAGCTTAGAGAATTTTGAGCATTACTTCTCTAGCTTGTGAGATGAGTGCAATTGTGCAGTAGTTTGAGCATTCTTTAGCATTGCCTTTCTTTGGGATTGGAATGAAAACTGACCTTTTCCAGTCCTCTGGCCACTGCTGAGTTTTCCAAATTTGCTGGCCTATGGAATGCAGCACTTTCACAGCATCATCTTTCAGGATTTGAGATAGCTCAACTGGAATTCCACCACCTCCTCTAGCTTTGTTCATAGTGATGCTTTCTAAGGCCCACTTGACTTCACACTCCAGGATGTCTGGCTTTAGGTGAGTGATCACACCATCATGATTATCTGGGTCATCCCATTTCTGTCCTTTATTGTGCTCATCTTTGCATGAAATATTCCTTTCATAGCAAAGATGGGCACAATAAAGGACAGAAATGGTAGGGACCTTACAGAAGCAGAAGCTATTAAGAAGAGGTGGCAAGAATACACAGAAGAACTGTACAAAAAAGATCTTCATGACCCAGATAATCATGATGGTGTGATCACTCACCTAAAGCCAGACATCCTGGAGTGTGAAGTCAAGTGGGCCTTAGAAAGCATCACTATGAACAAAGCTAGTGGAGGTGATGGAATTTCAGTTGAGCTATCTCAAATCCTGAAACATGATGCTGTGAAAGTGCTGCACTCAATATGTCAGCAAATTTGGAAAACTCAGCAGTGGCTACAGGACTGGAAAAGGTCAGTTTTCATTCCAATCCCAAAGAAAGGCAATGGCAAAGAATGCTCAAACTACTGCACAATTGCACTCATCTCACATGCTAGTAAAGTAATGCTTAAAATTCTCCAAGCCAGGCTTCAGCAATATGTGAACCAAGAACTTCCAGATGTTCAAGCTGGTTTTAGAAAAGGCAAAGCAACCAGAGATCAAATTGCCAACATCTGCTGGATCACTGAAAAAGCAAGAGAGTTCCAGAAAAACATCTATTTCTGATTTATTGACTATACCAAAGTCTTTGACTGTGTGGATCACAATAAACTGTGAAAAATTCTTGAAAGAGATGGGAATACCAGACCACCTGACCTGCCTCTTGAGAAACCTATATTCAGGTTAGGAAGCAACAGTTAGAACTGGAAATGGAGCAATAGTCTGGTTCCAAATAGGAAAAGGAGTATGTCAAGGCTATATATTGTCACCCAATTTATTTAACTTATATGCAGAGTACATCATGAGAAACGCTGAGCTGGAGGAAGCACAAGCTGAAATCAAGATTGCCGGGAGAAATATCAGTAACTTCAGATATGCAGATGACACTACCCTTATGGCAGAAAGTGAAGAAGAACTAAAGAGCCTCTCGATAAAAGTGAAAGAGGAGAATGAAAAAATTGGCTTAAAGCTCAACATTCAGAAAACTAAGATCATGGTATCTGATCCCATCACTTCATGGCAAATAGATGGGGAAAGAGTGGAAACAGTGGCTGACTTTATTTTTTGGGGCTCCAACATTAGTGCAGATGGTGACCACAGCCATGAAATTAAAAGACGCTTACTCCTTGGAAAGAAAGTTATGACCAACCTAGACAGCATATTAAAAGCAGAGACATTACTTTGCCAGCAAAGGTCCATCTAGTCAAGGCTGTGGTTTTTCCAGTGGTCATGTATGGATGTGAGAGTTGGACTATAAAGAAAACTGAGCACAGAAGAATTGATGCTTTTGAACTGTGGTGTTGGAGAAGAGTCTTGAGAGTCCCTTGGACTGTGAGGAGATCCAGCCAGTCAATCCTAGTGGAGATCAGTCCTGGGTGTTCACTGGAAGGACTGATGCTGAAGCTGAAACTCCAATACTTCGGCCACCTCATGAGAAGAACTGACTGATTTGAAAAAACCCTGATGCTGGGAAAGATTGAGGGCAGGAGGAGATGGGGATGACAGAGGATGAGATGAGATGGTTGGATGGTATCACCAACTCGATGGACATGGGTTTGGTTGAACTCTGGGAGCTGGTGATGGACAGGGAGGCCTGGCGTGCTGTGGTTCATGGGGTTGCAAAGAGTTGTACAGGACTGAGCGACTGAACTGAACTGAACTGATCTCTCATTTTCTTGAAGATATCTGTGGTCTTTCCCATTCTATTGTTTTCCTCCATTTCTTTGCATTGTTCACTTAGGAAGGCTTTTAAAAAATTTCTCCGTGCTATTCTTTGGAACTCTCCATTTAGATGGACATATCTTTCCTTTTCTCCTTTGCCTTTTGCCTCTCTTCTTTTCTCAGCTATTTGTAAGGCCTCCTCAGACAACCATTTTGCCTTTTTGCATTTCTTTTCCGTGGGGATGGTTTTGATCACTGCCTCTGGTATAATATTATGAACCTCCGTCCATAGTTCTTTAAGCACTCTGTCTATCAAACCTAATCCCTTGACTCTGTTTGTCACTTCACTGTATAATGGTATGGGATTTGATTTAGGTCATACCTGAATGGTCTAGTGGTTTTCCCTACTTTCTTTAATTTAAGTCGGAATTTTGCAGTAAAGAGTTCATGATCTGAGCCACAGTCAGCTCCTGGTCTCATTTTTTCTGACTATATAGAGCTTCTCCATCTTTGGCTGCAAAAAATATAATCAATCTGATTTTGGTATTGACCATCTGGTGAAGTCCATATGTACACTTGTCTCTTGTGTTGTTGGTAGAGGGTGTTTGCTATGACAATTGTGTTCTCTTGGCAAAATACTGTTAGCCTTTGCCCTGCTTCCTTTTATACTCCCAAGGCCAAACTTGCCTGTTACTCCAGGTATCTCTTGACTTCCTACTTTTGCATTCCAGTCCCTTATGATGAAAAGGACATCTTTTTTTGGTGTTAGTTTTAGAAGTCTCATAGGTCTTCATAGAACCATTTGACTTCAGCTTCTTCAGCATTAGTGGTTGAGGCATAGACTTGGATTACTGTAATATTGAAAGGTTTGCCTTGGAAATGAACAGAGATCATTCTATCATTTTTGAGATTATACCCAACTACTGCATTTAAGACTCTTTTGTGACTATGAGGGCAACTCCATTTTTTGTAAAGGATTCTTGCCCACAGTAGTAGATATAATGGTCATGAGGTAAATTCACTCATTCCAGTCCATTTTTTCACTGATTTCTAAAATGTCAATGTTCACTCTTGCCATCTCCTGTTTGACCACTTCCAATTTACCTTGATTTATGGACCTAACATTCCCGGTTTCTATGCAATAATATTCTTTATAGCACTGGACTTTGCTTCCATCATCAGTCACATCCACAACTGGGTGTTGTTTTTTCTTTGGCTCTATCTTTTCATTCTTTCTGGAGTTATTTCTCCGCTGTTCTCCAATATCATATTGGACACCTACTGACATGGGGAGTTCATTTTTCAGTGGCATATCTTTTTGCCATTTCATTCTGTTCATGGGGTTCTCAAGGCAAGAATACTGAAGTGGTTTGCCATTCCATTCTGCAGCAGACCACGTTTGTCAGAACTCGCCACCATGACCCACGCATCTTGAGTGGCCCTATACAGCATGGCTCATAGTTTAATTGAGTTAGATAAGGCTGTGATCCATATGACCAATTTACTATGCTTACTGGTTTCTTTAAATTTATGACCACAAATTTCAAGTGAGTTATCAGCCTGCCACTTCATTCTACTGTATTTCTCCAGTCAATTCGTTGTCCTTTTCTCTGAGGTGACTTAATTTTATACTTTATTCTTTCTTTTTAAACTTCTAACACTTCCAGGAATGCTAAGATGAGAGCCTCTTCCAGTTCCCATCACCAAGTCTGCCTCTGCTTCCTACTTTCCCTCTGGTTTCTATAGACAAGTTGTTCCTCCTTCTCCCAGCAGCCAACTCCTCCATCTCACACTGGGTTCCCCATGCCTTCTTATTTCCTAGTATGCTTTGCCACTGCAATATCTTGTTGCTCATCAGCTTCATCCTTTTTTTCTTTTTTCCCTTAATGGATCATCCTCATTAGCTTATAAACATGGTGCAATAGTTTCCATCTTTAAAAGGAAAAACCTTTCCTTTATGTTCCCTTTTTGCTACCACTCTACTGCTCTGCTTCCTTTGATGGTAAAATTCATTGAAAAAATTGCCTAGACTTGCTGTGTCCATTTTCCTCCTCTCATTCTTTCTAATAAATATACTTGAATCACTATTTTCTCCCCACCCCTCCACTGAAACTCTTCTTGTTATGGCTGTCCCTGACCTCTAGCTTGCTAAAGCCAGTGTCAGGTCATTTGTGTTCATCTCATTCATTCAACCTCTCAGCAGCATGGCAACGCTCTACCTGGTTTCTGGTACCCCAGATACCCAAGTTTTCCTTCTATTTCACTGCTTATTTCTGAGCTTTTGTTACTGACTTTTCCATTTCCCAATTTTTTTGGCCTTACTTTTTTGACTACCTATTCCCTCTAGATGACTTCATCCAGTGTCTTGTCATTTAATACAATTATAGGATGATGACTTATAAATTTGTAAATCTACCTCTAATTTCTCCCCTAAGTTTCAGGCTTGTATATTCAACTGTTCATTTGACTCCACTTTGATGTCTAAGAGATATCCCAAATGTAGCATGTTAAGAGGTAGACTCTTGATTTTTTGCTCGCCTCCTTGCTTGTTCCCAATTGTTGTCATTTTGATTAATGTTTCTACATGTCTCCAATTGCTCAGGCCTAGTAACTACTCCTCTCTCATATCTAATCACTTAAAAAGCCATGTTGGCACTTGCTCACTTAAAAAATCTGTCTCAGCCCAGCTACTTCTTTCTATCTGCACTGCTACCACCCTTGTCCAAGTCACTGTCATTTCTATTTTGAATTTTTGGACTCTCGCATCTTGTTTCCCTGCTTTTAATTTTGCCTGGCTGCCATCCATTCTCTATAGAGCAATCAGAGGATCCTTTTAAAATGTTAACAGGATCATGACATGCCCTTGCTTAATATCTTCCAGCACTATGGGTATGATTTAAGCAAATGATATAGAACTCTAGTCAATGCGCCCAAGATTCTGGTCTATATCCAAAGTTTGGTGAAAGAGGGCATTTGTGTTTTAACTTATAATTATGTTCAGTATATATACCATAATTCTGCATTAATCTGCTCCTAACAATTTTTTAGCTATCAAATATGGATTAATTTGATGAAGGGGATTTCTAATTTATAGTTATATTTTTAACTTATGGGGAAAAGAGCATTCCCTTATCTAATCATTTGATCAATCTCCTTGAAAATAGCTATCTAATATTTCATTGTAATATTTCAATCATGTGTCATAATTGAACCCTCTCATATTGTTTCTACATGTTATTATAAAAGAATAAAGATGTTATGAATGCCTCTGTGCATAAAGGGGGAAAAGACTATATATATCTTAAAGCCCTTCAACACATATTTCTGAGGCTTTGTTTAGAAATCTTTTAGAAAAAGATTGGTCCAAGGTTGAAGGGTTGGTATGAGAATAGAAAATTGATATCATCCTCTGACCTAAATTTTTCTTACTGTTTCCCTGAATTCTCTCTACTTTTGTACCAGTGCTCTTTGGAGAGAAGATTATATGTGATAAGCAGTATTTCAAATATTTTATAGGATCCTGGGAGAAAAAGGGGTTCTGCCTGGAAGCCTCATTACACTGGTGATGTGAAGTAACTGTTGAAGCATGGACTAGAGAAGCAGGGTGGGTGTAAGCACTGCATGTGTAGTGGGAGTACCACCAGCCTAGTTGAGGATTAGCACTTAGGGTTCAGGGATCCACATGTCACCTTGTTGAGGAGAATGTGAGAACCAAATTGACGTGCTAGTAAGGCTAAATTGATCTTTGCAATAGGAGCCTTTCTAGGTAGTGGAGGGAGAGAAGAGAGGAAAGCTGGATTGGAAGGGGACAGGAGAGAGACAATGGGGAAGCTGCTATGTTTGGAAAAGTGAAAGGAGAAATGGGGAAAGATGATGATACATTTTTCCATATATCATGAATATTTCTAAGAGGTTGTTCAGTTCAGTTCAGTTCAGTTCACTCGCTCAGTCATGTCTGACTCTGCGACCCTGTGGACTGCAGCACACCAGGCCTCCCTGTCCATCACCAGCTCCAGGAGTTTACTCAGACTCATGTCCATTGAGTTGGTGATGCCATCCAACCATCTATCCTCTGTCATCCCCTTCTCCTCCCACCTTCAATCTTTCCCAACATCAGGGTCTTTTCCAATGAATCAGTTCTCTGTATCAGGTGGCCAAAGTACTGGAGTTTCAGCTTCAACATCAGTCCTTCCAGTGAATATTCAGAACTGATTTCATTTAGGATGGACTGATTTGATCTCCTTGCAGTCCAAGGGACTCTTAAGAGTCTTATCCAACACCACAGTTCAAAAGCATCAATTCTTCAGCACTCAGCTTTCTTTGTAGTCCAACTCTCACATCCATACATGACTACTGGAAAAACCATAGCCTTGACTAGAAGGACCTTTGTTGACAAAGTAATATCTCTCCTTTTTAATATGCTGTCTAGGTTGATCATAACTTTTCTTCAAATAAGCAAGTGTTTTTTAATTTCATGGCTGCAGTCACCATCTGCAGTGATTTTGGAGCCTATAAAAATAAAATCTGTCACTATTTCCCCATCTTTTTGCCATTAAGTGATGGGACCAGATGCCACGATCTTAGTTTTCTGAATGCTGAGTTTTAAGCCAACTTTGTCACTCTCCTCATTCACTTTCAACAAGAGGCTCTTTAGTTCTTATTCACTTTCTGCCTTAAGCATGGTGTCATCTGCATATCTGAGGTTATTGATATTTCTCCCGGCAATCTTGATTCCAGCTTGTGCTTCATCCAGTCCAGCATTTCTCATGATGTACTCTGCATATAAGTTAAACAAGCAGGGTGACAGTATAGAGCCTTGATATACTCCTTTCTCAATTTGAAACCAGTCTGTTCTTCTATGTCCAGTTCTAACTGTTGCTTCTTGACCTGCATACAGATTTCTCAGGAGGCAGGTGAGGTGGTCTGAAATTCCTATCTCATTAAGAATTTCCCACCATTTGTTGTGATCCACACAGTCAAAGGCTTTGGCAAGTCAATAAAACAGAAGTAGATGATTTTTTGGAACTCTCTTGCTTTTTCTGTTATATAGTGGATGTTGGCAATTTGATTTCTGGTCCCTCTGCCTTTTCTAAATCCAGCATGAACATCTGGAAGTTCACAGTTCGTGTACAGTTGAAGCCTGGCTTGGAGAATTTTGAGCATTATTTTGCTAGCGTGTGAGATAAATGCCATTGTGCGATAGTTTGAGCATTCTTTGCCATTGCCTTTCTTTGGGATTAGAATGAAAACTGACCTTTTCCAGTCCTCTGGCCACTGCTGAGTCTTCTAAATTTTCTGGCATACTGAGTGCAGCACTTTCACAGCATCATCTTTTAGGATTTGAGATAGCTCAACTGGAATTCCATCACCTCCACTAGCTTTGTTCATAGTGATGCTTTCTAAGGCCCACTTGACTTCACATTCCAGGATGTCTGGCTTTAGGTGAGTGAGTACACCATCATGATTATCTGGGTCATGAAGATCTTTTTTGTATCGTTGTTCTGTGTATTCTTGCTTCTGTTAGGTCAATAACATTTCTGTCCTTTATTGTACCTATCTTTGCATGAAATGTTCCCTTGGTATCTTTAAATTTCCTGTAGAGATCTTTAGCCTTTCCCCATTCTATTGTTTTCCTCTATTTCTTTGCATTTATCACTGAGGAAGGCTTTCTTGTTTCTCCTTGCTGTTCTTTGGATCTCTGTGTTCAAATGGGTATATCTTTTCTTTTCTCCTTTGCCTTTCCCTTCTTTTCTTTTCACAGCTATTTGTAAGGCCCCCTCAGACAACCATTTTGCCTTTTTGCATTTCTTTTTCTTGGGGATGGTCTTGATCACTGCCTCCTATACAATGTCATGAACCTCCATCCATAGTTCTTCAGGCACTCTGTCTATCAGATATAATCCCTTGAATCTATTTGTCACTTCCACTGTAAAATTGTAAGAGATTTGATTTAGGTCATACCTGAATGGTCTAGTGGTTTTGCCTACTTTCTTCAATTTAAGTCTGAATTTGGCAATAAGGAGTTCATGATCTGAGCCACAGTCAGCTCCCGGTCTTGTTTTTGCTGACTGTATAGAGCTTCTCCATCTTTGACTGCAAAGAATATAATTAATATATTTGAAAAAATCAAATATAATCTGGTTTCAGTGTTGATCATCTGGTGATGTCCATGTGTAGAGTCTTCTCTTGTGTTGTTGAAAGAGGGTGTTTGCTATGACAAGTGCTTTTCTTGGCAAAACTCTATTAGCCTTTGACCTGCTTCATTTTGTACTCCAAGGTCAAATTTGCCTGTTACTCCAGGTAGCTCCTGACTTCCTATTTTTGCATTCCAGTCCCCTGTAATGAAAAGGACATCTTTTTGGGGTGTTAGTTCTAGAAGATCTTGTTGGTCTTCATAGAACCATTCAGCTTCTTCAGCATTACTGGTCGGGGTATAGACTTGGATTACTCTGATCCTGAATGGTTTGCTTGGAAACGAACAAAGGTCATTCTGTTGGTTTTGAGATTGCATCCAAGTACTGCATTTTGTACTCTTTTGTTGACCGTGATGGCTACTCTATTTCTTCTAAGGGATTCTTGCCCACAGTAGTAGATATAATGGTCATCTGAATTAAATGTGCCCATTCCAGTCCATTTTATTTATTTTTTATTTATTTTTTTTCATTTTTTAAAAATTATTATTATTATTTTTTTTTGTCATACATTGATATGAATCAGCCATAGATTTACACGTATTCCCCATCCCAATCCCCCCTCCCACCTCCCTCTCCACCCGATTCCTCTGGGTCTTCCCAGTGCACCAGGTCCGAGCACTTGTCTCATGCATCCCACCTGGGCTGGTGATCTGTTTCACCATAGATAGTATACATGCTGTTATTTTGAAATATCCCACCCTCACATTCTCCGACAGAGTTCAAAAGTCTGTTCTGTATTTCTGTGCCTCTTTTTCTGTTTTGCATATAGGGTTATCGTTACCATCTTTCTAAATTCCATATATATGTGTTAGTATGCTGTAATGTTCTTTATCTTTCTGGCTTACTTCACTCTGTATAATGGGCTCCAGTTTCATCCATCTCATTAGGACTGGTTCAAATGAATTCTTCTTTTTAACGGCTCCTAAAATGTCTAAGCTCACTCTTGCCATCTCCTGTTTGACCACTTCCAATTTGCCTTGATTCATGGACCTAACATTCCAGGTCCTATGCAATATTGCTCTTTACAGCATTGGACTTTACTTCCATGATTAGGTTGTTATAATGCTCTAAATTGCTTTAATGTTTTTCAGTTGTTAGATTCTTATTGGGATAAGATTCCATGCTTTATGACTTGCTTCCAGGCAAATAGTAAGTTGGCCTGGAGTAATGTGGCATACTACTATGATCAGGAATATTTATCGTGGTGACTTTGGGTGCACTGGGTAAGGGGCAGGAATTCAAGCAGTGGCTATTCTGTTATTGTCATTGGGACTTAATTATATCTTCAGGTTGATGCAATCTAGGGAAATGTGGTTATGTTTACAATTGCTGAAATTTACCAACTGTTAAAGGTGATTTGTTAATGTGTGTATAAAAGAATATTTTCTGTGTTTTCAGTTTATATTTTATCACAAACCTTACTATTTTTTAAATCGACAATTTTGAAGATAAAAATTAAACTCATGGCTTTATAACTTTATTGAATATTAAGGATTGTACAATATTGAAGCATTCAGTGAATACAGTTTGGGTATGTGGAGTTTATCTTTTATATTGTTGCATGTTTATTGTGCTCTCAATATCCTTTCAATTTTAAATTAAAACATCAATAACTTTACACATTTCTACAATGTTAAATTATGATATATTATTACTTATACTATATTAATAAAATGCCTCAAGACTTAAAAAAAACAACAAAAAAATAAATTGACAATATTGTGCGTTTTGAAGAATATATGTATTTATAAATGCCAAGAAAAATAACGTTGACTTTATTAACAGCTTCTAATTAAAAGTCAGCTAATAGCACAACATTCAGAATTATGACCTACTTGACCAGGTAAAGCTCTGCAAGTTTGAGAAAAAAAATTAATGGGTATAAGAAAAAAATCACAGTAGATAAACAGGTTATGAGCCAAACACTTTATAATTTTAGTGATGATTGCAATTAATTGTAATTATTTTTAAGAGAATAATTATCTTGCTAAATGCTTATTTAACTGCCTTCCTGGGAATAAGACTTCCTTTTAAGTAGAAATGCAAGTTTATTAAATAAATGCATATTGCATAGTGGCTTCATAGCAAATTGCTAATAAAAAATTGAGATTTTTAGAATTTCTTGACTATATCCTGTTTACTGTGCCCCAGTGACATTATATATATCCACAACAATGTGATGTAGATGAACCCAAGGCATGATTGGAGTTTTAACTACCGAATTACAGTCCAGGGTGATTTGTTTTTTCTAAGATGCAAATAAAGAGAGCATGCTCTTGAAACCTTCATCACCTTGTATGTCCAAACAGTCCAAATGAGTTGTGATGGGTCTGCTTTTAATACCTTGAAACAACTGGTTTTTGAAATGTCACGACTGGAGATTTTATGGTGTCACTTAATGTGAAATAAAACATGAAGGGACTTCAGGGGAAACTTGTCTGTTTGTGGACATGACAGCAGGCCTATCTCGGCTGTGCAGTAGGTCAAGGCCAGGGGGACTTCATGGTCCATCTTGTCATGTAGCACTTCTTTGCCGCTCTTGATCATGTCTTTCCCTCTCAGAAATGCATTCTCCTGAATTCACATTTGGTTAAACTCACCACGTATTTATTATTGCTCTAAATTCTGTTTGGAAAGAGACAGAATATTAAACATACCCATTTGTTTTAAAAGTATACATGTCATTCTATGGAGGACACTAATGAGATAAGGTACACAAGCCAGCCATCAAGAAATGCACAAACTAATTGGCAGAGAACATATAGAAACATGCAACAGTCGAATAACAAAGTGAAGTTCTATGGTGGTGAGTGGGAAGATGAAGATTGTGTGTGAATGTTGTTATAGAAATCCAGAGGTGGGAGAAATGCAGACAGGGTTTCTGTCAGAAGTGAAGAAGTGATTTGCAGAGGGAGTGATTTGCAGAGGGAGTGATTTGCAGAGGGAGTGATTTGCAGAGGTGGGAAGGCTACCTGAGCAGGGCTAAGGCACGGATCTCTTCCTCCTAGATGCACACTAGTGATAGCTAATGACAAATGTGCTTATGCTGATGTGCTCCTGAAGTGATTCAGGGAGATGCTGCATTGTTGAGTTTGTTTTCTTATCCAGTAGGGATCTTAAAGGTAAGGTTGTCACCACCAGAAGGAAAGGGAAACAGCCAAAATAATGTGAAGAGTAAATTTTTAGGCAATTAAAAGGTCTGTGTATTAATCCCTAAGCTGTCAATTCACTTTTGTTAAAATGGTTTAAGATGAGTCATTTTGTTTCTCTTCATTTATAAAATGAATTTTTTGGGTAGGATGCTCTTTGAGATCCCTTCCAGCTTTGGGATTCTGTGAGTTTGTACTATAGTAGGCTGGATAGATCAATCTCTGGACAGAAGAGCCTTTAGGCACTATTTGTTCTCCCAGTGACCTATTATTGTGTATGGTTTACCTTATACACTAGTAAGATCATGGATGTAAAGCCCTTGCATTTTGTACTTTCAGATTAGCTAGACTGTTAAGTTTAGAAAGCTGATATAAGAGTTCCTTTTTGGTTAATCTACAAGAACAATGATGTTACTTTTAGAACCCTTTGAGAATAAAATGGCTTTAATGTTTCATAGGGTCAAACAATTCTGAACAGCCCAGAGTGCATTATTCTTATCATGACTTAGCGGGTGTCCCTGAGTAAGAAGACTCTCTAAATATTTAATGTGAAACTCTTGAACACTGTCCATCTTTTCTTCTTGGACCGGCCCCATCCTTAGTATTTACTAAGAAACACATATGTATTCAGATTTAAAAACTTCATTGTCTTAATTTGATTCTACTGTCACAATCAACTAACATTCATTGAACATTCACTGTTTCTTCAGCATTGTATTACGCATTAGGGACTCTGCCTATTAAGGTCTTTTTTCCTCAAGGACTCTGAAATCACCATTTTAAGGTTAGAAATAGAACAGAAATTGAGCTAATTGTAACATTAAATGACACAATAGGTCACTGCAAGGTTTGTATACTTTTATCATCATCTAATACACTGTATTCATCTACTTATGTATAATTATCTTATTATATATTCAATTTCTACATCTGTAATTTAAAATGTGGCAGCTGTAACTAATTTGGATATCAACCACCTGCTGTGCTGTGCACATATCTATAAAACTTTATTCTACAATCTGGATTATATCTAAAAATATTCAGAAGAAAATATATCATCATTAATCTGTCATATACAGTGACAGTCTCACAGAAATAAAAAATGAAAGCAAACTGAATGAATTGTGAGGTGGAAATCCTGAATTAACCCCTAATTCTGCATTGCACCTGGATGGGCTCCTTGGAGGCCGGGCAGCATCGTGGGAAGCTGGGAGTCCTTTCCCTGGCCTTTGTCTTTGCATTGCCGCACAAAGGGTAGGGTTGTGAGAAACTGTTTCCTATCAGGTTACTATCAACAGTTTCTATCAGAATGAGGATAAGCATCTAGGATTCTGCTCCTTCCTCAGTGAAGGGCATAGTGCATAAAAGAATGAGTCAGCAATCCTCTATACTGTGGATGTATGAGATGGAGCTATATGGTACCAAGACTGTAATAGCAGAATTTTACAAGTGGCTTTAATAAAAATCTTTCTTCTATGAGTCAACCATGAGTATTCCAGCAACCAAATCCAAGTGCCTTTTATTTTTTACAGTTTTTATCCTTAGCAGAATCACCCTTTGTGAGGCTTTCAACACTGTTGGCCGTTCTTCCTCTGTAAAACAAAAATTCCTCCTCTTTGTTAAAATAAACAAGCCTTGCTACTTATTAAAAACACTGGAAAATACAACTGAAAAAAAATGAAAAAGGAAGCAGATTTGTAATGTTACCTCTCAGGGAGAGCCACTCTTAACAGTGTAGAGCCCAGCCTTTTCTTTCCAAGCCTATTTATCCATGCATTTTTAAAAATGGGACTATGCTATAAATACTCTTTTAAAACTAGTTTCCTCACTTAACTATATGCTACATAGCATTTTTCTTGTTATCAACTATTTGTAATAGGCACAAAATAACATAGATACAAATCAGATCTGTGCAAAAAATGAAAACATTTCCTAACTGCATGAGCTCTCCTTGATTTTAAGTGTCTTTTTTTTTTTTTTTTTTTTTTTTGGCTTTAGCAGCAAGAAATATAATGAGTCTTCAAGTTATTCTTGTCTTTTCCAATTTAAAACTCGGACTTTTTTGGCAGTCAAATTCAAGAACTGTAATCTCAGGTACTGTTCAAAACTTGTCCTCCAAATTTCTTTCCTTTCTCAGGAGATTTGCCCCGCCTTTTCCTTCTGTAATTTACAGACTTGTGCTCATCTGAGGTGTCAGAAAAGGAAGGGGACATCTCTGAAAAGTATGGAATGGCTGGTGGGTAGGACGTGTGTTTCATCCACAAGTTCTCCCTCTGCTGTATCTCATCACTAATGTCTTTGCCTCGTTTGGTCTCTGGCACTAAGGATGCTTGTTGCAGTCACAGCCTCAGGCTAGTAAGGTAGGGAATGCCTCCACTGATCTCCAAATAGTATGTTTCTTGTCCTCTTCTTGTCTCTGTGCAGCTGCTGCTGATTCTTGGCATTGATGAACTTGCTGAGATTTTAGGACCTATGACAGCATCTAAGTATGCTGTTGAGGCTTTAGAAGCATCATAGCTGTTACTTTCCCCTTGCCAACCTCAGATTTGTCTGTTTGGGGTCTCTTTACTCCTAAGCAGTCTTTTGGGGTGGAAGCTGGCAGGTTGGCTGATGCTTCCAACCAACTTCAGTAGCTTGCTCTGGGTCTGCAAAAATCCACACCTTCCCATGTAGTTGTGCCTCTTGATCATCTCTTTGGATCCGTTTTTAAGTTCTCCACCAGGGAATACCAAGGCGAATACCAGGAGTGGGGCCAGGATCAAATAAGGAAATGTGCTCACCATATAGTTTTCAAAAGCTGATTCTCTACCATTCTTCATTTCCCCCCATTTTATCTACAATCTTGAAAAAGATTAGTAAATCAGTTCTCATTGTGGTACCAGAAAGTGAAAGTGAAAATGAAAGTTGCTCATTCGTGGCCGACTCTTTGCGACTCCATGGACTGTAGCCTGCCAGGCTCCTCTGTCCATGGAATTCTCCAGCAAGAATCCCTGAGTGGGTTGCCATTTATTTCTCCAGGGGATCTTCCTGACCCAGAGATCGAATCCAGGTCTCCTGCATTGCAGGCAGATTCTTTACCATCTGAGTCACCAGGGAAGCCCATTTGTGGTATCAGATCAATGGGACACAGAGGTAGGAATTCCTCTGAATTTAGCCCTCCTTAGGGGTCGCTGAGAGTCGGACATGACTGGGTGACTTCACTTTCACTTTCATGCATCAGAGAAGGACATGGCAACCCACTCCAGTGTTCTTGCCTGGAGAATCCCGGGGACGGGGGAGCCTGGTGGGCTGCCATCTACGGGGTCGCACAGAGTCAGAGATGACTGAAGCGACTTAGCAGCAGCAACAGTTGTCCAGAAGGGAGATAGAGCTGCAGAAATCAAAGAGAATCCATCTCTGTTTCAGTTTATAGTAACAAAGAAATACTTTCGTGATTTTTTAATGGTTGCAAACTGTTGCATAATGTTCTATTCTATGTGCCATTGTTTACTTTACAATTTTTTTTCAGTTACTATGTCACTCTCCCTAATTTTGATTATAAACAAAGATAAATTATTTAACTGTTTTTAAATTAAATTGCTAGAAATTATACCTCTCTGTATTTTTTTTAACTTCTCTTTAAAAGATAATTGTTCAAAAGTGCTATACTTAAAAACAAAAACAACAACACAAAAAAACAACTTCTTCCTTGCTAATTCCCTAGTGGTCTGGTGGTTAGGACTGTGTGCCTTCTCTGGAGGGGGCATGGGTTTGATCCCTGATCCGAGATCCTGTAAGCCCCTGCACAGTGCAATGACACACACAGAAATGTTCTTCCTGTTTCTTTTCTCTTCTGATCACAAAACTGGTTCGTGGTCTACCTCTAACTTAGTTTCTTTATGGTCTCTTCTTTGGAAATCCCATTTAGACTTACGGCTTCAGCTCTCAACTATAGGCATATGACTCCTGAATTTTCATTTCTAGTCTTGGCCACTCTTACTAAGGACCAGTCCCACATTTAAACTACTTGCTGAAAATCTTTACCTAAGAGTTTCAGGGGACCTTTAATTCAAGATACGAGGACAGAACTCATTGTCTTTGATATTCCTGATTGATAATGGCATTGTACTAGCAACATAGCCTGGGAAAATGACTGTTATGTCACTAGACCTGTCCATTGAGGACAAGGGCTGTGTGACCCAGGACATTTTGACATTGTTTTGACCTCATTGTTTTGGCATAATACACTTTCCTGTTCTCTATTACATCAATGCCAAATAGTTGGTACGTAGTAAACCAAATGATTAAAAGGATAAAGTTCAGATCAGCAACTGAATAAGCCAAGATCGGAATATGGAGCAATCTTGGAGTTATCTGAGAGAATTGCAATAATTAACAAGTCACACCATTGACTCCTTAGCATCTGAAGTGATACTTGATACATAAAAAGTTATCAATAGATATTCTGACCTAATTAATAAATGCATGTACAGTACTTAAAACTGACCACAGCTGAAAATGAACATGTGTTTTTGACAAGTAAACGATTCTCTTAGCTCATTCAGGCTGCATCAACAAACATACCATAAACTGGGTAGCTTATAAATAACAGAAGCATGGAACTTCTGCTGGTCCAGTGGTTAAGTCTTCGCCTTCCAATGATACGAGTAGAGGTTTGATCCCTGGTCAGGGAGCTAAGATACTACATGCCTAGTGGCCAAAAAACCAAAGCATAAAACAGAAGCAATATTGTAACAAATTCAATATAGGCTTTAAAAATGGTCCACAGAAAAAAGAAATCTTTAAAAGAATAGCAGAAGCTTGTTTCTCACCGTTCTGGAGACTGGGGAGTCTGAGATCAAGGTGGCAGCATGGTCAGGTTCTGGTGAAGGCTCTCTTTCTGGTTGTTTCAAAGCCAGTGCCTACTCGCTGTATCTTCAGATAGTTGAAGGGTCAATGGAGTTCTCTGGGATCTCTTTACAAGACGTCCCAAAGACCCTACCTCCTAATAACATCATATTGGGGGTTAAGATTTCAACATATGAATTTGGGGAGAGCATAGGCATTCAGACCACAGCATTCTTGCCTCTGGCTTCCCCAAATCCATGTCTTTCTCACATGCAAAATACATTCGTTCTATCCCAATAGTCCACAAATCTTAACTAGTTCCAGCAACAACTCAAAAGCTTGAAGTCCAAAGTGTCCTCTAAGTTAGATACAAGTGAGACTTGAGGCTGACTCATTCTGAGGCAAAATTTCTCTCTAACTGTAAACCTGTGAAATCAAACAAGTCATGGGTTTTCAAAATACAATGATGGTACAAACAGAGGGAAACAGGAAAGAAAAATGTGACAAGTCCCAAACAAGTCCAAAACCCAACAGTACAAACAGCATTCAGTCGTAAGGCTTGAAAATAATTTCCTTTGCCTGGGAGCTCTGCCACCAGGCCCAGAGGGGCAGGGATCCCACCTTCTGGACACACTGGGACAGGCAGGCCCACCCCCGTGGATTTGCTAATTGAAGCCTGTGTGGCAGCTTTCACAGATTGAAGTTTCCTGTATGTGGCTCTCTTGGGATGGAGCCACACACCGATGTCTCCGATGCTCTGGGGTTGGTGGGGTGGTGCCTGCTTCCACGACTTTGCTGGGCGTCGCTTTAGCAAGGACTTCTGCAGTACTGTCACCCTCGCACCAAGGCGCTCTGCCTGCATCATGTGCCTGCAGTTCAGCGAAGCTCCATCCTTTGAAGTCTGGAGCCATACTCTATGATCCTGCTAGGCAACGGTAGGGTCCCTGTGGCTTTGGGTGGCATTTGTCTGGCCTGTTGAAACCCAGGCAATGCCCTCCTTCTTTCGAAACTGAGGAAGTAGCCCTGATGATCTCTGAGTCCTTTCCGGGGTCCTTCTGTTTTTGGCTTGAGGAATATTGCTCATTTGCTGTTGAATGACTATGCTATGACTTCATCCTGTAAAATCTAAGAAGTCTGACAACCTTGCTTATTTCCTTCCTATCACTTTCTCCTTCGGTTCAAATGGGCAGTTTGCCTACTGGCATGGTTGATTAAATCTATGGCTCACACCCATACTGGTCTCCTTATAGAACTTTCCATGGACACACACTCTAGGTGTTCACTTCTGAACGTGTTTCTCATATTTTTGAGATATGAATAGGCAGAGAATTTTCTCAATTTTTAAGTCTGCTTCTTTGGGAGTTAGTAGGCTTAATTGTCTTCAAGTCCTTTCTTTTTTCTTGCATTTTTACGGTAAGCATTCAAAGGAAGTCAAGTTGCACCTTTAATACTTTGTTTAGAAATAGCTTCAACCAAATATTCAATTTCATTAATCACAAGTTCTACCTGCCACAAAACACCAGGACGCAAACATGATTCAACTAAAATATTTGCAACTCTATAACAAAGATCACCTTTTCCTCTAGTGTCTCATTTCTGTCTGAGACCTCATCAAGGTGGCCTTTGCAGTCTATATTTCTACCAACATTCTGTTCATGACCATTTAGATATTCTCTAAGAGACTGATATTTTCTGTATAGCTCTCTTATTCTTATGAACCCTCTCCAAATTCACTCTAATGGTTCATTCATGACAATGTAAGCTTTTTCTAGCATGTACTTAAAAACTTTTACAGACTCTATCAATTACCCCATTCCAAAAAGGCTTCTACATTTTAAGGTTATTTTTAAGGGCAGCACACAACTCCTTGGTACCAATTTTCTGTGTTAGTCCAGTTGGGTCGCTATAACAGAATTACCATGAATTAGGTGGATTATAAATAGTAGACATTTATTTCTCACAGTTCTGAAAGCTGGGAAGTTGAAGATCAAGATGCCAGCATATTGGGTTATGGTGAGGGCTCTTCATGATCAAGAAAGAGAGCATCTGAAATTGAGTGTAGGGCCATATCAGAGACGTGAGAGGCTAAGGCACTGGGAAGCTCATATACATGGATATTAAAATCACATGAGTTATAGGCATAATATAGTTGAGTATGACAGGAGCAAAATTCTTCAAGAAATGAGGGGAGTGACTGTAACCCATTGAGATTCAGGTATATTCTGATTATGAAATCCAGAGATGAGCATTTCTAAAGTGAAGGAGGATGAATGGTTTGAAAGCTGACTGAGGAGCATGAAAGACATCTGCTCCATCTCCAGAACTGTTAAGGAGAATAGAATATAGGGGAATGGACTGTGCCTAATTGTGAATTCCAGAGGACACAATGCAAGTGTTCAGGACTTGAGTGGATGGAGTCAGAAAAAGGTCTGTGATGGGTGTGGAGGGATTAGCAAGCAGAGATACATAAAGTGGGTGAAGGACATCAAAAGATCAGTACTAAAGATCTCAGGATGAGGCAAGGCAGTTTGTGAAGCTGTGCTAAAGAATAGGGAGGCTGGGGGAACTGTCCAGTTCTAAGATTTTTTCTCAGTCCTCATTAATGGAGCTGTGATGGTAGGTGAAGTACATAACTGTTATGATCTGATGGATCTCAGGTACTTTCTTATGATTTCTTCTGAAAGAGAAGACAGCTGTGGAATCCAGAAAAGAGAACTCTGCTGAATTTTTCCCTCCCATGCCCATTTCCCCTTTGACAATCATATGTTTGTTTTCTATGTCTGTTAGTCTATTTCTGTTTTGTAAATAAGTTCATTTGTATCAATTTTTTAGATTCCACCTACAAGTGATATCATATGATATTTGCCTTTCTCTTGTCTGGTTTGTTTCACTTAGTATGATAATCTCTAGGTCCATTCATGTCACTGCAAATGGCATTATTCATTTTTTATGGCTGAGTACTATTCCATTATATATATGTGTGTATATATACATATATATATAGATGTAAATATATATATATAGATAGATAGATGTAAAAACAGATACTATAAAACTCCTAGAGGAAAACATAAGCAGAATGCTCTTTGACATGAACCAGGGCAATAATCTTTGGATCTGTCTCCTAGAGTATGGAAGCATAAGATATAACATCTTCTTTATCCATTCATCTGTTGATGCACATTTAGGTTGCTTCTGTGTCTTGGCTATTATAAATGCTGCTGCAGTGAACATTGGAGTACATGTTATCTTTTAGAATTATGGTTTTCTTTGGATATATGCCCAGGAGTAGGATTGCTGGATTATATGCCAACTTTATTTTTAGTTTTTTAAGGAACCTCCATACTGTTCTGCACAGTGACTGTACCACTTTACAATCCCATCAACGATATAGGTAGGTTCTTTTATCTCCATACCGTTTCCTGTGTTTATTTGTACACTTTTGATGAATGGCCATTCTGACCTGTGTGAGATGGTCTATGTCTGTTAGTCTATTTCTGTTTTGTAAATAAGTTCATTTGTATCCATTTTTTAGATTCCACCTATAAGTGATATCATATGATATTTGCCTCATTATAGTTTTAATTTGCATTTCTCTAATAATTAGCAGTGTTGAGTGTCTCATCGTGTGCCTGTTGGCCATCTGTATGTCTTGTATGTCTATATAGGTCTTCTATCCATTTTTTGATTGGTCTTTTTTTTTTTAAATTGAGCTGTGTGAGCTGTTTGTATATTTTGGAAATTAAGCCCTTATCAGTCACACTGTTTGCAAATATTTTCTTCCGTTTCATAGTTTGTCTTTTCATTTTATGATTTCCTTTGTTGAGAAAAATCTTTTAACTTTAATTAGGTCCCATTTATTTAATTTTGCTTTTGCTTCCATCTCTCTGGGAGACAGATCCAAAGATTATTGCTCTGGTTCATGTCAAAGAGTATTCTGCTTATGTTTTCCTCTAGGAGTTTTATAGTATCTGTTTTTACATCTAGGTGTTTAATCCATTTTGAATTTACCTTTGTATGTAGTGTTAGTGAATGTTACAACTTCATTCTTGTATATGTAGCTGTTCAGTTTTCCCAGCACCAATTATTGAAGAGACTATTTTTTTCTCCATTGTATTTTCTTGCCTCCTTTGTTATTGATTAATTGACCATAGGTGCATGGGTTTGTTTCTGGGCTCTCTATCGTGTCGCATTGATCTGGGGGCTTCCGAGGTGGCACTAGTGATAAAGAACCTGCCTACCAATGCAGGAAACACATGAGACCTGGGTTTGATCCCTGAGTTGGTAAGATCTCTTGGAAGGAAATGGTCACCCACTCCAGTATTCTTGCCTGGAGAATCCCATGGACAAGAGGAGCCTGGTGGGCTACAGGCCATATGATCGCAAAGTGTTGGACATGACTGAAGTGACTTAGTATGCACACACATTGATCTATATGTCTATTGTTGTGCCAGTATCATCCTGTTTGATCACTGTAGCTTTGTAGTATAGTACGAAGTGAGAAAGTATGATTCTTCCAACTCCATTCTTCTTTCTTTCAAGAAGATTGTCTTGTCTGTTTGGAGACTTTTGTATTTCTATACAACTTTAATTTTTTTTATCTAGTTCTGTGAAAAACACCATTGGTAATTTTTAGGGATTGTATTGAATCTGTACATTTCCTTGGGCAGTTTGTCATTTTAACAATATTGATTCTTCAGATTCAAGAACATAGTATATCTTTCCATCTGTTTGTGTCAACTTAAACTTGTTTCATCAGTGTTTCATAGTTTTAAGAATACAGGTCTTTTGCCTCCTCAGATAGGTTTATTCCTAGATATTTTATTCTTTTTAAATGCAATGGTAAATGGGGTTGTTTCCCTAAATTTTTCTTTCTAATATTTTGCTGTTAATGTATAGAAATAACAACATTTCTATACATTTAGTATTCTACAAGTTTACCAGATTTATTGATAAGTGATAGTAATTTTCTGGTAGTGTCTTTAGGATTTTCTATGTATAGTATTATGAAATGACAGTATTACTTCTTTCTTTACAATTTGGATTCATTTTATTTCTTATACTTCTCTGATTGTTGTGGTTAGGACTTCCAAAACTACATTGAATAAAAGTGATGAGACTTTTGTCTTGTTCCTAATTTTAGACAGAATGTTTTCAACTTCTCACCACTGAGTATCATGTTAGCTGTGCATTTTTCATATATGGCCTTTATGATTCTGCTGAATTTTATGAACCACACCCCCATGATCAGAAAAAACTCATTATTTTTTAAAGCATTTTTATTATTTTAAAACATCATAGTGATGATAAGAGTAATCATTTATCTCCTCAAGGATCTCTCCAATGGGCTATAGGAGGAATAATATTGCTGCTTGAGTTCAGCTATTTAAGAAGGTAAAATTTCACTGGTTCCAGTAAAGAAATGAAATATAGTGTCTGTAATGAACACTGGTTGAGGATGATGGTAATTTACATTGAGAATTATGTAAGAACAAAGTTTATGGTTTCTGTATCTTCATAACATTATGGTTATTTTATCACCATGGGTTGGCGCACTGTTTAAGGAGATATTATTGTCTTCATTTTATAGATGAAGAGTCTTTGGTTCAGAGAAGTTAAATAAGTTAAAGCCAAGATTTGAACCTAACTTGTTTTAGTCCAGGCTCTTACAGTTGGCCATTTGCTCATGCTTGTACAGTATTTTCATATAAATTACCTTATTTGCATAGATAAAGGTTTCGTTTAGTTTTATTGATGCTCCTCCAAGCTCCCTAGAATATCCGAGTTCATTTTAGCCAGAAGAACTTTCTCTAGATTTATGTAAGAGTTACATCTTGCTGATCCTCATAATCCATATGTCCTTGTTGTTTTCCTGCAAATGAATAGGTTAAAGGAACCTATTATATAGGTTCTATTATAATTGCCTGCCCACTAGAAATCTTGTAGTTTTTCTATGAAAACAAACTGCCATGAAAACCAGATAACAATAGAACCTTAAAATAAAGAACACAGTAAATCTCTCTGGAATTTAGCATTTTTCTTGTCTCTTCTGATTTTCTAATGGAACATTTTCATATTTGATATATGCAAAAGAATACTTATACTATATGTATAAACTGTGTAAGAAATTAATAAAAAGAAAACTAGCCTACTCCCCCAGCCATGAGTGGAAGGAATACTGACAGTTTGAAGCTCTCTGCGGCTTCCTCCCAAACACTCCTGCCTTCCATTAGAGGAAAACATTCTGTGTTGATGTTTATGATTCCCTTGTTTTAAAGATGATGCACCCCCTAAAAAATATGTTGGTTATATTTTTTCAAGACTTTGAAAAAGACTTTCAAAGTCTTTTGAGTTTTAAGCATCTTGTATTACTATATTCTTTTTTAGGCTTGTTTATGTTTCTTTCTTCTGACAATTTGTTTCAAACTATATTATTAATATGTGTGCATGTATGCTAGTCACTTCAGTTGAGTCGGACTCTTTGTGACCCTATGAACTGTAGCCTGCCAGGCTCCTCTGTCCATGGAATTCTCCAGGCAGGAATATTGGAGTGGGTTGCTATGCTCTCCTCCAGGGGATTGTCCCAACTCAAGGACTGAACCCGTGTCTCTTACATCTCTTGCATTGACAGGGGGGTTCTTTACTCTTGGAACCACCTGGGGAACCTATAGCATATAAGAACATATATATATATAAACATAACACTGAATAAAGTGGTGATAATGGACACTTTTCCTCATAATTTACTTACTTTTATGTATTTTATTTTTTCTCCAGCTTTACGGAAGTATAATAGACAAAACTGTATGTATTTGAACTCTGCAACATAATGATTTGATCTGCATACATCTTGTGAGATGATTAATCCTTGTGCTGTGCTGTGCTTAGTCGCTCAGTCACATCCGACTCTGTGTGACCCAATGGATTGTAGCCCACCAAGCTCCTCTGTCCATGGGGATTCTCCAGGCAAGAGTACTGGAGTGGGTTGCCATGCCCTCCTCCATGGGATCTTCACAACCCAGGGGTCAAACCCATGTCTCCCGCATTGCAGGTGGATTCTTTACTGTCTGAGTTGCCAGGGAAGCCCAAGAATACTGGAGTGGGTAGCGTATCCCTTCTCCAGGGAATCTTCCCAACCCAGGAATTGAACCAGGGTCTCCTGCATTGCAGGCGGATTCTTTACCAGCTGAGCTACCCGGGAAGCCCTGATTAATCCTTGTATTTGTTTTAAAGGAAATATTTCTAATGTTTCTCCCTTTAGATTTATTTTTGCCCAAGCCCCTTTTAGTTGAACCAGATTCATTTTTATTACAAGTTCCTAAGAGTTTAGTTTTTAAAAAAAATTATGAACAGGTTTGAATTTTATCAAATCATTTTCTATATCTGTTGAAATGACAATATAACTTATCTTATAATAAGTAAATGTGGTATTTTACGTTCATAGTTTTTCTATTTTTTTCAAACTTTAAACTTTTTATTTTATATTGGGGTATAACTGATTAAAAATATTGTTATAGTTTCAGGTGAACAGTGAAGGGACTCAGCTATAGATATATATGTATCCATTCTCCCTCAAACCCTCTTACCATCTAGGCTGGCACATGACATTGAGTAGAGGTCCATATGCTATACAATAGGTCCTTGTTGGTTATCCATTTTGAATATAACAGTGTACTTTCCAAACTCCCTAACTGTCCCTTCCCTCCAGGAACCATAAGTTTGTATTCTAAGTCTCTGAGTCTCTTTCTGTTCTGTAAGTAAGTTCATTTGTATCATTTCTTTTTAGATTCCACATATAAGGGATGTCATACAGTATTTCTCCTTCTCTGTCTGACTTATTCACTCAGTAAATCACTGCAGATGGTGATTGCAGCCATGAAATTAAAAGACGCTTACTCCTTGGAGGAAAGTGATGACCAACCTAGATAGAATGTTAAAAAGCAGAGACATTACTTTGCCAACAAAGGTCCCTCTAGTCAAGGCTATGGCATTTCCAGTGGTCATGTATGGATGTGAGAGTTGGACTGTGAAGAAAACTGAGTGCCAAAAAATTGATGCTTTTGACCTGTGGTGTTGGAGAAGACTCTTGAGAGTCCCTTGGACTGCAAGGAGATCCAACCAGTCCATCCTAAAGGAGATCAGTCCCGGGTGTTCATTGGAAGGACTGATGCTGAAGCTGAAACTCCAATACTTTTGCCACCTCATGCAAAGAGTTGACTCATTTGAAAAGACCCTGATGATGGGAAAGATTGAAAGCAGGAGAAGGGCACCACAGAGGATGAGATGGCTGGATGGCATCACCGACTCAATGGACATGAGTTTGAGTAAACTCCGGGAGTTAGTGATGGACAGGGAGGCCGGAGTGCTGCGATTCATGGGGTTGCAAAGAGTCAGACATAACTGAACGACTGAAATGAACTGAACTGAACTGAACTGAGGTCTATCCTTGTTGCTGCAAATGGAATTATTTCATTCTTTTTAATGCCTGAGTAATATTCTATTGTATGTATGTACCACATAGTTTCTCTAATGTTAAAATTTCTTTCAGTTTCTGGAAAAAAATCTCATTTGGTCTTGATTCATTGTTTTTTTTAATTGCTATGGCATTCAGTTTCCTAATATTCTGTTTTGTGATTTTTCTAAATCTATATTCATTTATGAGATTGGACTAAAATTTTTCTGTCCTTGTCTAGTTTTAGTATAAGGGTTATACTTATGAATAGATTGTAGAAAAAGCAAGGGAATTCCAAAAAATATTTTGCTTCATTGACTTCACTAAAGCCTTTGACTCTGTGGATCACAACAAACTGTGGAATATTTTTAGTGAGATGGGAATACCAGACCACCTTACCTGTCTCCTGAGAAACCTGTATACAGGATAAGAAGCAACAGTTTGAACTGGACTTGGAACAATGGACTGGTTCAAAATTGGGAAAGGAGTTGGTTAAGACTGTATATTGTCGCCCTGCTTAATTAACTTATAGGCAGATTACATCATGCTAAATGCTGGATGAAGCACAAGTTGGAATCAAGATTGCAGGGAGAAATATCAATAACCTCAGATATGCAGATAGCACCATCCTTATGGGAGAAAGTGAAGAGGAACTAAGGAGCCTCTTGATGAAAGTGAAAGAGGAGAGTGAAAGAGCTGGCTTAAAACTCAACATTCAAAAATGAAGATCATGGCATCCACTCCTATCACTTCATGGCAAATCGATGAGGAAAATGTGGAAACATTGTCAGATTTCATTTTCTTGGGCTCCACAATCACTGTGAATAGTAACTGCAGCTACAAAATTAAAAGACACTTACTTCTTGAAAGAGTAGCTATGATAAACCTAGACAGTGTATTAAAAAAGCAGAGACATCACTTAGACAAATGCCCATATAGTCAAAGCTGTGGTTTTTCCAGTAGTCATGTATGGATGTGAGAGTTGGACTATATGGAAGGCTGAGAGCCTTTGGAGATTTTCCAGAGAAATTCTCTGGAGAAGGGATAGGCTACCCACCCCAGTATTCTTGGGCTTCCTTGGTGACTCAGACAGTAAAGAATCCACCGGCAATGCAGGAGACCTGGGTTCAGTCCCTGGGTTAGGAAGATCCACTGGAGGAGGGCATGGTAGCCCACTCCAGTGTTCTTGCCTGGAGAATCACCATGGACAGAGGGGCCTGGTGGGCTACAGTCCATGGAGTCAGAGAGTCGGACATGACTGAGTGACTAAGTACACAGCACCATGTTCCAATCTGTAGAACTTTTAAATTTGACTATTTTGACTTTTTGTATAATAATTTCTCTTTTGTTCTTTTAAAAAAAAAGTTTGATGATTGATTATTATTCATTTTTAAAATCAACTTTATTGAGGTGTGATTTACATATTATAAAATATACCCAGTGTGAATGCACAGTTTGATAATTTTTAGGAAATGTATCCTGTTCTACAATAATCACCACAATCCAGTTTTAGAATATTTTCATCAGCTCAGAAAGTTCCTTCATGCCCATCTGGAGCCAGACCCCACTCTCCCACTTAGCCCCAGGCAACCACTGTCTTACTTTGTCTCTATAGTTTTGCCTTTCCTAGAAATTTCTTAAAAGTGAAATTATACAATGTATAGTTTTTGTATCTGGCTTCTTTAGTGTAGCATGATGTTTCTGAAATTCATCTGTCTTGTTGTATACATCGGTAGTTGCTTTTTATTTCTGAATGATAGTCCGTTGTTTGGATATGCCATATTTTTAAAAAAAGTCCATTCATCAGTTGATGGACACTTGGGTTATTCCCAGTTTTTTATTATTATTCATAAGGCATATGTAAATAGTCATGTATAAGCTTTTGTGTGGGTATATGTTTTCATTTCTCTTTGGTAGATAGCTAGGTGTGGAATTCCTTTGTTATATAGTAAGATTACATTTAACTTTTTAAGATACTGCCAAACAATATCCCAAAGTGGTTGCATTATTTTACCTTCTCATTGTCAATATATAAGGGCTTCAGTTGCTCTGCATCCCTGTAACATTTGGTATTGTCAGTCTTTTCATTTTAGCTATTCTAGTAGATGTGCAGTGCTATCTCATTGTGGTTTAAATTTGCATTTCCTTGATGTCTATATGGAGCATCTTTTCATGTTCTTATTCATCATTCATATATTTTGTGAATTGTCTAGTTCCTTTTCCCCATTCTTAAAAATCGGGTTGTTTGCTTTTTATTATTATGTAATAAGAATTCTTTTTATCTTCCAGATTTTAAAAATCACATGTGATTTGCATATATTTTCTCACAATTTGTGAGTTTTTTTCTTTTTCTTAATAGTTTCTTTTGAAGAGCAAAAATTTATAATTTTGATGAAGCCTAATTTATCAACATTTTCTTATCTAGATAATTATTTTAATATAATATCTAAGAAATATTTTTCTAACCCAAGGATAAAAATTCTAGAGACTTCCAGACATTTTATAATTTTAACTCTTATGTGTAGGTGTTTAATCTGATTTGAGTTAATATTTGTATGTAGTATAAAGTAAGAATTTAAATTCTTTTTTCAATATGCATATTAAATTATTTCAGCACCATTTGTTGAATAGTTTGTTCTTTGTATCACCTGGTATCTTTGTTGAAAATCAGTAGACCATAAATGTGAGGTTTAATTTTGGACTGTCTTTTCTATCCATTTTATCTGTATTGTTATACTTTTTTTGATTTCTAATTTACTTTTCATTCCATCTTTTATATCTTTAAGTAGTTTATATTTGTTATCAGATATTCCAATATCTGAAGTCGTTTTTTGTCCAGGAAAATTTTTTGTTGTTTCTGCTGATTCTAAATCATAGTATTAATACTTGTTACCTTGTGGGTTTAGTGGTATGTGCAAACTCATATTTAGGTGAACTTTGCGTGAATACAGAGGGCCTTAGTTGGGAATTCCTTTATCCATAGAAGATTTGTATTTGTTTCTATTAGTGGTAAAGACTCTGCCTGCTAATGCAAGAGATGAAAGATTCCTGGGTCGGGAAGATCCCCTGGAGGAGGAAATGACAACCCTCTCCAGTGTTCTTGCCTGGAAAATTCCATGGATAGAGGAGCCTGGTGGGCTATAGTCCATTGGGATGCAAGGTGTCTGACATGAATGAGTGACTAAAGCTTCTGGCAGAGCCAGGGCTGTGATTATTAACCTGAGATCAGGGCCTGGACTAGGATGAGGCAAGTGAGGCCGTCTAGTGTGTAGAATTATGGAGGCACTCACTCTCAGAGTCCTGCAGAAGTGACTTTGCACCCTAGTTACCTCTCTTCTTACCCTAGTTCCAGCCCTGCCAGAGACCACTATAATCTACTTTGAAGTTCTTCATTTATAGTGGGATCAGGTTATCTTGCTTCTCCTGCCAGTGGCCCCAAGACAGTTTCCTGAGACTTCCTTAATCCCTTTCCAGGTTCTTGATTAGTAGATGAAAAATGTAGACAATAGATTGAGTAATACATATTTGCCAAAAGATTGGTTTAACCTTAAATAATAAAATAATTCTTTATTTTGATTCATTCATCAGTCCTCAAAATAGTACTGTTAGATACTGGGTGATTTTCTCTCTTGACTGTGATTAAGCTCCTGCTAAGCAGGTGAGCCTGATCATGCTCAGAGAATGCTGATTTGCTTTATTAAGGTACTTTGCTCACAAGCATCATTTCTGGATGTGGTGTATGATCTGAAGGCCAAGAAAAATGAAATATAAAGCCTTGCAAGGTAGAACAGAATCACAATCTCACACTACACCTATGGTGAATAAATACTCTAATTATTAAAGGTTCTACTTCAATGATAATAGTAATGAGAAACAGTTGATGTAATTAAGAAACTGAAGTATTTTTGTTGGAATGTGTAAACTCTTGTTATAAAATAACAGGGGGAAGAAACTTGAAATGATCTTTTATCACTTAAAGAGCAAAAGCAGAATCAATTAGCCTGAATTTCAGATTCGTCTAATAATAATGTGGGCTCTGTCTCAGCCCCTATGTCCTTCCCTATATAAAGAGGCATAGTACCAGAAGGTCTCTAATTGAAGCAGCTGGGGATACTAGGTATGATCTGTTCCACAGGCATCATGAATTAGTATTCATAGCTAGAGACAGATAGGCCTGGCTAAAATCAACATTCAACCAACTACTAGTTAGGTGAGCCTGGATTAGTTAATTAGTGTGGCTAGCCTTAGCTTCACCATAAGAAAATTGAGATAATGGCAATCTTACCTCATTAGGTTATTTTGTGGATTAAGTGAAATATTACATGAATAATGCTTAGCAGAGAGGTTGATACAGAGTAAATGCCAAATGCATATAGTCACTATATGGGCTTCCCTAGTGGCTCAGAAGATAAAGAATCTGCCTGCCATGTGGGAGACCTGAGTTCGATCCCTGGGTTGGGAAGATCCCCTGGAGAAAGGCATCGCTACCCACTCTAGTATTCTTGCCTGGAGAACTCCATGGACAGAGGAGCCTGATGGGCTACAGTCCATGAAGTCACAAAGAGTCAGACATGACCGAGTGATCAGCACTTTCACACATTTCGGTTTCTACCTGGTTTGGGGAAGTTATGCCAAGTCACTTATAGGTATGATCTTCGTGCCCCCTGTGACATAGTGGTATATATCCTATAATTGAAAGAAATAAGATACTTAATAAAATTTTTAGATGAAATTTGAGTATTTCATTAGTGATATGATGCTGCAACTACCATGTTGAGATATATCCATTTAAATGCAGAGTTTCAAAGAAAAGCAAGGAGAGATAAGAAAGCCTTCCTCAATGATCAATGCAAAGAAATAGAGGAAAACAATAGAATGGGAAAGACTAGAGATCCCTTCAAGAAAATTAGAGATACCAAGGGAATATTTCATGCAAAGATGGACACAATAAAGGACAGAAACAGTATGGACCTAACAGAAGCAGAAGATAATAAGAAGAGGTGGCAAGAATACACAAAAGAACTGTACAAAAAAAGATCTTCATGACCCAGATAATTACAATGGTGTGATCACTCACTAGAGCCAGACATCCTGGAGTGTGAAGTCAAGTGGGCCTTAGGAAGCATGACTATGAACAAAGCTAGTGGAGGTGATGGAATTCCAGTTGAGCTATTTCAAATCCTAAAAGATGATGCTGTGAAAGTGCTGCTCTCAGTATGCCAGCAAATTTGGAAAACTCAGCAGTGGCCACGAGACTGGAAAAGGTCAATTTTCATTCCAGTCCCAAAGAATGGCAATGCCAAAGAATGCCCAAACTACCACACAATTTCCCTCATTTTACTTCTCGCAAAGTAATGCTCAAAATTCTCCAAGCTAGGCTTCAACAGTATGTGAACTGAGAACTTCCAGATCTTCAAGCTGGATTTAGAAGTAGAGAAACTAGAGATCAAATTGCAAACATCCATTGGACCATAGAAAAGGCAAGAGAATTCTAGAACATCTACTTCTGCTTCATTGACTACGCTAAAGCCTTTGACTATGTGGATCACAACAAACTGTGGAAATTTCTTAATGAGATGGGAATACCAGACTACCATACCTGCCTCCTGAGAAATCTGTATGCAGGTCAAGAAGCAACAGTTAGAACTGGACATGGAGCAATAGACTGGTTCCAAATCGGGAAAGGCTTTACATTGTACTCTTGCTTATTTAACTTACATGCAGAGTACATCATGTGAAATGCTGGGCTGGATATAGCAAAAGCTGGAATCAAGATTGCCAGGAGAAATATCAATAACCTCAGATATGCAGATGACACCACTCTTATGGCAGAAAGCAAAGAGGAACTAAAGAGCCTCTTGATGAAAGTGAAAGAGGAGACTGAAAAAGCTGGCTGAAAACTCAGCGTTCAAAAAACCAAGATCATGCAACTGGTCTCATCACTTCACGGCAAATAGATGGGGAAACAGTGGAAACAGTGAGACTTTATTTTCTTGGGCTCCGAAATCACTGCAGACATTGATTGCAGCCATGAAATTAAAAGATGCCTGCTCTTTGGAAGAAAAGCTATGACCAGCCTAGGCAGCATATTAAAAAGCAGAGACAGTACTTTGCTGACAAAAGTCCGTACAGTCAAAGCTATGGTTTTTCCAGTAGTCACGTATGGATGTGAGAGTTGGACCATAAAGAAAGCTGAGTGCAGAAGAATTGAACTTTTGAACTGTGGTGTTGGAGAAGACTCTTGAGAGTCCCTTAGACTGCAAGGAGATCAAACCGTTCAATCGTAAAGGAAATCAATCCTGAATATTCATTAGAAGGACTGATTCTGAAGCTCTAATACTTTGGCCACCTGATGAGAAGAGCTGACTCGTTTGAAAAGACCCTGATTCTGGGAAAGATTGAAGGCAGGAGGAGAAGGGGATGACAGAGGATGAGATGGTTGGATGGTATCACCGACTCGATGGAGATGAGTTTAAATAAACTCTGGGAGTTGGTGATGGACAGGAAAGCCTGGCATGCTGCAGTCCATGTTGATAAGTAATTTCCATAGTTCAATAATCTGCCATTAGTACTAAGTCAATCAAATTACCATAATTCAGAAGGAAGACAAATATTTTGGTCAGCATTTTCTCCTTATATAGACATGGCCAGATGTTAGTTTTAAATGGTTGAGTTAACCAACTCTATTCTAATAATATTCTTACTCTTATTTAGATGAAAACTCGACATACATCTTGTGATACTGTGCTCTTGGTTTGTTGAAGACCTGTCACCAGTACAGTGTGAGTATAGGCCTGCTGTTCACTTTCCAACACCGCTCAGTACAGAGTGACATAGAGTAACTGATTTAGTGTGATCACTTAAGTTTATTCAGATCACCATGAAACTTGATAGAAATATTTTGGAAAAAATATACTGACAGGAGAAGGGTTAGAAAACTATTTTTGATATCTCTGGGACTTGAATAGAGAATGGTTTTTCCTAAAGAGATAGGCAAACGCAAAAAAGAGTTGTTTACATATACATAAAAAATTAAATATAAAGAAATAAAATTTATCTATCTGGCACATGAAGCTGTTTTTGGAACAATCAGCTTGAAGCTATCAAGAGACTTTTTGTGATTGCCTGGTAATTGACTTCACTTGTGGGCCAGACCAAATTGCATTAATTGAGTTGATCACAAATAATAGTCTCAAGCACCACTACATCTTGTGAATAATTACCTCAGGTACACAATGCTATAAATAAGACTCTAGTTCTAAATCATACTTATTCAATTTGTTTTTGCTTGCTGAGTGAGGCATCACAAGTGGCTTAAACTTACCCAGCTAACACTGTAGGATTGGTACTGTAGGACTGACAAGAGGAAACATCCTACTGGCCTGTAGGATGATTACAGAGAATAGACTTAAAAGGTAAGTAGATCGAGCACCTTAGTGAGGTACAGAATGAGACAAGAGCAGGAGGCAACACTTCACACGAGTTTCCATTTTCACTCAAAATTCTTATGACTTTTAAAACACCCAGTAGATCTTGGGCATTTTTGCATATATATATCCCAATGAGTTTTCCTATGATAGAAGAGGTTCTGGCTACAGAGAGGTTTGTTCTCTGAGTGAAGGGTGAACATTCCCTTTTCTTTTTGCATCTCTCCCTACTTCACACTGCATTCTGCCACCAGCATGTGGTAGGTTTGACAGCGCCCAGCATTCCTGTCAGAGGAGCTGGGATTATTACTGGGCTTCCCTCATGGCTGAGATGGTAAAGAATCTGCCTGCAATGCAGGAGACTCGGATTCAATTCCTGGATCGGGAAGATCCCCTGAGAAGATTCCCACGGAAATACTGGCTACCCACTCCAGTATTCTACGGACAAAGGAGCCTGGTGGGCTATAGTCCGTGGAGTCACAAAGAGCCGGATACAACTGAGTGACTAACACTAATACTATGACTGGCTAAATTATGTAAGTGAGCAATTTAGCCCCTTTGAGCCTTGGTTCCTTATGTGGAAAAGGGAATCATTAAGAGTATTTGAAAAAACAACCTAATCAATACTAGCACTGCTGCTGCTGCTGCTAAGTCACTTCAGTCGTGTCCGACTCTGTGTGACCCCATAGACGGCAGCCCACCAGGCTCCCCCCGTCCCTGGGATTCTCCGGGCAAGAACGCTGGAGTGGGTTGCCATTGCCTTCTCTGATACTAACACTAAGGACTGCTATAATTTTATGCCTGATTAATCTACTTCCCTATCCACTCCTAGGCCACTCATCCCTACATTTTTGGCCCTCTTATTCTGCTTATTTGCTGCCATTCCGGGATTCATTCCTCATCCCTAGGTATTCTCTTTGACCTGACTGACCCTACTCTGTCCTCATGTTTACTGGCTGACTCTTGGTTCCTTATTGTGGAAGGGTCATTTTGATGTTTACATGTGGCTTTATGCCCTTATTTAGTTCTGACCTTGTCAGACTTTGTTGTTTAATTTTACTCAGGCTGTAATTGGAACATTCTCCCAACTGGAGCCTGTGGCCTAGGTATCACCTCTAGGTGTCCCTTAATGATGGCAAATAATTGCTCAACCTTCCAAGAAAAATCATTCTCTCAGAGGGCTTCCCTCTGGAGTCCTGTTTCTTAATGGACTGTCTGTACCAGAATTGGGCTTCCAGGTGTCACTAGTGGTAAAGAGCCTGCCTGCCAATGCAGGAGAGATAAGAGATATGGTTTTGAACCTTGGGTTGGGAAGATCCCCTGGAGAAGGGCTTGACAACCCACTCCTGTATTCTTGCCTAAAGAATCCCCATAGAAAAAAAAAAAAAAAGAATCCCCATAGACAAAGGAGCATGGTGGGCTACAGTCCGTGGGGTCACAAAGAGTCAGACACAACTGAAGCCACTGAGCGAGTGAATACCAGAATCACCTGTGGACTAGCAAAGACGCAGACCCCAGTGTCCTGCCCAGATTCTTGGGGGCTGAAGTCCATGCATCTGTATTTTAAAAAAGAATTTCTGGCAATGCTTATGCACATTGAAGAGCTTTCCTGATACTTCTTCTTTATTCAAAAACTCCAGACCTTGTGCTCGCCTTCTGTAATAGTATTCTGTTAAAGATGAGGTTAACTTCAGAGTTTTTTTTTTTTTCATAAATACTTTTAATTATGTTGAGAGAGTTCCTTCTATTTCTTAGTATATTAAGAATTACTATTGTGCATGGGTATTATTTTCTTTGCATTCAATTTGCTAATACTTTGTTAAGGATATTTGCATCCATTATAACGAAGGATATTGGGTTGTAATTTTCTTTTGTTATGATGTCTTTGCCAGAATAAAAATGGCCTAGTAAAATGAATTTAATATCTTTCTCCTTGTCTATTTTTTGAATGACTTTTGTTGGATTGGTATTATTTCTTTCTTAAAAGTGTGGTAGAATTCATCAGTGAAGCCATTTGGACTTGATGCTTTTTCAAAAAGAGGATCTTTAAAAGCTACTAATACAGTTTCTTTACTTGATATGGGCTTATTCAGGATTTTTATTAGCAGCATGTCATTTAGTAACAAGTCACATTATTTACTAACAGTAGTATCAGTGGTCTTTCAAGGAATATATTTATATACCTTATCAGACTTATACATGCAAAAACACTTATAAAATTTTTCATAATTATTTTGATTTCTATAAAGTCAGTAGCAGTGTTGCCTTTCTCACTCCAGATATTGCTGATCTGAATCTTTTCTTTTGGTTCTTGTTTAGTCTAGCTAAATATTTATTCATTCTACTGATATTTTTAAAAACCAAAAAAAAAAGTCTAATTTTTAGGTTCATTGATTCTTCCCTATTGCTTGTCTTTTTTTAAGATAGGTGTTTAGTGCTGTAAAGTTTTCTTTAGGCTCTGCCATAGATTTATCCTACAAATTTTGATATGTGTTTTCATTTAGTTTAAAATAGTTTCTAATTTCCTTGTGATTTCTTCTATAACCCATAGGTGATTTAGAGTATGCTATTTAATTTTTACATATTTTTAGTTTTCCCAGATTTCTTTTTGTGATTGATTTCTAGCTAAACCTCATTTTGGTCAGAAAACATACTCTGTATGCTTTCAATGCTTCTAAATTATTGAGCCTTGTTTATTGCCAGCATGTGATTTATCCTGTTGAATAGCCTATTTGCACTTGAAAAGAATGTGTTTTCTCCTGTTGTTGGGTGGAATGTTCTATAGATGTCAATTAGGCCAAGTTATTTGGTAGTGTTTTCCAATTCTTTTACATCCTTTATATATCCAAGTTGTGTGTGGGATAAGGAATGCGTTCAAAGGTACAACATATTCACCGATTTCTTCAGGCTTTTAATATTTGCTAGGCTCTCTGGAGGGCTCCTGCATTCATCCGTAGAAGTTATCTAAAGATGTTTGGGGAATTTATTATCTCAGCATTTCTAATGTTCTTTGACTTCCAAAATTTCCCAGTTAAGATTTTAGCTGCTCTCTTACCTGGCCTGAACTGGGTTTACCATTTCTGATAAATAAAGCTGTAGGTTTTTGCCATCTGAGCTGGGTGGGATTGGAATGGTAGCTGGCAAGAAGGTCAAACAACTCACAGTTGAGTGACAGTTTTCCATGGGTAAACAGTTCTGAGGTGGTTCTTTGCCTTTGGTTGTTCTCCAGTGCCCTGACATTGCTTAAATCTTTTCCCTTTATAGTATTTGATTTCTGTGGAATGGAAATACCCAGTCTTCTCATGCCACCATCACAGTAGTGGATATCTGCTCCTCTCCTTAGAATCAGTGTTTTTTCCTTGCAGCCATGACCCTGGACATCTTGCTACCTTAAAGTTTCCTTTAAATATTAGAATGTCTTAGCACCTCAGAGAAACCACTTTTTAAAAAAAGGCAGAAATTCTTTTCTCATCTTGCTTCACATGTTCCCCTTAGGTAATCTCATTGATATCCATAACTTTAATTGTCACTATGTGCTATTTCCAAAATTTATATCTCCTGCCTAGATTTTTTCTTTGCACTCCAGACTTAAACTTATCAACTTACCATTTTTCACTTCACTCTTTTATTGACCCTTAAATACAAATCCAAAGTGGAATGCCATCTTTTCTCCTTAACCTGTCCTCATCTTACTAATACAGCCATCATCCACTATTGTTCTTGAAACGTCCTCAGTATATCCATTCCTCTCCTTGCTGCTGATGCTTAGTCGTTTCAGTTGTGTCTGACTCCATGCGACCCTGTGGACTGCAGCCTGCCAGGCTCTTCTGTCCATGGCAATTCTCCAGGCAAGGATACTAGAGTGGGTTGCCACGCCCTCTTCCAGGGGATCTTCCCAGTCGGGAGATAGAACCCGGTTCTCCTGCATTGCAGGCAGATTCTTTACCGTTGAGCCACCAGAGAAGCCCTGATTCCTCTCCTTATACCTCCATAAAAAAAGAACTACCAATTCTGTCATTTAAATACTTCTTGAATATGGCCACATTTTTTCATCTCCATTGTTGCCGTGTGAATCTAAACCATCATCTCTTTCTTGAGCTACTTAAGAGCATTCTTATTTTTCTATCCAGACATCTTGGATCATTTTAAAGATATGTATCTTATTATGACCCATACCTGAAAATCTGTATGGTTTTTATGATTTTATGATAAAAAGTATTATATTCAACATGGTCTATGTGACCCTGCATGATCTGATTCTTCCCAGCTCCTCCAGGCGCAGGTCATAGCACCATCTGTTTCACTCTCTGCTATTCAGTCTGTGAGGATCTTTTCTTAGTCCCTAAACCACATACTCTCCCTGACTTCCTAAGACCACCGTATTATATGCTTTCAAGTACCCTATCTCTTCATGCCCCCTGTTACATTTACCATGTAGTTATTTGTTTAATGTTTTCCCTGTTTTTATGTTGGCTGCCCAAAGACCCATGACTATTTTGTTTGCTACTGTAGCATCAATATTAAATGGAATACCAAGCACAAATTAGGCTCTCAATAAAATTTGTTTAATGAATGAATGAATTCAAAGGACATTATTGTCCTTAATGCGTTTATGTATTGTTTCTGATCCACTATATGGCTACTAAGATTAAAAAAGTCACAAAACTACATAATCAGGCTAGTCCAAAGATTACAGATGTAAAATAGGGTAAAGTGTGTCCCAGGGTCTCCCCTCTTCTAACAGCCTCCTAACTACAGATTGGTCTTCTTTCCTGAGGTCATTTCCTCACCACTTTCTGATGTTTTATGACTCTTAGCTGGGGTTGGGTAAAGAAGTTATTGGAATCATGGAACTACCTCCCACTATTGGGAAACTTCTCTCAGCCATATCTTGACAACTTTCCTTAAGGTCTTTGTTCTGTTTAGACACAATGCAGTTTCATTCTGTTCAATATGCAAGTTTTTCCCTTTAAAGTTTAGTGTATGTTATTAATTTTCTACTAAATAGTTAAAACTTGCAGGCTTTGACATCAGCAAATCCCACTTACTAGCTGTGTTACCTTTAGCGGGTTTCCAAACCTTTCTGTAGTTTTCTCAACCACATGATGGTGTAAATGAGAGCACCTACTATATAAAGTGCTCTTTATATAGAAGAATGTTTGATGCTTATTAAACACTTAATAATGTGTCTAATATCTGACTCTATTTATTGATAGTTTCTTTTACCATGTATATTTGTCATTTAGTCATGTCTGACTCTTTGTAACCTCATGGCCTGTATCCTACCAGACTCCTCTGTTCATGGGATTCTCCAGGCAAGAATACTGGAGTGGGTTGCGAACCCTCCTCCAGGGGATCTTCCCAACTCAGGGATTGAACCCTGGTCTCCTGCATCGCAGGCAGATTTTTTTTGCCATCTGAGCCACCATTTTCCTCCTAAGTTATAAGAAACTTAATTATTACTTAATTGTATAGACTCAGAAGTCTTGGGAGACAGGAATCTAATTGATTAAATATTCCCTGAAAGTAGGGACTCTGCCCTATCACAGTGCCTGGCATAAAAAGGACTCAGTAAATATTTTGTAATGGGCTTTCTTTGAAAATAGGATCTAATTCCATACAATCTCTCCCTCAATTAGCTTAATTTAGTGTATTTGTTCTGTCCCATCACAAACCCCCGAATTAGTTTTGCGTTAGATGACTGTCAGAGGTTATACCTTTTTAATTAACCCTAATTAAGGCAATTAGCATTAAAAAACAGGAAAACTTTGCATAAGCTGATTCTAGACATATGGGCTCTTTAAATTCTTTGGGTTGCTGGGCCTTGCTGAAAGTGCACTTAAAATGTTTAAAATATCAAGGATCTTGAGACTGCCTTGGTATCAAAGCACAGCTAAACAAAACACAAAGAAACACAGAAAAAGAGATATCAGCTTCAAATAGGGTAACCAGTGGCCGTGGATACCTTTCAATCAGTCGGAGTTATGAACCAATTGCACTCCACAGAGTTGAGTGGAGGTGAACAAAAATTAGGTCAATCGATTGAACTATTTTAACAAGCTAGTCAGAGTGAAAAAAAAAAAAAAAAGAACTTAACTTGGTGTACTGGCATCTGTTGGATAGGAAGCTGAAGTCAAGTGTGCTTTTTTTGTTATTAAGTTGCTCCACATTTGATGAATTCGAAGGAATTTTCTCTCTCTCTAATTGGTTGGTATCATACCGATAGAACCTACCTTACATTTATTGCCACTTTTCACTCCTGTCCTCAGTTGGAGGCACTCCCAGCTGAGGCTGGAAAGGGGAATAATAAAGAGGCTATGCTTGGTTCTCTGTGGTTTTCACATCCTCAGTTTTCCACCATGGGGAGTGGGGCAGATTGAGAAAGAAAGGGTCTTAGGGAATCAAATAGAGGGACCTGGGAATCTGCCAGACTCACACCTCCTTAGGTGGCTTTAATCAGGACCACGAGCTCCTGGGAGATGGAGACAATTACGTACCTTCTGTTCTCCCTTGTATGGTATTTTTCAAGTTTGCTTTCTGAAATGAAGGGGGGAAAAAATCTCCTTTTCCTTTGTAATTCAAATCTGAAAAGTTACTTCTATTTTCCATTTTTTTTGAACTCTATTTCCATGACTTCCATGAATTGTGTGTGTCTGTGTGTTTAAATTCTACATCCCCCTCCCCACAGCCTTTCGATTTTCTCTTCCACTCTATTTAAATGTATGCCCAGAGACTGTGATAAGGCTGGTCAAAAAAGTAGATACTTGTAATCGCTAACTTCAAGTAAATCATGGAAGATTAACTTTATCTTTCTATAAAAGATGGAATAGTGTGTGAAATGGGCAATTTGAATATTTTCAGGAAAGAGGATTCTTGCCTTACTTGATTGCTTTAAGCCAATTGGAGAGATAAAAGACATCGAACACTTGCTCCCCCCAGCTCTTCTCCTACCAGGCACTCTCTCCTTTACAGAACTCACATTGACAACATAATGAACGCAGAGCACAGCTGTCAAAGGAAGTGTTTGAGTACTTGTGAAATTACAGGCTGCTGCAGAAATGACTTAAGCATGCCATTACCTCTTGCTGCATTTAGAACAAATAAGCCACCTGCCCTCTAGGTATTATCTGATCTATTTGAATAGAGTGCTATATAGACCCACATAGAAGACTCCAAACATTCTCTCCTATGGTTCTGCTCAAAGAACTGCAGCTTCAGCATCTCACACTTCCTCTTCTCAGTGCTCTCCTCTCCGACTCAGCCTTTGCATACATTATATAAACAGTCACATGTCTGTCTCCTGTGTTAAAGGAAGCATCATTTTTGTGATTGCAGTTCTCTAGTCCTGAGGAGCTGTATCTGTGAGCTATGCTAGTCTGACTTCAAACCTGTGTAGCCTCTTACTGCTGAAGGAAAGTGAACGTGAATGCATCTCACAACTAAAAGCCCTTTCCTATCAGACATGGATTGAGTTTCAGAAATGTTTTATGACTGCACCATCCATCTGAAATGGATAAGTGAACTCAGATCCCTGGGCTGTATTACCATAGCTATTATCTCCTCAGCAAGGAAGAACATTCTAGGTTTGTGCTCTCAGGAGCACTACCCTTGCCTTTTCCGTGCTCTTGGCCCTGGTTCACCCTGGTACAAGGGCAGTAGGTGCTTCCTGCAGCAGTCAGGGTCCTGGGAACATACCAGTAGCACGTTGGAAGTGGGTAAGTGGAGAAAAGTTTGCTAAAGGGATTATTTGCTAAGGAAGGAGCAGGATGTAGGAAAACCATCAGAGATGATGTGGTACCTCAGGGCTTCTCTTATCACCCCTAAACCTGAAGGGATAAGGAGAGAGAGCAGCTCCTGAAGCCTAGAGAGAGGGGTGGGCATGGAGCAGACCAGCTAACAGGAGCCATGACCTTCATCTGGACAGGACAGGACATGGCTGGCCCGAGGTAACAGAGCAGGGATGGAGCTGAAGAAACGTACACCTCAAACTCACTATTTCCTCCAGATCTCCTGTGGGTCCTCACCAGTGCTGATCATAATGGGAATGCAGAGAGGGAGGTGCAGTTAGAGCCGCAGGTAAGTGGGCAGGTGGAGGATAGTGGAGAGTGGCCCTGAGGGCAAATGGAGAATAAATAATAGTTCTAATGGTTTCTAGTGATTTGCTTCTCAGTCACCTTCCCCAATTCCCATTTATCCTTTAAATCAGAGTCTGAGTATCATTCTTAAAGCATAGCTGATTCTATCACATCCTTACTGAAAGATATTTACTGACTCATTCCATAGGGCATCAAGTCCAAACCCATATGGAATTCAAGGTCACACAAGTCTCCTTTCCAACTAACTTCTGAGCCTTTATTAACTACTTCCCTTCTACTCCAGTCTTTTTCTTTAACCTGGTATTGTCTGAAACTTTCCCCCACCTCCAGTCCTTTAGTCCCTCTCTTCTCATAAAGATTTAACTCTTGCTAACCTTTCCCTTCTTCTTTAAATGGTTACAAACATCACATCACATTTCTGTGAAGCTACCTTTTGTCATCCAAGTCAAAATTAATCCTTCTTTCCAATATGACGCCATGGCCTTTTTGTTTGATTTTTTCCCTTATAATATTGTAACACATTTTGTCTTATGAGTAATTGTGGGTGTGTGTCTGCACACATCTCTTGGGAGACTATGAACTGTACAGCACCCACTTTGTGGCTTTGGGTCTGATAAGAAAGAATTCATGTTCACATAGATAGAATTGTACTGGTTGGAATATGCCGGAAGTAGCCAGAGAGGTGGAACTCAAGGATAAATCTTGGTCACATCTGAGTAGGTAGATAGAGAGAAGGCCTCGAGGTGCCCTGTTAGTCTGAGGAGTGAATCAAGACCTGAATACAAGAAGAAAAAAAATGTCACAACGGGAATCAGCTGTTGGAACAACGTGAATGAGTGCAGCCTCTGACTTGCACAGAACTATGATGTCCAGATCTATAGTCATGGGTTCTGGTCACCTGAGCATCATCTCCTTGGCTAACTGTAGGAAAGAGTTGGGTCAGCCCATGCAAATGAATCTTTTTGAGGCAAGGGCTATGTTTTATTCACTTTTGTTATAATCCCTTTCTCCTCCCCCTATGCACCTTTGGCACAATGTCTGGAGCTTAGCAGGTGCACTAAACATGTTTGTTGAATTGACTGGAAGTCAGCAGATTTTATTTATATAAAAATATTGTATGGAATGTGAAAAGATATGTGTGCATGTAATGATATTTTAAGAACAGTTAAAAGATAGACTGCTATAAATATTTTTCAAAAGTGCATCTTTTGTATTTTCAGTGTAGGCTGTGGTACCCACTGCAGGTAAACTTGCCTTCAGTGATGTTTCACAGTTGAGGTACGTTGGGTACCTGATGTCTGCATCAAGTGCTCGTGTGGAGTCTGAGCCACTGGCGATGGGGAGGCAACAAGGAAGTGAACGTGACCATGTTGATGATGCAGGAAACCTTTGCTTGTTTTTCACATGTCTTCAATCCATGGTATGTAAGAGAATAAGAATTCCATAGTTCAGTGTTGCCTGGATCAAAATTACCTGGAGTGGGACCTGATGGAAATGTCAGTTTTTGAACCCCAGGCTATGCTCTAGAATCAGGATTTTAAGATGATTTCTATGAATACTAAAACTTGTGAAACGTTGCCTGGACCAGTGGGGGCACATTAGAATCACTTGAAGGTTTTTTCTTTTTTTTTTTTAAACAAAACAAAACTTATGCTCAAGTTTCTCCTCTGTCCCCTCTGTTGAGCCTGAGGGGTCTGGAGGGGTGTCTCTAGCATGTCCAGTCAGTCACCCAGCTGTCTGCAGTAACAGCACATTTCCCACGTGCTTGGAGGCCTGCCACATTGACTGATAGATTAGAAATAGATCATTCTAACCTCACATGGATGTAAAGGACAGACTAGCAAATGTGCTGAGGAAAACAAATAGGGTGCTAGGAAAATATCCTAGCCTAGTTGCTAAGGGTAACAGCTTTGGGGTCTGAAGCCTGGGTCATCAGAACGGCTCTGGCACTGACGAACTCTCTGCTGGCAGCATCTCTGTGAATCAAAACAATGAACACCTCGGAGGGTTGTTCTAAGGATTCAGATAAGTCAATGCAAATAAAGGGTTTGAACGGAGCTTGTCATAGAGTAAGGTCCCCATAAATGTTAGCCACTGTTATCAACAATTACAGGAAAGAATTATTAGCATGTTTTCCAAATATGGTAACAAGAAGAGCTGGCATGATTAAAGAGTAGCCAGAGGACTAAAGGTTTACATGTTTTGTGAGACTTAGTGGTCAGAAATAGAAGCAAGGAGTGGAGGTTGTTTTTTGATTAGGATCATTATGCAGAAGAATATTTTAACAACCAGTGGGCTTCCCTGGTAGCTCAGCTGGTAAATGATCTGTCTGCAATGCAGGAGACCCTGGTTTGATGACTGGATCAGGAAGATCCCTTGGAGAAGGGATAGGCTACCCACTCCAGTATTCTTGGACTTCCCCGGTGGCTCAGACAGTAAAGAATCTGCCTTCAATTTGGGACACCTGGGTGTGATCCCTGGGTTGGGAAGACCCCCTGGAGAAGAGAATGGCAACCCACTCCAATATTCTTGCCTGGAGAATCCCATGGACAGAGAAGCCTGGTGGGCTGCAGTCCATGGGGTTGCAAAGAGCTGGACATGACTGAGCAACTCTTAACATTTTAACAATCAGCACCCTCTAAACTAGGGGATAAATGATTGTGTAAGGTACTGAGTTCTCAGTCCCTGGAAATATTTTAACCAGTTGATCGACCATTTACTTGGAACTTGGTAGAGAAAATTCATGTAAGGGGCAGTGATTTGGACTATAAATACAACTGATAAAACTTGACAATGCTTTTTAAACTCTAAAGGCCCCAAAGTCCAGTTATTTGTTTTTACTACCATAATTGCCTCAAGATCCAGCTCTCAGAGCCCACAGTCCTGTGGTTTTATCTCAGTTTTTGGAAACCATTTTGGTCATTTTCTCCTAAATCTTGTTGGAGAAAGCAGTTAAGAGTAATCACTGAAGGAGAAGATGTGTAGATGGTCTTATTTAAGGTTTTCATTTATCATGAGATGTAACTGCAGTTAAGTTTAAACAGATATGAGTGCATGCTACATAAGACACACGCCCAGAGAATTTATTCTGATAAGATTACTGTTTTTTTTTTAGTGTAATGATGTATTTTCAACATGAAAGTCAAAGAACAAAACTCATTTGTAAGGCAGTAAATCAATCCCATTATCAGAGCACTGGAGATTTTAGTTAAATAATGTGTCAGATGCAGACCTCCTTGGGTCCCAGCTCTCAGACATAGCTACAGCTCTCACCAGTTTCTTATCTTGTTGTTGTGTTGTGTGTTATTTGCTCAGTCATCTCTAATTCTTTGCGACCCCATGGACTGTAACCCGTGTCAGGCTCTGTCTATGAAATTCTCCAGGCAAGAATACTGGTGTGGATTGCCATGCCCTCCTCCAGGGGATCTTCCCAACCAAGGGATAGAACCTGGGTCTCCCACATTGCAGGCAGATTCTTTATTGTCTGAATCACCAGCTTCAGTCCTAAATATAAGCAGAACTTCATTAACTCTCTTATTATTTGTTTGAAAAGGATGGATAAAGGAACAGGAAAAATTAAATGGAAAAGGAATTGAATGTGTGTGTGCGTGTGCATACCTTTATGAATATATTATTGCTGTGGATTGAATTGTATCTCCTTAAATTATCATACTGAAGCTTTAACTCCCAGTGAATGATACTGTTGAGAGCTGGGGTCTTTGAGAGGTAATCAGGATCAGATGGTGTCATTAGGGTGGGTCCCCGCTGTGCACTCAGTGCCCTGTTGGTTTGTATAAATTGGCCTCCACACATTGGAGGACAAGGAGAGCCCAGAGAGAGGGGAGACCATTCCAGACCATAGGTGGCAGTTACCAAGAGTAAAGAGACTTACACAAAGGTGACTGCAGGATAAGCAGATCACTGTAACTACCCGCCAGGATCATAGAAGTTAATATGGAAACCTTGATGGGTTTCAGTCGTGTTTTGGGTTCATTTGACTCAACAACATATTCTCTCGAAGCTGCTTCCTTGAAACCTGAAGAACGTATATTCAAAGGACAGGGAAAGGGATCATGAACCTCTGATTGCCCAGGGCCAGCTTAGAGGGTCAGTCAATGGTCATGTCCTTCCAACAGTGCCCTTGTAAGAAGAGAAGGAGAGAACGTCTCTCTCTCTTTCCATGTGTGCATACAAAGAACAGGCCATATGCATACACAGGGAGATGACAGCTACTTACAGGCTAAGAGGAGAGGTCTTAGAGTGAAACTTACTTTGCTGGCACCTTGATCTTGGGCTCTTCAGCCTATAGAACTGTGAGAAATAAATTTTTGATGTTTAAGCCACCTCATGGGGCTTCCTTAGTGGCTTAGACAGTAAAGAATCTTCCTACAATGCAAGAGATCTAGGTTTGATCCCTGGGTCAGAAAAGATCCCCTGGAGAAGGGAATGGCTACCCATCCCAGTATCCTTGCCTGGGAAATCCCACAGACAGAGGAATCTGGCAGGCTACAGTCCATGGGGTTGCAAAGAGTAGGACATGACTGAACGACTTACACTTTCACTTTTAGCCAACTTATTATGCTACTGCTGCTGCTGCTGCTGAGCTGCTTCAGTCATGTCCAACTCTGTGTGACCCTATGGACTGCAGCCTGCCAGGCTCCTCAGTCCATGGAATTCTCCAAGCAAGAGTAGCCATTCCCTTCTTCAGGGAATCTTCCCAACCCAGGGATCGAACCTGGGTTTCCTGAACTGCAGGCAGACTGTTTACCATCTGAGCCATCAGGGAAGTGTATTGTTGTGGTATAGTTGCTAAGTTGTGTCCAACTCTTCGTGAAACATGGATTATAGCCCACCAGGCTCATCTGTCCATGGGATTCTCTAGGCAAGAGTACTGGTGTGGGTTCTCATGCCTTCCTCCAGGGGATCTTCCCAACCCAGGTATCAAACCCAGGTTTCCTGCACTGCAGGCAGATTCTTTACCACTGAGCCACCAGGAAGCCTAAGCCACCTTATATACATTATTTTATTACGGCAGCCCAGGCTGACTAAAACAGTTGTCATCTGTTTTACAGACTACAAAGCAATTTGTATTCATTTATTCATTCAACAATCATCAGTTGAGTACCTAATATACAGAAGGCCTGAAGGACTGAAAGACAAGTAAGTCACACCTTCTGCCCTTCAGAAACTTATAATGATCGTATGAATAATGTAAAACAGAATAGAGTAAGCAGAAATTTGTAGAAGGTACCTGGACTTGATTTAACCCTGACTGAAAGATGGTTTTCTTGGAAGTTTTGATGGAGACTAGCTTTTGACCCAAGAGTTTAAGGAAGAATAAGACTTTTAAATGTTAGAGAAGATGAGGAGAGAGGCTATTCCAAAGTGGGAGTGAAGACACAGAGAACTGAAAATGTGTAAACCCAGTGGTGGGGAGCTTCTGTTCGGAGAGATGATTATCTGTGATATAAACTGAGAAGTTCCCTTACTTCTGCACTCTGCCTGGTAAGCCCACTGTCTAGAGAAGTTGAGTGCTCAAGAAATAAAATAATATTTTTTGAGTGAGCTGGGACTTTTGGGAAACTGATAAAAATATTATTTATGTAGAATTAGACTTTCTTTTTAAAGAACTACCATGTTAAAAGAAAAGTCCAATCTTTTAGAGGCAGAGAGACAGATTTGCCTGAATCTCACATTGGTGTATTTACAAGCAAACATTGAATAAAAAGGATGAGCTGTCAATCTCAACAATGAGGTAGCTGTAATATGTTAGATGGCTCTTTGAGGAGGAATATTTGTAGAGTACAAGTGAGAGAAGTTATCCAAGAAGCTTCCAGTGGGAAGATTGGGAGGTAGATATTTTTAGCCAGTGGCAGAGTGGAGGTAAAGAAAAGGGAGATTTAGGATAACCTAATAAGAATACATGTAAGTTCAGTCAAATGTTCCTCATGTTCTCAGGTCAACTTCTGCCAAGTCAGTTGTCTCTTTGCCTATACTCTGAAAGCAGTTTGTCATTTTTCTGATGAAGTACTTTCCACGTTGTTCTCTGTTTGCCTCATCTGTTTCTCCAGCTAGATTGTGAGCACCTTTACATCAGGATAAGTGAGTGTTAATCACTTAATCGTGTCCGACTCTTTGTGACCGTATGAACTGTAGCCCACCAGGCTACTCTCTCCATGGATTCTCCAGGCAAGAATACTGGAGTGGGTTGCCATTCCCTTCTCCAGGGGATCTTCCTGACCCAGGGATTGAACCCAGGTCTCCTGCCTTGCAGGCATATCCTTTACTGTCTGAGCCAGGATAGTAGCAGTTATTTTGTAGCTCCAGATCTAACATGATGCCCGGCAATTATTATTTGCTTACTTAACTATTTGCTGAATGGTGGATAAATTAATGCTATAGCATAGCTGAAATTTTGCAGAGCAAAAATAGTTCAGTAATACAGGATTAGTGAATAGAATTTGGGAGTAGGAGTGGTTAATTTTGGGACTTGAGACACTGCAGAACACAGATTAAAGCTGCAGGGAAGTATTAAATTGATTAGGCATTTTTCAAGGTATAAAACACTCACTGAGGAAAGAAGGAAGAATCATTAACAAATAACTGTTCTCACAAATCCAAATAGTGGAGTAGGCAGGATGAAGAAGAGAGGAGCACTCAAAACTGGGGTTTGATAGACTAGAGTGGAAAATCATATTTAAAGTGCAACTTTACAGTATTAAGACCAATTTCCATTTACTACATTGGAAAAATATTATCAAGAAGTCATAGAAACTTGATATACACTTTTCAAATATTCCATTTTCTTGATGATTCACATCTGAGGATAAGGAGATGCTCTGAAAGTAAGGAAGTGCTCACTTGGTCACCACCAGCTAGTTTTCATAGGGGTTTCTGGGGACCCATAACCATCTGAATGTATATTGCAATCCTTCAAGGATTTCAGTTGACTGAAGTTTTATTCTAGTGAAAAGGCCTTAAGTCTTAAAGTCTACTAAGTGACTGGCTTTATTCTATTAGCTATTGCTGCATCGTATCCCATGCTAAAAACAATCTGCTTATGTCAGTTGCCATTTTCCAATTATTTCCTAGCACGTTTTTCCCCTTTCTGTACCTATTGAGACAAAAATCAAAGTTTAAAAAATGTGCAGAATTCATAGCTCATAGTAAAACAGACTATAAAATGCCGAGAACTCAAAGCTTTCATCTGGCCTGTCAGGAAAAGCCCTCCAATTCTAATTTGAATTAGGCCAGAGATGCACAAAATAATTTGAGTAGCTACTGGTTAATGAGCTGTGGTTTCCAGGTTGGGCCTCTGCATGCTTCCTCTGGAGTACATTGCTTGCTAAGTAATCCACTCTCATTATATCCTCAGCCCAAGGAGCAGCCCATTTGGAGGCGATGTAATGATGTGATGTTATATATCACAAAAATTAGAGAGAGAGAACAAGAACTGGTAGGTCATCTTGACTCTACCCTGCCAGGGCAGGCTCATTCCCCACAATGTCTCCCTGAGTGCTCTGTCCAGGCCTGTTTTAAATGACCTGGGCACTGGAGCTCAAACCTCTTCCCCTGAGAGGCTGTGTGGCAGTATAATAGGCTTCGCTGTTAGCAAACTCTTCCTTGATGTTCAGCCTAAGTTTTCTTTTGCTCAATTTCATCTCATTACTGCTGTTATTCCGCTTTTGTGCACCCCAAACAATCCCTCTCTCTCTCTCCTTCATGTTCACACTTTCCTTTCGCTTGTAAATGTTTTCCTTGTTCCTCTTAGTCATTGCCAGGCCACAGAATGTTTGCCATGGTTTGTAAAAACTTTCTGCTCTTCCTCCATCCATGTTTGTGACTCACTGCTGATTTCTTCCTTCTTTGATCCAAACTTTCCTGATTTGTGAGGGTCTAGGACAGCATGCTATATTTCATACCAGATGATGCTCCTGAGGGCATCGGGGCATTCTTCCCCTGCTCCGTGACAGATGCTTTTGTGTACACAGCCTAAAATTGCATTGCTTCTCTAAGCTTCCAAACCACACCAAGAAAGTGGAGGTCTGAGGTACTATCAGCGCTCACGCTCTGTTGAGCCAGAGAGAAGATATACTCACCTAGAAGCGATGATTAGGCATGTGAATTTGGCCATTTTTCTTTTCAAAAGTCTGCTTTAGGCTCTTGGTTTGATTAAAGTTTGATTAAGGACTGACGAGAAAAACAAATTGCCCCCAAAACAATGTTTAAAATAATAATACCTCGTACTCTGAACCAGAGCATTCTTTTTTTTTTTAATCCTATAATTGCAGTGTGATGATGGTAAAGTGAAATGAGCTGTAACTTTACATTCCTTCATGAAAGGAATGAAGCACAGGGTGTTGGAAAATATATTCTTAAAAACATTGCCATTTCCCAGGCAGAAGGAATGGATGGATAAATGAGAGGAAAGCAGAAATGAGAAGTTATTAAACCTGTTTCCATTGCACTGAAAGATGAGTTCACACATAGGTACAAGGCCAACTCTAACAGAAAAGATTCTCTGAAATATTTTGCTGAACTTAAATTGTATCGCATGGGATGCAAATGTGTGTGTTAATAAATTAATATATGTTATAATATCATTTAACAGATATTGTGTGGATGTGTTATCTGTATTATTTATTCTAGTAATCACAATATAATGAGGTGAAAGCTATGCTATTTATTGTTATTTGTGATTCTACTTCTTTGCCTTGAAGTGCAGTCGACCTTGTTTGTTCAATATGAATCAGCTTATTTTGAGGGTTGCCTCCTAGATTGATTTCTCCATAGTCTGAAGATGTGGTGTCACTTGAAACTATGACTGGGAGTAATTTTGTACTTTTTTCTGCTTGCTTTACCTTAGCTTACCATGCAGGTAGGTGAGTCTTAGGTTGGCACATCAACCCTCTGCAGAGCTCAGTCACAGTAAGAATTGCTACATCCTGGGAATTTTTTTTAAAACATCAGTTGTACCCAGGATGTGATTCACTCTTTTTTAAAAATATGTATCTGGCTATGCTGGGTCTTAGCGGTGGCATGTGGGTGCTTAGTTTAGCATGTGGGATCTAGTTCCCTGACCAGGGATCAAACCCAGGCCCCCTGCATTGGGAGCTTGGAGTCTTATTAACCACTGGACAACTAGGGAAGTCCTCAGCCTGGGAATTTGGACAAATGGTGAAAGCTGCTATCTACATGCCAGCCTCCATTTTTTGATCTTCAGTAAAAAAAAGTGTATCTATCTATCTGTCTATATATATGTATATGTGTGTGTGTGTGTGTGTGTGTGTGTATAGAGAGAGAGACAATATGATTAAAATACAACCCTATGTTATGCTGCTATGTAGCATTTTGACCAATAATATGGTCTTGAGGTGTACTGGTACTGTGCCGGTCACTCCTGAGTTTGTGGGAAAAGAATAAGCTTTAAGTGTGACCTACATGGAGATTCAAATGCCATGTTAGAGACAAGACTAATACACAGAAGCTAGCAAATTATCAATGGTTATAAACCTAATGTCCTGTAAATGTATCCTTTTAAGTAATATAGGAAAGCCTGAAAGTATGATTGTTAGTGAGGCAACAGAGAGCTATTGGGATGCAGGCCTATATTGCTATAATTAACATTTATTTAATGCTTGCTACCTGCCAGGAATAGTGACAGATAGCAAGTCAATATACAATGATGGATTATCTCTTTTGACCTTTGCTCATCCCACATTTTTATTGATGAGCCTCAGAGAGGCTAAGTAACTTGACTAAATTCACACAGGTATTAAGTAGTAGAGTTGAGATTCATACACAGGACTTCTTCAAAATAGAGCTTATGGTATTAATTACTATAAAATAAAGATTCTAACTGGGTCTTGAAGCATAAATATCATTAACAGTTCAGGAAGGATTTTCTGGTATTACTTGGCATCTGACCAAGGACTCCCATAATGCTTGACTTCTTCCTCATACCCACAGCCACTTCTTTTCTTATGAGAGCCCAAGGGGGAGATGTACACAAGAAATGATGGCAATTGATACATGAAGTACCACTCTGCCAACAGTGTAGAGCTCTGCATGTGGCCTGCATAAATGGGTTTCTTCTTCCATCTGTTTCCAAATCTTAACTCCACCGAGACACAGAGACTGTCAGATTGCCTGACAACAGTCCTGGCAAGAGGAGAGACAAAGATGGTTAGGTTTATCCAAGGATACAGGTACTATCGCAGCCTAACACCGTGGGGCACAGGGCATGTGTGTGCCCTATGCATGCTCACATATGTGAGTCGCTAATATCCTGTCACCCTGAATGCCAGTTGTAGCCCATCTATGATCATGGGAACTGGTTCCACTAAGATTAATATTTGAGAAAGGGAAGAGGCATGGAGATCTTGCCTCTCCATATCACACTCGTGGTAATAAAGAGGAGGAGAAGGAACCAGGTATCCCACGCTGGGGGAGAAGTGTGAATGTTGACTGTATTAGAGATACAAGAGACTCTTTGGTTTTCTGAATATACAGAGTTTGAAGGGCCCCTGGGTTATCTGGATGGAGGTGTTCTGTGGGTGACTGGAGCTACCTAGGTGAGAAGCCAGGGCTTGAGGTGCAGGTTTGGAAGTTATCTGTTCAAACATGTCAGGAAAGAGCAGAGGGCAAGTAGATTGAATCTTCAAGAGAATTGCTGAAAATGGGCCATTATGTATAAGATAGTCCAGTAAAAAAGGAATACAGGCAAAATGGCAGTAGAAGGTGGTGGGGCAGGTGCAAATGGAGCAGTAACTCCAAAAAGAAGATAATTTTGAGAAGCAGACCCCAATTATCTATACTGGACAGTTTAGAGAGGCCTAGAGGGATATAGTTCCCAAAAGGACTTTTAATCAAAAGGGAGTTAACAGTGACCTTTGAGAGAGTAGTTTCAGTATAATGGAGCGAACAGAAATTCAAATTATGGGAGCTTTGGAGGGAATGTTAAGAAATAGAAGTAAAGTAAAAGTTGTATAATACATATTTCTCAATTGTGGAGATGGGATGGTGCAAGAGGGAAGCAAGACTGAAGATTATTGTATGGAAGAGAGGTAGGGTAAAGCAAAATGGTGGACTGATGATGACTGATGCGACAACACACAACAATACCTGATATTTCCCCATTTGTTTGCTTGCTGATTGAACAATTTACTGTCTGTCACTTCCAACTAGATGTGAGGTTCAGCAGAATGGGAACTTTGTCCACCATGATCAAAAGGGAAGACTTCCACTAGAATGTAATATACACGGGACCTCCTCTTTTTTTTGCTAGATCCACCATACTGCAACAGTGCCTCCCACACAGAAGTGAAAGAGTGAGTTGCTCAGTCATGTCCAGCTCTTCATGACCCTATGAACTGAGCCCTCCAGGCTCCTCTGTCCAGGCAAGAATGCTGGAGTAAGTAGCCTTTGCCTTCTCCAGGGGATCTTCCTGACCATGGATGGAACTTGGGTCTCCTGCACTGCAGGCAGATTCTTTACCTTCTGAGCCACCAGGACGTGCTTGATAAATATTTGTTGAATAGATGTATGTCTCAATCCTCAGTGTCTACCATACTGGTTAGCACATAGTGAGTGTTCAGACACTCACATTCATTGTTGATAAATTTTCGGTGAATAACTAAGAATTGAGAGGTGAGGTTGCAATCCAGCTGAAGCTAAATGGTGCATCTTTGTAGTGGGTCAGGTAGCATATTCTGTTATTTTTCTCTCTGAGTTCTTAGTGGTCAAAAGCAATGGAATAATATTATTAATAGAAAGAAAACAGTTAATGTCTTTTGTGACTCCACTGTATTCCACTTGATATTCTAAGTGCTTTCTGCTTTGAAACTTGCTTTATCTGCAGAGAAGCTATATGGCAAGTACCATTATCATCCTCTTTTACAAGGAGAAAACTGAAGCCCAGAGAGATTTAGCAGAAAAGATGGCTGAGAAGATTCAGAATTGGGGATTACAACTCCTGACAGATTAGGGGTGACAAATTCCAATATGGTAGTGAAGACAACATTTAAATGTCTTCCTGTGAAGCTCAACATGGTCTGGAGCCCAGTGGAATCAGGAGGAGATGACCATTTAGAAGCAGGTGAAAGGGAGTGTTGGTGAACAGCCCAGTGAGAAGGAGGGGATCAGAATATCAGAGTCAAAAGGTATTTTAGAGATTGCTTGGAAAGAATTCCTTTATCTTAAAAAACACTATTCTGACTAATCCCTAACTGAAATTATGCATTTCCTTAAATTAAGAATGTAGCCCACAAGTCACAGTATTAGAGCAGTATCTATAATTTTATCACCTATGGAAATCCCTGGCGGCTCAGATGGTAAAGAATCTGTCTGCAATGTGGGAGAACTGGGTTTGACCCCTGGGTCAAATCAAACCCCTGGGTTTGATCCAGGGGAAGATGCCCTGGATGAGGGCATGGCAACCCACTCCAGTATTCTTGCCTGGAGAATCCCCATGGCAGGCTGCAGTCCATGGGGTCGCAAAGAGTCAGACCTGATTGAGTGACTAAGCACATACACCTTTGGAAATTTCAGCTATTTTCAAATATTTCTGATTATAACAGATATTTTTTAAAATTTATTTATTTATTTTAATTGGAGGATAATTACAATATCGTGATGGTTTTTGATGTACATCAGTATGAATTGACCATAGGTATACATGTGTCCCCTCCATCCTGAACCCCCGCTTCTACCTTGCTCTCTACCCTATCCCTCCAGATTGTCAGAGCAGCTTTGGGTGCCCTGAGTCATATGTCAAACTCATACTGGTCATCTATTTTACATATGGTAATCTATATGTTTCAATGCTATTTTCTCAAATCATCCTACCTTCTTCTCTCACTGAGTCCAAAAGTCTGTTCTTTATGTCTGTTTCCTTTGCTGCACTGCATATAGTATTGTGAGTACCATCTTTCTAGATTCCAAATGTATACATTAATATACGGTATTTTTCTTTCTCATTCTGACTTTCTTCACTCTATAACAGATATTTTGAAGTATTATTTATAATCATCCCTATTTCAAAATTAGTCTTTATTAGATCTGCCATTTTATTGATTTACTAAAGAAGCATAAATATTGTATGACAATTTTGTTTTTTAAATATTTGATAACCAATACAGTATAGCTAGTTTTATTTATATTTATTTTCTTTTATACACTTAAATCTATTCTTCTGAGAAGGCTTTCACAGGCTTCACCAGGTTGTCAAAGGGGTCTATGGCTCCAAATGGTTAGCTTGTAATAAGGAAATGGGGGCCTGGAGGGCTTACAGGACCAAAAATCCTGTAATTGGTATCAGCACTGAAGCCAGCTTCCAGACCTCCTGTCTTCTACTACCACACTGATGCCTTTTGGTGTCATAGAGAATGAGAAGTTCTGCTTGCAGAAAAGGAATAGTTTGGAGGATATTATAGACTGAATGTTTGTGTGCCTCCAAAATTTATATGTTGAAATCCTAACCCCTAATGTGATAGTATCAAAAGGTGGTGCTTTGGGGCGGTAATTAGGTCATGAGAGTGGAGCCCTCATGAGTGAGATTGCCATCCTTAGAAAAGAGATCCCAGAGAGCTCCTTTGTCCCTTTCTGCCATGTGAAGAGGAGAAGGCAGTGGCACCTCATTCCGGTACTCTTGCCTGGAAAATTCCATGAATGGAGGAGCCTGGTAGGCTGCAGTCCATGGGGTCGCGAAGAGTCGGACACGACTGAGTGACTTCACTTTCACTTTTCACTTTCATGCATTGGAGAAGGAAATGGCAACCCACTCCAGTGTTCTTGCCTGGAGAATCCCACGGACGGGGGAGCCTGGTGGGTTGTCGTCTATGGGGTCGCACAGAGTCGGACACGACTGAAGCGACTTAGCAGCAGCAGCAGCCCTGTGAAGAAGCAGCAAAAAGACAAGCCATCTATGAACCAGGAATGACCCTCACCAGACTTCAGCTGTGTCAGTGCCTTGATACTGGACTTACCAGCCTCTGGAACTGTGAGAAACAAATGTTTGTTGTTTAGGCCACTCAATCTCTGGTACTTTTATTACAGCAGCTGGGATGGACTAAGACAGAGGACAGGTGGGGTGGTTGGAGATGGGCAGTTGGGGTCCCTGCTCATTTCATCTCCTCCAACTCTCTGTCACACACATGTTGAGTAAAAAGAAAGTAAATCCTTTTGTTTAGCATGGTGGAAAACATTTAATGGGCAGCCTATATCTGGGAAATTTGTGTCCAATATTTGATGAATTATCTTGCTTTTTAGTCTACTATAAATTCCCAACTCATCGGCTGACTCTCATCAGAGCTGGGTTCAGGACCCAGCTTGTCTTAGATCCTGACATTATCTTTCTGCTGTGTTATGCTTTCATAAATCTACCAAGCTTTTTCAGAGATGTTTTAAGATGATAACTTTCCTACTTTGAACACTGTCTCTTTGGGAAGCCTCCCAATCTTTTTTGTCTTGGTGGAGAGGAATGGACCTGTATACTCCAAGGGAAAAGGAATTGGATGATAGGAAGCAAGAAGGTGCTAGAAGGAGGGGGAGGTAAAAAACCGTGATTGGTAACATTGGCCTGCAATGTAAGAAAAATTACAGTGAGGTATCATCTCACACCTGAGAGGCCATCATCAAAAAATCTACAAACAATAAATGCTGGAGAGGGTGTAGAGAAAAGAGAACCCTCCTACACTGTTGGTGGGAATGTAAATTGGTATAACCACTGTGGAGAACAGTGTGGAGGTTCCTTAAAAAACTAGAAATAGAACTATCATATGATCCAGCAGTCCCATTCCTGGGCATACATCTAGAAAAAGCATAATTCAAAAATAAACATGCACATCAATGTTCACTGAAGCACTATTTAAAATAACCAGTACATGGAAGCAACCTAAATGGCCAATGACAGATGAATGGATAAAGAAGATGTGGTACATATATACAAAGGAATATTGTTCAGTTATAAAAAAAAGAATGAAATAATGCCATTTGCAGCAACATGGATAGACCTAGAGCTAGTCATACTGAATGAAGTCAGACAGAGAAAGATAAATATCATATGATATCATTTATATGTGGGATCTAAAAAAAAAAAAAGGTACAAATGAACTTATTTACAAAACATAGAGTCACAGATGTGCAAAACAAACATGGTTACCAAGGGGGAAAGGGAGGTGGGCATAAATTGGAAGATTTGGATTGACATATACACACTAATATATAAAATAGGTAATAAGGACCTACTGCATTACACAGGGAACTCTACTTAATACTCTTTAATGACCTGTATAGAAAAAGAATCCAAAAGAAGAGTGGATGTTATATGTGTGACTGATTCACTTTGCTGTACAGAAAAAACTAACACAAAATTGTAAATCAACTATGCTCCAATAAAAAATTAATTTTTTAAAAAAGGATAAAGTTAACTCTCAAAAAAAAAAAAACAACCTCAACAGTGCACAAACAAGGGGTCTGACTGATGAGACTTAGGTAGGAAAGAGGTTTAGAGTATGGTGGCATGGTTAACAGTTTGTTCAGGAACATTTTGATAAAGAGTGGTGGAGGAGGAAGCTCTGAGGAGCTCTTCAAAGAGCAGGTGAGCATGAGGGTGGGTCAGGTGCGCTAAGAGAAGGCAAGGGGAAGGAACGAACCTTGACCGGTGGGTGCCCATCATGCGGCAGATATTGTAGATACCCACCATGTGACCTCATCTAGTCTTTAGTTGTGTGGGATAGTTGTGGTCCCCATTTACACAAGAAGAATAAAAGATGCCAGAAATCAAATGATACAAACACAAGTGTTCCAAAGCTGGAAATTGAGATTTCAGTGCACACGTAACTTATTAAGAAATCCCTCGTGTTTTTTTCTGTGCCTTGATGCTTTCCAAAGAATAAGGAAGCATTTGGAGCACGAGGCAATCCGACCACGTGATAGGAGAGGTGCACGGGCATGCTTGCAGAGACTGGAAGTACAGGCCGGGAAGTCTGCCCAAGAAGGAGGCAGAGAAGCCTTAGAGCTTCAGTCAGTTCCCCTCTCAGGTGTCTGTTATTGAGTGTTAGCGTGGGTTTCTTTTGTAATGAAAGTGACTACATTCCTGTATTAAAGTAATGCAATGTAACAGCCCTCTAAATAGGGTGCTAATAAAATAACAATGCATTGCACAAGCCTTTGCTTCTGGAGACTTTTATTATAGTATCCTGCTAAGAGTGAACTTTGTTTGAACTGCCATAAGCAAAGTATTTGGGAAATGATTTTTTTTTCCCTTTGGAGATAGCACATAGAAATAAACTTTCCTCACTCCCAGCTCACAGTATCACATAATCGGTGCCAGGGCTGAGATGTAGCCACGGGATAGACAGGGACCAAAAGAGGAGAGCGTTATTCCTGTGGAAATGGAAAACACTGGCTGGAAGTGCTGGAAACATTTAGTACTTCTAGAGGAGATGTATCCATTTGGCCTTTCTGAAAAAGCAAGCATTTGAAAACTTAGCTCTGAGATTTGTCTCTCATCTGATTATTTTTGCAGAAAAAACAGCATATTTCCCAAGTCAGACTGTAATATTTCTGTGGCATACTCTTACCATGAAAGCAAATTTCCTTCATAAAAATAAAAACCCAGAAATAGTATATTTTCATATTATACTTTTTCTTTGTTATGATGTATGTGCTCAATCACTTCAGTTGAGTCTGACCCTTTGAGACCTAATGGACTGTAACCTGCCAGGCTCCTCTGTCCATGGGATTTTTCAGGCAAGAATACTGGTAGAGTGGGTTGTCATTTCCCTCCTCTGGGGGATCTTCCCAACTTAGAGATCGAACCCATGTCTTCTGGGTGGCAGGCAGATTCTTTACCACTGAGCCACCAGGAAAGCTCTCCTTTGTTGTTGATTACACTTAACTAGTTAAGGAAATAGAAGTAAAAATTTTGAGAATGAGATTTGTATAATGAGTCAAATTAATAAGTTCCGTTTATCGAAATGTTTTTTGTAATCCTCTTTCATTTGTTCTTTAAGGACAGTAAATATAATCAGTAAGCAAAACTTTTATCATGCAAAGCCCTTTCTTTAACATCTCTATATGAAGTAAGAACCACTGATTTAATTCCGTTTGTAATCTTTTTAAGTTTGTGTGTGTGCGTGTGTGTGTGAGAAAGACAGAGACATCTTTCATTACGAGAAAGAGGGAGCAAAACAGAGAGAGACTTTTCATTACAAGAGACAGAGAGAGACTTTCATTGAGAGAGAGAGAAAGAGAGAAAAAGAGAGAACTTTCATTACCTCAAATATCTCAAAGCAGTTTTTTTTTTCCCCAGTAAGTACTCTGGGCAAATCTAAATATCACCAGTGCTATCTTATAACAAATTTTTTGTTTTCTGTTTCTTCTTGGATTAACATCTGACTCTCCTGTTCATTCATCTCTTATTTGTTTGTTTGTTTATATTTGTCAAATAGCTACAGGTATAGAAAAACAATATTTTCTGCTCTTTGCAATTTTTCTAGGTTGCCAGGTTGTGTGAAAGTCCTGGCTTATTAATGTACCCGACTCTCCCAGCATTTATCACAAATGTAAATGAACAGTCTGTGGTGTAGCCTGTTTTCAGGATTGCTCTGATGATCATGTTGCTATGGTGACAACAGAGCCGACAGGTTCGTGAGACAGTATTAGTAACGCAGCAGCTTGAAACTTAATCAGCACACCTCGACTTCTCCCCCATATTTCAATATCACTTCGGCAAATTGAATTCCAGGCAGTTGTCAGTCCAATGTATTCCCTGTGGTTTCTCCTCTGCAAAATTGCCTCTTTATTCTATACACTGATGATCATGGAGTAATTGAAATCTGCAGCTGTTTGTCATGCTATTTATACAACTCTGCCTTGTCGCCAGCAACCTTTGTGTGGTGTGCACTGCAGGTAACAATTAGATCCAGAAACCTCTCTTTGGTTGAACAAGTGAATGATTGTTTTCCCCTAATACTCCCGATTTTGGATACTTTATGTGATACCTTGTTTTGTGGGGGAAAGTTCAGCCAAGGTTTAATCACAGGCTATTACAGCAGCATGCCTGGGCTCTGCCTTCTCTGCTTCCAGCGATGGGGAGACACCTGGAGTGTTGAGAACAAGGGCTCTCTCCTCGGGGGAACTGCCCCTCAATCTCCTACCAATCTGCTCTCCAGCCGTTTCAGAAACTGGACTCGCCAGTTACTATTGGCCCTGAAAGACTTGCAACAATCGATGTGAGAACACAATTCAGTGTGGAGAAGAAAGCAGCAGTCCAGGACATGTAGCGTGGCTCAGGCATGGAATAATGCTTTCTCTTTAGGCTGCTCTGTAACTCGGGGATTTAAGACCCCTTGCTCTTTCCACCGAACTGTTCCATTATAAGATCTCCCTATACCCCTTCTGGGGTTGTTTTGAGGGTCACTACGTGATTTTTTTTTTTTCTGATTGTGAACTCCAAGGGAACATAAACTGCGCTTTATTTGGAGCCCAGCAGGTAAAAAGTGTCCCTTCTCTTCTGCTCTCTGTAATATATGCTGACATAAGTGGGAAGCGACTGCTTTTCCCCTCTCAGCTAAAGGAGTGCTGTGTGTTTGTTAAGTTGCTTCAAGTCGTGTCCGACTCTTTGCAACCCTATGGGCCGTAGCCCGCCAGGCTCCTCTGTCCATGGGATTCTCCAGGCGGGAATACTGGAGTAGGTTGCCATGCCCTTCTCCAGGGCTAATGATTTTATGTGTTCCACCCACCCCAAAATAGACATGACAGCATGAGCCAGGAATGGAGGATTTCCTGGTTTTATAAAATAAAATAATGAAATGACCAGGGAAGAACTGGGTCTTTGGAGACACAGGAAGGACGTGGTCTTCCCTGCCTCCCAGTGACCCATCAATAGTCTTCTCCACACATTCTGTCCCCTTCTCAGCACTGACTGAAGACCACAGTTACCTGTTTTCTAGTGAAGCCCCTTCCTGCTGTGTACATTCTTCTCTTCTGGTCCCTCTAGCCCAACTGTCTCGCCTCCTTCTTGCTATTGTATTCAGACATGGACATTATCTAGGGGTTCTTTGTACAGTTTAAAAGTTAATGAAGGTCAATCTGTGAATAATCTTTTTGTTGTTGTCATGGAATACCAACTGGGTACAGAGGAAAAAAAATTTCTAGAGAGCTCTTAATAGAATCATCAGCAACAAACATGGATTGCATCTATACATTGCATAACCAATGCAAATATGAGAGCTAAGTTTTGTATAGTTTTGAAGTATCATGTTTTGCTTTGCTTTTAATTTAATGAGAAAATTGTCCAGCAATTTGATCGTGTTTTTACTTTACTAGTTGTTGCCTTCTGGCCCATATATGTGTTGTGTGATAGTGACCTTTCCACAGCATATGGCTTTGTATGTTCAAAGAAAAGCCAATGACAAATTAGAAACTTAGTGGATATTAGAGGATTTATGGTAGCTGGTGATCCTGGGAGTCTCTCATTTAAAAAAATTTTTGAACTTTATATTCTTTATTATGGGCTTCCTCAGTGGCTCAGTGGTAAAGAATCCACCTGCCAATGCAAGAGAGAGAGAAGATGCAGATTTGATCTCTGAGTTGAGATGTTCCCCTGGAGACGGAAATGGCAACCCATTCCAGTATTCTTGGCAGGAAAATTCCGTGGAAAGAGAATCCTGGTGAGCTACATACAGTACATGGGGTCGCAAAGAGTCAGACACGACTGAGCTACTAAACAACAACAACAACAGATTTTTTATTTTATTGGCCCTTTCTACCAATATTAGAGTCTTAGACCTAATATTGAACTTGAAAAGTATAGAAAAGTCCTATATAATTTGAAAGCTAGGAAAATAGTTTGCTTGTTCCCTTAACTAAGGGTTAAACAGAAAGAGTCTCTCTTTAATATCACTTAGGTACGTCTTTTCTTTATTTCCCTCAAGGCTTCATACGCATCCCCCTCCTTAGATCCTTTCAGTGATTTGTGTGTGTGTGTCTGTGTTCAGTCATTCAGTCGTGTCCAACTCTTTGGGACTCCATGGACTGTAGCCCGCCAGTCTCCTTTATCCATGGAATTTTCCAAGCAAAAATACTGGAGTGGGTTGACATTTCCTTCTTCAGGGGATCTTCCCAAGGGATAGAATCCGTGTCTTCTGCCTCTCCTGCACTGGCAGGCAGATTCTTCATGGCTAGCACCCTGGGAAGCCCCCTGTCAATGATACTTTAGTTCAAGTGCCAATGAAACAGATTTCAAGGGCAGAGTTGTAATTAGGGCAGAGGGCATGAAAATTTAGAGGACACTCAAATTTAAAATAATGTTTTAAAAGATTGCTACATTTACAAGTTTACAGCATATGCACTCCTTCAGCATTACAAGAACAAATGATCTTAATACCTACTTAGCAAGAGTGATTGGCTCAAACAGGAGGCTACCAGATGGCTCAGCATTGTTAATAACGCCCATTTGAGAGCACATCGTGAATCACAAAGTCGAGGGCAAATTTTAAGGCTCCAGGTGGCAAATTTAAAACAAGGAATTATTTAAAATCTTTATTTAAAAAAGAAAAGAAATGAATACCAAGTTGCAAAGTGGAAAAACTCTTCACTTTTTAAAAATTATATATGTAATGCTACTTAGTTATGTAGAACTTACTGTAAATTGATTTGCCACAAACAAACAACAAAAACCAAGTTTATTAAAACTGCTATGCCATGGGGTTTTTTTCTTTTCATTTGAATCTTTCCTTCCCTCCTCCTTCCTTCCTCCCTCCCTCCTTCTTTCTTTCATTCTTTGTTTGTTTGTTTTTTCTTGTGTGATAGATTATCTGTTACAATCAAAACTACATGCAGGTCTTACTTAGAGCATCTGTAGGGGGTCTCACCTTGGGTTTGTGGGGTTTTGTTTTGATGGCCCCAGGTAACTTTTCACACCACAGAAAGAGTCATTATTTTATAATATAAGTCATGGTTATAAAGAATCACTTTAAGGTGGTTTTCCAGGTTTGAGACTTTCCCAGCTTCCATTCTGAAGAGGTCCCAAGATTTCTTAAGTAGGAGATCTTGGAAGCCTGCATGAACTGGGCCTGTATCGACCTCTTCTTGGAATCCTTAGGTGAAATCCCACTGTCTTTTCCCTTTAGGAATTGACTAGACCACGATTTGATTTCCTAGTCTACCTCTGATTCTGGATTTATCAAATCGATTTAAACTTATGCATGCTTCTTTAAATTATTCTCATTTGCCTCATGAGTATGTACCAACACATTCTGGCCAAAGCAGCCTTCGGGTTTTCCTTTATATCTGGGCTGAAATCACATTTCTCCGAGCCCCTCCCCATTCCATCCATATGGAACTTGCCCCCTCCGAGTTTCCCAGGCTCTTTCTGGGGCCCCTGAATGGGTGTCTCATATATGTGCACAAACACATCCAGTACGCTCTTCTATTTCCAGGTCCTGTGGCCTCTGAAAGTCTTACCTCAGTGACTGCTCAAGGTGCCGACCTCTTGGGTCAAGAGTCCTGTCTTTGCAGGATCTCAAAGCCTCAGGCCTTGAAGGGGCAGAGGTGAGGAGAGCTATTTCCTTTTTAACTCTTAAGTTATATTTGGTCATCCAGCCTCTAAATCAGCTCAGTGTGTGCCAAAATTTAGATCTAATTACAGTTTTTGAGTGCTTATTATGTGATATTGCTTTTTCTTTTGGTCTTAAAGATGTTATGAATTGTTTCATCAGTGCCAGTTCCTAAGTCCCTCTCGAGCTTCTTGTTAAATTTATTTGTCAGTCACAGCCCTCACCCCACAGGTATTCAAATCTGCTCCAAGCAGCCAAATGAGGGGATTTTTTTAGCACTCCATCCCTATCTCCTAAAGCAACCTAAACTTCCTGATATGATTGATCTGATTCCCCAAACAACCTATTTTCTTTGCTTTCTTGAACTCTTCTGTGCTAACTGGGCATCTAGAATAGGTGCTTTGCTTTATAGTTTGCACAGTTAACAGACTCTGTAGAGTGAGTAGTTTCTCCTAAGGGTTGCCTGTTCAGTAGGTAAATTCAGACTTCTTGTAAAACAGAGACCCACTTGAACCTCTGACTTACAGTTTTTCTAGATTCTGCCTTCCCTAGCAGACTCAAAGGCCTTTGGAGGAAGTTTGAGTCCCAGCTTGAGCTCTCAGAAATCTGCACTTCCCTGTCCTTCAGCAGTATCTTCAAAAAAGTTGTGTCTCCCAAGCAAATATCCTAGGAATGGGAAGCCAAAAGCCCAAGAAGATCCAGGTGTCCCTGTCTTCCTTAGTCCCTTTGTGTGGCGTGAGTGTGTGTTTCCCAGGTCAGTCAGGGACAGAGTCATCGCTAGGACAAGTGCTACCGATTCTGTATCCACGGCAGCACGCCTTACGTGCAGGTCGCGAGGTTATAGAATGTGGACTGACATTGTGTTTATTCTCTGGGATCATTTGGTTTTACCTTTGAAACTCGGGTGCAGAGTGTGTACTTGTAAGACACTGACATCATTCATTCATTCATTCATTCGTCACATACAGTTATTATTGAGATCTGAGGAAGGTGAGCCATGAAACTACAAGAGAAGAAAAACCCGCTCGGCGGGGTGGGGGGTGGGGGGTGGGGGTAGGCAGCCTGTATCAAGGCTCTGATGTTGGAGAGTGCCTGGTGGGCTGAGTGTGTGAAAGATTAGGGGAAAGGAGGTCAGAAAAGGAGCTGCAGCGTGAGGTTTGTAGAGGCTTCTTGGGGAGCTCCAGCCTTGGCTGTGAGTCAGGTGGAAAGCAACGGAGAGAAGGTAGCTGCATTTCTGAGACGGGGAGACTGCAGGAGAGGCAGACTGAGGTGGGGAGTGCTGACCAGCTCTGCTTTTATCATGATAACTCTGAAGTGTCTGTTAGCCCTCCATGCAGAGCTGCCAAAAAGGCAGCTGGATCACACATCCGCAGTTCAGGGGACAGAGCCGGGCTGCAGACGTAAAGCGGGAGTCATCGGCGGGTATTCAGAGCCAGGAGGTCGGATGAGATTTACAAGGGCAGCACCAGGCGCATCTGGAGTCAGTGCTGGCAGATGACAGGTGGGACCAGCGTCAAGTAGGATACTTCCCTTCGGCTCTGCTTACTTGCTGGCACATGGGCCCAGGGCTCCCAGAATTAGATTTAACCAAGGTCAGGGTTTCACCAGGAAGTGTGACAAAGCAAGAGGAGGCAAAGGAAGGGAGAGTGTGCACAGAAGTGATTACAATAAGGTCTCATGGAATGTATCTGACGTGAAGTGTCAAGAGATGGAAAGGGATGCATTCAAGGGCAAGTGGTGGGATCAGTGAATTACTAATATATGTCCTGGTTGGGTAGAAGAATTATAGGAGTTGGGATACTCAAGGAATAAACTGGAAAGATAAGAGGCGAAACTGGGGCTCAGGGTGCTTCAGCAGGGACTGTGGAAGCATTGAAGTCATTTATAATGATAGAATTTATGGTCGTTATTTTAAGGTGGGCTGTGACCCACTTCAACCATTGTGGAATAGGTTTAGTGGATCAAGACCAGTGTTATCAAAACTAAATACAATAGAATGGAAGATATTTGAGTGATTACAAGTAACAAGAACACATATTGCTTTGTGAAATGTTTGTTTCAACCATACATATGTTCTGCCCGTAGTCCGAGTCCCCGGTCAGGAAAGAAGACTCCTCCAAACAATGCAACTTGCAATAGGGGAATTTATTACTGACTCGAGCCAGGGCCTCCCGCCCTCACCAAAGGTGTGAGGACGGAAAGGCCCCAAGCCCCAGTTCTCTCTGGTATTTATTAGGTCAAAAAAGCAGCAGGTAGTTGGCGCAAGCGGATTGGTTACACAGCGGGTGGTTGGCGCAAGCGGTTTGGTTACACAGTTGCAAGGTAATTTTTGTTGGCCCAATCCTTCCTGGGCTTTCAGCTTTCCCCTGATGGGTTCCCTTTTTCTTGCTAGGCATATGTTGATTGGCTGGCTCCAGGTGGCCTGATAATTATGTTACCCCAGGAAACCAGGCCTACTCCTAATATAGGCTGCCTGTCATGGCGTTAGCCGTGACAGCCTCACACATAGATATATGTATTCATATAAGTTATGTACATAGAGAGGTCTGTTTGTAGTGGGTCATCTTCATGCATTCCTTAAATTAAGGCAAGTTGAAAAAGTTTGGAAAACACTGTAGGGTTTGTTTGTGGGAACAAGCACCTGAGGATAAGGTTCTTAGAAGTATTTGCATGTCCTAAAAAGACTTTAAAAAGCCAGCCATTCCTGAGTGTCTTGTGTGTGGTGGAAGTTAGTAACTCAACACACCCAAACCAAACAATAACACACCCATGAGGGACTCTGCTGTTAAATTTGCAAGTCTTCTTCAAATCTAAATAAAAGATATTCTTTTCTTTTTCTGACACTTGTAAATATAGGTGCCTTTAAAAATTAAATTAAATGCTAACCTTTTATTTTTTATATTGAACAAATATATATGTTCAATGATTATAATGCATACACACACACACCTGATTTCCTTTGAGTCCAAACCAAACTTTTCCCAGTTGTGTGTTTATTTTCATGATGCAAATAAGTTTATTTATAAAATATATAACTTTTCTTAAGTTAAAAATGTAGTAACCTTAGACACCTTCATGGCAAAATTTAATGACAAAATGGAAACAATACACTTCATCCAGATAGGTATACCCTACTTAGATTACATTTCAAAAATCATTTTTTCATAAAAATCATTTGAAATTTAAAACCACGTCTCCATTAGGAGTGTTAACATTTGATGGTTGGCTTTTCAAGCAAATCTATGGGATCTGATACACTTGTGAATGAAACACACCCATAATTACTTCTAAGTCCCTTTGACCCCTGGCAAGTGGGAAGCCGTTGTTACTAGTGGGCTTGATTTTAGGTCAGGATAAGCCTCTGGTTGGTGGGTAGGTGTATCACGTTCCTGGGGCTGTCATCACAAAGTACCACCCACTAGGATGGCTTAAGACAACAGAACTTTATTCTGGGACTGTTCTAGAAGCTGGAGGTCCAAAATCAAGGTGTCAGCAGGGTCCTGCACCCTCTGAGACGGGGTAGAAAACTTCCTTGTCTCTCCCCACCTTCTGGTGGTGGCTGTCAATTCGTGGTGTTCCTTGGCTTGCAGCTGTTCATCACTTGGGCTCTGCCTCTGTGGTCACGTGGTGTTCTCTCTGTGTGCCTTTATGAGGACACTAGTCATCTTGGATGAAGGGCTTATTTTGTTACAGTAAAATCAAATTTTAACTAATTATGCCTGCAAGAATCCTATTTCCAAACAAGTAAAGTCATATTCTGAGGTACTGGGAGTTAGGACTTCAACATATCTTTTGGGGGGGACATAATTCAGCCCCTGACAGTGAGCAATTGGGGAGCCACAGGTGGTTCAGCTGGCAGAAGCCTAGTGTGGAAGGTTGGGGGCTTCCATGGCTGGAACGTTATTGGCAGGACCTAGAGAGCACTAGGGGCTTCCCTGGTGGCTCAGATGGTAAAGAATCCGCCTGCAGTGAGGGACATCTGCGTTCGATCCCTGCGTTGGAAAGACCCCCTGGAGAAGGGCATGGCAACCCACTCCAGTATTCTTGCCTGGAGAATCCCATGGACAGAGGGGCCTGGCAGGCTATAGTCCATGGGATCGCAGAGTCAGACATGATTGAGCACGCAGACACTAGCTGTTCAGATGTGTAGATGGCTCCTATGTCAGTTATGTCATGGATGCTTCATTTTTAAAGGTCACAGTTACACTGGGTAGAAATAAACAAATATAAGAAGTTTACATTGAATGGAATTAACAATCTATAAATTTTCATCTGAATTATGTCTTAATAGATCCCATTCCTCCTCTCAGGATCTAACAATATCGCCATCACAGTGAACTGCAGTGCTAGATTTCAGTGATGATGACACGAAAAACAAGGTGTGTTATTCAACAGCTAGTGAACTAAGGAATGAAGTGAGCAAAGTGTTTATTATGAGCCAGAGTTACCCCTCAGCACACAGCTCCCAGGAATTGGGAGGAGTATATAAATGGCTAAGAGCAGAGGTGAACTTTGAAGCAATTTACTTTTTCTTCAAATGTTCTTTTCTTTCCAAGCTTGCTTCAGTGCAGATGTGTCTCCTGAATAAGTAAATTTCAAGGACCAGCTTATAATCTTGGATTCATTCTGTGGGTGCTGTGCTGGTCATTGTCAGACACAAGTTTGGGGAAGACACCAAAGATGGTTCAGGCAGGGGGAATAAGGGGATTACCACCAAGGTGACCTTTTTAAATTTTATTTTTTTTTAACGCAAAAAACCTTTTGTACTGGGGTATAGCCAGTTAACAGTGTTGTGATAGTTTCAGGTGAACCGGGAGGCTTTTTAGTCGTTGGTTTCCTAGAGAAGTGTTCTTACATGTAAAAGGACTTCTGTTTATTTCTTTCTCATCCTTCAACAGGTAACATAATCAACTGAATTAAAATCAGGGGTAATATCACATGTTAACAGCACATTGATATTTTTGGAAGGCTTTGTAAAAAAGTAGAATATGTGCAGGGAAAAAATGAAAACCGTAAAAAGACATATACTGAAAAGTTGATTTTTCTCTTACCCCCAAAATAGTAAATACTCTTGCGTTACCTTCATTAGAAATAAGGAAAGGTGATCCGTCCAGTGTGGTCTTTATTTGTGATAAGGTCACTTCTGGTTCCTAATCGGTGGAACTGGTGTAATGAGTTGCATTTCCAGAACAAGAAAATGTTTTGCAGATACTCAGACTTTTTCCCTTCGGTGGCCAATACCAAGAGTGTAAAAGGTGATGGTCAGAATGAGGAACAGAATTTGTGATCCAATCACCTCAGGTATCTGCATGTTGTACTTAGAAACTCTGCGGGAACCATATGCAGAAACGCACACACAAATTGAATCAGAAAGGGAGAATTCCCCTGGGTACAAGATTTAGTTTTCTCATTAGAAAAAAAGGAATGGCCTGAGAGTTTATCCTTATTTGGATGAGAACTTTAAAAAGCCAATGATGCCGAGAGTCCTCATTAAAATACCACCTGTGCGCTTCAGTCCTCTTGGGAAAACTATCAACACCAAGGAAGGGTCAAGCCTGCTCAGGAAATTCTAAATCATATCAATTATTCTTATGCAGCCCCAGAATCCGGTTTCTGGTTTAAAAGGTTGAAAACTCGTTAAGGATTTTTTGCTCTTGCTGTGTGGACCTCAACAAGAAGGTATTATAAAAGGTTATTGCAACTGGGTCTATGAAAGTTCTGTTGATTGAGAGGGAAGAAAATGCAAGTAGACATTATAAAAGATTACTTTCTGTGCTGCTAATGATCACTTTTGGTTTTGGTTTTCCTGAATGTTCAGGAAAGAAAGAGAGCTCACCGGAAAGGAATTTGTTGCAAAAGAATAATTGCCCAGTACATTACACAGCACAGTGGGGTTATAATGAATATGAGAAAGTGCAATATCTAACCAACCCTGAGTTACAGTAATAGTTTGATTCAACTTCTTATGCAGAATGTTGAACAACCAGATAGTTTTGCCCAAAAGATAGGACTGCAATTGTTTTGAAAGTTTCTTGGGGGAAATGCAATTAGTGACAAGAATTAATAAAGTCAAAACAACTGAATATGAAGATGAGCCCCTGTTCTTTTGTTCTTTCTATGTATTGTAAGAAATAGCAAGAAAATGATTACATTATACCTAAATGAATTAAACAAAGCTCCAAAACATAAATTAGAATTTAACTATGCCATTAAAAACTAATTTAATTTGCAAGCCATCATTACTAGATAATAAAAGCCCATTGCAAAATGTACAAGAATATCTTGTGAACATGTGGGGAAAAAAAAAGCAAGTAATAAATCTCATTGAGCAGATGAGTTTCTGTTACATTAGCAGATAAAAATGCTGAATGGATGTTTCAGGATGTAATGAAAACCAGCAAATAATGGAACAACTGGTTTGCTTAATTTTTTTGGTCATAAATGGTTTTATAGTTAAAGTAAGGCCTCAGGGAAAGTTAGGGAAGCACACACAATGTTTGGATTTGGTGCAATAAAATCTGTTCTCAAACCAGGACAAAGAAAAGGCATTTAAATATTTTGTTGGTCAACAAATGAAATGTATTATATTCTACTTCATTCAAGCGTCAACAATATCTTGTTTTAGTTAATTGAAATCTGATGGAAAATGCTGCCTTGTCCCTATAGTTTATCTTATTAAATTATGCTGGAAATAACAAGGTGTATATTAAAAAATTCAAGAGTAGGAATACAAAAATATATTTAGTTCTGGTGTTACTGTTTAAAAACTTACTAAGAAGATACCATTAACATTTCCTTAGCTGATTAGAATACAGTGCAGATTAGTTTCATAAAACTCAGTTTATTGGAAATGAGTTTTAAATATATGTTGTCTAATAAAGTAGCTAATGATAAGTATCAACACTTCCCCCCACCTGTACTTATTACTGCTGGCAGAACCTGCAAATGGAATATTCTTACAGACAGTCATCCTGGAGTTCTGCCAGCAGGTGGCAGTATAACCCCGCTTTTCCAATCTCTCCTGCTCCAGTTTTTAAAATTATAACTTTTATGGCGTCATAGCGTTAATATGCAGTGGAGATGAAAACTTTTCCCCTGGTTGTGTCATTCCATTTGAGGCTGTGCAGTGACTCCACGTAGTGATGTGCTTCTGAAGCGAGAACCTGTTTCTTCCACATGGTGATGCTCCCATACGGATTTTCACATGCTAAATTATTGTGGTAATGCTTTTATTAAATTGCTTCGTGATTTGATACAATGGGACATGCTCATTGCTCGAGACTGAATGTTTGTGTCTCTCCCCCTTTTCCCTTCCATTGGAATGTTTAAACCCTAATCCTGATTGTCTTGGTATTAGAAGATCAGGAATTCAGGGAGGTAATTAGATGATTAGGTTTATATGAGATCAAGAGGGTAGAGGTTCCATGATGAGATTAATATCCTTACATTAATACACCAGAGGTTTTTCTCTCTTTACCATGTGAAGATACAGCAAGAAGACTATCCATACCTTGATCTTGAACTTCTCACCTCAGTAACTGTGAGAAGTAAATGTCTCTTGTTTAAGTCACCCATCTATGATGGTTTGTTACAGCAGCTAGAGCTGGCTGAGACATTCATTTATGTTTTAACTGTTGTGAAATCTTAACATTAAAGAGGGTTAACGTGCAGCTTAAACGTCATCTTACCACTGCTGCAGTTCCTAAATTTCCCCAGTGGGCTGACACTCCTGTTTCATGCTGCATTTCCTGTTTACAGGCCTGGAGACTGGCTACTTTCTCTTGAGATTTTCTGTGTATACATTTGCTTTCTTACTAGACTGTGAGCTTCTCAAGGACAGTGCTACATTTTCATTCTTAGAACTCTGTCCTTCCACCCAGTGTTGGGGATTTTGTAGTCACTCGAAAGGATTTGTTGAACTGATTCAAGTCTTGTCTGAAGGCTCACAGAATGGAAGTTTTTAGGTCTGGCTCCATTTTACAGAGGGGCTTCCTTGGTGGCTCAGGGGTAAAGAATCTGCCTGTTAAAGCAGGAGATGCAAGAGATGTGGGTTTGATCCCTGAGTCGGGAAGATCCTCCGGAGAAGGGAATGGCTATCCACTCCAATATCCTTGCCTGGGAAATCCCATGGACAGAGGAACCTTGCGGGCTATAGTCCTTGGGGTCACAGAAGAGTAGGACATGACTTCGCACCTAAACCACAACAGCCACCGTGTTACAGAGTACCTCAATGATGTATTTAAGGAGAAGCCAAGAATTCTTGCCTTGCAAGATAAAGCCAGACTCCTAACTCTAATTTTGCTGAGCACACAAACAAGAAACTTTACCGATTACAGTAATTAATAGAAAATGATATATTGAGTTGCATTGCCCAACTTGAAATGGGGCTACTTTCTAACATAGCAACTTTCTTATAGTTCATTACCAAGAATGAAAAATTTTAAATCTAATGAAATGGCAGAAGAGACAGAATGTCAATACTAAGGTGAAATGAACCTTTAAATGCAGAATTATCAATAAATGTATCATTGATTTTGGGAGAGTAGTCATAGATACAGTCATTTATTTGTGAAGCCACTTACTTTTTATAAATGACTTACTGCAGTAGAAGTGAGGAAAGACTATATTTCATTTCAAAATTCTGGATGCAAGAGATGAAATAATTATCCAAATGACCCTTACATGGATTACATTTCCTTTATTTATATTACTTTTAATGTCCTAGCATTCTTTATTAGATTATGTACTCGATGACATCTTAAAATTTCTAAGTTGAAAGACTCCATCTGTGAACTATTATTAATATGAAAACGTTTTCTGAGCCCCTGGGACTTTTAGCTGGAGAACATTTTCCCCACAATTCAAGTTTACTTGTCTTCACAGCCAGATTTACTGCTTTCATACAGCCAAGAGAAATGTCAGTGCTGTGCTTCTCCTATCCCTCACTGCAATAGCATCTTGCTGGTACCAATTCCGGGACTGTCTTGTCTTTAGAGGAGACGTATTCTTCCTGGCAGAGGATTTTCCTGTCAACACTTGGGCAGACTGTGAGGATTAGAGAGTCCAGGGTACGTGTGCTTTGCTACATCCTGATCACTTGGAACTCAGGCAGTGCACATGTCCACACACTCCTAGGTCTTTTTCCTGGCAGATCTCCTTTTGACATCACTCGTTTGGACTACAGTCAATGGGGTTGCAAAAGAGTTGGACACGGCTTAGCAACTAAACAACAACAATTTAACTGGAAAAGGAAAGGAAGAAGCTGCTGAATCTGAAACACAGACCTTACTTTCTTCATCCTTCTGCATTTGAAAAGTGGCTTGCAATTTATTTTTAGTGATTTGGATTAACTCAAGCCCAGGGATTAGTTAATACTTTGTAATAAATGCCTGTTTTGTAGAAAAGAGTACTGAAGTGATCACTGAGTGACCCACTTGTGATAGAAATAAGGAGGGTCGTCACCTACTTACCTCCATTTGTTTCTAAGGATCAAATGAAACATGGAAATAAAAAATGCCTTGAATTGGAGCATGACTATCTACATTTTAGTTGTTATTACTACTAACTGTGAGTACAGGCCTTAGGCGCAGATAAATCAAATGTCCTAAATCCATGTCATGGGCCTCAGGATTTGAGGCACAGTGACTCTATCTAGTTGCAACTCATCATTATGACATGAATATTCCCTGATTTCTCTTCCTTTTACAGAGAAACAAACGAAATCACACTTGGTTTAAAAAAACACGCTAATAGGACCTTCTTCAGAGATCCTCTCCCACTACTGCGGCTCTTCTGTGTTCAGGAGGGTTAGGAGGGTATGTATACTGTGTTTGGAAATAATTTTCTCTTGTTCTGGTTCTCTTAGTGGCCAAGGTCATCATCAGCAGGGAGTGATTGTTAATCTAGAGGCTCCCACTTACTCTTTTTTCACCACATTAATTTACACTAAAGAAGCCAACTTGGCATTCACTTGTTCCTAATAGAGGAGATCTGCATTCAGGTGGGAGTATTTAATAGCAGCGGGTCCTGCTATTTCTTCTCCATCCTGGTGGCACATTGGTATTGCTCCTCACGGAGTTAAATTGTAGCAGGGAAATACGAAAAGAGCTCAAAGACGCGGTCTTGTATGGAACATAATGCACAGTTATAACAAACAGAGCTTGATAAAATACCAGCAACAGGGAGCACAGTTATTTATTGCTTCAAGGGAAAATCAAGCAAAATAGCTACAAATTGTTTAAAGTACATTCCTTCCATCTTTCTTGAGTTTCAGTCTCTTTAGCTGTGAAACAGAAAAGACCTTTGTTATTTCCCAAGCCAAGATTTGGCTTCCTTGGTGTGCAGTGCCTGCCTTGGCTTCCTGTGAAGGAACGAGCTTAAAGAAAACTGAGAGCAATTAACCTCGGCACCATGATAAACAAGTGTACACCTCCACAAAGCCGGGGGGGCCTCGGGGTGCAGGTGTCTCCAGGAGGCTTGGTGTGGGAGCCCTGGTGGGGAGCTGTCTCACTGTGGAGCTGTACCACACTTCCGCCTTCCACTCTTCCTTGGGGCATCGGCCAGGAGCCTGGGGTGCTCTCTCTTACTTCACACACGTGTGTGTGTGCTAAGCCACTTCAATGGTATCTGACTCTGCACGAACCCAGGGGCTGTAGCCCGCCAGGCTCCTCTGTCCATGGGATTCTCCAGGCAAGAATACGGGAGAGGGTATTCCTCCTCCAGGTGATCGTCCCACCCAGGGATCAAACCTGCATCTCCTAAGGCTCCTGCACTGCGGGTGGAGTGTTTGCACTGAGCCATCGGGAAAGCCCCTCTTATTTCATGGACAGTATTAAAAACAAGAGTTGAGTGCTGTGTCAAGGGGAAAAAAAAATCAGGAAATGTCAGCAGAACCTCTGACATTGTGTGAAGTACCTCTTGTTTCTCTCTTCCCCAAAACCTTGTTGTGGATTGCCAGCTTCTCTGGTCCATATTGCATCATTGCATCATTATACAGGACAGCGACAGACTTGTTCATGCATAGGCATGGCCACCTGGCAGAGAGCTCTGCACTCCATGGGTCATCTAAAAATACTTCGTGCTTCACTGACATGGCCAACTTCAAAGATTTCGAAGAGGAAAGTTTCTTTGCTAGGCTGAAGGTGTCACCCTGATGTCATGAGGGTACGTGGGCATGCCTGTGTTTAGTGGCTATAGCAGGTGACCACAGATTATCATGCAACCACTGTGTATTGCATTGGTAATGTGTTCTACAATCTTCACTCTAGTCTCCTTTTCATAAGAATATAAGGTCAATTTCAGTAAATTTATCAGAAGTGGTACATAAAGGGAAGTCTAGTAAATGATAGGGGCTGTCAGTGTATGAAGACTAGTAAAAGAATCCAATATGAAATTTCTGTGTTTGAGGGCTGCTGGAGATTAGATCAGTCAGCATAGCACGCTGCTAGTATCAGACATTTGCAATTAATCCTCAAATAAATGTTAAGAGGTAGAAAAGCAAAGATCCAGAATTATCACTCCAAGTCCAATTTAGAGACCATCTGCTATAAAATATACTGAGTTAGACCTCTCAGACCTGGCTAAGAAGTGTGGATAAACCTTTGCAGTGCAGATGCTGTTATTTAACAAAGTCAGTAATGCGAAACATCAGTTTGTTTAGCTTTCTTAAGTGGAAACAGGATAAAACATTTTGCAGAAATGAATGAGTAAGAATGTGGTGATAACCCTTATCAAAACATTTCGAATGACTGCCTAAAATAACACAGCTAGTAAATGGCAGAGAAGTTAAGGCAAATGCAGAAATTGAGTATTACTCAGCTAAAGCCAGTTATGATTTTTCTGAACAACATTTTTTTTTTTTTTTCACATGAATTAACTGTTTGGATATCTTATCCATCTGGACAGGGATGTCCCAGGTGGCTCTGTGGTAAAGAATCTGCTTACCAATGCAGGAGATGCAGGAGATACGGGTTTGATCTCTGGGTCAGGAAGATCCCCTGGAATAGGAAATGGCAACCCACTCAAATATTCTTGCCTGGGAAATCCCATGGACAGAGGAGTCTGCCGGGCCACAGTTCATAGGGTCCCAAAAAGTCGGACACGACTGGGTGACCGGGCATACACACACAGAAGCAGTTAGCAATACAGTGTCTATTTTGTGGTGCTTAAATTTTTCAAATCTAGATTGTTTATGTGTGTTTGGTTACTAAGGTCAATTTTATTATTATATAAATTTACCACAGATTATTATTTTGTTAATTCCACAAGAATTGATTGAATATATGCTTAGGATTGGGCTCAGACAGTAAAGAATCTGCCTGCAATGCAGGAGACATGGGTTCAATCCCTGGATCGGGAAGATCCCTTGAAGAAGAGAATGGCACCCCACTCCAATATTCTTGCCTGGAGAATGCCATGGACAGAGGAGCCTGGCAGACTACAGTCCATGGGGTTGCAAAGAGTCAGACACGATTGAGCGACTAACACTTTCACTTTCATGCTTAGGATTGTTGAGATTACAAAACTGTTTGAGACTTGGTCCCTGTCCTCAAGGAGTCTGTAGCTTAGTAGAGATATTAAAAGTCTTATGAATAATGAATAGTTCAAGAAAGTGTGTGGTTAGTGCCCAGAGTTAGATTTAATAGGTTTGGGGCAGCTTCATATAAACCTGGAAGCTGTAGGTTGGATCCTAAGCTGCATGCCAGTGGTTTCATCTTAGCTGGCTACATGACTTTTCTCAGATAAATTTTATTTATTTAAAATGGGTAATACAATGTTTTGTGAATATCAAATGATATGATATATGAAAAAGTGCTCTGTAACACACTTTGCTGCATTCCAGATTACTGTTAGGATTTCTGAGAGGGTGAGTTTGCATCTGGTGGAGAGACTTGACTAAGGAATGTTTAATCAGCAGCCTTGAATGGAGGGTTGAAGTTCAAAAGCTGATGGTAGGGCGGGGACTTCAGCCTAAAAGGAAGAAAGCTACACAAAGCAGAAAGAATGAGATTTCTTTCTTTCTTTCTTCTAAAATAAATTTTATTTGTTTATTTGGTTTTGGCTGTGCTGGATCTTCATTGTTGCACGCGAGCTTTCTCTAGTTTCGGTTCACGGACTCTGGAGAGTGGCTCAGTCATTGTGGTCCTTGGGCTTAGTTGCTTCATGGCATTCTTTTTTTAATTGAAGTATAGTTACAGTGCAATATTATATAAGTTACAGGCATACAACATAGTGATTGACAATTTTAGAGGTCACACTCCATTTACATTTATTCCAAAATATTGGCTATATTCCCCATGTTATATGGTATATCTTACAAACCAAGTAGTTTTTACTTCCTACTCCCACACCCCTAAATTGTCCCTTCCTCTGCCTCTCTCCATTGGTAACCACTAGTTTGTTCTCTGTATCTGGGAGTCTGCTTCTTTTTTTGGTTAAAATCACTATTTTGTTGTATTTTTAAAATTCTACATATAAGTGATATCATACAGTATTTGTCTTTTATGGTCTGACTTATTTCACTTAGCATAATACCCTCTAAGTCCATCCATGTGGCTGCAAATGGCACAATTTAGTTCTTTTTTCCTTTTTTTGTGGCTCAGTTGTATTCTATCATGTGTGTGTATGTTACATCTTCTTTATCCATTCATCTGTTGATGGACATTTAGGTTGCTTCCATATTTTGGCAACTGTAAATAATGCTTCTATGAACACTGGGGTATGTGTAACTTTTTGAATAAGGGTTTTTGTTTGTTTTTTTCAGATGTATATACTGAGGAGTAGAATTGCTGGGTCATATAGCAGAGTTTTTTGTTTTTAATTGTGATATATATATACCACAGGGCTTCCCTGATGGCTCAATGGATAAAGAATCTGCTTGCCAATGCAGGAGCCACAGGTTCCATTCCTGGGTTGGGAAGATCCCTGGGGGAGGGCATGGTAACCCACTCTAGTATTCTTGCCTGGAGAATTCCATGGACAGAGGAGCCTGGCGGGCTACAGTCCATGAGCTTGCAAAGAATTGGACACGACTGAACAACTAACGCTTTCACTTTTTTTCATATATGTCATAAATTTTAATATTTAATAATTTAAAGTGTACATTTCAGTGGCATTAAATACATTCTCACTGTTGTATATTAATATAAACATATGCATTTTATGTAACTAAGAATGATATTGAATGTGACATTTTCCATCCTTGTTTTCCTTTTTTAAATTTCACTGGGCATTGTTCTGTGAGCACATTTCCTTGCTGTCTTAATGAGTTGTAAAGTGTGTTTAAGTAATAGCTGTTGCAAAAAGAGGCGGGAGAATTGGCTCTAATCTCCGCAATAGCACAGACTTGCTCTATAACCTTTACCCAGATGTTCAGCCAATCACAACCTCACTTTTACTGCCTGCAAAATTGGATAATACTTGCTAGCTATTCCCTGGGGGTGCGATGAAGAGCAATGAGGTAATGCCTGGGAATTGCTTTCTCTTCTCGGTAAGAAAGGTGCTATGCATGTAAAGATTGTTATATCACATTGAGCCCTTGCTGAGCCAAAGATGGAGACAGCGAGGGCGGAACCACTTTCTTCTATTCTTTACCATCAGCCCCCACATCCTATCTCTGTGAGCTTATGGGCCTCCTTTCTATATGAAGGGCTTATCACATAAACACACAGCTGCATTGTGTTTCTACAGCGACTGAAAATATTTATGGCTTAGAAAGCAGTCATTCTCGATGATTTGATTAGTGTGCTATGAAGACACAGACAATATCAGGAGCATCCAGTAGCATTTCAGTATTCCAGCTTCATCTGTTCCTCTAGCTTATATTTATCATTGTTCTTTAAATCTTAGGTGACGGCTGCTGCCTTTGCTAACAGGGTTTCTATCTGTGTGGATAAGTGGGACTGTGTGACCTGCTGTCCTTGCTACACTCCCTAACTGTGTCGTTTGTCTGCTCATTGCAGGGCCGGCATCTGTTAGTGTATCCACATAATGGAATGGATAAGATGATGGTTTCATGCCCTTCCTCCTAGTACAGAATTCCAGGATTATCTATCACATTTGCCCTCAAATCTATACCTATAATGATAGGACTCTCAAGTATTCTAAGAGTGAATTTCTTTGGGGAAGCTGATTCATCATTCATTTTATGAGACCAGGGTATTTCTTCTGTCTTCTGCAAACCTCTTTCCACTTTGAATCTGCATATTGCTTAGTTTTCTATGGATGGTAACTGACATTTCTCTGAAGTCTTCATAAAATTAGAAGGCAGTAGATAGAGAACCCTTCTTCTAGCAGCTTCTTACATAGGGTGCTTGCAGTTGACAGCATCTTAGAATCGTTTTAGATCATCTTTAGAATCATTTTTGTCATCCTTTAAACAGCCTGTGGTACGGGAATCACATAAGTGTATTTTAAAGATGAGGGGGTGCACGTGTCTCTTTCAGATCTGGTTTCCTCAGTGTGTATGCCCAGAAGTGGGATTGCTGGGTCATATGGCAGTTCTATTTCCAGTTTTTTAAGAAATCTCCACACTGTTTTCCATAGCGGCTGTACTAGTTTGCATTCCCACCAACAGTGTAAGAGGGTTCCCTTTTCTCCACACCCTCTCCAACATTTATTGCTTGTAGACTTTTGGATAGCAGCCATCCTGACTGGCGTGTAATGGTACCTCATTGTGGTTTTGATTTGCATTTCTCTGATAATGAGTGATGTTGAGCATCTTTTCATGTGTTTGTTAGCCCAATGTTCATTGCAGCACTGTTTATAATAGCCAGGACATGGAAGCAACCTAGATGCCCATCAGCAGATGAATGGATAAGGAAGCTGTGGTACATATACACCATGGAATATTACTCAGCCGTTAAAAAGAATTCATTTGAACCAGTTCTAATGAGATGGATGAAACTGGAGCCCATTATACAGAGTGAAGTAAGCCAGAAAGATAAAGAACATTACAGCATACTAACACATATATATGGAATTTAGAAAGATGGTAACGACAACCCTATATGCAAAACAGAAAAAGAGACACAGAAGTACAGAACAGACTTTTGAACTCTGTGGGAGAAGGTGAGGGTGGGATGTTTCGAAAGAACAGCATGTATATTATCTATGGTGAAACAGATCACCAGCCCAGGTGGGATGCATGAGACAAGTGCTCGGGCCTGGTGCACTGGGAAGACCCAGAGGAATCGGGTGGAGAGGGAGGTGGGAGGGGGGATCTGGATGGGGAATACGTGTAAATCTATGGCTGATTCATATCAATTATGACAAAACCCACTGAAAAAATAAATAAATAAAGATGAGGGGTATAGGCTTGAGGCACCTGAAGACAGGCTGTATGTAAATGGATGAATCTGGATGTTAATCCAGGACTGCCATTCTCTACCCCATGCTGAGAGACAAGAGGCAATTTCTTTTCCAAGCAGGACCATAAGAAATAATAAATCAAAATAAGAATTTAGGATGGCTGTATTTTATTCCAGCACTTCTGTCTTTCCTCTCATCTGTGTGATGTTAGTCAGCAGAGACTCTCCCCTTTGCAGTCTGTATATTGTACAGCATCCGAAACAGCACTCTGGACAGTCAGCAAAGGCCTGAGGTCTTATTCTGTTCTCCAGATCAAACAATGAACTGTTTGTTTTTTCCACAGAGGCATTTAAAAATCTTACACATCTGGACAATGCCTCAAGCATCTAGAGGGATCTGCCCGAGTATCAAGAATGTTTCAAAGAGCATTTCTGAATAGCAGTCTTTACATTTTATTTCTATTACACTTCATCTGTGCATTTTGAAATGCATTCCCCGCCCAGTTGTATTCATCCTACCGCCTCTGATATGAGGAAGGGAGCACACCTTTTATCTCCATTTCACAGATGTGCAGACTGAGTGGCGGGCTGCGTGGGGGGAGGCCCTTAGGCATTCTGACTCCGGAGTCTGATGATGAGACCCTGGGTCCTCCTGTGCCCTCTTGCTCCATGCTATTTCCAATTTGCTTTCTCATCTCGAGAGAGCATTTTCATCTTTTATTTTTGGATGATAGTTTCAAGTTTCATTTGCACCACCAGACCTGTAAATTCTTTTGTTCTGTAGAAGGCCGGGTCAGGATGACATCTCTTTCTTTTGTTTGCGGGGGAGGGGGGCATCTGATAGATAGGAAGATCTGCACTAAAAATGAATCATTTTCCTTGCTTTTAACTCAGCTTAGTTTATCATATGCCAAAGGCTTAGATTTAGATTTAAAAGAACTGGCAATAATATCTGCAGAACTGCCATTTTAAAAATGTAATATAATACCCAACTTTTTGTCTTCTAGTACTGCTTATAAATACATATAGATAAATCAATCTTAGAAAATTTATTGCAAATCAGAAAATATATCCACCAAGTTTTTTTTTTTTTTTCTATAGGTGAAACTAAGAATGACTTTCCGTTTTCCACATACAGAGCTATTGGTAATTTATATTACAAAGTAGTTCTTGCTGGCCATAGTGTTATAGAATGTGGTTTTTGTCTATTTTGATTTTTGGAAAGTAAGGAATAATCATAGCTTAACAGGAACTATGTGGCTTGCTTGATGACCCAATCAACAGAGACAGATCCCGTCTACTAGACCTGTGCCATGCTCAGTGAGAACACACTTGAAGGGGTAAATGAATGAATGAGTGAAGAGTGTATAAACTGAGTTGGACAAAGAAAGTTAGCAGAAATCAATTGGATATTGGAGGGCAATTCATGCAATACTTGATTGGAAATCAACAGGTATAGCCACTAAGACTGTGTTAACTGACCTCAGGAAAGTCAGGTAGGAAAAGTTATAAACTAGGAAGTGATGTTTAAGAATAAATTTCCAGTGAGAGAAAAAAACCGAGAGAAACCTCAAAAGCATTGAGCCCAGTAGGCCAGGCACAGCTCCCCTATAGTGTTTTATTTAAGGATCCAAAAACGTGTTGGCTATCTGTTCTGTGCCGGGGACAGTGCTAGTGGCCAAGTCCACAGACATCAGTCCGGTTGTGGTTCCTGTCTAGTGTTGAAAGCGAAAATGTCAGTTGCTCAGTTGTGTCTGACTCTGACCGCACAGACTGTAGCCTGCTGGGCTCCTCAGTCCACCAGACTCTCCAGGCAAGAATACTGGAGTGGGTTGCCATTCCCTTCTCCTGGGGATATTCCCCACCCAGGTAATGAACCCAGATGTCCCACATTGTAGGCAGATTCTTTACTGTCTAAGCCACCAGGGAAGCCCTATGGTTCCTGTCTAAGCTCAATCCAAATAGGGGACACATACTGGAAATCTATTGATATCAATGTCATATTATTATTGATAACGTAGAGATGTGTATATGATTCTTCAAAATTCATAGAAAGGGAGTGATCAGTTTTGCTTAGCACGAGGTTTTTGTTTTTATTTTTGTTTTTTTACAGAGAAAGGATAAGTAAAGATTTTTGTGGTGCTTCAGTTTCATTTTTAAAATTTACACTTGTAGGCAGATGACCATGAGGAATGTTGATAGAATCCTTATATCCATCAGGTTTTACCTTCACTGCCATGCTAGTCCTTTATAAACAAGACAACTGAGGCCCCGAGAAGCCAAGTATGGTGTCCAAGATTACCCAGCTGATGAGTGATTCAAACCTGGTTCTGTGGGGCTTCAAAGCTCATGCTGCTTCTGCCACTTGGCCACCTGGAGTTTCCAGGTGTCAGGAGACATTCCCCTGGGCAGGTATGGGGCAGGAAGAGGGAGTTCTGCAGCAGCAACAGCACCCCAGAGTGAGGGAGGCATCCAAGAGCTCGGGATGCTGGGGGATATGAGCACCTGCTGGGATGAGAAGACAGAGGCCATACTGTGTGCCCAGCTGTCTGAAAAGCACCTTAATCTATAAAAGGATAAAGGTCCCTTCCAGCCTTGAGGCTTTAAAATAGTTAAGAAATTATCACTGGCCTCAAGGGGCATATTAAATCCTTTGTTAATTTTCAAAATATTATTAAGTACTTAATATTTTCTAGGCTCTATTCTAGGTGTTAGTGATACAGCAGTAAGAACATAGAGAAAGTTCATGCCCTTGTGGAGCTTACATATAGAGGGAAAGAGATGCCAAACAAAAGAAGAAACAAAGGAAGAAACTTTGAAAGGAACAGTGTGAGCTAGTGATGATTTGGTGCTCGGTCACTAAGTCATGTCTGACTCTGCAACGCTATGGACTGTAGCGCGCCAGGCTCTTCTGTCCATGGGATTCTCCAGGCAAGAATACTGGAGTGGGTTGCCACTTCCTTCTCCAGGAGATCTGCCCAGTGTGATGATCGAACCTGTGTCACCTGCTTTACAGGGAGATTCTTTACCACTGGCAGCCAAAGCATAGAGATGATTACTATGAAGCAAAAAAGTAGAGAAAGAGGACATAAGTGGATGGTGTGAGTTACATTTGAAAGTCATAGAAGGCCTCTACAGTTAGTTGATATTTAGCAATATTATGTAATAGAGGAGATAAGATATATATATATATAAGCAACCATAGAGTAAGAAGTATGTGATAAATACTAATAAATACTGAAAAGGACATGATAGCATTTAGCTAAAGAAATTAACATTTACTGAGTATGCTTATATTTTGGACAACATTCACAATATACTTAATAGGCATTACCTGCACCAATTTTACAGATGAAAAAAACAGATTCAGAGAAGTGAGATAACTTTTCTAATAGCATGCAGCCTGGGTTCAAACTCAGATTTGTCTGAATCCAAAACCTGTGCTCTCTCCCACTGTAAGAGCCTTTTTCTTCTGGGTTGAAGGCAGGAAGCTTAAAGGAGAATTTCTTGGGAGCGAGGGTGGGCTCCAAAGGAAAGGTGGAATTTTGATATTGGAAAGTTTGAAATATGAATAGCACCAGAACACCCAAAGCAAAAAAGAGCAGAAGGGAAAGACGCAGGCTTTGTGTCAAGGCAAGTCGGTTGAAGCCCAGACTAAGAGGGACCCAGAGGGAGAGAGAAAGCTAGAGCCAGGAACAGATTTCAGAACAGAACAGAAATAGAGTCTGCCCTTTATTTGGCAGGCATTGGGAGCAATTGAAGCTGTTCCCCAGGAGATTCTGCTTGTCCATAGGATGGCTAAACCCTTTTTGGGGGGCTCCTGTAGTCCTCTATTTCTCTGATTATTTTATCAAACTCATCAGACGGGGCAGCTTATTGTCGGTGAGGATTATCCACACTCACTTCATGGTTACTTCTGGTGTTAACCTGATGCAATATTACACTGAGGCGAGGTCCTTGGATAGATAGCTTTGTGTGAAAAAGCTTCAGGTGGGCCAGTGCACCACTGATTCCTTGAGAAACAGCATTGTCCCAGATGTCACATTGCCAGGTGGATGGAGTGCATGGGATGAACTTCATCTGGCTGACCCAGCCCCCAACCAGTTGACGAGATGCTGACAGGACGAGAAGGCAGAGGCTAGAGGTGCTGGCATTACAGGGAGCAGTCAGGCAGGTGTTATTCAAGAGACAAGAAAGAGCACAACTGAATTCACCTTTGCTCCCAGTTGGAGAGCAGATTGCATTCTTTACAACAGTGTGATGACTCAAGCCACCCGCAGTGGAAGGAAAATAGGCTGGGGTGAGCTCTTTAAGGAAGAGCTCAGTGGTGTCATGAGAAACCGGTATGTGCCGCTGCCGTGCTATTCAGGGTCAGACTTCTAGAGTGTCCTTCAGGCATTTTGGTGGCCTATTATATAATCTGCCCTTTTTAATGCTCCCTGTCTATATTTTCACCCTGTGCATTGTATATCCCAGCCTCTGTGTATCAAGCTGCTTTGTGCCAAAGGCGACAGCCAAAATGTTCTTCAAAAATCATCTTTCAGTTTTATTTTTCATTCAGAGACATAGTTTTACAATCAATACCAATGCAAGGGTTCAATGGGCTTTGGAGATCGATCCATTAACTCGAAATTCTTGGCACATTTTTGTATTTATATGCATTTTTTTCAGGGGAGTAGTCATGAAATGTTAAAAAATTCCATTACCCTGTTAAGGTAAAAACCCCTTTACTTTTCTTAAAATTGCCTTTTTTTCCCTCCCTCCCTCCATTTCTTCCTTCCCTTCTTCACCATCTCCTTTCTATCTTCTCTTCAACTTGTTAACCAACTTACCAATTACTTTCTAGCAAACCTCTCAATTTTCTTTATATTTTTCCCACTTAATTTTGCAACCTTTCTTTTTCTCCATGTAGTATAGAATTGAAAGATTGGGAAACAGTAAAGGCAGGAGAGTGGAAATAATTAAATTAAGTAAGTAAAAGTCATAGGAAGTCAGACAGTGTGGGTTGGATTTGGGCACCAAAGTATTGGTTATCGCTTTTTCCCTTCCTGTACTTTTCATCCTTACCTCTTGGTAAAAGTGCTATAGCATCTACTAAAAACAAAACAAAAAAACCCAACAGCAGCAACAAAAGACCAGGAAGAAAGAATAAAGGAAGAGGTGATCAGAAGAGGTAATGAAGACCTAGGCTCTGCTCCATACAAAATTAACAAAGGATAAAGGACATCTATGCTAAATTTATGAATTAGGGTTAGAAATGGAAAGTTTTCTTATTTATAAGGGTTAAGACTTAAGAGTTCAAGTGGGTCAAAACAAAAATGTTTAGAATAGATCTGAAGCAACCAATGAATAGAACCAGAAATGAAGTATAATGAAGACAGATTAGGAAAATGGACTTTAGTTATTTGAGTTAAATGTATCACAGTATATTACTGTAATAAAATATCTGTAAAATCAAATTCCTCTAGAACTGTTCTCTAATTTCATAGAATATCAGGAACTGCAGTATGTTTCTCTGTTTGCAAGATCTGGGCACATTTTAGTTAGTATTATTGTAAACTTGAAAACTGGTATTTGTGTACTAAGTTAGCCCTATAATAATGGAGAAAGGAAAAGAACCCTAGCTAGGATTAAACAGACCTGGTTTTGAATCCTGGCTCTGACAGCTACTATTGGTTTTTACTTAAGAACAATTTACTTAAACTTTATGGGCTTTAACTCCTTCATACATGAAATAGGACTAATAACATTTAATCCATAAAGTTAGGGTGAAATTGAAATAAAATGATTTGTACTTGTCATAAAATAGACTTTTAATAAATGTTTGCTCACACCTCAAAGACAGATTTGAAGCAAAACATTTTAAAATTCGTAAGCAGTCTTTCATATAATTTAGTGTTTTTCTCAATAAGTCAAGAATTCTGACCTCATCCATGTGTTTTAATACAAACCATGTGTTGTAGTTGGTTATATTTTTCTTTCTCATTCAGAAAGTAAGTGGTTTCAGGCTATCTCTGTGCTGCTATACTGTAGTATTTAAATTTCTTCCCTCTTTCAACTACCAAAGAAAAAATAGTCAAAGAATCACACTGTCCACTCTGGTACCATTTCTAGTTTTACTCATCCTGCTGCTTGCCACATGGTGAGGGTTCAAAATATATTTACTGTTGTTATTGTTGTTGTTATTACTCCATTTTTCCATGCAGTTAAAAGCAGGAAGATAAGAAATAGCTAAGAAATGGTGAGGGGCTCTTGAAAGGGCTTAAGATTTTGTGTCTGCTTTTCCTCTAATTAGAATAAAGTATTTCTCCTGGTGCTCAAATGGAGGAGTAAAAGTGCCCCTCCCTTTTCTCTCTCTGATATGGGTTACTTTTTTATGCAATAGACTGTTCACTCGTTCAACACTTCACACTTGGTTACCCTTAGCTGGACCCCTACACACACTTTAAAAGGAGCATTAGATAATAGCTTTTATTAAAGATGATTTAATCACACTTTTCTTAAAGGACCATTATCCATTAAACAGAACAAAATATTGTGAACACAAATTTAAATAAAAAGTTCTGAATAGAGGTTTAACTTTCTTATTATAAATAGCTATAGAATGTGTGTGGATTTAAATGCCCAAGTACCTCAGTAATTACTGTAAGACAATTCTAATGATGCAACAGTTCAGAAGGAACAGCACTTCTGTCAAGAGTGACTTCAGAAATATACTGGGCTGATTTGCCTATCGACCACAGCCAATCTGAAGACATCAGTATCAGAGGCTGTGTGACTCAGATTCAGCCATCCTTTCTCCCTGCCCTCTGTTAATTTCATATTTCTTTCGACACTGTGGCCTCTTCTTTACCTGAACCCTACTCAGATAATGAGAACCTGAAATAAGAACATTCCAGAATGCGGTCTACTTCTCAGTTGACATCTTTTCTTGGTTTTAGCCTTTGTTTATAATTGTAGATTTGAAAAAGGTTAACGTTTTCTCTTCCATTGTACCTTTTGTCAGTGGAAATACTTTCCATAGTGTTGCATACTAATCAGATCTGTAGTAGTAATTTTATCATTTTAAGGAGTTAATCTAGCTTGCCTAACTCAATATTCAAACTTCATTATGGTTTCTTTTGTTTTTCTCGAGAATGGAGACATACTATCTTCCATAAAACTAATGTTTTCTCTCGTTTGACCCTCTGTGTGGAATTATATCCAGCATTACAATTTTCTGTTCCTAAATATTTAGAAAAGTAAAAAATAGTTCCTCATTGCACTTTTGGGGAAAACAATTTGAGAATGATGGCCCATCAAAGGTTCAGTGTATTTCTCTTACATATTTCACTTTAACTGTTTTTAGACTTTCTAAAAATTGAATTGCTCAAGGCACTTTTCAGCCCATAATTCTAGCCTACTCAAGTCATTGTTAGTTTTATTGTTTTCCTACCTTGTATTGACTAAATTTCTCCACTTTGTATCGTCAGCACATTTCATCACCTTACTGTAGTTTCCCTTTTTTAGGTCAGCAAAGTAACTAAAATCAATACTAACACTGATGCTTATCACACGTCACAAGTCACTTCCCTCCGTTTGGTATTGCTGCCTCCCACAGACACCTTTGGCTTCAATATCCTATTCGGGTCATTATCCACTTCAGCAGCTTGTTTCTTCTGGTTCACAGTATGTGTTCTCTCAGTACACATCTCTCAGAGGAAAGCAGGCTTCCTTTTAAAGAGACTCTCATGTCTAGAATCAGAGATCCTTTTAAATAGGATACATGTACTTTTGAGAAAGCAGTGGCATTTTACCTCTCAAGGAAGTAAAAATTCAATTACTCTTCAGTGGGAGGGTGACTAACTACTGGACAAAATTCAGGCATGGGAGACAAATTACATAGATGCCAGTCTAGTCCCTGATTCACCTTTGCCACTGGTGATTCCAGATGAGCCACTTAAATGTTTAATTTTGACTTTATATTGGAATCCCTGTTACTACTAGTGAATGCATTAGGTTGCTGTGAAGTATCAGTGCAATAATAATGCATTGAGAACATCATCTCTAAAGAGGGATTCAATCTCCTTCATCAGAAAGTAAGAAAGGAGAGCTGCATTCCTCCCGTAGAAAAGGGATTTCACAAGCTCTATCATAAAATATTACTAGGGTCTAACATCCTGGAAAAGTCTGACCTTCGAATTTAGACCCGAATTTTATAGTAACAATTCTGATGCTGATTCAAGAGCCTCGCTAATTCTCTCACAAGTTATAATTAATGAACAAAAACTTAAAAGAAGTTGCTTATATCACTTTTTCATATCTCTGTAAATGTTTCTAAAGAGTTAAAGGATAAAAAGTCTAAGAGTTTCCAAGGGACCTTCCCTACCACCATGTCACTGATTATATTGTGAATTTTCAATATTAGGCATATACTCTGTGTTCCAGATTTCATGATTTTAAATCCAGCCTATTTTATTGTGATGTTTTGAGCTTGGTTTATGATCTGCACAACCTGGCTCACTTTATTTGCCATAAAGAACAATGTCCTTTGTGCAAAATTATATGTCTGTAAATTGCCACTTTGCTCTGATTTCATTAAAATCAAAATATTGGATAATTAATTACTTCTGTATTTAAAAAAAAAACACAGTGGTTGTCATAATTTCAGCTTGAAATCATTTAGTTAATAGATAATTTTGTCACATGTGTACAGTATTGGCTACATCCGATTCCTTGGATTAATTCTGATGATAAAAAGGCCATCACATGAATCTTGAAGGCAATGAATTAGAAACACAAAAACAGAACAAGTAACTGAAGATTCAGAGGAGAGAGAAGAAGGAAAAAAGGTAAAAATTATGCAACTTGCAGACACATCATGCTGCACTTCCTGCTTTGGGGATTAGGGCCTGTCTACCTCTCATCATTTTAGCTGTTGCTTTAATGAATGTCAAATTACCACAGTCTCCTAAGATTTCAGTTACGAAGACCTTCTGATGAGTCTTTTACCTTGTTTCCTTTCAATGCAGCAGGAATTATAATGAAGAAATTAAATCATTCTTTATAGACAATAGGAATACAGTCCCCAAAGCTTTTATGATTTGATGTCCTCTTGGCAACAGCATTAACTGAGTTTCAGGCTTATATTTAATATTTTGGAAGATTGCCTTTTCAAGATAAAAATAAGTTTCTGAAATAACGATGTCCTTAAAGTGAATACAAATCCCCGTATCTTTGTGTTAGTAATTTATGACTCAATCCCATAGAAATACTGAGGCATAACAATTCCTTTGTTTACAATTAAGAAAAAGCTAAAAGATACTTTATTTTTATATGAAAATATTCACTGAGTGTCTATGATGTTGCAGGGATTGTGGTAAGTGCCAATATATAACTGAACAGGACAGACATGACTGCCTTTATAAAGCCTGTGTTATAGTGGAGGATTCAGGGGTTTAAACAGGCAATTGTATAACAGTGTGACAAAAGCTGTGATGGGGAATTATACCTAACTATGCTTAATGAAGTATCATTCCCTATTCCCTGTCACACGGGAGTACCAAGGAAGGGTACAACTCACCCTGGATTTGGGATTTAGGGAAGACTTCCGGTATGAGGTGACAGATAATCTGAAACTTGAGGAAGACTAGGAGGAAAGCAGTGCTTCAGCAATTAAACCCGTGGAAAGCTTTGAGAGTCTGCATGGATCAGAAATTGTTTGATTCACTGACTTAATGATGGTGTTAGTGGTAATGGTGTTAATCATAGAGAAATTGGAGGCTAGAGAGATCAAGATCTACACATGCTCTATGATGTGTTAAACTGAAACTCAAATTTAGTCACTCAGTCACGTCCAACGCTTGGCAATGCCATGAACTGTAGCCTGCCAGGCTCCTCTGTCCTTGGGATTTCCCAGGGAGTAAGGGATTTTCCAGGGAGTAAGACTGGAGTGGGCTGCTTCTGGAGTGGGTTTCCTTCTCCCTGGGGTCTTCCTGACCCAGGGATTGAACACGGGTCTCCTGCATTGCAGGCAGATTCTTCACTGTCTGAGCCACCTGGGAAACCTAAGATGTGTTAGGGAGACTGAATTTTATCCTGATGCAAGGGACGGATAAGTTTAAAGGGGAAAATGGCATAATTAGATTTATTTTTGGAAGATCAGTCAAATTACTGAGCAATATGTAGCAAGAAACTGAGTTTTCAGTATCTCTAAATATATGGGACATAATACACGTATAGATTTATGTTTAGATTCAATATAAATGGGCTTCTATTTTTAGCAATAGCATTCTAGGTTGTTTGACAGAACTTCTGACTGAAAACAATGGAAAATCTTCCACATTATTTTATCATTGATATTCTGGCATTAAATTAAGGAAGGAATTAAATTCTCAGAGGCAAAAACCTAAGCATAATTGAGAACTCAGGCAGATAACTGGAACCCTGAGGTCAACTTCCCACCTGAAAATATTTGCCAAATCCAAGTGACTGGATCTTTAATGTTTATGTCTCCACAGTGTATGGAAAATGGGAGAAATAGCCTAGGGCCTGCTAAGTATGTGTGTGTGTTAGTTGCTCTGTTGTGTCTGACTCTTTGCGACCCCACGAACTGTAGCCCGCCAGGCTTCTCTGTCCATGGAATTCTCCATGCAAGAATACTGGCTTGGATTGCCATTCCCTTCTCCAGAGGATCTTCCCCACCCAGGGATTGAACCCCGGTCTCCTGCATTGCAGGCAGATTCTTTACCATTTGAGCTAAATATGGAGGTTTTAAAAAGATAGTCCATAAAATTGGACCCCCCTCCCCCCGCCGAACCCCTGTACCCTTAGGGCAAGGATGAAGTAAAAATTCAGAATAATACTCCTTGCCTTGACACTCTTAACCACAGCAAAGGAAGTCTCTCAAAGTTTGACAACGATTTGAAGGATAAAAGATCTCTTTGGACTTTCTAGCCACAGGACAGTCCTCAGGTAAGTTTGAAATGCTTTGAGATCGGTATGTTTTAGGGTTATGGAAGAAACAAATACAAATCTTCTCTGGAGGAATTCACCTTCAATTCAATTCTCAAATAATTCCCATGAATATTCTAAAGAATATGGATTTATAGCCCAAATTCCAAAATGCAAAAGAAACAAAACAGGAAAGTGAGAACTATCAGAAATAGAAGATGGTAGTATCAAGTTAAAAGAGCCTTTGGTCCAACTAATATAAATAAATGAAAAAAAATTTTTTTTAATAAAAATTAAAAAAAAAAGAATGAGAAAGGAAAAAAAAGTTAAAAAAGCCTTTGGATATGATAATATTAGAGACTGAATAGAAAATAAGCATGGTTACTCAGTTTTATTAATAGAAAAAATATAACATTTAAAAATTAATGAGGAGTAAGCTAATAAAATTATTAAGCAGATATGAAAAAATTAAAATTTCTAGAAATGTAAAAAGCAGTTTTTAAGATTAAAAGTGCAGCGAAGAGACTTAATAGAAGACTAGAAATAGCATAAGAGAAAATTAGTGAATTGGAAGACATAGTTGAAGATATTATGCAGAATGAGGTACCAAGAGACAAAGAGAGGATAAGAGCATAGAAAATACTGTGAGAAAGTATAGCTTATTTCTACTCAAAGTTCTAGAAAGAGAGAACACAGAGAATGGGGGAAATAAAATATTTCAAGAAATAATGCCTGTAAATTTCCCAGAATTGGTAAGAGATACCAACACTTAAATCATGAAAGCCTAGTGAATCTATCCAAGAAGGATGTATAAAAATATATATCTAAATTCTTGGTCATAAAATTACAGAATCCAAAGAATATTTTAATTTGACATAAAATGTTCTGATAAATTGCCTGTAAATAAAATGATAAAACATTGAAACCTTTTATTTATAGAGATTTCCCTGTATTAATATAGTAATGGATTACAACTAATTTTCTAGTAAAAATTGAGTCAAACTTTGGCTCTACTCATTTGTTTATTTACCATTTTATTTATATTGTATCTAAGTTTTAAGCACATGACCATGTGGTAATATACCCAGGATCTTGGATACCTAGGGTAAAAAGAGGTCACCCTTTAAAGGGTCATTTATTAAAGGATCAATAAATAAAGGTCATTTAGTCTAGTACTTACTTTAAAAAAAATAAAAAAATAGAAGTATTGCTTTCCTGTATTATAGAGCTACTTAACAGGTTCAGACTCATGTCTCAAATAAGAAATCATTCTAAATGACTAGTCACTCCTGCCATTCACCTTCTTTAGTCTGTTGAAGGGAAAGACCATAGTTTAAATAATAACACTGGTAGTACTCACATGACAAGTAAAATGCTCTTTGTTGAAACAGTGTTGGTGAAACTGAAGTAAAATTGGAGTCTTTTAAAATAGAAATTCCAAGGGTACAGTGGGAAGAAATATTGCTTCTTGGCTTAAAGTCACAAATTACATTTTAATCAACCGCTAAATAATAATATTATATATAAGAATTGCTGTTAAGATTCACAAAAATTCCTTTCCCCAAGATTGCTGAGAACAGAAAAAAGATACATTCTCTCTCAAGGGGAGAATGCTTTTAAGAGATGCACCTTTGTTCCATGTGGAACATTCTATTTCTAAATTAAGCCTACATTTTAAATTAAACAATTGTATGTCCAAAGCAATAGCATACCAAAATAATTCCTGTCTTCTCATTGTACCTGGCCTGAATATTAATAGAAATATCAACAACTTTATTTTCTTAGACTCCCATCCTCATAAGCGCTATGTAAACTTAATAATGTTTCCAAATTTGGCTTCTTTTTATAGCTGCAGTTATTCTTGTTTTCATAATTTTTGAGGCCATCTTAATTTAGTATATATTAAATATCTTCACAACTTCATTTAATGGAATGGCACTAATTTTTTAAAAACAAAAACATTTCATTATTTAGACAAATTATTTTGTAAGGGAGAAATGTTACATGGGTATAGAAAGAAATAGGTATGCTGATTTGGGGCCCAGAAGTCTAAGGAAAACCCACAGATGATCCCCTTGAGTGTCAAACCCAATAATTTCACACAATCACACAGGTACTCAGATCAACTTTGTGTACCTGTCAGCAGCTCCAGGGAAGCATCTTGCCAGGAGAGAACTACTTTTTATGAACTCCCACATCCATTTGTCCCCACCAAGCCCATACGTTCCTTAGAACAAAGAGTGAATAAATGTGACTTCTGTACACCAAATGAATAGGATAATTAGCACTGGTAATGTAGGATAATAATTAAAATCTTATTCCTGCTTGACTTGATGGCTGGCTACTCTCACTTCTCCCTCTAGATGGCAGTGGCACTCTTTCATTTTGAGACTGTTAACGCGGTCTTTTTATTTTTATTTTAATCTGTTCTCTCTCACTCTCCTGGATAGGTGTTCTCAGCTCTGCTGGGTGATGATTTAAACAATGCTTTGATGCTGTAGGATGTTGGTGTTCACAAATCAGGTCTATCCTTTTCTTTTTTTCTAAAAAGATAATATACTGCTTTTTCAAAGTCAATTAACACTTAGAACGAATGAAATGGGGAAAGCAAAAGGTCACTTTCTAAAGGGTTGCCTTGAAACCTTTTAGCATTAGAGTTTCATCAAGGAATTGCAAATCATTGAGGAAAAAAGGAAATAATTATTAGTTCATTTTGTTTCTTGATAACACACAATAAGATGGCTTCATATGACTTTTCTGCTTAATTTCCTATGAAGTCCATGGTGTGCTCAGAATGCTGGCTGGTAAATTCTGTCTTCTGTCTTGAAGGCAGTTGGGATGCTCTGGTGACAATTTATGCATTGGGAGAGGGCTGTTGTGGAGAAGCCCTAAAATTTCTGGTTTGTGATGTAGTTGAATACATTTTATAAAAGAAAATTGCCTGGTTTGTGGCAGAGCAGAAGATGATAAGGTGATAAAATGGCAAAAATTACAGGACTTTCTTTCACCATATAATCAGCATTAACTCCTATCCCAAATCAATGTTAAGTGAACTGAAGCTCAAGAGTCAGTAGAAATCGGCTGCATAAACAGGGAGGAAGTCTGTGTTCTGACCTCAGAGACATTTGGAAATCATTGCCTGAGTATCAAGATGGTTCCTGAATGAGCATCTCTGAATATAGCAGCTCAAGGTTCTAATAACTTATTTTGAATTTCATTTAGAAAACAAGCCTGGACACCCCCAAACAATGAGCAGATATTAAAAAAAAATAACAACGCATTTCAAATGAGATTATTAACAAATTGACTTTTAAATTGACTGCTGACCATGTGCCGGTTTGGACAGGCCGACACGGAGCTGTCCATTGCCCACACCTCTCACATCGTGCCTCACAGTTAAGATTGCAGTCACAGTTCCTTCCTTTTTTATTTTAATATTGAAAGACCTTCGCTCAGTTTAATAACCTTTTCCTTCTTGAATAAGGAGTTTCTGTTTGCAATCACATGAATAAAAAAGACCTGCTCCTGAAGCTCTGGGAGATTATTTCATGCCTAGCTACAAAAATAAGGTTTTGAAAGAGCAGAAGGAATAGAATAACTACATAATGAGTGAATTCTTGTGAGGTAAATTATTATTCAGGATTTCTGAACTGATCTTTTTTAAAAAAGCAAATAATAATAATTACAACCCTACAAATACTGCTGCCTGGTGGGAGACTACAGTAGCTTTGCTGGAAATACTGCTGGCCGCCTGCACTTGTTCCACACCCCTATTTCAGCCTGAAACATTATAAACCCAGGAAAAGACCTGCATTCACCCGACGGGCAGTGTTTCCTAGCTTGGATTCTGTATCCGTTTCCAACAGGGATGGACATGGTCATGTGTGCCTTTTCACCATCTGTGGGGCAGAGTAGAGTTGGAGACTTCAGGTTAATTATATGGTAGAAGGGTTGATTCAAACTATGATGTTTCACCATTAGAAATGTTTCTATCTGTATCATTCAAACGTCCACGGTCAAAACCAACAATCTGGTAATTAAAATTAATTGAAGGAGCAAAGGAGAGGGTGAGTACAAGCCTGTATTCTCTGGTCAGGGTCTCCCTTCCTAGTTCTGACATCCCCATTAGAATCTGCTGCTTTACTGACCCTGGGCTTTTGACCTTCTCCACCACTTCTTTTCACACCCATGGGACCAACCTGTATTCCCATTTGAGAAAACTTTATAGTGACAAATATCTCCCTTTGCATTCAGCTGAAGGTTTTAGCTGCATTTCGGAGCCAGGTTTAAATTCAGAGCTGGCTGGAGCATTTGGGAAGGTCTGGTAGGAGGGAAGAGGGTGTGGAGGACTGATTTCTCTACTGTCATCAGCAACTCCCGGCAGAAGGAGTGGTGGTTGATCTCAGGGCAGAGGCTCACTGTGCTCTTGACCTATTTCTGGTCCAAGCATGCTCTCTCTCTCTGCTGTCATGAAGAAGTTCCATGTCTGTCTTCCCCTCAGCTCCCACATCAGCACGTTTAGGACATGTGACACAAGATTGTCACCAGAATCAGCCCAGGCCTCTCCTTGTCAAAAGGACCATCAGCGCCTGACCCTCCTCGTCCCAAGCGACTCAGTGTCTGGCAGGTGTTACAAGCTAAAATTGAGTTTTGTGGCAGCTGCTCCTAGAACCGCTGAGACAGTGCTGCATGCCTGGAGCTCCGGGAACAATGAGGAAGCTGCCCATCACCGTCTTTGCCAGAGCCCGCTCCTGCCTCCAGAGACGTGACTGCTTGCAGAGAAAAGTTGTTTTATCTCACATGAAAAAAAAATTATTTTTTCTCTTGCTTGTTTACCCAGTGCTCACCATTTAAACATAACGCAGCCTCTTCATTAAGGGGTAAACTTAGAAAACATTACTCCTACTTGCATTTTCTTCAAGGTGCCAACACACCTCAGCAAGCTTTCAGACAGCAGTCACCTAGCAACAATTTTTCCATACATTAAATGATTTCAGACTCTCACATTTCCTCCATGAGAACTGTATATTTCACCTTCTCTATCCCTTTTACAGCTCCAGGAAAGAGCAACCAAGAGAGAGAAAATACTTTCAGTTTCATCATTAAATATCCTTTTTAAATGATGGGTTTTAAATGGGGAAGTGTCTTTTGTAATAGTTTGATAATCCATTTGTGACTTGTAAGTGCCTGGGTATTAGGAAGGATCAGGTGCTATGGCAAGTGACAGAAAAACCAAAAATAGAGTGAGTTTTACCATGGAGAAGAGGTAACATGGGCAGTCCTGGGCTCGTATGACAATGCCTGACTCATGGGGAATGCAGTTCACGGTTTCTGATTCGTCTGCCATCCTCTACATTGCAATGTCTGTTTCTTTGTCTGACGCGGCTGTTGGAGGTCCAGTCATCCTATCCTCATTTTGGAGACCAGGAAGAAGAAAAGAGAAATAAAAAGGCATACTCCTTCACCTTATGGTTACTTTCCTGGAATTTCACAAATTCTGCCTACATTCTATTGGCCTGGACTTAGTCATAGTCACACAACACTTCAGTGTGATCTTTATTTTGTGCCTTCGCATGACCAATTAATATTCAGGGGTTCTATCACTGGGGAAGGAGAGGACTGATGTTGAAGAACACCTAATAGTCTCTGCTACAGATCAAATATTAAAATTCAGATAAACTGCAGAATTTATATTTCATCACTAGCTCTTTTGTTCTTCCAGAAGGGAAAAAAAAAACCATATTTTCTTCTCTTCTTATGAGAGGAATAGATGACTGAGATGAAAATGTAGACATGATCTGAGTTGCAATTATTAGCAGATTTTGAAAACATCCTAGTGGATTATACGGAGGCTTATATAACATTAGAACAATATTGCACTGAAGCAATATTAGAAATTAATTGTGCTGTTTATCACCCTGAGGAATTCAGAGTAAGGTCCATGTTGGTGTCCATCTGGGCATTTTCAGACATGCACACATTGCTATATTTAAAGCATGATAATGCATACTCCAAATTCTATGCCAGTGGGGATGGCAATTGAACTGGCAACCACTGTTTGATTATACCCAGAGATGCTGTGGGTCAGGGCAAATTAGGGATGTTTGCATCTGCTCCATGAAGTTTGGAGCCTCTATGTGGAAGGTTTGAAAGACTGGGCGTGCCATATTTGAAGCCTTCTTCATTCATATATCCAGTATCTGGGCTGACGTATTAGTTGCCCAGTTGTGTCCAGCTCTGCAGTCCCGCGGACTGTAACCCACCAGGCTCCTCTGTCCATGGTATTTTTTCTCCAGACAGAATACTAGAGTGGGTAGCCATTTCCTTCTCCAGGGGATCTTCTTGACCCAGGGATCAAGCCCAGGACTACTGCATTGCAGGCAGATTCTTTACCATCTGAGCCACCAGGGAAGACCCCCAGATGTGATTCAAAGACTGAACTAAGCTGGACTCGCTGGCCAGATGCTCTGTACATGGCCTTTCCACATGGCCTGGGCACCCTTGCAGCATGGTGGCCTCTGAACTGATAGACTTCTTACAGGGGCGCTCAGGACTCCAAGACCATGTGTTCTCATGAGCAAGGGCGAAGCAGCATGGCCTTTCATGATCAAACTTCAGAAGCGCACACCATCATTTTGCCATATTCTATTGACTGAAGCAACAATAGCTGACCCAGATTCAAGCGACTGAGCGACTGAACAATGGTTTAAAACCACCAGTCACAGGAACCAACAATGAGAAACGCCCTATTCCAGAGTAACAGGGAATTTGTGGAATTTTCAAAACTACAGATAATATGTTAAGTCAAAACCAACTCTGCTAAACATTCAAAATGAAAGAACAGGTCTGGAAATTAATTGGTTTGGTTGTACTTATCAAATAAATGATTCTTCAAAAGAGAAAATAAATAAATAAAATGGATAACCAACAAGGACCTACTGTATATCACACGGAACTCTGCTCAGGGTTGTGTGGCAGCCTGGATGGGAGGGGAGTTTGGGGGAGAATGGATACATATAGGTATATGGCTGATTCCCTTCTCTCTCCACCCAGAAGTATCACAACACTGTTAATTGGCTATACTCTAATGTAAAACAAAAAGTTTTAAAATGTGGGAAAAAATGTATTACTAAAAGAATTTTCTATGAGTTGTGTGTCACAGCATGGAGACGAGTTTATAGAGTGCCAGTCATTAACAGAAAACTCATCTAAATGGAGGAATGTGTGCTGAAAAGTATCTGGGTTTATGGAAATGTTGAAGACATTTAATAACATATCTGAGTTTAATGATAGTAAGAATTTAAAGTTTACCTGCAGAAGGTGGCTTGACATCTAGGCCTATACCAGCTACCTACTTCCTGAGGCAGCAGTTGTTGTCGTTGTTCAGTTGCTAAGTCATGTCCGACTCTTTGTGACCCCATGGACTGACGCATGCCAGGCTTCCCTGTCCTCCAGTCTCCCAGTGTTTGCTCAAATTCATGTCCATTGAGTCAGTGATGCTATCTAACCATCTCATCCTCTGCTGCCGCCTTCTTCTTTTGCCTTCTATCTTTCCCAGCATCAGGGTCTTTTCCAATGAGCTGGCTCTTTGTATCAGGTGGTCAAAGTATTGGAGGTTTATCTTCAGCATCAGTCCTTCCAATGAATATTCAGGGTTGATTTCCTTTAGGATTGACTGGTTTGATCTCTTTGCTGTCCAGGGGACTCTCAAGAGTCTTCTCCAGCACCACAATTGGAAAGCATCAATGCTTTGGTGTTCAGCCTTCTTTATAGTCCAACTCTCATATCCAGACATGACTTCTGGAAAAACCATAGCTTTTACTATACGAATCTTTGTTGACAGAGTAATGTGTCTGCTTTTTAATGTGCTGCCTAGATTTATCATGGAGAAGGAAATGGCAACCCACTCCAGTATTCTTGCCTGGAGAATCCCAGGGACAGAGGAACCTGGTGGGCTGCTATCTATGGAGTCGCACAGAGTCGGACACGACTGAAGTGACTTAGCAGCAGCAGATTTATCATAGCTTTCCTTCCAAGGAGCAAACGTCTTTTAATTTCATAGCTGCAATTACTGTCTACAGTGATTGTGGAGCCAAGGAAAAGAAAATCTATCACTGCTTCCAACTTTTCCCCTTCTATTTGCCATGAAGTGATGGAACTGGATGCCATGATCATAGATTTTTGAATGTGAGTTTTAAGCCAGCTTTTTCACTATCTTCTTTCATCCTCAAGGAGCTTTCACCCATCAAGAAGCTCTTTAGCTCCTCCTCACTTTCTGCCCTTAGAGTGGTATCATCTGCATATCTGAAGTGAGAAAGTGAAATTGAAAGTGAAGTTGCTCAGTCCTGTCTGACTCTTTGTGACACCATGGATTTTATTTAGCCTACCAGGTTCCTCTGTCCATGGGATTTTCGTTATTGATATTTCTCCTGATAGTCTTGATTCCAGCTTGTGATTCATCCAGCTATACATTTTTCATGATGTACTCTGCATATAAGTTAAATAAACAAGGTGACAATATACACAGCCTTGTTATGCTCCTTTTCCAATTTTGAACCAGTCAGTTGTTCCATGTAAGGTTCTAACCATTGCTTCTTGATCTGCATGCAGGTTTCTCAGGAGTCAGGTAAAGTATTCCCATATTTTTAAGAAATGTAAGAATTTTCCACATTTGTTGTGATCCACACTGTCAAAGGCTTTAGCATAGTCAATGAAGCAGAAGTAGATGTTTTTCTGGAATTCCCTTGCTTTCTTTATAATCCCATGAATGTTGATTTGATCTCTGGTTCTTCTGCCTTTTCTAAACCCAACTTGTACATCTGGAAGTTCTCAGTTATTATACTGCTGATGCCTAGCTTGAAGGATTTTGAGCATCACCTTACTAGCATGCAAAATGAGTGCAATTGTAGTTTGAATATTCTTTCGCACTGTTCTTCTTTGGAATTGAAATGAAAACTGACCTTTTCCAGTCCTGTGGCCGCTGCTGAGTTTTCCAAATTTTCTGACATATGAGTGCAGTATTTTAACAACATCATCTTTTAGGATTTGAAATGGCTTAGCTGGAATTCCATCACCTCCATTAGATTTGTTTTCAGTAATGCTTCCTAAGGCCCACTTTAGTTTACACTTCAGGATGCCTGTCTCTAGGTGCATGACCACATCATCATGGTTATCTGGGTTATTAAGACCTTTTTGTGTATAGTTATTCTATTTATTCTTGCCACCTCTTCTTACTTTCTTTCACTTCTGTTTAGTCCTTGCTGTTTCTGTCCTTTATTTTGCCCATCCTTTCATGAAATATTCCCTTGATAGCTCCAATTTTCTTGAAGTGATTTCTGGTCTTTCCCATTCTATTTTTTCCTCTACTTCTTTGCACTGTTCATTTAGTTAGGCTTTCTTATCTCTCCTTGCTATTCTCTGGAACTCTGCAGTTGGGTATATCTTTCCCTTTTCCTCTTGCCTTTCACTTCTCTTCTTTTCTCAGTTGTATGTAAGGCCTCCTCAGAGAATGATTTTGCCTTCTTGCATTTCTTTTTCATTGGGGTGGTTTTGGTCATCACCTCTGAACCTCTGTCCTTAGTTCTTTAGGCACTCTGCCTACCAGATCTAATCCTTGAATCTAATATTTCAGGTTCCTGTGCAATATTGTTCTTACAGCATCGGGCTTTACTTTCACCACCAGACATATCCAGAACTGAGTATCATTTTGCTTTGGCCCAGCCTCTTCATTCTTTGTGAAGATATTAGTAATTGACCTCTGTTCTTCTGCAGTAGCATATTGGACACATCCAAACTGGGGGGCTCATCTTCCTGTGTCATGTCCTTCTGCCTTTTCATACTGTTCATGGGATTCTTGGGGCAAGAATACTAGAGTGGTTTGCCATTCCCTCCTCTAGTGGCCTATGTTCTGTCAGAGCTCTTCACTATGACCCATTTGTCTTGGGTAGCCCTGCATGGAATGGCTTATAGGTTCATTGAGTTATTCAAGCCACTTCACAATGACAAAGCCGAGAACCATGAAGGGGTGAGTTAGCAGAGTCACCCCTTAATTAGTTGAATGCTTTCTGTTGGTTAGATCTATGCTGTTAAAACATGTATTAGTATATGGATGCCTGTTCCTCATCTCAGAGATACTGATTTATCGGTCTGGTGTGGGTCCAGATAGGGGCCTTTTCAGGGGAAGTTTTGCATATAATATTGGCACATGCCCAGGTGTGAGAACTAGCAGGTTAGATGTCCCCAAATCAGACTGCTTTCATTCTATGCAATAACCTCTTAGGAAATATCATCAAACTAAATATTAATGCCATGAACAACAATCTTTGGAAGGTGGTTCAATTCATACATTAAATAATTTATCATTTCTAGTTTATATTTTGAAAAGTCAGTAGTAGATAAAAGTGTGGACTTGAAGTCATACCTATATGTATCCAAAACTCAGTTCTACACAATTAATAGCTGTGTGATTTGGATCAGTCACTTATTCTTTATATGGTGTCTTTTCTCACCTGAAAAATGAGGTTTCCTTCCTTGCAATAGAGTTTGTGTGATGATTAAATGAACAATTTAAGTAAAATGCTTAGTGAACTGCCTGACATAATACAAGAGCTATTAACATTTTTACAGTATGTCTTCAAGATTGATGGGACAGATATCATTAGCATACTTTAGTAATTAAATAATTATAGGTAAGTTAAATATCTTACTCTAGGTAATTTGACTGATCAATTTATTTGAGTCTCTCCAGTGTGGAAGTCCTGACTGCTTTGGACCCTATGAGAACATAAAATGTGTACGTAATATCCAGCACTGTTAGCAAGTCAGGCACAAAGGAGAACCATAGGAAGTATTTTAGTAGCAGAGATTGCATATTAACCACCAAATCTATTTTTTCCATGTTCCATTTTTGAGTATATGGAATACCTTCTAAATCTCCCCTGTGATTATTGTAGTCAGGTGACTTATTGCTTTCAATTGGAATGTGAGTAGAAATGACATGTAGCACTTCTGGATCTGGACCTAGAAGTCTTTGATATACCTAGTGTGTTTGGTATACCTTCCCATGCCCTCCCAATGGAACCTACAGGTAGCAGAGTCTCAGCTTTGACTATGATGAAAATAAATGTCATAAGGAATGGCAGGCAGAGCAACGTAATTCTGGGGGTATGCTGTATCCTGAATGACAATCCTGATTGAGCTGCCCTAGGTGGTTGTATAAAGAGATAAATGAACTTTGCTCTTTAGGTGGCCTAATTGTTATACTTCTGTGATAAAATGTACAGCCTTTGCCCTGATGGATACTATTTGCTGTGGATGGATGGATATTTCAGTTCAGTTCAGTTTAGTTCAGTTCAGTCACTCAGTTGTGTCCGACTCTTTGTGACTCCATGGACTGCAGCCCACCAGGTCTCCCTGTGCATCACCAGCTCCCAGAGTTCACTCAAACTCATGTCCATTGAGTTAGTGATGCCATCCAACTACCTCATCCTCTGTCATCCCCTTCTCCTCCCACCTTCAATCTTTCCCAGCATCAGAGTCTTTTCAAATGAGTCAGTTCTTTGCATCAGGTGGCCAAAGTATTGGAGTTTCAGCTTCAGCATCAGTCCTTTCAATGATTATTCAGGAATGATTTCCTTTAGGGTGGACTAGTTGGATCTCTTTGCAGTCCATGGGACTCTCAAGAGTCTTCTCCAATACCACAGTTCAAAAGCATCAATTCTTTGGTGCTCAGCTTTCTTCACAGTCCAACTCTCATATCCATACATGACTACTGGGAAAACTATAGCCTTGACTAGATGGACCTTTGTTGGCAAAGTAATGTCTCTGCTTTTTAGTATGCTGTTTGGGTTGGTCATAACTTTTCTTCCAAGGAGCAAGCATCTTTTAATTTCATGGCTGCAGTCACCATCTGCAGTGATTTTGGAGCCCAAGAAAATAAAGCCACTCACTGTTTCCATTGTTTCCCCATTTATTTGCCATGAAGTGATGGGACTGGATGCCATGATCCTAGTTTTCCTGAATGTTGAGCTTTAAGCCAACTTTTTCACTCTTCTCTTTCACTTTCATCAAGAGGCTCTTCAGTTCTTCTTCACTTTCTGCCATAGGGGTGGTGTCATCTGCATACCTGAGGTTATTGATATTTCTCCCTGCAATCTTGATTCCAGCTTGTGCTTTATCCAGCCCAGCATTTCTCATGATGTACTCTGTATATAAGTTAATTAAACAGGGAGACAATATACAGCCTTAACATACACCTTTCCCTATTTGGAACCAGTCTGTTGTTCCATGTCCAGTTCTAACTGTTGCTTCCTGACCTGCATACAGATTTCTCAAGAGGCAGGTCAGGTGGTCTGGTATTCCCCTCTCTTTAAGAATTTTCCACAGTTTGTTGTGATCCACACAGTCAAAGGCTTTGGCATAGTTAATAAAGCAGATATAGATGTTTTTCTAGAACTCTCTTGCATTTTTGATGATCCAACAGATTTTGGCAATTTGATCTCTGTTTCCTCTGCCTTTTCTAAAAAGTTTCCAGCTTGAACATCTGGAAGTTTACTTTACTATATATATTTACTATGCCTGACATTAGGTGAATGGGCTCCCAGGTGGCGCTAGTGGTAAAGAACCCACCTGTCAATGCAGGAGACACAAAAGATGGGAGTTCGATCCTTGGGTTGGGAAGATCCCCTGGAGTAGGAAATGGCAACTCACTCCAGTATTCTTGCCTGGAAAATTCCATGGACAGAGGAACCTGGTGTGTTACAGTCCATAGGGTTACAAAGAGTCTAACATGACTGAGTGACTGAGCATCCGATTAGTTGAACATTCCAGAGACCATGATTTTCCTGACTAGTGGTTTTCAAGTAAGGTTCCCAGGGCAGCAGAATCAGCAGCAGCACCTGTAAATGTGTTAGAAATGCAGAATCTCAGGCCTCACCCCAGACCTTCTAAATCAGAAAGTTGGGAGTGGGGCTTAGTAATAAGTATTTTAACATACACTCCGATTCTGAAACAGCCTTGGTTAAAGAACCACTGTTGTCAGGGAGAGGAGATTAGGAATGGGTAGGAGAGTACAGGGAATAGGCTAGTCATGCTTTCAGAGAATGGACACTGCAAACATAATGCTTGGTTTGAATCGTGGTTCTGCCACTTACTCTCAGGCAAGTCAGCCTCTCGATTTCCTGAATTTATTTATCTATAAAATGGGGATAATAATTGTACAAGAATAATAGGATTTTCATGAGGATTAAGTGAATCAATATGCATAATGCATTTAGAATAGTGCCTGGCATGCAAAGAGCATCAGCTATTATTGGTATTTAAGTAGCAAAGTTGTGTTGAAGAGTAGGGAATTAATCTTCATGAACAAAGGTGTAGAGGTGAGTCACATAACTTGTCTATGGAAAACAATAGTCTAAGATTTATTAAATAATTTAATTACATATTTATTCTCCTGTTTCAGCACTTCAAGGACATAACTCAACTATTTCTTTTTTTGTGTGTGGATATCTTCCTAATACTGAGCAGAATCTGTCTCCCTGTTCTGCTATTAACTTTCCAGGTTTACATAGAATAAATTTGATCCTTCTTGTACATCAACAAACATTCTTTTGGAATGATTGTGGCAGTGAGTACTTCAGAGGAATCAGTCTGTTTATAACAATAATGGTCCAGCCTCATTCTTTTAAACAATGCTTCAACGTAATAGCTACAACTTTCCCCTCTCCTACCCGTTCCTTCACAATCATTGAGCTTTATAATTCCTTCTTTCCCTCCATATCTCAAAGTCTGGCCATGTTATCAGAATATGTCCTAAAGTCTGGAGTCTTTAGGGTCTCTAAGCTAGTGTTTAGCACTGAGGTCCTGGGGAGGAAGGGTCACATTTCCTCTAATATTTTTGAAGAGTATGTTAACAGATTCATTACCGTGCAAGGACCACCTTGCTTCTAGAGCCCTTTCTCTATTTCTTAGCTCTGCTGCCATCTGATGAGCACATGTCTGCCACGTTGCTTCAGGTGTGTCTGACTCTTTGTGACCCCATGGACTGTAGCCTGCCAGGTTCCTCTGTCCGTGGGATTCTCCAGGCAAGAATACTGGAGTGGGTTGCCATGCTATCCTCCAGGGTATCTTCCCAACCCAGGGATTAAACCTATGTCTTTTAAATCCTCTGAATTGGCAGGCGGGTTCTTTACCACTAGCACCACCTGGGAAGCCTGCCCCTTAATGGATGGCTATCAAATTAAAACCAGGTTCCCAGTGTGGACTCATTTCTTTTTATAAACCAGGGTTCCTATCACACAGTACATTGTAATTGTACTATCAGTAAGGCATAGGGCATTGTATCAGTAGTTAACCAAAGACAACATTTAACTCCCAGAAAATAGTACAAACCATCTTGCTCCGTTTTCATATCATATCCAAGTCCTAGTTGGTTTCTTTCCATTTCAAGCTGTCTCCCATCCCTACCCCACAAAGGCCCCATTTCCTTGGCCTCACACTCGGTTATCACTCCCCTACATAGCAACATTCCTCCAAACAGTTGTTTGTATCTGATGTCTCTACTTCCTCATCTCTCATTCTTTGTGGTATAAAAAATAAAACATATTTTTTGGACATTAGCTCTGTGGAAGATACTGTGTTATTTGTGAAGGTAAGTAAAGAGAAAGAAAATACAGATCAGATATTAAGGGCTTTAAACATGGTTTTTTTGACCCCTACCTCTGACCCAGACTTCACTGTCTTGAAATGCTCTAATATCCATAATTCTAGCCAATTTCTAGTCAATTTCAAGATGTGGTTCTCAATTATTCCCGTATTCATCAGAAGACACCCCAGGGGACCAGAGTTACAAAGCACAAAGGCATTTAACCGTGTGTCTATCTGATTTTAATGTTCTATAAAAGCTGCTTTTTATCCAAAAATCTGGCTTTTACATCAAGTGATGATTTGACAGTAATGCATATACCTCTTCAGAAGTAATCAAAGAACTGAGGTTTTCTATCAAAGTACCTGATTGCACTTTAAACTTTATTTTTCTTTGGTATGGCATGAACTGAGAATACTTTCTTATGATTTAGGAACAACTATGCACTTCTATATTCCATCCTACTCTCTATATAGTAAGTAGTAAGTTTAGGCTTACCGGCATGGTAAACCAATCATAGAAAAGAAATTCTAAAGGTTGGAATGGAGCACAGTTCATTTTGTTGAGGGGAGGACATACGTGTCAAAGTTAAGAAGGCCTTGCAAGCTTATTTTAAAATAAGCTAGTCTAAACTAAAACATAAGCAAATGTACACAGAAGAGACCATAGGGTTTTCATTTCCTAAGCAAAATTTAGTCAAATATTAGAATCTTTGCTCTGTTCTGATATTGCTTTTAGAACCAGGAGATACTGTTTTCCTATGAGATTCATGCTTTTTCTTATTAGAAACTCAACATCTGTTCCTCTGCGGCTAAAAGAGAATGTGGCTAATGGATTAAAAAAAAAAAAAGAAAACTCAAATCAACAACAACTTCAAATCTCAGCAATTAGAATGTAGTCCTCTGTGACTTGGCATCTTTAGAACATTCTGAAGTAGGCTAAGGGAAAAGAAAGGTTTAGGTTGAAAATCAGAAAAAATTCAAAAGAGCAATACATTCAAAAGAAATAAAAGTCTCCTGAGTAGTAGAGGACACACTTGGAATCAGACTAAAGCAAGCATAGAAAAATATGCTGAGAAGCATTCCTGACCCGTAGAATAAGGTATTTTTGTTGTTTAGTCGCTAAGTTGTATCTGACTCATTTGAGACCCCGTAGACTGTAGCCCACCAGGCTCCTCTGTCCATGGGATTCCCCAGATAAGAATACTGGAGTAGGTTGCCATTTCCTCCTCTAGGGGATCTTCCAGACCCAGGGATTGAACCCACATCTGGCAGGCAGATTCTTTACCTCTGAGCCACCAGGGAAGCCCCTAGAACAATGCATATTATGACCCAAGAGATGATTTTCCCATTATTAATATAAGGCTTTCTATGTTATTTTTAGAATTCTAAAAATCCAGTTTGAGATGCATGTATTAAGTTGATGAAAAAGTAATTGTGGTTTTGTATTGTGAATTTTGAATCATTATAACTAGGCTCAAACATCTTTATTAATCAAAATAAGGACCATTATAGCCAACACATTCTTGCCAATGAGAAATAAGTTTGTTAATTTCTACAGCTTAATAAAGCCATGCTTCAGGATTCAACAAACTCTTGGAAAGCATTTTCTGCTTCCTGCTGGTTGTGGAAGCATTTTCCGTGCAAAAAGTTGTTGAGGTGCTTGAAGAAGTGGTAGTCAGTTGGTGAGAGGTCAGGTGAACATGGCAGATGAGGCAAAACTTCGTAGCCCAATTCATTCAACTCTTGAAGCATTGGTTGTATGATGCCATTGTCAAGAGTTGTGGAGAATTGGGCCCTTTCTGTTGACCAAAGCTGTCTTCTGGGGTGGCAGTTTTCATTGCATCTCATTGATATGCTGAGCATACTTCTTAGATGTAATGGTTTCGCTGGGATTCTGAAAGCTGTAGTGGATCAGACAGGCAACAGACCACCAAACAGTGACCGTGCCCTTTTGTTGGTACAAATTTGGTTTTGGGGCTTCTTCTTGGTCTAACCACTGAGCTGATCATCACCGGTTGTCTTATAAAATCCATTTTTCATCTCATGTCACAATCCAATTGAGAAATGGCTCATTGCTATTGCATGGAATAAGAGAAGATGATACTTCAAAATGACTTTTTTATTGATTTGCAATCAGCTCATGAGTCACCCACTTATGAAGCTTTTTCACCTTTCCAATTTGCTTCAAATGCCTAATGACCATAGAATGGTCGGTGTTGAGTTGTTGGGCAACTTCTTGTGTTGTTGTAAAAGGATCAGCTTTGATGATTGCTCTCAACTAGTTGTTGTCAAATTCCGATGGGGCCCACTGCGCTCCTCAACTTCAAGCTCTCGTTGTCTTTGCAAAACCTCAGGAACTACCACTACACTGTACCTTTGCTAGCAGTTCCTGGGCCAAATGCATTGTTGCTGTTGTGAGTTGTCTCCACTGCTTTATGACCCATTTTGAACTTGAATAAGAAAATCGCTTGAATTTGCTTTTTGTCTAACATCGTTTCCCTAGCCTAAAATAAATATAAAATAAACAGCAATAAGTCATTACAAAAAACATAAAGCAAAAATGTGCATCAAAATGACATATAATATAACCATGTTTATTTAAGAATGTATTTCAATATCAAGCAACAAAGTTCAACAATGCAAACCACAATGACTTTTGCACCAACTAGCTAGTTTGAAGAAAATTTTGAGCTCTTCCTATAAACATTCACTGCTGCTTGTTTCTTCTTTTTGTGATTAAATATACACACAAAAAATCAAACATTTAACTTTTTTCCTCTTCCTCTAAGTATGCTTGAACCATGATGAATATAATGAGTTGTTATCTCTAATATGAAACACGGAATGAAAACTGTTTGTCTTTGTGGAGAGGAGATTTCTTTCAACTTGATATGTTATGGATTCCTCCCAGAAATGAGCCATCGTTACAAAGGTGAGAAAAGTATCAATCAATGACCTAACTACATGCAGGGATGCGTGAGGCACTGAGTGGACAGATTTACATAGTTACAGCTAATCTATCCTCTTGGCACATGTGGATAGCTAAAAGTTTATCCTCTTTTTTTTTTCCCCCTTGAGAGAGAGATGTTGGGTGAAATTCACTCATGTTTGGTAGGAAGCCCAGTTGCCTCTGTCCTGATTTATTCTCATTTAAGGCTTTGTGGAAAACAGGGCAGGCTTTTGAGTTTGGTTAATGCAGGCTTTATTTCTCAAATAATTTAGGGATTTCAGACAGTGTAATTCCAGTATTACAACAGTATTACCAGTGTTAACAACTCAGTATTATCAATTAAAACAAACATCTCTTCCCTAACCCTGCTAGTTTGCGAAGTAGAGAAGGCAGAACATTCTGACTTACTGCTTTGCACATTCTTAGCCAGTCTTGGAAACTCCTTATGCCATTTCCTTTGCAAACCAGCCTCTGGTTTATCACCTCCTATTTACTACTGCTCTTAGCTCACTTCCTATCAAAATGGGAGTATTCACCTAGGGATCTCGTGTCCAGTCTGGTGCCTGCTTCTCCAATGGCTTCCTTTACTGCCTATTAAAATTTTCATCCCTTCTCATGGTCCATTCCTAAAGCCACCTTCTCCATAAAGGCCCTCCTGATCCTTACTACTGCAAGCCATCCTGTCTGCTTTGACTGACCATGGCCCTCCAATTGCTCGTAGCCTCCTTATAGTCCTATCATAGTCTGCCTTTTGTGTGTTCTTGAGTCTTCCCCTTCTCCCCAGTAGATTACACTTGAGACAGAGCCTGGGTCTTATTCACAGTTTGTATGGTATCCAGTGCAGTTCTGTGCACAAACTCTATGCATGACAGTCAACTCATCCTCAAAAGGCATGAGGACAGACTTTATTTTAGGCACTGGGTGGGCATAATGAAACATGATAAATTGTTACCCTCAAAAATGATCAAATTGGTTAAAACTTGGGAAAAGATAACTATTTTATGAGGAAGAATTTAAGACAAGTCAAATGAGAGATAACAAACACCATTATTATTCACAAAATGAGAACATTATCATGCATGGTGTGAAGGTATGAATCCAAAGAAAACATCAAAGAGAAAATGCAAGCTAGATCACAAAGGACGCTAGGGACAAAGATAGAACTGGATTGGGGTTCCAGAATTCCATGCAGAAAATATTTAAGGGAGCAGAAATCAAGTTGGATGACCAAAGGTATTCAAAGTTCTTACAGGCTTGGAGAGAAGGTTATAAAAGGCCAGTCAGAAACCACTGCAAAATGGTGTGTTTAGGAAAATTCATGGTGTTTGTGTGTATATGTTTTCAAGGGAGGTGAGGCTTATTCTGTTAATATGTTACCCATATGGTACAGTCCTTCTAACACATACAAAGCAGTTCTCCATGTAAAGAGTAACAATTATATTTACCATTATATAGTAGAAATAGCAAAGAAATTTCCTTGCTTTATGTGAGTTTAAAGTAAAATTCTTTTCAGAACAGTGAGCACTTCTGCTGAACATAGGACTACTTTTCTTAGGTAGTTTGTGATTAGAGTTACCTCTACTTTGCTGATGTGGAACACGGAATCCTTCATTTTCAGCTGAGGATCTTCCTGTGGCACTGCTATTTAAATGCCGAGCACTGAAAATTCAGAACTGGGTATTTTTTCTTTTCCTTTTAACTGAATGATGATCATGCTCATTGTTTTCAAGTGTGTATGTTGTTTAGTCACTCAGTCATGTCTGACTCTGTGATCCCATAGACCTCAGCATGCCAGGCTTCTCTGTCCTTATTTATCTCCCAGAGTTTGCTCAAATTCACGTCCATTGAATCAATGATACCATCCAACTATCTCATCCTCTGTTGCTTCCTTCTCCTTCTGCCATCAGTCTTTCCCAGCATCAAGGCCTTTTCCAATAAGTCAGCTCTTTGCATTAGATGGCCAAACTATTGGAGCTTCAGCTTCAACACTAGTCCTTCCAATGAATATTCAGGGTTGATTTCCTTTAGGATTAACTAGTTTGATCTCCTTATTGTCCAAGGGACTCTCAAGAGTCTTCTCCAGCACCACAGTTTGAAAGCATCAATTCTTTGATCCTCAGCCTTCTTTATGGTCCAACTCTCACATTTATACATGACTACTGGAAAACCATAGCTTTGACTATACAGACGTTGGTTGGCAAAGTGATGTCTCTTTTTCTTAATATGCTGTCTAGGCTTGTCATAACTTTTCTTCCAAGGAGCAAGCATCTATTAATTTCACGGCTGCAGTCACTGTTCGCAGTGATTTTGGACCCCAATACAATAAAATCTGTCACTGTTTTCATTTTTCCCCCATCTATTTGCCATGGGCTTCCCTAGTGGCTCAGATAGTAAAGAATTTGTCTGCAATGCAGGATACCTGGGTTTGATCCCTGGATTGGGAAGATCCCCTGAAGAAGGAAATGTCTACCCACTCCAGTATTCTTGCCTGGAACTATTCCATGGACAGAGGAGCCTGGTGGGCTATGAGGTCCATAGCCTCCTGGTAGTCCATGAGGTTGCAAAGAGTTGGACATGACTCAGCGACTAACACATAGGCATGTATGTATTTGCTGTGAAGTGATGGGACTGGATGCCGTGATCTTAGTTTTTTGAATGTTGAGTTTTAAGCCATCTTTGGGGAGCAGTATTTGAGGAAGGGGAAGGGATGCTTGATAAACAGTTCTTTGTCCATCTAATGTCTATAAAGGCCATCCTTAAATCCTCAGCTAACTAAATTATATATATATATATATATATATATATATATATATATATAAAGATTACTTGTCTTTAACTTTTACAGAACTCTTTCAGAAACACAGAACTCTTTCAGAAACATAACTGGAGTGTAATATAAGGCACACCCATATGCTGTGTTAGCAAGCCTATGTATTTCTGCTTTACAAGGACAGGTATCATGAACAAAAGCTCTTGCGCTATTTCATTTAGACTATAAGTCTTCCTCAGAGTTCTAACCTTTGAAGATCTCAAAAAATGAATATTCCAAGCTGTATAGAAATAGATAAGACAAAGTGTATAAACTTGAAAACTCAGATTTTTTTTTTCTTAAAAACATGTTGCAATGTCTTCTTAACTTCCTTGGGATATATGAGACTCACAAGGCCCACTCAGCCATCTGCTTTGCTTGATTTCAGATTATTTCCATCTTTTCCAAGGACACAGAGGCAAATAATGTATGTGCATATGTGTGCATGTTCACTATGAGCAAGTGTGTACATATACATATACACAAACACACAGCTTAGGTTGTGATCTCCATATCAAGTTTTGGAAATGATTTTTTTCTGGGGGCTTTGTATAACCAGTTATTTAGCAGTTATGTTTGCCTTAAAGTTAGTGTTATTTTTAAAATACAGAAACTTTTTCAAAAATTTTTTTCTGTTTTAACAGCAAAAGCAGCTTGGATGACTAAAACAAACCTTCAAAGTCCATGCTACCAAGTGTCCTTTTCATGGTAGCAGGATGATTTAGTTTTATTTTTATGTAGTATTCAGAGCTTTGGAGGGATCTATTGAAAAAGTTTTATTTAAGACGTATGAGACTTGTGTCCAAATATGTATTTTAAGAGTGTTATGGTTTGAATTGCATCCCCCCAAAGGATATGTTGAAGACCTAGTCTCTCATACTCAGAATGTGACCTAATTTAGAAATAGAGTCTTTGTAGAGGTATTCAAGGTAAGAAATGGTCAATTAGGTCATCTTTATAAGAAGAGGTAGGGGCAGGGCACTTCCCTGGTGTCCAGTGGTTAAGACTCTGCACTCCCAATGCAGGAGGGCATGGGTTTGATCCCTAGTCAGGGAACTAATATCCCACATGCCACACAGCCAAAGAAGATACAGACAGAAACCCATGGAGAAGAGAGCCATGTGAAGTCACAGGGAGAGCGCCATGTGAATTCAGAGGCAGAAACTGGAGTGATGAGTCTACACACCAAGGGACATTAAGGATAGCCAGCAGCCTGAAGAACATATCCCTAGATCCTTCAAAGAGATCATCGCCTTTCCAACATCTTGATTTTTACTTCTAGCCTCTAGAACTACAAGAGAATAAATTTCTATTGTTTTAAGCTGTTCCAGTTGTATTTCTCCATTATGGCAGCCCTAGGGACCTAACACAGAGAGTGATTACATTCAGCTCTGAAAGCGGGTGAATCTAAGAACACCACAGCAGACAATCTTCTCACCCATAACAACTGAAAAGAGCACAAGTTACTTTTCTCCTCTAGGGGCCCTGCATGCTGCTGATCCTTTTTTTTTGCCATGGTCTAAAGACCAACTCTGGAGAAGGCAATGGCACCCCACTCCAGTACTCTTGCCTGGAAAATCCCATGGACGGAGGAGCCTGGTAGGCTGCAGTCCATAGGGTTGCTAAGAGTTGGACACAACTGAGCAACTTCACTTTCACTTTCCACATTCATGCACTGGAGAAGGACATGGCAACCCACTCCGGTGTTCTTGCCTGGAGAATCCCAGGGACAGGGGAGCCTGATGGGCTGCTGTCTATGGGGTCACACAGAGTTGGACACGACTGAAGTGACTTAGCAGCAGCAGCAGCAGCAAAGACCAACTCGATGGACATGAGTTTGAGTAAACTCCGGGAGTTGGTGATGGACAGGGAGGCCTGGCGTGCTGCGATTCATGGGGTCGCAGAGTCGGGCATGACTGAGAGACTGAACTGAACTGAACCGAACTGAAGGACTACAGAGAAGTTGTTAAACAAAATATTAAATAGCAATACTAGCTAACATTTATTGAGCACTTATGAGGAGCCAGATTCTATTCTAAGCATTTTATTTGTATCATCTGGTTTAAAGCCTACAGCTACCTGTGTGTGGTAGATACTGTTGTTATCCCCTTTTATAGTTGATGAAATTGACTCACTCAAAGTGACAGAGCTGGGACAGTTGTGGTTTGAATCCAGACAGTTTGACCCCTGAGCACCCCCTCATAGCAAGTGTTCATTTCTATTTCACTCTTTCCAGAATCCCATGGCATGGTGCTTTTTTGGAGGAGTGAAATTAGAAAGAAGGAAATTCATGTTGATAGAGCTCCTTTGTAAGTGAGTGACATGCTCAGATCTGTTACCCTATTTTATTATTTAATCCTCATAATGACTCTTTAAAGTACTTATTATTTGCATAACTTACAGATAAAGAAACTCCTTTGATAGTTTGTAAGTGGTGCCAGGATTTGAACTTGAATCTAATAAATGACATTTATTCAGTGTTTATTCTGTGATAGGAATATATATATATATATTTCTTTGGTACTGACAACAATCTGGTAAGGTAGTTGTCTCTGAGAATGTCTGTAAGGTAGATATTCATTCATGAGAATGAAATATCAGAAATGAGCAGAAATCCTGAGTGGTGTTCAGGCTGTGAAAGGCAGGCTAGCTCTGGGCTGTGGTACATCACAAGGAAGAGAAGCAACTGCCCAGGGGATGAGTAGGATACAGATGTATTTGTCACCTAGAACTTGCCTTGGTTAAAAAGGAGGATGTTGGGCTTCCCTGGTGGTGCAGTGGGTGGGAATCTAGTTGCCAGTACAGGGACATGGGTTCGACCTCTGGTCTGGGAAGATCTCACATGCTGCAGAGAAACTAAGCCCATGAGCTACAACTACCGAGACTACATGCCGCAACTACTGAAGCTGGTGTGCCTAAAACCTATGCTCTGCAAGAGAAGCCGCCACAATGGGAAAGCCTGCACAATGTGACAGGAGAGTAGAGCCCATTCTCTGCAAGTAGAGAAAGCCCACACAGCAACGAAGACCTCCTGCAACCAAAGTAAATAAATAATAAATAAACAAAAAATAAATGGGAGGGTGAAAATAGTGAGGAAAAAAAAAACCCCAAACATTGGCTTAGGGTCAAGCTATTGGTGTAGATGGGTGTGTGCTAAGTCACTTCAGTTGTATTCCACTCTTTGTGACCCTTTGGACTGTAGCCTGCCAGGCTCCTCTGTTCATGGGATTCTCCAGGCATGAATCCTGGAATTGGTTGCCATTTCCTACTCCAGCAGATCTTCACAGCCCAGGGATTGAACCCGTGTCTCTTGTGTTTCCTGCATTGCAGGCATTCTTTACCACTGAGCCACCGGGGAAGCCATAGATGGATGGGAAATTGGCTAAAGGCAGGAAAAATACATCAGTAGGAAGGAAACATCCTATATGAGGTGTTTTCTGGTTGTGGAGAATGTAGTTCCCATTGACACAACTGGAATGGAATATTTAATCCTATTTTGGAAACAACTGGCTTTTTCGTAAGTCTCTTCCTGTTTGGGCCAGATTGTCCATCAATTAAGCCAGGTAGAAGCTGCCTATGTACAGTCTCTGTGATGCCTAGTCAGTATGCATAAGTGTAAAATTTCCTAAGATTTTTTGAGTTAGATTGGCTTCTGCCTACCTTTAAATTACTCCAGGACCCCTAAATATATGGCTCTTGACAGAACTTCCTGATATCAAAGACAAGTACAACTCCCATCTTCCAGGTGAGGATCTGAGACTGAGAGGTCCAGTATCTTGTCCAAGGTTAGATAGCTGATAAATGGCAGAGATGGTATTTGAAGTCAGGTCTACTGATGACTAAAACATATATCAGAATATAGCAACTTGCTCTCTTGCTTGGAGAATTTCATGACTCCTGCTTATACAGTTTTTATTTCAGCAGTTTCTTCTGCTATTCAAACTTTATGTGAAGCTATTCCTTCCAGCTTGTGTAATGGATAATAGCATCAAGGGTTGGCCAGTCTGTATTTAGGAAGTACATTTAGATGTCACTTATCCTTAAACTATTGCAGAATTTCCCTAAACATTCTCAGTCCTCAACTTTCTTTCCTTTATAGAAAATGGTCAGGAACAATTGTTAAAATGAATTAGATCACAATTTTGTGTAGTGGCTCACCATTGCAGATAATGATTGTTCTTGGCTTCTGCTCCCCTGAGACCATGAGACTCAGGTTTGAAATGTTTTAAACATGCATGTTTCACCATAGACAGAAGTTTTAAGCTAAGTATTGAGCAGATAAGTTTCGTGTGTGTATATATATATTTTTAATTATAAAGGATCACATGCATATGATAATCTTCCCCCTACAAGCTCCCCATCCTCCCAAAAGATCACCCAGCCCCACAGAGCATACATATGAAAATCAAAAGTTCACATTTCATCATAAAAACCATTTTCAGGCCTCAGGAACAAGTTTCATTCCTTTCAGGACTAGTTGCATAATGCTGGATAATGGCTCTCGTAAGAAAATGCTTCGTGGGTGAACCTGACTCATATCCAAGGTTGCCACACACTGATTACAGAATGAGGACCAAACTCATTGAGCTGACCGTTACAGTTCTTCATCATCTTACTCTTTAACTACATCTTTTTCTGGGTCTGTTGTTCCAGGCATAGACATTTTCAAGATCCCAGTGTCTTTTCTTATATTGTTCTCTGACTGCTATGTCCTAACCTCCATTCTCCACCTATTATTATTATTATTATCCTTCATGTACTCATTTCAAATGCAATTCCTTTATGTGTCATCTCATCTATTTTTCTACTTTTATTTTTGGTAATTTTCCTTGATCCTTCCCAAGCATTGATTTTGTGCTGCTCAGAATTATTCAATGACGTTGCACACTCTGCTCATTTAACTCACCAAACTGAAACAGCAGACCTTCAGAAGGGAAGAGGGAAAGAGCAAGAGATGATAAGTAGAAATCTGTTGTTCCTGCAATTGGAATTGGTCCCGCTGGTGCTTCTTTTGATGTTGGTCTTGTGAAGCTTTTAAAGCAAAACCTGATTGTACTCAGTTTTCATGTTACTTGCTGACTTCAGAACCTCACTCCCTCAGAAAGATTCTGGTGGTGGTGGTTTAGTTGCTGAGTCGTGTGCAACACTTGCGACCCCATTTGTAGCCCACCAGGCTCCTCTGTCCTTGGAAATTTTCCAGGCAAGAATATTGGAGTGAGTTGCCATTTCCTCCTCCAGGAGATCTTCCTGACCCAGGGATTGAGCCCTTATCTCCTACGGCTCCTGCTTTGCAGGTGGATTCTTTACCACTAGCGCCACCTGGGAAGCCTCAGTAGGATTCTGAAGTAAAGTGAAGTGAAGTCGCTCAGTTGTGTCCAACTCTTTGCAACCCCATGGACTGTGGCCCACCAGGCTCCTCGGTCCATGAGATTTTCCAGGCATGAATCCTGGAATGGGTTGCCATTTCCTTCTCCAGGGGATCTTCCTAACCCAGGGATCGAACCCAAAGTGTCTGCATTGTAGGCAGACGCTTTACCGTCTGAGCCACCGGGGGAGCCCTAGGGTAGGATTCTAGTCTCCCTTAATTAGTTGTTCACATGTGTCAGTGTAACCTTATCTCACCCATATCTGACTACTTGCACACAATATATCCCCTTTAGGGATCATTCTGTCATTTTTGAGGTTGCACTCAAGTACTGTATTTCAGACCCTTTTGTTGATTATGAGGGCTACTCCGTTTCTTCTATGGGATTCTTGCCCACAGTAGTAGATATAATAGTCATCTGAATTAAATTCACCCATTCCCATCCATTTTAGTTTGCTAATTCCTAGGATGTCGATGTTTATTCTTACCATCTCCTGCTTGACCATATCCAGTTTTCCTTGGTCATGGATCTAACATTCCAGGTTCCTATATAATACTGTTTTTTGCAGCATCCGATTTTACTTGCATCACCAGACACATCCACGACTGAGTGTCGTGTCTGCTTTGGCCCAACCACCTCATTCATTCTGGGGCTATTGGTATTTTTCCTCCATGCTTCCCCAGTAGCATATTGGACACCTTCAGACCTGGGGGACTCATCTCTTGGTGTCATATCTTTTTGGCCTTTTATACAGTTCATGAGGTTCTCACGGCAAGTATTACTGGGGTGATTTGCCATTCCCTCCTTCAGTAGATCATGTTTTGTCAGAGCTCTCTACTATAACCTGGCTGTCTTGGGTAACTCTTCCCTGAATGGCTCATAGCTTCATTGAGTTACACAAGCCCCTTTGCCATGACAAGGTAGTGATCCTTGAAGGGGTTATATTGTGTGCAAATAGTCAAATATGGGTAAAATAAGGTTACACTGACACATGTAAACAGCTAATTAAGGAGACTAGAATCTAACTGAGGCTTCCCAGGGGGCACTATTGGCAAAGAATCCACCAGATGACTCGTTGGAAAAGTCCCTGATGCTGGGAAGGATTGAGGGCAGAAGGAGAAGAGGGCGTCCGAGGATGAGATGGCTGGACAGAATCACTGATATAATGAACATGAACTTGGGCAAACTCTGGGAGATGGTAAGGGACAGGGAGGCCTGGAATGCTGCAGTCTATGGGGTTGCAAAGAGTCAGACACAACTGGATGACTAAACAACAGCAACATAGTATACTGGGGTTTCCCAGGTGGCACTGCTGGTAAAGAATCTGTCTGCAATGCAGGAGCCAGAGGAGACATGGGTTCCATCCCTGGTTTAGATGATAAACCATATAATCATGGAGCACTTACTTACTCTTTTAAAGCTTCAGCTTTTTCACCTATAAAATGTGGAAAATGATGACATCTATCCAAAGGCTTGTTTCTAAAGCATGAAGCAAATAATTTTTCATGTAGTAAACTTTCATTAAGCATTGGCCATGCTTCTCTATTGTTTCTTTTCACATGGAGTCTGTGTCTAAGTCATACAGTTTAGAATTCTTTCATCAATATTCAGGGTGTGGTTTGCTCCTGCAATTCCTCTCCCTTACAGTATTTGCTTTCAACTTTCAGGAAATTGTGATATACAAATTTTGTTAGAATAAGATATTTGATCGCCACATGTCAAAAGTTGTCATTATATTTACAAACATGCATACATATATATATAGAAATACATGTACATGTGTCTAATCTATCAATATATAAACACATACAACAAAATGTATGGACTTCCCTAGTGGCTCAACAGTAAAGAATCCCCCTGTGGTACAGGTGATGTGCGTTCAAGTCCTGGGTCAGGAAGATCCCCTGGAGAAAGAAATGAAAACCCACTCTAGTATTTTTGCTTGAGAAATCCCAAGGATGGAGGAGCCTGGCAGGCTATAGTCTATGGGATTGCAGATGAGTTGGACATGACTTAGCGACTAAACAACAAAATGTGTGAAGTCTTAATGTGAATGCCCCATACACCCTCACATAGTCTGCCCTCATGCACTAAGGAACCTGTGCAACTTGACATAGTGGTCTGCAATTTTCTAACAATCTGAAGAACAGGAATAACAAGATATAATCAATACTTTTTGCCTGTATGAGCTCAACTTTTGACATTTTTAAGAACTAAAGACACTGAAGAAGTCATGTCAAAATTACTTACACCTAATGAAATACTAACTTGTTTTTGGTTTAATAGGATTGGGATTGAAAAGTACATTTTAGGAATGCCCTGTAAATAATTCAAGACAGAGGAAAAGGGCAGTGATTAATTAGACCACAAGTTCATTAACATAAAACTTCATATGAAAGTTATAGATTTCTAAGCTACTTACTAGACCTCAGTGAGTGGTTGAGAATCTGAGCTGTAAGAAACGAACTCACTTAAATAAATAACCACCAAGATCAGAACAAACAGTCTTTGCTTTATAAACCTTGCTCTGTATGCCTTCAGAGTTGAAGCGGAAGCCATCTAAAATGCAGTCTCATTCCTAAGCCTCCCAGAAGCATGTCATTACTCTTTCCACTTTGAGAGAGGAGCCTGTCAATCAAGCAGGCTTATTTTGCAGGTCCTGGAGGGGAGGATAGCACATTAAGTTTTACTCTCTCTTATTCTTGGTAACACTTTATCTCAAGTGCCCATTAACGAGCACAGTCTATAATTCAGGCTGAATTATGATGAAAGCACTCTCCTGGGAGTGCAGAGCATCTGCATCCACCAGCCGCTGCCGTTAGTTTACGAGAAAGAGTGTCTCCGATCACACCCAGCAAGGTGAAGGGCCCCGGTTCAGGAACTACACAGAGTCTACTCCATTGAAGCTTCAGAAGAGGTTCCTTTGTTCTCTGTTTCTCTCACCTCACCCGTGCTACCTTAAGAAGCCACTGGGCTTCATTTCTTCTTTTTATGACATATGTGACACTTTATCCTGGGATTCAGATCTTAATTCTTCAGTTCCTTTTTTTATGTCATGATAAGAATTCTGGGGAATATATAGTGTCAGCTGCCTTTCAGATTCATCATTTCAATATTTTCATCTGCAACAACTGTTTAATTAGAAGAGGCTCCTTTTGGTAGGCTCCTTTTGTACAACTTTAATGAAACTGAAGAGCATGAAATGTGGTTTCCCTGCTTTTAAATGAAGCTACTTTTATAGAAATAAGATGAGAAATGGAGAAATTGTTGAAGTCACAGTGCATGAAATTAAGGGAGCCCAAACTGTATTGGCAGTAGTGCTTTTTTTTTTTTTTTCTCTTAAGTTGATGTTTTGAGGACCAAGGTTGTGGTTGCTAACAAACAGGGCTGATGCTGTTTTCTCTCTCTCTCTCTCTTTTTTTTTTTTTTCAAGTTCATAGATTTCTGACAGACATGCCCTTAAGGATTCAATTTGTTGTTGTTTAGGAAAATTTTATGAAGCAAACTATGTGCAATAGAGGACTATTTTCACATAACACAAAAGCAAATTAATGATGGCATCTAGTTATGAGATAAAACCTGAAATTGTGCTGGATTACATGTAAAGCAGGATTTAATGTGCAGACCTGAAATGGAATAATTACAGAAGATTTCAAGCAACTCGTGTTATAATCATATGCCATGTACATAAGGCCCTGCCACACCACTAAGGTGTTAGTTATGTGGGTATTCTAGTCATTATCGAATTTTCTATCATGTTGTTCTGTATCTTGAAATACAAAGGGAAAAGATGAAGCTACACTCCTCTCATACATTAATCAATATAACAACCATGTTGGAAATTCAAATTCAGGGGTCTGCATGCCCTTGCAATTTAGACTAACTTGATAATAGGCATTTTTGGGGGGTGGATGCAGGTCTTGGAACTGGTTTTAATTGCTAGTTTGAAATTATGAAAATACTTAGTATGATTTTCCTGGTGACCTAGAATAGATGATTAGCACTCTCAGATGAGAACAAAGAGGCATTAACCCCCAAGGATAAAGAGAGAACCTCTAAGAGCAATCAACAATTGGGGCATGAAACTTCCATCAAAGATTATTAACTCACAAACCTATGGTTCCAGAGGAGGAGAATGGTGGGGGGAAGGGATACTTAGGGAACTTAGGATGGACATGTACACACAGCTATATTTATAATGGATAATCAACAAGGACCTACTGTTTAGCACATGGAAGTCTGTTCAGTGTTATGTGGCAACCCGGATGGAAGGAGAGTTTAGGGGAGAATGGATACATGTATGTGTATGGCTGATTCCCTTCGCTGTCCACAGCATTGTTAATTAGCTATACCCCAATGTAGAATTAAAAGTTTAAAAAGAGAAAAAAAAAAAGATTATTAGCTCTTGAAGCCCCGCCTTCACTCCAGCAGACTGTAGAAAAGAGAACTGAGGAGACCAAGAGAGCAAGAGAAACCTCATGGGCTTGTGTTTCAGTCCTGCAGAATTCCCCTCCTCTCTACTTGGGACAGCTGAGGGTTTATCAGCTTCTACCCTACCCATCTTGTGATATGGGGGAGTCAGGAGCTAAGGGGTTTGGGAGATAAGACCAAACCTAGCTTCCCGTTTCAGAAAACTGAACAGTAGAGAGATTTCTTAAGGTCTCCTGATAAATCTGAAAGACCACCCCCCCCAGTCAGCACTTGGACTTCGGGCTTTCATAGCCCAGAGATGTCCTGTCGAGGTTACCTGGAGAGGTATTGACAAGCAGTCAGGAGGAGGCTACAGTCATGGAGTTTATTTTAGAGAACATTGCATCTGCCTTCTATCTCTCCTCTCACCTACTCCAACCCCAAAGAAGTAAAGCCTTGAGAAGGGACAAGGATGTATCCGTGTCCCTCCCCTTCCACTCCAAGATGCTGAGAGTGAAAGTACTGACCTCACCCTGTCTTCCACACCCGAGCTTTCGAAGCTGCAGACCTGGCCGTGGCCGAGGGAGCGCTGAGGCAGAAATCAGATTTAAATGGAGTATGAGAGCAATTTTAAACTGGAGAGTGTTCTAATCATTGAGAGTAAACTGAAATGCAAGAGACTTGCTAAAGTGTTGAGCAAAAAACAAGGCTGAAAGCAGTGATTGAGGGGAAAAAAATAGTAGTTTATACTCAAAAAGTCAGTTCGATTAATTTCTATTTGTTTCCTTTGATGATTTTTGATCTCTTTTTGTATCAATAATTTTCTTTTGAGTTTAGAATGCCACCACTAAGGTAATTCCTCTTTAAGTAACTAAAATAAACACAAATGCTGAATTTTTTTTCACAAACAAAAACCTCCAATGTTTCCTACATTTAGTACCACATTAAAAGCTCCCCAAGAGAAGACTATTCCAGTAAAAGAGCAATAAAAAGAACAAGAACAAACTCTCTATGAAACCTACAACATTGTTTTGCCTTCTCCATTTTTATCAATCATTTTGAACAGCACAAACCCAAGTAAATAGTGTTATAATGAGTTATCTTTTTTAGAATGATTAATTTTCTGTTTTTATCTCTGGGTAATACACTCCTTATCCGGTTGGGTATTTCAGGAAGCAGCCTCTGTGGTAGAGATTTGTGTGTGGAGGTTTAGTAGAGAGAGCTGTCTGGATCAACAGTGAGGGAGTGAAGGAATCAGGAAGAAGTACAAGGAGAAGTCAAACCAGGATGCAGTCATAAGAAAGAGTTCCCAGAATATTGGAAATAAAAGCAAAACTAAACAAATGGGACCTAATGAAACTTAAAAGCTTTTGCACTACAAAGGAAACTATAAGTAAGGTGAAAAGACAGCCCTCAGATTGGGAGAAAATAATAGCAAATGAAGAAACAGACAAAGGATTAATCTCAAAAATATACAAGCAACTCCTGAAGCTCAATTCCAGAAAAATAAATGACCCAATCAAAAAATGGGCCAAAGAACTAAACAGACATTTCTCCAAAGAAGACATACAGATGGCTAACAAACACATGAAAAGATGCTCAACATCACTCATTATTAGAGAAATGCAAATCAAAACCACAATGAGGTACCATTACACGCCAGTCAGGATGGCTGCTATCCAAAAGTCTACAAGCAATAAATGCTGGAGAGGGTGTGGAGAAAAGGGAACCCTCTTACACTGTTGGTGGGAATGCAAACTAGTACAGCTGCTATGGAAAACAGTGTGGAGATTTCTTAAAAAACTGGAAATAGAACTGCCATATGACCCAGCAATCCCACTTCTGGGCATACACACTGAGGAAACCAGATCTGAAAGAGACACGTGCACCCCAATGTTCATCGCAGCACTGTTTATAATAGCCAGGACATGGAAGCAACCTAGATGCCCATCAGCAGATGAATGGATAAGGAAGCTGTGGTACATATACACCATGGAATATTACTCAGCCATTAAAAAGAATTCATTTGAACCAGTCCTAATGAGATGGATGAAGCTGGAGCCCATTATACAGAGTGAAGTAAGCCAGAAAGATAAAGAACATTACAGCATACTATCACATATATATGGAATTTAGAAAGGTGATAACGATAACCCTATATGCAAAACAGAAAAAGAGACACAGAAATACAGAACAGACTTTTGAACTTTGTGGGAGAATGTGAGGGTGGGATATTTCAAAAGAACAGCATGTATACTATCTATGGTGAAACAGATCACCAGCCCAGGTGGGATGCATGAGACAAGTGCTCCGGCCTGGTGCACTGGGAAGACCCAGAGGAATCGGGTGGAGAGGGAGGTGGGAGGGGGGATCGGGATGGGGAATACATGTAAATCCATGGCTGATTCATATCAATGTATGACAAAACCCACTGGAAAAAAAAAATAATAATAATAAAAAAAAAATAATAAAGAAAAAAAAAAAAAAAAGAAAGAGTTGTCTTGAATTGGGGCCTGAGGGCATTTAACACTCTCTGCCTAGACCAGCCTTGGATGTAGGATGTCCTTAGGAAGGGCATGTGAACTGACTCAACCAAGGGCTTCAACTGCCAATACTCCCAGCAGTGGTGCTCTGGTAAATCGGCTCTCGGGACACAAAATAAAGCAAACCAGAACAAAACCAAAAACCACCACAAAACCCTTATTTTTTTGTTTGCTGATTTCCATAGTGTAAGTAGTCCCATCAAGACTAATTTCAACCTACTGTTATGAAGCCAGTGAAGGAGAATTGGGAAGAGGCATTCACAGCTGGCCCTAGCTCATCTTCAGTTTCGTCCTTGGGGAGGGATCTTGGTAGTGCACCACGACATCCAGCATACCAACTTCTTTTCTTGTAAAAAAAATACTTCTAAAACTTCAAAAATTTTCAGCTGCATTGGGCACACCACACAATAAATAGTTGCAGGTTTCAATTCAGTGAAATTAAATCATCCGGAGTGAGAAAGTCATTTATATTCCATGATATCCCAACAGCCTATTCTTATTTGGCAGTCTCAGGCTCTGAACCAACAGCAACATCTGCTGGCAATTTATTCTCTATTATCTTCTGCCTACTACTTAACCTACTGGATCAAACAATTCTATGTTCACTGTTCCCTATCCACCTGTAACTTGGAGTGTTCACATGTAAAAATTTAAATGTAGCTTCAGAACATTTTTCATACCCTGATTAGAATATCAGTTATAAAAATTTCAAATATGTAATTGTTATTTTCCCCAATCCACTGCTCTTTTGTACAATTTATAATCTATTTCCCTATGATTTCAGCCTGATTGACTTTCTGAAGGCTTAGGAAGGGCAAACATAAAAGGACTGTTGACAATAACATGGAGAAGTTCTGAATGGTCATGCAGGTTGTGGATGTTTCGCTTTTCCGGAACCCACTGAGACTGTTGACCTCAGGGCTCATTTTCTTTTCTCACATATACTTCAGAGATTGGCCTGTCTCCTCTCTGAGACCCTCTCTTCCCTGTTCACTGTGGAAATGAACATAGTAACACAACTTTCTCTCATTCTTATCTCTAAGGAAAGATTGTGAGTTTGCAATGTAGGGAATGTATACTCAATATGCATTGTTTTGTTGGATTATTCCAACAAGTAAAGGAACAAGTAGCAAGAAATATCTTAACAAGAAAATAAGGCAGACAGGGCCTGTGAAATAAGACGCAAAAGGAATTTTCAAAACAGTAGGGTATTTTCACTCTTTGTAATAATAGTTATGTCTAGTCTTCATTGAGGTGTAAAATAGGTCCCAGTTTGATTTTTCACTCATTTAATTTCTTAGTTTATTTCCTATGAATTGGTGGTTTTCTTTGTTTCTGGGGATGGCTTCCAGAGTTGTCCAACCTTGGACAAGAAAGCCCCATAGTCCCTACAAAGGGCCAGAAATGTGGATAATATATTATTTATGGCAAAGGCTAAGCTGTTATGACAAAGGGAACAAGAAATAAAATGGCTTGACTAAGATAAAGTTAGTTCTTAGGTAACACTTCAGTCAGTTCAGCCCTGAGTGACAAGGGATCGTGACGGACAGAGTCGTTGAGGAAGCCAATTCTTCTGTCTTGTTCTGCCATGTTCACCATCCTCTAGATTGATGTACTAACTGACCAGGCCCAAGAGGGATCTGGGATGCTAATATGGCTGTGTTACAGTTCATGGGAAGGGGAAAAGTCCAGAGCAAGAGCTTTCTTTTTAACAAAGAGATAGTGAACTTTTAATATGTAAGTGTTACTTCTCTTCACATTCCACTGGGTTCTGGAAAATGTAATTTTTAACTGGATGGCTGTGAAATTATGTCAGGGCAGATTTTGGGGGATGGCTAGCAGGCTGCCACTCTGGTCCTCTAAATATCCATGTTCATGTTTCTTATCATCTTCTTGTGTCCCAATGAAGACAGTCCAAAGTCTCATCCATTTCTGCATCAGATCAAAGTTTCGGAACTCTGGGAGATGATGTATAGTCCTCTTCAGTAGGCCCAGATGAAGTTTTTGTGGTCTGATGACTATAAACAAATAGATTATCAACCTAAAATATGATAACTACAATTCAAAACTCTCATTCGTATAATAGAAGAATTGGAAATACAGCAGTCTTTAGTTATTGCAAAGACCTCCTGCCCTAGCAGTGGAGTATGGTTTGTAAGTAGCCACTTCATGGACTCCAGCTTTATCATTTGCAAGAGTCTCTTGTATGGTTTTATCTGTCTGAAGTGGGTGTTGAAAAGTAAAGATTTTGCAGTCTGCTCTGGCTGAAGCAGGCCTGGGACCTAGAGTGTTGCTAGACTTGTGATTTCTTTGGCAGTACAACTTCCTAAAAGTATGTAGGTTTTCAATCTATTAACGCTTGCTTCCATTCATTCCTATTGGCAGGTAAACTTTAATAAGGGGTTTTTCCTGGACATAGTACCTTTTGCCTGCTGATTCTCTTTTACTGCTGGCATCATTGCCCAGTCGCCACCCCCACCCCGCCCCAGTTCTTCACTTAGGCTTGGCTTGTCTGTACTGGAGGCATCTCTTGCCGACATCTTCTCAGGAGATGTTTGAGAGAGGCTCCAGGTAATAGACTTGTTTCTGCTATTTTCGGTGTAGACCCAATCCAGTTTGTGTTTCCAATCCTGTGACTCTACAGATTTCTGGATTCTCCGGTGATTTAGATTTCAGACTATAGGAAGAGAGTATCTCCCTTAGTGGATTTGTAGTTTTGCACATGTCTGCTTTCAAACTGACAAACCCTTGCCTTAATGTGTCTCTTTCTTAGGTATCTTATTGAAAGTGGCAAGGAGCAACTCACTTCTAAATTTCTGGGTATTTCCCTGGCACTTCCTCCAGAGCTATGAGTTCCCTGGGTGTGCTTTCTGAGCTGACACTGGTGAGAGCTTTGCTGAAAGCATAACAAGGGGTACAGAAGATCAGAAGGCAATGTCTAGTTTTCCTCTGCCCATTAGATAATTTCTAAGCCGGTTTAGAAATATATCAATATTTTAGATTCTGTTACTTGGTATATTGCTTCCAGGTGCTAATTTCTGTATTACTCAAGCTCAGTTCAGTCAGTCAGTTCAGTCGCTCAGTTGTGTCCGACTCTTTGCGACCCCATGAATCGCAGCACACCAGGCCTCCCTGTCCATCACCAATGCCCAGAGTTTACTCAAACTCATGTCCATAGAGTCGGTGATGCCATCAGCCATCTCATCCTCTGTCATCCCCTTCTCTTCCTGCCCCCAATCCCTCCCAGCATCAGGGTCTTTTCCAATGAGTCAACTCTTCACATGAGGTAGCTAAAGTACAACACTCAAGCTAAGTCAAGGTAAAGGTTATGTTGTTGTGACAAAGAGATCCCCAAATACATCTTATGTAAGAAGTTTTAGTTTGGCTAATCCAGAGTCCTTAGGGTGGTAGTTCTGCTACTCAAGATGAGGATAGACCTAGATTTCTTCCGTTATGTCATTCCACTAACCCCCACAAATGCCTGTTTTACTGGAAGAGAAGGAGAGTGAATTTGAGGGAACCAACTAGTAGTTTGCCAAAAACATTAAGAAGTAGGCCCAAAATGTTTCAAGTAAGATTAATGAATATTTTAGCAATCACTACATGATGCTGTCAATCTCATTGTCTTCTTGTTTCACAAATGATGAGAATCTTAAGCCATTCTCCCTAATTGTCTTTTTGACTAGAATCATGAAATCATCTGGGGCTTCCCAGGTGGTGCTAGTGGTAAAGAACCTACCTGCCAATGCAGGAGATGTAAGAGACATGGGTTCAATCCCTGGGTTGGGAAGATCCTCTGGAGGAGAGCATTGGCAATCCACTTCAGTATTATTGCCTGGAGAATCCGCCTGAACAGAGGAGCCTGGTGGGTACAGTCCATAGGGTCACAAAGAGTCAGACACGACTCAAGTGACAGCACAGCACGCGAAATCATCCAATTGCATGAAATCATCTAGTCAGTTCCTGTAGGGGCACTTGTGGGGTGTTTGGGTAATTGAACTGTCTGGGGACTGTTACTACCACTTAATGCCCAAGAAGCCTGAATTATGATCGAGGGATATGACCTCAAAATACACCACTGTCCCACTCAAAATGCATGAAAAACCAAATCTCCTAATTCACAGCCTTCATTTTCAGGTCATTAGTGTCAGAGCTAAGACAAGAATATAGATTTTCTGACTATCTATTACACTAACTTTCTAAAATCCAGTCCTTGAAGAATAGTCTTAAAGGAAATTACACTTCAAAAAAAAAGTTTAAAAATTTTTTACTGTGCTCCTGGCTCCCACCTGTTCTGTAGGAGCAGCACCTTACCTGCTTAATTCTGTCTTTTCCTACCACATTTGAAAAGCAAAAAATCTGTTAAAAATAGAATGACAGTTGTAGGGGAAGGAAATAAAACTCTAAATACAGTATCTCTATATGCATGTATAAATAGGAATATAAACAGACAAATATAGACTATGACTATAAAGCAGTAAGACTTTATTTTGGTATGAGTTTTGTGGCATCAATCTCATTGCTTTATATTCAGGCTTATGTATGTTTCAGGTACTGTGCTTTCCCGATTCAAATAAAGCAGATTGGGTAGTGAAGGGTGGGGGCATTGGGGTGGGAGCGATCAAGCCCCTGGACACAGGGCAGAAGCCTGCAGTCTGAGTATCAGAACAGAGGCTTGGAGTCTGAGACCAAGGATCCAAGGAGAGGAGGCAAGGGAGAGACCTCAAGTCAGGAAGAGCTCAGGGACCAGGGCAGAAGCAAGCCAGCAGCCAGCTCACACACAGGCAAGTGGGCAGGAAAACAAGCCGCGAGGCATCTAAACAAGGCGGGCTCAGTGCTGGGCCATTACTGCAAACCACAGGGCAGCAACAACAAAATAAAGTAGGAACAAATATATAACTACCATAACAGGGTTCCCGGGGAAAGCCACCGTGTCGCCTGGAAGGGAGAATGAAATAAGGAGTGGTAAATATGTTATCTTGACCGGAGGCACAAACGTTGGAAGAGCAAATTGTGACATATTGATCTTAGCCTGTTGAGTATGCAAAAGGGCGTATTGTGACCGCAGGTTGAACCATGCTACAGAGGAGGGACAGTGTGACCCCTGGGCTGCATATCTTTGTGTCTTTTCCTTTCATGTATTGTTTAAGCAGTGAAAAAAAATTCTGATAAAAATAGAGATGACAGGTTTTGGAGAAGGAAATATGAAACTAAATACATTATGTAAATATGCAAAAGTAGGACTAAAAATACAGAAATCTGGACGAAGATACAGTAAGAAGATGATGCCACTGACAATAGCGTTGGTGTCAGGAGTGGGTACAAAGATGTGTCCTTTTCTGTGGGTCCCTGAACTGTTTATTTTAATTTGCTGGGAGGATTGAGCCTGTGTGAACGTGCTCGTTCTTTTTAGAGTCAAGACTGTCAGATCCTTTGAGCTCCTTATAGTGTTCTGATTTCACATGGTTTCATATATAGCTGAAAAAAAAGTAGCTTTTAATTTGCCTCCTTAAACTAACATTGTAAGGCAACTATACTGCAATAAAAATTAAAACACAAACACAAAAACAAGACCCTGTCCTGTCTTTACTGTTACACGGTTGCAGCTAACTGGCATTTTCCAATCTGGTACTAGGGAAAATCGCCTTTATGGACTTTCTTTCTTTTACCTACTCTTTTTATAAGAACCTGAGCACAACTTGTTTTCTGTCTTTTCTCTGTGAATGACACCCTCTCATTACCAGGCATGTAGAATTTTACTTTCTTTTTTTTTTGATGATAGCTTCAGTTTAACAGCTTTCTTGGTGGGCGTGTTTGAAAGATGAGTTGGCTGGCTACTCACCAGCCCACATAGCACATTTCTCTTGGTCTGTGTGGTCTATTCTGGAGTTCAAGACTTCAGAACGGGAGGAAGTGGGAAATCAGTAAGGTGAGATTATTCCTCCTTCCTTCCATTGCAGAATGGCTTGTTACCATGAATTGCAGAGCTACGGTTGGCTCATGACAGCCAGGGGGGCAACAGCTTGTCACTGAAGTCACGTCCATCGATTCTCGAGTCTTATGTGTCACAGTTGCTTCGGTCTGCCAAGTATCTCTTTGCCTTCCTCTGGCTGGATTCCAGACTGCCCCGTGACCTGTGATCAATCCAGCTGCTGAGAGAGAATAAAGGGAGAGAATCTGGGAAAGTGAGAGCTTTAAGGGAAGTTAAGGATCATCTGCTTCACCTCTTCTTCTGTCCACTGGTAAAAGGAATCCCATGAAACACTAGCTGAGGATACTATTAATTATAAGGGCAGTGTGGGTCCTGGAAGCCAGGTCTCCTTCTGGCCTATTTCCAATAGACTCTGTATATTTCCTTACCATTGTCAGGAGTCTACACGATGTATCCAAGTATTTCTTTAAATAGACTTATCAGGGTGCCTTCTTCTTTAGAATTCTATATAATAGCACTGTCACTAACAGTAATTTTTGCCACTACACAGTTAGCAAATGGAAAAAGGAAAAATTCCTATCCCCTCCTTTTCTATTTTTTTCTTGTGTTTTGTGACTTTTCTCCAATTAGACCTGAATGTATAAAGAGCAAGAATGTTTGCCTCTTTTTTTCCCTATGTATTTTTTGCTTCTGGGGGGGAAAAAAAAATTGTAACCTTGTTCCAGTTTCCTAAGAAGACTGGATTCCTCTGCCATGGGAAATCTCTGTCTCTTCCCTTCCTATCAGTACGCTCTTGGATTTAACCTTGAGGTGCAAAATGTTGTTTGACCACCTCAACTAACATCTCAAGTAGCTCCTGCCATTGTAACCAGAGCCATGGACAGCATCCCTCACATATGGCTCTGTCCCCCTCTCTTTGCGACAGTGTCTCACCTAAAGCATTTTCAAATATGTTCCCCCTTGGGTGCTTGGGACTGTGATTGCCATATGGTGTCAAGAGTAACATCTGCATCAATATGTTATGGATAATAAGTACCCGAGAGAGGATTTGTTAGAGATTTGTGGGAACCCCAGAGGTCCAGATATGCAGTCATAGTGTGTTATTCTCTCAATTTGTTCATTTATTTGTGCTTTTTTCATCGAGCAGATACGTAGTGAGTTCTACTGTGGGCAGAGTGCTAGGCTTACTGCACTAAATCAGATACAACCCCCAATCTCCAGAAGCTTAGCATCTAGTTGGGGAGATGGATAAAAATGTGAATGATTATATAACCCAGTGTGATCGCCACTCTGAAAAAGGCCAATCGAAAGAATCAGAGAGGAAGCACAAGGACATTGCATTTCATTTGATCTGTGAGTGCAGAGAGATCTTCCTGGCATGGTGATGCTTGAATGAGTGTTTAAGGATGGGTAGGAACAGGCTGTCGTTGAGCACACTCCAGGAAATGGTGAAGGACAGGGAAGCCTGGCATGTTGCCGTCCATGCAGTCACAAAGAATCGCACATGACTGAGCAACTGAACAACAATAAGGCACAGGCCAGGTAGTCAGGGAGGGACAGAACCCCAGGCAGAGGAGAGGGCAGTGCAGTGGGCACAGAGGAATGGGAGACACATTCTTGGGAAACTGCAGTATCTGGTGTGGCCAGTGGGGGACTGCACGGGAGAGGAGACTAGAAAAAACAATGGAGGTTCAGATGACAGCCAGTCTTCTCAGCCAAGTCTGGGCTTTGTACTTTACTGTGTAATGGAAAATATTGAAACATAATATAATCAGATTTATGGATTGGAAAACTGACCTGGGCAATAAGGTAGGCTTGCAGGTTGTGAGACTAAAGGCGAAAGTGATGGGTTAAGAATCAGCTCTATTAGTTTACACAGAAATGTGGGTGCCTTGAAACAAGGCTATAGTAGTTGGGGATGGATGAGGGCTCCAAGCTGTTGTGGTGTTTGAATTGGTAGGACTTGGTAACTGACCAGATGTAGAAGAGAAAGCAGACAAGAATGTCATTCAGCAACTGAATTGATACCATTTACTGTGACAGACATTTACTGTGACAGACATTTACTGTGACAAGGGGCTTTCCTGATAGCTCAGTTGGTAAAGAATCCGCCTGTAATGTGGGAGACCCTGGTTCCATTCCTGGGTCGGGAAGATCTGCTGGAGAAGGGATAGGCTACCCACTCCAGTATTCTTGGGCTTTCCTTGTGGCTCAGCTGGTAAATAATCCGCCTGCAATGTGGGAGACCTGGGTTCGATCCCTGGGTTGGGAAGATCCCCTGGAGAAGGGAAAGGCTACCCACTCTAGTATTCTGGCCTGGAGAATTCCATGGACTGTATAGTCCGTGGGGTCGCAAAGAATCAGACACGACTGAGCAACTTTCACTTTCACTGTGACAGAAAGTGAAAGGGCAGGTTGTTGGATGGGGGTGATATTGGGGTTGGGGAACGTGATATGAAATGCCTCTGGTACATGTAAGAGAATCTGCCTGGGAGGTAATGAGCACTTCATAAGCTTACAGCTCAGCAGAGATACTAGACCAGAGATAGAGACTTATTGGTCATTGGCAAGTTTTTGGTGGGTGAAACTTTACTCATGGATAGGGAAACCAGGAAGACAAGCCAAGTGAAACAGTGGTAATGAATCAGGCTTCCTGGATTCAAATCCCAGCTCTGCCATTTTGGGGCTGTGTAATTATGGGCATGTTACCTCACCTTTCCAAACCTTGGTTGCCTTCTCTGTAAAACGGGAATAATCCTTGTGACCATCTTAAGCATCATGTGAAGTCCTTAGTTGAATGCCTGGACACTGTAAATGCCGCTTGATATTGGCTACTATTAAATTAAGTGTCTAAGGTGGGAGCTGAAAAGAGGATTGCAGATGAGGGCTATCTAACATTTCACAGAGAAACAGTGAGGAATTGCAGGAGTGCTAGGGTAAAACCTGAGCAAGTTAGACGTGGAGAACGGAAATACATTTCAGAATGAGTGGCCAACAGTATCAACCAGTACTGTGAGCTTAAGAAACAGTAGATTCGGCAAACAGTGTGATACTTTTCAAGGACAAACACATTAGAGGGTGGAAACCCTATGGGATTGAAAAGTAAATGGAGGATGAGATGATAGAGACTGGAGTATAGAATACTGTGTTAATAAGTTTGGCTATATAAAATAAAGGAATCTCAGTGTCTAGAGCAGGTGTTGAAGAGAGAGGGCTTTTAAAGTTGGGAGGAAACTGGCAAGTTGATAAACTGAAGGAAAAGAAATACATACAGGTTGTATAGGTTGGAACTCCGTGTTGATCTTTCCTTCCTATGTTAGATAAAGTGTGTTATGTCCCAAAGTCCAAGGTCAAGGGACAAAAGAGGAAGAGAACCAACTTTAGCTGTTTTCCAGGCACTGTGTAAGGTGCTTTTCATTTATTCACTTACTGAAACTTCTTGGAGACTTGGCAAAAGAGTTTCCCGTTAATAATTTCTATTTTCTATCCAAAGCAACTGAGACATACAGAGAGTAGGCAATTCACCCAAGGCCACAAATAAAAGTTGGGAACTTGGCTCTGCTCTGTTGCTTTCAAAACTTGTGTTTCCTGAGCTACTCAGTGGTTTATTTACATGAAAGATTTCTGGAAAATTTGTATTTATTATGACGGATGGTTGCAGCAGACAGTGTTAGCGCTCTTCGCATGTCTGCTTAGTCTCTTTGCTATTTTCCTCCACGTTGATTCTCGTTGCTCTTTCCTTACAGCCAGCACCTGCATCTCTTTGTTGGAAGGGTGTCCTTAGACTGTAAGAGTGTACTTTCCTGTTTGAAGATTAGGAAGTTCTTGAAAAATCAGGTTTATTGCCACCACTGCATACTCCTAACCCTAGGCAATGCTTGATGGATGTCATGGTTGTAATACCCAGCTCTTTGGTCCCCGATATGAAAACTCTGAGGTGTGATTTATACTGTCACCAGATTTCTCCAGGGAATTGAGTGGGTTACCAGCTCTGGTCCTTTGCTTGATATCTTCATTTGGCTTCTATATTAATTTCCTATTGCTTTTGTAACAAATCATCACAATTTTCATGACTTAAAACATCAAAACTTATAATTTAATAGTCTGCAGGAGTCCCATCTCGGTCTCGGGAGGCTGAAAGGTGTTGGTGGCATTGTGTTCATTTTTGTAGAGTGAATGGGAAGATCCTTTTCTGGGCAGAAATTCAGTTCCATGTGGTTGTGGTCTTGTTTCCTGGCTGGCTCTCAGTTGGGTCCCACCCTTAGCTCCTAGAGGCCTCTCTAGGGGGTTCTTTCACAGAACCCCCAATATTTAAGAACCAGAAGGGCATCGGGCCCTTCTCATACTGCGGTCTTCCTAACCTACCTTTTTTCTCATTTAAGTCCTCCTGTGATTAGATTGAGCCCATCTGTGTATAATCTAGGATAATCTCCCTATTTTGTGACCAGATGTTTTGTAATCTTAATTTCATCTGTAATTTTACTTCCCTTTTTACCAAAGAAGGCAACCTATTCACAAGTTGTATCTATTAGGAGGTGGGCATCTTTCAGGGGAGGCATCATTCTGTCTACCACAGTCTCCTCTCCTTGTGGTCCCACTTCTTCAGTCCCTCTACCTGTTTCTTTGGAAATCACTTCCTAATAAATCACTTTTACAAGTGATTTATTTTGGGCTCTGCTTTTGGGGAATTCAACCTGAGCCAATGAGAAATTTTCTAAATTCAAGAATTGTCTTGGTTATTGAATTGGGGGTGACCAGTGGGGAGGTCAGGTCAGCACTCCAAGTCTGGGCAGAAAATGTCCACTCCCATGCCTGTGTTCCTAGCTGCTGGGCTCATTGGCTTTCTGGCAGTTGGACAGGAAGGACAGGGGAGACTTTGCTAATGAGATTCTCTCTGCTCACCTGAAATCCTCTGCGCATCAGCAGTGTGGCACCTTCGGCAGCCTTGCCCACCAGCGAGTTTCTGTGCGCGGCATTTATAAACACAAGCATGAGGTTCTGCCACAATCGTCAAAGGTGGTAGCTCATTAGTGAGTGCAGACCCCAGGCAGGGCTGGCCCAGCCCTGATGCTATGTGGCAAGGCATAGAAAATGAACACGCCACCCAGTTCAGGGTCAATATGCAAAACAGAAAAGGGAAAAATGGAAGCTTGACAGCCTGTCATGATGATTATTAACTGTCTTCTGGAGACCTGTGGGCTCCCAGCTCCATGAACACACTCAGCCAGCCAGCAGTCTGTCTCAGCTCTTTAGCACGCACTCCTTTGCTGTGTGGATCCCTTGCGTCTGTTTCATCAGGTGCCAAATTCCTCGTCCTCTGGGCACACGGATGCTCCAGTTACACCCACTGCCGCAGGGTCCCCAGTGATGGAGGTTACATATAATTTAAACCTAGGACATTTTTTTCTGGTGTGAGCCAGGTTAATCACAGGCTCTGCCAGGTAACAAAGAAGGGAGGTTGCTCAAATAGAGCACACCTGCTGAGCAGAGTTTACATCTGATCCTTGAAAATATTACTTCAGAAACCATTACTTGGAAGGCCATGACTGAAGGAAGCCCCTTGGTAATAGTTGTAATAGGTGCCCCATGCTTCTTTTTCGATTGCCTTGCATTCCTTTTCTTTCACCAACCTACAGCTCCAATTTATACTTCCCTTTCTCTTTACAACATAATCCTCACTCCCTGAAATTTACACCTACATTCCAGACTCCACATGACAGCTCCGTTCATAATACCACCCATGAAAAAGGCTTTTATGATCTGGAATTTTATACTCCTCAACATTTTCCCCCACAACTTTCAAAATACACATTCTTAATATTCCAACAAAGGGGAACAGATTAAAGAGAAATACCATAAAATAATTCAGTGAAGACCTAATAAAAGATGCAATCAATCAAGTAAGTGACTGTAGCAGTTTCTTTTAACATCAAATCTAATGGTTTCTTTTTCTAGTACAAAAGTGCTCCATTAACAGTGTGAGTCTTTTATTTAGGTAATTCACACGAGTGGTTGCCAGATGTAGTTTATTTTCAGGAAGGCACACTTATAGAAGCAGCACGCTGAGCAAGAGACAGAGTTATCTCCATCTAACGTACTCTCTAATGACCTTTCAGAGTGAAAATAGCAGTGAAATCCTAAAACCGAAACCCTCAAAAATCAGATCCAAGTAGCTCTTCACATTTAAAATGATGGTTGGATGTCAGGGCTGGCCTGCAGAGGATTGTGGAGTGATTCTTTGCTTCGCCATCTATCCTCAATGCACAGCCACGATTGGCCAGAGCCTCCCCCTGCACCGTGCAGCCGGGTCCACTCTAGCTTCACTGTGTTTTGACTCCCTTGCTTCAATCAGAACTCACCAGTTGAAGCGCTCTCTCCCTCAGATGGTTCTTTTCTACTAGGTACTTCAATCAACTAATGTTCCCTAATGTATTCACTTTGTACAATGATTGATAAGATTCTACTCTTGAGTGTCCATTAGTAAAGGACACCTTTTGAAGATGATGCCTTTAACCCAGAGCAGTGGCCACAATGGTGTCAAGCAGAGGGAGAAGTGAATGAAGTGGTTTCAGAGAGATCTGGGTTGAGATAGATCCAGACTTGTTATGCACCAGCTAGTACCTCTGGATACATTATCTATGTCCTCGGAAACTTATCCCCTATTTTGATGAAAGTGTGGATAATAGTGTCCAAATTTTCCTTCTTTCAAAGAAGTATATATTTAGTGTCTACTATTTTTGATGATTAGATGAGAAGAGGTCATATTTAATACAATGCCTTAATGTAATTTCCCTAAAAAGTTATTAAAAAGATGGTGAAAGTTTCTGGGAAGATAGTTGCTTTTTTAAAATTTTTTTAAAATTTATTTTTGGCTGTGCTGAGCAGTATGTGGGCTCTTAGTTCCCCAACCAGCGTTTGAACCCATGCCCTCTGCAACAAAACTGCATTCTTAAGATTCTTAAGCACTGGACTGCCAGGGAAGTCCCAGAAGATAGGTTTGAGTTGTGTAACTTTTGTTCTCCTTCAATTCATATCATGTTAGCTATTTAACCAAAGAGGAGCTGGCTTGGGGTGATATATATCTAAGATGCTTCAGAAATTGTCTGGAGACATTGAAATCTGATACTAGTGAAATTCAGTAGACAATCCTACCCTAGGAAAAGATTATCTGAGATTGAGAAGATAGGCAAATGCTTTAAATTAAAGATGACTTCTTAGGAGTAAATGAATGAATAGCTTCTTAGGTTAATAACCTCAGTGACAAAAAGATTTAGGGATAAAAAGGTCTGTTTTAGGGATAAGGCAACTAGGGTTTAAGTCTTGGATTTGTTATTTGATTATTACATGCCCTAACAAAAGTCATTTAAGCTATCCATGCCTCAATTTCTTCATTTGTAAAGTGGTGGGATATAGCAGGTTATCTCTAAGGTTGGTTTCATGTTGAGAATTTTCTATAAACTATGTTCATGGAACTTTTTTCAACGTCTCATTTTAAGAGATGCTATTGCATAGATTATATTTGAACCAAGACTTGATAAAACCTTTGTAAGCACTTGAGCTTCTTTTTACATTTCATTTTGCTGACTTTTCTCCTTTTCTTCTATTACCTTTTCTCACCCTCTTTATTAAATCTCTCATATTGGGTGGGCCAAGCTATGAATAGAATTTACTATATATATGGCTTACTAGACAACTGCATCCTTGAGGAATTCAATCAACCACTTTGTCAGTATAAAGACAAGGAGAAGAATAAATCAGGCAAATGAGTGGGATGCACTGTGAGAAGAACGGGAAGGAATGGTTTCTAAATAATCCACAGTTCTAGGATGAGGGCAGGATATTGTACTGCAGGTAAGCAGAAGGGAGGAAAGCAGAGTAAAGCTGTGTGGCTTGTCTGGTAGGGGATAATGAGAGTAAAGACTAATATTTACTGAGATTTGCCATGTTGAAGGGACTGTGCTAAGGGCTTAATTAAAACCTTAAGAAGAAGATACTCAATAATCTGATAAAGATGAGGAAACTGAGGTCCAAAAAATTTATTGTATGACCCCAAATCACACAGGAAGTGGCATAGTCAGCATATGGATTCAAGTTCTTTGCGTTCAAAGCCAAGGCTGTTTGTCACTATAGTTATGGCTTTCTAAGATGTAAAAATATGAATTTGACAGAAATGAGGTATGAACTCTACATGGTGTTGACTTGAATGTGACAGACACAGAGCAAATAAAAAGGAAGCTAAGCTGAGTTAGATTGGGAAAGACAGTTCTTTCTATTTACTACAGTGGCATTTTTTGGTGGGGGTTGGGGCAGGGAGAATTGGGAAGATTGGTTTATCTGCTGCTTGTGTGCATGCATGCTAAGTCACTTCCATCGTGGTTGTGGCTGACTCTGTGCGCGACCCTATGGACTCTAGCCTGGTAGGAGAATCCCATGGACAGAGGGATTCTCCAGGCAAGAATACTGGAATGGGTTGCCATGCCCTCCTCCAGGGGATCTTCCCAACCCATGGATCCAACCTGCATCTTCTGTCTTCTGCATTTCCTGCATTGCAGGTGGATACTTTACCTCTGAGCCACCTGGGAAGCCCCTATCTGCCTTATATTAGAGTAAAAGGTATCATAGAACATTATACCTTAGCATCCATAGGTTTTCTGAGGTTAGTTAGTCATGGGTAGTGTGGAAAAACATAAGGTAAAATGCATGCTAAAATGAGAAAGAATGTGTGTATTCTTATGTGTGTGTGTACTTGCTGAAGTATATTTGGATGACTGTTGAGAAGATAGTTTAATGCATTCACTGAATTTTTCAGTTGATTAAAGAATACTCTCTTGCCTTATGGCAGACTAAAAGGGCTTCCCAAGCAATCATCTAAAAAACAAGATAAAATATACCAAACTGTGTGTCCTTGAACCTCTCTTCATACACTTGTTTAAAATTAATATACTTAAACAGAATAACCCACCTATCTGTGGCACTCAGTGACTTACAGCTATATATAATACATATTAATAAACTAGGAGAATGTGGTCCCTGCCACACTCATTTTGTTTTCGCCCTTCTGATGGGGCTCTTGCTGTCAGAGGCTTCTTCTCAGATAATGAAAGGCAATGCAAGATGTACACATTCATCCCTTCCTCCTTTCAATCCTCTGTCCTGTCATCTCTGTGCAACAGAATCTTCCATTAGTGTTCACTTTAATAAGCCAATTTCTTTGGGTTTGTAAGTGACAATTTTTAAATTAGTGGAGATCCATGCCAGTCTTTCAAAGGTGGGTATCTTCACGTTGCTCTCTCACAGGGTAGGTTTTAATTAGGAAGGTCCTGCTAATTTTAAGAGAATGCAGCAAGGCATGTTTCCTCTCCTCCCTATTTTGGTCATGTCTAGCTAGTAATGGAACAGTGTGTTTTATCAGGATGTGCCTAAGAAATGTCAATAAGATCAACAAGCCAACAAGCCCAGTGAATACCCCCAGTACATTCCTACATGGATTTCCCTTCTCATTCTAATTCTGCCCTCTATGTATGTCCTATTTCTGTGACTTATGGATACATATCAAGAAAACTTTGTAAAGTTGTGCTTTTTAAAAATTCATGCTTTCATTTTCATCCCATTTAAATAATTTAGAGCTGTTAAGAAAGAAGTAATAAATTTGGGTAAACATTATGGGGGAGGAGAAACCCAGTTTGTTTAATGAAGACAGCCTATTTTCACCTAGGAACTCAAATTGAGGGTATGTCAAACCAAGGCTTTTGGTGGGGCAGTTCTGGCCCCTTTATGTCTTTTGTGTAAATGGTGGTTACTGGGAGTGATGAGGTTTGCTTTTGTCCTCAATGGACCACGTGGCATTTTGTACTTCCAGTTACTTTCGGAGCACCTGACCATCAGTATCATTACAACACACATGCTATCCATGGTGGACTCTCCAAATCTCTTTGTCCACAGTCCTCAACTCATATGGAGAAGACTTTTGAATTAGCTCAGAGTTGGAAGAGTATTTGTTGTTGTTGTTCAGTCATCCAGTCATTTCTGACTCTTTGAGACCCCATAGACTGCAGCATGCCAGGCCTCCCTGTCCCTCATCAACTCCCAGAGTTTGCCCAAGTTCATGTCCATTGCATCGGTGATGACATCCAGCCATCTCATCTTCTGACACCCTCTTCTCCTTCTGCCTTCTATCTTTCCCAGCAGCAGGGACTTTCCCAATGAGTTGACTGTTCATATCAGGTAACCAAAATACTGGAGCTTCATCTTCATCATCAGTCCTTCCAACAAGTATTCAGGATTGATATCCCTTGAGGTTGACTGATTTGATCTCCTTACTGTCCAAGGGACTTTCAGGAGTCTTCTCCAGCACCACAGTTCAAAGGCATCATTCTTTGGCACTCTGCTTTCTTTACAGTCCAGCTCTCACAACCATACATGACCATTGGAAAGACCATAACCTTGACTATATGGACCTTTGTCAGCAGAGTAATGTCTCTGCTTTTCAACACACTGTGTAGGTTTGTCATAGCTTTCCTGCCAAGAAGCAATTGTCTTCTGATTTCATGGCTGCAGTCATCATCAGCAGTGATTTTAGAGCCCAAGAAGAGGAAATCAGTTACCATTTCCACATTTTCCCCTTCCAATTGCCATGAAATAATGAGACTGGATGCCATGATCTGTTTTCTTAAAATTCAGTTTTTAAGCCGGCTCTTTCACTCTCCTCGTTCACTCTCATCAAGAAGCTTTTGAGTTCCTTCTTGCTTTCTGCCATTAGAGTGGTATCATCCTTCTGTCTGAGGTTGTTGATGTTTCTTCAGCCTATCTTGATTCCAGCTTGTAACTCATCCAACCCGGCATTTCCCATGATGTGCTCAGCATATAGGTTAAACAAACAGGGTGACAGCGGACAGCCCTGTGTACTCCTTTCTCAATCTTGAACCAATCAGTTGTTCCATACAGGGTTCTAACTGTTACTTCTTGACCTGCATACAAGTTTCTCAGGAGACAGGTAAGATGGTCTGGTATTCCCATCTCTCTAAGAGCTTTCCAAAGTTTTTCATGATCCACAGTCAAAGGCTTTAGCATAGTTGATGAAACATAGGTAGGTGTTTTTCTGGAATTCCCTTGCTTTCTCTATGATCTAATGAAAGTTGGCAATTTGATCTCTGATTCCTCTGCCTTTTCTAAATCCAGTTTGGACACCTGGAAGTTCTTGGTTTGCATAATGCTGAAGTCTGGCATGCAAAATTTTAAGCATGACCTTACTAGCACGGGAGATGAGTGCAATCGTCTGATGATAGCACATTCTTCGGGCTTCCCTCATAGCTAAGTTGGTCAAGAATCTGCCTGCAATGCAGGAGACCTGGGTTCAATCCCTGGGTTGAGAAGATCCCCTGAAGAAGGGAAAGGCTACCCAGTCCAGTATTCTGGTCTGGAGAGTTCCATGGACTATACAGTCCATGGGGTCGCAAAGAGTCAGACACAACTGAGTGACTTTCAGCTTTACTTTCACTATCCTTTTTGGGAACTGGGATGAGGATTGACCTTTCCAGTCCTGTGGCCACTGCTGGGTCTTCCAGGTTTGCTGACATACTGAGTGAAAAACCTTGATGGCATCATCCTTTAGGGTTTTGAATAGCTCTACTGGAATTCCATCACATCCATTAGCTTTATTAACAGCAGTGCTTCCTAATGCCCACTTGACTTCACACTCCAGAATATCTGGCTCTGGATGACTGACCACAACATCGTAGTAATCTGGTTCATTAAGGTCTTAATTATACAGCTCTTCCATGTATTCTTTCCATCTCTTCTTGATCTCTTCAGTGCCTACTAGGTCTCTACTCTTTCTGTCCTTTATTGTGACCATCTTTGGGCAAAATGTTCCCTTGATATTTCCTATTTTCCTGAAGAGATCTCTAGTCTTTGCCTTTCCATCATTTTCTTCTAATTCAAAAGAGAAGACTTTTGAATTAGCTCTGAGTAGGGAGAGTATATATCATTATCAAAGCTCCTGTCTGAAAACTCAGCTACAACTAGAAAAGATGGGGTAGCCTTTCCAACAAATAAAAGCAAAAAATCTAAAAGTTAAAGAGATGTCTATTTCTCATTTAATAGTCCAGGCAGGTCATCTAAAAAATCAGCTTCATGTATAACTCCTAATTATGAAAGATAAACTATATTAAAAAAAAACACCTTTTCCTATCTCTTCTTTGAAAATCCACAAAACACTTTGTGAAAGATGTTTAAGGTTAATTGCTATTTTGTTGTGTTGTTTTAAAAAAAATTGAAGCGTCGATTTGACTTGGAGTCCATCTTTGTGGGCTGCAGTAAAATAGTGGCAGATAGGCTAGCCTGGAATCCAGCCCTCAGAAATGTGCCCTTTACAACTGGAAGGGACGATAGATCTCCTAACCCTGGAGAAACAAATGAGTGAGTGTTACTGAAAAACAATTTTGTGACTGCAAATTAAAGAATCATTCTGAGATCAGAGTGACTTTTCTATTGGTTATTGATACATTTTTAAAAAATTGGAATATGATCATTGTTACTGAGGATTTTTTTGAAAATGAATGAAAAAGAAATTGTGTGTCAGGATTTGACCAGATGAGTGATGTTCCCTCATCTTAGTGTCATGGAGGTGACCAGCTGTTGATGAGATTTTGTCAACAAAGTGTTTTCTCATTGAGTTCCCCGTCTTCCAGGACTTTCTGTGGCTCCTCCTTGCTTTGTAACTTAGAGGAGGTAGAAGGTGATTATGTTTTGTCAGAAAAGAAAGCCAGTATGAAATTTCAGCTCAGTACCAACAATTTCCACTTTGACAGTGTCATTCAGCACTCACTGCCAACTTTCTAATTAACTCAGGCTTCACTGAATTATGACTTGTCTTATTTGGAGCTTGTTTTTGGGTTAATGATTTTGCTTTCCAGAACCGTGTTGTTGAAATATCAAATTCGAATTTGTAAATTATGTTGACAACATTTCTTCTTTCATGATGGCTAACATTCTTTTCTGTGGTAAAGAAACCACATCTTGCTACCCTTAAGGAAGGCTATCATTTTCTCCAAAGAAGTACTGAGTGTTATTACAGAACCTGACTAAAAACTTTGGCAGGAAAAAGCATGTGGAAAGCAGAAAGCGAAAACACTGCGTCTCCTACCATGGGCTTTCACACTGCTCCTGCAGAGCTACTAAACTCCTCCTGAAACCAATCGATTTTATCTGTGAAATAGGTGAAAAATGTATCCCAGCAAGATAAACCCTGAACTGTTCCTGAGTTTAAAAAGCAACAAGATATAAGTAGGGCTTTTATTTGAAGGAACAGAAACACATGCGATAGTATCTAGTGACAAAGCTGGACGCCAGTGTGGGTTGAATGCCAATGTCAGATCTCAATGTCAATCGAGAAATCACTTAATATTGTCATCTATATAAGGAGAGTTTATGTTTACAAGGCAGTCTGACAAGCTGAATCTTTTTTCTCCATAGCCCTACAAGATCTTTGCAGTGGTGAATAATTAAAGTCAAAGAGAATTTATTGAACCACTATTATGAGCAAATCACTGTGTAAGATTCTCCAAGGTGTAAAGAAAATAAGCAAGACATAAATCATGGTATCAAAGAAATATAAACTTTAAGAATAAGACAGGTAAACAAATAACAATATAACAATCATGAAATGATATGTCCTTAGACTGTATACAAGCATATATTGTTGGACACTGAAAAGGATTAATTAAAAATATTTTATAGAGTTAAACATCAACTCCTTAGCCTCTAGCCATTTCTTTCCCAGACTTAAATTATAGGCCAATTTTAGGTACTTAAAATATCTTTTGGGCTTTCCTCATGGCTCAGATGGTAAAGAGTCCACCTGCAATGCGGGAGACCTGGGTTCAGTTCCTGGGCTGGGAAGATCCTCTGGAAGAGGGCATGACACCCACTCCAATATTCTGGCCTGGAGAATCCCCATGGACAGAGGAGCCTGGCAGACAACAGTCCACGGGGTTGCAAAGAGTTGGACACGACTGAGTGACTAAGCACAAAATATCTTTAAGAGATTTAAAAGAGTCACTTCTGTTTAGGGATCTTGATAATTTCCTTATGAAGATTATAAGAGTGAATTTCAGGTGCAAATACTGAGTCAAATTAGAATTCTTAAGTCCTTTAAACTAGGGATATGCCCAGGACTGGGCAGGTCTTGAAGAAGTAGCAAGGGTTGGGTATTTGCATCCTAACATTAGCCTGGCGGCAGTTGGAGATCCTAGTGCATAAAAACCCTAAAATAATCTGTGGTGGGCCCTAACAACCTTGGTTACCTGCGTTACTTCTGTATTCCATTATGTAATTTGCATTTTCATTTCTTTTGAATGAATCTCTTAAGTTCTACTTGAAATACATATCTAGAGGATAGAGGGAGCACTGGCGCTTGGCCTATGAAATACCCAGAGGAGAGGTAAGGTAGAGAATCTCAGCTTTAAGGCTCTAAGTTATTTGAGTGCAAGGACTGGACTTTATGTTGTACTAACATTCCCAATAGCATAATTCAAGAAATACTCATGTTGCCTAAAAGTGTTAAATGTCAAGGCACTTCTGCTTTAGGTACCAAGTCTAGAAATATCAGCACTTTGCTCCAGTTTTAAATTAAACTTTAGTTATTTTATTTTAATTTTTTTACTGTTCAAACAGTTAACAGGTGTCATGCCTTTGAAGGCATGACTGTATTGCATCAGACCAATGTGTAAGTTTATTTTCCTCACACACTGTATTCTACTAAGCTAGTGAGAAAGACAGATAGCACAAGGATATAATATGGCATTGAGTTCAAATTATAGAATTCAAACTTAAAGTATTAAAATATATGTGAAGCTGAATCAGGCTGTGCTTATAGCTTGCTAATAAATCACATTTTCCACTCACTGCTCTGATTTTAAGAACTAGCAGTTGAAAACTAGGAGCATAAAAGAATAGGCTTGGAGTGAGTTTCAAGGAATAATCTATTCATTTTTCTGCCATTGGCAAATTTTGGCTAAACTTTTCTCTGGTGGGGAGAATCTTTTTTGAAAATACCTGCTGGGAAGGAAATTCTAGCATTCTCTATAATACCATTATGATCCTTGGAAACAACTTGTTTCCTTCAAAAATAAATAGTTTTCTCAGTTATTTTGTTTCTGGCAGTACCCATTTCAAGCATAATAAATCCAGTATAAGTGCCACCTTTTTTTTTTAGGTTTTAGTAGAATATGTTAGTTGGAGAGAAATATGTATTCAATAGTGAAGAAAAAAGTTTTTTCTTCCAGATTAAGGTTAATTCTAATAAGAAAATAGAAAGTCCATTACTAATGCCTTTGCATTAAAGCTCACTTCCTCTTGAGTGATCCTGAAGGATGTTCTTGCATATCAATGTTGTTCCAAAGGCTTTCATTATCTCTGTGGTTTTTGTTTATTCAAATGTTTTCCCCACATGTGATTTTTTCATATATAAGCTAAATAGATGCAAATACGTGTCTTTTAAGAAGTCTGTAAATCTTTCTTTAATGAAGGTGCCCTTCAGAGCAACAGGCCTATTTGGGAATTGTTCAAAGGTGGGTTTACTTTCATTCATGTTTCTTTTTTCTTTTTCTTTTTTTTTTTACTTTTAATCAGAGATGGCAAAGTCAGATCAAATAGAAACAAAATTCCTCCTTTTTGGTATTATTCAAGACTCTTCATCTTTGTGGTGCTGCAGATAGCTTGATTGTTCTCAACACAGCAAAATTTAGGCCAATATGGAGACAGGGTTATCATCACCTGATATCAGTGACCCTGGGAAAACTTACTGAGCTAAGCAGGGCAAAGAATTGTTATCTGGTTAGTTGGTTATCTAATTTAAATCATTAACCACATAAGCATGACAATGTGCTGTGACTAAAAAGCAAATAGCTCACCCCTGTCAAAAATGTAGCTTCTTTTTTTTTTCCCCCAGCAATGAAATTAACTATCAATTCATATGCAATACCAGATTTAAAAAAATGGTGGTGAACCAGATGCACTGGTGCATGAGAATGGAAATAATTGTTTGTGGTTTTCATAAGAAGATTGCCAGTTTGCAGCATTTAAATTACACACAAACTGCTTTTTACATCTCTAATTGTAGCTCTGTTGTTTTCAGGGAGGGTTGAATTGACATTGACAAACACAGACTTAGAAAGAACACAAAGACGTGAAAACAGCACTAAATTTGCCCCCAAAATGATTCAGTGAATAATACTGCAGCATTCTATTTATTCTTTGATATGCCAGAATTTCCTTTTTCCCCCTAAGGAGCAATGCTGACTTTGGTAAGTTAATGAGAAGTACTCACTGCAGAGACGTTAAGTAAATCAAGCACATGACTTTCATGAATTATTGTATGCTTACTCTTTTATTTTGTTAAGAATTGTTTAACTTTAATGTAATCCTTTGCCAGTTTCTTTTCTTTAACTCTTCAGATTCTTCATTTGCCTTCAGTATTTAATTCACTGTAGCAGTTTTTTTCAATTCAAATCTTTCTGTGGTAAGTTTTTTAGCTCTGGGGAAGAATTAAAACAGGTTTCTATTGATATTCTGCTCTTCACCTTTTGCTTTAATTCCTTACGTTTCTATAAAAAAAGGTCACTAACCTCTCAGGCCTCAAGAATGAAAAGCTGGCTTATCAGAGAAACAAAACAATGAAATAAAGAGGTAATTTAGATTTTGATTTTGTAAAGCCAATTGAGTGTGCGGTGTTAATTCTAGTGTACAAACAGCTGCAAACAACAACAGGAAAATGATTTCCAAATCTGCAATTCAGTACTGGTTTCCTTTGAAAAAGACTTTTGGTCCTTAAAGGGTCATACTGAGTTAAAAATATAGTTATGAAGATAAACAATAGCTTAGCAAGAGAGAATTCAAGGTACATATTCTAGGGAAAAGGGCCATGTTGAAAGCAGAAAACAAATTAAAAAATATTTTAAACCTCTACATTTGGGCAATTCTACCAGGAAAATTGTCCACATTTTGCTTGGCACAGGCTTTTGAAAGTTCACTCAGTGAGAATATTTAGGAGAAACCATTTATGCCGGCACTTCCTGAAGAGCTGGGCCCCATGCACACTTGCAGAGGACTGTGCTGGGTAAAGAGTTGTCCTTTACCTTTAAAACCTGAAGGAAAGCAAGGAGCCGTTTGGTCCCAGAGTGTTCACAAGCTCCTAAGGAAGTAGGTGGGAGACCAACACAGCAAGCAGACTCGATGCTTCTCTAACAACGAGCCACTTTCTGGTTTTCTTTGAGGTATATCTTGATCTAGACTGTGGCTTAATTTGAGTAGGATGAAAAAGAGTGGGAATTGTAGGATGACAAGCTTTAGCTCAGTAAAAGAGACATTCTTTCTTTTTGGTTAGGCTGAGCAGTTTAAAACTGGAATCGGCTGTCGTGGGGAGTGTGAGCTCGCCACGGGTGCAGGTGCAGGAACAGGCGGGATGGCCAACTGTTAGGGAGACTGGCAGGAAATTGAGTGGGAGGACAGACAAGGTGACCTATAAAGCTCCTTTCCCTTCCAGTACATACTCTATTTTGGTTTATTTTAAAATTCATTCTCAGCTTTTGCTTCTTTGGCTTTGGGCTTTGGGTCAGCTGCTGCTATTCCTGGTTCTTCAGGAGCTGTGGAACACTGCTGCATTGTATGAGGGTAGGGGTGGGGGTGCAGCATCTCCAACTTAGAATTTTCCTTGGTCATCATCCCCTCCTTCTCATGTGTGGTGCCTGCAGAGTGGCCCCCAGGCTTTGGTATAATGCATTTAAAAGAAATTCACCCAATGATGTCCCTGGAAATCTAACTTTTCTTTTACTTTTTGAAAATATCTATTGCCTGCCAGTCCCATATATCTGTCATTGTTTGTTGTTCAGTTGCTCAGTTGTATCCGACTCTTTGTGACCCCGTGGACTGCAGCATGCCAAGCTTTCCTGTTCTTCACCATCTCACACAGCTTGCTGAAACTCATGTCCATTGAGTTGGTGATGCCATCCAACCATCTCGTCCTCTCTTGCCCCCTTCTCCTCCTGCCTTCAATCTTTCCCAGCATCAGGGTCTTCCCACATATGGTTTAGACTAAATCAGCAAGGGATAAACTACAGCACTAAAATTTAATTTGGAAATTATTCCACTAAGCAATTTTCATGGACTCTATGGTTACCTAACAACTCACACTCTCCTCAACAGAGGATTTTTTCCAAGACAGTTTGTTTTTCAAACATGATGATAATTCTACTAAGCCCTGACTGAAAGGCAGGTGACTATAATTTATTTTCCAATAGATCTTCCAGTAGCCCCTGTCCTTTTGTTGTTATTTTTTGGTTTCTGTTTTTATATGAAAGATTTGGGCTGAGTCACCTGAACTCTTCTGTCTTGGTTTCTTTGTGGCCATTGACAAAGGTGACAAGATTTTTAAATGTTAAGATCTGTCTTTTCCTCTTTTCTTCTCAGGACATTTCCTCTAGTCAGATACCTTATTTGCCTCTGGGGAGAAGTAGGATTGTTTCATGAGAATAGAAATAAATAAGAAGCAATCACTGTGGTTTAAAAAACTTAAAAATCTGGTTAAAAGAAATTAAAAAATTCTTGCTCTTTGGAAGAAAAGCTGTGACAAACATAGACAGCATATTAAAAAGCAGAGACATCACTTTGCCAACAATGGTCTGTATCATCAAGGCCATGGTTTTTCCAGTGGTCATGAATGGATGTGAGAGTTGGTCCATGAAGAAGATTGAGCACCTAAGAATTGATGCTTTTGAAGTATTTTGCTGGAGAAGACACTTGAGAGTCCCTTGGACAGCAAGAAGATCAAATCAGTCAATCCTAAAGGAAATCAACCATCAATTTTCACTAGAAATATTTTGGCTACCTTATGTGAAGAGCTGACTCATTGGATAAGTCCCTGATACTGGGAAAGATTGAGGGCAGGAAGAGAAGTGGGTAACAGGATGAGATGGTTGGATGTCATCACTGACTCAGTGGACATGAGTTTGAGCAAACTCATCTCTGAGAGATATGAAGGACAGGGAAGCCTAGCGTGCTGCAGTTCATGGGGTTGCAAAGAATCAGACACAACTTAGTGACTGAACAGCAACAAATCAGTCTGTCTGATGTTTTTTGCTTAACTTTTCTAAGATGCTTTTGAAAATCAAAAGAGAAAGCCCTGAGCATAGCAGGTTAAAGTGTTTATATTATAACAAGGGATTTGGAGAAATAAAAAAGAACCATTCTATCTCATCCTTCCCCTACTCTGTGACCTAGAAGGATAGCTATATGCCTATATATCGAGGGAGGTGATTGAATGTTACCTGAGGGGAAGTCTCTAGTGGGACATGAGAGGATTTGGGGAGATTTTTTTTAGAGAGGAGCAGGGCAGCCTACAAGACTTTTATGAACCACTCTTGAAAGTCAACCTGTATCATTCCACTGAGTTCACTCAGGTTCAAGAGGAGAGGCCACAGATCCCACCTCTTGATCATAGGGCATATGATATATATTGTTACAACTTTTGGTGAAAAATGCCATTTGCTACAGTGGCTCAGTGTACCCTGATCACCCTAGCTCAGTAGAGAGCATGGTAGATTCCAACAGTGCAAAATTGCTAAAGAAAACAAGCCAAGAGCTAAAAACTATTCCATGTTTTATAATAAACTTCTTGGCTATTTTTGGATAGAGTGACAGTCTCCTGAAATAAAGAGAAACTTTCATCAAAACTGACTTTCAATTTCATAGTCGTGTAATTAATTTGTCTTGTAAAGTAATAGAGATATTACACATTGTCATGATTTATATCTACCAATTTTATCTCAAGATGTTTTGTTATATTTTTCTACTTTTCCTATTCTTCTTATTTAAATTAATACTTTCTGATATCTGGGATGGAAAGATATCTGCAAACTTCTAAGTAAAATTCCTAGGCTATGAGGCAAGATTCATATTTTATATATTTAATTTTAATACCTATATGATGAATAGGTAAATTATTAAACTGTGATATACCTCAATGCAGAAAATAAACTATTCTTATATTCCTTCTCTTTCTTTCTGTATCAGTTGGGCTGGGTTAGGCTGTGACCTCTCATAATGGCTTAACCAATGTGGGTTATCTATTATATGACTAATAAAAATTTAAGAAACAGGACTTCTCAGGGCATAGTAGGTCAGGGTGGCACTTCTCTGAGGGTCTCTTAGATCTGCCCCCTCAGTGAGCTGGCTTTATGCTCAGCCCAGTAGCAGTATGGCTGCAGCAGTCCTAGGCATCCTCTCTACAGACAACAATGAAACGCACAAAGAGATGATCTCTTCTGATGTGCCCTTCTTAGGAATGAGAAGCTTTCCAGGCGACCCCCACCTCATATCTCTTTGGCTAGAACTGGGTCACATGCCCACCTCAAACAACTAATAGCTAAGAATAGGATAAGCTTGATAGCTTTCTATCAAAAAAAAATTTAGCTCTAGGAGCTGCGATTGGGTCAGACTTCCTAAATCAAGAAGTTTACCTGTGGATCGTATCCAGCCCTCTGTCTATTTCTGTAAATAAAGTTTTATTGGGTTGCTGCCATGCATGTTCATTTACTTATTGTCTGTGACTGCTTTCACACTAAGACTGTTGAGTAATTGCAACAGACTATGTCACCTGAAAAGCAGAAGATATTCACTATCTGTCCATTTACAGAAAATGTTTTCTAACTTTTACACCATAGAACAAAATTGGGTTTCTGTAATCAAGGGAAGAGAGGATAAGATATTGGATAGACAGTTGATTCTACTAAATATTCTAATTTTTTCAAAAAATACCCTATAGTTTCCACAAACATCATAGACATTGTTACATGTATATTGTGACATTTTATGCTGTTACTTTAAGTCAGTGATCCTGTTACATTGTTAAGGTTAGTATGCAGCTGTGTGTGATTTAAAGGTTTTTCCTATGTTCTGGATTTCAGGATATAATCTACCATAATGGGTTAATATTGTACCTTTTCCTTTTATTGCAGAGTAGCCATGAAGCCATACTGACCTCTAGTCTTATCAGTAACCAAATCACGTTTCTACTCAATACTCTACGTGGCCAAAAATTACATACTGAATTAACTAGAATGAAACTTCTTGAAGGACCTGGTATGTTAAAATATTAATGTGGGTTTTTGTTTCAGATTTTATTTTTAGAGAAATTTTAGCCTTACAGCAGAATTGAGAGGAAGAAAAAAATTGTGAGGAAGATAGAGACTTCCCATATACTCCTTGCTCCCACACATGCATAACCTCCCTTGTTATCAGCATCGCTTTAAAGAAAAATACACTTTTAATCAAAGATGAACCTATACTGACACATCATAATCATCCCAAGTCTGTAGTTTACCTAAGGGTTCATTTTTGATGTATATTCAGTGGGTTTAGACAAATGTGTAATGAAGTATATCCATAATTAAAAGCATCATACAGAATATGATGTCCTAAAAGATTCTCTGTGCTCTGCTTATTCAGGTCCCCAACCTTCTATCACTGATAAACACTGATCTTTTTATAGTCTCCATAATTTTTTCTTTTCCAAAAAAATCATAGTATTGGAATCATACAGCATGTAATCTTCTCATATTGGCTTTTTTTCACTTAGCAAAACACTTTTATGTTTCCTTCACATGTTTTCTTGGCTTGCTAGCTCATTTCTTCTTAGGGCTAAATAGTATTCCATTGTCTGGACATGCTGGTTTATCCATTTGCCTACTAATTTCAAGTTTTGGCAATTCGGTAAACAAATTGTGGGTGTGGGTTTTACGTGGATATACGTTTTCAGCAATTTAGGTAACACCAAGAAATAAGATTGTTGGATCCCATGGTAAGAGTGTGTTTAGTTTTGAAAGAAACTGCCAAACTCTCTTCCCAAGTGGCTGTACCATTTTGAATTCCCATCAACACTGAATGAACATTCCTGTTACTCCACCTTCTCATTAGCATTTGGTGTTTTTGGTGAGATTTTGGTTATTCTAGTAGGTGTGTAGTGGTAACTCACTCTTGTTCTAATTTGCATTTCCCTGAAGATATACAGCATGAAGCAGCTTCTCAGATGTGTTGTTTGCAAATATTTTCTCAGATGTGTTGTTTGCAAAGCAGCTTCTCAGATGTGTTGTTTGCAAGACAATCTGCAACTTGTCTTCTGGTTCTCTTGGTATTGTCTGAGGTAGAATAGTAGTTTTTAATGTTAATGAAGTCAAACTTATCAATTACTTCTGTTATGGATCAGGTCTCTTGTGTTGTATCTTAAAAGGTATCACTGAGGTCATCTAGGTTTTCTCCTATATCATCTTCTAGTAATTTTAAAGTTTTGTGCTTTACATTTAGGTCTGTGAATTTTTGTGAAGGGCTTAAGTTTCGTATTTAGATTCCTGTTTTGTTTTTTCACATGTATATACCCAGTGGTTCCAATACCATTTGTTGAAGAGACTATGTTTGTTTCATTCTATTCCCTTTAATCTTTTGTCAAATATCAGTAGACTATTTTTATGTGAGACTGTTTCGGGGCTCTTTATTTTGTTCCATTGCTCTATATGTCTATTCTTCAACCAGTACCACATAGTCTTGATTACTAATACTGTGTAGTTAAGTCTTGAAGTCCAGTAGCATTGTTCTTTGCTCAGACTTTGTTCTCTTAAATATTGTTTTGGCTCTCATGGTTATTTTGCCTCTTCATGTAAACTTTAGAATCAGTTTGTCAATATCTATAAAATAACTTTCTGAGATTTTGATTGGTATTGCATTGGATCTATAGGTAAATTTGGGGAGAACTGACATCTTGACAATATTGAATCTTCCTATCCATAAACATTAAATATTCTTCCATTTATCTTGTTATTCTTTAGTTTCATTCATCACACTTTTGTAGTTTCCCTCATATGAATCTTGTACATATAGATTTGTACCTAACTGTTTTACTTTTGGGGTGATAATGTAAATGATATTGTGTTTTAAATTTGTTTAATTCCATTTGTTCTTTGTTCATATATATGAAAGCAATTAACTTTCTCTATTAACCTTGTGTCTTGCAACCATGCTATATAGTTCTAGGAGTTATTTGTCAGTTCTTTCAGATCTTCTATATAGACAATCATGTCATCTGAAAACAAAGATAGTTTTATGTTTTCCTTCCCACTTTGTATGTGTTTTATGTTCTTTTCTTATTTTACTGCAGGTAAGGATTTCTGGTACAGTGTTGAAAAAGACTGGTAAGAGGGGATATACTTGCCTTGAACCTGATCATATTGGGAAATGTTATAGTTTCTTATCATTAAGCATGACATTAGCTGTAGGTTTTTGATAGACTACCATTATCAAGCAGAGAATGTTCCCCTCTGTTGTTGTTGTTGCTCAGTTGCCCAGCCATGTCCAACTCTTTGTGATACCATGGACTGCAGCATACCAGGCCTCCCTGTCCCTCACCACCTCCCAGAGTTTGCCCAAGTTCATGTCCATCGTATTGGTGATGCCATCCAGCCATCTCATCCTCTGACACCCTCTTCTCATTCTGCCCTCAATCTTTCCCAGCAACAGGGACTTTTCCAACGAGTTATCTATGTGCATCAGTTGACCGAAATATTGGAGCTTCAGCTTCCAGCATCAGTTCTTCCAGTGAATATTCAGGGTTGATCTCCCTTAAGATTGACTGGTTTGATCTTGCTGTGCAAGAGACTTTCAGGAGTCTTCTCCAGCACCACGGTTTGAAGGCATCAATTCCTTGGCACTCTGCCTTCTTTAAAGTCCAGCTCTCACAACCGTACGTGACCAGTGGGAAGATCATAGCCTTGACTATTTGGACCTTTGTTCACAGAGTAATGTCTCTGCTTTTCAACACACTGTCTAGGTTTGTCATAGCTTTTCTGCCAAGAAGCAGTCATTTTCTGATTTTATGGCTGCAGTCACCGTCCGCAGTGATTTTGGAGTCCAGGAAGAGGAAATCTATCACCACTTCCACCTTTCCCTTTCTATTTGCCATGAAGTAATGGGACTGGATGCCATGATCTGTTCTTTTAATATTCAGTTTTAAGCTGGCTCTTTCACTATCCTCCTCCACCCTCATCAAGAGGCTCTTTAGTTCCTTTTTGCTTTCTGCCATTAGAGTGGTATCATCCTTCTGTCTGAGGTTGTTGATGTTTCTTCAGCCTGTCTTGATTCCAGTTTGTAACTCATCCAACCCGGCATTTCTCATGATGTGCTCAGCATATAGGTTAAACAAACAGGGTGACAGCGGACAGCCCTGTTGTACTCCTTTCTCAATCCTGAACCAATCAGTTGCTCCATACAGGATTCTAACTTGCTTTTTGACCAGCATACAGGTTTCTCAGGAGACAGATAAGATAAGATAGTCTGGCATTCCCAGCTCTCTAAGAGCTTTTCACAGTTTTTTATGATCCACACTGTCAAAGGCTTTAGCATAGTCAATGAAACAGAGATAAATGTTTTTTCTGAAATTCCCTTGCTTTCTCTATAATCCAGTGAATGTTGGCAATTTGATTTCTAGTTCTTCTTCCTTTTCTAAGCCCAGCTTGGACATCTGGAAGTTCTTGGTTGGCATAATGCTGAAGCCTCGCATGCAGGATTTTAAGCATGACTTTACTAGCATGGGAGATGAGTGCAGTTGTCTGATGGTTAGCACATTCTTCAGTAATACCCTTCTCTAGAATTGGGATGAGGATTGACCTAGTCCAGTCCTGTGGCCTCTGCTGGGTTTTCCAAATTTGCTGACATAATGAATGCAAAATGTTGATGGCATCCTCCTTTAGGGATTCCATCGTGTATTCCTAGCCTAATGAGAGAGTTTTTACTCTAAATGGGTGTTGAATTTTGTCAGATGCTTTTTCTGCATCTATTAGTATGATCTTATGATTTTTATCTTTTAGTTTGTTGATGTGATGGATTACATTATTTGATTTTGGGGTGTTGAACCAGCCTTGCATATCTGGGATAAGTCCCACTTGGTTGTGGTATATAATTTTTAGACATTTTTTGGATTCAATTCGCTAATATTTTGTTGTGAAGTTTTGCATGTATGTTTATGAAAGATATTAGCTTGTAGTTTTCTTGTAATGTCTTTGTCTGATGTTAGTTTTAGGGTAACACTGGCTTCATGGAATAAGTTAGGCAGGATTCTCTCTGCTTTTATCCTCTTCAGTATTATAGGGAATTGAGATAATTTCTTCCTTAAATATTTGGTAGAATTTACCAGTGAACCCATCTGGATGTGGCACTTTCTGTTTTGAAAAGCTATTATTGATTTAATTTCTTAAATATATGTATAGTTATAATCAGATTGTTTATTTCTTCTTGTGTAAGTTTTAGCGGATTCTTTTAAGGAATTGGTCTATCTCATCCAGTTTGTCAAATTTGTGGGCATAGAGTTGCTCACAACATTCCTTTATTATCCTTTTAATGTCCATGGGATGTCCTCCCTCTCTTTCATTTCTGATTTTAGCAATTTGTCATCTCTCTCTCATTTTTCTTAGTTACCTGGCTTATCAGTTTTATTGGTATTTTTGAAGAATCAGCTTTTGGTTTCTTTGCTTATCTCCATTGATGTACTATTTTCAATTTCATTGATTTCTGCTTTAATTTTTATTTCTTTTTTTCTGTTTATTTTGGATTTAATTTGTTCCTCTTTTTATAGTTTCTTAAGTTGGAAACTTAGATTATGAATTTTAAATATTCTTCATTTCTAATACTTACATTCAAGCAATAAAGTTCCCTCTAAGCACTGCTTTTGATGCATCTCACAAATTTTGATAAATTATCTTTTCATTTGCATCCAGTTCAAAATATTTTTAAACATCCCTTGAGATTTCTTCCTTGACCTATATGTTATTTAAAAGTGTGTTGTTTAATCTCTGTGTTTTTAGGATTTTCCAGTTATCTTTCAGTTATTGATTTCTAGTGTAATTTCTCTGTGGTCTGAGAGCACATATTTTCTGTTCTTTTAATGTGTTAAAGTGCATTTTATGGTCAAGAATGTGTTAATGTAGCTTTTATTTTAATTCACAGGTCAATTTCAATGTAAGCAGAGACCAATGCAAATGAGTCACGACTATTTCCTGAGCATGCTTGGGTGCCTGGGGGCACGTAGGGTCCATTGTTGAAGTGTTTGAATGGAGGGGACTTTGATTTAGGCATGCATTCCAATTTGGACTTTTTAGACTAGAGAATGTGAAACCTTCCTTTTACTTAGGATGAACTTGTTATAAGAAATCTAGAGAACTACTTCCTACGTTATGGTGCCTTGAACATATTGGTCTAAAATTTTAATTATGAAAACAAATATTAGTTGCTGGAAGATATACAGTCTTGTTGTACACCCACCAGTGTCAGTTACAAATTGGCACTTGCCATTGACATTTGCTATCTACCTCTACAAGGATTAAATCATGTGCTACTGCAGCTGCTGATTTTCAACACCCCCCTGAAAGGAGGTCAGGGTGGAGGGCAGAAATGAGGCACTCTGTGCTTGGGAGAAAACTGGCAAGAGAGGTCTTCAGATAGATATTTTCAGGAGCTGATTTTATGAACCCAACTCTTATGTCTCCTTATATCTAGAAAAACACTAACATCCTTCATGGTAATGACTCCTTATTGACTAGCAAAGACTTTACAAGAGAAGTAGAAGTCTTTTGGGAAAATATGTGCTTAATTGCATGTATTCCCCCTTCACCAAAATCTTTCATATGCTGACCTTCCTCCCTACTTATTTGGAGAAGTTTCTCAGAGCTATCTGAGGTGTTGTCTCCCAGGCTGCAGTCCTCATTTTGCCTCACATAAAAGTTAATTCGCAACTCTCACATTGTGCATTTTTTTGTCAATACTAGGAACCTAGATACATAAAATTTGCATCCTTTTTCAGGACTCAAGTCTGAATATTTGAGCACTATATGACTGGATCATATTATTTTGATTCTTTGAGTTGTTACCAAGAATTCTTTGGCATTTGGCCTTGTTTGGCACCAAGAAAAGTTGTAAAAATAGCCATCTGCAAATCCTTACTGCACAAATTGTAGGGATGTTGTTGAAAATTATGTCAGCTCTACCTCTCTGATAGCTGTATGAATTTCAGTGTGAAATTGAGCATAAAAACTGTATGTCTTCTCTGTACATGGAGTGTTTTTAAACTTACCATTGATGAGAAAATTTTCAGTTTCATATTTTCATATATAGTTACATATAGACTTCAAGACTGACAGAAAACCTGTGATTGGAACAGGGGTAGCAGCTGGAATCAGGGTAGAAGCCTGAGACAGTGTTGAGGAAAATCTAGGGTTCTAATGAGCTAGACTGGAATCTAGTCACAAACATTTTGCCTTACCACTTGGCTTCACCCAAAAAAGCTTAGAGTCAAATTTGTAGTTAAACTTTCAATTGCCTAACTTACATTACTTGACCTAATGATTTTTACCTTGACTACACCTCTCTTCTGAACTCTATATGTTTAACAACAGCAAAAAGGAAAAAAATCTTTTTTATAAGAAAAATGGATTATTTCCAGAAAATACTTCAAATTCTTTTGTAAAAAGGGTAATGTATAATTTGATAATTACAAATATTTCTAGGTTTATAACCAAGAATTTCACCAAGGATTGATAATCAGCTCATTATACAATTGTTTTATGCAGGATAAAAAGTCCTCTGTCAGATTCTTCTTGTAATTTTCTAAACTATAGGTAAGTGCACAAATTAGAATCTATGTCTTAAAAGTGTTTTTCTCTCTGTCATCTGAAAGCACAGCTGATAAAGGTGAGAATTGTAGGTGGAGAGTTCACCTTATAGAAATTGTTCCTGCTTCTTGCGTGGACTAAATTTCTTTTCCCCCTTGAGATTTAAAAATGGTATTCATTCTAGCTTCCATCATTCTCATGAAGCTAGCTGAAATCCTAGCTGGTAACATGCTTCATCCTTTCCTCTATCAGCTTTTATCACAACGAAGTGGCAGACCTTTCGAGGGGCTTTCTCAAAACCTCTCTGGGATTTTGTTCCTGCTCTTACACATTCAAAACCTGTACCATGAAAACCCTCAGACACACAGTCTTTGACACTCTTCTATGTGGTGTTTTTATAATGCTTACATCTGTAAAAAACCCAGGTCTCTTTGGAATCAATTGGAAGTATGAGATATTTTTGAAGACCTTTTTTTTTTTTTTTTTTTTTTAAGAAAAGCAATATGAAAATATCTTAGCAAATCCAGCTGTCTCTGGTATAGGCAGTGGGGGAGGTTCAGACCAGGTGTCTCTGTGTGATAGTCGGGATGGGAAATAAAATGTGTGTGGAGGCAGGTGCTACCTCACCAGCACCCCGTCCTCCTGTCACACACCCTCCTTTACCTTTACAACCAGGCATCCCAATATGGGTCCAGGAAGAGTTTCCATGTGTTGGGAGCATTACCTCCCCTTCCGCTTTTAGTTCAAGTGGTTTAAACATTTCTGTGTATGTAAATGAAATAATGAAAATAGGCTCTTCATTCCTAGATTTGATATTCTCTCTAATTGAATGACTGTATTCAAAGAGTGACAGTTAACAGATAGATTGAACCTGGGCAGATAGATAATATGAAGGATAATAGAATCCAGATCACTTTCATTTCAACACACTCCCAGAATAGCTACACTATCTGAATAAAAAATAGTGCTGGGATTAGCTGCTTTAATAAGGACAGTGATAAACCAAAAAATGTCTAAAGAATAGAATTCAGGATGGGGAAAATATTATAGAAAAATACTATATGAGGAAAAGGTGAAGGAAGTAACGCTTTTCCCATAGAAGAGGAAACATGTATGTGTATATGTGGGGTATGTGAGTGTGTGTGTTTGTGTGGTATGTATTGATATGCAAGGGTAATGGAGAGCACTGAATTTTGAGCACTGTCATATAGAAGAAGTGGAAAAGATACTATTAAATGGAAACTCTTTGGCTTCAGAAGCTGGTATATGTATATGTGTATGTATATATATGCTGCTGCTGCTAAGTCACTTCAGTTGTCTGACTCTGTGCGACCCCACAGACAACAGCCCACCAGGCTCCCCTGTCCCTGGGATTCTCCAGGCAAGAATACTGGAGTGGGTTGCCATTCCCTTCTCCGGTATATATGTGCACACACATACATATATAGTAATAGTTTTTTTTTTTTTTTAGTAATTACTTGATAGAAAATGGAGAGCGCTCACTCAAAAAGGTGTGATTTTCTGTCACTGAATTTATAGTCCCTGATGTTTTTTCCAATTATTGTTAGACCCTCCTTAGGGGTGCTGTGGAAGACATCCTGCATTCAGGTTGGTTTAGAGATCTCAAACTAAAAGTTCCTCCAATCCCAAGCTATCATAATTCTTTAATTAAGAATTTAATTTAGTTCAGATTCATGTATTTTTTTTTTTCCTGATTTCACCTAGCCAGAGTTGTGCAGGTTTTAAAATAGGCATAACTGTAATACTCTGCCTACTGTGTTCTTAGATATTATTATAGAATTATGACTGTTCTTTGACTTCTTGTTAATCAGAGGGGTTTCAGACAACTGAAATCTTCTTTCTTTTATCAGAAAAGAGCTAAACATTACCCCTCCGCCACCTCTTTCAAGGCGGCAGTTTGTAGTATTCTTCCTGTGTCTGATTCTTGCATTAGTCAACTTTTCTCATCGTGGGCTTCACAGCAGCTTCCTTGATTCTGTGGAGAATTAACTGTTTCCCTAATCATCTAAGTTACTTCCTCCAGAATGGTTCAGTGGTTGGAAAGAGCAAGATCTGATACATTCTAAATGTAAATATTACTGCTTGCTTCTTAAGGAATACATGCTTAAATGCATACTTTAGGCAGATGTGTGCTATTATTTAGAATATCCAACCCTATTTATCAGTCTAGCTCCAAGATAGCCCATTGAAATTAGCATTATTCAAGGAGGGTTTAATAAAGATACTTATTGTAAAGGTGTGGGAAGGATGCAAGGGAAGTGTTTATAAGGGGTAGTGCAATATTCAGGGACTAGAATAGTGGGCCTCTGACAGTTCCTAGGTCTGAAGGGAAGAAAGAGGAAGCAGTTATTACCACCTGGAGGGAAGGAGCTACATAGAGAGAGCTGTCTTGAGAGAAGCTGTCCTGAGAGGAGCTTAAAACTTAAAACTTTAAACATTAAAGCTGAGAGTGTAATGAAGTAAAGCCTCCTATAGTCATGGCCTAGAAAGCCGAACTCAGATGGTGGGTGTTTGCAGCACAGTAAGGATTTATTTACAGGGCACCCAGCATGGGCGTCCATGGGAGGCAAATCTCAGATCCACTCCATCTTGGTCTTTGAGTTATGAATGTTTTAAAAGGGAAGAACAAAGAAACTGAGATTATTGTCTTGTGGCATTCAGGAGTCTTGTCTTGTGGTTTCAGGAGTCAGGATGTCTCTGGTTTATGATTCTCTGACTAAGTGGCCCATGGCTTGGAAGGGGGAGTTGGGGTGGGGAAGGTCTGTGAGCTCATCTTGCCCTGGAGAAACAACTTGAGGTGGTACATGAATGATAATATCTACAATAGCATTTTTAGTATGTTAAAATTGACAACAGTAATCTTAGTCATCTGACTCTGGTTGATTAGTTCAGATAGCACAGGACTGAGGTCAGAACAGGCAAGAAAGGGTTTCAGGTCAGGGGAGACAAGCAAGGGAATAAAGTTTTGGATACAGAGCTTATATCATCACTTGACAAAGGAACTTGGTGTTAGGAAGGCCAGTTTCAAGAGCCAGTCTGAGACCACCCAGCAGGGAACCAGGATAACAGACACCTGTTTCAATGATCTGGTCTCTCTGTCCTCGCTACTGCAGGAACTGAGTTTCACTTTTCTGAGAGGTAAAGTCCAAGGCTGTCTTTAGTTTTTTCCTTGATTTTGGATTGAAGTCTATTGAGGGAAGAACCCACAGCTGTCCTGAAATTCTCAGAGAAACCTACTATCCTGAAACTGTGCTAAGAAAATCAACTTTAAAACAATGCTAGAGCGTGAATATACATCTGCTTCCACCTGCCTTTAGTGTTATATTGTCCCTTGTGGAAAATTAGTCTGCCTTCTTCCTTTTGTATTCTCATTAGGGAATAAGCATCTTGAAGAGATGTTGGCTAACATTACTACCTCTGTTCGAGATCACAAAAGTGTTTGACATTTGCTTCTTTCTTACATATTACTGAGTGAGAAATCAGATATTCAATTCAGCAGACCCAGGGCAAGAGTTTGGTCTGTAATGTCACATAAAATGCCATGCTGAAAGTCATATGAGGATTTTGTAAATAGAAATCTTTAGTATATATTTTTTTCTAGACCTGAGAGAAACTGTGATGGTTTTTGAGAAGCTGATGGTACTTGACTGTTTAATAAACAAAAATAAAGTCTTGGAAAGGTATTTAGTAAAATCTTGTTACAGGTAACATAGAGCATGTACACGTCACTGTCTTCTCTTGGTAGAGTCTGATGAAGTAATACTGATTTGTGTGCCTTAAATTGTATATTATTGGTACAGAACCAAAAGTTAAGAGGTAATGTACTCTGCAACATGATACCGAACAAATAATCATGATTGACTTAAAATTTTTAAAATGATTTAAATAGGTCTCTGGCAAATGATTTTTTCACTTTTTAATAGAGATCTGGGGTTAGCAAACCTGTATATAAAGGGCCAGATAAATATTTTAGATTTTGCAGGCCAGATGGTCTCTGTCACAACTATTCAACTCTGTCATTGTAGCTCAAAGTCACCATATACAGTATATAAATAAAGTGGGCATGGCTGTGACACACTTAAACTTTATTTACAAATACAGGCAAGGATTGCACCTGGCATGTAAGCTGTAGCTTGTGGACTCTTGACCTAAACTTTTTTTATCTGCCCTTTCTAAAATTTTAATAGCCTTGGTAAATTGGATGAAAATTTTATGGTTTATTAAACTAGAGTTATGAGGCATTTTCTAAGAATTCAGAATGTTAGGAGATCATCATATCCTTAAGTAATAAGGACACCTCAATATGTACTGTCATACTTTAAAGATACTCTGGAACATCTGATGATTTGGTGTTTTTAAAACAAAATGTTCTGTTCTTATTATGTACACACACACAATAAATAAAGAAAGCAGAAGGAAACTTTTTGAAGTGATAGATATGTTTATGACATAGATTTTGGTGATGGTTTCACAGGGTATAATTACATCCAAACTCATCAAGTTGTATACATTAAATATGTACTGCTTTTTTCTATCAATAAAGTACAATAAACTGGTTTAAAAAACAAAGACCTAAGGACTTGTTTCAGGCAAAAAAAAAAAAACCTAACCAACCAAACAACCCGCAAATATGCACTTAGCAAATAATATATCAATGTGATCCAACCATGGAGCACATAAAGACATGTATTTCATTGTATTTGAAATGGATCTACCAAAGGACCAAGAAGTCATATACTAAATATCAATAAGGAAATTTTTTTCTCAAATTTAAGTGGAATAAATTTATTCAATCATAAGTTAAAAACAAGATATGATTTTTTTCAGTTACTGAATATTCATTTTCTTCTTGCTTTTGGCAATGCCCTTCAGCCAAAGAACATAAGGAACATGTCCATAGTTGAACACATTAGTTTCATTATGATTGCAGCTGGAGACAACACGTGTCCTGGGCACTGACCAAGACAAACCTAACACTCCACTGAGCTTCACTAAAATTTATTTTATTTAACTTATTAAAAAAATTTTTTGGCTCTGCTGTGTGGCATGTGGGATCTTAGTTCCCCAACTAGGAATGGAATCCACACTCCCTACATTGGAAGCACAGAATCTTAACCCCTGGATCACCAGGGAAGTCCCTTGACTAAACTTTAGATAGTCTTCTTTGTAACTGTGGCCTTCCCTGGGCGCTCAGCTGGTAAAGAATCTGCCTACAATGCAGGAGACCTGGGTTTGATCCCTCAGTTGGGAAGACTTCGCTGGAGAAGGGAACGGCTACCCACTCCAGTATTCTGGCCTGGAGAATTCCGTGGACTATGCAGTCCGTGGGGTCACAAACAGTCAGACATGACTGAGCAACGTTCACTTTCAATTACTAACTGTAGGCCCTGGACCTGCCTTTCTTAGAGCATTTACTTCAGAAAACTTGGTATTGTAAATTCTTTCTTAATCCTTTGAGTTGTAAATCTTCTCCCAGACTGTTGCCAGTTTTATAACTTTCTCGGAGACCTGGGATTCATCCTTCCTTTTTGTATGAGATCAGCAGGAAAGATAGCATCCCTGTCTCCCAGTCTCTGCTGGGGAGGGTAGGAGCCTCATCGCAAGAGGTTCAATTCAATTCAGTTCAGTTCCTCAGTTGTGTCTGACTCTTTGTGACCCCATGGACTGCAGCACACCAGGCCTCCCTGTCCATCACCAACTCCTGGAGCTTACACAAACTCATGTCCATTGAGTCAGTGATGCAATCCAACCATCTCATCCTCTGTTGTCCCCTTCCCCTCCCACCTTCAATCTTTCCCAGCATCAGGGTCTTTTCCAGTGAGTCAGTTCTTCCCATCAGGTGGTCAAAGTATTGGAGTTTCAGCTTCAGCATCAATTTTTCTAATGAATATTCAGGACTGACTTCCTCTAGGATTGACTGGTTGGATCTCCTTGCAGTCCAAGGGACTCTCAAGAGTCTTCTCCAACACCACAGTTCAAAAGCATCAATTCTTCGGTGTGCAGCTTTCTTTATAGTCCAACTCTCACATCCATACATGGCTACTGGAAAAAACATAGCTTTGACTGGATGGACTTTTGTTGACAAAGTAATGTCTCTGCTTTTTAAAATGCTGCGTATGTTGCTCATAGCTTTTCTTCCAAGGAGCAAGCGTCTTTTAATTTCATGGCTGCAGTCACCATTTGTAGTGATTTTGGAGCCCCCAAAAATAACAGTCACTCACTGTTTCCATTATTTTCCCATCTATTTGCCATGAAGTGATGGGACTGCCATGATCTTAGTTTTCTGAATGCTAAGTTTCAAGTCAACATTTTCACTCTCCTCTTTCACATTCATCAAGAGGCTCTTTAGTTCTTTTTTACTTTCTGCCATAAGGGTGGTGTCATCTGCATATCTGAGGTTATTGATATTTCTCCTGGCAATCTTGGTTCCAACTGTGCTTCATCCAGCCCAGCGTTTCCCATGATGTATTCTGCATATAAGTTAAATAAGCAGAGTGACAGTATACAGCCTTGATGTACTCCTTTCCTGATTTGGAACCAGTCTGTTGTTTCTTGTCCAGTTCTAACTGTTGCTTCGTGACCTGTGCACAGATTTCTCAGAGGCAGGCCAGGTGGTCTGGTATTCCTATTTCTTTCAGAACTTTCCACAGTTCTGTTGTGATCCACACAGTCAAAGGCTTTGGCATAGTCAATGAAGCAGAGATAGATGTTTTTCTGGAACTCTCATGCTTTTTTGATGATCCAGAGGATGTTGGTAGTTTGATCTCTGGTTCCTCTGCCTTTTCTAAAACCAGCTTGAACATCTGGAAGTTCACGGTTCACGTATTGCTGAAGCCTGGCTTGGAGAATTTTGAGCATTACTTTGCTAGCATGTGAGATGAGTGCAATTGTGTGGTAGTTTTAGCATTCTTGGGCATTGTCTTTTTTTGGGATTGGAATGAAAACTGACCTTTTCCAGTCCTCTGGCCACTGCTGAGTTTTCCAGATTTGCTGGCATATTGAGTGCAGTACCTTCACAGCATCATCTTTCGGGATTTGAGATAGCTCATCACATCCACTAGGTTTGCTCGTAGTGATACTTTCTAAGGCCCATTTGACTTCGCATTCCAGGATGTCTGGCTCTAGGGGAGTGATCACACCATTGTGGTTATCTGGGTCATGAAGATCTTTTTTGTATAGTTCTTCTGTGTATTCTTGCCACCTCTTCTTAATATCTTCTGCTTCTGTTACATCCATACCATTTCTGTCCTTAACTGTGCCCATCTTTGCATGAAATACTCCCTTGTATCTCTAATTTTCTTGAAGAGATCTCTAGTCTTTCCCATTTTATTGTTTTCATCTATTTATTTCCATTGATCACTGAGGAAGGCTTTCTTATCTCTCGTGGCTATTCTTCGGAACTCTGCATTCAAATGGGTGTATCTTTCCTTTTCTCCTTTGTCTTTAACTTCTCTTTTCATAGCTATTTGTAAGTCCTCTTCAGACAACCATTTTGCCTTTTTGCATTTTTTCTCCTTGGGGCTGGTCTTGATCACTGCCTCCACTCTCAGGAACTTCCATCCATAGTTCTTCAAGCACTCTGCCTATCAAATTTAATCCCTTGAATCTATTTGTCACTTCCACTATATAGTTTTAAGGGATTTGATTTAGTTCAAAGCTGAATGGTCTAGTGGTTTTGCCTACTTTCTTCAATTTAAGTCTGAATTTGGCAATAAAGAGTTATAATATGAGCCATGGTCAGCTCCCTGTCTTGTTTTTGCTGACTGTATAGAGCTCCATCTTTGGCTGCAAAGAATATAATCAAGATATATATAATCAATATATTTGAAAAAATCTAATATAATTTGATTTTGGTATTGATCATCCGGTGATGTCCATGTGTAGAGTCTTCTTTTGTGTTGTTGGAAGAGGGTGTTTGGTATGACCAGTGTGCTTTCTTGGCAAAACTCTGTTATCCTTTGACCTGCTTTATTCTGTACTCCAAGGCCAAATTTGCCTGTTACTCCAGGTATCTCTTGACTTCCTACTTTGCATTCCAGTCCCCTATAATGAAAAGGATATTTTTTTTCGGTGTTAGTTCTAGAAGGTCTTGTAGGTCTTCATAGAACCGTTCAACTTCAGCTTCTTCAGCATTACTGGTCATGACATAGACTTGGATTACTGTGATATTGAATGGCTTGCCTTGGTAATGAACAGAGATCATTCTGTCATTTTTGAGTTTGCATCCAAGTACTCCATTTCAGAATCTTTCAGTGACTATGATGGCTACTCCATTTCTTCTAGGGGATTCTTGCCCACAGAATGAAAACCACGGTCACAGAGAACTAATCAAACTGATCACATGAACCACAGCTTTGTCTAACTCAATGAAACTATGACCCATGCCATGTAGGGCCACCCATGTTGGACAGGTCATGGTAGAGAGGTCTGATAAAATGTAGTCCACTGGAGAAGGGAATGGCAAATTACTTCAGTATTCTTGCCTTGAGAACCCTGTGAACAGTATGAAAGGCAAAAAGATAGGACACTGAAAGATGAACTCCCCAGGTTGGTAGGTGCCCAAAATGCTACTGGAGATCAGAGGAGAAATAACTCCAGAAAGAACGAAGAGATGGAGCCAAAGCAAAAACAACACCCAGTTGTGGATGTGACTGGTGATGGAAGTGAAATCCAATGCTGTAAGAACAATATTGCACAGGAACCTAGAACATCAAGTCCATGAATCAAGGCAAATTGGAAGTGGTCAAACAGGAGATGGCAAGAGTGAACATTGACATTTTAGGAATCAGTGATCTAAAATGGACTGGAATGGGTGAATTTAATTCAGCTGACCATTATATCTCAAGAGGTACTACCAGCAAATGAAGATTGTCTAATCACATTCTCTGACTTCCAACTAATGTTCTTTAGTACTTTTTCAGTAGCTCACCTTGAGCTTCAAAGTTGCCCAGTTTTTCTAGATTCCACTAATATATGTTAGTATAAGATGTTTGTTTTTCTTTCTGACATTTCACTCTGTATGACAGTTTCTAAGTCCATCCATGTCTCTACATGGCACAATTTCATTCTTTATTTTTCCCATTGTATAAATCTGCCACATCTTCACTATCCATTCCCCTTGCAGACATAGAGAAGAGTTGTGAGGATCCCTAGAAGGAAAGGAGAGATGGGATGAACTGAGAGATCAGAATTGGCATATATACATTACTGTGGGCTTCCCAGGTGCTGCAGCGTTAAAGCGTCTGCCTGCCGGTGCAGGAGACACGACTTCAATCCCGGTTCAGGAAGATTCTTTGAAGTAAGAAATGGCAACCTACTCCAGTGTTCTTGGCTGGAAAATCCCATAGACAGAGGAGCCCAACAGACAACAGGGTTACAAACAGTTGGACATGACTGATCAACTGAACACACACACACACACACACACACACACACACACACACACACACACACACACTCTCTACTATGTATAAAATGGACAACTAATGAGAACAGACAGGACAGCACAGGGAACTCTATTCAGTGCTCTGTGGTGACCTAAATGGGAAGGAAATCCAAGGAAGAGGGGATACGTGTGACTGATTCTTTACTGTACAGCAGAAACTAACACAACAACGTCAAACAATATTTTTAAACCCCAATATTTTTTAAAGATGTATTTTAGAAGCAGAGAATAAATTTCTTAAGGCAATGCCCCCTAAAACTTCACCTACTTTTTGTTTTAGTGGAGTTGAGTTGAAACTTTGTACCCTTTTGCAATAGTCTTGATAAAGTCTTTCTTGCCTATTCAACTCCATTTGAAGCAATTTTTATTTGATAAGAATTACGAGTTTGGCCACCTAATGTGAATAACTGACTCATTTGAAAAGACCCTGATGCTGGGAAAGATTGAAGGCAGGAGTAGAAGGGGACGGCAGAGGATGAGATGGTTGGATGGCATCACTGACTCAATGGACATGAGTTTGAGTAAGCTCTGGGAGTTGACGATGGACAGGGAGGCCTGGCATGCTGCAGTCTGTGGGGTCACAAAGAGTTGGACACAGCTAAGTGACTGAACTGAACTAACTGAATGAGTGTTTCAATGAAAGGGAGTTAGTATTTATAGGATTTGAGCTTTGGGTGGGTAATTTTGGGGGGGTTCTGAGGGGGTGGGAGCTCACTGTGTGAATTCAGGGGAATTCTATGAATGGGTATCTCAGTAAATATTTGTAGGGAGGGCAGATCAGAGTGAGGGCTAAGCTGTAACTGGTAAAGAAGCTCTCATTTCATGAGAGGGATGACTTGTGTTTTCATGTTGTGCAGTGTCCTTGCTTTTGTCTCACTTTATCATGGTGTCAGAGTGACCTTGGATGATGATGGTGTTCTCTGAGACTGTTATGTCCAACCAGAGCACAAAGTGACCTGATTGTGAGCATGAGACCAGCTTGCAGCAACACTGAGGCTTAGTTGTGAGGTCTGAACTGCTCCAGGTGTGGAGATATGCTTTTTCTCTTTTTCACTTTGTTACATAGAAAGAAAAATGTTGCTGTTCTATATGTGAAGTTTTTAAAGACTTAGGACAAAATAATGATTCTGGAATTCGTACTTTTAGAAGATCAGAGGGTCCATTCAGGTATATATATATGTGTGTGTGTGTGCGTGTATGTGTGTATGTGTGTATACACACATGTATATATATATATATATATATACCTTTGTGGATATATACATTCTCTCTTTTATTCGGATAATAATATCTGATCAACTATGGTCTTGATGAACCTGGAAAAAAGCTTTTCCTTAAGTAGTGGTGTAAATAAAATGGCCTCAAGAAATTACAATATCAGAACTATTTTATCTATGCTTACCATATACTCTTGATCAGTCATTGTTCTTTGAGGTTGATAAGTAGCAGTTTTAGGATCTGTTTTATCTTGGAATAAAGTCCTGTAATAAATAAATATCCCATAAGATCACCTGTTTTTGCTAAGTTAAACAATCACTCTTGTCAACAAGGTCTTTGCTGGAGGTAAGATGAAGTTTTCCTGGTTGAATACTATGCCAGAGACTGAATTGTGAGCTGACCATATTGAACATGGAAGGCCCAAGATTTTACTCCATGAGGATTCACTTGGTCAACTGACTTTAGCAGGTTCACTTTGATCTTGCTGGAATTTTCTTCTTAGTCAAGTGGATCTTCTGTACATTGTGTAAAAGTACACAGTGTCTTTTACACTATGAATGGAAGGTTACTTCTTCATCTAAGTGAATAAGATTCACTTATTCATCCAAAAATACTTACTGGACATCTCCTAAATAACAGACACCTGTGCTAGGTAGTGTCTGATAGTGTTTGATAACATCAATTACCAAAGACTCACAGATCTTAACATTTATGGAGACCAGCAATAAACAAATGAATCAATAAGTGCTGTGACAAATGTTACAAATAAGAACAACATAATCAGAAGTGATGTATTGGAAGGGAGGTGTACAGAATCAGTCTTCTCTGAGGAGCTGGATTTAAGCTGAGACCTTAAAGTTGAGAAAGGATTAATTATGTAAAGGTGGAGGTACAGAATGAATTCCTTCCTTTTCCTCCCTTTCATAATTGACCCATCAACAATAGATTTAATTAATAGCCTATTTAATTAACCTATTTAAAGTCATTATTTTGTTTTATTTATTTACATAATGTTAGGTTGTTTGGGTGGGTCTGCAACCCTCATTTAATTTTGTTCTTTTCCATTACATTTACACTTAGGTTTTTATTAATATAATTACTGTTACAGTTTGACATATAGTGTCTCACAAATAGATATATTTTTTTTAAGTTGTATGGAGAAGGAAATGGCAACCTATTCCAGTACTCTTGCCTGGAGAATTCTGTGGACAGAGGAGCCTGGTGGGCTGCTGTCCCATGGGGTCGCACAGAGTTGGACACTACTGAAGCAACTTTGCATGCATGCATGTATTGGAGAAGGAAATGGCAACCCACTCCAGTATTCTTGCCTGGAGAATCCCAGGGATAGATAGAGGAGCCTGGTGGGCTGCCATCTATGGGGTTGCACAGAGTTGGACACGACTGAAGTGACTTGGCAGCAGCTTTAAGTTGTAGAGGCAGGATACTTACCCTGTCTCACTTTTGAAATACAGTTAGTTTTCTGTGATGTTAAAGACAGATTTCTTCATCAGAGTTTCTAACAGTGAGGAGGCCATACGAGCCTGTATTTGTAGGTTTGATATATAGGTTAAGTTCCAACAGCTTATCACATTTTTTTTATAGATCAATATAGCTAGGAAAACCATGAAACCATGATTCCTGGTCTGTTTAAATCTTTTTGTCATTTTCAGTGCCCTGTTGACAAGTTTAGGAGCTGTCTTTTGAAAGGGGAGACGGAGAGAGAGAAAAAGAGATGACCTCCTCTGAGGCCTTTTCTGTATTGCAGTCTCTATGAGTGACATGACCATATTTTATTTCCTTCTTTTTTTTCAATCATGAGTCTTTTTATCATTATCATTGAGGTGTAGTTGATGTATATTAAGTTTCAGGTGTACAACATAGTGATTCACAATTCTTAGTTTATGCTCCATTTATAGTTATAAAATATTGACCATATCCCCCATGTTGTAAAATATATTCTTGTGACTTATTTATTTTATACATAATGACTTATATCTCTTAATCCGTAACCCTTCTTGTCCCTCCCCTCTTCCCTCTTCCCATGGGTGACCACTACTTTGTTCTCTATGAGTCTGTTGGGCAACAGGATTCTTAACAGAACATCAGAAGGTATGCTGAGGTGGGGCCTGGCCAAGGTGGCTCCCACAAGTAAGCACAGAAGTAGTCTTTTATATGTTCTTTAGGGAACAATGCGGAGAAGGCAATGGCACCCCACTCCAGTACTCTTGCCTGGAAAATCCCATGGACGGAGGAACTTGGTAGGCTGCAGTTGAGGAGCCTGGTAGGCTGCAGTCCGTGGGGTTGCCAAGAGTCCGACACAACTGAGCGACTTCACTTTCACTTTTCACTTTCATGCATTGGAGAAGGAAATGGCAACCCACTCCTGTGTTCTTGCCTGGAGAATCCCAGGGACAGGGGAGCCTGGTGGGCTGCCGTCTATGGGGTTGCACAGAGTCGGACACGACTGAAGTGACTTAGCAGCAGCAGTAGCAGCAGGGAACAATGAATTTGCAGGTGCCAGGGATTCTTTTTCCTGCTTGAGTAGAACATAAGTTCTACACATCCACAGGACAATGACCTGTGGCCAGCTGGTGGGTCTGCCAGCATGACATCTGAAGTATAGCAGCCTGAGGTCAGCTCTCAGTTATCGAAGGTCTGAACATGATGCTGGGTTTTGCCATTAGGTCTTCAAACTGTTGTTGCTGGAGAAGACTCTTGAGAGTCCCTTGGACAGAAAGGAGATCAAACCAGTCAATCCTAAAGAAAATCAACCCTGAATATTCATTGGAAGGACTGATGCTGAAGCTGAAGCTCCAATATTTTGGCCATCTGATGCCAAGAGCCGACTCATCAGTCCAGCTGACTAATGCTGGAAAGATTGAGAGCAGGAGGAGAAGGAGGGTAACAGAGGATGAGATGGTTGGATGGCTTCACTGACTCAATGGACATGAGTTTGAGCAGACTCCAGGAGATAGTGAAAGACATGGAAGCCAGTCCATGGGGTTGCAAGAGTCAGACACGACTTAGCAACTGAACAACAACAATTCAGATGGTATAATATCATGGATTGATTCTCTTCTTGCTCTTTACCCTTGCTTTCTTACTCCCTTCTTCCCACATTTGCAACATTATTGGTGGCCTTGAAAACTGCTGACAACCTGATAATGTTGGACAGTCTCCTGTGGAGATGTAGGTCAGCAGTGACTTGTCTTGTGGATGGAAGCACAGGTAGCAGCCTATTTTATTTCCTTCTGATTCTGACTCTTTGTTATCAATTAGGATTCTCCCTCTCCCTCACTTTGCACATCTAAATGCGAAGGCTTTGGGGAGGGAGGTGGGAGGGGGGTTCAGGATGGGGAACACATGTAAATCCATGGCTGATTCATGTCAATGTATGGCAAAACCCACTACAATATTGTAAAGTAATTAGCCTCCAACTAATAAAAATAATTGGGGAAAAAAAATAAATGCGAAGGCTTTGAATTTGTTCATTCAATTTGTTCTTGCTCTCTTTTCTCCATCTTGATCTCTTTCTCTCTGAAGTATGTACTGTTCAATAGGGTAGTAATTAGCTATATGTGACTATTTAATTTAAATTCAATTTAAATAACGTTTAAATTAAAATTAAAAGTTAATTCCTAAGTTGCACTGGCTGCCTTTTAAGTACTTAAAAGTGACTTGTGGCTGGTGACTGCCATATTGGTAGAACATTGTCATCACTGCAGAAAGTGCTGTTGGACGATGCTGCCCCAGACTGTTACAACAGCCTCTCTGCTTTCACATTTGTGTGTATTCCCATGCAAAATCAACCCCATCTTATCCTATACCTTGCTGCCAAAATTAATCTTCTTAAAGGGCTGATCTAGCTATTTTGCCTCTTTGATCAGAAATCTTCAACAGTTTTCGCATTAACTTCTGAATTAAACTCAAACTCCTGACCCTTATATTCATAATGTTCCAAGATCTAATCTCATTCTCCACTCATGCAACTAGCAAATATATATTTTTTAAATGATGATACTCCATTCTGGCAACGGGAACAGTGAAACAGATACTCTCGCATGTTGCTGGTAAGTTGGCATTTTTTCTAGAAGTAAATATGGCAAATGCTGCAAGATATGTAACAGAAGTGTACCTTTACTTCACTAATTTCATTTTTTTGGTAATCTGATTTTTGGCTAGAGATATGGTGAAAGATGTGTGCAGAAAGTTGCAAGGTATACAGCTTAATGTTTGGGAAAATGTTGGAAATAATTTAAATGCTCAATCAATATAGAAATACTTAAATAATGATACATCTATACCAGTGAGCCTCAACTTTGTCATCTTGATACCACAAAGATATTTGTAGCTTCACTTCTTGCTACTTCATTCATTTCTCTATTACTTCTTAACTCCAGGCATATCAAATAATTTTATACTAACCTTTCATTTTTTTTCTGTATAAGCTGTTCTGTCTGCTTGGAATATTTTCTCAGTCCACATCACCAAGTATCTACTGGTGCTTTAAAGCCAGCTCAGATTTCATCTCCTTCTTGAATTCTTCTTAGACTTTCTCCATTAGAGATAATAGTTCTTTTTTTCCATATGCCTGTGCAGTCCCATGACACTTGTATAGCATGTATAATATTATCTTTGCAAGTCATAGATTATCTATCTTTTCCACTCACAAACTATAAAATCTTAAAATCTGGAATAGTGTTTTTTTTTTAATTTATCATTGTCTTTTTACTATGTGACATAATACCTGGTCCATTTTTGATGCTAAATAATGTTCCTGAAGAAATGAATTCAGGGAAAATAAATGTAACTCTGATCGTTATTGCCCAGAGGAATTCAGTGCACACTGTATGATACCCACTCCCATTTTTTTTAATGATCAAATTAGAGAAATGGGTGTGGGAAAAGAAGAGATAAACTTAGAAATGAACTGGAGGAATGTCAAAGGTTTAATTTTGCATTATTGTTAATGTTAATCCTCTTCAGACTGTGTAAACTTTGTTCAGTTAAGCAAATACTCTGGAAGACAAAGATTTTTTATTGCTGGGAAATTCACAGTTACAAATGCCTGTGTGTTTTCAGTGTCCTTAGGAACCTTAGCAAATAACTAACAGATTTGCATTTTCCTTCTACCTAAAATGAAAGGTCTCTCAGTCCCTTACTGAACAATGACATTAAATAAATACTTAGAATACAGGCTCTGAGTTGGTAGAAGGGATTTAGGCTGATCTTTGATTTTGGAGTAGATTACTCACAGCTACTGTAGCCTAGTAAAGAGAATAGAATTAAAATTACATTTATAATTATATTTGTGCTCACTCCATATGCACTGTTAACATAAGGTTTTTATAAATCCTGACTTTTATATATCAGGTAGGTCATGTAATTTTGAAATAAATATTCAACTCAAGGTGAAGCAGACTCATGTACTGGGGAAAAAAAAAAAAAGAAAGCATTCTGATATGTAACCACTGGTAGCTTAAAAAAACTACATTGAAAAATTCATGCATAGTATTTTACCACCAAATCACCCAATTTTATAGCATATGTTTAGGGAACAGAAATTCTAAATTCATCAAACTTATCTAATTTCAGTTGCTCCATAAATAAATAATGAAAGAAAGTCAATAAATCCAAATCTCCTTTCCTTATATTTATTTACATAAACTTATACTTTCAAGAATTTACATAATAATTTATATGGGGAAATATTCTGCATAGATTTTTGTCATCAATTCTTGTCAGAGCATTTTGACTTTAGCCAAATTTATGAATTTTGCTTTACATACGGTAAAAAAAAGAGATAGAAATATAGTGATTTCCTGAGAGTGACAAATCAAGATACAGGAAACTTGAGTGGAGAAAATTCTTGGCTTCCCCTCAAAAAGAGGCCATTTGAATATCAGTGCTATTGAAGCCAGCAGTGTTGACAATGATAATTGTGCAAAGAAAGAGATGACATTGTCCATGGGCTCCTGGGATCCTCAGGCCTTGGGATGATACATGGACAAGAGCAGTTTTTAATGGAAGGATGGCCCGGCTATTATTTACAATCTTCTCCATGGAACAAATATTTATTTACCCATTTCTGATTTTTTATTAGTACTTTTAGTTACTTAGTTTAAGTAATAAAATATAAATGTGCAATTTTTGATGTATTTTATTCCTTTAACTTGGTTACCCCATCTTGGGGTATTTAGTTCCCAGTGACTGGCATCAGCTCACATGTGATGGCAGCAAAACATGAAAGATGAAGAAAAACTCTCGACTGGCTTCTTAAAGCCTAGTTAAGAAGTAGCTCTAGCCTCAAATATAGAGGAGTAAGAAAGTCACGGCAGGTCACCACAGAGGCCCTGTCCCAATTACACATGAAATTGAAGAGCAGGGAGCCTTTGAGATTCCCTTCAAATGGGAGCTGCACCTTGTTCTGTTGAAGAATGCAGGCCTGTAGCTGGAAAAACTCCCTCTGAGTTTTGCCTTGAGTTAGTTCAGTAATTGTACTCACAGGAACACACCTCCCAAAGGCATAAGCATTCTCTGATGGAAACCACTGGGCTCCTTGGAGAGCTCTTAGAACATTTCAGAATTTTCTACGAAGTTTGTGTTGTACAGTGTTGGCCCACTTTAGAAAATAATACAGTGTATTTTTGCCTCTAAATATATTTGATTTTCATTATATTTTCTCTGCCTAGATCCTGGAACTAGGTGACAATTTACCTCAGCAAGAGTCCTCTATTTCCTTTTTATGCATTACTTCTTTGGAAAGAGGTAAAATCACTTTTTGGATGAAGTAATCTCTAAAACTTATCTACACTGCATTCACTGATGCAACCAGGTTATTCTCACCTCTAAAAATCTTCCCAAATTTTGCTCTTAGTGTTGCATTATTTATCTCTTTTATAAACCTCATCTAGGCTGCATGGCTTGTATTATTTGCATTGTCTCCTGATGATCTGTTGCTCTTTCAAGAGATGAATCTCTGATTTTTGTTCCCTTTATCTGATTTTTCAAACTTTCACTCAGTGTCCTTTTTGCTCTTGAAATATCTAAAATGAGTGATTTCTCTCTCTTTACAGGTACAAACTGTCGTCTAAGAAATCTAGGTTCCTTACTTAGCTAAAGCAAATGAAGAGCCCTCATTCAATCAATTATGGCTCAGCACTCTGATCAATTTCTCAGTATGACCCTACTTAGCTCCAAGAGACATTTTCACTCTGGTTTCTTAGATTTTTTTTTTTTTTAATCTGGGAAGGAAAAAAAGTTCTGTTTTGAGTACAAAACTGTATCTGTAATGGTGGAAGGGAGGGGGAAAATGGAACATAAGTACACATCTTATACTGACTGGCCAAGCACACACAGGGAATCAGACAAATGATCCTTTAAGCTGTTGTTAACTGGGGTGGGTAAAGCATGGTCTAGGTGGGATTTCCAGAATGACCCCTCCATTCTCTAGAATGGAACCCCTCTGGTTCCTTAGAGCAGTGGTCCCTAAACTTTTTGACACCGAGGACCAGTTTTATGGAAGACATTTTTTCCATGGACTGGGGTTGGGGGAGACGCTTTCAGGATGATTCAAACACATTACTTTTATTGTACATTTTATTTCTATTATTATTACATCAGCTCCACCTCAGATCATCAGGCATTGGATCCCAGAGGTTGGGGACCCTTGCATAAGAGTGTGAGTCCTTCAGTCTCAGAGTTGAAGGCTTTTCAGGGTGGGTTGGTAACCCTTTATGTTCCTGTAACCACTATTCTCTCTTCTTCCGTTTGTGATACTGATAGTCTATGATTCAATTTATCTGATTCCTCTATGAATGAGCTTAGGGGCAAGGAGAATAAGCTTAGATCACAATGTCTACAGGACAATAAGACAATTTGCACTGCAACATTGCCTACTTCCTAACAGATCCCCAGGTATGAATTAAGCAGTGGGTCTGTCTCTTTCTTTGTCATCATGAATTGACAGGTTCAGACACCTTAACTTTGATTTTGATATGTGCCCAGCTTCAAAAAGGGAGAAGGGAAGAAAAAAAAAAAAGAAATCCTATATGTAACACTTTTCTCCTGTTGAGCTGTTAGAAGTGGGACTGACCATTTTCATGTTAATGGGTACAAAAGCCTGCTGACTGGGTTATCATGGATAGATTTAAGTATATATCACTTCCCTGCTCAAAACCCTCTGAGGGCTTCCTGAAATCCAGTGAAATCCAGTCTTCACCACACTCTACATGACCAGACACGGTCATACCCCTGACTTCTCCTCCAGTCTTATTTCTTACCACACTTGAAGAATTTCTTACCACTCCTAGAAGAATTTCTAGGGCTCTATTAGCCCGATTGCTGTTCCTTGAATTCACCAGATGTGATCCTGTCTCAGAGTCTCTGTGCTTACAATTCCCTCTGCTTGACCTATTTTTCTTCTAAATATTTACCTCCTATCTCTTGTCAATTGTCACATCCTACGAGTCTTTCCTGATCACCCTATTTAAAATAGCTTGCTCTCACACAGCTTTTATTTGCTCATTGTCCTAATTATTCATTAACTAAGGTTGTGTTACATAAACCATCAGTGCAGGGACTTTAATCTATTCACACTGCCATGTTCCCCAATCCTACAGTAATGCCTGGGTCATAAGAGTCAGTCAATGAGTATCAACTAATTGTGTTTTTATTAATGGGTCACTGTATTAGCTACTAGGCTTCCCTGATGGCTCATCGGTAAAGAATCTGCCTGCCAATGCAGGAGATGTGGGTTTGATCCTTGGGTCAGGAAGATCTCCTGCAGGGGAAAATGGCAACCCACTCCAGTATTCTTGCTTGAAGAACCCCATATTTGAGGAGCCTGGCGGGCTAGAGTCCATGGGGTGGCAAAAGTCAGACACGGCTTTGCGAGGCTGCCAGGGCTAACACCATGACAGGCGGCCCAGACCTAAGTTTAGATTTCCCCCGAAATGGTAAGATTCCCTACCCCCATCAGGCCACCTGGAGCCAGCCAATCAATATGCGCCCAGTAAGAAAAAGGGAACCTATCAGGGGAAAGCTGAAAAGCCCACGAACGCCCAAGTTTGAAAAAAGCCTGCGAAGGTTTGAGCCAATAAGATTACTTTGCAAACATGTAACCAATCCGCTTAAGCCAGCTACCAACTGCTTATGCTCACCCTATAAATTTGTGTAACAGCTTGGGCTCAGGGCTTTCTGACCCTGCACCACTGCGTTGGTTGCGGCAGTAAGCCCTGACTCGAGTCAGCAATAAACTTCCCTTTTTTGCGAGTTGCATTGTCTTGGAAGCCTTCTCTCTTCCCGCTCGGGGATTCGTACATGGGGCATAACAGGCTTAATGACTGAACAACAATTATTAGCTACTGCCGTCTCTCATAAATGGGCTATGGTTGTAGTTCATACTGTCTCAGAGATGCCACCCCTTGGTTTTGAGAGTGATGATGGAATGATGACTTGGATACCCATGGATGTTATAAAGAGTAGATTTCACTTTCACAGGGTTCTTATAATCCAAAATGGTAGAGAATATCAAGGCAAAATACAACACGTGAGCTTAATTCATTCAGGAAAACCCATCAAGGTGACACAGCTTCATTCAATTATTACCTGTGGTCCAGTGCAATACATTTGCATTGATATATTATCTTCACCAACACAGTCATCTGAAACATGGGTGGCATACCTTGATGACAGATTTCTTTACTTCCTCCAATAATAAGTAATTTCTAGAATGAGTGATTTTCCTTCCTAGAATGATGTTATAAGGAAAAAACATTTGATTTCTGTTTTGAGGCTCTCTGCCTTCATCCATTCTGACCAACAGACAGGTTTAAGAGTCAGTTGCTATGGAAAGTTTTCCAATTATTTTATTGAGGGTTAAAAAGTTTAAGATGACTACCTATCACACTCAAATGGATCTACAACCAGCAAAACTTAGTAACATTTATTTAAAAATCAGTAGACAATTCTGTAATAACAAATAAGCTTGCAAAGCTGGCACATGAGTTTCCTAGTCTGTGCATACAATGGCTTCCCTTTCTTCATGTTTGTATGTAAGGTCTAGATGTCAATTAACATGGGATAAGGGAAGAAGAAGGCAGGCAGGGATGGCTGCTATCAACATAACATTCTCATATAGAAAAAAAAAAGTTCTCACATCTAGCTGAAGTCCTAGGAATTGCAGACTGCAAATTACTTTGTCAAGACTGACTTCCTCTTCACATATTTCCTCTGTGTTATTATGCTTATGTTAGGGGAAGCACGCTGATTGAAACTGCCCACCCTGGCCAGGCACCATAGTAACCATTTGCATGAGTTGTTTTATGATGGGAGATCCTCATAAGGAATACGGAACTAATAAGCCACCACCAACCGGAAGAGTTCAGGAAAGGTCAAAAGGAGACACCGCTTGTCCGGCCACTTCCCAGAATCCCTCTTGCTAGCATCCATCTTGGCTGAGCGATGTGTGTGCCACCAGCAAAGACTCTGAATTAGATTGATTGGCCAAAGACCACCTGGAAACTAATCCCATCACCATAAAACCCGAGACTGCAAGCCACGTGGCAGAGCAGTTCTCCTGGGTTCCCTTACCCTCCTGCTCTCCACCTGGGTGCCCTTCCCAATAAAATCTCTTGCTTTGTCAGCACGTGTCTCCTCGGACAATTCTTTCCTGAGTGTTAGACAAGAGTCTGCTCTTGGGGCCCTCTAGGGGGCCTCCCCCTTCCTACAACACTTTACAGAGTCTCTATCTTTTCTTCGGCTTGAGTTGCAGTACCACACGGTCTTTCTGGCATCATAACCATGCTCATAGAATGGTAGCAGGTAGAATAGGACAAGCTATCCTGCACCACACAGTGTCCCATAGATTTAAACACATCACAATTTCTCTTGGGATTCTGATAAAAAATTGATTTACTTAAATACATGCTGCAACTGACTTGAAAAGAAATATTGTAACCCATATCCCTTTCCATTGTAAGAAATCTCTTCTTTGACCATGAACTTCATCTCAATAACAGCATTAAACTGCCATGTGTAGATTTCAATTAGATCCCAATTTTGACTAATGAGTAAGGCTTTTTACATATTTGAGTAAAAGGAAACAAAACTCTTTATTTCTGTGAATTACAATCTGCACTGCCTCTCAGCAGGTCCAACATTGTTTTGGTCTTTTTCCTTCAGTTTCGACTGTACTTCATATTTTAAGGTTAGAACATAAAGCCTGCAATCAGCTCATTAGTGAATTTGGTCATTATGTTCAAATTATACATCAGTTTTACCTGAATTACTTGAAGCTAAGTAACAAAAAATCCTGCCTCAATATCTACTGCCTTAAAGGTTATTGAATTCAATCGTATTGAGATAATAGATTTAAATTAACATTTATATTGAACTTTACAGCTATGCAGTTCTTAAATTACTGAAACTGCTTACTCAAATCATAGAAATGGCATCCCAACTAGATCTTCTTGCCTCCAGTCTTTTTCTTCTCCCTCTCATTCATTAGCTTGTCACCAAAATTGTTTCTCTAAATCACAATTGGCCTATGTGTCTTTTGCTTGGAACCTTGAGATGGTAGCTTCCAAATTACAGAATTAAGTTCAAATTCATTTGCTTAGTGTTCAAGGCTATTTGTAACTGTAAATCAACCTGTTTTAAACTCCTCTCCTGCATGCACTCAGATTCTCCCACATCCTCCAGCAACAATCCATACATTTCTAGTCATGTACCTGGGTTGGGAAGATCCCATGGAGAAGGAAATCACAACCCACTCCAGTATTCTTGCCTGGAGAATTCCATGGACAGAAGAACCTGACGGGCTACAGTCTATGGGTTTGCAGAGAGTCAGTCACGACTTAGCAACTAAATAACAATAACAACACACACTTACATGTCTCTAAAATTGTGTTCATGCTTTTTTGCTCTGACTGAAGTCTGAGATTCCTCCCCTTCTTCATTGGCTAAACTGAACTCAACAGATATGCTACCTCCTTTATGCTGCCTACTCTAATTCTCTACTCCTTTCCTTACCTCAGAAAGGTGTTATGATTGTCTTCTTCGAGTTTCTGCTTAAAGAGAGAGGTTTACTAAAAAGTAATAATAAAATAAATTTCTTCCTCCTGTACCAATGAAGCAGTTGGACCTACAATATTTTGAGGTGTTGTGTTTATTTTAAACTGAAAAGCTTTCATCAAAGACTTATGTGTAAAACCTGTGCTCTGTTATTCATGTTGACAGAACACGGCCCGTAATTGTTCGTGTCGACTGGACTATCTTCCCTGTGACTCACATAAACAGCAGTGCCTACCCTTCAATAAAGAGGTCATTCATGGAGAGTACTCAGAACCCATTGCTGGGCCAGGTCTGGTTGCCCTGGTTTCCTTGGAGCTGTAGCCCTGAGATCTCGTAGACCCAGTAGAGCAAATTAAGTAGAGCAAATTAAGCCTGTGTAGAGCAAATTAAGTGTGATTTGTGCGATGAGAGGGCTTCTCTCATGGCTCAGGGAGGAAGCGTCAAGATGTAGTGGGATGGTTTTACAGGGTCAGGGAAAATTTCCAGAGGGAGGGAGACTGAAGCAGGAGTCAGTTTTGCAGTTAGTAAAAAAGTTAGATAACAGGAAAGCGTGTCTCTCAGTGAGATAAAGGAGACCTGGAGGTAAAAGACAACACAGAGTCAGAACTAATTCAGTCCAGTTGGAGCAGTGAGTGTGTGATGCATGTGTGTGACTGTGGCCTCTCCTGAAAGGAGAACACAAGAACAGGAGGCCAAATGTTCCAAGGAAGTTCAATTCAATAGTCAAATGCTTTTTATAAAAGTATGTTTTATTTTTGTTATTTTTAAAAATGTTAATGATAAACTTTAACACTGTTTTATCCAGTAGTCATGTACAGATGTGAAAGCTGGACTGTAAAGAAGGCTGAGCACCAAAGAATTGATGCTTTCAACTGCGGTGTTGGAGAAGACTCTTGAGAGTCCCTTGGACAGCAAGGAGATCAGGCCAGTCAATCCTAAAGGAAATCAACCCTGAATATTCATTGGAAGGACTGATGCTGAAGCTGAAGCTCCAGTACTTTGGCCACCTGATGCTAAGAGCCAACTCACTGGAAAAGACCTTGATGTTGGGAAAGATTGAGGGCAGGAGGAGAAGGGGGTGACAGAAAATGAGATAGTTGGAAGGCGTCATGTACTCAATAGACATGAATCTGAGCAAACTCTGGGATATAATGAAGGACCAGGAAGCCTGGTGTGCTGCAGTCCATGGGGTCTCAAAGAGTCAGACATTTCTGCGTAACTGAACAACAACAAAGGCTGCCACACAAATGTAAAACATTCATAAAAAAAATCTTTAAAAAGTCTGAAAATGTTGAAAATGTCTCTGGAATGATTAGTTCACACTCCTGGCTCAAGTGGTTTCTTTCCTTTTTTTAACCGGAGTATATTTGCTTTACCAAAACTCATACTAAGTTCACAAACACCCCAAAACATGCCACCTGAAATGGCCCTGCCCATCATAGGGACATAATCTAGCTCCACCCACCAGAACTAAAGGTAGGTTTTAAACATTAATGTAATCCTTACCTGGTTATTTTTAGAGCTCTGTTAAACAAATAACACCAAACAAGTGCCGACTGTGTACAGGCACTGTGTTGTTTTGTGAAGAACAATAAGAATTTTTTGATCTTAGTATAAGAGAGATAAAACCACCATACAAATAATTATCATACAAGGTAGAAAGTGATAAGTGCCATATGAGAGATAAAAATAAAATGCTAAGGGAGTTCAGAGGAAAGAGAATTCACACATTTATGTGTGGCTGACCTATTTTTACTAACACTATGATAATCTTAGCTATGTGGCTCATCTCAACCTTCTGTAGGGGACAGTCTTTATAAAGACATCCTATTTATAATACAGACTTCGTCCAACCACCGAGTGCCTGCAGGCCGACAGTGTAATGGCATCAAAACTGGAGAGTTTCAGTGGGTTGAAGCTCTAGATCAGTGGAGGTATCAGAAATGGAGGCTTAACATTAATTAAACTTGGGGGCTGTAATTGTTAAATGTGAGCCAGTGTGCAGTTTTTAATCACTGGCAATGGGCAAAGGGAGATATTGAGAAAATCAGAAAGTATAATTAATGTATATGTGGTTAGCTTTTTTTTCTGGGTACAGTGGCTAATGCTCTACCCATGGAGGAAACAAGTTTAAAGTGTGAAGAGACATCTTTCCCTTCATTTGAAGAGACCTTCTGTCCACTCTCTCTGTGTAAACACCACCAAAATAGAGCGACTGTATACCATCATAAGCCCTGGGTGTGTAGCTCGTGGTGGTCAGCCTATGCTTTCCCAGGCATGTGAAGACTCAGCTCCACTGGTTGCTGGTCTCAGATTTACCAGGTCTGCTAAATGGATGTCCCAATGCACCAGATGAAGAGATCAGAATAAGTTTTTCTGCTCTGAGTCCAGCTTTTGGCTCACTGAACTGTGATCATTTCTTTTAAATCCTGCTGAACTTTCCTGGCTTCTAAAACTAAATTTCATATCCTTCCATCTTTAAGCAGATCGTGCTATCTTGTCAGCAGAAACAATAATTACTTTCCACCCCCTGGAAATAATAGTGATCAGAGCCAATGTCTTGTACTTAAATCTGAGCTCTCATCAAACATTTCTAAAAGGCAAACATAGCAAACACAACATAGTGGAAAAGCTCCAGATTTAGAGTTGGAATCCCCATTCAGTTGCTTAGTAATTATGTTACTAGGGTAGATCAGTGAATTTCTTTGAGTCTCTGTTTAATCATCTGCAAAATGGATTGTTCTGGGATTAAGTGTGAAATATAAACACAAGGCTTACAATGCCACATAAGGTAGGGTTTATTTATTGGAGATCAATAGCTCTTTTGTTATTGAGAAATGCTTTTGATTTCCCCCCAAATTGCATATACTGGGGCATTGAATGTAGCCATTCAATCTACACATCAAATCTACACTTCATTCTTCCAGACTTGCAGTTGGAGACACTTCTGTACAGGGAAGAGGAGTGCTATTTTATCCACCATTTCAAGATTATAGGCTTGCAAGCTCATTAAAGAAGTGGTCATCTTGTTAAATTCAGTCAGCTGAAAATGAACTTTCTGTTCCTTTTCTAAATGGTATGTTATTCCATCAAATTCATTTTCATACATTTCACGTAGAATATGAACATTTAAGTGAAAGAACGGTTCAGAAAATAGAGGAAAGGACAGGGTAGTAATTACAACCCAACTTCCCTTGTGCTGACAGCAGCCAACTCATTTATTAAGTCAATGTAGTCAAGTAACACAGCAACATCACACTTGATTGAAATCTTGGCCAAGTCTGACAGATGTTCTCTACTCACTGTCAATCTCAAGTATGTTTTAATGAGTTTCAAGTGGCTGGAGCTCCCCTCTGCAGATGCCACTGTTGTAGGGATTGTGAACAAATTCTTCAGGGCAGTGGGTTTTGTATTTAATAAGCGGTGCATGGTAAGTAAAGGGTAGAAATCATTGTTGGAAATGCAGTCACGACTCTGGAAACAGCCACTCTCAGTCTGCAGTTGACAAGCCTCCTTCAAATCAGTTAAACTCAGTAGTGCCCCAAAGCTAGTCTGTGTGTATAACATCTCTGATCTAAAAAGTTGATAAGAGTGTTTCAAAACCTCAATCTCTTTCGAGATTTAAGAAGATTCCTGCTTTAGGAGACTCACTAAAGCCATAGAAACATTTTTAAAAATTGCTTTGGTATTTTTACCATTGTTCCTCAATGGAATTGCAATGTCTAAAGGTTCAGAGATAGAAAGCTTACAAAATAATTCCTGTTTACTTCTATGTATTTCTAGTAGGTTCAGTATAAGGGGTTTAGATGCTTTAAACAAAAATAGTTTTCAGAGAAATACTTTGATATTTCTACTGGTTTATAGGTCTGCTCATTTCACTTAAAAAATTACTACCCATGTAGAGGAAAGCCATGAAGATAATATGTTCTTTGTTCAATCTCTATCTCAAACAATGGTTTATATATTTTGTATACTATCCCATAAAAATGAATATTGCTTAGCTGCTGTGGTGTATTAGATTTTTCCACACCAGGATAAATCTACTTCCTATTACTAGTCTCTATTTCCAGTTTAAATATAAGAGTTCATTTCTTTTTTTCCCCCCTTATTTTTCTTTACATATCAGCTATAAACCTTTTAATGATTTAAAGTATCTTTACACAATGGTCTGAATTGAACAACAATTCCAAAGAAATTACTTTAGTCTTATGATCCAGCAGTTGTTTAAGAGCAAAGAAACTTTTGAGAAAGGTGCAAATCTCCCTGTAAGTCAGAAGAGATGTGTTGAAGTCCTAATTTAATTTATCCAACACATTGTCTAAAGAAAATGAAATACAAATATTAAAGGATTGCTTTATCAAATTTTTGCTATTTACAACTTTTCATGCTTCATGCTTGATTTAAAACCCAAAGCCTGTCAGAAAGCCAGATGGCAAGTAAGGACATATCGGATACATTAATATTTGTAAGCTACTGCAAGGTAGAAAAGGATTTCCTTGTTTCTGAGGAGGTACAAGGTGTCATAGAACACCATTGTCCTGAGTGTCTTCTGGAGAATGATAGAGTTTCTGTGAAAAGATGATTTCTTAAAAAAAAAATTCTGTATTATTATGTTAGGGTTCTATAGCTCCATCTTTACAAGTTTCCAGAGCCTGACGGCTACATAGAGCAATTATTTTGTGCCAGAGAGCAAATGAGTATTGAGAGAATCTCTGGGTTGAAATGCAGCGTGTGATAAACACAGCAGAATCTGAAAGTGCTGCTTGTTAGTTAGAAATTAGTCCTGGGGTGGCCCCAGGGTTTATGGGTAGCAACTTTAGATTATTCATTCTCATCTTTCTTTGGGCAGCCTTACCCTTCTCTTAGGCATGGTATGCCCTCTGGGGAGCTGTTAATGGCACTGCCAAAAGTATACAACATTTAAATGGAATGCCAACTGAGAAAAACATTCATTGTGGCTTGGAAAAGCAATCAATAAGGTGGATATGGAGGCTTTGAGTAGATCTTTCTTCTCTCCCAAAGAGAAGGGCAGTAAGGGGTGAGGTTACTCATTGTAGGCTGATTACTGAGTGCAAAGATGGTGGGTTTATTGAAGGTGTGTAAGTAGACCACAGAATCTATTAATTTAGGAGAGCATATTTGTGTTTGCTCATTTGAATGTAAAGTTGAAGGGTGGCTTAGATCAACTGCGATATTTAAAGTTATTGTTTACCAAAGCAGCCATCCAGTATCCTTGGCATTCTTTTAAATTGTGGGCAGGATGCATGGGCTGAAAAATTCAGCCTCTGAAAAAGTGCAGCTTTGAAGCTGTAAAAAGTCCCTAACTGCCCTAGCTGATTACATAGCAGGGTCTTTAGACCGCCAATCTCTCTGCAGGCATCCCTGCCTCACGTTTTCCTATTTATTTTTGCTGAAACTCTACCATGGATTTTAAGCTAACAGAAAAAAAACAAAAAAAAAACAAAAACACAAAAACAACATGCAAGCATTTGTTTAAGAAAAATCTGGAAACTCTCTGATATGCTATGTGAACAGAGAAACACAGGTGTGGTGGTTCATTATGAGCCACCAACTGTAACCACTTCAGCCTGAGAGCACTTTACATTCTTCCTCTTTAAGGCAGTAATTGGTAAGTACATTTTCTGCTTGTAATCAATAGCTTTTATATTCAACGTAATATTTCTAAACAAAAAAGAAATACGTTAATATAAAAGCCGTTGATCACAGGTAGCAAATATCTTTTCCACATGCCACTCCACTTGACTGAATAATACCAAAATTCCATATCGCTACCGACATGACAAATGCTACTATCATCAATTGGTTCTTCAATCTTTGTGGACCAGGAAAGAAATCTCATTCCCAAATTTCCAGTGAAATTTATCAACACCTTTGAGTCAGGCCCCAACAAGGGTGCTCCTGCCAGGCATTAAGCCACCAGAAAGAGACTGAGTTCAGTTCCCAGTGCAGGAAAGCTTCATTCTTTGATTAAAGAATGGAGCGATCCGAGCCCAGGTTATAGAGCAACGACTTTCAGTGAACAGTTGTGGGTGGGGCTGCTTGATGGCAGTCTCTTGATAGAGGTTGGGACAAAGTTCTCACCTCTAGGCACAGCTGTGCTTCTCCCCACTCTTATGATCGACAACAAAGAAGAACTAAAGAGCCTCTCGATGAAAGTGAAAGAGGAGAGTGAAAAAGTTGGCTTAAAACTCAACATTCAGAAAACTAAGATCATGGCATCTGGTCTCATCACTTCATGGCAAATAGATGGGGAAACAGTGGAAATAGTGACAGACGTAATTTGGGGGGCCTCCAAAGTTACTGCAGTCATGAAATTAAAAGACACTCCTTGGAAGAAAAGTTATGACCAACCTAGACAGCATGTTAAAAAGCAGAGATATTACTTTGCCAACAAATGTCTGTGTAGCAAAGCTATGGTTTTTCCAGTGGTCATGTATGGATGTGAGAGCTGGACTCTAAAGAAAGCTGAGTGCCAAAGAATTGATGATTTTGAACTTTTGTATTGGAGAAGACTCTCCAGAGTCCCTTGGATTGCAAGGAGATCCAACCAGTCCATCCTAAAGGAGATCAGTCCTGAATATTCATTGGTAGGACTGATGTTGACGCTGAAACTCCAATATTTGGCCACCTGATGCAAAGAACTGACTCGCTGGAAAGGACCCTGATGCTGGGAAAGATAGAGGGCAGGAGGAGAAGGGGACGACAGAGGATGAGACGGTTGGATGGCATCACCGAATCAATGGACATGAGTTTGAGTAAACTCCGGGAGTTGGTGACGGACAGGGAGCCCTGGCGTGCTGCAGTCCGTGGGGTCGCAAAGAGTCGGACACGACTGAGTGACTGAACGGAACTGAACTGAATTGTGCTTCTCTCACTCCAGATCTCGCTCCAAATCTCGTGAGGCGGGCTCAGCGTCTCTGCATAAGGCCTGCAGCCATCTTGAATCGCTCTTTCCTGGGCAGTGCTATGCATACCATTCTTGAGATGCAGGGTCCGTACAGCCGTTTCTCACTAGGAATTATGGCCTCAAGGACTGGGGACAAGGCCTCTGCATGTGACTCACTATGGGCAAGACAAACTAGGTGAAGCACAAAGGAAAAGAAAACAACAACAACAAAAAAAGGTGAGAATTTATTTTATTACTCGGATTCTATTTTTATTCCTTAGGAATTGTTAATCAAGTTTGCTGGTGTCAAACCATGACTTGTGTAGAAAAAAAGTGTCGTGCATGTGATATAAACCAGAAAATATGATTTGAGGTGTTTTGTTTTGTTTTTTTCTAGGAGTAATGAGTTTTCACATATGTGTGTATTGTTTGTATTGCTTGTGTATATGTACATATATGTGAGTGTATGTGTATATATGGGATCTCATGGAACCATACTTCCTTGTTCTTCTCCATGACTGACGTGGATTGATATATATATATATATATATATATATATATATCTTTTTTTTTTTTTTCCACTTGGAGGTGCATGAGGGATCTTAGTTCCCTGGCCTTGTGTTGAATTCATGCCCCTTGCAGTGAAAGAAGCTCTGTGTCCTAACCACTAGACTGCCAGAGTATTCCCTAGTGACATGACTTGAATTCCTTGTTACATCTGCATCTGTATACCATCTTATGCTGTCACACACTTACACACACACACACACACACAAACATATATATATATATGAATGACATATACATGACATTGACACTCATACACATATTTATATGGACTTATACCCCTTTATCAGGCTTCCCAGGTGGCGCTAGTGGTAAAGAACCCACCTGCCAACACAGGAGACATAAGAGATGGAGGTTTGATCTCTGGGTCAGGAAGATCCCCTGGAGGTCATGGCAACCCACTCCAGTATTCTTGCCTGGAGAACGAGCATGGACAGAGGAGCCTGGTGGGCCACAGTCCATGGGGTCGCAAAGAGTCGGACACGACTAAAGCTATTTAGCATGCACACGCACACATACCCCTTTATCACCTTGTCTTTCACACAACTGAGGAAAAAGATTTCCAAAGTATCTGATTGTTTCCAGCAGTAGGGCCTCTGAGTTGAGTTGAAGTTTTTCCTCTGTAAAAGCAACCTCTGTCATGTTACAGAATCTATTTTTCAGTTTCGTGTCACTGGCCAGTGTGTAAAGTGGGGGCACCCTGCTGAGTAGGAAAATGATATGCAGTCTACCTTTAGCTTGCTGAGCTCAAAGATTCATCCAGTGGAGGAAAGAACATCCCTTTTTTTTTCTTTTAAACTTATGAGAAGGTACTTCCCTGGTGGCCCAGTTGTTAAGACTCTGCACTGTTAATGCAGGGGGTCCGGTTTCAATCCCTGGTCAGGGAACTAGATTGCATGTGCGACAACTAAGACCTCACTCAGCCTAAACAAATAAATATATGTATATTAAAAAAAAATGAGAAGATGCCATGGCAGGCACACATTTTCATAAAAAGGGAAATCTTTTTTCTGAATAGTATCGTTTTATGATCTAGCAGTGACCTTGCTTGTATCAAGATCTATGACTTTATCTGATGCATTAGGCATTTGTATTTTTCATATAAATTCACAAAATTTATAATTCATAAAACACAATTTGGAGTGAAAAAAATTAGACACATTGGATTATTTTCAAACTGAGAAAATAATGAAAAGATGTGAAACTGTAAAATGTAGCTAAACCACTAACATGAGATGGAATTCAGAGATTGGCAAGAAGAAATGGAGTAACCAGTAATCTCTGAATTAGAAATTTAACAATAATGCAGTCAATCTTACATCATAGAGTAAATCATGATATTGGCCATTATATACACAATGATATCATGATAGAAACTTATTTCTCCAGATTTGATACTTTGGAAATATATTCTGAAATGCAAGTATGAAGGAGTCTGGTAGATTAGAATGGGGATTTTTTTCCCTTATACAAATAGATAAAAGTTAGGTTAACAGTGAAAGTGAAAATGTTAGTTGCTCGGTCCTGTCCGACTCTTTGCAACCCTATGGACTATAGCCCACAAGGCTTCTCTGTTCATGGAATTCTCCAGGCAAGAATACTGGAGTGGGTTGCAGTTTCCTTCTCCAGGGAATCTTCCCAACCCAGTGATCAAACCGGGGTCTCCTGCATTGCAGGCAGTTTCTTTCCCATTTGAGCTACCAGGGGTTAACAGTACATTCTTTTAAATGACTCTATACCAACAATATTTAATTTCTGGTCTTTAGTCTTAAGATACAAAATACTGTGGAAAACTTAAATGGCATCAATTTTGTACTTTGCTTTAAATATGGAGTCCCTGAACTAAATGAAGTTCCTTATAAACAGCTAATAGTTTATACATGATAAACCAGCCACCTTGAATTTTTTCTCATGAACAGGATTTTTATTTCTGGGTCCACAGTCTCAAAGGAAGGTTCAGTGGAGTCACTAGGGACCAAACAAGAAGACACATCAAATAACCTCTCACCAGGAAAGCAAGTTCCTCTAGAAGTGGATACAGAGGAGAGAAGACAGCTCTCTGATTTTACTTGATACATGAATAGAAGAATTCAGGTTCCAGAAGAGACCACCTGCTATCCTTTATAGGTGCTAAGAAATGCCAAAATTAAAAGTACAAGAAATATGATGCTCTAAATAGAGAAGGGAAAAGACTGGTAATGAACTTTCAGATTTTAGACAAGTAGACTGCACTGGTTGCTATTAAAATACACATCCACTGGCAGAGAAACATTTTGCTCAGCTTGTACTGGGTGTCGTAGTGCTCTAGGGTAATGCTTTTAACTTACAATGAGGCATTGTTAAAAATATTCCTTTTTTCCTGCATATGTGTATGGGTCTGTGAACATGTAATGCTTGTGTGTGTGTGTGTGTTGGGGGGAAATTCATTTGTTTCATAGTGTTTCATTCCTAAGGGGGAGTCAAATAAGAAGAGTTGTTTGCTGTATGAAAAGAACACTTTATGTCGCACTAAATCTAGGAGTTTATTATTTTGGGGACAGACTTTCATTTCAGGGCAGGATCAGTATGTCCCTGAGTGTATTCTGTCCTTTTCCTGCCTGGTAGAAACATTCTGTAGAGACCTCCAAAGAGCAATTCCGTCAAGTCACAGTACCAGAAAGTATCTTATTCTCAGCAGAGAGGCATTATTTCCAAAACACGCTCTGAGCTATAAGATTCAACTGTAAATCTTAATTCTCCTAGTGCTCAGGTACTGAGAGAGTTTGTTGATGTTGAATAGAAACACTAAGTAGAAAATTATACATTAAATTTTTTAATCAGCTATACTTGAAAATTGTTAATTTTTGTATAGTTTAGCACACATCTAAACCATACATTCCCCTATTCCAACACAATAATCCTAAAAAATTATTTAGCCAGCAGAATAAAAATAATATTAATAAGCAAATTAATTAATGAACTGGTTGAATTCAGGACAGTTTGTAATTCCTTGTGCAGAAGTAGTCTGGTGTGGGTGTATCAGTTACAGCAAATTTTTTTTTTTTTTTTTTTTTACAGCAAACTTTATAACCACCAACCTTACCACAAATATATCAATGTACACATATTGTCTTTTACATTTTTGGAATTTTCTGGTTTTGTACTTCTTAATCTAATCCAAAAACATTGTAATTGATTAGAATATGCAAAAAATACAGCTTTTGCAAGCACTTTAGGAACTTAATTTAATTCACATGGCCAGTGTTAGGTAAAAGTAGAACTGGATGCTTTAAAAGCAAATAGCACCTTCAATTAAATATAAATTAAAAGGGTAAATATAGTCCCGCTAATACTTAAACTTGGAAGCTTTCTTAGTTGCGGTATCCTATTTGTAATAATTTGGATTATCATACCTGAGGATGAAATATACTTGACATATTAGGTGTGACCCAGATGAAGGCTCTACTTTTTCTTTTCTGCTCTGTAGAACATGGAGTTCTAATTCATCAGGCCTCATTCTATGGACTGACTCCTAGTGTTTTTCGTACTGTGACTATTGTCTAAAGGTAGGGAGACTGCTTCACATCTCAATATATGTAGTCCACTTACATATACTCATGTTAGAAATGAGAATTAATGGTTTTTATAACCACAGTTGAGACAACATTCCATCTAAAATGCTGAAAACTCTAGTTTAATATGTGAAAATGAAGCATCCAAAGAAAGATTTGTTTTAATATGTTCTAGGCTTCACACTGCAGCCTTTCATAAAAAACGTGAGATGACAGATAGCAGATGGATTTATTTTTTTACTTAGCTACAAAACTACAAATCAGTTTCATATAAACAGATCCCTTAGCCAAAGAGAGCTTGACAGTAATTCTCTAAGACTCATCAAATCAAGGAAAGTGATTATATCTGATGACTCGAAATATTGTAAAAGTAGAATATACCACATAGTTTCAATATATTAGTCTAGATAATCCATTAAGTACAACCTTTTTTAATGAAAATGTTTTTCATATACCATTTACTCTTTAGAATGATACATAATTCTAAGCCATTTTCAGAATAAACTGAAGGCATTAGAATAATCTGAAATTACTAAAATAGTTTTCAAGTTGCAAACTATATTAAATGTTTTTATACTTTTAGGAACATCAGAGGTCAGTGTGAGGTGCTTTTTTTTTTTAACTAATAAAGTTTTATTTTTCAAAATGTACAGTTGGTGGGACCTGTTCATGCATTTTCACCAGCAGCTGGAGCATCTCCACCCTTGGTGTTTCTAGTATAAATCATTTGAGCTAGGTCCTTTGAAACCAGTTTAATAAGTCCTTTACTAAGGAGTTCCTGAAGGGCTGCCCTGGCCTGGGAACCATGAATCTTCAATCTCTCAGAGACGACAGCTGGAGTTACAAGCTTATAGTTGCTTCTTTACAGAGTTTGTCATATGTTGCTTTGTCAAACAAGACTAGGTTATTGAGCTTGTCCCAGATTTTACCTTTGGACCAATTCTTTTTGGCCATGCCCCCAGATTGGTTCACTGGATCTTTGTCTTTCTTGGCCGATTTTCTGGCATCTTTCTTCTTCTTGTCATCCTTGGGCAGCATAGTGAAGCTGGCTGGGAGAGCAGCTGTGACCACTGCTGCCTTGCTAAGATGTCAGACCAGTGTGAGGTTTTAAAAATATTTTTATATTATGTATTAGACTAACACTTGTACATTGAAACAGCATACAGAATTTAGGTAATTAAATTTCTTTTAAGAGAAGATATAAGACGTGTTGTGCATAAAACACTTAAATCAGTTATAAAGTGTTTTTTTTTTTTTTTTTCTTTTCTTTTCATTTCTCTGTAATATTTGGAGGCAGACCCAAAACAACTTGAGAACAGTGATGAAGAGAGATTCTGTACATTACAGCAAGGCTCTCAGGCTGCACTTAATTCTGCTATAATGACATCTGGCCAACATTCTAAGATGAAATTTTCAATAAATGCTGGCTACTAACACGATTCATTATGGTTTCTCCTGATAAAGGATGTGGGCAAAAATTGCTTTGGCTCTAAAAAAGCTTTCACTTCATTATGAGACTGGATCAATCACCATCAGTAGAAGTTGCTCATTGGGCTACTTCTCTTGCAGCTGTTATGCACTTTGTTATCAGGGCCCATTGAAGGCACTAAGAAATTGTTTCTATTAGGCAGGCATTATTGCTAGACTCCTCTAAACTAAATTTGCTTTTAAGTGTATTTCTTTAGTAAAGAGATGGAACAATCAATCTGAACTGAGACCAATGTGAGATCACCTGCTTATCCATATAAAAGTAATGCCATTTAGATGACATTTTATTTGTGTTTCTGCAAAGAAATAAATGAAAATATATTTTCCCACTGAACTGAGAAAGGGAAGTCAAGTTACTCAATGATCACCATGCATTTGAGACAGAGAAGTTAAATTTCATTCATGTCCAGCACCTCTCTCCTTCTTGTTTTAACTTCTCTCCCTCATAAGGAAAATTTAAATGTTGCTATAGATGGAGGTTGCAGTTAAACTAAAGTTTTAAACCATGTCTACCTGTCTCATGATTTCATATCTTTCTGTTGATCTTGTATCTGCATTTTTGGATCATATAAGAAAAGAATTAGATAAAACTTGAAATAAGGTTTTTCAGACATTGAAATGGGTTTAAATAGTCACTTCTGATATACAGGCATTATTTTGCATTTCATATTCATGGTAAACACAATATATTGTAGCAGATTCCCTTGGACATGCTATATTTAAATTTTTACTGCTTTCCTCTCTTCTGAGTACTCCCGGAAAATAAAATGCAGAATATTATATTACCCAGAATGACAATTAATCTCTTCAGATTCCCTTTATTATAAAAGAAAAATTCAAAAGGTCGCCTACCATTTCATAGGTAGTTTATTCTGAATGTACCTAAAGAAAAGCATATAAATTAGAATGTGTGAGCATATTCAAGAGTTCTTACATGTTAAAGAAGTGTGAATTATTGCAAAGGAGAGAGATATTTGAGAACAAGCATGCTACATACAGTGATTCAGAGTGACAACTAAAATTTTCCAGAATAGAACTTCTGAACCACCCCCAAATATCCAGCGTGGGATTTTGTTTTGCCACATCTCTACTAGCAAAATAAGAGAGGCAATTTATCATCACTTGTCAGGCTGCTTAGTATTTCATTACTGCTAAAACACCAAAGCATTATTGGATATTATTATTATATTATTCAACCTTCTTCAAACTGCTTGGGTATATAATAAATAATTGGCTAGGAAATATAGGTGGAAAACTTTTTAAAAGTAGGTAATTCTCAGCTCTTCCATAAAACCTTATCATGCTACACAGTCTTATCAGAAAAGATTACGGTATTTTGCTAACTTGTTAGCATTTATGGGTTTCTCTATCGATCCCTGGGACTTTCCTGATGGCTCAGCTGGTTAAGAATCTGCCTGCAATGAGAGAGACCTGGGTTCAATCCCTGAGTTGGGAAGATCCCCTGGAGAAGGGAAAGGCTACCCACTCCAGTATCCTGGCCTGGAGTATTCCATGGACTATATATATATAGTCAGACATTACTGAGCTACTTTCACTTCACTTCACTATCAATCCCTGGGTTGGGAAGATCCCTTGGAGAAGGAAATGGCAACCCACTGCAGTATTCTTGCCTGGGAAATTGCATGGAAAGAGAAGCCTGGCAGGTTAGCATCCATGGAGTCGCAAAGAGTCAGACACAACTGAGCCACTGAACACACACATACACATGTAGGCCCTAAGTGAATACCAACTTCATTGTCATCTCTATCAGCTCTGGAGAAACACTGATGTTGCTCATGAAATAATTCTGAAGATTTTCTAATCTGTTGAAGAAAATGGAGTAGATCAGAGATCATATTTATACTAGTTAGGTAGCATCATTAATATAACAAATCAGCGTCATATATATATGTATATACAACAAATGAATCCTGAAGTGTTTTAATGGTTCAGAAATGTAGAGGTAGTTCCAGTTTGTTGAAGTGCTGTGATCCACACAGTCATTCACACACACAGGCTGATAGAGGCTCTGCCATCTTCATCTTGAAGCTTTTAGGCTGCCCTGGGTATTAACACTCAGTAAGTAGTAGGGAAAAGAACAGGGATGACTTGAATGGGCCAGCCCTAGAAGTGTGAAGTTTACTTCCACACATATTTTGCTGGCTATCACTCAGTCATGTTGTCATAGCTAATTAAGTAAGGCTGAGAGCAGTAGTCTAGACGTGTTCGTGAAGAAGAGGTGAGCAGCCATCTGGTATTCGTAGCAGTATTGCATAGTATTCATAGGACTATGGGAAGAATAATAGAACTTTACTTATCTAGATGCTACAGAGATTGCCATAGGTTATGAGATGGAAATTTTAACTTCTGAGATTGGGGCAAGAAGGTGGGATTAAAACTGAATTAAAAATTGATAAAACAAAGCTTGATTTTACTGATTGGCCACCAGTCATCTCCTTTTCTCCTCATTCTCCTTTCTTCTTTTCCCCTTCATTTTGCTGCTCTTTGGAGAATTGTAAACTATATCACAAGCTGTAAATACTTCCTTGTTTGATTCAGCTAGTGTTTAGGTATTTTCAACAGTAGTATCAAAACTCTAAAAATATTTATTTATACTTACATATTAATATATGGGCCCTTATTAGAATTGAAATACTATATAGAATCTTTGTTTGCAAATCATGCAGAATTGGACTGGTTTTGGTTGGGACTCAGAGTCTCTCCCCTTCAACTTGCTCTAATCCCCTTTCCAATCCCATGTCAGATCTTAAAGCATCTCTAAGAGACAGAGTTGAAGCAGGCAGGCATTCTACTTTAATATCAGCAAGAGTCATACCCAGCCAATTTTAGTGTGCTTGATCCTGAATTCGATTGCCACTATGTCTCCAGTTTTCCAGCCTATTTCGTTAATTCTCTGATTCAGTTCCTTACCCATCTCAACATCATGTATGGTATGCTAATATTTCCAATGGCTCTCAGAATCTTCTAATCACTTCTTATTCTGGTTTGTTAAGTCTGATGAATTTTCCATTGATCTTTTTCATTTATAATCTTTTCCATTTCCTTCTGTCTGTTCTGAGTTGATCCAAATGGGCAGTGTAGCTCCTATGCCACAATTTTCATCTTGAAATTCACAAAAGACACTTGTGTTAATAGACTTGGACTGAAGATGAGGAGTGGTTCTGGAAGAAGGCTGTGTTTCATCAGAGCATAACAGACAGATAATTGACCCTGATCTTTAGCAATCTCCATCCTTGAATGTGGCCAAACCAGCTCCAGAAACTTCCCACTGTCTGTTTCTCCTCCTCCTGTCCCAGTCTCCTGCTCTTTTTCTAAGCTTTCTCCCCTACTCCTCACATCCTCTCTGCTTTTCCAGATTCTTATGACTGTTGTCACCCTCTTTTTGTAGCTAGTGAAAACTCATTTTTTTTCTTTTTCTTATTTTGTAGAAGTTCCCCCCCCCCCCATTCACAATCTATTCTAGTCTTGCCAAGGAAACTATCTATTCATATATAAAATAGCCTTTTAAGCCTATTATTTGCTAAACAATGCATTTCTTTACCTAAGGATTTTTCCATCAGATTATAAAGAAACATTCCCTACTGTTCTCTCCCATCCTAAGCTGAGCCTTATACAAGAAGAAGCTTTAGATGTAGAATTTTCTCTTTTGCAGCTCATGAGTAAAGAAAGATATATTGGAATGAGCACACAGTAGGATCTGTATACAGAAACAAAGAAATTAGAGAAATTAAGACAATGAAGTCCATGTCTGGATTTCAGTAGAGGCAGTTAATGTACATGGGTATCATCTTCCGCACTGTAATATCTCCTTTCTCTACTTTCATTGTATATATTACCTTTTGGGTTTTAAACTTTCTTGGCACTATTTTACCCTTTGAATGATTAATTTTTTTAAATAGACGGGTAGGTTGGTTGCTCCTCAAATATGTTGAGCAGGAATCTTGACCAGGATGTTTAAAAAGAAAAACTCTTCCTGATATATATCATTTATGATTTTATGATCTCACTGTTTGCACATATCTTGTGCCGTTATCACTCTCTGGGCTCTCCATCTGATTTCCATAATGTATTATCATAGTGTACATGTTTATTACAACAGATTGGTAAGTTAACTTATCATGGTTTCTCTGCATTTTTATTTTCTTCTGATTTAAAATTTTAAGAGACACCAAGGCAAATTTGACAGTTACCTAATAAAGCTGAAATTCTGTCTATGATTGGAATACCCTGGGACCCTGACTGCCTTTGGCTCTATGAACATATGCTGGATGCTGGTGTTGCATTGATCAGAATGAGTCTGCCTGCAGTGAGCCCTGGGCATGCTCTGGGCTGTGAAACTTAAGGGGAGTGAGGGACGGTGTAATCATTGTGAGAGCAGCTTAGATACAATCGATCGATGCTCATGACACCAACAATGAACCTCTCTCTAGAGGGGCATATTGCAGTTGTGAAGTCAAGCAAGTATAAGTGTGATGGGGTGGAACTTCAATTTTTTCTCCAAGTAAAGAAACTACTTCCAGAGGTCACAGCTGATGAATGATCAACTGTTCCATTCTTTGGATTGTCTGCAAAGATAGGCTGGTATTTAGAAAAACCTATTGATAATACCATGAAAGGCCTTTCTTAATTCTAAATATACATCTCTGCTTTGGGCTATTAGAGCAAGAAAACTAATTTAAAAGAATTTGGCTACTGCAATCAAATATTGGGAACAATAACACTAAAACTCTCTCTTGAAAGTGAAATGCTGATAGTCTCATGGGTGAGGGGTAGAAGGACCCTTCAAAAGTTCACCTAATGGCTTCTCTCATGCTTGAATGAGTGCTAGTGGCCATTTCAGCTTCTGGGTGGAGCATCTCAGGGACGAGGCGCTTACCCTCTTGCAAAACCATTACACTTTTATTTCCTTGGACATTGTACTGGGCTGGAATTTGTCTTCTTATTGCTTATAGTTTTAGTCTTAGTTCTGACATTTGGAGCTACTGCTCAGGTCATTCTAACCTTCTGAAATCTTTCAAATATTTGAATGTAGTTCTTATGTTCCTGCTGGAGTCTGCATTTCTAGTGTTTGTTAATTCCAATATTTCTCAAATGACATAATTGGTAGAAGCGTCAATTGTTTTTTGATAATCTCTAGATAACTCCAGTATGTCAATATTTTTTGAAAATGTGGAGCCCAGCACAAAATTCAGTGTTTCAGATTTGGAGGGGAAAATGCACAGAACTGTGGAAGTATACCTTTCCTTTTTTGATATTTATCTACAACTCAAGTTAATGTGAGTTATTTTAGCAGCCATGTCCCATTATCTTATGACAATCATTTTAAAACAAGAATTGCTCTTGTGTTAGGTCTCTCTCACTGAAACTGTACAGGTGACTTTTTGAGTCTTATTTGGGCTTTTTATTTCTCCCTATGAAGTTGCATATTGTCTGTTACAATCCACTCTTCTAGCTCAACAAGAATTTTTAAGTTTATTGTTAATTATATCCAATAAATGGATCCATCCCTTAAGTTAGAGTCACCTATACTATTAATAAAAATGCCTATCTGTTTAGTAAAAATGCCTTATGTGTTTTAATCAGATCACTGATAAAAAGTGGAATAGGGTAGAATGAAGTACATATTTCAGCTGATATCAATGTTTGGCTATAATTCATGCAGCTATCAGGCTTCTCTCGTAGCTCAATCTGTAAAGAATCTGTCTGCAGTGCAGGAGACCTGGGTTCAATTCTTGAGTCAGGAAGATCCCCCGGAGAAGGAAATGGTAACCCAGTCCAGTATTCTTGCCTGGAGATTCCCATGACAGAGAGGCCTGGCAGGTTACAGTCCACGGGGTCACAAGATTGAACACGGCTTAGCGACTGAACCACCATGCAGCAATCAATCCCCTGAATTATGCTGTCTTCCAGCCTCCATTTCTCCTAGAGAATCATAGGAAAATTGGTCATATTTCTTTCTGAAATTAATATCTACTCTGTGGAGGTTATTCTTCATTACTAACATAGAGATTCTGTTACAAAGGAGATAAAATGGCATGATTTGTTCTCAGTGGAGCCATTGTAGTTGCTAGTAATTAATTTTATTTGAAAAATGTCCATAAAACATCCATTTAAAAATTTATTCTTAAAATTTTCCAGATATGGATAAGAGGAAGCAGAGGGGGTTGCAGGACAAGGACACTTAGCAAAAAGAACCATGAGAAGCTGGATCTACCTAAAGGACTCAATTCTAATTCCTACTGGTAGGAGATTAACGTATACTTTATGTCTTAGCTTGAGCTCCTGTGCAAATTGCCAAAGACTGAGTGACTTCAGTACTTAGCTCTCACAGTTCTGAAGGCTGGGAAGTCCAAGATCAAGACACTGGTAGATCCAGTGTCTGGAGAGGATCTGCTTCCTGGTTTGCAGATTGCCATCTTCTTTTTGTATCCTCACGTGGTGATAAGCAGAGAGAGAGAAGGAACAAACTCTCTGGTCTCTTCTCATAAGTGTGCTAATTCCATTCATTCCACTCTCATAACCTAATCACATCTCAAAGACCCCTTCTGTAAGGTTCACACCACAGGGTTAAGATTTCAATGTATGAATTTTGGGAGACACAAACATTCAGTTCATAACATCTTGAAAGATTGGTTCCAAAAGGAAGCCTGACCCTGATAGATCCATTGCTGAGTTCTAAGAGGAGCAGAAGTATAACAAAAAACCAGAGCAGGGAGATGGAGGCAAAAATCAATAGAGCATATCATGCTAAAATTTTTACAGTCCCCTTCCTCTCACATTTGAAAACTGGGGAGAATTTTGACTTTTCAGTTTTTCTGCACCTTATCGTATTGTCTAAATATTTGCCAATAGCCATTCCAATTGTACGTGAATATTCTTTCACTGCCCTTGCATACATCTCACAAGCATACTTGTGCTTGAGTCTTAAAGTTGGTTTAAAGCACCTTGGCTTTCTCTTATCATCTCCTTATCTACTTTAGACTCCTGTCCTCTGGTAACCAAGTTGTTCTTTCCTTTCCAATTTCAGCATTACTCTTTTAATTAAAGAAGTGGAAACAAAATAGAAATTGAATAGCTTTACTTTTTCTCTGCTCTCATTATCATTATATCATATATCTTATACTTTGAGGCTATAACTTCCCTTTTCCCAAGCACTTAAATAAAGCAAATGTTCTGTGTGTGCTAACTGTAGAAGATAGGGAACTGGTTTTTTTTTTTTTTTGGAACTGTTTTATCTATATTTTTTCATTCAATACACAACAACCCAATGTAAAAGTATTATTATTTTCATTTTACAAATGCAGAAACCAAAAATAAAAGAAATTAGGTACCTTTGTAAAAAACTCCTAATTAAAATAACAAGTCATACTTAGAATCAGGTCTGTCGTAAAATCTTATTCTCATAAGCAATATATTCTATGATATCTTTTAAAAATTTTTAGTTTTTTATTTTAAAGCCTTACTGTAGGGCTTACCATTCTAATTCAATCCTTATGCAAAGAGTCAACTCCTTAGAAAAGACCCTGATTCTGGGAAAGATTGAAGACAAGAAGGAGAAGGGGGCAGCAGAAGATGAGATGGTTAGATAGCATCACTGACTCAATGGACATGAATCTGAGCAAACTCCAGGAGATAGTGAAGAACAAGGGAGCCTGGCATGTTGCAGTCCTTGGTGTCTCAAAGAGTTACACACAACTTAGTGACCGAACAACAATAATCGTTATAGTCTTAATCTCCCCTCCCAGGCTTGTGATAATGTGTTTTGTCTGTTTTTGTCTGAGACCTTCCTTCCAATTTTTTTTTTTTAATACATTCCTTTAGAAATCCAAGTTCATTGCATTTATCTGTCAATAGGTACATTATTTTCTTTTGTGGTCTTTTATTTAGATAGTGTTTTCAGGATGACTTTTAAAATTAGCTCATTCCACTTGAGCCACATATCTAAACGTTAGGAATTGATAACCTTTATAAATGACTTTAGGTCATCAAAGCAAATCTGTACTCAGCTGGAGACAGTGCTCACTGTTTCACCCTAGTGCTTTTGTTGACAAGATGCTTCATGGGTGTGGAAGCCATTCTGAAGACATCAAGTAAACAATGCTGAGCCTGTGACCAATTCCCCCAAAGACTGAAGACTGCATTTACTATAACCACACACAGAGTAGCGCACATATAGACACACTTGTCACTCAAATGCACCTATTTACATGTACTAGTAAAACAAGCATGTGTTGGGATGACGCTAGTGTAGTGATAATCACCTGGTTAATTCTGATCCCTGATAGTATCAGTTAGGGGAAATGTAGAGGGAGTGGTATATTGTACTTCATTTTTTAGATTAGAATTTGGAGTTGCTCCTTACCAGATTATTACTCAAGCCTCATTTTCAGAATTTTCTGTGTTACCTAGGTAGAATTTAGGTTTTATTTTTTTTTGGAATCTAATCTTTAATAACCTGTTTTTAAATTTAAAAACACATAAATTTGTAACTTTTTGAAGGATAGTATGATTCTGATGATTATAATTTTTCATTTATATTAGTTTTCTTGTTCAAAGAGAACACGATTTTGCAAATATGATCAATGAATAAACTTACTTGCTTTATCAATTTTTTTTAGTTTATACCTAAAAATAGAGTTTTTAACCTCTCCCTTTTAAATGGATTCAGGGGTTAGTGAAGTGAAGTCACTTAGTCGTGTCCAACTCTTTGCGACCCCATGGACTGTAACCCACCAGGCTCCTCCGTCCATGGGATTCTCCAGGTAAGAATACTGGAGTGGGTTGCCATTTCCTTCTCCAGGGGATCTTCCCTGGAGGGGAATTGAACACAGGTCTCCTGCATTGCAGGCAGACGCTTTAACCTACTAATTAGACTTAAATGTATAACTTTTCAATTTTTCTATAATTGTCTTGACAGTAACTCCTTGAAAAACCTGTATGTCTAGAGGTAGTTTTTTTTTTAAGCACTGTAACTTGTGTAGCACTTTAATTCCTTAATATCAAAGGGTCCACTATGTATATAAACTGTGACTTTAGACATGGAAACAGGCCTGAGGTGAAGCTCCTGCTTAGCATGAGCACTTGACCATCTGACTCTGAGCTGTGAACCAGGAATAGTGATACTTCTTACTTCACACAGTTTACTTAGGACTATACAAGAACTCCTTACTATAGTCTTACTATAAAGACATTACTTGTATAAAATTTGGCCTTGGACTGTGAGCACAACTGATTGCTACTTTAGTCCCATGAAAGTTGTGCTATGTCTTTCTCACAGCCCACATCCAGTGTCCGCAAATCCCTTGCTCGGATATAACTCAGTAGAGAGCATCATGTTCCCAATCAGGTATAGAAAGACATAGACAAAGGGACTTCTCATTGAGAGTGTGTCTCCTATGTAAATCAGCACATCTTGTTCATTAACACAGCTGAGGATAATCAGGCCACAGAGCCAAGAGCATATTGGAAGGGGTCCAGAAAGCTCCAAAGCCAGATAGATGGAAGCAGACTGGGATATGTCTGGAAATCGGAGTCTGCCTACTAAATACTACCTGCTTTCCCTGTAATCACTGAATAGAAAACAAAAACAAAAACACAACAACAACATTGCCCACCCTTTCCCCACCCCTGCTCAAGGAACTTTCAGATGAAGTCAGACAGAATCATCTCCCCTTGCTTTATGTAGATTATAGGAACATTCTCAAATAACCAACGCTGCATGCAATTTATTTTGTCTTACCCTCTGTTCTTCTGAATGACACCACTTGGCAGGAGGTTTTGCCACTTGCAGAAGGTTCAGGGCCTTAGTGGGTAGCAGGCTTCCTCAGTGGAGATTTATCATGTAGAATAATTCATTGAGCCATATGTTCCAATGAATATATACAGAATGTTGTAAATACATCTACTGCATTTCTCATTTGCTACCAGAGGGAATCCATCTTTCACATTTTCCAGCAGAGCACTTGACTGCAGATGTTAGAAAATATTTTGCTTTAAGTTTTATTCTGACTGTTCCCTCTGGTATGATTTACCTGGTTTTTATTTTCTGCTAAAGTCTAAGCTTTATGTGAATATTTCATTTAGAAATGCCGTAAGCACCCTTGGATATTCTTGGGCTGATAATTTCCACTGAAATAATCTCTCCTGGCATTGGCCTGTCATAGCCGATGCCACCTGTTTAGGCACTTGTTCCATGTGATGCAGGAAAGGATTTTTTAACCCTGAGTTAAAGCAGCATAACAAGATGTTCTTCTAATTGCTAGAGGCCTTTGATATAGATTCAGTCATAGTCAGATAGTCTAGTCCATGTGCCTCTTTGTTTCCACCTTCCAGGCTGAGCTTGTGGTTGTTCCCTTTGAAGCATGTTTAATATCAGTTATTTTAGCTAGATCACAAAGCAATGTCAGCTGATCTCAAACTCAGTGTCTTAAGTTTTGATAAATGACTGGAGCAGAGAGTTCATATTGGAGTGTGGATACTTTAGTGTTTGTCCTCGATGGGTTGGCTATTTTGGAGGGAAGCATAATAAAACATAAAGAAGACTGAGCACTGAAGAATTGATGTTTTCAAATTCTGGTGCTGGAGAAGACTCTTGAGAGTCCCTTGGAATGCAAGGAGATCAAACTAGTCAATTCTAAAGGAAATTAACCCTGAATATTCATTGGAAGGACTGATGCTGAAGCTGAAGCTCCAATACTTTGGCCACCTGATGCAAGGAGCTGAGTCATTGGAAAAGACCCTGATACTGGGAAAGATTGAGGGCAGGAGAAGGGGGCAACAGAGGATGAGATGGCTAGATAGCATCACTGACTCAGTGGACATGAGTTTGAGCAAATTCCGGGAGACAGTGAAGGACAGGGAGGCCTGGTGTGCTGCAGTCCATGGGGTTGCAATATGACTGCGACTGAACAACAGCCACAAATAATAAAACATAGTTTGGAACTGGGAAAAAAGTTAAGGAAGTGGGAATGATTGTTTCTGTATCTATTTTGTACGGGATCCTGAAGGTAGTTTGTGAGCCACTAAAGACTGTTTGCTTATCTCTATTTCATATGTTTTTACAGTTTCAGTTTCCAAAACATGAATTTGGATGTTAGGGCTGTTCTCCTTAAACATGGAGAACCATTGTTATGACCTTGTTGTCTCCCTAGTACAAGACACTCTAATCTTCTTCACTTTTTCAATCTGCTTTATTGATCAAATGCTACTTCATTTTCCATTCAGGATAGATAGAAGAGGATAGATGGAGAAAGTTAAAGGGGAATAAAAAATAGGAGGGTAAACTATTAATGAACACTGTGGATAAAACAAGCCAGTTGTCTTTTTTTTTTTTTTCATTTTTACTACAGAACCTCAGTGATCTCTTAAAACCTTTTGGCCTTCAAATGGCAAGAGCTGCCAGTACTTTGGGGGAGATTGGATTCATACTGTAAATGAAGAGAAGGGAGAGCATGGAGGCAGAGTGTAAACTGTGGTTGGAGAGATAGCAACTTACATGTGAAACAAAATGTAGCTATTCATACCTCATTCTCACCTGGAAGCATGGAATGAAGACTGAACAACTGAATTAGAAATAAAATAGCTCTCAAGTAGATAAAATTTTCTAATATAGCTGATAAAACTTACGTTTTAATTTTTCCCTCCTCCTGCTTCCTTCAGTTGTCTAATAAAGAAGTTTTCCCTCCCATTCATATGTCCCCTGCAGTGATCTGTTAATAACCCAGATCAAAAAAATGCTTGCTATTGGTCTACTACAATTGTGTGAAAGAAACTAGTGGCAGCAGACACAGCTGCTACCAGAGAAGACAGTTTGTTGGCAGTCTGGCAGTTGTTGACTGTTTGAGAGTTTAAGTACCAAGGCCCCGAATGCCCTGCAGTAATCCTATGGAAATACTGGAAATTCTCCAAGTTTAAGACACCAAGGATGTGACTGTCATGCCTGCCTGTGCCTTCTTTGATCAAATATAGCTTTATCTTATCAAGTTAATGTCATTTCTGAGGCAGAAAAGAGGAACAAAAAAGAATGTGCCTTCCAGAAAACCAAATTCAAAATGGCACATGGCTCTCTCATATCATGTTGTCTATAGAGTTGTCATTAATAATACAAGATCAGGAACTGGGAATTCGTTTTTAACATCCCTCTGCTACTTTATTTAAACCAGTTATAAACATGCTTTCATCTCCATCTTGAAAATCTCAAGTGCTCAGCATAGTAAAAAAAAAATATATATATATATAAAACATGCTTTACCATAGAATTTTACAAATATTCTTTATATAAATGTTTTTATTATTAAATAAGAAATTTTGTAATTTGTCAAATTATAGGAAGAATAAGAAAAGATGAAATGCTGCTTTAATTTAGAATTTGAGACCTGAAATTAAGACATTTATAGACATATCTATAGTTCTTTCACTAGTTTTGTAGTGTAATTGGAAATACTATAATGTGAGTCTGGTTTACCAATCCTTTGTCAGTGGATTATGAGCAAAATCCATAGTCAGTAGTTGTTAGAATAATTTCTTTGTTCTGCTTCTGCATCATCCTTTAGTTTCTTGCTGTATCTCAGACTGAATCAGGCTTTTTTATGTTGTGCTGGTCTCTTTCTTGTAGAACAGAGTGCTACACTAATTGAAAAGAATTTTTAGTTTATTTGCATGCAATTGGTTAATGTTCAGTCTCTAGGACACATCAACTTCGACTGCACTAGCTATTTCTGTGTCTATTTGTTACTACACATAATTGCATGATGCTGGGGAGATAGTTCTTTATGTGCTCTTCAAAATGCATGAAAATGCCTCCAGAAAAAAATGTTTACTGCAGCTGCAATGGGAGGATTTTTTTTTTTTTTTAACCTCCTTGATGTGAGGAGAAAATAAGAATAACTTCTGATTAGATTTCTACCTGGGAGACTTTGCCTCATTACTCACAAGATTTTTCTTTCTGACTGTTTCCCACAATCAAATATCACACCACTCCTCCATATAGTACCTGGAGTTGAGAGGTTTCCTTGTAGCATCTTCATGATTTTGAAATATAAATTAATCCCTGTTGCATGTGAGTTTCATAGAGTACTACATTAAGCATCGTTGAGTAGCCCAAGAACTAATTCTTGAAGCATTAATAAGATTTAAAGAGGTGATAGTGTGAAAAAGAGGAGTTATGAGCCCATGAAATCTTTCCAGCAAAAAAGTTCATAAGAGATATGTAGAAGATGATTGTTGAATGGTGAGCGATCTGTGTTAGATGGATTATAGCTGATTCTTGAACAACCTTGGTTTGAATTGCAAATTCACTTCTACGCGGATTTTCCCACTAAATTAAAACTGTAGTATTGTATGATCCATAGTTGCTTGTACCCGTGGATGTGCAACTTTGGATATGGAGGACTTACTCTAAAGTTATATATGGATTTTCCACTGTGTGGGGTTGGTTCCTCTAACCCCTATTACTGTTCAAGGGTCGACTTATATATACTTGACAAGTCAGAAAAGGGAAAGGGCTAGATGACCGGATGGTCTGTCATAAAGGGCTGATTTTAGACTTTACTCGGTCCTTCAACTGGGGGTTGTTCAGAATGATGTTAAAAAGATTCATCTAGTAGTGGTGTGAATGATGCATTTGAATAGCAAGGGGATTCTAGCCTATCCATTCTCTCAGAAAAGGAACCATCAGTTAGAAGTTTCTGTAAATTTTGTGACAGCTAGTAGGATGGTGACACTGGGATGGGAAAGTAGGGGATAAATATAAGAGGAAACAGGAGTTCTCTGGTGGTCCAGCAGTTATCTACCTTCCAATGCAGGGGTCTCTCGTTTGATACCTATTTGGAGAGCTAAAATCCCACATGCCTCAGGGCATCTAAGCCCATGCACCCCGATCCTATGTGCTGCAACTAAGACCTGATACAGCCAAATAAATGAACAAAAAAAAATAATATTCAAAAAATTGGAAAAACTGGGAACACAGAAGTCTCACTTTGGAAGTTTAACCATTTACTCATATCCACGCAGTTTCCAGCTTCAGTGATAGAAAATTTAAAATAACCCCGAGGCTTCCTACTTGTGTTATTGTAGTGGAATATTTCCAGAAATAGACAAGATAACAGTGTAAAAATGCAAGGACAGAGATAAATAAATTTGCTTCTAAAATGCATTGTATTTGAAGTTCTAAGGAAAACATCTAGGTGAAAATATGAAACAGGCAGCTGGGGGAGAGAGCAGAGTTGGAGATCTGGAAGTGGATGGTGTGGGAATGAATGGGGTTTTCAGGGAGGGTAACAATATTTCTACCCATGAGCCGTTCGTTGACTTTGATGGTTATTTGAATGACATGTTTTATAGGATTGAATCACTTTGGTTGGTCAATGTCTCATTAAGTAACGCATCAGTAAGTGAGCACATGAAGAATGTGGGAAGGAGGAAGGGAACAAATAGCCATCTTTTATGGATGGAATGAAATAACGTTAGTTTTGAAGACCTTACCAAATTATTAAAGAATAGTATCCACAGTTTCACAGTTTGCTTGGAATCTGTTTGTCTGCTTTTGCTTGCTTATTTTTGTATTGTACTTGGTTTGACAATGAAGAGGCTTCTACTCAGACTATTATTTAAGTGGATTTTTTGGTTCTACATGAAGCCTATGGTTCTGCATAAACTCCTCAAAATACTTCGATCTGGGTTATATTTAACTTCTATATTCAATGAATTTTAAAAATTTAGCACTGTAAACTGAATTGCAACACAGAGTTCACATTATAGTGTTGCCTTTTAGTTCTTTTTTCATATGAATACAGATAAATTTGGAAGTTAAAAAGATAAGTAGATGATAAAGTATATGGTAATTGCCTAATATTCAGTATTTGGTAACTGCCTAAGATTCACTCAGTTTGACAGTTTAAATCCCCTAAATTGTTGAAGAGCATGAGATATTCAGAGATTATTGTTGTCTTCAAAATTATTTTTTAATTTTTCTTCTTCTTTATTGAAGTGTAATTGACAAATAAATGTGTATATATTTAAAGTATACAACATGATAATTTGATACAGATACATTATGAAATAATTACCACGATCATGTTAATTAACATATCTCTGACCTAACATAGTCACCATTATTTTTTGTGTGATAAGAATGTGGTAAGATCTACTCTCAGCAAATGTCAATTATTTATACAGTACAGTATTGTTAACTATAGTTACTATGCTGTTCATTAGATCCTCATTACTTACCTATAAGTGAAGACTTGTGCCATTTGACTAACCACTCCGCCATTTCCTCCATCCCACAGTGCCTGGTAACCACCGTTCTACCTCTGTTTCCATGAATGTGACCTTTTCTTTTAGATTCCACATATGAGTGAAATCACACAAGGTTTGTCTTCATCTAGCTACACTTAGCATAGAGTCCTCTAGGTTCATCAATGTTGTTGCAAATGATAGGATTTCCTTCTTACTCATGACTAAATAATGTTTATGTATGTGTGTGTGCTTGTATCTCATATCTTTTTAATATTTTCTTCTGTTGACAGACACTTAGATCATGTCCATATCTTGACTATTGTGAGTAATGCTGTAATGAACATGGCAGTAGAGAAATCTCTTTGAGATACTAATATTATTACCTTTGGATATATACTCAGAAGTGGGATTGCTGGATCATATGGCAGTTCTATTTTTAATTTTTTGAGAAAGGACTGTACTGTGTTCCATAGTGGCTGCACCAATTTACATTCCCATTAACAGTGTACAAGAGATCCCTTTTCTCCACATTCTTGCCAGCACTTGTTATTTCTTGCCTTTTTGATAAAAGCTATCCTAACAGATGCTAGGTGATAATGATTTGTTATTTTTAATTGTAAGACCTTGTTGAGGCTTGATTTAAGGGGGTGAATCTAATAAGCCATTTCAGAAGAGGCAGACCTGTGTAAGACAAAACTTTTAAAAATAATTGACTTTCCAGAGGTACTCTGTGTGAAAGCAAAGTTTTGTCTAAACTTTTTCAGTTAAATAACTGGCATTAAATACCACCAGATTGGGATTTCTGTATTTAGCTACTAAACTAAATTGAGATGTGAAGCTTCGTAAAATGGTAAAAACAAAACAAAATAAACAAACCAAAAAACCTTCCTTACCCTGAACCTTTATTTGAAATATTTTTGACACTTTAAAAAAATCCCTGAGCTTTTGAAAATTAATGCTTTGGCTCTTTTTCTTCCCAAAACAAGTGCCTTTGGGATAAACATTTGTGTTCTGTGCTGAATAAAAACCAAATGCAAAGCTAATGTATAGCACTTCTGAATAAGAGTTCAGAGTTATGCTTCTGCAATCCCACTGTTGGGTGTCTGTTCTTGTCTGTTGGCATATGCTTAGCAACCCACTTATATTTAGGTGATAGTTGTATGTAACGTCCTCAAGGAAAGTTCTGATTGATACAAAGAAGGAATGGTAATTGTGTAAGTGACAATCTCTTCAAAGGCTCAGGACTGAAGTTGCATACTATAAGGTGTTAGGGGTTGTGACATGTTCATCCTAGCCACTTAATGTTATAATATTATGTCTCCTCACATGGTGGATTTACACCACCTCCTTATAAGATTTTTTTTCAACTTTCCTTTCCATTATAAGCTATAGTATAAATGAAAAATTGCTTTTAAACAGATTTATGGCACAATACCGTGCTTTCTACCCATGAATCAATCTGTGAATATACACAAAGGTTATCAAGGAGCTTCATAAATACTCTCTTGCAAGAAAAGCCCTGTTTTAAGCAGGATTACTGTCAGGAAAGCTCACTAAATACTGGAACTATCTGGGTTTTTATTTTTCTACTTAATATCTGTAACTAGAAACTTGCAAACATAAAAATAGCAGTTATTCAGAGATGTTAAGAATAACATCATTAATCCAATTACTATTTAATGTGATAATATTTTTGAGAAGAAAACTATTATTTTTTAAAATTAATTTTTAAATTTTAATTGGAGGATAATTTTAGTTTTATTGTTGCATTTAAAATCTGGATTATTTTGTTATATATACTAATGTATAGATGAAAATAGGCCTCACTATATAAATCATCAGATGTTTTTATTTTCATTCTTTATTATCTTTGTAAGAGAGAGAAAAATGTTTACATCTTCAGAAATCATTAAGGATTCAATATAATGAGTACAGCCTGTTACATTATTTATTGAAAAATCTTTCCATTTTCTGCACTCACTTTGAAAGAGACAAAGTAGAAAGTACAACATTATGCATTAGGAACTTCGCAATAATACATGTATTCATGCTACATTATTGACTTGCCAGTATTTAAAATACTACTGTGCTCAACTACTCTTCAATTACTAATGTCTATGGTAAAGTACCAAAGGCAAGAATTTTCCATCTTATAATACATTACTATTAAGTTTTTCAAATTCTCACTGATACTAATACCACCAGGATAAATCCAGAGATAAACAAAAAATTTTCAGTAATTTGACTTAACCAACATAATACGTTGGGTTTGTGACAAAAAGTTTATACTTACTGTTTTCTCACTTGCTATTTAAATTTAAAACTCAGTTTAGCTACTGCCTTAGCTTAGCTCCCCTGGAAGCAGAGCATGAGATGTGACCGGAGAGCCCAACATGTAGGTAGTTTATTCAGGAAATGTCCCAAGGGATCAGGAAGGAGGGGCAGGAAAAGTGAAAGGCAAGAGGGAACAATATGAGGATGATTATGGGTGTAGACACAGTGAGGAGGGCCATTGTTCTTGTCCCATAGGATTTTGGTGTGTCTCAGAACTCTCTGTCCAGGAAATCAAAAGGGAAAGCATTTATCTCTTGGTTCCCGTTTCCCATTAGTCAAAGATGAGTTCTTGGACAGAGGTTAATTCCCTTGTATTTCTGGACTGTATATGTATGAGTGCCAATGTGTTCCCATGGGTCTTCCTGAGCCTTGGCATCAAAAGAGCCCTGCGGCAGGAAGCAAGAGGTGCATGGTACATTAGGTGGGTGCTCTCAGGTTGTACTGGCAAGGAGTGGGTGGAAACCAGTTCTGGAATTGACCTCTAAGGCTGGGACTGGACTACTAGGTAAAGCCAGTAGGATTTAAGTGATGTTTAACCCCATGGACAGAGGAGCCTGGCCTGCTACATTACATGGGGTCGAAAAGAGTTGGACACAGCTTAGCAACTAAACAATAGATTCAATACAGTTGTTTAGATACTATAACTGAGACTACGACTTCATAAATAACCTGCTGAGTTGCATATATAAAAATCTAATTAAGATGCACATGTGAGCCATTTTATTATATTTTCATATCATCTGTTGCTTCTTCCCTAAAGGTGGACAGTTTCTGCTCCTGACTCTCTTCCTCTTTCATTTATGATACTGCCTTAGCTATAAATCTAGTAGTGATTATGGTCTCTCTTCTCCAGTCCCCATATTCAACTGTTCACCAAGTCTCAAAGCTTTAAAGTGCTTGCATGCTATTACCCAAATATATTCTTTCCTGCCTATTTCTATTAATATAGCTCTCCTTGTTGTTATCTAGTTGCTAAGTTGTGTCCAACTCTTTGAGACCCAGTGGTCTGTAGCCCACCAGGCTTCTCTGTCCATAGGATTTCCCAGGCAAGAATACTGGAGTATGTTCCCATTTCCTTCTGCAGGGGATCTTTCTGACCCAGGAATCAAACCTGCATTTCCTGCTTGGCAGGAGAACTCTTTTACCACTGAGCCACCTTGGAAGCTCATGGGTCTCATTGGTGGCTGGTTATTTGGGATATCTTTCTTCTTTGTTTGTGATGGTCTTGAGCAATTAGACATATAAAATTATTCATACTGTCTTTGTAAGCCTTGACAACTCACTGTGATTAGTGAGGAAAGTAAAATCTTGTATGGAGATTTCATTGAATAATATGATTATTAGAATACAAAACAATCTTCTATTGGGTTATAGAGAAATTGGTAGGATTGGAAAAATGAAATAAAACAAAGGACATGGAAAATGATTCTTACAGCATTTCAAGAAATTTGAAAAGTATACACTTCATATTTATTCCTTCAATAAAGCCATGAACTATATATTTCCTATATGTGAAGTTTTCATTTCAGTGTGTTGATTAATAAACATTCAAACAGATGCCACATAATTTCTGAGGACTAAGGTATTCAAAATGTATAAAGAGGTCAACATGAAATTATAGTATTTACCAGTTGCATGTTGAGTAAAGTATGATGAAAATAATATGTAAAGTTCTAAAGAAAAATTCTGTGTGCATTATTAGGGATAAGAATAGTGCCTATTTTATAGAGTTATTTTGAGGATTAAATGAGTTAGTACATGCAAAGTCCTTGGAGCAGTTTTTGATATACATATTTACAATTAATGTTTACAATTAACATATAAAATTAATGTTTATTATTATTATATCACTTTTCCTATTTTAGCTAAATATTTAAATATTTTCATGTTTTAATTCATTGACTAGAACATAAATGTTTGAAAATTAATCATGTGAATCTTGAAAAGGTCGTCCTCTTTTTTCTTCAAATATGTAACTTGTCTAAAGCAGTCTTTTACTTTGCACATGTTTATGAGTGTGTGTGTGGGTGGGTGTGGGTGTGTGTAGTGAGGGGTTGCTCACAGAGCTATTTGCTATTTAATTAACAAAATTCTAGAGGAATACTCTTTACTTTTTGTATTTCAGAACCTAAAATTGTTAGCAATTAATACAATGAGCCAGGTCCGTAGGTGCCCAATATGCTACTAGAGAAGAGTGGAGAAATAACTTCGGAAAGAATGAAGAGATGGAGCCAAAGGAAAAACAACACCCAGGTGTGGATGTGACAGGTGATGGAAGTAAAGTCTGATGCTGTAACGAGAAATATTGTATAGGAAACTGGAATGTTAGGTCCATGATTCAGGGCAAATTGGAAGTGGTTAAACCGGGTTTCCCTTGGGCTTCCCTTGTGGCTCAGCTGGTAAAGAATCTGCCTGCAATGTGGGAGACCTGGGTTTGATCCCTGGGTTGGGAATATCCCTTGGAGAAGGGAAAGGCTATCCAATCCAGTATTCTGGCCAGGAGAATTCCATGGACTAGTCCATGGGGTCGCAAAGAATCAGACATGACTGAGCGACTTTCACTTTCACTTTCAAACAGGAGATGGCAAGAGTGAGCATCAGCATTATAGGAATCAGTGAACTAACATGGACTGGAATGGGTGGCTTTAACTCAGATGACCATTATATCTACTACCTTTGGCAAGAATCCCTTAGAAGAAATGGAGTAGCCATCACAGTCAACAAGAATCCAAACTTCAGTACTTAGATGCAATCTCAAAAACAACAGAAGGCTGTCTGTTCGTTTCCAAGGCAAACCAAAAATTCAATATCACAGTAATCCAAGTCTATGCCCCAACCAGTAATGCTGAAGAAGCTGAACAGTTCTATGAAAACTTACAAGACCTTCTAGAACTAACACTCAAAAAAGATGTCCTCTTCATTATAGGGAACTGAAATGCAAAAGTAGGAAGTCAAGAGCTACCTGGAGTAACAGGCAAATTTGGCCTTGCAGTACAAAACGAAGCAGGTCAAAGGCTAACAGAGTTTTGCCAAGAGAACGCACCAGGAATAGCAAACACCCTCTTCCAACAACACAGGAGAAGACTCTACACATGGACATCATTAGATGGTCAATACCGAAATCAGATTGATTATATTTTTTGCAGCTGAAGATGGAGAAGCTCTATATAGTCAGCAAAAACAAGACCAGCAGCTGACTGTGACTCAGATCATGCACTTGTTATTGCCAAAATCAGACTTAAATTGAAAAAGTAGGGAAACCACTAGACCATTCAGGTATGACCCAAATCAAATCCCCTACGATTATATAGTGGAAGTGAAAAATAGATTCAGGGGGTTAGATCTGATAGACAGAGTACCTGGAGAACTATGGACGGAGGTTTATGACATTGTACAGGAGGCAGTGATCAAGACCATCCCGAAGAAAAAGAAATGCTAAAAGGCAAAACGGTTGTCTGAGGAGGCCTTACAAATAGCTGAGAAAAGAAGAGAAACTCGGCAAAGGAGAAAAGGAAAGATATATCTATCTGAATGCAGAATTCCAAAGAATAGCAAGGAGAGATAAGAAAGCCTTCCTCAGCGATCAATGCAAAGAAATAGAGGAAAACAATAAAATGGGAAAGACTAGAGAGCTCCTCTAGAAAATTCTAGAGGAGGAACATTTCAAGCAAGGGAACATTTCATGCAAAGATGGGCACAATAAATGACAGAAATGGTATGGACTGGACAGAAGCAGAAGATATTAAGAAGAAGTGGCAAGAATACACAGAACTGTACAAAAAAGATCTTCAAGACCCAGATAATCACAATGATGTGATCACTCACCTAGAGCCAGATATCCTGGAATGTGAAGTCAAGTGGACCTTAGGAAGCATCATTATGAACAAACCTACTGGAGGTGATGGGATTCTAGAGCTATTTCAAATCCTAAAAGATGATGCTGTGAAAGTGCTACAGTCGATAGGCCGGCAAATAGGAAAACACATCAGTGGCCACAGGACTGGAAAAGATCAGTTTTCATTCCAATCCTAACGAAAGTCAATGCCAAAGAATGTTCAAACTACTGCACAATTGCACTCATCTCACATGGTAAGAAAGTAATGCTCAAAATTCTCCAAACCAGGCTTCAACAGTACATGAACCAGGAACTTCCAGATATTCAAGCTGGATTCAGAAAAGGCAGAGGAACCAGAGATCAAATTGCCAACATCTGCTGGATCATCAAAAAAGCAAAAGAGTTCCAGAAAACATCTATTTCTGCTTTATTGACTACGCCAAAGCCTTTGACTGTGGATCACAACAAACTGGAAAATTCTTCAAGAAATGGGAATACCAGACCACCTGACCTGCCTCTGAGAAATCTTGTGCAGGTCAAGAAGCAACAGTTAGACCTGAACATGGAACAACAGAGTGGTTCCTAATTGGGAAAGGAGTACGTCAAGGCTGTATATTTTCACCCTGCTTATTTAACTTATATGCAGAATACATCATGCCAAATGCCGATCTGGATGAAGCACAAGCTGGAATCAAGATTGCTCGGAGAAACATCAATAACCTCAGATATACCTCAGATATGCAGATGACACCACCCTTATGGCAGAAAGTGAAGAAGAACTAAAGAGCCTCTTGATGAAAGTGAAAGAGGAGAGTGAAAAAGTTGGCTTAAAATTCGACATTCAGAAAACTAAGATCGTGGCAGCCAGTCCCATTATTTCATGGCAAATAGATGGGGAAACAGTGGAAACAGTGACAGACTTTATTTTTTGGGCTCCCAGATCAGTGCAGATGGTGACTGCATCCATGAAATTAAAAGATACTTGCTCCTTGAAAGAAAAGCTATGACCAACCTAGACAGCATATTAAAAAGCAGAGACATTACTTTGCCGACAAAGGTCCAACTAGTCAAAGCTGTGGTTTTTTCCAGTAGTCATGTACGGATGTGAGAGTTGGACTGTGAAGAAAGCTGAGCACCAAAGAACTGATACTTTTGTGTTATGGTGTTGGAGAAGATTCTTGAGAGTCCCTTAGACTGCAAGGACATCAAAGCGGTCAATCCTAAAGGAAATCAGTCCTGAATGTTCATTGGAAGGACTGATGCTGAAGCTGAAACTCCAGTACTTTGGCCACCTGATGGGAAGAACTGACTCATTTGAAAAGACCCTGATGTTGGGAAAGATTGAAAGCAGGAGGAGAAGGGATGACAGCATGAGATTGTTGGATGGCATCGCCGACACAATGGGCATGAGTTTGAGTATACTCTGGGAGTTGGTGATGTTCAGGGAGGCCTGGCACGCTGCAGTCTGTTGGGTCACAAAGTGTCAGACATGACTGAGTGACTGAACTGAACTCAATACAAAGTACTCAATCCACTATGGTCACTCTAATGATCAAATTATAAAATAAGATTCTTAATGGAGTAGACATTCTTTTTCTTCAATATATTTTATAACTGGAATATTGTACATTTAATTATGAGAAATTCTTTGTGTTTTCTAATTTATTGATATAATTATTTTCTAGTTAAACATAATGCTGGTTGAAATATGGTGTGTACTCAGTTGGTCTGACTCTGAGGCCCCATGTATTGTAGCCTGCCACATTCCTCTGTCCATGGAATTTTCCAAGAATACTGAAGTGGGCTGCCATTTCCTTCTCCAGGGAATCTTCCTAACCCGGCATTGAACCTGCATCTCCTGTGTTTCCTGTATTGGCAGGTAGATTATTTAACACTGCGCTACTTGGGAAGCTTTGAAACTGGTTGAAAGGCATTAGATCAACTCTAAAACACCCTTACTGACACTTTGTAGGAAAAAAAAAAGTTATGATAGTTGCAGTAAAATAAGGCCATTGGTCAGTCATTGTCTGGGCAGTTGTTTTCTTGAAGATGACCAAGAACCTACCTTCCCAGCAGGACGTGACTCAAGTTATCCATTCTATTTTAGGTGAATTACTTTCACTTTCCTTTGGCTGGAAGACTCAGAGGGAAAAGGGTCACAGTCATGCTCTGATGCTCAGAACCTCTTCTGCAGTCTTTTCATTGGCACAGGAACATAATACAATGGAGATATCAATCAATGCAGATCTCAGTCCAAAAAGCTCCCCTTGAAAATCAGATAACAGCAAACACTTCATTCTAGCAGACTTTTCTACTTACCAGCAGACTGCAAAGGTTGATCGCCAAGGGTTTTGTAAATGAAAAGCCTCACGCCCTTAATGCATCCAGGCAGGGGATAATTCTGAAGTGGAATTTAGCAAAAAACCATGTGAAACATCACAAAAGATTGTACTATGCCACACAGGTAGCTCCAGGGAACATAATGCGTTACTCACCACCGATCGTATCACCTCCTGCCTGTCCATTCAACACAGAAGCCCAAACAAATAAATTCTTGATTCTCTGAAGGAGTTTTCTGCTTTATTCTTTTCCAATTTTTACAATATCAGTTAAAAAAAGAGTAATTACTTGGAGAAAAATGTGAAATAAAATTACTACATTTTTGATCGTGACATTAACTTAAAGATTTTTCAGTAATATTTTGGTGCAGTTCAGGGCAGTGTGACCTCACAGTGGTGATGGGAGTCCTCACATTGGTCCCATTACGGTTAACAGGAATTGTGAGTGCTATTCCATACAAAATATTTTGACAGTTTACCCCACAGAGTCTTGCACATTGTGGAAACAGGAGGTCATTGGTAAAACAATCTGGAAATAAAAGTTAACATGACAAAATCCATATTTTGATGGGGAAGCAACTTGGGAACAAAATAATATTCTGGGAGGCAAAATGTGGATGCTCAAATAGATCCTTGATTTTGTAAATATCTTGGGCTTGATAATTATCAGACACTATATTTGATATTGCCCACCAGAGTATGGTTTAAGCCCTTACAGGGAAAAACAAAGAATAGCATAGCATGCTGTTCCTGAAATGCAGAATGAAGTTAAGAACTAGGTGTTTGCTAGTCCAATTAAGATTTAAAGTTTAGTTATAACCAAAATGAAATTTTAGTAAAGTTTTATTGAAAACAAAACAAAGAAGTTAAAAAAGAGCAGAAGTAAAAATACTGTAAAGTTCAATTTTGGGTTGTTTTGCTGCTGCTGCTGCTAAGTTGCTTCAGTCTTGTCCGACTCTTTGAGATCGCGTGGACTGTAGACTGCCAGGTTCCTCTGTCCATGGGATTCTCCAGGCAAGAATACTGGAGTGAGTTGTCATGCCCTCCTCCAGGGGATCTTCCCCAACCCAGGGATGGAACCCAAGTCTCTTATGGGAGTTCTTTACCACTAGCACCACCAGATTGTTTTAGAATTTCCATAAACAGCTTTAAATTGAGTTTTACTAAAGGTGGTCATCTTTGTTTTCTTGATTGAAGAACATTTTCATTTTTAGATTTATAAATACAAATTATAATGATCAACTCATTTTTTCCATTTTACATAATCTATTTTCTTCCAGTTACTTTTAAATACACATATGTCTTCAGTATTTGTCCACCTATGAACCAGAAAATCACAAAAGATGAAAGATTATTGTCACCTGTTCTTTTAGAAAAACAGAGTAGTTCAGATTATTATCCCAAATTATTAGTTGATGAAGTCCTTTCTGTCTAGTCACTAGGCAGACAAAAAAACTGTATTTGTTTCTCTTTTGTCACCTACCAAGATTATTCACTCACCAGGCTTGAATCTGAAAAAAATTCATATGGAATATTACCATCTGAAGGCTCATGGTCTAGGATTTTTCTTATATATCAGTTTCATCATCATCATTCTAGTCTAGCACAGCTGTTTGTCATTTTACATTCATCTTCTGATTCATCTAATAATTATGAATCATCATCCTCTGTCAATAGTCTTCTCTTGCCAGTATGAACAGAAAATAAAATTTCTGAATTCTAAACTGAATTCAATGAAAGTTAAATGCAGACTACAAATCTTGTCTCCAGGCTTCTTTCATCTTTTTTTGAAAGGTAATGATGCAATACTTTTGTCACCTCAAAATGAAAAAGATGATGCACTAGTGATTTTTTTTTTTTTTACTATTTCATCATTCTTCCATATGATTCTATAGACTTTCTCTTATTAATCTTTCTTAGTATTGTTGATACTAATCAATGATAATTGATGAAGCAACTCTTATAGTGATGAAATTGCAAGTTGTTTCAAGATAATGTATGTTAGATTTATAGAAAGGTTGTATGGACATCTTTTGTAATTGTGAGATAGAATGGATTTTATTCCATTAAAAAATAGTAAATTTTCCCTTTGTTCTTTGCAAGACTTTTAATGAAGAATAAGTGTCATGAAATACCAATCCATACAAATAGAAATTCTCATCAGAGAAATTCAAAAGCTAAAATTTTGTTTAGTGGGCCCTAATGATATATCAAGAGTCATGGGAGTGAAGATAAGGGGTCACTGGATCATGTTTCTGGAGAAGGCAATGACTACCCACTCCAGTACTCTCGCCTGGAAAATCCTGTGGATGGAGGAGCCTGGTGGGCTGCAGTCCATGGGGTCGCACAGAGTCGGACATGACTGAAACCACTTAGCAGCAGCAGCAGATCATGTTTCAATAGATGGCAAGATAAAGATTAAAATTATTTTCCTCAAGAATGTTGCCTTAGACATTCCAGACAAAAAGTTATCCTACATGATATGTTCTTACACTATCACATAGTTCTCCCTGGTACTCTCAATCACAGTTAATCAAAGTCAATTATTTGGCTAATGCCTGGGTATACTCCAGGGTTCCCAGGTGGCTCAGTGGGTAAAGAATCCACATGCAATACAGGAGACTTTAAAGAGACATGGGTTTGATACCTGGGTCAGGAAGATTCCCTGGAGGAGGCATGGCAGTTGGAGAATCTGGTTCTTACCTGGAGAATGCCATGGGCGGAGGAGCCTGGCAGGCTACAGTCCGTAGTATCTCAAAGAGTCAGACATGGCTGAAGTGACTGAGCACATATGCACATAGATATGCTCCATCTGTCTGTAAATTTCATTAGGGTAGGAACTTTATTGTGTTTCCATGATGGTATTCTCAACTACCTAACAGAGAACCTGACTCATACAAATTGCCTAGGAAGAACTAGTAAGTGAAAGAAAGAAAAAAGTAAATCTGTAAAGGCCATTTTGTTCACCTACACAGATAAGAGGTCACACAGTCTATTCTATTGTCACCCTCAGTAAAAGGGAACTTTTTTTTCAAGGCAATCCTTTTGCATTTCAGAGAGCTCAGACAGTTATAAAGTTAAGCTGTATAGTTCTAGAGTTCTGAAACCAGATTACTGGATTTAAAATCTGTCTATGACTCTCACTAGTGTGACTTTGGGCAAGCCATGTAACCCTTATATGGCTCAGGCTCCTGAACTGTAAGTTGGAAATAATATCAGTATCTTCTTATAGGAGTGTTATAAGGATTAAATGACTTATTATGTACACCTATAAGAGTGTCTAGCTCTTAGTAGGCATTATATAAGCACTTGCTGTCACTATCAGCATCATAATCAAGTGTATTATTATACTGACCTGAAGTCAGAACACCTAGTACTTCTAACCATTGATTCTCATTCTATTCCTAGAGTCTCCCCAAACCAATATCACCAATATAACAGCCATCCAAACTGCATGGACGTTAGCTGTTTTCTCCTCCTTAAAACTGAATATCCTCCTTGCTTAAGTATTTCTCATAATATTAATGTTTTCTCTCTTATTATTACTCTGGTCTGCTGCTGCTGCTGCTGCTGCTGCTAAGTCACTTCAGTTGTGTCTGACTCTGCAACCCCATAGATGGCAGCTCTGGTCACCTGAGTCTAAATGCTTGACCATACTTTGGCTTCTTCTTACAGTCCAGTGTTAGCACTGGGTGCAGTTCTCCAAGAACAGTCTAACCAGATTATAGTGGAGCCGTTCCTTCCTTTGACCCAAACACTTTGTGTCCATCACCAAAGCTTGGGATTGCATTATTTATTTTGGCAGGAACAGCCCATTGTTGAATTTCAATAGAGTTACTGTTATATAAAATGTGCATTTTTGTCTCTTGTACAACTTAAAAGACATGTATCTTCCACATTCTAAACTCCCATAATTTTTAATCTAAGTAGGTTATTTTATATTTAATAATAAGATTATATATGTAGATCCTCTTTTTTAATATCAAAAGAAATTCATGTGATAGATGTTCTTGTAACTTCTATTTTATAACTGAGGAGACTGGGATAAAGAAAGATCAGGTAACTTTCCCAGGAAAACATAACCAGTCATTGACAGAATTATCACTATTAACACAAATAACTTTTTTCTTTACTCTATGACTTATGTTTCTATAAATGGTTATTGTTATAATTTATATGATTAGATTTGGCATTGGCTAGATTTGATGCCCCTTTTGGATTTATCTTATCAACTTGACAGTAGTGTCTTCCTCTTATAGATTATTAAAATGTTGAGCTAGCTAGTTAGGACAGGGTCAATGTGGATTATCTAGAGGATTTTTTTTAAATTCAAGTATAGTTAATTTACAATGTGTTAGTTTTTGGTCTGCAGCAAAGTGATTCACATATATACACACATGTACATACACACATTTACTTTTTCATATTCTTTTTCATTGTAGTTTATTATAAGATACTGAATATGGTTACCTCTGCTATACAATAGATCCTTGTTGTTTATCTACTATATATATAGTAGTTTGTCTCTGCTAATCCCAAACTCCTAATTTATCCCTCCTCTCCTGCCTTCCCCTTTAGTAACCATAAATTTTTTTTCCTGTTTTGTAAATAAGTTCTTTTGTATCATAATTTAGATTTCATATATATCATATATTTGTCTTTCTCTGACTTGTTTCACTTAGTATGATAAGGTATAGGTCCATGTATGTTGCTGCAAATGGTATTATTCCATTCTTTTATGGTTGAGTAGTATTTCATTTTATATATATGTATCACATCTTCTTTATCCATTCATGTTTAGGATGTTTAGGTTGCTTCCATGCCTTTTTTTCTTTACACATATATAAATTCTTTTAAAATATTATTTTCCATTATGGTTTATTCTAGGAGACTGTGCTATTTATACATGCACACAAACATACATATATACATCATTTTTATCCATTTATCTGTCCATGCATATTTAGGTGGCTTCTGTGTCTTGGCTATCATAAATCGTGCTGTTTTCTCCACATGCTTAGTAGTTGGATTGTTGGATCATATGGCAATTATATTTTTAGTTTTTTAAAGAAAACTTCATACTATTTTCCACAGTGGCTGTACTAGTCTAAGTTCCTACCAACAGTTTAGGAAGTTTCCTTTCTCTATACCCTGTCTAGCATATATTATTTGTAAACTTAACGATGGTCATTTTGACTGGTGTGAGGTGATCCTTCACTGTAGTGTTGATTTGCATTTCTCCAATAATTAGCAATGTTGAACATCTTTTCCTGTGCTTTTTGGCCATCTGTATGTCTTCTTTTCATACTGATCATGGGGTTCTTATGGCAAGAATGCTGGAGTGGTTTGCCTTTCCCAGGATAAGGTGGAAGCAGTGACAGATTTTATCTTCTTGGGCTCCAAAACCACTGTGGACAGTGACTGCAGCCATGAAATTAGAAGATGATTGCTTCTTGGAAGAAAAGCTATGACAAACCTAGACAGTATATTAAAAAGCAGAGGAATCACTTTATCGACAAAGTTCCATATAGTCAAAGCTATGGTTTTTCTAGTAGTCTGTACAGATGGGAGAGTTGGACCATAAAGAAGGTAGTGTGCACAAGAATTGATGCTTTTGAATTGTGGTGCTGGAGAAGACTCTTGAGAGTCCTTTGGACAGCAAGGAGATCAAACCAGTCAGTCTAAAGGAAATTGATCCTGAATATTCATTGGAAGGACTAATGCTGAAGCTGAAGTTCCAATACTTTGGCCACCTGATGTGAAGAGCCTACTCACTGGAAAAGACCCTGATGCTGGGAAAGATTTTTGGCAAAAGAAGAAGCAAGCAGCAGAAGATGAGATGGTTAGATAGTATCACCAATTCAATGGACATGAATTTGAACAAACTCTGGGAGACAGTGAGGGACAGGGAAGCCTGGCATGCTGCAGTCCATAGGGTCACAAAGTCGGACATGACTTAGTGACTAAACAACAACAAAATGTCTTCTTTGATGAAATGTGTATTTAGGTCTTCTATTTGTTTGGTTCGTGTTATTGAATTTTATGAGCTATTTGTATATTTTGGAAATTAAACCCTTGTTGATGTTTGCAAACTTGTTTATGAGTCTCAGACTTTTTGAAATATCTTTTTATTAGACTCTCAGGCCACTGTCCTAATATTTTTGAACTATTTGTAATCTCAGTTCCAGAATTCTCAGAAATTCATAGTGATACTGTTTCTTCTCTTTCCTACTCCTAAATGGAGCCAACCTTGGACAAAATTCTCATAGATTTGCTCAGATTGTGCTTAAACTAATTGGGAATATACAATTGCATTTATCCTCACATTTCCAAACACTTATATGGAGTGATAATATATGCATAAGAAATATGTGTAGTAGAGAGATACTATTTGGATTTTTCTCTTTGCATGTGGTGAAAACTTACTAATAGACAGGCCATGTGGTCAGATTTTTAACAGTTCTTACACTGGCCTCAATTATTTGTCTGCTTATTAAAGAAAGTTATATTACAGGCTTCTTTGTGTCTGTGGACCTAAAATGTTTACCATTTTTGTGCATATTCCATTAAATTCAATGTTCCCAAATATGTATACATTATTATTTTTTAAAGTATACATCATTAAATCCCACATCTCAAAGAAATTTTCTGCTGGGGTTCATTTCTGTTTAACCCATCCCTCACATTTTCTATACAACCTTGTCATATACCTTTAATTAGCTAGTATCTTTTTATATATTCACATCACATTTTTGTAAGGTAGATAAAAGAAATTGTTCTCAAGTGATGGGATTTTTACTTGCTGTGTTTCAGCTTAAAACATACTTTTCCCCACAAAAGCTAGTTTTATAAACATTTGCCAAGCTGGCTGCATAAAGAAAATTGCTGACACAACTTAACTGCATCTATAATCGTGCAAATGATATGACTGCATAGGGAGAGAAGAAGATAGAAGCAAAAATTGGGCTATATTTTCAAGTTAGGTCTCAGTGTGAAAAAAAAAAAGAGACCAATGCCTCTTATTTATAATTGAAGTTTTTGGAATAGTTTTACTTTGTTGATACTTGGCCAGAGTGCTTAAAATAGAGATATGTGTCTTATGGACCAAGTGGAACTGTGTATTATATGCCAGTAGATTGAAGGTCTAATGATTTGAGAAGAGACAGAAAATGCTGTGGTGTGGAAAAATTTACCAAAGCTTCAGGTTCATTCTTTCTTTCTTAATATTGAAGGAATATTATAGTGCCTTTCTCTATGGTGCCAGAGGGCTCATCATAATACCTACAAATTATATGTATTTTTAGGTTATTAGACTATTTTGTCTGCTCTGTCAGACTTCAGTCTTTAGCATAATATTTATAAGCATGAGCAATTTCTGCAGCTTCAGATATTTATCTGTATCTTTGCAATTTCCTATATTAGAATTATGGTTCTTATGAGTAGCTATTTAAGTCAGGTATTCTTGTTTAGTAAATTACTGCTGCAGTGTACAATATTCCTTTCTCCCCCATCAGTATATCTTTTGCTGGGTCTATAGTCCTTATTAGATAGAACAACTGATCTAATCCCAGACTTGCCTGTTTCCACTTACCCACCAATGTGACTTTGTTGTTTACCACTTCTAAACCTTAGTTTTTAGGTCTCCAGAGTGACTAAGTGAAACCCAATTATCTCTAAACTGATCTAACCACCAAGGATCAATATGCTGGGTTTCTAAGAGTCTGGTAATGCAATTATAACTAACACTTTTTGAATACTTAATTGTTTGCCAGGCACTTTTTAGCACTTTACTTGTGTGAAGGCCTTTAGTGTTTGTCAAAACTACGAGATGGGTATTGTAATTTTTTATTTTATAGGGGAGGAAAATGAGACACAGTAAGGTTAAGGAACTAGCTGTGGGTCATACAGCTTGGAAGTGGCAGAGCTGGAATTAGAATGCAGAAATCTGGTTGCTGAACTTTCTTGCTTAGCAACTGTATCAGGATCCTTGTGTATCTAGCTTGTAGATAGATACCCTTCTGTTGGAGCAGCCTTAGATAGGTCGTGAAGTAGACCGTGTTACTTCTGCTTCTGAGGGTGTTTTCTTTCCTACATCAAGTTTGTCAAGTGCCCCATGGTACTCCTTGACATCCAGAGCTTGCCACTCTGAAACTTTTCCATGTATGAAAGTAGTATGCACTAATTTTGTTTTCAACATTAAGTACTATTTCTTTAGAATTCTGCTTTATGTTGAAAAACTAATAAGCAAATTCAAAGCATGGGCAAAACATGTTGAATGGCTACCTGTGTGATTAAGCACTTGATTGACCCACTTCTGGGTTCAACTGACACACACTGACAAGTTAAAAATTTTTTTCATGTCCCTTTCTGCTGCCCAATAAAACCAGAAATGGATGCAGCTTCTAAAACATTCTGAGTTTTCTTGGGATGTTTTAAATTTCATATGGATCTTTGGTACTGCATTGATATGTACCTTGAAAACAGAAGAATGTGATTTTTAAAATGCATTTCTTAGAATCATAATTAAAAATAAAGCTAAAAATTAAGAAATTTCCATTTTAAGTTACAATATCTTTGTAAAAAGCCAAGATGGAAAACTTTATTAAAGTTATTTTACTGAACTAAGACCTAAGAGGATTTATAGTTTAAACAAACTTAAGGTGCTTTTAGTCCTTGAGCCTTGCTAATTGCAAGCTCACTGAAACACAGTGTTAATTTAAAAACTCTTGCAAAAGTGTCTGATTTATACTCTTCTTGTTTTGCCAAAATTGTGGTTACATAATTCTTTAGAGACAATTTTGAACTATTTGAACAAGGCTACTCTGAGATCATGTATAAACAATTTATTTATGTGTCATTATACTGTCCACATTATTTCCTCCTTTGCTCTTTATTTTTCCAGAGGATTATAGCAGACGTTTCCAATTTGGTGAGAAAGGTCAGGTTGTTCTCTTCTCTCAATTGCCATTAGGAAGAATTCCAATGAAAATCTATTTGTAATAGTATGCTTAGACACACTTGAAAATCAGGTTTACTTTCGGACAGTTATGGATGAAGTCATGGCTGCATTAGTTTAACTGTGAAGAGTAAAAGCTCTTGATCCACAGTAGAAATGAAAAGTGAAGTGCTTCTTTAGGACCTTGTGCTCAGCTTCGATCTTGGCACTGTTCACACTACTCACATTTCCTATCTACCTGTCTATCCCTCCATTGCACTGGGAGTTCCTCAAGGCAGGCATCGTGTTTACAAATGGGAGTATCTGCTATCTCAGCACAGAAACTACACCACCACAATGTACTCATTCAATGTTTTTTTGAAGGAATAAATAAATAAGTGGATTAATTTTGTACCATTTCAATTTATTTAGCCAAGTCACATTTATTTTTCTAGCAAACCACAGTTACCACATCATGGGTAGGCATTGCAAGATACATTCACAATCTGTTGTGTGTGTGTATGTGTGTAGAAGTAAAGTATAAATATTGAGAACTGAGAAGGATGGTAGTTTTGTAAAGGTATAATATTAAAATAAGACAATTGTAGTATAATAATAAAAGTATATGATAGATTTGGGTGGAGAGAGCACCTATAATTTTCCAAGAAATTGCAGAAGGAAGACATGATTTTATATGTACTAGTGAAGTCATAGTTTTTCTGTTTTTTTTTTTTTTAGTGACTTTTGAGTATTTTTAGAAACTAGAGAAAAATCAATCTTTGAGGGCCTGTTGTATTTTTTTTTATGGTAAATACTGTATTGAGCTTTTTTATTTTTTATTTATTTTTATTTTTTCCATTTATTTTTATTAGTTGGAGGCTAATTACTTTACAATATTGTAGTGGTTTTTGCCATACATTGACATGAATCAGCCATGGATTTACATGTATTCCCCATCCCGATCCCCCCTCCCACCTCCCTCCCCATCCCATCCCTCTGGGTCTTCCCAGTGCACCAGCCCTGAGCACTTGTCTCATGCATCCAGCCTGGGCTGGTGATCTGTTTCACCTTTGATAATATGCTTGTTTCAGTGCTGTTCTCTCAGAACATCCTACCCTCGCCTTCTCCCACAGAGTCTAAAAGTCTATTCTGTACATCTGTGTCTCTTTTGCTGTTTTGCATATAGGGTTATTGTTACCATCTTTTAAAATTCCATATGCGTTAGTATACTGTATTGGTCTTTATCTTTCTGGCTTACTTCACTCTGTATAATGGGCCCTGTTGTATTTTGGGAGAGGTATAGCTAAGAAATCAATACCAATTAACTCTAAGGATGTGGTTCCAATGGTTCTGTTGTCATAAGGATGCTCAGGAAGAAAATCATCCTCAGTTGGTCAAAGGGCTGATAACTCACTAACATGTTTATAGCTTGGAATTTCTATGGCTTTGATTTAGCCCAACTTTAACAGGACTAAGCCTAATATCATCATCTTGCACAAGCTTTATACTTCCTACCAAGAAGTCATTTGTTGCAAAGGGAGGCAACAATTTAAGCAGCCTACAGAATATGTTTAGTTGAATGTATAAATTTTTATTTAGTTTTTTTTTTTATTATTATTATTATTTTTTTTTCCAGTGGGTTTTGTCATACATTGATATGAATCAGCCATGGACTTACATGTATTCCCCATCCCGATCCCCCCTCCCACCTCCCTCCCCATCCCATCCCTCTGGGTCTTCCCAGTGCACCAGCCCTGAGCACTTGTCTCATGCATCCAGCCTGGGCTGGTGATCTGTTTCACCTTTGATAATATGCTTGTTTCAGTGCTGTTCTCTCAGAACATCCTACCCTCGCCTTCTCCCACAGAGTCTAAAAGTCTGTTCTGTACATCTGTGTCTCTTTTGCTGTTTTGCATATAGGGTTATTGTTACCATCTTTTAAAATTCCATATGCGTTAGTATACTGTATTGGTCTTTATCTTTCTGGCTTACTTCACTCTGTATAATGGGCCCTGTTGTATTTTGGGAGAGGTATAGCTAAGAAATCAATACCAATTAACTCTAAGGATGTGGTTCCAATGGTTCTGTTGTCATAAGGATGCTCAGGAAGAAAATCATCCTCAGTTGGTCAAAGGGCTGATAACTCACTAACATGTTTATAGCTTGGAATTTCTATGGCTTTGATTTAGCCCAACTTTAACAGGACTAAGCCTAATATCATCATCTTGCACAAGCTTTATACTTCCTACCAAGAAGTCATTTGTTGCAAAGGGAGGCAACAATTTAAGCAGCCTACAGAATATGTTTAGTTGAATGTATAAATTTTTATTTAGTTTTTTTTTTTTCTTTTTTTTTTATTATTATTATTATTTTTTTTCCAGTGGGTTTTGTCATACATTGATATGAATCAGCCATGGATTTACATGTATTCCCAATCCCGATCCCCCCACCCACCTCCCTCTCCACCCGATTCCTCTGGGTCTTCCCAGTGCACCAGGCCGGAGCACTTGTCTCATGCATCCCACCTGGGCTGGTGATCTGTTTCACCATAGATAGTATACATGCTGTTCTTTTGAAATATCCCACCCTCACATTCTCCCACAAAGTTCAAAAGTCTGTTCTGTATTTCTGTGTCTCTTTTTCTGTTTTGCATATAGGGTTATCGTTATCACCTTTCTAAATTCCATATATATGTGTTAGTATGCTGTAATATTCTTTATCTTTCTGGCTTACTTCACTCTGTATAATGGGCTCCAGCTTCATCCATCTCATTAGGACTGGTTCACATGAATTCTTTTTAATGGCTGAGTAATATTCCATGGTGTATATGTACCACAGCTTCCTTATCCATTCATCTGCTGATGGGCATCTAGGTTGCTTCCATGTCCTGGCTATTATAAACAGTGCTGCGATGAACATTGGGGTGCACGTGTCTCTTTCAGATCTGGTTTCCTCAGTGTGTATGCCCAGAAGTGGGATTGCTGGGTCATATGGCAGTTCTATTTCCAGTTTTTTAAGAAATCTCCACACTGTTTTCCATAGCGGCTGTACTAGTTTGCATTCCCACCAACAGTGTAAGAGGGTTCCCTTTTCTCCACACCCTCTCCAGCATTTATTGCTTGTAGACTTTTGGATAGCAGCCATCCTGACTGGCGTGTAATGGTACCTCATTGTGGTTTTGATTTGCATTTCTCTAATAATGAGTGATGTTGAGCATCTTTTCATGTGTTTGTTAGCCATCTGTATGTCTTCTTTGGAGAAATGTCTGTTTAGTTCTTTGGCCCATTTTTTGATTGGGTCATTTATTTTTCTGGAATTGAGCTTCAGGAGTTGCTTGTATATTTTTGAGATTAATCCTTTGTCTGTTTCTTCATTTGCTATTATTTTCTCCCAATCTGAGGGCTGTCTTTTCACCTTACTTATAGTTTCCTTTGTAGTGCAAAAGCTTTTAAGTTTCATTAGGTCCCATTTGTTTAGTTTTGCTTTTATTTCCAATATTCTGGGAGGTGGGTCATAGAGGATCTTGCTGTGATTTATGTCGGAGAGTGTTTTGCCTATGTTCTCCTCTAGGAGTTTTATAGTTTCTGGTCTTACATTTAGATCTTTAATCCATTTTGAGTTAGTTTTTTATTAATAGAGATAGTCCTTGCTATTATTCAGAATTCGGTGGGAATGACTGCTGGTGTGGAACAATGAATGGCATGATGATTAATGGGAAAAATAATAAATCTTACTGACAATTCCCCAACAATTTTATGATCTTCAATAGTATATACTATCATTATTTGTATTTGTATTTAGTTTTTGTCTTTTTTAAAAAAAATTATATTGGAGTATAGTTGATTAATGTTGTGTTAGTTTCAGGTGTACAACTGATTCAGATATACATATACATCTTTTCTTTTTTCATATTCTTATGCCATTTAGGTTATTACAGAATATTTTAATTGAATTTAGTTTTGAATCTTATCTTTTTCCACTACTAAGCAATGAACTCTTTGAAGGAAGAATCTTTATCTCAGTATCAGTAGTACTTAGCACAGTGCCTTGATTGTTTGAAAGGATGCTAGAGGTAAGATAGGAAAAGAGTATAGTTTCTACTGACAAACTGCTTAAAATTAAACTTGACTTTTGTCTAACACAGTCATCTCTGATCATCTGATTTTGTGTACTAATCAGTATGCTGGGCTGGCAGTGATCAAGGCTGCACTCTGTGATGCATTTCAGATCTTGTCAGTCATCTTAAGGTGAGGTCTATAAAAATTAAAGAGTTCTTAAAACCTGGAATAGTTCAGACAAACCATGGATCATTGATTCTTGGTTACTTCCATAGAAATTCAGCATGAGGGGTTTTGCCAAGTAAAATGCCATGTGTTACTCTTCTTTCACCTTAATCAATATCACAGTAAATTCTAATTCACAGATCACAGCTCCACGTCTACTTGCTTTCATGCAGGTGAATTCTACAAGTATTGTGTTAGCTCAATGATTATAAAATAACCACTGACAGTGAATGAAATTACAACACAGACATCTCAGCCATTATCACCTGTTTTTAGTAGATAACATTATCTTATTTATCTGACAAAGGACAACCTGGATTCCACACATTTTGAAAAAAAATTATTGGAATATAGTTGATTTACCATGTTGTGTTAGTTTCAGGTGCAGAACAAGTTGAATTAGTTTTATATATATATATATATATATATATCTCCACTCTTTTAGATTCTTATCCCATGCATTTTTTTTCTGTGAGGAAAAATATTCATGCAGAAGTAGCTCTCAGAGGACTTCTATCACTAAAACTTTTAATAGAAATGACCCAAAATCAGGGTTTTGGACAGTAATTCTGTATGAGATGATTGTATCTTTGTGGTTTCTCAGCACCACTCCTGTCATAATTTTCTCTGTCTGCACTAGCCTGGCTCAGATTTTGAATATACATTTTTCAGGATCTCTTGCCAGCTGGCTTGCTGCTATGTTTATCATATGGGATATTGTTAGAAGATCAGAAGGCTAGAAATTGGAAAAACTTCCTGTTTTGGGCTTCAATGGCAATGCAGTTATTGGCAGTACCTGGAATTTTCTGGGAGTTTTTGTAGCAACAGAAATAGTGGAGTGATTCTGGACTCGAGTAGCTTGGATAAGGAAAAGCAAACAAACAAACAAAAAAAACTTTTCAGTAATTCCTACCCAGGTCCAGGTAGCTCATATTTGACAGATCTTGAACTGACTACAATAGCATCTCCAAAGTGGAATAGTAGGTGCAGACTAGTGGGTTCTAGCCTAGAAGTTTTGGCAGTCTTTGTCTAAAATTAGTCTAGTCAAGGCTATGATTTTTCCAGTAGACATGTATGGATATGAGAGTTGGACTATAAAGAAAGCTGAGTGCTGAAGAATTGATGCTTTTGAACTATGGTGTTGGAGAAAACTCTTGAGAGTCCCTTGGACTGCAAGGAGATCAAAGCAGTCAATCCTAAAGGAAATCAGCCCTGAATATTCATTGGAAGAACTGATGCTGAAGCTGAAACCTGGCCATTTGATGGGAAGAACTGACTCATTTAGAAAGACCCTGATGCTGGGAAAGATTGAAGGTGGGAGGAGAAGGGGATGAAAGAGGATGAGATGGTTGGATGGCATCACTGACTCAATGGGCATGAGTTTGAGTAAACTCCCAGAGTTGGTGACAGGGAGGCCTGGCGTGCTGCGGTTCATGGAGTCACAAAGAGTCGGACACGACTGAGAGACTGAACTGAACTGAGCTGATTTCAACTCCCCTTCTGCTTTTTTTCCATCTGCCTTCCAATATAACTCATTCCCTATATTAACGTCCCTCTATGTGCTATACTTTGAGTGCATTATGGTTTTGTTTTTTTCTTTTTTTTGAGCAGACACTGTCCTTTTAGATATCTGTAGATGTCTAGTCACTGAACAAAAAGTTGCCCAATACCACTGTGTACAACATGTACAAAGACATATGTACAAGTGTGGCTAAATTTCTGTTTGTTTTTGAGAATGAATCTCCAAATAAGCTATTGAGTCATACATACTGTAAATATAAAGCCCAGATTCAATTACAGTATTTCTTGGTTCTCTCAATGATAATGCCTAACTTTTATCACTGTGTTGTGAGCCTCAGGGAATGGAAACTGTATTTTTGTCTTTCCAGAAATTAACTTAGTGGCACAGGGTCACTTAGAGACTCTTTTCCCCTCTTCTGATCCATTCTCAGACTATAGCCAGTGTGCTAGGTAGACTAAATCTCCTTTTTACTACATAAAACCACTGTGTCTCTTCACTGACCTTAGAATAAAATCCAAGTTTTTTAGTGCGGCTTGCCTGGATCATTAATTTTTGTGCATTGTTTACCTCTCTACCTTTATCTCTTGCCTCTTGATCAGACTCTTCAAACTTTTTGTTCTACCTGGACTGAACAATTTGACTTTGAAGGCCAGTGGGATTTGATTATTTCATTGTCAGGGATTTGATTACAGAACTTCCAAGGGACTGGGGAAACAGATTCTTGGAGGGCACAGACCAAACCTTGTGCACACCAGAACCCAGGAGAAAGGGCAGTGACCCCAGAAGAGACTGAGCCGGACTTGCCTGTTAGTTTCCAGGAGTCTCTGGTAGAGGCACAGGTTGAAAGTAAAGTCTGATTCTGTAAAGAACAATATGGCTTAGGAACCTGGAATGTTAGGTCCATGAATCAAGGTAAGTTGGAAGTGCTCAAACAGGAGATGGCAAGAGTGAACATTGACATTTTAGGAATCAGTGAACTAAATGGACTGGAATGGGCGAATTTAATTCTGATGACCACTATATCTACTACGGTGAGCAGTAGTGTTCAACACCATGCTTATTTAAACTTATAGCAGAGTACATCATGCAGGATGCCAGACTGGATGAAGCACAAATTAGAATCAAGACTGCAGGGAGAACTATCAATAAACTTAGATATGCAGATGACACTACGCTTATGGCAGAAAATGAAGAGGAACTAAAGAGCCTCTTGATGAAAGTGAAAGAGGAGAGTGAAAAAGTTGGCTTAAAACTCAACATTCAAAAATGAAGTTAAGGCATCCAGTCCCATCACTTCATGGCAAATAGATGGGGAAACAGTGGAAACAGTGACAGACTTTATTTTCTTGAGCTCCAAAATCACTGTAGATGGTGACTGCAGTCATGAAATTAAAAGCTGCTTGCTCCTTGGAAGAAAAGCTATGACAAACCTAGACAGCATACTAAAAAGCAGAGACATTACTTTGGCAGCAAAGGTCTGTCTAGTCAAAGCTATGTTTTTTTTCAGTAGTTAGGTATGGATATGAGAATGGATCATAAAGAAAGGTGAACATGGAAGGATTGCTGCTTTTGAACCTTGGTGTTGGAGAAGACTTGAGAGTCCCTTGAATCGCAAAGAGATCAAATCAGTCAATCCTATGAAATCAGTCATGAATATTTATTGGAAAGATTGATGCTGAAGCTGAAGCTCCAATACCTTTCCCACCTGGTGTGAAGAGCTGACTCATTGGAAAAGACCCTGATGCTGGAAAGATTGAAGTCAGGAGAAGAGGACTACAGAGGATAAGGCGGTTTGATGGCATCACCAACTCGATGGACATGAATTTGAGGAAGCTCTGGGAGTTGGTGATGGACAGGGAAGCCTGACATGCTGCATTCCATCGTGTCACAAAGAGTAGGAAACAACTGGGTGACTGAACTGAACTGGACTGAACAACTTAAAGTTCTGCCAAAGGCCCACACTGTTTCTTACCTCTGGGCACTGCCATATAGATGACCCCTTAAATATGAGCATTGTCTTCTCTTATTTCACTCCTATTTTCCAATGTATTTTCTCTAAGTATACCTCAGTTTTCAGCTTTTTAATTGTTTTTTCTTCATACTTTCCCAAGTCCTCCAGTCTGGCTTAGAAACCTTTTTAAATACTCCCAGTGCATTCTTCTTCTCGGTTATTATAGTGTTTAACATACTGCTTTGCAATTTCCTGCTTAATTACATCACAGCATGTTCAATAGGGCTTTTTGTTATGCAGGGATATCAGATAAATTCTTAAGTTGAAGAAGATCAGTACACCTGCGTTCTAAAGATACCAGAAATCTGTTTCCAACCTTATCATGCTTTTCAGACTTTCCTCTAATCCCACTGTCAACCCTACAAACATTTAACCAACCTGCATAGAGAGGAGTCTAGACATACAGAGGAACTGGTTGCAAAGAAAGTTAATGAGGGATAATATGACGTAGACCCCAAGGAATTACTTTGGATTTTTATTTCTTATTTGGGAGAGAGGTAAAAGGGCACTCTCTCTCTCTCTTTTTCTTTTTGCCAATTAAGAAAGTGTGATGTTTGAGTTTATGTGTCAGCTTGGCTGGCCACAGTGCCCAGATATGTTGTCAAACATTATTCTGAATATTTTTGTGAGGGTTTTTTTTTAAATGAGATTAGCATTTAAGTGGGTGGGTTTTGAGTAAACCAAATTGTCCTCTGTAATGTGAGTGAGTCTTACTAAATAAGTCAAAGGGCTGAATAGAAAGATAGACTGACCTCCCAGCAAGAGGGAATTCTGCCAGTAGATAGCCTTCAGACTTGAACTGCAGCACTGGCCTTCCTGGGTCTCTAGCCTATTGACCTTTGGACCAGAACTATAGCATCAGCATTCCTGGGTCTCCAGACTGCCAACCCATGCTGCAGATTTTGGACTTGCTGGTGATACCGTGCAAAGCCCTGTGGGGCTCCTGGGTACAAGGCCTTTCTGTACCCCCCATTTCTTTAATTATAGGAAACAGCCTTTATTCAGCCTCCATGACCCTCCCAGAGTTCCAAGGGGTAGATTCAAGAAGTTGTTGATTAGAGAAGGGAGGGGATGTGAAACTAGGGACAAATAGTCAAGAGCAGCCTTCGGGCAAGGTCCTGTTTCCCCATGAACAAATACAGGCAACGATATATTTGAGCTATTTTGCAGATACTGAAATGCCCTCCAGGTGGGAGAAATTAAAGATTAATAATGGTGTGCTGCCCACCAAGCATGTAGACCACGCCACACCAGTTGGACCAGAAGGTTGATGATGCTGACTCCTACTTACCTCACCACCAACCCGGCAGATGAATGTCCACAGACTGATCCTCTTTGAACTATTACTACAAAACTCACTATTTTCTGCAAGTTTGGACACATGGTTTTGAGGGCATTAGCCCACTTTGGCCCCCTTTGTCTGGCAAAGCAATAAAGCTACACTTTTCTACCTCACCTAAAACTCTGTCTCCAAGATTCAAGTTGACACTGGTGTACAGAGAAGCTGAGCTTTTGGCATCACCAGCCTCCTTAATCACATGAAGCAATTACTTAAAATAGGTACATTTAGATATGTGTGTGTGTTGTTGTACAGTTGCTAAGTTGTGTCCAACTATTTGTGACCCCATGGATTGCAGCATGCCAGACTTCCCTGTTCTTCACTGTCTCTTGGAGTTTGCTTAAATTCATGTTCTTTGAGGCAGTGATGCCATTCAACCTTCTCATCCTCTATCACCCCCTCCTCTTCTTGCCCTCAATCTTTCCCAGCATCAGGGTCTTTTACAGTGAGTCGGCTCTTGGCATCAGGTAGTCAAAGTATTGGAGCTTCAGCTTCAACATCAGTCCTTCCAATGAATATTTAGGGTTGATTTCTAAGTTTGATCTAAGGATTGACTAAGTTTGATTTCTTTACTGTCCAAGGGTCTCTCAGGAGTCTTCTCCAGCATCACAGCACCACAGTTCAAAAGCATCAATTCTTTAGCATTCAGTCTTCTTTATGGTCCAACGCTCACATCCATACATGACTACATGACTACTGGAAAAACCATATTTTTGATGATATGGACCTCTGTCAGTATAGTGATGCTTCTGCTCTTTAATATGCTTTCTAGGCTTGTCAGCTTTTCTTCCAAGGAGCGAGCGTCTTCTCATTCCATGGCTACCTTCATCATCCACAGTGATTTTGGAGCCCAAGAAAATAAAGTCTGTCACTGTTTCCACTTTTCCCCCATCTATTTGCTGTGAAGTGATGGGACTGGATGTCATGAACTTAATTTTTTGGATTTTGAGTTTTAAGCCAGCTTTTGAATTCTTCTTTCACTTCTTTCACTCTCTTTCACCCTTATCAAAGAGGTTCTTTAGTTTTTCTTCACTTTCTGCCATTAGAGTGGTATTATTTGCATATCTGAGGTTGCTGATATTTCTTCTGGCAATCTTGATTCCAGCTTGTGATTTATTCACCTGGCATTTCACACGATGTACTCTGCATACAGAGAAGGAAATGGCAACCCACTCCAGTACTCTTGCCTGGAAAATCACATGGACAGAGAAGCCTGGTAGGCTACAATCCATGGGGTCACAAAGAGTTGGACACGACTGAGCGATTTCACTTCACTCTGCATATAAGTTAAAGAAGCAGAGTGATGGTATACAGCCTTGACATACTCCTTTCCCAATTTTGAACCAGTCCTTTCTTCTGTGACTGATTCTAACTGTTGCTTCTTGACCTGCATTCAGGTTTCTGAGGAGACAGGTAAGGTGGTCTGGTATTCCCATCACTTTAAGAATTTTCTATAGTTTGTTGTGATCCACACAGTCAAAGGCTTTAGCATAGTCAGTGAAGCAGAAGGGGTGTGTGTGTGTGTGTGTGTGTGTGTATGTCATAATCACCTATTGATTCTATTTCTATGGAGAACCCTGATTAATACTATGGGATATCAAGGGCTTGCATGTATCTGTCAGCATAGGAGACTAATTCATTGTTCAAGTGTTTGTTGTGCTTCAGTTGTGAGCGCACCCCAAAAGTAACAGAGTGGAGCACAGTGAGAGAGTCATTACCCAGAGACGTCCCATGGTTCCTGGAGATTAAGGCCATTACTGAACAAAAGACCAACACCTACTGATTTCCTGGAGCATTCCAAAGGCAGTATGTTTGTTGGCTGGAGTAGCCTGCTGTGACAAGAGGAGTAGACAGGGCAGTGGTACTGCAGTGTGAAGTCCCTCCATTTGGTATGGCGAGTATGTATGGGGTTCCTGTGACCATGCAGACACTGTGGAAAAGAACCAGGTTCAAGAACTGCTTGAAAGCACCCTTCTCAAGGCATTATTCTAATGGAATAAGGAGATCCAGGTAGTAAGAAGTAATGTGATAAACTATCAGGACCCAGATCCTCACTCAACCTACACTTGTACATCTCTAAATGCCTGGTACACAGGATTCCTGCCACACAGAGGTAGATCATAACAGTGTCACCTGAAATATTTATTTATTTTTCTCTCTTTTTATTTTTCAAAGTGAATGAACCAGAAGGACCATGATGAGAAGGAGGAAGAAAACACCCTCAACCCCCATGGTAGATCGCTAGCCAAGGTCAGACTTGTCCGGTGGTATGATAGTAGAACAACTGTTTTGTGTTAGATACCATGAGGCTAGCCAACTGTGAAGTTTGTGGGCACACACAAGACTTCTCATCTCTTAAAATGTAACCAGTTTTAAACTTAAGGATTTACCCAAACCACTCTCAATGTCAGTAATATGTTAGAAGGACTCAGAACTCACTGAAAGACATTAATATTCACAGTTACAGCTTTTGTTCAGCTAATACTGGTTAGAATCAGCAAAGAGAACAAGTGCCTCAAGAAGAGGAAATATACCCAAAGTGGAAATTCCGCCTCTCCCCATCGGGTCAGGACAACATTACTCACTTGGCATTGATGTGTGACGGTAGGTGTGGAGTACTGCCAACCAGGGAATCTCACCTGAGCTATGTTTAGAATTTTAATTGATGCTCCTTGGTTGACTGTGCACATGGCTAAATGTAATCTCCATCACCTCTCGAGGTAGATGGATACTGGGTGGCCCAAAGCCCCTATCGTAAATCACTTGTTAGTCTGCTGGCCAAAGCCTCCAGGTAAATAAAGATAGTCTTCTGAGAGATTATCTCCCAGATGAGACAAAGGCAAGACCTCTCTCTTAGGGTAAGATTGTATTATTTACTACACAGATGTGTAGTAAACTTATATCAAACTCTTATATCAAGAGTTTCTGGAAAAAAAGTTTCTGGTTGGTGAAAGTCGTATGTAGATAGAACATGTTTGAATAAGGGCATTCCTGGAAAGCAGTTTTTACATCTGTTGAATTTAGAATTAAGACATACATGCATAACTGGATTATTCTCAACTAGAAATGAGCTGTGAAAACAGGGATGATATCTTTCTTGTCTCCACAGCTCAGTACAGATACTATTAGTGTAGGCTCTGAAGAAATATTTGTCCAGTGAATGAATAAAAGAGGCTTCCATAGTTATTCAGATGGTAAGGAATCTGCCTGCAATGTGGGAGACCTGGGTTCAAGATCTCCTGGAGAAGAGAATGGCTACCCACTCCAGTAGTCTTGGGGTTTCCCTAGTGGGAATGAATAAAGACCTATCATAAAACACTAGGTAGACCATCACTGCAGAGCTCTTATGGTATGATATAGGTACTCCTGATGATCATGATAAATTTATAAATGGTCAGAGCCTCAGTGATAAAGTCATTGCCTTCAGTCTAAATAGAATAAAGAGAAGGAAGACTATGGTATTCCATGCATTACCTTATTAGCCTTCTAGAGGTAGCAAAAATATCTAGGACTTACTGCTGAGTTGCAGCAATTGCTTGTAAGTTTCAAATGAAGTTTTGTCTCTTCTTTTTGCTTAAAATAATTTATGATCTGAGCCAAGCAGTTAATAACATAGGATTTATGTTCTGAAAGCGTCAAAAGACAGGTTATGATGCTCTGGAAGGATTCTTTCAGGACAGCTTTAAGCCAGTATATGTGTGGTATGGCATGACAAATGTCTTCCAAAGTACATAGAGTTCATCATTAGTTGCAATACTGACATATGGTGATATTGTTTGTGAAGTTTTAACAAAAATGATATTTTATGACTAAAATTCATGAATAATGCCTTTTATTTTAAATAAACTTTTGATTTTAGAATAGTTTTACATTTATAGAAAAGTTGTGAAGATTGTACAAAGAATTCCCATACACCTTGCATCATTTTCCCTTATTATGATCTTAGATTAATATGGCACACTCCTCACAATTAATGCACCAATATTGATATGTTAGTATTAATTAAAGTTTATACTTTATTCAGATTTTCTTGGTTTTTATCTAATATTCATTTTTAGTTTCAGAATCCTCATTACATTTAATCATCATGTCTCTTGAGGCTCCTCTTGGCTGTGACAGTTTCTCAGACTTTCTTTTCTCCCCCTCCCCCCTTTTTTTAATAGCCTCGACAGTATGGTATAATTATTTTGTAGAATGTCTCTCATCAAAAAAACAAAAACCACCATTTTTCTGATATTTTCTCATGATTAAACTAGGGATAGGCATTTTTGGGAGAAAGACCACAGAGCTAAACTGTGATTGTCATCACATCACAAAAAGGGTGCATGCTGTCTGCATAACTTATCACTGTTGACTTTTGTGACCTTGAACACTGACTTACAATGAGAATGGAAAGAAAGTCACTATGTGTGGTGCACACTCGAAGAGTGACTTGTTTTTCACCTCTTAGAAGGTGGATTATCTATATAAATAGCTTGGGATTTTTCTAGATGAGATATTTGTCTATATTCTTCCTTGTATTTAGTCAATTTTTTGTAAGTGCCTATTATTGAATATGTTACAATATTGCATCTGTTTTATGCTTTGTTTGTGTTTGACCCTGAGGTATATGAGATCTTAGCTCCCTGACTAGGGATCAAAACCTGCACCCCTGCATTGGAAGGCCAAGTCTTAACCCCTGGACCAGCAGAGAAGTCCCTCAATTATTTATTAGTATCAGTATAAGCTCATGGATATTTTATTACACATTAAGTTATAATCCAATCCTACTTTATTATGTTGCTCTAGTTGTTTTATATTTGGAAACTGCAACCTCTTTCAGTTGTCTTCCATGTCCATTTGACATCTCTAACATGATTTTTTTGTTGTTGAGCACTTCCTGAACTTTGAGCACTACAAGAAATTCCATGGTCATCTTATATATTTATTGTGTCAGCTTGGAGCTACAGGAAGCCCTGGTGGTTTATTGGAGAGTAGTATTAGAAACCAAGTCCTTTGTGCTAGGTGTTATTTTATTCTAATTTGTTAGTGCAAGGAAATAGACACAGACATGCAATAACCTCTTTATATATACATATCTATAAATATTTCTTTGTGTATCCAACTTATATTCATATTAGGCCAAAGATGAGTTTGTCATATATTCAACACTAATCAATCCATTACATGTTTTGCTCAAGTCCTCTCTCCTTGCTTATAATCTCCCACTCCAAATGAGAAACATGACTTACCTTCTGCCATCTATTTACTTAATTGTCCAATTCCAGTACTGTGGTTTTGTAATTGCTAACTCATACCCCCCACGTAAACAACTGTATTTATTAGATTATAGAAGATCTAAAGAGCCTCTTGATGAAAGTGAAAGAGGAGCGTGAAAAAGTTGGCTTAAAGCTCAACATTCAGAAAACTAAGATCATGGCATCCAGTCCCATCACTTCATGGCAAATAGATGGGGAAACAGTGGAAACAGTGGCTGACTTTATTTTTCTGGGCTCCAAAATCACTGCAGATGGTGATTGAAGCCATGAAATTAAAAGATGTTTACTCCTTGGTAGGAAAGTTATGACCAACCTAGATAGCATATTAAAAAGCAGAGACATTACTTTGTTAACAAACGTCCATCTAGTCAAGGCTATGGTTTTTCCAGTGGTCATGTATGGATGTGAGAGTTGGACTATAAAGAAAGCTGAATGCCAAAGAACTGATGCTTTTGAACTGTGGTGTTGGAGAAGACTCTTGAGAGCCCCTTGGACTGCAAGGAGATCCACCCAGTCCATCCTAAAGGAGATCAGTCCTGGGTGTTATTGGAAGGGCTGATGCTGAAGCTGAAACTCCAATACTTTGGCCACCTGATGAGAAGAGCTGACTCATTTGAAAAGACCCTGATGCTGGAAAAGATTGAGGGCAGGAAGAGAAGGGGACGACAGAGGATGAGATGGTTCGATGGCATCACTGACACAATGGACATGGGTTTGGGTAAACTCTGGGTGTTGGTGATGGACAGGGAGGCTTGGCGTGCTGCGGTTCATGGGGTCACAAAGAGTTGGACACGACTGAGAGACTGAACTGAACTGAACTGAGGACTTGTATATTTACTCCTTATGCCTGTTTTCTTATAATTGCTACACTTCTACAAAGTTACAAATGTCAGCATGTTTTCACTCAACCTCATTAGTGAGATTATTTCATACATGTGTGATAGGATTAGATTTGTTAGGCAGTTAGAGTAGGGAAAGAGGAGTCCAAAATGGCAGCCAGATGAGGTGGCTAGAAGAACCACACAGAGGGCGAACAAAGAAAAGAAAAGCCCGAGAATAAGGAAAACCATATATCAGAAGTGAAGAGTTCTGGCTGGAAAATGCACCCAACATGGCCCCTCCTCTGATTGGTCTCAAGCTCGTGCCTCATTTGCATTGGATGCAACCAGTCAGGTCCCTTGGACTGCCCAGGGGAGAGAACAAAGGATGTAGAAAGGGAAACTTAAAACCGGCTGGGACCACTCATGCTGGTGTTGGTCTGCTCTCACCCCTGGAGAGTATTCTGCTTACTACTTGTTCAGTAAACCTTGCCTGCCTGATCTGTTCTGGTCTGCCATTTCAGTTCTTTGCTACAGCAGGCCAAGAACCAAGGGAGAGAAAACTGGCCTAACAGATCCTTTTGTTACAGTTCATCCTGGAATACCAGGAACTTCTAAATGAGTTTGCCTATGTTGTATACATAACATTGTACGATTTGTGCTGTAAATTTCTAAGGGTTTTACCAAGGCATAGTATCATATAACCAATATTACAATATAATACAGAATAGTTTTACTCCCCCGCCACCCCCTGCCAAATCCCATGTGCTTCACTTACTCAATCTTCCTCTTCCCCCAACTCTTATTCCATCTATGTTTAAGCCATTTCTACATTTTATTTTTTACATAATGCCATATAAATGGGATTATATAGTTTGTAGTGTATTCAGACTTGCTTCTTCTACCTAGAAATACCTATTTAAGACGTGTTGTTGTTCAGTTGCTTAGTTGTGTCTGACTCTTTGCAGCCCCATGTACTGCAGCATGTCAGGCTTCCATGTCCTTCACCATCTCCTGAAGCTTGCTCAAACTCATGTCCATCGAGTCAGTGATGCCATCCAACCATTTCATCCTCTGTTGTCCTCTTCTCCTCCTGCCTTCAATCTTTCCCAGCATTAGGGTCTTTTCTAATGAGTTGACTCTTTGCATCAGGTGGCCAAAGTATTGGAGCTTCAGCTTCAGCATCAGTCCTTCCAATGAATATTCAGAGTTGATCTCCTTTAGGGTGGACTGGTTGGATCTCCTTGCAGTCCAAAGGACTCTCAAGAGTCTTCTCCAACACCACAGTTCAAAAGCATCAATCCTTCATCACTCAGCCTTCTTTATTGCCCAACTCTCATATCTATACATGACTACTGGAAAAACCAGAGGTGTGACTAGACGGACCTTTGTTTGCAAAGTATTGTCTCTGCTTTTTACTATGCTATCTAGGTTTGTCATAGCTCTTCTTCCAAGGAACAAGTGTCTTTTAATTTCATGGCTGCAGTCACCATCTGCAGTGATTTTGGAGCCCAAGTAAATAAAGTCAGCCACTGTTTCCACTGTTTCCCCATTTATGTGCCATGAAGTGATGGGACCGGATGCCATGATCTTAGTTTTTTGAATGTTGAGGTTTTTTTCCCTTCAATTTATTTTTCTTTAGTTAGTTAATTTATTTTAATTGGAGGCTAATTACTTTACAATATTTTGGTGTTTTTTTTCGATATATCAACATGAATCAGCCACAGCTATACCTGTGTTCCCCCATCCTGAACCCTCCTCCAACCTCCCTCCCCACCGTACCTCCCTGGGCACCAGCTTTGGGTGACCCACTTCATGCATCAAACTTGCACTGGTCATCTGTTTTACATATGGTAATATACATGTTTCAATGCTATTCTCTCAAATCATCCCACCCTTGCCTTCTCCCACATAGTCCAAAGTCTGTTCTTTACATCTTCCTGTCTTGCATATAGGATTGTCATTACCATCTGTCTAAATTCCATATATATGTGTTAATATACTGTATTGGTGTTTCTCTTTCTGACTGACTTCACTCTGTATAATAGGTGGCAGTTTCATCCACCTCATTAGAACTGACTCAAATGTGTTCTTTTTTGTAGCTGAGTAAATATCCATTGCATATATGTACCACAACTTCCTTATCCGTTCATCTGCCGATGCACATTTAGGTTGTTTCCATATCCTAGCTATTGTAAACGGTGCTGCAATGAATACTGGGATACATGTGTCTCTTTCAGCTCTGGTTTCCTCAGTTTGCATGCTCGGCAGTGGGATTGCTGCATCATATGGCAGTTCCATTTCCAGTTTTTTAAGGTTTAATCTCCACACTATTCTCCATAGTGGCTGTACTAGTTTGCATTCCACTAACAGTGAAGGAGGGTTCATTTTTCTTCACACCCTCTCTAGCATTTATTGTTTGTAGTTTATTTGACAGAAGCCATTCAGAGCTGCATGAGATAGTACCTCATTGTGGTTTTGATTTGCATTTCTCTGATAATGAGTGATGTTGAGCATCTTCTCATATGCTTGTTAGCCATCTGTATGTCTTTGGAGAAATGTCTGTTTAGTTCTTTGGCCCACTTTTTGATTGGGTCGTTTACTTTTCTGGTATTGAGCTGCATGACCTACTTGTATATTTTAGAGATTAATTCTTTGTCAATTGTTTTCATTTGCTATTATTTTCTCCCATTTTGAAGGCTGCCTTTTCATCTTGTTTATAGTTTCCTTTATTGTGCAAAAGCTTTTATGTTTAATTAGGTCCCATTTGTTTATTTTTGTTTTTATTTCCATTACTCTGAGAGGTGGGGCTTAGAGGATCTTGCTGTGATTTATGTCAGAGAGTGTTCTGCCTATGTTTTCCTCTAAAAGTTTTATAGTTTCTGGCCTTACATTTAGATCTTTAATGCATTTTGAGTTTATTTTTGTGTATTATGTTAGAAAGTGTCTAGTTTCATTCTTTTACAGGTGGTTGACCAGTTTTCCCAGCTCTCATATCTATATACGACTTACTTGTTAGAGAGATTGTCTTTTCTCCATTGTATATTTTTGCCTCCTTTGTCAATGATAAGGTGTCCATTGGTGCATGGATTTATCTCTGGGCTTTCTGATTTGTTCCATTGATCAATATTTTGGTCTTTGTGCCAATATCATACTGCGTTGATGACTGTAGCTTTGTAGTATAGTTTGAAGTCAGGATTGATTCCTCCAGTTCCATTCATTCTCTAGATTGCTTTGGCTATTCGAGGTTTTTTGTGTTTCCATAGAAATTGTGAAATTATTTGTTCTAGTTCTGTGAAAAATATTGCTGGTAACTTGATAGGGATTGTATTGAATCTATAGGTTGCTTTGCATGGTATACTCATTTCCACTATATTGATTCTTCCAATCCATGAACATGGTATATTTCTCCATCTATTTGTGTCCTCTTTGATTTCTTTCATTAGTGTTTTATAGTTTTATATACATAGGTCTTTTGTTTCTTTAGGTAAATTTATTCCTCAGTATTATATTCTTTTCATTGCAATGGTGAATTGGATTATTTCCTTAATTTCTTTTTCTGTTTTTTCATTGTTAGTATATATAAATGCAAGAAATTTCTGTGTATTACTTTTATATCCTGCAACTTTACTATATTCATTGATTAGATCTAGTAATATTCTCGTGGTGTCTTTTGGGTTTTCTACATAGAGGATCATGTCATCTGCAAGCAGTGAGAGCTTTACTTCTTTTCCAATCTGATTTTCTTTTATTTCTTTTTCTTCTCTGATTGTTATGGCTAGAACTTCCAAAACTATGTTGAATAGTAGTGGTGAGAGTGGGCACCCTTGTCTTGTTCCTGATTTTAGAGGAAATGCTTTCAATTTTTTTGCCATTGAGGATAATGTTTGCTGTGGGTCTGTCATGTATGGCTTTTATTATGTTGAGGTATGTTCTTTTCATGCCTGCTCTGGAGAGTTGTTTTTTTCTTTTTTTTTTTAATCATACATGGGTATTGAATTTCATCAAAGGCTTTCTCTGCATCTATTCAGATAACCATATGGCTTTTATCTATCAATTTGTTAATATGGTGTATCACACTGATTGATACTGAAGAATCCTTGCATCCCTGGGATAAAGCCCACTTGGTTATGATGTATGATCTTTTAAAGATGTTGTTGGATTCTGTTTGATAGAATTTTGTTAAGGGTTTTTGCATCTATGTTCATCGGTGATATTTGCCTGTAGTTTCCTTTTTTTGTGGCAACTTTTTCTGATTTTGGTATTAGGATGATGGTGGGCTCATAGACTGAGTCTGGGGTTTACCTTCCTCTGCAATTTTCTGGACGGAGAAGGCAATGGCACCCCACTCCAGTACTCTTGCCTGAAAAATCCCATGGACGGAGTAGCCTGGTAGGCTGCAGTCCATGAGGTTGCTAAGACTCGGACATGACTGAACGACTTTACTTTCACTTTTCACTTTCATGCGCTGGAGAAGGAAATGGCAACCCACTCCAGTATTCTTGCCTGGAGAATCCCATGGACAGAGGAGCCTGGTGGGCCACAGTCCATGGGGTTGCAAAGAGTTGGACACGATTGAGTGACTAACACTACTACTACTACCTTTTACTTTAGATATAATATCTTATGCTTCAGGTCATTGTAATTCTAAAATCTTAACTGATATTATAAGCTCCTGAAGGTTTGTGGCATTAATTATTTTTACCCTTCATCATGTATGTTGTCTTATTAGGGCAGTACTATTGGTATGGTGTCAATATGGTGGGCATAGTGTGTGAAATTAAAAGACAGCATTCCTGCAGACCATACTGTGACAAAGAACCAGAGTTAACATAGCCCCAAGGCATTTCTGTGAATGTGTACTGCTATCCTTGCCGTGTAAATGGAAATTTATTCCAATTCTCCCTTATGCTGTGCATCAGGGAAAAGACGTTGGTCATTTTAATATTGCTACTAAGTATGATTTTGTTGATGTGCTGCATTAAATATCCACAGAGGCAAAGCAGTTATGACTGAGGCAAAACAGTTATAGTTAAGCGTATAACAAATAACCCACCAATATTTACATGTTCCTCCTTTATCTTTGTAGAAATCTAAGAGATTAACTGAGTAGTTCTATGATGTGTGCCATCAACATGTATCCTCAAGACTCATGATGGCACTGAATTCTGTAATTCTTTTCTATTTGAGTTATCATTTCTATGTTACTGCCTTGGTTGTTGGGGGGGGGGGGTTTCAGGAATTTCTGTTTAATTCTTCATAATATAATGAGCCCTCCTGTATAGATAGGAATACAAAATCAATGTGGGCTTGGTCTGCTTCTAAGTATGCATGTGTGCTAAGTTGCTTCAGTCATGTTCAACTCTTTGAGACCCCCTGGACTGTAGCCTGCCAGGCCCCTTTGTCCATAGGATTCTCAGGCAAGAATCTGGACTGGGCTGCCATGCCCTCCTCCAGGGGATCTTCCCAACCCAGGGATCAAACCCAGTTCTCTTATGTCTCCTGCATTGGCGGTAGGTTCTTTGTCAGTAGTGCCACCTGGGAAGTTCTAAGGATATCGGTCTAAAATACATGTTCAGTAACTGGAAAATAATTTCAGGCTGTGTTTGGGTCCATCTTGTTCTTTGTGAGTTAGATTTGGACTAAGACTCCATTTTTCACTTGCCTTCTGTAAGTTCCCATTTTAAGCCAGAGACAGTGTTGGTGGTTTGGATCTCCTGGTATTAGTGTTACCTCAGAGAATGTGCTTAACTTATTTTGTAACTCTAACTCTTGTCTCCAGTTCATTGCTGTGAAATGAAAGAATTATATACTTTCAATCACACTGTACGGGTGTTCCTCAGAGGAAATGGACCTTCCCTTTAATCAAATAATTCTGAATCTATAAACTGACTTAGATCTGGAGCTGGTTAACGGACTGCAAGTTTAAACTGTGGTAGTTGCTGCAAATCATCTGATCACTGGCTCTTGATTTTTATGCCCCTGTTCATTAAGTAGAGCTTCCCAGGTGGCTCAATGGTAAAAAATTCACCTGCCAGTGCAAGAGACACAGGTTTGATCCCTGGGTCTGGAACATCCCCTGGAGGAAGAAATGGCAACTGACTCCAATATTCTTGCCTGGAAAATTCCACAGACAGAGGAGCCTGCTGGGCTACAGTCCACGGGGTCTCAATGAGTCGGACATGACTTAGCAACTGAGCTAACACCCATTAAGCTTTCAAGCTATTTTCCCCTTGGAGCATCATGATATATTAACTGTCACTACAGATAACTTAGGTCGAGCTATTGTGATTGCTAGTCTAACCTTAATGCCAATTTGAAAGTTATGTTCACATTGCCTCAAGTGGTTAAGTTCTGCCAGCACTCACACTTAGGAATCTTAACATTATCACTAATTTGGGGGAGCTCATTTTAATGTCAGTGTTTCCCACTTAACACCAGCCTGCATAGAACAGCTTCTGCTAAAGATACCAGTACTTTCCTGTGAAATCCTTATTGCATTAATAAAGGAATGTCTTCTAGGTCTTCTTGGAGGATATAGTCTAGTGGTTGATTTTCAGATCTTACATATTATATCCATTCTAATAATCCCACTTTTCTGTGCCTTCTGATCCTTTCTTTATAACTATGTTAAAGACAATTATGGAATTCCCAACTTGTTAAAGTAAGGTATTTTCAAGTCTAGGCATGAGGAAGCCATCTCAGCAAACTGTCAGGATCAACTCTAAAAGTCCATACAAGGGAGGCATTTTGTCTCCAGTAAGTGGACTTGAACTACTTCTGCTGGCCGGGAGAGTGAGATTTGAGGCTGAAGATTTTCAGAATTCTCCACCTAAAAGACCCCATCCCAGGTAGAAGCTTCCCATTATTTTCCTTCAGAGCCCATAATCTGACACAGAAGATCTTTGAGAATATACTTTAGTCTCCTTTGTAGCGCTATCACTTTTACAATTAGTTCCCAAGCCTGTTTTCCTGCATATTGCACCCTGAAGCTGCAGAAGATGAAATTATTCTGAAACTACATAGAAACTTGCTAGCTTTGATAATATTCCTTTAGCTGGCAATTAGCTATCCTGAACTTGTCTTCTTTCAGCAAGGCCCCCAAACCATGAAGGGCAGCTGTCCTATACCACAAATCTCTCAATTATTATTGCTCTCATATCAATTACATGCTACTTTATTCATTGTGATACCACTCATTCTAGTGGAATTCCTTACATATCACCAGACTCTCTTAAGACAGTGTGATTATCTATTCCAAAAATCCCACCTCGAGGACCAGCTTGGTATAGCCCCTCCTGTTACTAATTGTTTAGCTCTGGATTGTCTAGTAAAATAGCCTGAGGCAAAGCATTCAGAGTTAAACATTGATTAATTAGCTAGTTAATTAATTAGACTTTTCAATCTCAGAGCAGTAAGAGTGAGGGGAGAAAAAGAAGATAAACATCAAATCCAATCTAGTGTGTGACTGAGTAGCCATATTGTTTTATAGGAAAATGCTACACAGTCAGTTGCTTGATCACATATGATATCTCTGGAGAGGTAGTATGATATTCATGTACTTTTCATAAGTTCTTTGGAGGGGAGGGAGACTGAAGGCTTTATCTATTGGCTCCTTCTTGTCTTTGTCTCTCAATGGTCATTAATTCCCTTACACTTGTAAATTATGTTTCCCATTGTCTTTGAGAAATCAGAGATTTAATGCCATGTGTTATAGCTCTTCAACTGAGCATAGAAATGGTGGTAGTAAAATAAATCCTCCTTGGATTTATTCAGATAAGACCTGGGCGCTGCAGCTGGCTTGACACAGGCAGGTCTGTAACCCAGCTCTAGTTACTCTGGTTTCCATTTCTTTGTGTGATAATAGCTAGGGCTTTTCATTGAGCAAGTATCAAAGGTTATTGTTTGCCGGTGGGAAAGAGGAAATCTCTGTATATGTGTAAATTGCATCTCATACAATACTGAAATAGAAAACTATTAAGAAAATTAATCAGTGCAAAACTACTGTAACAACGAATTATTTCTTTTTCATCTCTTTCAATACTATGTCTTTCTTAAATTTAGCTAATAAATTATCTATTTATTGCATATCCTATGCCAGGTATTCTGATAAACTGTTTATGCATATTATCCCATTTCATTTTTTAAACAGTATAAGAAAGACCTTACTATTGCCCCCTCTCTAAATAGAATAAAATTAAGACTTGAATGAAGGAACATGCCCAAGTTTATATAGCTAGGAAACAATGGAGCTAGAGAAAATTCCAACCTAGCTAGTGGGCCTCCAGATAGTCTTTTTGGCAGAGATATGAGCAGTACACAGTGGTTCTTATAGATATTGTTCACCTTTTGCAGTTTTCATCTTTATCTTGGTATAAAACCTTGGGGAGGGAGGAATCTAGAAAACCTCAAGATAATAAGTTAGATTCTATTACTAATAATATGTATGTGTGTGTTTGCTCAGTCGTCTCTGATTCCTTGTGACCCCATGCACTACAGTCTGTCAGGCTCCTATGTACATGGGATTTTCCCAGCAAGAATACTCGAGTGGGTTGCTATTTCGTTCTCCAGGGGATCTTCCCCACCAGGGATTGAACTCACATCTCCTGCATCTCCTGTATTGGCAAGTGAATTCTTTACCACTGAGCCATCTAGGAAGCCCCTTATACAGTACTATAGTAAGGTAAAATTAAGATAACAGTATTACTTACATCATAATTGTGATTATAAAATTTGGCAAATAAATAAATTAACCCAAGAGAAAAACTTGGTTTATTTCTGGTAAATTGGTAAGAGTGCAATACCAGTTAGCTATTACTGCTCTTATTATTGCCATTAGTATTACTATTAAAGTTGGCCATTTCTTTTGCAAAAATCTAAGCATGATATATTAGATGGAAGAGAAATTAAGGTCACTCAGAAAGATTGATACTTCTTATACTTATTGATTGATATAAGCAAATTATAGATATTTTAGCCCTAAGACAGGGCATCATTTTATCCTGCCTGTTCCATTCCTAGTTATCCTAACTTGCTTCTATTATTATTATTATTTCCCTGAATCCTAAACTTTCTTGACTCCATTTCAGAGAGTCTTATCCTCTGGCCTTGAGCTTTGTCTCAGTTCCCATCATAACACCTGCTTTCTGGGGTCTTACTACTTGAATGAAACTGGGGACTCAATCCTGACTCATGTGGCCCATCCGAACATAACCCTGATTTGTACTAGCGCTTGGCTTGGCTCACCTCTTTTGAGGTTTTCTTCTATGCATTCCATGCACTCACATAGTGTTCTTTTCCTTTGTGATCCTGATATCAGCAAAAAAGAATCACTCAGTCCTTTCTCAGGCATTTACTGTACACCCACACTTTGAACTTCAGAGGGCTCTTCCTATTTTTTCAAGTGAGTAAAACAAGTTTTTTGGGAAAAATGTACTTATTTCATGGAATCTTGAATTTAGATCTACATAGGCCCTTCTTGGTCACCTCTTTATGCCCAGCAGCAAGTTATCTAGGAACAAAGACCTTGGTTGGACTCTCAGTGGGATTGTCAGACTTAGCAGATAAAAATATGGGACTTACAATTAAATGTGAATTTCAGACAAGTGAAAAATTTTCAAAGTATAAAGTGGATCCAACCATTGCTGGAGACATACCTATATTAAGAAATCATTTGTTGATTATCTGAAATTCAGATTTAACTGGAGTCCTATATTGTATCTGGCGACCTTATCACAGAATGGCACCTCCTGTCACATTTATCTCTAGAGACAATCATTTAGGTCCCTGTTACCTGACAGTAATTGAGAAATAGCCATTTTTCCTATAACTTATTTTTATCTTGATCTCGACTTTCTATCTCCTTAGGGTGAAACTATCCTAGGGTGACCTTACGTCTTGTTTGTGCGGAAGGCCTCACTTCATTTGTGTTGTCTTGACGTAACTGCTAACTATCCTTTTTCCCTTTCAGAAATGTCTTGGTTTGGATGATAAATGATATGGTCACAGTTGCTTCATTCCACCCTTGAATTCCTCCTGACCCTAATAGTAAGTAAGTTTTCAGCTTCTTTCGCTCAAAGCCATACTCTAATCTCCAGGAGGTGCTACCATTCTGATGAACCCTTATTTCACTTCCACAAGGTACCAGGTTATGCCATGCTGCTTAAGTTAACACAGACAGATAAATGACTCCTGAAGAACTGTTATTAATTATAGTGTAACTTTCTGTACTTGTTACCATGTGTGCAGAGAACAGCAGAATTGAGCAAATGTTTGATGAATTCTGTAAATATGAGTGATTAACACAGATGTCAGGAGAAAAATATACAAATGCTATTTGTTTGAAGGTATTTAGGCAATTTGCACTTCGTTTGTAATATGCAAGGAAGGTGATGTTTATGTATGGTATATAGCAACGATTGATTAGGCTATATTTTTAGAGTGATTGTGCAGAAGTAAAATAATTTTCTTTATATTGCCTTCGGTCACTATTTCCATTTCACAGTGTTGATTAGACACCATTCTTATATCAGAAAATAAAATATTCAGTCAAAGAATAAAGTTGTACTTTTATTCCTATGAAATGTCAAATAACTTGAATGATTGATTTCTCCTCTTGATTTATCCATTTATATTTTATATTCAGGTGTACTTGTGTTTGAGAAAAGTCTTATAGACATAGACTATTATTCAAGTCCTTAGAAATGTGCTGCTGAGTCAGAATCATCCTTTTATAAGCATCACATAAATATAGTCAGACTGCATCAGAAACCAAAATAACTGTTTCTATCTTTTAACAAAATAATGAGGGAAAAATACTACTCTTAGTTAATATGATTTTTTTCTACATGTATTGATTTCATATAAGCCAAAATATAAAGAGTGTTCAAAACAGAAGGAAAAAGAGCATCTCTCATTAAGAAATCATATCTAAAAATATTTATTTCTAAATGTCTTTCACTTAAATATTAAAAAAGTTATTTAGAATTTACTAGAGGAAAATAAACATGTAATTATATTTCTTTTATGTTAACTCAACCAATATAAATGCATTATTATATCTTAGCAACCATGATTGGATTTTATTTTTAGATAGTAAAATAATAGTTGTCTTAATGAATCTAAATCAAAGGCTTTTCAGGAAAACTTAATTTGAAATACTGCTGCTAATTTCATCAGTATTTTAATGACCTCCAAGGAAGACAGCAAATGGTTTCTGAATATTTAGAAATGATGTAGATATTTCAAGAGGAAAAATGGAAATAAAAATTTTAAAAGTATAATGTCATAGTTATTTCATTAGTGTGAGAAAACCTCAGTAAAAAAATTTCCAGTGAATTCAAAATGATCTTATGAGGAGCAAGCATTAAGGTCACCCTGACCATAGTGTGGAGAATGACTAAGAGGAATTCAAAGGCAGGAGCACAGAGATAAAATTATTAATATTAAATATACCCAGTCTTTTTGTATATCATTTTTTAAATATCAGTTATATTCAATAAAGGAGCTTCCCTGGTAGCTCAGCTGGTAAAGAATCTGCCTGCAATGTGGGAGACCTGAGTTCAGTCCCTGGCTTGGGAAGATCACCTGTAGGAGGATCTCAGTATTCTTGCCTGGAGAATCCTCATGGACAAAGAAGTCTGGGAACTGTACTCCATGGGGTCACAAAGAGTGGGACATGACTGAGTGACTAAGCACAGTACAGCACATACTCAATAAAAGTGTCTTTAAAAACATAAAAAAAGACCATTGCAGTAATTCTAGTGAAATACAGTTTTGTTTTGTAGCAGAATGTTCTTGGAAATGAAGATAGAAAATGATTAGACTAGACAAATATTTTTAGAGACAGAATTTATGAATGTTGTTGAATGATTGAGTAAAGAGCAGGGAGTATAGGGAATGCTGAAGAACCAAGAATGGCTTCTAGATTTCTGAAATGAGCAGCAAAAGGATGCTAGTATCATTTATGAAGAAACAGAAGCCAGGAGGAGGTACACATTTCTGGGGGGTAGGAATCAAGAGCTCACTTTTGGACGAAGTAGATTTGTCATATCATTGATCTTGCCAATAGAGTTGTTGGTTTGGCCTCAACATATGCATGGTCATTTACATCATGGGGACTGATGAGATCACCTAGGGAGAGAATAGTGACAGAGGAGAGGTGACAGCCATGGCCAGATTCTGAGGAGGGTAGTGTTTAGATGTTAGGAAGGGAGGAATAGATAATATAGAAGAGAGGTCAGGATGGTTTGGTGAATCCCTAGAGAATGTGATGAATATAAAGAAGAGGTTGGAGGGCTTCAAAAACCAGAGATTCATGTGGGGAAGTTTGGTAAGATATGAATGGGCTATATGAATTCTTTGGATTCAGAAATTTGAAGATGTTGGTGAACTTTCCAGTAGCCGTGTTGGTGGACAGGTCTGGCTAGAAACCAGATGGGAGCAGCTGGAGTATGGGTGTGAGGGGAGGAGGAGGCTGTTTGCATATGAAGCATGGTAAGTGGTGTCAGGCTGTGTGGCAAGAGCGCGGAGAAGGTCTGACAATTCACAGAGGGCTGCACAGCCAAGGAGGTGGCAGAAGTGTTTTGTGTCAGTACAGTAGTCTCGCCTACTGCTTTATGCTCTGAAATATATTCATTTAAAACATGTTTACATGGCATTCTTTAATGTGTTACGCATTCCCTGCCTTCTTCCCCTGAGGATACAGAGCGTAATACAACTTTTGTCGCAATAACTGCCTCTGTTTCTTTGACATACTTCAGGTCTTAAGAGTTAGTGAAGGACACTTAACTTGTATTTGAAATGGTTTCAGATGTCTGTACTTTAGATGTCGTGGGCGTATACTCTTGTATGTATGCATGTGGGTGTACATATTTATGTATGAGAGATAGAGATAGGAAAGTGCAAACTCCAACTCAAATCTATGCTTGTCAGCCTCCAAATTCCAATACCTCTTCACTATGCAAGTCCTGTCCATTTCTCTAACTAGTAACAAGACCTATCTATTCATTCAATAAGTATTTTTGATTATTTTTTAAAATAACAAAACAATCATGACAGATAACCCATATAGAAGCTTATTTATGGTGACAGGTAATGTTTTAAGTACTTTACATATATTATCTCATTTAATCCTCACAACAATCATAAAGGATCCCATTTCTTATGGAGAAATTGAGACTTGGAATGAGTATATAAATGTTTAGAGGTTTCACATCTAGGGAGTGTTGAAATCAGGTTTCCAACCAGGCGACTTTGCTCCAGGGCTCTTTAAGATATTACTGAAATGGAAATTTTGACAGGCAGAGGAAAAGGAAACACAATAAGAAAGTCATTATTTCTTGAGTTTGGTAAGCTGGGAGAGGTAAGCCAAGAGGCTGCAGAGGGAGGTAATTGGCATTTCATCATTGACCTTTTAAGCCCTGGACAGGGGTTTGGATTTTAATCCAAGCAATGGCAGTGCCTTGATGAATTCTGAGCAGTCAGTGATGAGATTTGCTTCTAATCTGTGGTTGGCATCGAGCATAAAAAGTGAGCAGGTTCTGTAGAAGCATAATTCAGATAAGCTTTGTAACCACTATTACAGACATAGAGGCTTTTCTTGTCCTCTCTCTTAAACTCTCTCACTGCATGATGTCTTGGATAAAATAATAATTATGATTCCAATAATAACAAATAAAGCTACACACTCAGAAGCAGTTAATAATGATAAGCAGAAACTTGAAGGGAGAAAAGTAAAAGAAATCACTACACAAAGTCAACTGATATATTATGAAGTTGGGTTTTTTTTAATTCTTCTTAGGTTCTAAATAAATGTTTCATGAATATGCTCAAATGCAACTCCTTTGGTGAAAACCTTCTTAACTTCACATTCAGCATTAGTTTCTTCATCTTATGTTTTCTCAGAAAAATCTATTTGACTTCTGTTTAACCAGTTATTATCCTGTACTATCATTTGTCTGTTTATATGTATATCACTGTTTGTTTCAGCAAAGATTTGTGTTGCCCTTTTAGTTAAGTCACTATGCTAGATCCCCATATCATATACTAAGTGATTTAAAGGCCTATAATCAACATTGAGTTATTGTAAATGGGAGTTGCAGATCTTTTAAATTTGTTATCTAGCAAAACCTTACTATAGTATATATGAAAAAGTGGAACTCTTTATTATCCTCACTTGATGCACAATTTTTAGAAATATTTAATTCAGTATTTTATCTTGTTGGTCAAATCTTGAATAATTCCAGAGCCAAGGTTCCTAAAGACAGTATAGTTATAAATAAATGCATGTTTAAAAGGGCAAATACATCTTGACCTTTAAAATGCAAATCCCTGAATTTTGAAAAGGAAGACAAGTTTTAAATTGTATTTTATCAGATAGATATAGCCTGTCAGTAAATTGATTGCCAGATAAGCCCTTCTACCTTTACAAAACTGGCAAGAATAATGTGTCTGTGTGTTGATTGTCTTTTATGGAAAGTGTAGTTACATTTCTGACTAGGCTAAGTGAAACTTAAAGAGTGCCTGATTATAATACTCAGTTAGGAAAAAGGGACGTGGCTTCTTACAAAGTTAAATTGAAGCATGTTGAGTCTTCAGTTATAAATGTTGACATTTAAAATGCAGTCCTAGAAAATGTTTGTGGTATAAGTGATGTGAGGATGAGAATACCTTAATGAGTATGTCATTACATAATATATATAGAGAAAAATGGATTAGTGACCAATCCGCCAGTGAGTCTTGAGAATGATTCATCTGTTGTGAAAAAGACTGAAGATACAGAATCAACTTGAGATGTAGAGCAGCTATTCCATTGTGACATTTATTCAGAAGCAATTCTACAGAGACAGAAGAAACTAAGTGTTCAAAATTCTGATTTTTAAATTTCAGTTTTATTCAGTTGCTTCATAAAGGTAAAATTTGTGTGTACTATAAGGACCATCTTCTGTGGAATAGACTTTGTTTTGGTTTTGTGTCAGGGGATTTTTATTGAAGGAAGAAACCTCTGGGTTTGAATTTTGGAATCTAATTCAATCTACATGGCTTAAAATTTTGGGTATAGATGATATAAAGTAGATTGTTTTATGGGCTTTCCTTGTGGCTCAGTGGTAAAGAATCTGCCTGCAATATAAGAAACCCAGGTTCGATCCCTGGTGGGTCAGGAAGACCTGGAGCAGGGCATGACAACCCGCTCCAATACTCTTGCCTAGAAAATCCCGTGGACAGAGGAGCCTGGTGGGCTTGGTCTGTAGGGTCGCACAGAGCTGGACATGACTGAAGCGATCAGTAGCCGCAGATTGTTTGGTATAGTTAATACATTAAACAATTTTACTTCCCACTCATTGTTGCTGTTGTTCAGTTGCTCTGTCATGTCTGACTCTTTGTGACCCCATGGACTGCAGCACGCCAGGCTTCCCTGTCCTTCACTATCTCCTGGAGTTTGTTCACACTCATGTCCATTGAATCGATGATGCCATCCAACCATCTCATCCTCTGTCACCCCCTTCTCCTTATGCCCTCAGTCTTTCCAGGCATCAGTGTCTTTTCCCATGAATCGGCTCTCATAAGGGACTGTTTTATGGCTGTAGGACTTGTGACATTGTCTTTAGTGTTTTTAGATTTTTTTCCCTGTTGTATTCCAGAGGTTTGAGATTTAGAAGGCAGTGTTCTGGATAACCAGGGCATTATTACATAGTTAATAATCAGATAGTCAAAATTACTGTGAGAAATATCCTAGCCTTCTACTAATTTTAAAAGTAAGCTATATTTTCAGTTTTCAGAGACTTTTACTTTAACATTTCTAAGATATTGATTAGATGCTTGAAAAAGACTAAGAAAAATAATACAGGTTTGGCAAATTGCTATGTGCAGTTTCATAAGCAATGAACAAAAAAACATAGGCATTTTCACCCATCTTTGGACAGATGGTGAATGGCAACAGCAGAGATTTCAAATATAGATGTAGCACATATATATTGCAAACAGCTGTAATAGCTAAAATACATGCCAGAAGACTTAATCATTCTGGAATTTTTTCCAATACATGCTAGCTTTCAAAAATAGACTTCTCTTTCCTACAATTGCTATAGAATTCTTTGAAATAGGCAAGTGCATCTATGATATAGGAACTTTGCTGTGTGCTGATTAGGCTGTATTTTCAAGACTCCTTGACAACTAGTTGATTAGCAAAATTCTCATTAGTTATGATTTGGTATGCATAGCTCATGACCAATATGACTTCTTGTTTTTGCTACTAAGTTGGCTGAATCAAGTCTTTTGTTATGTGTAGACCTTGCCAGTACAAAATAGCTGGATGAAAACCAATGAGTTGAATAAATTGCAGATTTTCTATTTGTTTCTCTGTCATCTGGTAGAAAGTATAACTAAGATTTTAAGAATATATATATATATGTACATATATATGTATTTAACTGATATTGTTCTTACATTATAATTTGAAACTAAAAAAAATTCTCAGTATGTGTTGCTCAGTTGGAAGGATCTTTATTTTGTTTGGAATGAAAGGAGTAACAAAGAGTTTCTCAGAAGACATAACAAAATGTATACATCACTTAAAAATTATGGAAAAAATTTATCAAGAAAGTCAAGACAAAAGTTCTTAGATTGTAGACATTGTTAGCTTTTCTGGAGTCTTTATTGTAACTTAATTATAAAGGAAGAGGATTCCTAGGTCAGCTGATAGCAATTTGGTAGCAGAGTATGGGAGAAGGTACCTGGGTTGGAGTCCATGAATCTGGGTTCCTCCTATCTGACATGTCTGACCCTGTATGAATTTCACGAAGTATTCTTATCAGTGAATTGGGTATAATGAAAATATTATCTTACTTAGAAAGGATTAAAGGAGTCAATGGGTGTTAAATGAACTTTGTGAACTCCAAAGTGATATTCAAATGCTAGTTTATGGGCCAGAAGGGGCTTGAATGGGTCTGCCGCCCTGGATCACCTTCCCATGGGCTGGCACCCAGGCATCACACTGCTCTGGACACTGGCTGGCAGGAGCCTAAAACAAACAAACAAAAAACTTGTTTATGTGTTCCTTAGGGGACATGAGTCACCATTATTTCTCATTTCTCAGAATTTGCTGACATTTCAAGTAGATAAGAACTCTGGCTAGATATTGTTGATATTCCCTTTTCTTTCTGTTGCAAATAATTTCTTCTTATTCTGTTCACCCCATGACTAATGCTTTTCTGTACACATTCTTCTTTCCTATTTTACATCTCCTGACCATATCCCAGGCATATTATGATCAAGTACCATCTTTATCATCTCAACAACCTCAAGATTTTAGGAAAACATAAAATCTATGGCTTTTAATCATTAAAAAGATAGTGACTCATTTCAGAATGGAGATAGAGGGTCAAACATTAATCAGAAAAGATTATGGTGGTTCTAAACCCAGCATTTTGAGGCTTATATTTCTATGGTTACAAATTAAATTATGTGAGGTAATTATTATTTAAACAATACAGCTTTACTGTGTAGTATTGCTTTAGACCAATTCAAAAGGATAGACCTAAAGGGTATAGTGCTGCAAAAATGGAAATCATTAAATGTATTAGAATTTTAAATATAGAGTCACTTCTTCCATAATGTGGTACATGTGTTCTTAAAAATAAACATATGGAATTTTATGAAAAAGATAGCATTGCAGTGGAACTCAAATTCTAAATGATTTTACAAGGGAAAAGATGTAATAAAAACTTAATAAAAAGTGCTAAAACATCTTACTCTAAGTGTGTTACTTAGATTCCAAATAATATAAAGTAATGATAGAGTAGATATAGATAAGCATTGCAGTTTATTTCGGAAAAAAGGCATTAAGTTTGCTTGGTATGGATGTGTTTGCTCAGTTGCTCAGTTGTATCTGACTCTTTTCAGACCCCTTGGACTGTAGCCCGCCAGGCTGCTCTGACCATGGAATTCTCCAGGCAGGAATACTGGAGTGGGTTGCCATTTCCTCTCCCAGGGGATTTTCCCAAACCAGGGATCAAACCCACGTCTCTTACGCCTCCTTCATTGGCAGGCAGGTTCTTTAGTACTGAGCCACCCAGGAAGCCCAAATGTAGTGAAGTGTGATATTTGTAGGATCTTTAAGAAATGGAAGGAAGCACATCATTATTATGAAGGTAAAATTTGTGTCACTAGAGTGACACATATACTTATTGCTTGGTCCTGCAAATGAGACTGGATGCTGAGTGGTGCCTTTCTGTGGCAGCATTATGTCTGTACCCTCAATCTTTCATAAGCACACTCCAGGGCCCCTTAGAACAGATGATGGCTGTAGTGTATCCATCTCTTGTTTTAATTACTCTTCTATTTTGCCCTGATGGTGCAGGCCATGGATTTCCTTAGGTCTGTTCCTTTGGAGCTGTTAACATTCATTTTCATTTCTTTCAAAAGTTTTTCTTACTTACTTTTCAATATCGAAGACCCTCTGATCTTTATCATATTTAGATTGTGTTTTTTTTAAATACTTTTAATGGGAAAAGTACATAAACCCAGGAGTATAGCATAATATATACTTACAGCACAATACATATGGTAAAGAAATTAAGGAAGAATATAAGGTATATGAATATTTTGTGTATTCCTTGGCAGATTATTGTGTTCAAATGAGTAGTGTGTTTCTCTCTCATCCATTGTTCTTTGGAGTAGAAAGTATAGCCCCTTGTAAAAAAATTTGTGTGAGTTAACATGGTTTTCTATTTTGCTGGTTTTATCCACCTATTTATCCTCAGCATATTAACAAATTCAGCCATTACAGATAAAATAGAAAGAAAAACAGTACCGTTTTCTAAAGCATAAGATTCCCTAAGTTGAATGTGATTGATTGTTAAGGAAAACCATGCATCATTTAAGAAGTTGTACTAAACTATTTCATTTGATAATTTATCAACAACTCCCTCTTCTGTCCCTGCAGAAGGTGAGATCAAAATCCTCTCTGGGTAAGATGGGTTGGTAAGAAAGTTATATATAGTTGAGAGTTCTAAGAAGATCTGTACCTTGATACCTACTCCTTGCCTGGTACACACTTGAGAAAGGAGAAAGAGAAGATGCCAACTACATGTGTGTATCTAAAAACAATAGTGAATCTGTTCCAACTTTCATTTAGAAACCTAGAAGCATTATGACACGAGAGCCAAGGGGCAATCCCGGGTAGTCCCATCAAATACTGTAACCTCAAATAATCATGGAAGAACACCTAAGTATGTATCTGCTCCTGGGAAGGTGCGATGGAGTGAAAGGCAGTAGACCTCAAATGGACTTGTGGCTGAGATGAAGTCTTGGCTGTGAATGATGGCATGGACTGTATGGCCAGGGAGTAGACATCTCAACTGATGCAGGGAAGCAGATAACTCAGTTGATGACAATTTGGAGGGAGTGATGACAGCAGACTCCAGATGGGGTGATGTTTATATTTCAGTGGGTACTTGACAGGGGGTGAGCTACCTTCCTCTATTGTTATTTATTCATTGAAAAACCAAACATTTATTCAGTTCTGACACTATCTTTGTTGTAGGCACTGTCAGAAAGTACCTAATCTATATTAGCCTTCAAACTCCATCCTAGAGAGAAAGAATTAACTTTCTGTTTTGCAGCATACCATACATTACACACAATTACTTTGTCCCTTGCATGAGAATGTGTGCTCCAAGAGAGGAACAAGCATTCCTATTGCTTATTACAAAATTTAGCACATAGCAGGTGTCCAACGATAACTGATTGAAGAAAACTAATGACTCAGAAATAATGAAACTCTAGAAACAGACATGAATTATAGAAAAATAAAATCTTATTTGTATATCTGAGTTAATGACTGGAAGATTACTATCTTCAAGAGTCAAATAAGACCATTAAGTCATAAAATTATCTTTATGTATCAAAAGTAAGATGGTGAGCGAATAAAGCCAGAAAACTTTTCTATGTGTGTCTACCTAGTGTTAGGGGACAACCTGCCTCAACATACATAAATCTGTGGGATGATATCTTTGTTTGATGTTAGAGGCGGGAATATGTGGTATGTATGTAGCAGTTTAGTGAGGAGGAGCATAATTAATATGGGTGGTCTTGACTGTTGTCTAGACCTCTGCCACCTATTATAATCATTGCTATATGTAGCTATCAAATACTCTACAAGTATCTAATCCAAATGGAACTATGCTGCAAGTGTAAACTGCACACTGGATTTAAAAACTTATTAATAGTACAAAAATACAAAATATTTCAATTTTTAAAATTTTGATTACATGTTAAGATAATATGCATATATTTGTTTAAATAAGCATACTTCTAAATTAACTTCAGCTTCTTCTACTTTTGACTACTAGAAATTTAAATATTATATGTGTGACTTGCATTTTAATTCTACTGGGCACTGAACAAAATGGTCTAGACCATTTTGCTCAGACACATTGACTGTGCTCAGCTTTGTACCTCGGACAAGAATGTATCCCTGTCGCTTGATCTGACAGTGTTGCTCCAGTAACTGCGTACCTCCGTTTGACCTTCTTTTGCTCTGGGGACTAATGAACTTATGTGGACATATCATCTAATTATTCCAGATAAGCTCTGATTACTTCAGGAGTTCACCATTCCTAAGTAACAGCTCAAAAAATAAATTAATTGAATGATAAAATTTACAGTTCATATCTAGGAATTATATATGTTTATTCTTTAAGTTACTTATTGTCACATTGGTAAATATTCATTTTCTGTATTGAACATAAAATTAGCAATGAACTCGCCAAAAGACAGGTGTTTATTTTCCCTTGGCTTTTTCTTTTTCTTTTTTTAGCAAATGAAACCTCAACTTCAGAGAGAATCATACATGGGTTAGGTATATTATAGTTAATGTAGAAGGTATTCACTTCCACATGGTTTCAGTGACAAAACTAAGCAAATAGGGGTGTGTGTAAAGATAGGACTGTAGATACCATAGGAAGTATAATTAATTCAGACATTTATAAAAGAAATAAATTTTTAACCATTGCAGGCAGGGCAGCAGCATAACCTCTTGAATGGCTGAACTGCTCTGTGTCTGTTGCTATGTCTCCAGAATTAGTTGAAAGGATAATTTCAAGAATTACATGACTAACATGCACATTTAAAAATTCTATTTAGGAAAAAAGAATTATGTTCACCCAGGTCACCTAAATAGGCAGACTATACTAATCAAATCACTTGGATAATTACTGTAATTTCCACATCTTTGAATTTATTTAGTGAAAGTTGTGTAACAAGAAAAGTATATTTGGAGAGAGGTATCTGGTATAACAATGTTCATTTTAGTAAAGATGAAAACTAAAGAGGTGAAGTTCAGTGTTGCACAATGACTAAATGGAACCTAGATTAAAACTAAGGTTTTCTGGTCCTCAGATTTTTTCCTCAGTGGAATCTAAAGGCAGGAAAATGTTCCAAATGTCTTCTAATAATCTCCACTGCTCCAAGGTCCAAGTTATGTTAGAAAGAATAATTTCTTATTAACTATTATTTTTCTCTTTGGGCACTGATACAATTAGGTTTGTACAATTAGAAACAGTCCAAAAAATTAAAGGAAATTTATTTTTTCAGGCAACAGTGTCTCTATTCATTTTATATCCCATTAGCTAATTCCTCCATTGCGAAATGTATTGGAACCAAATTTTTGTCACATAGATGTTATAAGGTCAGTTTTTTCAATGTGTGTAATAGAATTACAGAAATAAACACGTCTTGAATTCTAAATTTTATTAGCAATATTCACTTGGTTGACTCTGGTTTTTATTTACTTATCAGTGAATACTTTTTCTATAATAGAGATTGCTTTTATATTGCTTTGTTAATAATTTCTCACTTTCTTTTAATATATACTATAACCTTACAATTTTCTCAAGTCATTGATATGGCAAACAATGGCTATTATTGCCTATTTATCCATTTGTGAACTTTTGATTGCTATGTGTCTCACTGTGTTCCTCCTCAGGTTTATCCTGCCTGGAACTCTGTGCTTCCTGAATTTTGTTGATAGCCATTTTCTTTCCTATGTTAGGGAAGTTTTCAGCTATTATTTCTTCAAATATTTTCTCAGGTCATTTCTCTCTTCTCCTTCTGGGACCCCTACAATGTGAATGTTGGTGAGTTTAATGTTGTCCCAGAGGTCTCTCATTAAGACTCTTACTAAAGTTTTAATTCTTATGATTCTATTCGTATTTTCTCATAAGCCTTCTTTCTGATTTAGTTTTGTATTTGGCTTTATTATTTTCCTTTTTATTTCCTTTCCCGATCCTAGGAGTCACTGTATTTCTTGTCATTGTCAATAGAACATTGACATAGAAGAGAAAAGGAATATAATTGCCTGAATTTGCTTTAATGTTTGCTCTGAGAATCAGGTAATTTATATTTATTTCTGCTTGCCAAATATACTAGCTTCCTATTTTGTCTAGACACTGTGTTTGATATGAGAAGGTATAAATGTGAATGATGCTATCCAAAACTATAGATTTATGATGGAAAAACGTAATCTGCATTTTCTTTCCAGAGACTGAAAAACCATAACTCATGTTTTCAATTTCTTTTTAGAAATATTCAAACAATTCTCTTAGAATGCAAAGTGAATAGTATTCTTACTTTAAAGATAGCTTTGTGCATTAATACTTCACATTTCCCCCCCAGTTTTACCAAAAAATAGTTGACATACGTCACTGTGTAAGTTTAAGGCCTACAGCATAACGATTTGATTTACATTTGTGAAGTGATAGGGTCGACTAACATCTGCCATCTCATAAAGTCCAGTGGTCATGTATGGATGTGAGAGTTGGACTGTGAAGAAAGCTGAGCACCGAAGAATTGATGCTTTTGAACTGTGGTGTTGGAGAAGACTCTTGAGAGTCCCTTGGACTGCAAGGGGATCCAACCAGTCCATCCTAAAGGAGATCAGTCCCGGGTGTTCATTGGAAGGACTGATGCTGAAGCTGAAACTCTAGTACTTTGGCTACCTCATGCAAAGATTTGACTCACTGGAAAAGACTCTGATGCTGGGAGGGATTGGGGGCAGGAAGAGAAGGGAACGACAGAGGATGAGATGGCTGGATGGCATCACTGACTCGATGGACATGGGTTTGGGTGGACTCTAGGAGTTGGTGATGGACAGGAAGGCCTGGTGTGCTGTGGTTCATGGGGTCGTGAAGAGTCGGACACGACTGAGCGACTGAACTGAACTGAACTGAATATCTTCAGAGTTCATCTATGTTGTTACAAATTGTAGAATTGCCTTATTTTTTATGGCTGAATAATAGCCCATTGTGTGTATATATGTGTGTGTGTGTATACCATAGGGGCTTCCCTGGTAGCTCATCTGGTAAAAAGTCTGCTTGCAATGCAGGAGACCCTGGTTCGATTCCTGGGTTGGGAAGGTATGTATATACACACCATAACTTCTTCATCCATCAACAGATACTTAGGTTGTTTCCATGTCTACTGTAAATAATGCTGCTATGTACATTGGGGTGCAGATATCTTTTAGAGTTAATGTCTCAGTTTTATTTGAATACGTTACCAGAAGTGGAATTACTAGGCCAGGTGGTAGTTCTTACATTCCAACAACATTGTGAGGGGTCCCTTTCTCCACATTCATACTAGCATTTGTTATCTCTTTTTTGATGATGGATTTTCTAACAGGCATACAGTGATATATCCCATTATGGTTAAATTTTCATTGCCCTGATGACTGTATTTTCATGTACCCATTGCCGTTGAATATATATTCTTTGGAAAAATATCTATTCAGGTCATTTGCCATGATTTTTTGCACATGAATGGTATGAGTTTTTAATATATTTTTGATATAAACTGCTTATCAGATATGGTTTTAAAATATTTTTTATTGTTCCGTAAGTCTTCATTTTAATGATGGCTTCTTTTGCTGTGCGTACGCTTTTTAGTTGGATGTGGTCCCATTTATTTTGATTTTGTTGTTTATGCTTTGTGTTTGCAGTTCAGTTACTATGTTGTAAAAATTTGCTTTTTTATTTTTTGGTTTCTATTGCTTTGTCAATCTTCTCATTTTTTGTTTTCTTAATTTCATTTAGTTGTCTTGTCTAAGCATTCTTGTAGGTCATTAAACTTCCTTATGAGGGTTATTCTCCATTCACTGTCTGATAGTTCATAGATTTCCATTTTTTGTGTGTGTGTGTGTGTGTGTGAAGTCATTTCAGTCATCTCTGACTCTGTGTGACCCCATGGACTGCAGCCTGCCAGGCTCCTCTGTCCATGGGATTCTCCAAGCAAGAATACTGGAGTGGAGTGTCGTGCCATTCTCCCGGGGATCTTCGCCATTCAGGGGTCGAAAGAGTGCCTGCTATGCCTAACGTGCATTAGCAGGCAGGTTCTTTACCACTAGAGTCACCTGGGAAGCCCTCCATTTCTTCGAGATCAGTAGTTCAGCTCAGTTCAGCCTCTCAGTTGTGTCCGACTCTTTGCGACCCCATGGACTGCAGCACACCAGGCTTTCCTGTTCGTCACCAACTCCCGGAACTTGCTCAAACTCATGTCCATCAAGTCAGTGATGCCATCCAACCATCTCATCCTCTGTCTTCCCCTTCTCCTCCCGCCTTCAATCTTTCCCATCATCAGTCTTTTCTAATGAGTCAGTACTTCTCATCAGGTGGCCAAAATATTGAAGCTTCAGCTTCAGCATCAGTCCTTCCAATGAATATTCAGGACTGATTTCCTTTAGGATTAACAGATTTGATCTCCTTGCAGTCCAGGGGACTCTCAAGAGTCTTCTCCAACACCGAAGTTCTAAAGCATCAATTCTTCAGCACTGAGCATTCTTGATAGTCCAACTCTCACATCCATATGTGACTACTGGAAAAACCATAGCTTTGACTAGACAAATCTTTGTTTGCAAAGTGATGTCTCTGATTTTAAATATGCTGTCTAGGCTTGTCATAGCTTTTCTTCCAAGATAAGTTATTAAAGCTTAATTAGTCTCATTTGGTGGGCTTCCCAGGTGGCATTAGTGGTGGAGAATCCACCTGCCAGTTCAGGAGACATAAGAAACGTGGGTTTGATTGCTGGATTGAGAATATTCCCTGGAGGAGAAAATGACAACCCACTTCATTATTCTCTCCTGGAGAATCCCATGGACAGAGGAGTCTGGAGGGCTGCAGTCCATGAGGTTGCAAAGAGTCAGACACCACTGAGCTTCTGAGGACATAGTCTCCTTTGGCTGTGTCATATTTACCTGGCTTTTCGTGATCGTTGGTTCCTTACATCGGTATCTATACACTCGAGCAATGGGGTTCCTTTTCCAGACTTTATAGGTTTGCTTTGGCAGAAATGAATCTTCAGCAATCAGTTAAGTTTGAGTGTTTCTGCTGATATTGTCATTAGGCAGGTGGGATCTACTATTATGGTCTATATTTTGGTGAAGCAAATCATTCAAACTCAGAGATAGAGGATCGGGAGTGTGCCGCTGGCTGAGAATAGTTGGGTAGGACTGCAGGCCCAGTTCCCTATCACAGTGAGGCTGTGCTGTGAACTTTGCCATTGCTTGGATTTTCTGGACAGGCTCACTAGATGGTTGAGACTGAGCACTATATGCAGTTGTAGAAGGAGCTGTGAATTAGATTCCCTCCCCTAATAGAGCAGCAGGATGAAGCCCTGGGCCTGCACAGCTTGTTGTTCAGGGACCCAAATCAGGGAAGAGTGTGCACTGGATTCTTGGGTCGGGTGAGGCCACTGGTTTTGCTGTGCAGATGGGGAAAACCATGGGCTGTGGTCTTGGCTCAAGTGCCATCGTAGCCAGGACTGTTGAGTACGCGGTTCCCCATGTGCTCTGGTTAGCTTCCCTGGTTAGGCATGCCAGAAACCATATTTAGTAATGAGTGGGGCTACAAATCAGCTTCCCTGTCCAGGCACAATAGAAGAAGGAGCTTTAAAACTGGTAAAGCTGCTGGTTGTTTTGACTCAAGCTGACCTGTGCCCCAAATTCCCTTGCTGATCAAATCCCCTGGTTTTGTTCTATCATCTCTGGTTGCCCTTTTTTTGGCTTGAGTACTGTTGGGCTGCACAGACAGATTCCACATGTTCTTGCCAGCCCTTCTGGTCATGGTGCCGGGAGCCAAAGAGGGTAGGTGGAGCTCTGTCTCAGCTTCCTTACCTGGGTGGGAAGGAGAGGGGCCATTCTAAGGCAACTCTCAATTTCGCAGATAGGTTCTCTGGGTAGGAAGGGTTCAAGAGCTACCCTCACTCTTGACTATAAATGATTTCCCCTGCACATGTGTAGCATGAAAATCCTCCATACCCAGTACTGGCTCTGCTCTGGGAGTGACGGGCTTTGCCCACCTGCCTTTGGGCCTGTGCACCACTGGGCTGAACACTTTCCTGGTGTTCTCACCAGCCCGTCTGGCCAGGCAGGGTGTGACTTACTGCCTTGCCTGCACACGGGCTCTAGGGATGGCCGCACTCCTTGTTTGAGGATCTGAGTCAAGCAGATCTGCTCCCTACTGAGTCTCCTGGTCAGAGTGTGCTGCCACGCTGGTTCTGCAGATGAGCAGATTTGTGGATTAGGGATAACTACTTACACGCTGCAAGTGCAAACTCAGTCTGCAAACATCCCTGTGCTGGTTGCTGCAAGCCCCTCTTCCCTTCTCTGTAACAGTCAGATTCCCAGTGGTTGAGCCCTACAGATTCCCATGTAATCCTCTGTGCACTAAGATCTGAGTAGTGATTCCCACAAGGCAGGGGGAGGCCCAAGTGTTCCCCTGGCGTCTCTTTTCTTCTTGGAGGAGCTGGACACTCTGAGGAGACCTCTCTGCGGTGCTGTGATGAGCCAGGGAGGAGGCGAGGTGGTCAACATGACCTTCTAATGCAGTCTGGTGTCTTGTTCTTGAATAATTTTTAGTTGTTCCTCTTGTGACAGGGAGTGAAGTCAGGAACAATCTATGCTACTGTCTTGGTGACTTCACTCATAACACACACACACATATTTCCCCACTCTACTTTTCAACTTCCAATTTGTGAAGAACACTGATCATTCCAATATCTTACACTAAGAAAACCATTGCAGCTAAATGTTTCTCTTATACTTTGTAAAGCAAGCATGAACGAATAAAAGAAAGTATGGAAATTTATGGTAACACTTGAAAATGTGTGATTTATGCTAAAATGTCACCACAAAGACTGAACGTGCTATTCGGGAATTATTCAACACTTTCACCCTAGATATAATTTGCTCTTTTTAAATATGTTAAGACATTTTAATCTGTAGTCAGGTATGAGATGTTTTGTTTTGTTTTTTATTAAATGGTCACTGTTCCATGCAGCTAAAAGATGAATGATCAAAGATGGGAAGAATAATTTTTATGACTCCTCTTTTAAATGAAGGTTGCACTGAGTCAGCTTAGAATCTGTGCTCAAATGTGGAATGGAGTTTTCCATCTTTATACTAAATTTTCGTTTTACCCCTGGTAAATCAAACCATAATAGTATAGAGTTGTTAATAACCAAAGATTAAAATGAGATTTTCTAGTTTTGCTTCCCAAAGATACACACACACACACACACACACTCACTCACACACACATATATGTGTATATGTGTATTTATCTAATATCTGTTTTATTGAAATACTAGTATTAGATGAAATATTACATAGCCAGTAAATGGATTAAGTTTTGGCTATGGTTATATCTGTTTACATAGAAAGAAAGGGACAACTTGGACACTTTAAATGGATATTTCATTAATTTTTTTTTATAGTACGCAATAGCTAAATAGTAACAGCCACAGTATCTTTTTATAGGTTACAGGTAATGCTGTTTCATACTTTTATACAGCAAGTATCAGACTCTGTGGTTCATCCCTCTGGGGATTATGTTTTACTTCTGACTTCAATTAGACAGTTCTGTTGGGACCCAAGATATAATATTTCCCTTCTTGGCCTCCAGGGCAAAATGAGGAAAGTAGGCAGGAAATGCAGAGTGCCTAATCTAGGCTGTAAAATCTGTCAGATCACTCACTGGTCATAAGTAACCAGTGGCAGTCACGTTTGAGAGCAGAAAGGAAACCAAAGTCTCCTTAGAAGTACAGTTGGTAAAAACTCAGATTCTATAGTGAAATATAAGCAATTATCTTTAGGAGAGATGATTTTTTCAAGTAATAAGGTCACTGATACACTCATGAAGTGACATACTAACGTAGACAAAGGTGGGACAAAATGCTATTGAGAATAAAATGAAAATTAAAAAGTATAAGTGGAAAAGTCCAAACCAAACCAATAGATTTTTAGCTAAATTCTTTAGCTGAAATAAGGAGTTTCATTACATCTTTATGAATAGAGGTAGGGTATTTATTTTATAACCCCATCTTCATTATATTGAGTTTTATATAATTATGCTAAAGCTAAGTGGTTAAGTGTATGGTAAACTGTGTGTGGTTTTCATTTCATAAAAGGGTTTCCATCACTCCTGTACCTCCATAAAATCCTGAATCAAACAGCTCTCTAGAGATGGAGTGGGGCCAAATAACTATAGCAATTTCCAACAGATGGCCAGTTAGGTCTGAGTTACTGAGATAACTTATATCTTTTAGACTGAACCCCATTTATTATTTCCTTTTAACCTTTGTGGAGCCAATCAAATTAAATATTTGACACAGAAGTCTTTAAAGCAAAACTATTTACTGGATGGAAGCAATCAAAACAGGAAGGGGAAGATTGCCCTTCTGGGATCCAGAGATATGGTACTTCTCAGAGCAGAGTTGTCTCTAGGTTTCATACAAGAGAACAATAAATAAATTAGAACAAATTTGTCTTTGATTAGTTGTGGTTGCCTGACCAGCCTGGGTTTCCATGGTGATCTTCCCAGAGACAATATGTGAGAGTAGAAATGGGTTTCATTTTAGTATCAAGGGAACCCTTTTTCTGTGATTAGCCTCAAACTGCTCAGCAGCTCACCTGGGCTCTGTGTATAAAATGGAATAAAATGTCAAATTGGTCACTTTATCCATGTGCCCTAATAGGAAATGCTCTGCCTATGTCCCTTTGGGTCTTGTGTTTGCTTTGTGTTCATTGAATGAAGTTACTTGACCTTTTTCATGTTGACTTGATGTAGATCTTTTCACACACACAACTCTCCCACACACAATTTTACCCAAACAGGGTTCCTTGACCTTTATTATATCCAGGGAAGATTTCTGGGCTGTCTTTTTCTCCTTCTAGTTCATTAAACGAATCTGACCAACAAAATTATTTAATTCATCTTTTTTGATTAGATAATTCACACAGTATACAGGGCTTCCCAGGTGGCTCAGTGGTAAAGAAGCCACCTGCTAATGCAGGACACCTGGGTTCAATCCCTGGGTTGGGAAAATCCCCTGGAGTAGGAAATGACAACCAGCTCCAGTATTCTTGCCTGGAAAATTCAATGGACAGAGGAATCTGGCGGGCTACAGTCCATGGGGTCACAAAGAGTCAGACATGACTGAGCAACTCAGCACCCACATATGCAGCATATGCACATTTCAAAAGGCATAAAAATGTGTACACTGGAAAGCATATCTTTCTCTCACTCCTATAACACAGTTTCCCATATTCCCCCTTCAAGAGCGGATTCTGTTATAGAGTGATATGTCGTTTATAACTTCATCCATGATTTTCTAGAGACCCTTTCAACTTCTCTTTCTTTCTCTACCATCCTTCCTCCCTGTTTGCTTCCTCCCGTCTACAGCATTCTCTCCTCGCTGCTCTGCAACTTGATTTTTGTTTAATTTAACATTATGTCTTGGACATTTTTCCTTATCAGTTTATAAAATAGCCTAATGCTTTTAATGGACGCTTTATTCTCTTGTTTGGATATACTTTAAAGTGTTTATCCAGTTTCTTATTGATACTCATTTAGGTTATTGCCAGTATTTTGTTTTACAAATAATGCAGCAGTGAATACTTCTGTACATGTGTCTTGTAGCTTCTGTACCTCTGGAGATAAAACGAAGTGGTCAATATATTTATACTACCTTCTTCTTCTTTTTTCTTCTCCCAGTTCTCTAAATTTCTAACATTTCTCAATACTGGATTTATGATATTTACATTTGCTTATGTAATAATAACTTGTCCATTTGTTCTAGTCTTAGTCTTATGTTTTAACAGACTTGGTGCTCACCATCAATCCTTTTGAAAGTTTCTTTGGAACTTATTTGGCTGAAGTTGGTCCTTTAATAGTTCTTCAAGAAAGCATCTTGAGAACTATGTTCCCTGAGGTATTGTGCATTTACTGTTGTTTATATTTGAATAACAGTATGAATACTACTTAAATTCTTTTCTCACACTCTTCTGATCTCTTCAAAAGACTTAATTGCTCACTACATTTTAGAATTGGATTTTGCCATACAGAAGGAAGTTTGATACCAGTTTTATTTACTTCTGATTTAAGTGACTTGATCTTTTCTTCTGGATGTCCAGAGAATTCTTTCCTTATCTTTGCTACCCAGTGAATCTGTGTCTTTGTATCATTCTCTGTCATTTATTTTTGTTGTTTATTATTGGTAGAGTGGATATACTCTTTGAACCTATAAATTTAAATCCCCTTTTCTTTTAGGGAAGTTTCTTGAATTTTATTTTTGTATATTTGTTCTCTTTATCACTTAATATTTTTTTCTTGGGGATTCCAACTATTCAAATGTAATATATATCTTTTGCTTTCTCTCCACATGTATCATTTGTTATTATTCCTTTTATCATTTTCTTAATCCTTTGCCTTTTATGTCTTTTACTCTGTTTTCGCAACTGTCTGATATCCTTCTTGCTACCCCCAAAGTGGCTTTCATTTCCATGATAAGCTTAGTTTTTATATACCCCTTTCCTAAATTGTGCCAGCTTTTTTTTCCCCTAAGTTGTCTTCTCATTCAGGTATTCAATGAAATACATATGTGAAACAAGGCACTATTATATGTGCCAGATCACTATTATACAGACAAGTGACAGAGTAAAAGGAGATAAAAGTTTATCCTCTCACAGAGCTTACATTATAGTTGGCTTTTGTATTTCTGCCTTGACTCTCTTTTGTATATGTAATTGTGTGTGTGTGCATGCTAAGTCATGTCCGACTCTTTGTGACTCCAGGGACTGTAGCCCTCCAGGCTCTTCTGGTCCATGGAATTCTCCAGGCAAGAATACAGGAGTGGGTTGCCATTCCCTTCTCCAGGGAATCTTCCTGACCCAGGGATTGAATCCAGGTCTCCTGCATTGCAGGCAGCTTCTTTACCATCTGAGCCACCTGGGAAGCTCATATATGTGATTACTTCATTGGATTTCTATAAAATTCACTACAGTATTTTTATTTGATTCATGAAAAGTAATTCTTTTGAGTACAGATTTTCTACCATCTGTTTTCCTTTTAACTTTTTGGTAGCCTCATTGTAGACCCTATGTCTGTTATGGGTTCTTTTTATTGCTCATCTTTGAATGACATCATTCATTCCTTCTAGACCAATTATTTATATGATCTATTTTTGGATGGGTGAGAGAGTTATTAGATCCATGTTTTAGTTGGGGGGTCAGCAAACTAATTTTAATGTGGTCCATATCCTTGTTTTGTACAGTCTGTGAATGTGGAATGGATTTCATATTTTTAATGAATTGGAAGGAAAAGGAGGAAGAGGGAGTTGTTGCAGAGACTGTATGTGGCCCACAAAGCATAAAATATTCATTATCTCATCTGTTGCAGAAAAAGTTTGCCAGTTTCTATTTCATGCTAGCAGTGGTTCTTATTATAAAACAAAATAATGTGTTAATGAGTTTGTTAGCCTTCATTTATTCCAGGAAATTGAGATTACCAGTGCAAAGGAGCTCTCATGAATCTCTCTACTCTAGCTTGCCTCAGAAACTGTCCACTTCCTTCAAATATGGCTCTGTGTGGTGTGTATGGATATGTCTGTGTATGATTTATCATTCACCTTTCTATTTTATACCCTGTTTTTAGAGACAATGATAGAATTGGTCAAGAAATATTTTGCTACCAGCACATATATAAATTTCATTTATGCAGATGAAAGATTATTGCTATTGCTTACAAGTATATGTCACTTGCTTTGGAAAATAGTGCTCTGATGCGTTTCTCTGAGTCCTGCAGCCAAGGATGTATTCTCAGGGATTGTTCTGACACTTCTTTTGTACTTTTCCTACATTTTCAGCTTTCACTCATGTATTATAATTTGACTTACAAATATTAAATCAAAGGTAGGCAATGGGTTTCTATATCTTATTCTCGTAGTTGTTTTCATACGGTTGCTTAAAAGAGGAAGAGGAAAATATCTACCTTAGTACCAAATTTTAAATAAAATCTCTACATGTTTATAAACATGCAAAACCTTTACTTTGGAATATGTTGTCAGAAAACTTTCAGGAATAAAGATAGTAAAGTGAAATAGTAAGGATGATAGGAATGCCAGTGTAAGTTGATATTACTGTGAATAAACAGATACTGCTTATCAGACTGCCTCACAAATATCTATCCAGTACACAGTGCTATTTTTGCACATATGGAAAATCCTTCAGAGCTCTATATGGTTGGTTGATTAAATTCCACTTAATGATTTCAGTGACCAGAAGGAAAACATAAGGAATATGTGAATGACTTGTCAGAGTTTGAGAGACTTGTTCTGTAAACCAGCATGCCCTCGGTGCCTACACTGTATAGCATGCTATGCTGGGCGCCAGTTCACTCTGGACTTGTCATCAAGCAGATCATTGTGCCACTAAAGGCAAGAGGAAATGGTTTCAACTAGACATGTAATTGATATAAAATGAATTGCTTAGTGTGCGAGTTTAAAAAGAAGAATACATACATGGAAAACTCTGTAATAGTAACCCGCTTTCATCTGCAGTTTTGTTTTCTTTGGTTCCTGTTAATAGCAATCATCTGTGATCTGAAAATATGAAAAGGAAAATTCCAGGAATAAACAATTCATAAGTTTTTAATTGTGTGTCATTCTGAGCAGTATGATCAAATTTTGTGCTGTCTTGCCCAGGATGTGGATAATTCCTTTTTCTAGCATATCCTGCCTACTAGGCACTTAATAGATATCTCACTTATCAGATTGACTGTGGTATTACGGTGCTTCTTCAAGGAGCCCTTATTTCACTTAATAATGTCCCCAAAGTGCACAAACATTGAAGCTGACTGCCTATCAATAATTATTTTAAACACAAATGGATTAAATTCTCCAAAGTGCTTCCTTTAATTGAAAAGGTTAAAGTTCTCAACTTAATAAGGAAAGAAAAAAGTACTGTATGCTGAGGTTGCTATAATCTGTGGTAAGAATGAATCTTCTATCCATGGAATTAAAGAAAGGAAAAAATAAATCATGCTAGTTTGGCTGTTTTGTGCCATAAACTGCAGAAGTTAGGGCCATAGTAAATAAGTGCTTTTTTAAGATGGAAAATGCATTGCATTTATACAGTAGGATATTTGGAGATGGAGAGAGGGAAACCGTATTCACATTACTTTTGGTACAGTATACTCCTATACTTACCCTACTTTATTATTATTGTTTTTAATATCTTACTATGCCTAATTTATAAATTAAACTTTATCATAGTTGTATGTGTATATGAAAAAAAAAACATATATAGGATTTGATACTCTGCATGGTTTCAGGTATCTACTAGGGGTCTTGCAACATATCCCTCCAGATAAGGGGGGACTGCTATATTTGAAGTAATGAGGACCTTGGGAGAAAATAAGATAGTGAAGTATCATGACCACTAACTTTTCTTCTAAGGCTCTTGACACATAGGGTGAAAAATTAAGATAGCTAGGTGACTCCATTCAAAAGTGTAATTGAGAAAAAGAATGAGATTAACTTCATACTGAAGTTTGTTTTACTTCTTCACACACATTAACCTATGCAGTGAAGTTAAAATCCTTTAAATTTCAGATTGTGGATCTTATTTGAAATCAATTGAACTTAGCTTAATTTTCAACATTTTCCAATTGCAACGTGTTTCCAATATAATTAAAAAGTAAGTTTGTTCTGCAATGAACAATGGGATACATGTGTCTTTTTCAATTTTGGTTCTATATTCTGTCTCCCACCCTCATTTTCATGAAGGATGTGAATTTTTTTTTTTAATTTGCATAGTAACATTTACTTCTTTTCTGCTCCATGGAGGAATATAATTAAAACAGTGAAAAGCATTGAGCTGATGGTTCATAATGCACTAATTCATGATAGTGTATTAGCATTCTGATTAAAATAAACTACCTAATGAAACTGGAGAAAGATTTCATTCTCACCCTTCTCATTATATGTATGGTGAGTTCTGCGATTCAGGCGATGTTGCAGCAGAGAGGCTATCGTAAGTGAATGCTGCTTAGGAAGCTATTCAACGGGAGTTTTTAAACAGCTGTTCCCAAGCTTCATTAAGACTCATTATGAGTTGTCATGTAATGGAGAACTTATATTTTTTGATGATCTCTGCATACCAGTAAAGATAAAAGTATGTCTTAAGGCAGAACTAAAAAGAACAGAAGTTGGTACATATTAAAAATAGATTACTAAAATGCCCTAGTTAGCTGGCACAGACCTTAAAAGCTCAGTACAATCATTCAGATTTAAAGGGAAAGATAAAAAGTGACTAAATTCACTGAGCTTTTAATACATCAACTGTTATATTTTAGGGGAAAAGCTCTATTCTTTCATATGAAAGCTACCTGGGGGCCCCAAAGATTGATCTGCACCTCTTATGATGGGAATTGAGAGAGCTGGCATGATCACAGCTGAGAAGGGGCATTCTGATGGCTTTTCTAATTGCTACCTTGGTTTCAAGTGCAGCTAAGAGTAGTGTCTTCCCTCCATGCATCACACTCAAGACACTTTTCTCATACCACACAAAGTGAAAGGTGATCTCAGTTCTTGGTTGAAGCATGAGAATCATTGATACATATAGATCTGAACCCACAAGGACCTCCAGAATGAACATATACATAGAATGGACTCAGAAAAATGTATTTTGGGGAGCAGGAGATAAAGGGTGTTGGTTTGAAGTTTCAGAGCTGTTTTTGCAGAGCAAGCACACTTTTTTTTTTTTTAACTTACATTGTCAATAAAAGCAGTTAAAAATTTAAATGGATGTCTTTATAGTTCATGAAAAGTAAGAAAACATTAAGTATACATATCAAATGTTAAAACTGTAAGAATTTGAGCATTATACAAGGGATAATGAAAATTAAAGATCATCGCTTCAGCTCCAAAACCATTGCCTAGAACTGCCATTCTCCCATCAAATGTAGCGCTTTCTCACAAGCACAGTCACCAGGAGCAATCCTGTTAGGGCCATCTGTGTATCCAAGGTCCCTAAAATATAACAGGGCCATCTGTGTGTCCAGGTCTCCAATGTCAACTGCAGCCCTCATTCTCATACTCAATTACGCTCATCCAGAACTAAATATCCCTTAGAAAAACCAAGAAAATGCCAAGCACTTGGCCTCCTTCTTGATTAGTTGTTTTCTTCTGTGAAAAAGGAGACAGTGTTTAGCAGGTACATTGCACCCTTGTCAGTAACAAACAGAAGACCAGATTGCCATGAAGTTCAAGAACTGGAGCTGCTCAGAGAAAAACGTTGCTTCATGACAGAGCACCAGACATGAAAGTAGTTTAGGGAGAGTGCTTTGGAAGCTAAGAAATGCAAGTTTATGTAAGTACAAATGCTGCAGAAAGCTGAGGATGAGGGTACCATCTAAGAAAGCTTGCAGAGGCAGAGTAAGAAAAAGCTAGATCTTTGTACTCGGCATTGTAGGAAAAGCGTGATGTCTCTTGTACTCAAGATTAGTGTAAAAAGGGAGAAAGTTAGTGTTGGGTGGAGAAGAGCATGGCTCCCTGTTAAAGAGCAAGGTGAATAAACTGAGTGGGTAAGTCAAGGCTGTGGTTTTTCCAGTGGTCGTGTATGGATGTGAGAGTTGGACTGTGAAGAAAGCTGAGCACTGAAAAATTGATGCTTTTGAACTGTGGTGTTGGAGAAGACTCTTGAGAGTCCCTTGGACTGCAAGGAGATCCAACCAGTCCATCCTAAAGGAGATCAGTCCTGGGTGTTCATTGGAAGGACTGATGCTGAAGCTGAAACTCCAATACTGTGGCCACCTCATGTGAAGAACTGACTCATTGGAAAAGACCCTGATGCTGGGAAAGATTGAAGGCAGGAGGAGAAGGGGACGACAGAGGATGAGATGGCTGGATGGCATCATCGACTCGATGGGCATGAGTTTGAGTAAACTCCAGGAGTTGGTGATGGACAGGGAGGCCTGGCGTGCTGCGATTCATGGGATCGCAGAGTCGGACACTACTGAGCGACTGAACTGAACTGAACTGAAGGAGAAAAGAACATTTTTCTCTAGTCTTGAAATGTGCTCATATTGTAACCATTTTGTTTCTGAAAAAATTTCCAAGGTAACTGATTATCTTTTTCAGTTGTTGCAAACCAGATTACTGAAGAGCTTTATATTTGATAGTCTTTAAACTAAACTGGCAATTTGATATTGCCAGTAGGTGTGTTGAATGTTGGAGGACACAGGAGAATTTAAGGAGCATTTATGAGCATTTGCCTATTTAATGCACTGAGGAGTTATCCAGGAAGTATAGCAGCTTCTTTTTGGAAAGTTCTAATTACTGTTGAGACCACTCACAGATTAATTTGACATGGCAAGTGGCAATATTATTGTTTACCTAATCCCATTGGTGGCTCAGAAGGTAAAGCTTCTGCCTACAATGTGAGAGAACTGGGTTCGATCCCTGGGTAGGGAAGATCCTCTGGAGAAGGAAACAGCAACCCACTCCAGTACTCTTGCCTGGAAAATCCCATGGACGGAGGAACCTGGTAGGTTATAGTCCATGGGGTAGCAAAGAGTCAGACAGGACTGAGTGACTAAACTTTCACTTTCAATCCCAGTGCAGCAAATCTAATGTTCTCCCTCACAATAGGCTTTCTTTTCTTTCTATTCTCTCATCGCTACAGAACTTTGAATGGTATCTGCAGTTCCCAATCATGCTTTCAAATGCTGTTTATTTTACAATTCACTGAAGAAGGTAGGGCCAGAATTACAATTCTCATCTTATAGTTGAGGATACAGGTAAAGTGGGGCTTCCCAGGTGGCTCAGTGGTAATGAATCTGCCTACCAATGTGGGAGATGGGGGAGACGTAGGTTTGATCCCTGGGTCGGGAGGATACCCTGGATGAGGAAATACCCACTCCAGTATTCTTGCCTGGACAGAGGAGCCTGGGGGGCTGCAGTCCATGGGGTCACAAGTTGTCAGACAGAACTGAGTGAATGAGCATGCCACAGCGCAGGTCAAGGAAGCTATGGAAACTGACCAGGCTATGCAGCTAGTTAGCAGTTGACCTTGAACTTCAACACAGGTGTCCTGAATCTAATCTTGAAAGCAAGTCCTTTCTGGGAGAACACACTGCCACACACCTAATTTTAAAAGAAGAGATTCCTGAGGAAAAAATGATCTGTTTTTGGTTAATCCATTTTCTAGGATTCCTGGGGAGATTTTTGAGATCAAGTCTAGAATGACAATGATTAATTCTTGCTAACTGAGCAGACATATTTTGGAAGCTCCTGCAGCTGTTGTTATTCTTTTGTAGTTGTATTTTATTTTTTCAATATTTTTATTACAAAGAAATTGCCTCTTAAATATACAGTGCTTTTAATAGTAATGAAATATCTGTATGGCTAGCTCAATATGTGAAAGGATGATAGGCAATTTAACTTGGCTGTGTAGGCTTTGGTTGTATCTTGTAATGGATAGTATCACCTTAGTGTTATGCCACATTTCTCAACATTGCTGAGGTTTTAACAAACTGTGCATGGCTATGTGAACAACCTGTTCTCCCCATGAAAGATGGCAAACATGCTGTGATGAAAATACTGTGCAATCATTTTTCAGAATGGATCCTCTCTATTCTGGATACAGCTACTAAAATAAGGATGGAACAAAACAGACAGGGATTTGTTAAAGTAAAATAGGACTCAGATGCTAAGAGGTCATAGTCTTTCGTTGCATATTCTTGTAAGCTTATTCCTCAAGGTTGACATGCAGGATTTTTGTTCCTTGAATAAGTAGCAGTTAAAATAACTTGTCTTTCTTATATATCATGCCTGTGTTTCTTTCTTGTATTTCTGATGTAACTCAGACTTCCATTTTGATAATTCTTGAGTTCAAAAGGAGATGGGATTCACATAAATATCACTTAAATGTAGTCCGTCATGGGCTATTCGCTGGAATAGGTTTTATGTCCTCTCTGTATTATTTGACTCACCATGAAAGGTACAGTTTGTTCTCTGTATTTTCAATTTAGTGTATCCTGAGTATTACATGGTGTGTTAATTTGAAATATGAGTACGATAGGGTATGGCAGGAACCACAGTATTTAATGTGAATAAATTGGAGTCTTAGGCCCATGAGTCAGACCAGCCTTTGCCAAGATGTATTCAGCAGAACATAAATCTTATAGTATGAAGAGGGTGGGTAGGGATGAGAAGGAGGAAGGATATTTGAGAAATGTTATATGCCTCTCTTTGGAATTAGTAATTCCATTAGCATATTAATGGCCTTGAGAATTCCTACAGTGGATAATTTTATTTAACTCTGTTTAATTCAGCGTTTCTCAAATTTACTTGTCAATTGTAAATATTTCATTGGCTTTTTTATTATAGGCCAAGGTTGCTTGAAGAAAAACATGTAAAAATCCTTGCCCCTGTGGAGCTCACATTCAAGTGGGGGACACAGATAGTAACAAATAAACATGTAAAGTAAAAAGTAACAAACATGCAAAGTGCTATGGAGATCAAAAGGGAGAGAGAGGAGTGATGAAGGGAGTGATGGTCAAAGTGAAAAAGTTGGACATTTATTTGACTAGAGAATCTGTGTTGTAAATGAGTAATACTTCTTAAGGACTCAAGAACTAGAGTCTATAGAAAACACTCTGAACCAGAGTTGGTTTCTGGGGGGACCAGCTCTGTCGGGACCTTGGACAGCTCACTTTCTAGCTACATGTTTCCTATTTCTTTATATAACATGATTTCTTTAAAAAGTACCCTATACCCCAAATGTATTTTTCTGAATTTGTCTGACAATAGCTGTGATTTGTGAGCTCATGCTGATACAGTACTTAAACCTTTAATATAAGCTTTGTCCTTTGAGGGAATAAAATAGATGACCAAAAATCAGATTAATAACCACTAGATGTCGGTGTTATCATTGGGTAACAGACATGATCTTAAATCTCCTAAGCAGGCATGGTTGACCTAGATAATTTACTGCATAAGTAGATATTAAAAAATACCTTCCAAGTTTTATTATAATCTAGCTGCATAACTTTTTTCAAGCAGTTCCTAGATGATAAAGACATAATTTCGAACAAGATTTAAAGAAAACATAAGAATGTTGGCATATACCTATTGATCAAGCTGAACAATTAATTGAGACACACTTTGTTTCCATTTCCTCAATGAAACCTTTACTGAGCAATTATTATGTGTCAGGTTCTCAACTAGGCACCAAGAAGGATAAAATTGATAAGCTAATGTTCCTCAAAGCAAGAATAGTTAACAATATTCTATCAATTATATTGGTTAATATACAAGGTTAATACATTTATGAAAGCAGAGAAAGAAGGATGGAGACAGAGTGGCATAACTAGCTTTATAGACAATTCAGTGACAATAAGAAGGATTGATTTTCAAGGGGACAAGTCTGGGCTCATGAAGACCTTAGGAGACTTAGTTGGCAAATATTTATACTGACTTCTTTCTTTTTTTTTTTATACTGACTTATTTCAAAGACAAATTAGAAGTCATAGGGTAGTAGCTCCATGAATATCCGTCATCAGCTCTGCAAATCTACTTGCATCTTGACTATTCTTCTTTACTCTCCTTCTGTGGCATTATACTTCTTTCTCTATGTAAGGCTAACATGCCTATCTGTCTTCCAGGCCTCCATCAGGGGACTTTGTGGTACTGAACATCCTTCACCTTCACTATCTTCCTCTGTCTCAAGTTCCTTCCCTTCAGGATTTACATATGCTCTGTTATCACCAATCCTAAAAAATAAAACAAAACAAGCTAATCAACCGTCCAATCCATGAACATTCACTGTTCACACAAAATTCTTACAATTGTCACCTAAAGGAAGTGATACACTTCCCATTCACTCACTAGTCAACCATCACTCCTCTGCCCACACAAACTGCTCCCACCACTGGTTACCAAAGACCTCCACATCTCCAAGGTCAGTGGGTGCTTCTGTCCTTTATTTTGTTTGATGGCTTCAGAGCATCTGCCACCCCTTACTATCATTTTTCACAACACCACATTTTCCTGGTTTGTCTCTCTAATTATTAGCACTGCTTGCCAGATACTTCATTGCCTTTTTTTTTTTCCCCTCTCAGATACTGATTCGGTTTAGGTTCTCCACCACCCCAACCCCCATTCTCACCCTCTGCACTTCATCCACAGGTCATGCTTATCTGCTTTCATGGCTAGCTATTTTACTTATACACCAAATACTCTGAAATCCTTGCTTTCAGCCCAGTTTTCCGTCATTTCTCTCCTAGTGTCTTCAGATCCCGCATATTAAAAATTAGCACTTTTTCTTTTAAAACTTGCTTCTTAATGAATTCTAATTTTCTTGTTGTTCAATTTAGAAAGTGTGTCATCACTTTTGATTTTTCCTTCTTCTGTGACTACATTCAATAGATGCACATACACTTAAACTTATCTTTTGGGTGCTACTATGTGCCAAATGCTCTGAATATCATGGCCAACAAGACATGCAGATCCCTGACTTCATTGAGCTTACAGCTGAGTGGAAGAAGCAGAGAATAAATATGACAGTAAGTCATAGTCAACAAGTTGTGATAGATATTTTGAAAAGATATCTGTGAGTAAAAGTATTGTGTCTAACATTAAACAAGGTATTTAAAGCTGAGATCTCAAGGATAGTAATAAATCAGTTATTAAAATTGGGAAAATATTGTTCTGACAGAGAGGAAAAACATGTGTGAAGGCACTGAGGTAGAAAAGTATTTGTCAGAAGGCCAATATAAAATCTTAAACCTGTCTATATCTGTCTCTGTTTAAACCTCTAACTGCTTACTATGGTTAGTGAAGCCCTTTAGGGTTGTGCACCTGATTTGTCCTAGCCCCACTTCTTGCTCTGGCCCTTCAGTCTATTTGTCTATATTACATGGGGTTTGTTTGGTTCTCTCAATAAGCTAAGCTGTCTCTAACTTCACACCCTCTGGCAAAATTTTCCCTTTGCTGCTGGGCTTCTTCTCATTAACCTCTCTCCTTTATTTGGCTGGTTGAGACTCATTCTTTAGGTCTTCTCAGGGGCTGACCTTGCTTGATTGGCAGTTCTACCCCATCTCCTAGTAGGGGACTATTTCATAGAAGCCCCTTTGCTCCTCTTTCAAAACTAGTTTTGCTCTGTGCTGTGCTTACTTGCTCAGTCATGTCCAGCTCTTTGCCACCCCATGGACTGTAGTCTTCCAGGCTCCTCTGTTCATGGGGATTCTCCAGGCAAGAATACTGGAGTGTGTTGCCATGACCTCCTCCAGGGGATCTTCCCAACCCAGGGATCAACCCAGGTCTCCCACAATGCAGGTGGATTCTTTACCAACTGAGCCACCAGGGAAGCCCAGCTTTGCTCTAGTTTAGTGTTAATCTTCTATGCCAAACTATATGCTCAATGAGGACAGGGACTTGGTATTTTTTTTAACCCCTTATCTTCAATGCCTAGTACTATACATCCATTTTATAAGCACTGAATAAAACATTTGTTGCATGAATGAATGAGTAAAATGAATGAAGGAAAGGATATTTAAAGAGAGGCAGATGTAGGTGTCAGATGATCACCCACAGATGCTACCCTTATTGATGGACAAGTTCATGCAGGAAAGATACATGAATCAGTTTGAGAAATTGTGGATTTTAGTTTAGGAATCACAATTTTCATGTGTAATAGTCTCATAAGGAAAAAAAAAAAGGAACTCATTTGACTAAAAAGCCTCTTGATGAAAGTGAAAGAGGAGAGTGAAAAAGTTGGCTTAAAGCTCAACATTCAGAAAACTAAGATCATAGCATCTGGTCCCATCACCTCATGGGAAATAGATGGGGAGACAGTGGAAACAGTGTCAGACTTTAGTTTTTTGGGCTCCCAAATCACTGCAGATGGTGACTGCAGCCATGAAATTAAAAGACGCTTACTCCTTGGAAGGAAAGTTATGACCAACCTAGATAGCATATTAAAAAGCAGAGACATTAGTTTGCCAACAAAGGTCCATCTGGTCAAGGCTATGGTTTTTCCAGTGGTCATGTATGGATGTGAGAGTTCGACTGTGAAGAAAGCTGAGTGCCGAAGAATTGATGCTTTTGAACTGTGGTGTTGGAGAAGACTCTTGAGAGTTCCTTGGACTGCAAGGAGATCCAACCAGTCCATCCTAAAGGAGATCAGTCCTGGGTGTTCATTGGAAGGACTGATGCTGAAGCTGAAACTTCAGTACTTTGGCCACCTCATGCCAAGAGTTGACTCATTGGAAAAGACCCTGATGCTAGGAGGGATTGGGGGCAGGAGGAGAAGGGGACGACAGAGGATGAAATGGCTGGATGGCATCACCGACTCCATGGGCATGAGTTTGAGTAAACTCTAGGAGTTGGTGATGGACAGGGAGGCCTGGCATGCTGCAATTCATGGAGTCGCAAAGAGTCAAACACAACTGAGTGACTCAACTTGACTTCCACATCTTTCCTCATCCCCTGTTTCATCTCTATTGCTCTTCTTGGAGAAAAACTCCTCAAAATAGCTGTCATAATTTTCCCCACTTCTGTTGCTCATTTATCTCATTTCAATGAGGCTTTTGTCTCCAGCACTCAACAGGACTTGCTCTTATCACTGTCTCTAATAGTCTGTTTGTTTCAAACCCAGTACCCCATCCATCTTACTTAGGAGCACTGATACTGTTCATCCTTCTTTCTTCCTGGAAACACTTTCTTCTTTGATCTCTCTATTTTCTTCAAACCACATTGTTCTTCACTCTTTTGCTAGATTTACCTCCACTTCCCAAACATTAATAAAGCAGAAGTAGATGTCTTTCTAGAACTCTCTTGCCTATTCAGTGATCCAGTGGATGTTGGCAATTTGATCTCTGGTTCCTCTGCCTTTTCTAAGTCTGGCTTGAACATCTGGAAGTTCATGACTCACTTACTGTGGAAGCCTTGCTTGGAGAATTTTGAGTATTACTTTGTTAGGGTGTGAGATTAGTGCAACTGTGCAGTAGTTTGAACATTCTTTGGCATTGCCTTTTTTTGAGATTGGAATGAAAACTGACCTTTTCCAGTCCTATGTCCACTGCTGAGTTTTCCAAATTTGCTGACATATTGAGCGCAGCACTTTAACAGCATCATTCTACTTCTGCTTTATTGACTAGGCCAAAGCCTTTGACTATGTAGATCACAACAAACTGGAAAATTCTTAAAGAGATGGGAATACCAGACCATGTTACCTGCCTCCAGATATATCTGTATGTAGGTCAAGAAGCAAGAGTTAGAACTGGACATGGAACAACAGACTGGTTCCAAATTGGGAAAGGTGTATGTCAAGGCTGTATATTGTCACCCTGCTTATTTAACTTCTATGTAGAGTACATCATGTGAAATGGTGGACTGGATGAAGCACAAGCTTGAATCAAGATTGCTGGGAGAAATATCAATAACCTCATATATGCAGGTGACACCACCCTTATGGCAGAAAGTGAAGAAGAACTAAAGATCCTCTTGATGAAAGTGAAAGAGGAGAGTGAAAAAGTTGGCTTAAAATTCAACATTCAGAAAAGTAAGATCATGGCATCCAGTCCCATCAGTTTATGGCAAATAGATGGGGAAGCAATGAAAACAGTGAGAGACTTTATTTTTTTTGGGGGGAGGGGGGCTCCCGGGAGGGGGGCTCCCAAATCACTGCAGATGGTGACTACAGCCATGAAGTTAAATGACACTTGCTTCTTGGAAGAAAAGTTATGACCAACCCAGACAGCTTTACTGTTTGAGACATTACTTTACCAACAAAGGTCCATCTGGTCAAAGCTATGGTTTTGCCAGTAGTCAAGTATGGACGTGAGAGTTGGACTTTAAAGAAAGCTGAGCACCAAAGAATTGATGCTTTTGAACTGTGGTGTTAGAGAAGACTCTTGAGAGTCCCTTGGACTGCAGGGAGATCCAACCAGTCCATCCTAAAGGGCATCAGTCCTGAATATTCATTGGAAGGACTGTTGCTAAAGCTGAAGCTCTAATACTTTGGCCACCTGATGTGAAGAACTGACTCATTGGAAAAGACTCTGATGCTGGGAAAGATTAAAGGCAGGAGGAGAAGGGAATGGCAGAGGATGAGATGGCTGGATGGCATCACACACTCGATGGACATGAGTTTGAGCTAGCTCCGGGAATTGGTGATGGACAGGGAAGCCTGGCGTGCTGCAGTCCATGGGGTCACAAAGAGTCGAACACGACTGCGTGACTGAACTGAATCCAAACACTAAATATTGAGGGACTCAGGGACTGTGTTGGAGAAGGAAATGGCAACCCACTCCAGTGTTCTTGCCTGGAGAATCCCAAGGATGAGGTCGCACAGAGTCGGATACAACTGAAGTGACTTAGCAGTAGCCGCAGCAGTAGCAGGGACTCTGTCCTCAACTCTTCTCTGCCTATGTGTTTTATCCATTGCTCCAAATGCTTTACAAAGCATCTATTCCCTGGTGAGTTCCAGTTTGACATGAGTATCCCTGGCCTCAGTTATGAGCCTCAGATTCACCTATTCAATTTTCAACTTTATGTCTGCACTTAGATGCTAATTAGACATCTCAAATGTTACACAGCAAACAGACTTTCGAATTCCCTCTGAAATCTGCTCCTCCAGAAGTCTTTCTCATTTCAGTAAATACAATTCTTTCTGCCAGTTGCCTGATTCAAACATCCTAAATTCCTGATTCTTCTCTTGCTCTCACATCCCATATTCCATCTATCCCAGTCCTAAATGCTCTGATTGTGAAATATGTCTCCTTACCACACCACTCCCCCCCAACCCCGCCGCCCGATGACAAAGTAGGCTAACCAGTCCCTTGATTCTATCCATGTCCCATAAAACCTATTTCTGTGCAGTAACCCGAGTTATTTTTTTGTGTTACCTCTGTTTACAAAATCCTCCAATGGCATTTCATCTCACTCTGCCCTTACCCTGGCTTTCAAGTCCTTACCTGGTCTGTCCCCAGTCCTGCCTTTCTGAGTTTATCTCATTCTGTTTTCCTCCTTGGCAAAATATATTCTCACCACACTGACTTCTTTGCTTTCCTTCAGTACGTCAGGACAGCTCCCACTCTAGACCCGTTGCATGGTCTGCTCTTTTTCTGGGGACACTCACTTTGTCCCTGTGTTTAATATGGCTCACTCCTTCCTCTAAGTTCTGTTCAAATGTTACTTTATCTGAGAGTCTTTCTATTAGCATCTCATCAAAAATAGAATCTTTCCTCACTTTCTATCCTACCCACCTTAACATCATAATACTTAACCATATTTGACTCTTGATTCATTTCTTTATTTCAGATAGTATGCACGTAATGGGCACATAAATGAATTCAATTAGAATTCTAACTAGATTTTAGACTTATGGTTCAGATTGACAGCCTATTCTGTTTCCTTCTACATGATGCAAGCAAGGCAAAGAACTGGGGCCTTTTTTTTTTTTTTTTTTTTTTTTTAATAATATGTGTCTTGTTCTTTAGATGGCAGGTCAATTCCTAAGAATAATTGATTATATGATAGGATTGTGTGGTTACTCTTTTTGCTAAAAATTTATACTCTTCTCCATGTCTGTTCTTGTGCTCTTACCTTGCTGCTAAGTCACTTCAGGTGTCCGACTCTGTGCGACCCCATAGATGGCAGCCTACCAGGCTCCCCCATCCATGGGATTCTCAAGACAAGAACACTGGAGTGGGTTGCCATTTCCTTCTTCAGCGCATGAAAGTGACAAGTGAAAGTGAGGTCGCTCAGTCGTGTCTGACTCTTAGCAACCCCATGGGCTGCAGCCTACCAGGCTCCTCCATCCATGGGATTTTCCAGGCAAGAGTACTGGAGTGGGGTGTCATCGCCTTCTCTGGCTCTTACCTTAGGTTACCCTGATTATTCACATTTTTTTAACCTGATGGGTTCATTCTTCTTATTCTTTCAGCTTAGGGCTCCTTTAAAGTTTATTTGCATAAAGAAAGAGCAGCAGCACTATCGGTAACGTAGTTTTCTAAGCCATTCTGATCTTTTAGAAAAATTCTAAAAGGGTTTACCTCACTTTTTAACCTCATAACATTTTCAAAACAACATAACATAGCAAAAATAATTTGTAAAGAGTTATGCAGTAATTTCCCAACACCTCTCAACACCATGTGCCAGCTGGTGCTCTCAGGGTGAATGGCTGGGTAATGGCTCAGTTCCCAGGGAGAAGGAAATGAATATCTAAGCAAGTTTTTTGTTTTGTTTTTCAGTGCAATTAAATTCCCTAAGGCAGACACTTTGTTTTATTCTAGGCTTTTCCCTGCACCCACCCACCCCCCCATCCCCTGGGGCCTAGCATTGTGCCTTGCATTTTGTGGATATGCTAAAAATAAATCTGAAGAAATGAGTTAAAATTAGCAACAAGAGTTCATGTAAATAGACAAGCAAGGTTGTTTTCTGGAAGGCGTCTTCAATATGATGTGTGAGATATGTGTTTTAAACCTTGGTCAGAATAAGTTAACCACAGCATTTGTTCACTCACATATAAAATGGGGATAATGATACCTCACAGGAGTTGTGAAGGGTGAGTGAAATAACATGAAATATGTGGCACATGTTGGACATTAGATAAAAGTTAAATTTTTTATTCAGCCCTCATCAACCCCCCTTCTTATTCTTCGATTCATTACCAAAATTTGGCCCTTTGTAAATAAATAATCTTGGGCAAATCACACTCCTTTGGCACTTTTGTTCCAAAGCATCATAATATCTGAATGTTTCTTTGAGGATCAAATGAGGTTATGCATAGTAAAATTCTTAAGCCTAATAGACATGTTTGAGCTTACATAATAATTGCTATTATTTGGCAAAATTTCTATTATTATATATATAACAGTATGGTATAGTATTTGTTGATCATTCTGTATTCAGTATGCTCCAGATTCCTTGAGGAGATCTCCATATTTTGGCATATTCCCAAACTTTCCTGTCTTTGCAAACTACTCTTTCCTTACATCCTCATCTATTCCCTCAAGAACCCTTTTCTTCCTTGTCAAAGAAGAAGAGGAGCAGCTGTGATCTGAGTCAAAGTCAAAAAAGAGCCCTCAAGAATACTTACTCATATAACAATACTAAGGAGTGGATTATTTATTGGGAAGAATGTGATTAAAAATGGAACTGAACAGGAATAATCGTTTTCTTGGGCCATTTTTTCTTTGGTTTCTTGATAGTTTCTTGATCTTAACACTACTGACATTTTAGGCTGGATAATTTTTTGTTGGGATTGCAGGTTGTATTTTGCATTATAGGATCTTTAGCTGCATCCCTGGCCTCTAACCATTAGAGGCTCATGGTACCCCCAAGTCATAACAACAAAAAATGTCTTTAGATACTGCCAAATATTCCCTGGTTGGATTGGGATAGTGGTGGTAGGAGATAGCTCCTGAATGAGAACACTGATTTACTGCAGCAACCGGATAGATTAAAGAAAGTTTCCCAATAAAAGATTTCCTACCAGCCTCAGAAGAAAGAATAATTTAGGCTGGATTCTAGGGTAACATGGGCTTCCCAGGTGGCTCAGCAATAAAGAATCCTCCTGCCAGTGCAAGAGACATGGTTCAATCCCTGGGTGGGGAAGATCCCCGGGGAATGGCAACCCACTTCAGTATTCTTGCCTGGGAAGTCCCCTGAACAGAGGAGCCTAGTGGGCTACAGTCCATGTGTTTCAAGGAGTCAGATGCTACTAAGTGTGCACGTGAGCACACATGCATGCACGCATGCATGCGTGCGCGCGCGCGCACACACACACACACACACACACACACACACACACACACACAGCAGGGGAACATAAGTAACGAGGGGTCTATCTGATATAGTCATTTTCTCTCACGTCCTCTTGCTTTGGGGCATTAAATTCAATACACGCTTATGGTTGGGTGATTTTGATTCCAGTTTCCTGTAACTGACAGTCTACAGTTGATATTTCTGTTATAATTATTAATAATACTCACTTTTATTCATGTTCTTGTTTAAACATTAAGTTGTTTTTGGTGGCTCAGACAGTGAAGAGTCTGCCTGCAATGCAGGAGGCATGGATTACATTGCTTGATCAGAAAGATCCTCTGGAGAAGAGAATGGCTACCTACTCCAGTATTCTTGACTGGAGAATTCCATGGACAGAGGAGTTTGGCAGGCTACAGTCCATGGGGTTGCAGAATCGGAAAGAACTGAGTGACTAACATGCTTTATTAATATATGGTCACTTAAATGTGAGTAAATCCCTTAAATTATACCGTGGAAATGACAGATTCAAGGGATTAGATCTGATACATAGAGTGCCTGAAGAAATATGGATGGAGATTTGTAATGTTGTACAGGAGGCAGTGATCAAAACCATCCCCAAGAAGAAGAAATGCAAAAAGCCTGAGGAGGCCTTACAAATAGCTGAGAAAAGAAGAGAAGCAAAAGGCAAAGGAGAAAAAGAAAGATATAGTAATCTGAATGCAGAGTTCCAAAGAATAGCAAGGAGAGATAAGAAAGCCTTCCTAAGAAATCAATGCAAAGAAATAAATGAAAACAAAAGAATGGGAAAGACTGGCTGATTCATGTGAATGTATGGCAAAACCACTACAATATTATAAAGTATTAGCCTCCAATTAAAATAAATAAAAAAAAGAAAATTAGAGATACCAAGGTAATATTTCATGCAATATGGGCACAATAAAGGACAGAAACAGTATGGACCTAGCAGAAGCTGAAGATATTAAGAAGTTTAGTTCAGTTCAGTTCAGTTCAATCGCTCAGTCTTGTCTGACTCTTTGCGACCCCATGAAATGCAGCACACCAGGCCTCCCTGTCCATCGCCAACTCCCGGAGTTTACTCAAACTCATGCCCATGGAGTCGGTGATGCCATCCAGCCATCTCATCCTCTGTCGTCCCCTCCTCCTCCTGCCCCCAGTCCCTCCTAGCATCAGGGTCTTTTCCAATGAGTCAACTCTTGGCATGAGGTGGCCAGAGTACTGAAGTTTCAGCTTCAGCATCAGTCCTTCCAATGAACACCCAGGACTGATCTCCTTTAGGATGGACTGGTTGGATCTCCTTGCAGTCCAAGAGACTCTCAAGGGTCTTCTCCAACATCACAGTTTAAAAGTTTCAATTTTTCGGCTCTCAGTTTTCTTCACAGTCCAACTCTCACATCCATACATGACCACTGGAAAAACCAGAACCTTGACCAGATGGACCTTTGTTGGCAAAGTAATGTCTCTGCTTTTTAATATGCTGTCTATGTTGGTCATAACTTTCCTTCCAAGGAGTAAGCGTCTTTTAATTTCATGGCTGCAGTCACCATCTGCAGTGATTTTGGAGCCCCCCAAAATAAAGTCTGACACTGTTTCCACTGTCTCCTCATCTATTTCCCATGAGGTGATGGGACCAGATGCCATGATCTTAGTTTTCTCAATGTTAAGCTTTAAGCCAACTTTTTCACTCTCCCCTTTCATTTTCATCAAGAGTCTCTTTAGTTCCTCTTCACTCTCTGCCATAAGTGTGGTGTCATAAGGGTGATCCGTGATGCGTGATGCGTGATCAATAACCGCATATCTGAGGTTATTGATATTTCTCCCGGCAATCTTGATACCAGCTTGTGCGCCTTCCAGTCCAGCATTTCTCATGATGTACTCTGCATAGAAGTTAAATAAGCAGGGTGACAATATACAGCCTTGACATCCTCCTTTTCCTATTTGGAACCAGTCTGTTGTTCCATGTCCAGTTCTAACTGTTGCTTCCTGACCTGCATACAGGTTTCTCAAGAGGCAGGTCAGGTGGTCTGGTATTCCCATCTCTTTCAGAATTTTCCACAGTTTATTGTGATCCACACAGTCGAAGGCTTTGGCATAGTCAATAAAGCAGAAATAGATGTTTTTCTGCAACTCTCTTGCTTTTTTGATGATCCAACAGATATTGGCAATTTGATCTCTGGTTCCTCTGCCTTTCTAAAACCAGCTTGAACATCTGGAAGTTCTCGGTTCACGTATTGCTGAAGCCTGGCTTGGAGAATTTTGAGCATTACCTTACTAGCGTGAGAGATGAGTGCAATTGTGTGGTAGTTTGAGAAGAGGTGGCAAGAATACACAGAAGAACCATACAAAAAAATATTCATGATTGAGATAACCATGATGGTGTGATCACTCATCTAGGGCCAGAGATCTTGGAGTGCGAAGACAAGTGGGCCTTAGGAAGCATCACTATGAACAAAGCTAGTGGAGGTGATGGAATTCCTGTTGAGCTGTTTTCAAATCCTAAAGGCTGATGTGGTGACAGTGCTGCACTCAATATGCCAACAAATTTGGAAAACTCAACGGTGGCCACAAGACTGGAAAAGATCAGTTTTCATTCCAATCCAAAAGAAAGACAATGCCAAAGAATGCTCAAACTGCTGCACAGTTGCTCTCATCTCACATGCTAGCCAGCATGAAACTCAGAAGGTGAGAGGGGGGAAGGTGATCACCAGGGGCTGGCCGACCAGCCCTACCTGTGGTGAGGACGGCTAACCTTCCATACTTGGTCCAGAAGGGAACCAAGGGGAGACCCCCATCACGGACCTGCCACCCTGGTGAGCAAGGGAGCAGGGCTGGGGACTCTGGCCAGTTGTGTTGGGGACAGCAGACAAGCCCTTGCATCCACCCACCTGGTGGATAGGCTACTCACTCCTGTTTTCTTGGGCTTCCCTGTGGCTCAGCTGATAAAGAATCTGCCTGCAATGCGGGAGACCTGGGTTGGATTCCTGGGTTGGGAAGATCCTCTAAAGAATGGAAAGGCTGCCCACTCCAGTATGCTGGCCTTGAGAATTCCATGGAGTGTATAGTCCATGGGGCTGCAAAGAGTTGGACACGACTGAGTGACTTTCACTTCATTTCACATGCTAGCAAAGTAATGCTCAAAATTCTCCAAGCAAGGCTTCAACAGGATGTGAACCAAGAATTTCCAGATGTTCAAGCTGAATTTAGAAAAGGCAGAGGAACCAGAAATCAAATAACCAACATCTTCTGGATCATAGAAAAAGAGAATTCCAGAAAAATGCCCACTTTTGCTTCATTGACTATACTAAATCCATTGACTGTGGATCACACCAAACTGTGGAAAATTCTTAAAGAGATGGGGACACCAGACCACCTTACCTGCTTCCTGAGAAATCTGTATGCAGGTCATGAAGCAACAGTCAGAATCAGACTTGGAACAATGGACTGGTTCCAAATTAGGAAAGGAGTACGTCAAAGCTGTATATTGTCACCTTGCTTATTTAACTTCTATGCAGAGTACATCATGTGAAAAGCTGGGCTGGATGAAGCACAAGCTGAAATCAAGATAGCCCGGATAAATATCAGTAACCTCAGATATGCGGATGACACCTCCCTTATGGCAGAAAGTGAAGAGGAACTAAAGAGCCTCTTGATGAAAGTGAAAGAGGAGAGTGAAAAATCTGACTTAAAACTCAACATTCAAGAAACTAAAATCATGGCATCCAGTCCCATTGAAGTCACTCAGTCGTGTCCAGCTCTTTGCCACCCCATGGACTGTAGCCTATCAGGTTTCTTTGTCCATGGGATTTTCCAGGCAAGAATACTGTAGTGGGTTGCCATTTCCTTCTCCAGGAGATCTTCCTGACCCAGGAATTGAACCCGGGTCTCCTGCATTGTAAGCAGACGCTTTACTGTGTGAGCCATCGGGGAAGTCCTCCAGTCCCATTACTTCATGGCAAATAGATGGCAAAACAATGGAAACAGAGACTTCATTTTCTTGGGCTCCAAAATCACTGCAGATGGTGATTGCAGCCATCACCTACTTGCTCCTTGGAAGAAAAGCTATGACCAAGTAGACAGCATATTAAAAAGCAGAGCCATTACTTTATCTACAAAGGTCAATATAGTCAAAACTATGGTTTTTCTAGACAGCATATTAAAAAGCAGAGCCATTACTTTATCTACAAAGGTCAATATAGTCAAAACTATGGTTTTTCCAGTAGTTGTGTATGGAAGTGAGACTTGGACCATAAAGAAAACTGAATGCTGAAGAATTGATGCTTTTGAACTGTGGTGTTGGAGAAGACTCATTAGAGTCTTATGAGAACTTATGAGAACTTATGATAATTCTTTGGACAGCAGGGAGATCCAACCAGTCTATCCTAAAGGAAATCAGCCCTGAATATTCATTGGAAGGACTGATGCTGAAGCTGAAACTCCAATACTTTGGTCACCTGATGGGAAGAACTAACTCATTGGAAAAGACCCTGATGCTGGGAAAGACTGAAGGTGGGAGGAGAAGGGGAAGACAGAGGATGAGATGGTTGGATGGCATCACTGACTCAATGGACATGAGTTTGAGTAAATTCCGGGAGTTGGTGATGGACAGGGAGGCCTGGCGTGCTGCGATTCATGGGGTCACAAAGAGTTGGACACGACTGAGTGACTGAACTGAACTGAACTGATGTACAAATGTGAGAATTGGACCATGAAGAAAGCTGAGTCCTGAAGAATTGATGCTTTTGAACTGTGGTGTTGGAGAAAACTCTTGAGAGTCCCTTGGACACCAAGGAGATCAAACCTGTCAATCCTAATGGGCTTCCCTTGTGGCTCAGCTGGTAAAGAATCCACCTGTAATGTAGGAGACCTGGGTTTGATCCCTGGGGTGGGAAGATACCCTGGAGAAGTGAAACGCTACTCACTCCAGTATTCTGCCCTGAAGAATTCAATGTACTGTACAGTTCACGTGGTTGCAAAGAGCCATATATGAGTGAGCAACTTTCACTTTTGCAAAGGTAATCAATCCTGAATATGCATTGGAAAGTCAGTCTGAACCTGAGCCTCCAATACTTTGACCACCTGATGCAAAGAACTGACTCTTTAGAAAAACCCCTGATGCTGGGAAAGATTGAAGGCAGGAGGAGAAGGGCACAACAGAGGATGAGATGATTGGATGACATCATTGTCCTGATGGACATGATTTTGAGCAAATCTGGGAGTTGGTGATGGACAGGGAAGCCTGATGTGCTGCAGTCCATGGAGTCACAGTCAGAGATGACTGAGTAACTGATCTGAACTGAAACTTATATAGTGACCACTATTCTAGATGCTGTAATTCTGTGGTTAAAACATACCCATTTGGAGCTCATTTTACAAATGGGGAGTAAGAAAATATATATTTTGTGCAATATTGATTAGTTAAAATTGTTATAAAAATGCAAAACATGGAGCGAAGGAATGACAGAACTGGGCTAGGGTGATCCTTTCAGTAATGTGTTTGAGAAGACTTTTTCTAGGAGTGCCGTTATATGTGTAGTGTGGATCAGAGTTCTTGTAAGTCTAATATAGACTTAAAAGAGCAAAACCTTCACTTTAGTTTTATTTTTACATCATACATATGAATCTCCTAGGTAAATCCAGGTTTTATATGGCCTTAAAGTTATACAGTGCTGAGTGGAACACTATTAAAAATATAAAATTATGAATGAGAATTAGCTGAGAAGCCCTAAAGCTTAAGCTTTATTACCTTGATGATTAATCCACTCCTGGGGTCAGAGTTAATCAAGGGATTGGGGGCACAGCCCTGTCTGGAAAAGAGGAATGAAAACTTCCCTGTGGATTTTACATCTCCTCCAGTCACCAGGGAGAGTTGAGGGCCTGGTGAGGGAGGGGAGGATACTAGGCATAGCTAACACCCCAAGTCTAACGTTTTTGCATGTCATCAACTATTTATAGTTTCCTGTGGCTGGGTTATAATACCCTTCTCCCTCACCAGTTCCCCGAAACATTAGCTGTGGGTCAGTAACTGTATGTCATTTTGTGACATAGTCCACAAAGGAAGCTTTGAGGAATAAGTGATTTTTAAAGTGCCATTAATGTTTCTAATGATAGCTGACAAGTAATTAGCTTGAAAAATATTCTAACCAAGTGGCTTGAGCAATTAAACCTGTCTGCTAAAAGTAAAGGATGTCTCATTTGATAAGAAAAGTGTAGGTTCCATGCAGTTTATTCCATTAAATGAGCTACTCCATTCCAGGCAGATTCAGAAGCACTTTGTTCTTTCTCTTAAACCCAATAGCTTCAAAACTATGGTCCTATTTGAAATATGTCAGCTAAGGCTTTAACCATAACACTAGTCTTATCTTTTCAAAAGGATTGGATCAAAGTAGCTTAGTTTTCATCTGAGTTTAACAGGGAAAATGGCCTGTGGCTGTCACTCTGTAATGAGAACTTTCCCAAGTGGCCAGCTCTAAAGAACACAGTGATGTGTTGACTTCACATTTATCATCAGAAATTCCAGTCTCTAAATATTAAAAAAAAAAAAATAACAGCTCTTTAGAGAAGTGATGAGTTAGTAATATAATGCACTATTTCACCTGTGAAAAGAGCTTAATGAGAATTAAATATTTCTTCAAACTCAGTCAAAATCAAGGGTAGTGGCTCATGTCATATAGCTGGAAACATCAAACCCTGCTCCAAAGAAGCAGTGTATCATGGAATGAACCACTTATGTTCATGACAGGCTGTATTACAAGATATTATACTGGGAACAAAACAAGTCAAATTTAGGCATTTGTACCAAATTTGAATAATAGAACTTTCCAATGAGCTCTGAATTAATATTTCAGCCATGAAATTGGAACTACAGTCTTTGTTTTCACATTTTTTTGTTACATTATCAACAACGGTAAAAAAAAATAGTATTTTTTTATTTTAATTTTTCCCTGATGGAAGTATGTCCTTTAATATACAAGGAAAGCATTTGCCTTTATCTTCTCTCTGTCCAAACACTTGAAGAAACTGAGATTTTATTTTTACTTGGTAGATTATTTAACCCTGATGTTTCAGTTGACCTTTTTACCCTCTCTTCAAATATGTTAGCATATAGACTTTGGAAATAGCTTGTACTAGTGTAAGTATTGGATTCATTATGACACTATGCATATTTATCTGAGTGAGAAATGGATCTGAAAATCGAATGTGATTGGAGCAACCATGTGTACTAGTGTCAATCAGTCTGCCTAGAATAAAAAGTTTGGAATTTCTATAAAACATTTTTAAACAAATTGTGAGCAAAGCAAATAGATGTGTGTGGGTGTGTATGTGTGCATGCTAGGTCTCTTCAGTCGTGTCCGACTCTGCGACCCTGCAGTCTGTGGACCTTAGCTCACCTGGCTCCTCTGTCCATGGGATTCTCCAGGCAAGAATACTGGAATTGGTTGCCATACCCTCCTCCAGGGGATCTTCACAATCCAGGAATTGAACCCATGTCTCTTATATCTCCTGTATTGGTGCTAGTGGGTTCTTTATCACTAACACAACCTGGGAAGCCTGTATATATATGACAATATATGGACAGAAATTACTTCTGTATTTACTGATTGTTTCACAGTCCTTCAGAGAAGTAAAATGTCATATCATAGTCCCAGGTATATAATTAATATTTAGTTCTATATTTTGACATACACTTTCCTTATAAAAAAAGAATCAATTTTCAATGATATAGTATCTACACTGAATGTTGAGGATTTCAGTTTAATTAGGATTATCAGATGCTATAGATTAGAAAGCAATTTTAAATAATTGAATATTACACAATTGTTGTAGCTGTTCTGTCGCTCAGTCGTGTCTGACTCTGTGACGCCATGGGCTGCAGCACTCCAGGCTTTCCTGTCTTTCATCATCACCCGGAGCTTGCTCAAGCTAAGGTCCATTGAGTCAGTGATGCCATCCAACCATCTCAGCCTCTGTCATTCCCTTCTTCTGCCTTCAATCTTTCCCATCATCAGAGTCTTTTCTAATGAATCCGCTGTTCACATTAGGTAGTATTGGAGCTTCAACTTCAGCATCAGTCCTTCCACTGATATTCAGGATTGATTTCCTTTAGGATTGACTGCTTCAATCTCTTTGTAGCTCAAGGGACTCTCAAGAGTCTTCTCAAACACCACAGTTTAAAGCATCAGTTCTTTGGCCCTCTGCCTTCTTTATAGCCCAACTCTCACATCCATACATGGCTACTGGAAAAACCATAGCTTTGACTACATGGACATTTGTAGGTAAAGTAATGTCTCTGCTTTTTAATATGCTATCTAGATTTGTCATAGCTTATCTTCCAAGGAGCAAACATATTTTAATTTCATGGCTGCAATCACCATATGTAGTGATTTTGGAGCCCAAGGAAATAAAGCTTGTCACTGTTTCTGTTGTTTCCCCATCTATTTGCCATGAGATGATGGGACCAGATGCCATGATCTTCGTTTTTTATATGTTGAGTTTTAAGCCAGCATTTTCATTATCCTTTCACCTTCGTCAAGAAGCTCTCTAGTTCCTCTTCACTTTCTGCCATAAGGGTGGTATCATCTCATATCTGAAGTTATTGATATTTCTCCCGGCAATCTTGATTCCAGGTTGTGCTTGATCCAGTTTGGCATTTCTCATGATGTACTCTGCATACAAGTTAAATAAGCAGCGTGACAATATACAGCCTTGACATGCTCCTTTTCCTATTTTGATATAGTCCATTGTTCCATGTCCAGTTCTGTTACTTCTTGATTTGTATCTCCAGGAGTCAGGTAAGGTGGTCTGGTGATCCCATCTCTTTAAGAATTTTCCACAGTTTGTTGTGATCTGTACTGTTAAAGGCTTTCAGTTCAGTCACTCAGTCATGTCTGACTCTTTGTGACACCATGGATTGCAGCATGCCAGGCCTTCCTGTCCATCACCAACTCCTGAACTTTACTCAAACTCATGTCCATTGAGTCGGCGATGCCAACCAACCATCTCATTCTCTGTCCTCCCCGTCTCTTCCCACCTTCAATTTTCCCAGCATCAGGGTCTTTTCTAATGAGTCAGTTCTTCATATCAGGTGGTCAAAGTATTGGAGTTTCAGCTTAAGGATCAGTCCTTCCAATGAATATGCAAGACTGATTTCATTTAGGATGGACTGGTTTGATCTCCCTGCAGTCCAAAGGACTCTCATGAATCTTCTCCAACACCAAGGTTCAAAAGCATCAATTCTTCAGCACTCAGCTTTCTTTATAGTCCAACTCTCACATCCATACATGACTACTGGAAAAACCACAACTTTGACTAGCTAGACCTTTGTTGGCAAAGTAATGTCTCTGCTTTTTAATATGCTGTCTAGATTGGTCATAGCTTTTCTTCCAAGGAGCAAGCATCTTTCAATTCCATGTCTCCAGTCACCATCTATAGTGATTTTGGAGCCCCTCAAAATAAAGTCTTTCACTGTTTGCATCATTTCCCCATCTATTTGCCACAAAGTGATGGGACTGGATGCCATGATCTTACTTTTCTGAATGTTGATTTTTAAGCCAACTTTTTCACTCTCCTCTTTCACTTTCATCAATAGGATCTTTAGTTCTTCTTCACTTTCTGCCATAAGGGTGGTGTCATCTGCATATCTGAGCATATTAATATTTCTCCTGGCAATCTTGATTCCAGCTTGTGCTTCATCCAGCCCAGAATTTCTCATGATGTACTCTGCATATAAGTTAAATAAGCACAGTGACAATATATATCCTTGACATCCACCTTTCCCAATTTGGAACCAGTCTGTTGTTCCATGTTTGGTTTTAACTCTTGCATTTTGACCTGCATGCAGTATATCTGGAGGCAGGTAAGGTGGTCTTGTATTCCCATCTCTTTAAGAATTTTCCACAGTTTGTTGTGATCTACACAGTCAAAGGCTTTGCCTAGTCAATGAAGCAGAAG